>NC_091978.1:43088605-44288605 GCF_044704955.1 Pristiophorus japonicus
GGGGGGAAAGGAGATTGGGGGGGAAAGGAGATTGGGGGGGAAAGGAGATTGGGGGGGAAAGGAGATTGGGGGGGAAAGGAGATTGGGGGGGAAAGGAGATTGGGGGGGAAAGGAGATTGGGGGGGAAAGGAGATTGGGGGGGAAAGGAGATTGGGGGGGAAAGGAGATTGGGGGGGAAAGGAGATTGGGGGGGGGAAAGGAGATTGGGGGGGGGAAAGGAGATTGGGGGGGGGGGGGAGGAGATTGGGGGGGGGGAAGGAGATTGGGGGGGGGGAAGGAGATTGGGGGGGGAAAGGAGATTGGGGGGGGAAAGGAGATTGGGGGGGGGAAAGGAGATTGGGGGGGGGAAAGGAGATTGGGGGGGGGAAAGGAGATTGGGGGGGGGAAAGGAGATTGGGGGGGGGAAAGGAGATTGGGGGGGGGAAAGGAGATTGGGGGGGGGAAAGGAGATTGGGGGGGGGGAAAGGAGATTGGGGGGGGGGGAAAGGAGATTGGGGGATGGGGGGGCGCAAGGAGAAGGGGGAGGGAGGCTGAACGGGCCGGGCCCGAGACTTCGGGCAGGGCCCGTCCCCAGCACCAGATTTGCAGCTAGGTTGCGTTGGGTCGGGTCTGGGGGGTGGTGGGAGGGAGGTCGGTTTGGTTCGGGTCGGGGGGAGGGAGAGGGAGGTCAGGTCGGATCCAGTCCGGGGGCGGGGGGGGGGGGAGGCAAGAGAGCGGGTGTCGGGTCCGGTCTGCGGTGGGGGGAGCAGCGGGTGTCGGGTCCGGTCCGGAGGAAGCAGGAGCTGGCCGTGGGAGAAGCCGTATTCACACAGCCCAAGTGAGGCCATTCGGCCAGGTCTAGGGGCTGCGTGCTTCGGGCCCCTCCCACACAGTTTCGGGCGCCTGGAGCTACTGCACTTGCGTGACCACTGCAGCGCATGTGCAGAGGTCCCGGCACTGTTTTCAGCGCAGGGACCTGGCTCCGCCCCCTATAGCTCCTGCTGCGCTGCGCCGAGGGCCAGAGGACCTGCAGGGAGGTGGAGAATCTGGAGGGTTTTTTTTAGGCGTACTTTGTGGCGCGAAAAACGGGCGTCCAGGTCAGGACTGCGCCATTCTAGGCACGGCTCGAAACTTGGGCCCATAAACAGGCTAAGTGAGAGGGCAAAATTTTGGCAGATGGAGTATAATGTAGTAAAGTGTGAGGATATCCACTTTGGCAGAAAAAAAAAAAAAATTATTTAAGTGGAGAAAAATTACAAAATGCTACAGTACAGATGGACCTGGGGATCTATGTGCATGAAATACAAAAAGTGAATATGCAGGTACAGCAAGTAATCAGGAAGGCAAATGGAATGTTGGCCTTTATTTCAAGGAGGTTGGAGTGTAAAAGCAGAGAAGTCTTGCAACAGTTATACAGGGTATTGGTGAGGCCACACCTGGCGTACTGCGTACAGTTTTGGTCTCCTTATATAAGGAGGGATATACTTGCATTGGAGGCAGTTCAGAGAAGGTTCGCTTGGTTGATTCCCGAGATGAAGGGTTTGACTTATAAAGAAAAGTTGAGTAGGTTGGGCCTATAGTCATTGAAGTTCAGAAGAATGAGAGGTGATCTTATTGAAACATATAAGATAATGAGGGGGCTCGACAAGATAGATGCAGAAAGAATGTTTCCACTCATGGAGGAATCTAGAACTAGGGGGCACAGCTTTAGAATAAGGGGTTGCCCATTTAAAACTGAGATGAGGAGGAATTACTTCTCTCAAAGGTTGTAAATCTGGGCCATTGAATATATTTAAGGTGGAGATAGATTTTTGAGCAATAAGGGAGCAAAGGGTTATGGGGAGCGGGCAGGGAAATGGAGCTGAGCCCATGATCAGATCAGCCATGATCTTATTGAATGGTGGTGCAGGCTCGAATGGCCAAATGGCCTACTCCTGCTCTTATTTCTTATGTTCTTATTATGATTTTCCAAATGTCCTGCTACTACTTCCTTTATGATGAATTCCAGCATTTTCCCAATGACTGATGTTAGGCTAACTGGTCTATAAGTTTCCTGCTTTCTGTTTCCTTCCTTTCTTTCTTAAATAGGGATGTTACATTTGCGGTTTTCCAGTCCGCTAAGACCTCTCCACAATCCAGGGAATTTTGGTAGATTACAACCAAAGCCCTATCTACAGCCCTAGTTATTCGCTTCGCCAGGACACTGGCCCCAACCTGGTTCAAGTGAAGCCCGTCCCGACAGAACAGCTCCCTCCTAACCCAGTCCTGGTGCCAGTGCCTCATGAATTGAAACCCATTTCTCCCACACCAATCTTTGAGCCATGCGTTCATCGCTGTAATCCTATTTACCCTATGTAAATTTGCTCATGGCTCAGGTAGTAATCCAGAGATTATTATCTTTGTGGTTCTACTTTTTAATTTAGCTCCTAGCTGCTCATACTCCCTCTGCAGAATCTCTTTCTTTGTCCGACCTATGTCGTTGGTACCTACGTGGACCATGCCAACTGGATCTTTCCCCTCCCACTCCAAGTTCCTCTGCAGCCCAGAGGAGATGTCCTTAACTCTGGCACCGGGCAGGCAACACAGCCTTCGGGACTCACGCTCTCGACTGCAGAGAATTGTATCTATCCCCCTAACTATACTGTCCCTTACCATTATCACATTCTTCTTACTGCCCCCAACTTGAATGGCCCCCTGTACCACGGTGCTGTGGTCAGTTTTCTCATCCTCTCTGCAGTCCTTGCTCTCATCCACACAGGGAGTAAGTATTTGTTCGACAATTGCAAAGGCTGAGGCTCCTCCATTACTGCATCCTGAGTCCATATACCTGCCTCACTCGTAGTCACCTCTTGTCCCTGACCACGGACCAAATTTGAATTATTTAACTTAAAGGGTGCGATTCTGCTGGAACACAGCGCCCAGGTAACTCTCCCCCTCCCTGATGTGTTGCAGTGTTTGAAGCTCGGACTCCAGCTCATCAACATGGAGCCGAAGTTCCTCGAGCAGCCAACACTTACTGCAGAAGTGGTCGCCACGGACCTCAATTTTGTCCACCAGCTCCCACATGCTGCAGCAGTAACAATGGATCTGTGTAGAAGGAAAAATACAGTTAGTTTTAATTTTAAATTATATATAGTACAATTTGGTATTAGTGCACATCAGTTTCAGTGGCAATCCAAATGAAATTTTCAAATCTAAAATACAAAAACCTTGTTGCATTAAATACTCCATAGTGACAGCCACTTGTAGTACTTACCACGTCAGATATATTCCTTTAAATTGCAGCCTGAAACACTGAATGATAGTAAAATTTTAAAAGTCTTAATTTCCTTTACACTCTACTGGGATCACCCACCAGCAAACTCAATCTCCTTCTCACACCTTTGGAACAGCAATTGGACTCTGTAATTTTAACTGACTGACTGCAGTTGCTATGGTATAGGGACACACTAGTCATGACCTTACTAATATAAAATGCAGCAGTAAATTACAACACTTTCCATGGGACTGGAGTATTTTACAGTCATGCCCACAAATATTCAGTGAATCCTAAAGGGATTTTCCAGCTACCCACAGAGACCCAACTTTAGATGTTTTGGGTAGTTGACAAGTTAAACATTATATCCAAATTGTACTGTGTATTGTGTATTGTGTATGTCCATCCTTTTAATCTCCTGAGTGATCATAATCCTCACAGCCCGGGACCGGCTTTACCAATGTTAAGTTTTGTGCACTGTGAATGAGCCACGCAGCTCTTTAAAGGGACCGTGCATCCTCACAATAAAGTTAGGGGGAACATTGGCCTCTACTCTCCGTACTTTCCACAGTGCATTCTAGTCTGGAAATCGAAGTAAGCTTTCAGTAACGACCCCTGAAAACAGCAAACCAAATAATTATTTATGAGCCACAAAAATTTTTCTTATGCTGTCATGTGATTGGGATTCGGGGCAATATATTAGCATGGATTGAGGATTGGTTAACCGACAGAAAACAGAGAGTAGGAATAAATGGGTCATTTTTGGTATGGCAAGGTGTAACTAGTGAAGTGCCACAAGGATCAGAGCTTGGGCCTCAGCTATTTACAATCTGTATCAATGACTTGGATGAGGGGACCAACTACAATATATCCATGTTTGCTGACGAGACGAAGTTAGGTGGGAAAGTAAGCTGTAAGTAGGATGCAAAGATATTTAGACCAGTTAAGTGATTGGGCAAGATGGAGTATAATTTTGGGAAGGTTACATTGGTAGGAAGAAATGGAAAAGCAGAATATGTTTTAAAAGGTGAGAGATTAGTAAATGTTAGTATTCAGAGAAATTTGAGGGTCCTTGTACAAGAAACTCTTTTGAGTTTACCTGAAAATAACCATAAACATTAAAACCATGCCACAGAAAGTTAACATGCAGGTGCAGCAATCAAGTCGGAAGGGAAATGGTATGCTAGCCTTTATTGCAAGGGGGTTGAAATGTAAAAGTAAGGAAGTCTTACTGCAATTATATAGAGCTTTGGGGAGACCACAGCTGGAGTGCTGTATACAATTGTGGTCTCCTCACCCAAGGAAGGATATACTTGCCTTCGAGAGGGTACAACAAAGGTTCACTAGATTGATTCCTGGGAAGAGAGCGCTGTCCAATGAACAGAAATTGAGTAGAATGGGCCTATATTCTCTGGAATTTAGAAGAATGAGAGGTGATCTCATTGAAATGTATAAAATTATTTGAGTGCTTGACAGGATAGGTGCTGAGAGGCTGTTTCTTCTGGCTACAGAGTCTAGAACTAGGGGTCATAGTCACAGGATAAGGGTTGGTCACTTAGGACCGAGATGGGAAGAAATTTCGTCACTCAGAGGGTTGTGAATCTTTGGAATTCTCCAACCCAGAGATCTGTGTCTGCTCACTCGTTGAGTATATTCAAGACTAAGATCGATAGATTTTTTGGCACTAAGGAAATCAAGGGATATGGGGATAGGTCAGCAAAGTGGAGTTGATGTAGAAGCTCAGCTCATCATCATTATAAGCAGTTCCTCGGAATCGAGGAAGACTTGCTTCCACTCTTAACATGAGTTCTTCGATGGCTGTACAGTCCAATACGAGAACCACAGTCTCTGTCACAGATGGGGCAGATAGTTGTTGAGGGAAGGGGAGGGTGGGACTGGTTTGCCGCATGCTTAATTTCTGCATGCTCTCGGCGACGAGACTCGAGGTGGTCAGCGCCCTCCCGATGCACTTCGGACTGTCTTTGGCCAGGGACTCCCAGGTATCAGTGGGGATGTCGCACTTTATCAGGGAGGCTTTGAGGGTGTCCTTGTAATATTTTCGCTGCCCACCTTTGGCTCGTTTGCCATGAAGGAGTTCAGAGTACAGCACTCGCTTTGGGAGTCTCGTGTCTGGCATGCGAACTATGTGGCCTGCCCAGCGGAGCTGATTAAGTGTGGTCAGTGCTTCGATGCTGGCCTGGTCGAGGACGCTAATGTTGGTGTGTCTGTCCTCCCAGGGGTTTTGTAGGATCTTGCGGAGACATCGTTGGTGGTATTTCTCCAACGGCTTGAGATGCCTACTGTACATGGTCCATGTTTCCGAGCCATACAGGAGGGTGGGTATTACTATAGCCCTGTAAGACCATGAGCAGTTTTGAGGGCCTGGTCTTCAAATACTCTTTTCCTCAGGCAGCCGAAGGCTGCACTGGCGCATCGGAGGCAGTGTTGGAGCTTGTCGTCAATGCCTGCTATTGCAACGACAGGAGCTTTCCTTCTCTTCCTCCAGCGCGTGGTGAGCATCATGGCTGTGACCCCCCCCCCCGCACTCTGAACCCCAGTGGGTCACTGACCCTCCCAATGCCTGCCCCCAGCCAAGCCTCGGACCAGCTACCATCAAAGGCGCTATTCAGTGCCGAGCCTGCGGCCAACATCGCGCCACAGGCAATTAGGCCCATATAGCAGTGCCTGGTCTCCAGTTGTCTTGGACCCCACTTGCCACTGGATCAAGACCTTGCTCAGCTAAACCCATGTGGTAGCCAGTGTGCAACAGCCACCCCACGTTCAAAGAACTCACACACAGGCATCTTGCACTCCTCTAACATGTAGTTCGGGACCTGGAACGTCAGTACCCTCCCCAGAGCTCAGCTATGATCTTATTGAATGGCGGAGAAGGCTCAATGGACCGTATGGCCTACACCTGCTCCTATTTTTTAATGTTCTTATGACTCCAATGTTCAAAAGTGCTAGAGTATCACATCAGACAAATTTGTTTTCAAAAAGATTAAGAAAATAAGCAATTGTCATATTTACAGTAGCCTTGCCATTTAAACCAACAAAAAATAATACAAAGAATCATAATTCTGAGCACTATACTAACACTTTGTAAATAACTTTCAAATATAAAGTTATCCTTTTCTTACAAGAACCAGGGGGAGTTGTTATGATCTGAAATGGACTGCCTGAAAGAGTGGTGGAAGTAGATTTATAAACAACTTTCAAAAGTAAATTGGATATATACTTGAAAAGAAAAACTCAGAAATGAGGTAAGAGCAGGGAAGTGGGACTAATAGGAATAATTCTTTCAAAGAGCCGGCACAGGCACAATGGGCTGAATGGCCTCCTTCTGGTGATCTATGATTTCGTACCACTGCTGGACTCTCTACTAATCTTGAGAGCTATAAACCAACTTTTTCCTCTCTCTCGAGTTTTAACTGATGTTTATTGTCTCAGATTTTTAAAATTATTTCCAGATTCAAACTGAATAGCTGCTTAAATATCATAGAAAGAATAGCAAGAAAGACTTGCATTTATAGATCGCCTTTCACCACCACCAGATGTCCCAAAGCACTTTACAGCCAATTAAGTACGTTTTTTTTTAAAAAGTGTAGTCACTGTTGTAATGTGGGAAAGGAGGCAGCCGATTTGCACACAGCAAGAACCCACAAACATCAATGTGATAATGACCAGATAATCTGTTTTAGTGCCACTGATTGAGGGATAAATATTGGCCAGGACACTGGGGAGAACTCTCCTGCTCTTCTTCAAAATAGTGCCATGGGATCTTTTACGTCCACCTGAAAGAGTAGACAGTGCCTTGGCTCAACATCTCATCCAAAAGACCGCATCACCAACAGTGAAGTGCTCCCCCATTACTGCACTGGAGTGTCAGCCTGTAATTTTGTGCTCAAGTTTCTGAAAAGAGTTACCATAGGAAAGAGTTACAAAGACTTCATGAGTTTTGAATAATCGACCACTCAAATTTAAAAAGCAACTGTTAGTCATTTACATGCTGACCAGTTAATAGAAATTGTTTAAGTTTGAATTATCCCCCTTTTAAAACCTACACCAGATTGCACTGAGTTAAGTTTTGTACAAGATAAAAACTATAGTCTGTTTTTTTCCCAGCTAATAAGAACATAAGAAATAGGAGCAGTCGGAGGTCCTACGGCCCCTCGAGCCTACTCCGCCATTCAACAAGATCATGGCCAATCATCGACTTCAACTCCACTTTCCTGCCCGATCTCCATATCCCCCGATTCCCTTAGAGTCCAAAAATCTATTTATCTCAGCCTTGAATACACCCAAAGATTCAGCATCCTCAGCCCTCTGGGGCAGAAAATTCCAAAGATTCACAACCCGAGTGAAGAACAGTCTTAAATGCTACCCCTAATCCTGAGATTAGTTCTCGACACTCTTGCCAGTCACCTTCAGAATCTTGTATGTTTCAATGAGATCACCTCTCGTTCTTCTAAACTCCAGAGAGTATAGGCCCATTCTACACGATCTCTCATCATAGGACAGCCCTCTCATCCTAGGAATCAATCTAGTGAACCTTCGTGGTACCGCCTCCAAGGCAAGTATATCCTTCCTTCGGTAAGGAGACCAAAACTGTACATAGTACTCCAGGTGTGGTCTCACCAAGGCTTTGTACAATTGTAGGAAGACTTCCTTGCTCTTATATACCAATAAAGGCCAACATGCCATTTGCCTTCCTTATTGCTTACTATACCTGCACACGAGCTTCTGGGTTTCTTGCACGAGGACACCCAAATCTCTCTGAACACCAACATTTAAAAGTTTCTCACCATTTAAAACATATTCTGTTTTTCTATTCTTCCTACCACAGTGAATAAACTCACATTTCCCTACATTATACTCCATCTGCCACCTTACTGCCCACTCACTTGGTCTATCGATATCCCTTTGCAGACGCTTTGTGTTCTCCTCATAGCTTACTGTCCCACTTAGATTTGTATCATCAGCAAACTTTGATACATTACACTCGGTCCCTTCATCTAAGTCATTAATATAGATTGTAAATAGCTGAGGCCCCATCACTGATCCTTGCGGCACCCCACTAGTTACAGCCTGCCAACCGGAAAGTGACCTGTTTATCCCCACTCTCTTCTGGGCATTAACCAATCCTCTATCCATGCCACTATATCTTGAGCCCTTATCTTGTGTAATAGCTTTTTATGTGGCACCTTATCAACAGCCTTTTGGAAATCCAAATATACTATATCAACTAGTTCCTCTTTATCTACCCTGCTAGTTACATCCTCAAAAAACGCTAATAAATTTGTCAAACACGATTTCCCTTTCATAAAACCATGTTGACTCAGTCTAATTATGTTATAATTTTCTAAGTGTTTCTTTAAAAATGGATTCCAGCATTTTCCAGACGACTAATGTCAGGCTAACTGGCCTGTAGTTCCCGGTTTTCTCTCTCCCTCCTTTCTTGAATAGCAGTGTTACGACTTCTACCTTCCAATCTACTGGGACCATTCTAGAATCTAGGGAATTTTGGAAGATCAAAGCCAACCTCTGCAGCCACCTCTTTTAGAATCCTAATGTGCTGTGACTGGATTTAAAATAAGAGCCACCAAATCACAGTGAGAGATTTTTTTTTTAATTTGGTCGTCGCCCCAAAATGGAAAATCCCATACAAGAAACTGTCATGTGACAGTGGGAGCAGAAAACATTAATCGTTACTATGCTAACCGCAGATTCTTTTCTGTGCTGACTGATTATGAATATGCATCCGTGACAAAGCCTACCATACTGACTGCACACAACAGTGCACCTTGGTTCTCAAAAAACTTCCAAGCAGCTGTATGTGTACATGGACAACATCTTTGTAAGTACAGAACTTATCAGAATCCTGCACCAATAATCTATATTCTTGTTTCTCAAGGTTAACTGTATGCAGCATGAAAGTGGGAAGTTGTTATGCTGAAATAAGAGTCTGATCAATTGTGCCATATAGGGCCCAAGTTTCCACATGATTTGCGCCTGATCTTTGAGGAGCAACTGGTGGAGAACAGACTATCTTAGAAATCGCAATTCTCCACATTTCTTTTTCTGCAGTTCTAGTCAGGTAGAACAGTTCTACTTTGGAACAGAATTTTTTCTTCAAAAGGGGGCGTGTCCGGCCACTGACGCCTGATTTCAAAGTTTCCACAGTGAAAACGTACTCCAAACTAAGTTAGAATGGAGCAAGTGAAGATTTTTGTAGAACTGAAAAAACCTGTTCTACACATTAAAAAATCAGGCGCAGGTTACAAATTAGGCGTCCAGAACGAGGTTGGGGGGGGAGGCGGGGGTAAGGGAAGTCATTAAATTCTACAATAAATCCTTATTTATACTTCTACAAATATTATACAAATAAATCCAACCTGAATAAACATTTATAAGCAAAGAAAAGATTAAATAAACCATCTTCCTACCTGTGTGAAGGCACGGAGAATGCTGCAGTCAGCCTGAGGCGCCCGTTCTTCCCCGCGGGGGGGGGGAAGGAGGCGCCCGTTCTTCCCGCCGGGGGGGGGAGGGGGGAGAGGAGGCGCCTGTTCTTCCCCGTGGGGGGGGGGGGGCGACAGTGAGAAGGTTGCAAGTGCTGATGGCAATGTGCTTTTATTTTTAAAAATTTCAAAAATTAAACAGCTACAAAGAACTACAAAAATGGCTGAGTGCCAATGTCTTTTTCACACTGCGCGTGCGCGAACGCTCCAACGCACACGCGCAGCGTTGCCGGCAGGAAAAAACTAAAAACTAATTTAAATAGTACCCGCCCCCTCCCACTTACAAAATCAGCACGAGTGTAGGCTCCACCCCCCAGGCGCCGTGCCAGGCAGACAAGGAGCTGCAGAACGCTCCAGAATCGCGATTTTTTTTTTAGGCGCCGTTTTAGGCGCGAAAAACGGGCGCCCAGCTCGGAGGGGCGCCCGTTTTTTATCGTGTGGAAACTTGGGCCCCATAGTGTCCATGAACTCTGGTTTATGAGTAGGTTGAGCTTTTAGTGATATTAAAGTTGGTATATCTATTTTCTTGCCTGAAGACTGCTCTAGTTTTGCAATGACCATTGAGACGAATACACCAGTTTGCATTATGCGCACACATCGCACAACTTTAAATTAACACTTTGTACTTGCCTCGCTATCAACAAAAGAGAAGTGAGACAATACCAGTCAAGGGGTCAACACTTGGCTTTTAGTTAAAGAAGATTTTGACAGGAGAGTGGTATTAAAATTGTCATCTGTTGCTGCAGAATACCCAGAGTTGGTGTGAGAAGCAGGCACACCCAACTCACTGATATCTGCAAGTAAATACCTGTTTTCTTAAAAGCATTATTAAAACACATGCAGCACTTTCATATTATGAGCACTGTTCCCTTAAAGTTGTGCGGCCACGTAGCAATCCAGGGGTCCCGCGCAACTGGCTCACCAGCTTTTAAAGGAACCCCACTTCCTCCCAAAAATTAGAGGGAACATTGATTATGAGTATTATATAGTATTATAATTTAGATGAGGGTCCATGATTACTAATCCATTTAAAAAGGGGTCCTTCAATCAAAGAAGTTTGAGAACCACTGTTCAAGGGAACACAATTTCCACAGTGGATGATGTTTCCGGAAGGTTGCAAAAGTCCAAAACTGTATTTAAACTACATAATAGAGTAGACTCAAAAATGAATTAGCCTCTGTGCATACAAAACTAGTTAAGATAAATTGAAGTGAAGAGTATGTTATACTGCTATATAATATATACAAGGCTTGCTAGTTCCAGCAGTTTAGTGAAATAAACCCAACATTACCATGCTTAAATTGTGTGTTTCTCGTCAATTACTGCGACTCTGGCTATAACCCTGATAAAATGCGACATCCCCACTGACACCTGGGAGTCCCTGGCCAAATACCGTTCTAAGTGGAGGAAGTACATCCGGGAGGGTGTTGAGCATCTCGAGTCTCATCGCCGAGAGCGTGCAGAAATCAAACGCAGGCAGCGGAAAGAGCGTGCGGCAAACCAGTCCCACCCACCCCTTCCCTCAACAACTGTTTGTCCTATCTGTGACAGAGTCTGTGGTTCTCATATTGGACTGTACAGCCACCTAAGAACTCATGCTAAGAATGGAAGCAAGTCTTCCTCGATTCCGAGGAACTGCCTATGATGATGATGACACCAGTATATAATGTATTTACTCACTGAGACTATTGAGCGTCGAGGAGGTGCGTGGAGAGGCAGTCGGGACTTCGGCGAGAGGCCTATAAAAGGCACAACAGGGAGTCCGGGACCCAGCGTCGAGGAGGTGCGTGGAGAGGCAGTCAGGACTTCGACGAGAGGCCTATAAAGGCGTGGCTTGTGCAGCTATAGAGAGAAGGCAAAAAAAAAGTAGAAAAAATAGGAAGGTGATGTCACAGCCAAGGGGGTAAGTGATTGGCTGATGATTGGTGAGTAGTTTTTCTTTTTTCTCTTCGAAAACAGCGAGTAAACTTTAGCATTGTTGTTGCCAATTTAAGTGTATCTAAGGGTTAAGTCATGGCAGGAGAGCTCGGTCACGTGATATGCTCCTCCTGTACCATGTGGGAACTCAGGGACACTTCCGGTGTCCCTGACGACGTGTGCGGGAAGTGTATCCACCTCCAGCTCCTGACGGTCCGCCTTGTGGAATTGGAGCTGAGGGTGGATTTACTCTGGAGCATCCACGTTGCTGAGAATGGCGTGAGTGTAGCACGTGTAGCGAGTTGGTATTACCACAGGTGAAGGATCCACAGCCAGATAGGGAATGGAAGACCAGCAGGAAGAGCTGTGCAAGGAAGGTAGTGCAGGGGTCCCCAGCAGTCATCCCCCTGCAAAACAGATACACCGCTTTGAGTACTGTTGAGGGGGATGACTCATCAGGGGAGGGCAGCAGCAACCAAGTTCATGGCACCGTGGCTGGCTCTGCTGCACAGGAGGGCAGGAAAAAGAGTGGGAGAGCGATAGTGATAAGGGATTCAATTGTAAGGGGAATACATAGGCGTTTCTGCGGCCGCAACCGAGACTCCAGGATGGTATGTTGCCTCCCTGGTGCAAGGGTCAAGGATGTCTCGGAGCGGGTGCAGGACATTCTGAAAAGGGAGGGTGAACAGCCAGTTGTCGTGGTGCACATTGATACCAACGATATAGGTAAAAAAAAGGGATGAGGTCCTACGAGACGAATTTAAGGAGCTAGGAGCTAAATTAAAATGTAGGACCTCAAAAGTAGTAATCTCGGGATTGCTACCAGTGCCACGAGCTAGTCAGAGTAGGAATCGCAGGATAGCTCATATGAATACGTGGCTTGAGCAGGGAGGGATTCAAATTCCTGGGGCATTGGAACCGGTTCAGGTGGAGGTGGGACCAGTACAAACCGGATGGTCTGCACCTGGGCAGGACCGGAACCAATGTCCGAGGGGGAGTGTTTGCAAGTGCTGTTGGGGAGGAGTTATACTAATATGGCAGGGGGATGGGAACCAATGCAGGGAGACAGACGGAAACAAAATGGAGACAAAAGCAAAAGACAGAAAGGAGATGAGTAAAAGTGGAGGGCAGAGAAACCCAAGGCAAAAAACAAAAAGGGCCACTGTACAGCAAAATTCTAAAGGGTCAAAGTGTATTAAAAGGCAAGCATGAAAGCTCGGTGCCTCAATGCAAGGAGTATTCGGAACCCAGGAGAGGGCTCTGAGCTAGTTAGAGTGGGTGAGAGCTCAGATGAACAGGACCCCAAGAAAGAATGCAAAAGGCAGGAGGCAACAGAGCAGAGTAGCAATGGGGTATGTGTAAACCACAAGGTAATAGGAAGGGACAATATGTATGAATATAAAGGGGCTGCAGGAGGGGTCAAAACTAAAAATCATGGTTTAATAACTAGTATTAAAACACTCGACCTAAACGCACGCAGCATTCGAAATAAAGTAAATGAGTTGACGGCACAAATCATTACAAATGGGTATGATTTGGTGGCCATTACAGAAACGTGGTTGCAGGGTGGCCAAGACTGGGAATTAAACATACAGGGGTATCTGACGATTCGGAAAGATAGACAAGAAGGGAAAGGAGGTGGGGTAGCTCTGTTAATACAGGATGATATCAGGACAGTTGTGAGAGACGATATTGCCTCTCATGAACAAAATCTTGAATCATTGTGGGTGGAGATTAGAGATAGTAAGGGGAAAAAGTCACTGGTGGGCGTAGTTTATAGGCCTCCAATTAATAACTTCACAGTGGGGCGGGCAATAATCAAGGGAATAATGGAGGCATGTGAAAAAGGAACGGCAGTAATCATGGGGGATTTTAACCTACATATCGATTGGTCAAATCAAATCGCACAGGGTAGCCTGGAGGAGGAATTCATAGAATGCATACGGGATTGTTTCTTCGAACAGTATGTTACAGAACCTACAAGGGACCAAAGAAATGGCGGACCAATTGAACAAGTACTTTGGTTCGGTATTCACGAAGGAGGACACGAACAACCTTCCGGTTATAAAAGGGGTCGGGGGGTCTAGTAAGGAGGAGGAACTGAGGGAAATCCTTATTAGCCGGGAAATTGTGTTGGGGAAATTGATGGGATTGAAGGCCGATAAATCCCCAGGGCCTGATGGACTGCATCCCAGAGTACTTAAGGAGGTGGCCTTGGAAATAGTGGATGCGTTGACAGTCATTTTCCAACATTCCATTGACTCTGGATCAGTTCCTATGGAGTGGAGGGTAGCCAATGTAACCCCACTTTTTAAAAAAGGAGGGAGAGAGAAAACAGGGAATTATAGACCGGTCAGCCTGACATCGGTAGTGGGTAAAATGATGGAATCAATTATTAAGGATGTCATAGCAGTGCATTTGGAAAGAGGTGACATGATAGGTCCAAGTCAGCATGGATTTGTGAAAGGGAAATCATGCTTGACAAATCTTCTGGAATTTTTTGAGGATGTTTCCAGTAGAGTGGATAAGGGAGAACCAGTTGATGTGGTATATTTGGACTTTCAGAAGGCGTTCGACAAGGTCCCACACAAGAGATTGATGTGCAAAGTTAGAGCACATGGGATTGGGGGTAGTGTACTGACATGGATTGAGAACTGGTTGTCAGACAGGAAGCAAAGAGTAGGAGTAAATGGGTACTTTTCAGAATGGCAGGCAGTGACTAGTGGGGTACCGCAAGGTTCTGTGCTGGGGCCCCAGCTGTTTACACTGTACATTAATGATTTAGATGAGGGGATTAAATGTAGTATCTCCAAATTTGCGGATGACACTAAGTTGGGTGGCAGTGTGAGCTGCGAGGAGGATGCTGTGAGGCTGCAGAGCGACTTGGATAGGTTAGGTGAGTGGGCAAATGCATGGCAGATGAAGTATAATGTGGATCAATGTGAGGTTATCCACTTTGGTGGTAAAAACAGAGAGACAGACTATTATCTGAATGGTGACAGATTAGGAAAAGGGGAGGTGCAAAGAGACCTGGGTGTCATGGTACATCAGTCATTGAAGGTTGGCATGCAGGTGCAGCAGGCGGTTAAGAAAGCAAATGGCATGTTGGCCTTCATAGCAAGGGGATTTGAGTACAGGGGCAGGGAGGTGTTGCTACAGTTGTACAGGGCATTGGTGAGGCCACACCTGGAGTATTGTGTACAGTTTTGGTCTCCTAACCTGAGGAAGGACATTCTTGCTATTGAGGGAGTGCAGCGAAGGTTCACCAGACTGATTCCCGGGATGGCGGGACTGACCTATCAAGAAAGACTGGATCAACTGGGCTTGTATTCACTGGAGTTCAGAAGAATGAGAGGGGACCTCATAGAAACATATAAAATTCTGACGGGGTTAGACAGGTTAGATGCAGGAAGAATGTTCCCAATGTTGGGGAAGTCCAGAACCAGGGGTCACAGTCTAAGGATAAGGGGTAAGCCATTTAGGACCGAGATGCGGAGGAACTTCTTCACCCAGAGAGTGGTGAACCTGTGGAATTCTCTACCACAGAAAGTTGTTGAGGCCAATTCACTAAATATATTCAAAAAGGAGTTAGATGAGGTCCTTACTGCTAGGGGGATCAAGGGGTATGGCGAGAAAGCAGGAATGGGGTACTGAAGTTGAATGTTCAGCCATGAACTCATTGAATGGCGGTGCAGGCTAGAAGGGCCGAATGGCCTACTCCTGCACCTATTTTCTATGTTTCTATGTTTCTATGTTTCTAAGTCATCTTAGATCTGGTCCTGTGTAATGAGACAGGAATAATAAACGATCTCCTAGTAAAAGATCCTCTCGGAATGAGTGATCACAGTATGGTTGAATTTGTAATACAGATTGAGGGTGAGGAAGTAGTGTCTCAAACGAGCGTACTATGCTTAAACAAAGGGGACTACAGTGGGATGAAGGCAGAGTTGGCTAAAGTAGACTGGGAACACAGACTAAACGGTGGCACAATTAAGGAACAGTGGAGCACTTTTAAGGAGCTCTTTTATAGTGCTCAACAAAAATATATTCCAATGAAAAAGAAGGGCGGTGAGAGACGATACTGGCTCTAATGAACAAAATGTTGAAATCCACCAGCCATGGATAACCAAAGAAATAAAGGAGAGCATCAAATTAAAAAGCAATGCGTATAAGGTGGCCAAGGTTAGTGGGAAACTAGAAGATTGGGAAAATTTTAAACGACAGCAAAGAATGACTAAGAAAGCAATAAAGAAAGGAAAGATAGATTACTAAAGTAAACTTGCGCAAAACATAAAAGCAGATAGTAAAAGCTTTTACCGATATATAAAACGGAAAAGAGTGACTAAAGTAAATGTTGGTCCCTTAGAAGATGAGAAGGGGGATTTAATAGTGGGAAATGTGGAAATGGCTGAGACCTTAAACAATTATTTTGCTTCGGTCTGCACAGTGGAAGACACAAAAACCATGCCAAAAATTGCTGGTCACGGGAATGTGGGCAGGGAGGACCTTGAGATAATCACGATCACTAGGGGGGTAGTGTTGGACAGGCTAATGGGACTCAAGGTAGACAAGTCCCCTGGTCCTGATGAAGTGCATCCCAGGGTAGTAAAAGAGATGGCGAAAGTTATAGCAGATGCATTCGTTATGATCTACCAAAATTCTCTGGACTCTGGGGAGGTACCAGCAGATTGGAAAGCAGTTAATGTAACGCCTCTGTTTAAAAAAGGGGGCAGACAAAAGGCAGGTAACTATAGGCCGGTTAGTTTAACATCTGTAGTGGGGAAAATGCTTGAAGCTATCATTAAGAAATAGCGGGACATCTAGGTAGGAATAGTGCAATCAAGCAGACGCAACATGGATTCATGAAGGGGAAATCATGTTGAACTAATTTACTGGAATTCTTTGAGGATATCACGAGCATGGTGGATAGAGGTGTACCGATGGATGTGGTGTATTTAGATTTTCAAAAGGCATTCGATAAGGTGCCACACAAAAGGTTACTGCAGAAGATAAAGGTACGCGGAGTCAGAGGAAATGTATTAGCATGGATAGAGAATTGGCTGGCTAACAGAAAGCAGAGAGTCGGGATAAATGGGTCCTTTTCGGGTTGGAAATCGGTGGTTAGTGGTGTGTCACAGGGATCGGTGCTGGGACCACAACTGTTTACAATATACATAGATGACCTGGAAGAGGGGCCAGAGTGTAATGTAACAACATTTGCAGATGGCACAAAGATTAGTGGGAAAGCGGGTTGTGTAGAGAACAGAGAGAGGCTGCAAAGAGATTTAGATAGGTTAACCGAATGGGCTAAGGTTTGGCAGATGGAATACAATGTCGGAAAATGTGAGGTCATCCACCTTGGAAAAAAAAACAGTAAAAGGAAATATTATTTGAATGGGGAGAAATTACAACATGCTGCGGTGCAGAGGGACCTGGGGGTCCTGGTGCATAAATCCCAAAAAGTTAGTTTGCAGGTTGTCAGGAAGGCAAATGGAATGTTGGCCTTCATTGCGAGAGGGATGGAGTTCAAAAGCAGGGAGGTACTGCTGCAACTGTAAAGGGTATTGGTGAGGCCACACTTGGAGTCCTGCGTGAAATTTTGGTCACCTTACTTAAGGAAGGATATACTAGCTTTGGAGGGGGTACAGAGACGATTCACGAGGCTGATTCCGGAAATGAGGGGGTCACCTTATGATGATAGATTGAGTAGACTGGGTCTTTACTCGTTGGAGTTCAGAAGGATGAGGGGTGTTCTTATAGAAACATTTAAAATCATGAAAGGGATAGACAAGATAGAGGCAGAGAGGTTGTTTCCAATGGTTGGGGAGACTAGAACTAGGGGGCACAGCCTCAAAATACGGGGAGCCAATTTAAAACCGAATTGAGAAGGAATTTCTTCTCCCAGAGGGTTGTGAATCTGTGGAATTCTCTGCCCAAGGAAGCAGTTGAGGCTAGCTCATTGAATGTATTCAAATCACAGATAGATAGATTTTTAACCAATAAGGGAATTAAGGGTTACGGGGAGCGGGCGGGTCGGTGGAGCGGAGTCCACGGCCAGATCAGCCATGATCTTGTTGAATGGCGGAGCAGGCTCGAGGGGCTAGATGGCCTACTCCTGTTCCTAATGCTTATGTTCTTATGTTCTTATGTATAAGCCCAATAGGTTCAATTTTTAAAAATGATTGTCAGTACTAATGAGTAGCACTTGGCAATCTGTAAGCACTATAGGTTAAGAGAGACGTATAGTAACAGTCGGGAATCTACCATAGGAACACAGGAACAGGTCATTTAGCCCCTTGAGTTCTACCTCAACTCCATATCCCTTGATAACCTTATCTAACAAAAATCTGTCAATTTTAGTCTTGAAAGCTCCAATTCTCACAGCATCCACAGCCTATTGGGAGAGAGAATTCCAGATTTCTACTATCCTTGTGTGAATATGTGAGAATAGATGTACACTGGAAATGCTTTAGAAGGGTTTCCCCACAAAGACTCAGTGATCTTATCGAGTTATTAGCTGAGTCACATAGCAGTTGAGTACTGCAAATGGCTGCTGTAACTCTGGATAAGGGAACAAGGAAGAGTCACCAACATTTTCTGTCCTGATTGATATCCAGTGATGCTTGATGGAAAGTGCATACTTTGTGTGGCAGAAGCTGAAGGCTCTGACAACCATACCCTCTCCCCCTAACCCCACCCACATACATGGTCTCATCATCATAGACAATCCTTCGAAATCGAGGAAGACTTGCTTCCACTCCAAAAGTGAGTTCTCAGGTCAATACGAGAATTGCAGTCTCTGTCACAGGTGGGACATTCAGCGGTTGAAAGGGGTGGGTGGGGAGTCTGCGCTTGATTTCAGCACACTCTCAGCGATAATACTCGAGGTGCTCATCCCGCCTCTCGGATGCTCTTCCTCCATTTAGGTACAGTCTTGGGCTAGGTATTTCCAGGTGCCGGTGGGGATGTTGCACTTTATCAAGAAGGCTTTGAGCGTGTCCTTGAAACGTTTCCTCTGCCCACCTGAGGTATAAGGCTTGCCGTGTAGGAGTTCTAAGTAGAGCGCTTACTTTGGGAGTCTCATGTCGGGCATGTGGACATGTGGCCCGCCCAACGGAGCTGGTCGAGTGTGGTCAGTGCTTTGATGCTGGCCTGAGCGAGAACACCGACGTTGGTACATCTATCCTCCCAGTGGATTTGCAGGATCTTGGGGAGGCAGCGTTGGTGGTATTCCAGCGCTTTGAGATGTCTGCTGGATATGGTCCACATCTCTGAGCCATATAGAAGGGTGGGTATCACTACTGCCCTGTAGACCAGAAGCTTGGTGCCAGATTTGAAGTCCTGGTCTTCAAACACTCTCTTCTTCAGACGAACGAAGGTTGCGCTGGCACACTGGAGGCGGTGTTGGACCTCGTCATTGATGTCTGCCCTTGCTGACAATAGGCTCCCGAGGTATGGAAAATGGTTCACGTTGTCCAAGGCGGCGCCATACACTGTCTCGACCAGAAGTGTCAGCATTTTATGCAGAGCCAGAAGCAGCAGCAGCAATGTGGTGACTAATACCTAGAGATGAGCAGCCAGTAAAAGAGCGGGTAACACCTGGGGACATTACAATGGGTAAATAGCGAAAGATTGCTTCCACTGGTGAACAAAAGGGGAACAAGAGGACAGAAACCAAGAATTATCATTGCGCACGAGCTGCATGTCCTGTTTACATTGCAAGCTCCAATACATGGAGTGGGATGCAGGAGGGCCACGTGCAGGATGGCAGCGGACCGCAGTTGTGCTGTGGATCTGGGAGGAGAACTCCTGTTCATTCACGCGCCACTAAGCAGAAATTTAAAAAAAACTTTCCCTCACATTCTTCAGCAGTTTTTAGTGGCTCCTTTAAGGACTAGTGTTTAGGCTGCTGTATAACTGGCATAACTAGTCAAGGCTTGGCACAAGCTCCTACTACAAAAGCAAAATACTGTGAATCTGAAGTAAAAATAGAAAATACTGGGAATCTCAATAGGTCAAGCAGAATCTGTGGAAAGAAATAGAATTCTGATGAAGGGTCAGAGACCTGAAACGTTAACTCTGTTTCTCTCCACAGATGCTGATTGACCTGCTGAGATTTCCAGCATTTTCTGTTTTTATTATACAAGCTCCAACTAGTTCCTTACACATTTTGCAGAGGGTCCTCAAACATGCTCAGGATCCTTTTTGCATATTTAAATTGATCCATCGCTTATTTCAGGCAGCTATGCCTAAAAATAGTGAGGGCCAATATGGCGGCAGCCATTCCACTGGCACAGATAAGGTGTAGGACCTCACACCTAGAAATGTATTCATTGTGGTCATTTTATGCCCACAAACTGATACTAATTTTGACCCGGTGTGTCCAAATAACTTTTGGAGGAAAATGGGGTGTGGGGAGCAGCCCCTTGTCTGAATATGTACAAAAATCTGGCAGTTTCCATGGTCATTGTTCCTGGTGCTGACCCACAGATTTATCCAGATTCCAATTTCATAGAATCGGAGTGCCCATCATGTCCGTTCTGGCTCTTTGAAAGAGTTACCCAATTAGTCCCACTGCCCTGCTCTCTCCCCGTAGCCCAACAAATCTTTCCGATTCCAAGTATTTATCCAATTCCTTTTTGAAAGTTATTATTGAATCTGCATCTACCACCCTTTCGGGCAGTGCATTCTACGTCATTACAACTTGCCGCATAAAAAAAGTTTTCCTCATGTTGCTTCTGGTTCTATTGTCAATTACCTTCAATCTGTGTCCTCTGATTACCGACCCTTCTACCACTGGAAGAAGTTTCTCCTTATTTACTGTATCAAAACTTTAAGATTTTGAACACCTCTATCTTGACATTCAACAGCATTACCATCATCGAATCCCCAACCATCAACATCCACAAATACTCTTGTAGCTCTACTCTTGTAGCCACATGAATATTGTGGCTACAAGAGCAGGTCAGAGGCTGGGTATTCTGTGGCGAGTGTCGACAGAGCAGCAGTGATAACCGCTCTCCTATGTGTCTCAAAGACATGGACTATGTACAGTAGGCACCCCAAAGCACTGAAGTACCACCAACAATGTTGCCTCCGCCAAACATTGCAAATTCATTGGCAGGATACGCACACCAACGTCAGCATTCTCTCTCAGACCAACATCCTCAGCATCGAGGCATTGACCACGCTCGATCAGCTCCGATGCATGGGCCACACTATCCGCTTGCCCGATGCTAGACTCCTGAAAATATAAGAACATAAGAACACAAGAAATAGAAGGAGTGGGCCATTTGGCCTCTCTAGCCTGCTCCGCCATTTAATAAGATCATGGCTGATCTGATCATGGGCTCAGCTCCACTTCCCTGCCCGCTCTCCATAATCCTTTATTCCTTTATTGCTCAAAAATCTGTCTTAAATATATTCAATGACCCAGCCTCCACAGCTCTCTGGGGCAGAAAATTCCACAGATTTACAAGAAATTCCTCCTCATCTCAGTTTTAAATTGGCAGCCCCTTATTTTGAGACTATTGCCCCTAGTTCTAGTTTCCCCTATGAGTGGAAATCTGCATCCACCTTGTTGAGACCCCCCCCCCATTATCTTATATATTTTGAAACAAGCACTCTACTCCGAGCTACGTCACGGTAGGTGAGGTCCAGGAGGGCAGAGAAAATGCTTCAAGGACACCCCCAAAAAAAATGTTAACGTCCCCACCAACTCTTGGTAGTCCCTTGGCCAAGACCGCTCAAAGTGGAGGAGAAAAAAGCATCCGAGATGGCGCCAAACACTACGAGTCTCTTCGCTGGGAGCACGCGAGAGCCAAGCACAAACAGTGGAAGGAGCGTATGACAAATCAAGCACACCACCCACCCCGTCCCTCCAACCAACCACCATCTGCCCCACCTGTGACAAAGACTGTAGATCCCGCACTGGACTCATCAGTCACCCGAGAACTCATCTTAGTGTGGAAGCAAGTCATCCTCGATTCCGAGGGACTGCCTACGAAGAAGAATTCCATGGGCTTTAATTCTATTATGTGGAACTTTATCAAACACCTTTGGAAAATCAATGTACACAACATCTACCACACTACCCTCATCAACCCGCTCTGTTCCTTTAATCAAATTCCTCAAAACACCATTTGCCTTTAGCAAACCCGCAGTGCCTTTCCTGTATTAACCCACGTCTCCTCGCAGGCCGGCTCTGGTTTGCGAGTGGCCCAGAAGAAGCACTTGTCTGCCGCCAGGGCCTGGTGCTCTCTTCTAACTGATGTTTTTTTTATGAAGTACTGGAGATCCAACACCTCCGCCGGGACACAAGGAACCTGCCGTCAACAGCCGAGGGCTGCCCCGCGCTCCAGGTCAGGAGGGGAGGCGTTGCTAGGCGCGCATCCCCCGGGGCCCACAGCGCGTCCTCCCGTGTTTACATCACACGCTCACCGGGTTCACGAAGGACGAAAGCAGCCATCACTTACCGAGATATATATATATATATATATATATAAAACAAGGAGAGCCCCCGTCGCCTGGATCCACGGGCTCTCAGTCCGCTCCGCTCCGTTCCTCAGATTCTCCGCAAACCGCCCAACAGTCCCGCGCTACACCCGGCAACCCCTGACAGAACGCACCGCGCAGCAAAGCGCCATCCCATTGGGCCGCCGCCGCCCCATAGCAACCGCGCCGACCAGCGAGGTAAGCGATTGGACAGCGCCTTCCTGGGAGATGGAGGTGGAGGCAGGGGCCAAGATGCGCGACGCACCAGCTGCCACTCCGGGAGCCAAATATTGGCGGCTGAAGAAGTACGGCTGATCACACTGAAGCTGCCTTTCACTGAGCCAGACAGTTGAAGAAACACGGGCTTCTTTCTGTTGAACATTTACGGCAGTTTGGGCAGTAGAACCCCCACCTATTGCCAGCCAAACTAAATTCACAGACTGCCATGGTGGGCTTTGAACTCACCTTCTCTGGATTATTAGTCCAGCAACATAACCATCATCATCATCATAGGCAGTCCCTCGGAATCGAGGAAGACTTGCTTCCACTCTTAGCTGAGTCCACGACCAGATCAGCCATGATCTTATTAAATGGCGGAGCAGGCTCGAGGGGCTAGATGGCCTACTCCTGTTCCTAATTTTTATGTTCTTATGTTCTTAGCATGAGTCCTTCGGTGGCTGTACAGTCCAATACGAAAACCACAGTCTCTGTCACAGGTGGGACAGATAGTCGTTGAGGGAAAGTGTGGGTGATGCTGGTTTGCGCTTGATTTCTGCATGCTCTCAGCGACGAGACTCGAGCTCATGCCCTCCCGGATGCACTTCCTCCACTTAGGGCGGTCTTTGGCCAGGGACTCCCAAGTGTCAGAGGGTATGTCGCACTTTATCAGGGAGGCCTTTCCTCTGCCTGCCTTTGGCTCGTTTGCCATGGACGAGTTCCGAGTAGAGCGCTTGCTTTGGGAATCTCGTGTCTGGCATGTGAACTATGTGGCCTGCCCAGCAGAGCTGATCCAAGTGTGGTCAGTGCGTCAATGCTGGGGATGTTGGCCTGGACGAGGACGCTAATGTTCTGCATTTGTCCTCCCAGGGGATTTGTAGGATCTTGTGGAGACATCGTTGGTGGTATTTCTCCAGCGACTTGAGGTGTCTACTGTACATGGTCCACGTCTCTGAGCCATACAGGAGGGCGGGTAATACTACGGCCCTGTAGACCATGAGCTTGGTGACAGTTTTGAGGGCCTGGTTTTCAAACACACTTTTCCTCAGGCGGCCGAAGGCTGCACTGGCACATTGGAGGCGATGTTGGATCTCATTGTCAATGCCTGCTCTTGTTGATAGGAAGCTCCCGCGATAAGAGAAGTGATCCACATAACCACCACACTATAGTATCCACTTTCCCCTGATTTTAAACTATTCTTTTGAAGACTGTTTTACACTTTGGAAGTTTCCGGATAGTGTACTCAAACACGAGACTATCCGACCAGTCTAAAACTAATTTGGTAGCTTCATCCAAGTTGCCTTCGAACATAGGAACAGGAACAGGTCATTCAAACCCCTCGAGTCTGTTCTACCTTTCAATGAGATCATGGCTGATCTGCGACCTAACTGCATATCACTTAATACCTTTGGTTAACAAAAAGCAATCAATCTCAGATTTTAAATTAGCAACTCATCATCATAGTACTCCAGGTGTGTTCTAACCAGGGCTTCGGCATAACTTCTACCTCCTTGTATTCTCGTCCTCTCGATATAAAGGCCAGCTTTTCCATTAGCCTTTTGATTATTTTCTGTACTTGTTCATGACATTTTAATGATCTATGTACCTAGACCCCCAAGTCTCTTTGGACCTCCACTGTTTTTAGCTTTTCACCATTTAGAAAGTACACTGTTCTATCCATTTTAGGTCAAAAGTGGATAACGTCACATTTACTTACATTGAAATCCAGTTTTGGCCATTCACTTTATCTATATCCCTTTGTAATTTTATGCTTTCATCCACTCTGCCTACAATGCCACCTATCTTTGTGTCATTAGCAAATTTGGATATATGACTATGTCATCTTCTAAATAGTTGAGGCCCCAACACAGATCCCTGTGGGACGCCACTAGTCACATCCTGCCAGTATGAGTATGTACCCATTACCCCTACTCTCTGGGGGCGAAATTGTCCCTTTTTAAAACGATGTTAGCGCCTCCGGGAGGGTGCTAACGAGGCAGAGAAAACTTTTTGTCTAGGAGAGTGGCTGCCATGGCAGCCCGTGCCCCGCAGTTAGTGCCCCGGGCTGCTGTGCAAACGACGATGACATCATCAGCATGTGCGCCAACCCCTTAATGCCCCACGGGGGAAATTGCCTCTCGGCCCACAAGGCTGGTGCGAGCAGATGTCAATGCCAGCTTCGCGGGTTGCCCTGATTATAAAGGATGATATAAGGACAGTAGAGAGAAAGGATCTAGGCTCGGAAGATCAGGAAATAGAATCAGTATGGGTGGGAATAAGGAATAACAAGGGGCCGAAAACACTGGTGGGAGTAGTATGTAGGTCCCTTAACAGTAGCGACACCGTTGGACAGAATATTAATCAAGAAATATAGGAGCTTGTAACAAAAGTAATGCAATAATCATGGGGGATTTTAATCTTCATATAGACTGGACATATCAAATTGGCCAAGGTAATCTGGAGGATGATTTCATGGAATGCACTTGAGACAGTTTCCTAGAACAATACGTTATGGAACCAACCAGGGAACAGGCTATTTTAGATCTTGTTTTGTACAATGAGACAGGGTTAATTAGCAATCTCAAAGTAAGGGATCCTCTGGGGCAGAGTGACCATAAGATTCTGAAGGGGGTTGACAGGGTAGATGCTGAGAGGTTGTTTCCCCTGACAGGAGTGTCTAGAATTAGGGAGCATAGTCTCAGGATAAGGGGTAGCCCATTTAAGACTGAGATGAGGAGGAAATTCTTCACTCGGAGGGTTGTAAATCTTTGGAATTCTCTGCCTCAGAGAGCTGTGGATGCTGAGTCTCTGAATATGTTCAAGGCTGAGATAGGTAGATTTTTTGAGTCTCGGGGAATAAAGGGACATGGAGATTGGGCGGGAAAGTGGAGTTGAGGTCGATGATCAGGCATGATCTTCTTGAATGCAGAGCAGGCTCGAGGGGCAGTAGGGCCTACTCCTGCTCCTATTTCTTATGTTCTTATAATATAATAGAATTTTACATTATGTTTGAGTGTGACTTGCCTAAGTATGAAACTAGAGTTTTAAACTTAAATAAAGCCAATTACATATGAAGGGCGAGTTGGTTTTAGTAGATTGGAAAAGTAGATTAACAGGTATGGCAGTAGATAAGCAGTGGTTAGCATTTAAAGAAATATTTCATAAGTCTCAACAAAAATATATTCCATTTAGAAACAAAAACTCCATGGCAAAAATGATCCATCCATGGCTAACTAAAGAAGTTAAGGATAGCATTAGATTGAAAGAAGCTTATAATGTTGCAAAGAATAATAGTAAGCCTGAGTCTTGGGAGAGTTTCAGAAACCAGCAAAGGATGACCAAAACATTGATTAAAAGGGAAAAAAAGAATATGAGAGAAAACTAGCAAGAAATATAAAAATAGATTGTAAGAGCTTCTATGTAAAAAGGAAGCGAATATCAAAAGTAAATGTTGGTCCCTTAGAGGTTGAGACAGGAGAAATTATTATGGGGAATAAGGAAATGACAGAAATGTTAAGTAAATATTTTGTATCTGTCTTCACAGTAGAAGACGCAAAAATAATGGGGAACCAAGGGTCTAATGAGGGTGAGGAACTTAATGTATTAACATAAGTTGAGAAAAAGTACTGGAGAAACCAACGGGACTAAAAGCCGACAAATCCCTTGGACCTGATGGCCTACATCCTAGGGTTCTAAAAGAGGTGGCTGCAGAGATAGTGGATGCATTGGTTTTGATCTTCCAAAATTCCCTCGATTCTAGAAAGGTCCCAACAGATTAGAAAGTAGCAAATGTAACACCACTATTCAAGAAAGGAGGGAGAGAGAAAACAAGGAACTACAGGCCAGTTAGCATGACATCAGTCATTGGCAAAATACTGGAATCTATTGTTAAGGAAGTGGTATCAGGGCACTTAGAAAATCATACATGATTAGGCAGAGTCAACACGGTTTTATGAAAGGGAAATCACATTTGACAAATTTATTAAGAGTTTTTTGAGAATATAACTAGCAGGGTAGATGAAGGGGAACCAATGGATGTAGTATGTTTGTATTTCCAAAAGGCATTCGATAAGGTGCCACATGAAAGGTTATTACACAAGATAAGGGCTGATGGGATGGGAGGGGAGGTAATGCATTCTCATGGATAGAGGATTGGTCAATGGACAGAAAACAGAGAAGGATAAACGGGTCTTTTTCAGCAAGGATCAGTGCTGAGGTCTCAGCTAGTTACAATCTATATTAATGACCTAGATGAAGGGATCAAATGTAACGTATTTAAGTTTGCTGACGATACAAAGATAGGTTGGACATAAAAAATTCTGAAGGGGATTGACAGGGTAGAAGCTGAGAGATGGTTTCCCCTGATTGGAGTGTCTAGAACTAGGGGGCACAGTCTCAGGATAAGGGGAAGGCCATTTAACATAGAAACATAGAAAGTAGGTGCAGAGTAGGCCATTCGGCCCTTCGAGCCTGCACCACCATTCAATATGATCATGGCTGATCATGCAACTTCAGTACCCCATTCCTGCTTTCTCTCCATGCCCCTTGATGCCTTTAGCCGTAAGGGCCACATCTAACTCCCTTTTGAATATATCTAACGAACTGGCCTCAACAACTTTCTCTGGTAGAGAATTCCACAGGTTCACAATTCTGAGTAAAAAAGTTTCTCCTCATCTCGGTCCTAAATGGCCTACCCCTTATCCTTAGACTGTGACCTCTGGTTCTGGACTTTCCCAACATCGGGAACATTCTTCTTGCATCTAACCTGTCCAATCCCGTCAGAATTTTATGTTTCTATGAGATCCCCTCATTCTTCTAAATTCCAGTGAATATAAGCCTAGTCGATCCAGTCTTTCTTCATATGTCAGTCCAGCCATCCCAGGAATCAATCTGGTGAACCTTTGCTGCACTCCCTAAATAGCAAGAATGTCCTTCCTCCGATTAGGAGACCAAAACTGCACACAATACTCAAGATGTGGTCTCACCAAGGCCCTGTACAACTGCAGTAAAGACCTCCCTGTTCCGATACTCAAATCTCCTCGCTATGAAGGCCAGCATGCCATTTGTTTTCTTTACTGCCTGCTGTACCTGCATGCCTACCTTCAATGACTGATGTACCATGACACCCAGGTCTCTCTTTGCACCTCCCCTTTTACTAATGTCACCATTCAGATAATCTGCCTTCCTGTTTTTGCCACCAAAGTGGATAACCTCACTTATCCACATTATACTGCATCTGCTATGCATTTGCCCATTCACCTAACCTGTCCAAGTCCCCCTTCAGCCTCTTAGCGTCCTCCTCACAGCTCACACTGTCACCCAGCTTAGTGTCATTGGCAAACTTGGAGATATTACATTCAATTCCTTAGTCGAAATAATGAATGTATATTGTAAATAGTGTATATTGTAAATAGCTGGGGTCCCAGACAGAGATGAGAAGGAATTTGTTCACTCGAGGGTTGTGAATCTTTGGCATTCTCTGCCCCAGAGGGCTGTGGATGCTAAGTCTGAGTATATTCAAGGCGGAGAAAGATTTTGGACTCTAGGGGAATGAAGGGATATGTGGATCAGGTGGGAAAGTGGAGTTGAGGTTGATTAGCCATGATCTTATTGAATGGTAGAAGCAGCAAGGACTTACTCCTGCTCCTATTTATGTTCTTAAACCACTGCCCCCCCATCTGAGATATCTGAGCTCCTCTAACTCTGCCTCGAGCATCTCTGATTATAATCACTTAACCATTGGTGGCCTGACTTCTCTTGCCTAGCCCGAAACTCAAATTCCCTGCCTGAACCTCTCCGCCTCTTTCCTCTTACGATGCTCCTTAAATCCTACCTCAAAGCTTTTGGTCACCTGCCCTAATTTCTCCTTGTGTGACTTGGTGTAAATTTTGTGTCTCATAATACTCCTGTGAAGCGCCTTGGGACATTTCACTACTTTAAAGACGCTATACAAATACAAGTTATTGTTGGAAGGAACTATACCATTGGGACAGGCTCCACCTGAACCAGTCTGAGACCAGGGTCCGAGTGGAAAGGATAAATAGGGCAGTCACAATGACTTTAAACTGGTGAATGAGGGGAGGGCTCAGATGGAAATAGTGGTTCAAAAACAAACAAAAAGGGAGAGTAAACAAAGTCAAAAATTACACTTTAGGCACTACAGGTAACAGGAAAATTAAAAAAAATGTAGTGATTAAACCAGGAGAGAAATAAGAAATGTGAGTAAAACATTAGAGTTAAAGGACAGACTAGGGCATGTGGCCCAAATAAAAGTGTTCTTTCTACAAACGCACCGAGTATGAATTGAATGAACTGCAGGTGCAAATTCAAATTGGAGGGTATGACATGGTAGCCATTACTGAGACATGGCTCCAAGATGATCAGGACTGGGAACTAAATATACCAGATTATAGGGTCTACAGGAAAGATAAAGAAAATGGCAGAGGGCAAGGAGTAGTCTTAGTGATTAAAGATGAAATCAATTCAATGATGAGAAGATATAGAGAGGGAAGCAGGCAGTGGAGACTTTATAGGTAGAATTAAATAGGAAAGGATTTAAGACTGTAGTGGGAGTTGTGTGTAGGCCCCCCCCCCCCCCCCCCCCGGAGCAGCTGTGAAGTGCTAGATTATGTTAATGCAGATATTAGACAAGCATGTAGAAAAGACAGTGATTGTAATGGGGGATTTTAACTTTCACAGATTGGGATAAGCAGACTAACACCTGTCAGAAAGGTAGTGAATTTCGAGTGTGTCTGGGATAGTTTTCTACAACAGTACACCCTAGAGGCAACAAGGGAGCATGCCATATTAGATTTAGTAATGAGTAATGAGCCAGATTTAGTTAATAGCCTAACTGTGCATGAACATTTATCCAATATTCAGGGCATTCAGATAGAGCCTTTAATTTAATTTTTTTTAAACCATTATTCCCTATTTTGACCTTATTCTTTGCTGCACTGCCACCGTTAAACTCTGTCCTTTCCTGTCACTCTGCTTATTTTAACCCAAATCACTACACTGCTCTATTCCATTGACTTCTTTTAGATTTTATATTTGCCCTCCATCTTTTCTATTTTAAAGCCCTAGGTATTCGATTCGCCAGGACGCTGATCCCAGTTTAAGTGGAGCCCGTCCGACAGAACAGCTCCCTCTTTCACCAGTCCTGGTGCCAGTGCACCATGAATTGAAAGCCCTTCTTCCCACACCACTTTGAGCTGGTGGTGCTGAAGGAATTTGCAGAGATAGGGAGGGACTCTGTCAAATTGTTTAGTAAAGCTTGCTTTAAAAGATGCTTCTCCATTTCAAACTGATCAGATTTCATGTAAAAGATTGCCCAGTGAAGTCATATGATAAATGTATGCAATTTGAGGCCATGAGCTCAGTATTTCACCCATGTGTAAACAGAATAGCCACAGGTAAATAATAGGCAAGCAAATTTTTATTGTACAGCTGCAGATTTACAAAAAACTAGACATTAAAAATAATGCTGAGTTCAACAAATTATTTCAATACTGAAGAATTTCTAACTGGAATCTGGCCACATGCAAGATAAGTTGCTTTAAATACAAAATAAAATTACAAAATTGTTTTCTATTAGTCTTCCAATAGGAATCCTTTATACCAATTACATTTATGCAGATCTGTTAAAGCAAAAACACATGACCGTATATATCTAAAATTCACACTGGTCAAACATTACCAAGATACAAAAGAGGTATTAACTTTATACAATCTCAAATGGTAGAGTAGCAATTAGCCAACATTGCATCGGATTTTGAGCAAAATAGTTGATACTGCTCCAAGATTAAACAAACATTGAAAACATTACAATTGAGTAATCTAGCAACTACAGGATACAAGTAACTTGAACTTTAAAAAAATAGTCCACTCTAGTTCTGACATTCCCACCGAAAGATTGACACTACATAGAAATGGAGAAAAGGTATTAAAATCTGTAATGCAGCAGAGCCTTTACGACACCCTGTGTGTGAAAGCTGTTCAGAAAGCAACCAAGTTTTGTTGCAAAGCATTGTTAAAGGCCGAAGGAGCAAACGTTTGGAGAAGGACTCGAGTAACAATCTGGTGCCATAAATTTCCTACCACCAAGATTGTGCTAACCTTATGTGGGGAAAAAATGTCAAATTAACCCTAGTACCTCGATTTAGAGGATGCGGTTTAACATTAGCAAATGTTGGACACCAACTGTCTTGTCCACTGCACTTAGTTGGGAAAAGTGCATTTCGTCAGTTGCCGAAACGCAATTGCATTAATGGATTTTCTGGACTGCACATTATAGACAAATCCACACAATGTGGCATATACGGTGAACAAAACAAAACACTGAACTCCTTTAGGTTCATGAGATCACCACACCAACTGTAGAAATGTTCAACGCTCAAGGCAAGATTCTCAATGGTGAGTAGCATTCTTTAGTTTAACCACGAATTAGCTTCATTGGTTTCAGCCAAACAAGCTTGCAAATCAAATTCTTTGCCCACACGAGGATAGACAAATTCTCGGGTCGTTGGTGTCGAGCAAGATATCTGAAGAAAATTGAATTATTAAGACATTAGCTGAAATAAATTGTAAATTCTCAGTTACAGTAATTTCACAGGTCAAAACATGTCTTCCTACCAACTAATACTGCAAACACACTCGGCCAAGTTACAGAACCAACATCCAGATAGAAAGCAGGTAATATTGCCCACACCATACATTAAAATATAAAGGGATTAATCAAGGTGCCCATGGCAGATTAGTAAAGGCAAAACCATCATAGCTGAAAGACTCAGTGGCTGAGAAATCCAAAACAGATGCAAAGTCAGCAGTTCGTGCCAGAATGAGCCCCAAACCGAATTGGGGGTTTAGGTCTCAAAGGCCACTGGTGTCCTGCTGTAGCTGACCAGTTGTAGAAGGGCAGAAAGTATGACAACTCCTACCATGAGCCGATTGGCAGATCAAGTCGGCGATCTGGGGGGGGGGGGGGGAAAGGAGAGGGGCGGGGGCTTAAATGGGCCAGAAGCAGGTTGGGATTTTTTTTTTTTTTTTTATGGCCTCAGGAAGAGCACTTGTTTCTTCTGGGCCCACAAATAACTCAATTACCTGGACAGTTTTTTTTGGAGCAGTCTCCCAATAGTTCCTTTAGGACCATGGCAGGTTATACTAAAGTTAGAACTACTCTGTTCTACACAGGTTTGATGAGCATAGCTTGCAAAACTATAAGCAGTTAAGTTGAGTACAGGATACAAATTCTTCACGCAACAACAACTTGTATTTATATAGTGCCTTTAATATAGTAAAACAGCCCAACGCACAAAACAAATAAATTAGACAGCCACATAAATTACAGCAGATAACCAAAAGCTCATTCAAAGGGGGAGCTTTTAAAGAGCGTCTTAAAAGTAGGAGAGAGGGGTTGAGGGAAGGAGTTCCAGAGCTTGGGGCCTAGACAGCTGAAGGCATGGCCACCGATGGTTGAGCAGTTATAATCAGGGATGCTCAAGAGGGCAGAATTTGAAAATCGCAGACATTTTGGTGGGTTGAGGCTGAAGGAGATTAGAGATAGGGAGGGGCGGGGGAAGTCGTGCTACAATTGTACAGGGTATTGGTGAGGCCACAGTTTTGGTCACCCTTTTTAAAAGGAAGGATATATTTACATTGGAGATAGTTCAGAAAAGGTTCACTAGGTTGATTCCCAAGATGAAGGGGTTGACTTATGAAGAAAGGTTGGGCCTATACTCATTGGAGTTTAGAAGAATGAGGTGATCTTATTGAAACATACAAGATACTGAGGGGGCTTGACAAGGTAGATGCAGAGAGGATATTTCCCCTTGTGGGGGAATCTAGAACTAGGGGGAATAGTTTCAGAATAAGGGGTCGCCCATTTAGAACCGAGATGAGGAGGAATTTCTTCTCCGAGGATCGTAAATCTGTGGAATTTTCTGCCCCAGAGCTGTGGGGGCTGGGTTACTGAATATATTTAAGGTGGAGATAGACAGAGTGTTGAATGATAAGGGTTATGAGGAGCAGGCAGGGAAGTAGAGGCCAAGATCAGATCAGGCATGATCTTATTAAATGGCAGAGCAGGCTTGAGGGGCCAGGTGGCCTGCTCCTGCTACTATTTATGTTATGTTGCTTAACTGGGAGCCAACGTAGGTCAGCAATCATAAGGGTGATGGCGAGTGGGACTTGGTGCGAGTTAGAACACAGGGTGTCAGGTTTTGGATGACTAAGTTTAGGTAGGGTGGAATGTGAGGCCAGCCAGGAGTGCACTGGAGTAGTCCAGTCTGGAGGTTACAAAAGGCATGGATGAGGGATTTCAGCAGCAGATGAACTGAGGCAGGGGTGGAGACGAGCAATGTTAGAGTTGGAAATAAGCGGTTTTAGTTGTGCTGAGGATAGGTGGCCAGAAGCTCATTTCAGGGTCAAATGAGACACCTAGGTTGCAAACAATCTGGTTCAGCCTCAGACAGATTCTAGAGAGCGGAATAGAGTCGGTGGCTTGGGAACAGTTTGTGGCAGGGACCAAAAAAATTGCTTCAGTCTTTCCAATATTTAATTGGAGAACATTTCTGTTCATCCAGTACTGGACATCAGACAAGCAGTCTGACAATTTAGAGACAGTGGCGGGGTCAAGGCAGCAGTGAAGTCAATCATTCTTGCAGCTCAAATCAGAAGAGTTGTTAGTCTACCCCAGAGAACATTTCAATTGGCTATACATACAAAGCTTACAGCTCAGCACTACATAATCCATATTTTTAAAGTTATTAGATGCCTACCTGAGGAGATGGTGCACGTGTATTGCTGGGGGTGCATCCTCTCTCATCATGGAAACTTGTTCGACTTCCACCTGAGCTGTTCACCGATTCGGTTTCCATATCAAAATCAAATTCCGTGCTGCAAGATAGAGGAAAGTTATTTTGTTGCTCAAGCAGTACTTGTTTGCAAGTGAGATTTTTCTACAATGCTCAATCACCATTCTAACATGGGTAAACAAGTACTGTGATCCAATTTTATTTCTTATTTTGCTTACCAATAAATTCATACCACCCTCAATTTAATTTAAAGCAGTTCACTTGAATTCCACTATCAGAACTTCACAATTCATTCCCAAATCTGAGACATTAACAGTACTCGCACCCCAAAGTTGTCTGCTACTCAAGTCACACTGATGCACAATAATTTGAACATACATTGCCTGTAAATCACTGCCTTCTTCTGCAGGAGGATCCCACGCATGCAGTGCAATTCTCCACAACCTAATTTGCTGGTCCCAGGATCTACGACTGAATTTCTTAAACTTGTTTGGAGTCCTTGGATGAACACCTGGCTTCCGAAGATGTCTGAAAGAAATAATTTAATGAGTAGGTGCACAGTGCTAACTTGCTTTAAAGTACACCATCTAGTATCACCAATGACAAGTTCTGCACCCATCTAACTAAAGCCAAACATCCCAAGTCAAACAATGTTATGCCTTCTCATCGTTCACAGTGCAATAGAGTACACTAGTTAACTTCAAATTGTTTATATGCAAAATGATTTTATATCCCTTTTGCTCAGTTCGATGCAGTTGGTAACAATCTGGTCATAGAGGTTGTGGGTTCAAGCCCTTGGCTCTCTCTTCCTCAGCTACATGCTGCCCCTTGGCAACATCATCCATAGACATGGGATCAGCTTCCACATGTTTTGCTGAGGACACCCAACTCTAATGCCTCTCAACCCTTCCACTACCTGTACTGTCAGACAGCTTGTCCAACATCTAATCTCAGATGAAACACAAATTCCTCTAGTAACACACTTGGAAGACTGAAGCCCATCATCTTTGGCCCCCACTACAAACTCCGTACCCTTACCACTGATTTAATTCCCATCCCTGGCCACTGTCTGCTTGAACGTTAGCAGAGTTTCCAACCTCATATCTTGTCCATCACAAAGGACGCCTAATTACACCCAACATCGCCCACCTCAGTTAACTGCTACTGAATGTCTTTTATCACCTCCAATCGATTATTCCAATGCTCTCCCAGTTGACCGCCCATCCTTTAGCTCATCCAAAATACTGCAAGTTAGGTCCGTACTTTACCTCAAAGTTCTGTTTACCCATTCTCTTTAGCCTGGTCCCCAATACCCTAAATTAATATTATTCATCCTTTTATTTAAACCCCTCCATGGCTGTGCCCCTCCCGATCCACAGCCTTCAAGTCTATAACACCTCTCCAAACTCTGCTTTGGATCATAGCCTCGAGAATCTCCCCCTCTCTTTCCCTCCCTCCCCCACCCCCCCCCCCCCCCCCGTGCCTTCAATTGTCTTAACCCCACACAAATTCCTTAAACCTCAACTTCCTTCTCCTTTAAAGGCCCTCTAAAATCCACCTCCCACCAAGCTTTTGGTCCTCTGCCCATCCCCCCGCCCCCCCCCCCACATGTCACTGAAACACCTTGTGGCTCTATGTTAAAGGCATTATCTACAGGTTGTTGATGGAACAGGAATAGTTCAAATAATTTATGGACGTAAAACACTCTAAGAACGTGCGCTATATAAATGTATGTTCCAATATTTCTCTGAAAATGCCAAGTTTAAGCTAGGCCTCTCCCACATAACATTTTTCTGTTCTTCCCTCAAAAAAGCTCCATTAAAAACAATTCTCAATGGCTAAAGGGATTATCTGGACATAACTAAGCTAAGGGAATATTACCCAAATGGCATCATGTTTTACACTAAACTAGTCTACACATTCTAACTGATAAAAGGACATCACTCTTCACAAGGTACAAGGACACAAACTGATGTGTATTCTTGATTATCTGTCACTCAATTTTAGATCAGTCACCTCCCTATTAAAGTGAAACTTTCATGCTTACAAGTCCCAAGAATATTTTCTACTTTACCATAAGCACTCATAAATGTTAACCAGTTACCCAATAAAATCTTAATTGTTCCACCCCAAATTTGGCAACAAAAAAAAGCTTGACAAGACTATCAGACTAAGAATCAACACATTTCTTGTGATCTTACTTAGGAACTTCCTGAATGAATCGATCATATGCAATAGTGTTCTTGCCATAGTTGATTTGCTTCTGTCTTCTCATCAATACCACTTCATCAGTTTCAAGTTCTGAAGGTGCTAATGATTCTCTGGAGCCACTGGAACTGACATAAAACCCTTCAGCAATTAGATGATTAAAAGTGATTTCCCACCCCTCAATCAGGAACTTCTTGGTTTAGGGATGAGGAAAAAATTACAGGCATAAACTATACATTTTTTAGTACATCAATACACTACAACCCGAAATTACCCAAGAACCCACTGCAGATTCAAACTCCCATCAGAATAAAGTCTCCACCATTTTCAAGTGCCACAGCGCCATCTGGTACCAACGTGTGGATCTAACCCCTTACTAAAATCCCAATCCCAGCTGTATTGCAGGAGAGGAGACAGAAACCACAGGAACATAATAAGAACATAAGAAATAGGAACAGCAGTAGGCTATACGGCACCTTGAGCCTGCTCCACCATTTAATACAATCATGGCTGATCTGATCATGGATTCAGCTCCACTTCCCCACCCGCTCTCCATACACTTCCCCACCCGCTCTCCATAACCCCTTATCGGTTAAGAAAGTCTATTTCGGTCTTAAATTTATTCAATGTCCCAGCTTCCACAGGTCTGAGGCAGCAAATTCCACAGATTTACAACCCTAAGAAATTTCTCCTCCTCGGTTTTAAATGGGCGGCCCCTTATTCTAAGATCATGCCCTCTAGTTCTAGTCTCCCCCATCAGTGGAAACACCCTCCCTGCATCCACCTTGTATAAGATTATGAGAGGGCTTGACGTTTCGATAAGATCACCTCTCATTCTTCTGAATGCCAATGAGTAGAGGCCCAACCTCCTCAACCTTTCCTCATAAGTCAACCCCCTCATCTCCAAAATCAACCTAGTGAACCTTCTCTGAACTGCCTCCAAAGCAAGTATATCCTTTCATAAATATGGAAACCAAAACTGCATACAGTATTCCAGGTGTGGCCTCACCAATACCCTGTATAGCTGTAGCAAGACTTTTATACTCCATCCCCTTTGCAATAAAGGCCAAGGTTCCATTGGCCTTCCTGATCACTTGCTGTACCTGCATACTAACCTTTTTTGTTTCATACACAAGTGTCCCCAGGTCCCTCAGTACTCCTGTACTTTGCAATCTTTCTCCATTTAAATAATAACTTGCTCTTTGATTTTTTTTTTCTGCCAGACCTCTCACTTTCCAAAATTATACTCCATCTGCCAAATTTTTGCCCACTCACCTGGCCACTCTGTACATCCCCCCCCACTCTGACAGCTGGCAACACTAGTGGACATCTACTACACTACATTGCTGGGGTGGAGGTGGTGAGGGGACGCGAGGGATCCAGGCCCCAAATCAAAATGAACTAGAATATTTGATGACCATCCAAACCAGCCTCAAACTGTTCCTCTGCCTCCTCCTTCACCCCCTATCCAACACATTCTCATGTAGAGACATTTGGTACAAGATTTAACAATTTGATGCTACAGTCTTATATTGAGGAAAAGCTTTGCAAAATGCAGAGGTTAATTGAACAGTACTTTTGTTAGCAAGCATGGTTTCAGAATTTCTGGAAACACATTTTAGATATACCTTTCAGAAGAGTAATCCCTTTCATGATCATTAAAGTCATTTAGCAAGAGTCGTCTTTTGTATCTGAAAGGAAAAAATAAATTGGTTGATTAAACCACAAATAATTTAAAAAGTGAAATCTTGGCTGGATTTTAACAGAAGTACTACTGGTCTGCAGGATAAAATAAATACAAATATTACAGCTGGACAATAAAAAAACATGGAAGAAGGCCACCAATGTTGTGAACCACACACTTTGTTCAGAGTTGCATATTTTAAACTGTGGGAGTAGGACTAGTAAACGGCAACTTCAAGATGGACAACAGTGGCTAATCTTAAAACGAAGTGATCAACAATTCAAATAGATTTCCAGGAAAAGCAATAAAGGCAGCAACCCTGGAATCATTTAAGAACCAATCAGATGCAACAACTGAAGTGGGAGAGGAATCCAGGAGAAAACTGTTAGTTCGCAAGATATTTATGGATGAGGAAAGCCAGCCATTTGGACCATCTTGGGCTAATCTATCTAGAACTTCCTCTCCCACTTCAATTGTTGCATCTGTTTAGTTCTTAAATGATTCCAGGGTTGCCGCCTTTATTGTTTTTCCTGGAAATCTATTTGAAGTGTTGATCACTTCGTTTTAAGATTAGCCGCCTGTTGTCCATCTTGAAGTTGCCGCTCCATCCACACTGCAGTCAGCTGTCACCCTCCTGCAGCAGCACGCGCTGCTACCTGCAGTGGCATGCTGTCGCACGTTGCTCCCTCTAATGGCCCCGGCCTGGTGATGGTCTTGCAGGCCGGGAACGTGCCGATTTCTGGGCCGGACCACCGCACACTGCTCCCTCATGGGAGCAAGTACAATGGAAGACTCTGCAAGATTTCAAAAATCTCATCTTCAAACCAAGCCTTTACAACTGCCTTGTTGGTTCTTTTCCATGTTGGATGTTATTTTATGGCCTTGTAATTGCAAATTTCTCATCCCCATCCAAAGGCTGTGCAAACAGGTTCCTGCGCCTGTTTACACCAGCTATAAAATTTTACTGCATAATTGCTGGGCAATTAGCCCAACTCAGTGCCAGCAATAAGGATTCTAGTCAGAGCAGATGATCTGGTGTGATCTGTCAGAACTTGGCAGATTGGTATAACGGCATACTCAGCACAATCACAAATTCTGGCCCATAAATCAACGTTCCTTAAAAAACCTTCTGGTGGGATGCCAGCAACAGCAAGAAAATTGGCCACCAGCTGCACCAAGATCAGGTGAGTTTTTTTAAAGTCTAAAGATACCTATTGTTGCGGAATCTGCTCGACACTGTAAACAGTACAGATTCGTCAACAAGGGAACCAAGCGTTACAGAATCCCTTCAAGTAGTCCTGAAATGCAAATGGGATACAACATTACGATTCAGTCACTTCTGCACATCGAGAAAAATGCATCATTTAACATTTTTGGCTGTTCTATAAAACAGTTATACAGGCATTAATATGTAATAAGCCATACGAGGTTTCAACAACATCCAAGATTAAGAAGTCATACAGCTTCACTTTAAAAAAAAATACAAGAAATTGCTAGTATTTTGATACTTGCTCCAAAAGGGCAATTTGTAAAATCATGGTATATGAACCTTTTCAAATCCCGATAAACAATCTGTCTTGTTTCCTCATCTTCTACTGCAGTGCCCCAATCTGCAGAGGCACATCTGGGGACTGCGCCATCACTTTCTGGTGTCGTGAAACTGGAAGAGATTAATTTTAACACTGTCAATTTTAAAATGAAACAATTAAATTTTTTTGTAATATGGACCTGCCTACAAATTAATTATCCAGCATAGCTGTCATATTTGGGCAAACAGGGAAAATTCGCCAGTGGAACAGCACTGCAGATTATCAGCTCAATTTCAAAACTGAACTGAGAAATACATCTTATTCCAGACAACATGGACTTTACACTTGAAATATGGGACATTTTCCAAATTGATCAGACTATTATACTTCATCGTAATTCTAAGTCAATACGAGCAGCCAATTGGAAAAGGGCCGGTCTCCAATTCAGCATGAATTGCTGATTTTAGAGGGCAATAGTTCAGTAAAGCAGTGAGTTGATAAGAGGATGACATATTAGGCAGAAAAAAAAACTTACCTCTGCATCCAACGACACTATACGTGATCTAGTAAGATTTCCATTTCACCCAACACATTAAAAATAAATTCACAAAAATAATTAATTCACTCATGATTTTAAGGGTAGCAAAAGACTGCCAAAATATTTCAAAGTCTTACAATAGGCAACTATACAATTTGGGCTGTAAATAACTAATCTAGAGTATTCAACATTACGAATGGATACAATAGGCACACTTAACCTCATCACTACAATGAAGTTACTTATTCTTTACATTCACGATTTAATTATTTTGGCCTTCATCCTAGATCATGTATCTGCAAGTCCCCACTCACCATAGCTGCATGTGTTTATCCAGCCTGGAGATCTAATTAAGCTTTCAGCAATGTGCCCGAGATAGCGAACAGCAAGCGTTAAATAACAAACCCTGCCTGATAAACCATTAGGATAATGGTTTTTACCCTATGCCTCCATAAGATCTCACTCCAGTCTGCAAAAGTAGTACAGCATCCCATTTTGTTTTAAATTTCTAAAACTCAAGTTTAACCACAAAGCAAATACGGTAACCATACTCAGCAGAAAGCCTATTATTCAACAGTATTTGTGCACTATAGAGTTAGACCAGAGTATCATGGACAATTTCGAAAAGGACTTTAAAGCAACAAGAGCATTACACTCCAGATTCACCATGATGACACCAGGATTAGGGCCCTTTAGTTACGAAGCGAAAGATAATGGGATTGTTTCCATGGGGGCAGAGAAGGCTAAAAGACAGGATTTCAGCGATTTAAAAAAAAACTTTTTTTCCAGCCTTGGGAGTCAATAAGCAGGTATCAATCTCAAATGGTCTAGGCTAAGATACATGTTTTGAATCATAGAATACTTTGCTATTGGGAGTGGTTGATGCAGACCATTGCATCTTTTACAGGGAAATTGGATAAATATTTGAAGCAGAGGAAGATACAGGTTTTTGGGGAGACTGCGGCAGTGGGATTAGTTTTGGATCACTGGCAAAGGAGCCAGCACAGACACAAATAGCATCTCTCTGTACAGTAAACTCGTATACCAAGTCCTTTCATATGCAATTCTCTTCAGACAGTGGCATCTTTGTGAAGATTATACCACTTCAACTATCTTTAAACACAGCTTACAGATCCAGCCACTCGTATATCCTTATTAGTTGCAATACCATCACAATATTTGTAGGAAAGACAACTGGGATTGAGGCTTGTGCTTAAAAAAAAAAAGACAGCTGTTTTAAAACTCCTGTAGGTAGAGATTAAAAGGGATAGCCATCAAGCCAAGCCTAGACAACAGAAATTACATATTTGTCACTTGCCAACATCCCTACACTCAAACAATTTTGATGTAATAAAACATCCAAAAAGGCAAACGGGCAGCAGGATTTAGTATTATGGAATGTTACAGCACAGTATCAGCCCATTAAGTCTGCCCCACTGTTTTTCTTCACAAGCCACCTAGTCAAATCCCATTTTCCTGCTCCTTGTTTTTGTATTTAAAAAATTGTTCCAGGATGTGTACAGTGCTGGCAAGGCCAGCATTTATTGCCCACCCCTAAATGCCCTTGAGAAAAAGTGTGGTGATCCACCTTCTTGAACCGCTGCAGTCCATGTGGTGAAGGTACTCCCACAGAACTGTTAGGAAGGGAGTTCTATTTTGACCCAGCGACTATGAAGGAACGGTGATATATTTCCAAGTCAGGATGGTGTGTAACTTGGAGGTAGTGTTCCCATGCGCTTGCTGCCCCTTGTCTTTCTAGGTGGTAGAAGTCTGGGTTTGGGAGGTATTGCCGAAGAAGCCATGGCAAGTTGCTGCAGTGCACCTTATAGATGGTACACATTGCAGCCATGGTGTGTCAGTGGTGCAGGGAGTGAATGTTAGTGATGGAGGGGGTGCCAATCAAGTGGGCTGCTTTGTCCTGGATGGTGTTGAGCTTCTGGTGTTGGAGGTACACTCATCCAGGCAGAATATCCAACCTCTGACACGCTCTTGTTGCCAATGTGTGTGTGGCTGGTCCAGTTAAGTTCCTGGACGACAGTGACCCCCCCCCCACCCCCCCAGGATGTTGATAGTGGGGGATTCGGTGATGGTATTGCCATTGAATATCATGGGGAGGTGGCTAGACCCTCGCTTGTTGGAGATGGCCATTGCCGAGCATGTGCAGTGCGAAAGTAACCGGCCACTCATCAGCCCAAACCGGAATGTCATCCAGATCTTGCTGCACGTGGACACAGACTGCTTCATTTTCTCAGGAGTTGTGAATGGAACTGAACACTGCAATCACCAGAACATCCCCACTTTATGATGGAGGGAAGATCATTGATGAAGCAGCTGAAAATGATTGGACCGAGGACACTGCCGAGGAATTCGTGCAGCAATGTCTTGGGGCTGGGATGATAGACCTCCAATAATCACAACTATCTTCTTTTGTGCTAGGTATGAATCCAGCTAGTGGAGAGTCTCTCCCCACCTCCTCCCCTCCCCCCCTCCCCCCTCCACCAGATTCCCATTGACTTCAATTTTACTCAGGCTCCTTGATGCCACAATCAGTCAAATGCTGCCTTGATGTCACTCTCCCTGCTGGAATTCAGCTCTTTTGTCCATGTTTGGTTCAAGACTAATGAGGTCTGGAGCCGAGTGATCCTGGCGGAACCCAAACTGGGCATCAGTGAACAGGTTACTGGTGCGACTTGATAGCACTGTTGACAACACCTTCCATCACTTTGCTGATGATTGATGGGTGGTAATTGGCTGGTTTACATTTGTCCTGCTTTTTGTGGACATGTACCTGGGTAGTTTTCCACATTGTTGGGTAGATGCTAGTGTTGCAGCTGTACTGGAACAGAATGGCTAAAGGCATGGCTACTTCTGGAGCACAAGTCTTCAGCGCGACAGCGGGGATATTGTTGGGATTCATAGCCTTCACTGTATCCAGTACAATCAGCCGCTTCCTGATATCACGTAGAGTGAAATCGAATTGCCTGAAGACTGGCTTCTGTGATGGTGGGGACCACAGGGGAGGCCAATATGGATCAGCCGCTCTGCACTTCTGGCTGAAGATGGTTGCGTAGAAACATAAAACATAGAAAATAGGTGCAGGAGTAGGCCATTCGGCCCTTCGAGCCTGCACTGCCATTCAATGAGTTCATGGCTGAACATGCAACTGCAGTACCCCATTCCTGCTTTCTCGCCATACCCCTTGATCCCCCTAGTAGTAAGGACTACATCTAACGCTTCAGCCTGGTCTTTTGCTGGGCTCCGCCATCATTGAGGATGGGGATATACATGGAGCCTCCTCCTCCCATTAGTTGTTTAATTGTCCACCACTATTCACGACTGGATGTCAAGGACTGCAGAGCTTTGATTTGATCCATTGATCACTTGGCTGTTTATAGCATGCTGCTTCGCATGCATGCAGACCTGTGTTGGTATCTTGCTTTCAGGAACACCTAGCACTGCTCCTGGCATGCTCTTTTGCACTCTTCATTGAAACACGATTGATCCCCTGGCTTAATGGTAATGATAGAGTGAAGGATATGCCAAACCATGAGATTAGATTGTGATGGAATACAATTCTATTGCTGCTGATAGGTGCCTAGTTGAGCTGCTCGATCTGTTCTGAATCTATCCCATTTAGCATGGTGGTAAGTGCCACTCAACACAATGGACTGTCTTCAGTGTGAAGACAGGACTTTATCGCCACATTGACTGCAGTGATTACTGCTACCAATGCTGTTGTGGACAGATGCATCTGCAACAGATATAGATTGGTAAAGACAAGGTCAAGTAGGCTTTTCCCCTTGTGTTGGTTCGCTCACCATCTGTCCCAGGCCCAACCTGGCAACTATGTCCTTCAGGTCTCGGCCAGCAGCAGCGCTACCAAGCCATTCGGTGATGGACATTGAAGTCCCCGACCCAGAGTACATTCTGTGCCCTTGCTACCCTCAGTGCTTCTTCCAAATGGTGTTCAACATGGAGGAGGACTGATTCATCAGCTGAGGGAGGGCAGTCAGTGGTAATCTGCAAGAGGTTTCTTGTCTATGCTAGACCTGAAGCCATGCGACTTCATGGGGTCCAGAGTCAATGTTGAGGGCACCCAGGGCCACTCCCTCCCGATTGTATACCACTGTGCCGCCACCTCGGGAGGGTTTGGCAGGACATAGCCGGGGGGGGGGGGGGGGGGGCGATGGAGGAATCCGGGAGTGATGGAGGAATCCGGGAGTGATGGAGGAATCCGGGAGTGATGGAGGAATCCGGGAGTGATGGAGGAATCCGGGAGTGATTCTGTGAGTATGCTCTCCCAATTTTAGCACAAGTCTCCAGATGTTGGCAAGGAGGACATTGCAGGGTCAACTGGGCTGGGTGTGCCGTCGTCATGTCCGAAGCCAGTACCGAGGTCTATGACAGGTGGTCCATCCAGTTTTATTCTTATTGTTTTTCGTAGCTTGTTACAACCGAGTGGCTTGCTGGTCCATTTCAGAGGGTTGTTAAGAGTCAACCACATAGCTGTGGGTCTGGAGTCACATATAGGCCCAGACCAGGCAAGGACAGAAGATTGCCTTCCCTAAATGACATTAGTGAACCAGATGAGTGTTTACAACAATCCGGTAGTTTCATGGTCACCATTACTGACACTAGCTTTTTATTACAGATTTTATTTAATTAACTGAATTTAAATTCCACAGCTGCCATGGTGGGATTTCAACTCGCATCTGCAGATTATTAGTCCAGGACTCTGAATTTAACCACTATGCTACCATTCCCTTGATATAAAAAGTAGGTATACAAAACCAGGCACTCTGTTTGCATCTATGGCTATAACTACTTATGCTGTTACTTTATGATTACACCAGATTCCTCTACTTCCATTTTAAATATTACTATTTGGAAATGTACTTTTTCCAACCTTAATCAGGTATCCTTATTTTCAAAATGTCAATGTACAGTAAACCAGATGAGCCAAATATTCCAAAATGCCCTGCAGACCCCTGTCCTTCATGTGCTGCAGCTGCTAATGTTTGAAGTACTGTGGAGGTGGACAGGAGACAATATTCCCTGTAAGGTGTGCAGTTGAGCAGCGCTCCAGGGATCCCATACAGCCAGCTTGTCAATACAAAAAAAAAAAATTGCCTATGTGCGGTATTTAGAATGGCCTACGCAGTCAAGGGAACATTGGTAGGGGACTGCTAGTAGCTCATTGGTACCCGACATATTGGTAGAGAAGGGCTGCCAACTCTGGTTGGAGGCATCAGGATTGATCACAAGGCGTCAGACTACATGACTTCAACAAATGGTTATTGGATTTACCTTCTAACAGTTGGGTCCCCACACTTGAGAACTTTTATTTGTAGTTTCATGTCAGCCACTGTTGTGAAGTTCCAAGAACCAGAGGGCCACCTAAGAGTAGGCGAAGAGAGCAAACCGAGGACTGGGAAAAGGGGAAATCATTCTCCCCATCTCTCCCCCCAAACTCAATCTCGGGCCCCAGCTCCCATTTTAGTCACCCTCTCCCATCAACACGCACACCGCCCCCCCCTCAATATCTGGCTACCCTTCCATCATTTCAGGATCCTTGACTCCTCTTCCATCGTCCTCCCATATCCCCTCACAACTGGCAATTCCCGGCTTTTGTGTAATGGAGACATTTTTATCCAGCACCTATAGCAGCAGCGAAACCCCTCTATTCCTGTGTTAGAGCTGTGCAAAAATTCAATCCCAGAGTACACAAAAGCCATTTCTCATCTGTTGCCAACTCATCTGTCCGGTGTTTTAAGTTGTAAACTGACTTGGTGCGTTGAAAGCTGCCGTACATCGTAATTTGCAAGCATCATGGTTTCAATGGGCAATTTGTAACTATTATAATGCAAGTTATTTGAGACAGTCAGTAAGTGTCTGGTGCAGGTATCTGCTTTTACAGGTTTCAGTATACTTCATGTTTCTCTGCATCTGAACTATTTGCCTAACATGCTAGCATATGCCAGGCTGGACTATCCATTACATTTCCCCCACTTAGTTTGGTTTCATTGGTGAGATTTGAACTCACATCACCAAATTAGTCCTGTCCTCTGGATTACTAGTCCTGCAACTTAACCACTGCTGCCAGCCCCCATTGATATGTATACCCTTATATTCCTTTCTTTCTCCTCATGCGCTTATTTAAAGAGCCCCAGCTTGTCTTTCCAGATAGTTATAACATCTTCAATTCTGGTATTAACTGAGGTGAATCGTCTATGCACCTTATCCAATGCCCCTATTTCCTTTTGATAATATGGAGACCAGAACTGTGCATAGTGCTCCAAATGTGGTCTAACCAAGATTCGATACAAGTTTAACCCTCTTCTATCCCTCCAGAAATGAAGCTTGGTGCATGGTTTGCTTTTATTTTAAAATGGCTGTATTAACCTGCGTTGCTACTTTTAATGATTTGCATACCTGGAACACCCTTGCCTCAGAGTCAGAAGGTTGTGGGGTTCAAGTTACACTCCAGTGACTTGAACACAAAAATCTAGGCCGACACTCCAGTGCAGTACTAAGGGAGGGCTGTCTTTCAGATGAGATGTTAAACCGAGGTCCCGTCTGCTCTCAGGTAGACGTAAAACATCCCATGGCACTATTTTGAAGAGCTGGGGGGGGGGGGGGGGGGTGTTATTGGCAGTGTCCTGGCCAACAGTTATCCCTCAATCAACATAAACAAATTATCTGATCATTATCACATCGCCACCTGAGCTTGTGTGCAAATTGGCTGCAGTGTTTCCTACATTACACTTCATTAGTTGTGAAGTACTTTGGGATGTCCAGTGGTCATGAAAGACACTATATAAATGCAAGTGTTTTTTAAAAAAGCTACAAAAACAGTGACTACACTTCAAAACCATTGACAAACACTTTGGGGTATTCAAAAAGACATGAATGCAAGTTTTTTTCTTTGATTCTCAATTCCCAAGCCTCGTGCACGGTTTATAGCAGTCTCAGACTCACCTTCGACCACTCAGCACATCTGTCCAATCAGAGAAACTGCCCTTGATCTCTGAACTTTGTTTTCTAACCAGTCATCTCTATCCATCTGGCCATAATCCCCTTCCCTGTACATACCACAAGTCCATTAAAAGCTCCTTTTAAAAAGAAAAACCACATCTACTGAATTTCTTTTATCTATTCTGTTATTTCTTCAAGTTGGTCATGCACAACATCCCTTTATGATCAGATGCTGGCTACCTGATTAACTTTTCCCAAGTGCTTTTTAATTGTATCCGATATTACAGACCAACTAGTCATCAACTTTTTTTTTTTCATATCAAGTATTTTTTTATTTAAAAAAAGGTGGATTCTTCAAATTTCAATGTTGTAGCCATCTGATAAATGTAGTTTCTATAGAATTTTGGAAAATTATTGCCAGACTATTTCTTCCCTAGCCTCCCATCCTCAACTTCAGATGTAACTATCAGGGTCTTAAATCCACTTTAAGTTTGAGAAACTTATTTCTCTGAATAATGAGGTTGATAGAGGTCTCAAAACCGATCCAGCACCTCCAAGGCTCAATTCAGAAAAGTGATGAAATACTCACCGCTCGCTTAAATGGGTGTACCCACAACAAGTTTGCGTGATCACTTCTGCCAATGCACTCAATACCTACCCTTTCTGCACTGGCTGCAGTTACGAATGATCAAGATACACTGCAGCAACTTAGCATGGTTACTTCAACAACCCCTCTACCCAGAGAATGACAAGTTGCCCCACTTCCAACCAACCTCCCCATTCCTCCAAGATCCTTGAACAATCACCAGACCAATCTGTCCTCTTCGCTCCTGTTTAAATCCCCCCCAATGAGGCTTCTACTTGTAGCTCATCTATGACAAGGTTGGACAAAATCCCTACAGCTAGACCAAAGCCAACATTGTCAGTTCTGGCCACAAACTCCATCCACCTCACTGGCATTGTCTCCAAACTGTTCACAACCTATTTGGCCTAGAGTTAAGCTCCTGACTCCATATCCCCTCCATCAGAGGCTGCCTCCTTCGATCCCTAACTCAGCACACCTGCTGCTAATCCCACACCCATGTCCTTGTTACCACCCATACTCAAGTCTCCAAAACATAGAATTATTTTTCTTCTGTTTAACTCCTCCATGGCTTCACCCCTCCCTCTTAACTGAACCAGCACTACAAACTGCATCCCAAACACTCCACTCTTGATACCATTGCACACCCATTCATTAGCAGTACACTCACTCCCCACTCTGGATTTTCCTCCATCTCTCCACTTCCCTCTCCTGACATTCTTTAAAACAAAAATCAGCTTTACATAGAATTTGACAGCACGGAAATAGCCCATTCAGCCCAAAAGGTCTATGCTTCACAAGCCTCCTCCCATTTTACTTCATCTCACCCTAACATAGCCTTCTATCACTTTCCCCCTCATGTACCTATGTGAATCGCCTCAATCACTATGTGGCAGCAAGTTCCATATTCTCGCCAGTCTCCTCAAGCAGCCACAGTCCTCTTGGGTAGAGAATTCCAAAGATTCACAACGCTTTAAGTGAAGAAATTTCTCATCGGTCCAAAATGGCCAACCCCTCACCTTGCCTCTAACCACAGCTTAACTTGAACCAGGTTGGGGCCAGTATCCTGGCAAATTGAATAACTAGGGCTGTAGATAGGGCTTTAAACAATTTTTTTTGGGGTGGGGCAGTGGGATCCAGTGAGCAGAAATTTTTAAAAAATCAGAGAAAGCAGAAGGCAAAAGTGCAAGATAGCAATAGGGGTAATGATAACTAGAGTGTGTCAGGAAGGAACAGAGCGTATACACAAGACCAAATTAAAAGCTCTATATCTGAACACACACAGCAAGATAGATGAGTTGACAGCAAATAGAAATAAATGGGTATGATCTGATTGCCATTACAGAGACATGGTTGCAAGGTGACCAAGAATGGGAACTGAATATTTCAGGGTTTTTGCCATTTTGGAAGGGTAGGCAGAAAGGAAAAGGAGGTGGGGTAGCTGTATTAGTAAGAGATGAGATCAGTGCAATAGTGAGAAACATTGGCTCAGAATATCAAGATGTAGAATCAGTTTGGGTGGAGATAAGAAATAATAAGGGAAAGAAGTCACTGGTGGGAGTGGTCTACAGGCCCCCAAACAATAGCCACACTATAGGACAGAGTATAAATCAAGAAATAATGGAGGTTTGTAAGAAAGGTATGGCAATAATCATGGGCGATATAACAATTCATTGATTGGACAAACCAAATTGGCAAAGGTAGCCTTGAGGAAGAGTTCATAGCATGTATGCGGGATGGTTTCTTGAATCAATACATTGTGGAACCAACTAGGAAGCAGACTATGTAGATCTGGCAATGTGTAACGCGTCTGGATTAATTAATGATCTCGTAGTGAAGGATCCTCTTGGGAAGACTGATCATAGCATGGTAGACTTTCAAATTCAGTTTGAGGGTGAGAAAGTTCAGTCTCAAATTAGTGCCCTGAACTTAAATAAAGGCAATTACAAAAGGTATGAAGGCAGAGTTGGTTAAAGTGGACTGGGAAAATAGAAGGGCAAGACTGCAGAAAAGCAGTAGTAAACATTTAAGGTGATATTTCGTAACTCTCAGCAAAGAAATATTCCAGTGAGAAAGACAGACTCTGAGAAGGATGAACCATCCGTAGCTAAGTAAGGAAATAAAGGATGGTATCAAATTGAAAACAACAACATACAATGTTGCAAAGAATAGTGGAATGCCAGAGGATTGGGAAATTTTTAGAAACTAGCAAAGGACAACAAAAAAAAAAGATAGTTTATGACAGTAAATTAGCCAGAAATATAAAACCGAACAGCAAGAGTTTCTACTGGTATATAAAAAGGTAGAGTAGCTAAAGTAAACGTTGATCCCTTAGAGGATGAGACTGGCGAATTAATAATGGGAAAAGGCGGAGACTTTGAACAAATATTTTGTATTGGTCTTCGCGGTAGAAGACACTAAAAGCATCCCAGTAATTGATAATCAAGGGGCTATTGGGGGGGGGGGGGGGGGGAGAAAGGAAAGAGGACAACATAAAACAACGACCACCACGAGAGAAAAAGTACTAGGCAAACTAATGGGACTAAAGGTGGACCTGATGGCCTGCATTCTAGGGTCTTAAAAGAAGTAGCTGCAGAGATAATGGATGCATTGGTTGTAATCTAACAAAAATGCCTAGATTCTGGAGGTCCCAGCATAGTGGAAAACCGCAAATGTAACCCCCCCTATTTAAGAAAGGAGGGAAACAGAAAGCAGGAAAATATAGATCTGTTAGCCTAACGTCGGTCATTGGAAAAATACTGGAGTCCATCATTAAGGAAGTAGTAGCAGGATATTTAGAAAATCATGTTTGACAAATGTACTGGAGTTCTTTGAGGTACCACCAAGCAGGGTGGATAAAGGGGAACCAGTAGATGTTGTGTATTTGGATTTCCAGAAGGCATTCTATAAGATGCCACATAAAAGACTACTGCACAAGATAAAAGCTCACAGGGTTGGGGGTAATATATTAGCATGGACAGCAGATTGTTTTCTGTAAGTTAGCCAGAGAGTTGGAATAAAGGGTAATTTTCAGGTTGGCAAACTGTAACTAGTGGGGTACAACATGGATCAGTGCTGAGACCCCAACTATTTAAAATTTATATTAATGACTTGGATAAAGGCACCGTGTAATGTAGCCAAATTTGCTGATACAGAAAGGTGGGAAAGCAAGTTGTGAGGAGGGTGCAAAGAATCTACAAAGGGGTATAGATAGGCCAAGTGACTAGGCAAAAACTTGGCAGACAGGAGTATAATGTGGAAAAATGTGAGTTTATCCACTTTGGTAGGAAAAATAAAAAAGCAAATTATAAATTTAGAGGGATCCTTGTACATGAAACACAAAAAGTTAGTGTGCAGGTAATTAGGAAAGCAAATGGAATGTTGGCCTTTTTTTGCAAGGGAGAGTGTATAAAAGTGGGGGACGTTCTGTTACAACCGTATAGGATGTTGGTAAGACCACATCTGGAGTTCTGCATACAGTTTTGGTCTCCGTATTTAAGAAGGATATGCTTGCATTGGAGGCAGTTCAGAGAAAGTTCACGGGGTTGATTCCTGAGATGAAAGGGTTGACTTATGAAGAAAGATTGAGCCTATACTTATTGGAGTTTAGAAGCCCAAAAGGTGATCTTATTGAAATGGTCTGAGGGAATGTTTCCCCTTGTCAGGAAATCTAGAACTAGGGGGTATAGCTTCAGAATAAGGTTAAAGGGCCACCCATTTAAAACGGAAATGAGGAGGAATTTCTTCTCTCGGAAGGTGATGAATCTGTGGAATTCTTTGCTCCAGAGAGCTGTGGAAGCTGGATCATTGAATATATTTAAGGTGGAGATAGACAGTTTTTTGAACGATAAAGGGAGTGAAGGGTTATGCGGAGTCAGGAAAGTGGAGTTGAGGTCAGGATCAGATCAGCTATGATCGTTTTGAATGGCGGAACAGGCTCGAAGAGGCCAAATGTGTACACCTGCTCCCATTTCTTATGCTAACAAAAACAGCCTGACCATTCGTCAAGAGCTCAAAAAAAACAATGCCCATCACATCTCAAATGTTATCAGACACTTTACACACAGCAAGGTCTCAAGAGGCTGAGAATGGCACGGATGGCTAATCGAGTTTCACAATAAAAGCAGGGGAAAAAAGTGGAAGTAGAAATCACACCCAGCAGAATCCAAAAGGGGAGGACAGGCAATTCAGACAACGATGTTTATTTCCAGCATTGACTTTCTTTTAAATCCAGGGTTTGCTGATTTTTAAATCTGTGTTTAAGCCTTCTTGGACCTGAACTTCAGGAAACCAATCCACCGAGTTGCGAAATCACTCAGGTGGATTGAAATGGTTCCCGCGGCAAGTCGCCCCAAGACCGCAGAGAGGATTAAATCTCGCACGGTTCCCCCCCCCCTCCCCTCCCTCACCTGGCGATCCTGTCATCAGACAAAGAGTCCTTCAGCTCGTCTTCGAACACGGTCGAGTCCGAGTCGCACATCCTGCGCAGTTTGCCATCGGCGCCGCGCTTCCTGCCGATGGACCAGCGACATGGCGGCGGCTTCCTCCTGCAATTGGAGAGAGGGGAGGGGGGGTGGGGGGAGAAAATAATAATGTTACAACCCATCAGTCAGCACAACAACACCGCGTCCCGCGAAAACACTCGCTACTGCACAACATGTCCCCTGTCTAGAGAAAGGTGGAACCATTTCCCCACATTACAAACACTTACAGGGGGGGGGGGGGGGGGAAGGTGTAAGAATGCACTTCATTGGCTGTAAAGCGTTATGGGACGTCCGGTGGTGGCGAAAGGCGCTATAGAAATGCAACTCGAGGAGCCATGGTCCCGGGGGCGGGCCATCCTTCTAATTTTGCGCGGCGAGGGAACAAAAAAAAAGTCGCCCCGTTTGCCGCCGATCGCATCGCCCTCCCTCCCCGGGAATTTAATAAATAACGATTTTAAATGGCAGAGAATTAAAAAAAGTTAAAACGCATGTTTTTTTTTTACAAACGCGTGTTTGTGGACACACACAAATAACCGTGTAGTGATATTAACATGGAAGTATAGCTGCCCCCAATCTTCAATGAGGGAAGATGTGATTAAAATGCGATCTTGAAAAAAAATATACGCGTGGAGTGGGGGCTTTAACGCGAGGGCTGAGTGAGGAGGGAAGCGAGGGCGGCAGCTCCTGAGGCGCTCGGACACCAAGCGGCTCCTTTTCCCGCCACAGCGCCGTTGCTGCTTCGCGCCACTCATTCAAATCCAGCGCCCCAACCGCTACCGTGGCCGTGGCCCTGGCCCCGCCCCGGCCCGCGTCACCACCGCCGCCCCGCGCTGCTCGCCTCCCTTCCCTTCCCTTCCCTTCCCCACCCAACCTGCGGAGCTTTTTTTTTTAAAAAGAGAAAAATACATTTATGCTTTATTTTCTAACGCTCGTTAATTTTTTTTTAAGTCTTTGCTTTTATATTTATATATATAATATTTTTTTTTAATATGTGTTAATGTACCTGAAGCGCTCGTTTCCCTGACAGGTCGAGAGCGGACTGGGGTGCGACATATTCGCAGAGGCTTGACTTTAAAGCTCCCGGCTCCCAAACAATGAGCCCACTTCCGCTCCCTCCCATCACTTAAACCCAGCGCGCCTTACGTCACAACCGCGCGCGCGCCCGGCTGCACCAATCGCCCAAAGGAAAAGAGGGGGGGGGGGTGGGTAAAGGAAAACCAAAGAAGATAACTTAAAACGCGTTCGCAACACAGTGTCTCTGTACAGCTGACCAATCTTTCACTATTCGTACTTTTAATTTGAACGAATTCGTGACTGCTCACATGGCAAGAAGTAATTTATATCCCTCAATTGATATCGCACATCTCCCTATGTTGGGAAGTAGCTACTTCCTGCTTGGTCACTTCTGCAAAAGAGTATTAATTTTGTTTTACCTTTGATTATTTTTTTTTAACAGACCTGTTGGCATTTTCTGTTTCATTACAGTTTTTAACCACATTTGATTTTTATTTTGCGTTTTTATTTCTTTTTCTTCGTCTTGATTGGTGCATTGGTCGGGTGTTTCTGATTGGCTAATCACCGGCTGGCAATTGTGTTCCCCCTTTATTTCTCTGCAGAATGTTGCCATAAACTTTTCAATCCAGTCTATCAATTTCTTGCAACCAAAGTTTTTTTTAAAAAATGCAGCAAATGCAAAACTTTACGGCAATTCTAACCCAAATTATGGGTGTCACTGTGCTCAGTTAGTAGCACTCTCAGTCAGAAGGTTGCAGGTTCAAATTTCCCTCTATGAAATTTGAGCACAAAATCTAACTTGGTACTCCAGTTAAGTACTGAGGGAATGCTGCATTGTTGCAAATACTGATTTTCAAATGAAATGTTAAACCGAGGCCCCGTCTACCCACTCAGGTGGGTGGAAAAGATCTCATGGCACTGTTTAGAAAAGGAGTAGGGGAGTTCTCCCTGGTGACCTGGCAACGAAAACAAATGATCTGGTCATTATCACATTGTTGTTTGTGAGAGCTTGCTGCTACATTACAGCAGTTACTACTGCCAAAAGTGCTGTTATAACAAAATTGGCATTATAATACCTCATGAAAAGCACGCTATAAATTCATATATTTTCCTCAACCAAGGATTCCGCTTGACCTTGTCTGTTGCATTTCCCACACTTTTGCTCTAACCCCTTCCCCTCCCTCCCAGAAAAACTCCTTCCAGGTGAAACAGCGTTTACTTGTCCCCTTGTCTCCACCAGCTGCCACATTCAATGGATCATCCCCTGCCATTGCTGCCACCTCCAGCGTGATCCCACCACCAAACACATCTTCCCCTCCCCTTTCAACATTCTGAAGGGACAGTTCCCTCCGCGACACCCACTCCACTCCTCAATCACCCCCTCCCCTTCCTGCAACACCTTCCCGCGCAAGTGCAGGAGATGCAACACCTGCCCTTTCATTTCCTCCCCTTTCACAGTCCAGGGCCCAAAATACAAAATATTTGTTCAACGTCTCTGCCATTTCCTTGTTCTCCATTATTAATTCCCTAGTCTCATCCTCCAGGGGACCAACATTTACTTTAGCCACTCTTTTTCTTTTTATATACCTGCAGAAACTCTTACAATTGTGTTCCTAATGCAGATGAGGCTGCACACAGGGAGGTTAAAGTTACAGTGACCTCAGTCTTTAATAAGACACTCCAGAGTAAGGAACAGGCCTTAGGGGCTGGCTTATATACAGTGCTCCCAAGGGATGCTGGGATCCCTTGGGACTTCAGGGGATGCGCTCCCTGGTGGCGGAACATAGGAGTACATGCTTTACAGATACACAACATCACTCCCCCGACCAAAGTCAAAGTGAAAACTATTTACAAGGTGAGGCAGTCGGGAGCATTTGTTTCCCTGGTGGACCGCCTCGGTACAAATGTCTGTTCTGGTGTGTTGGCTGTGTCCTCGCTGGGCTGGCGTGTTGGCCCTGCAGGGCTGCTGGGTGAGCCTGGCCTTGCTGGGCTGTTGGGCGTGATGGGTGCGATTTCCTGGTCTGGCGTGGTGTCATTGATCCTTTGGGTATGCGTTGTGGGCTCGAAAAAGGTGGTGTCTGCTGTGGGTTGTTCAGGGCAGTCTGTGAACCGCAGCCTCGTTTGGTCCAGGTGCTTTCTGCAAATTTGTCCATTGTCTAGTTTGACTACAAACACCCTATTCCCTTCTTCAGCTATCACCGTGCCCGTGAGCCACTTGGGAAATTGTGTTGGGGAAATTGATGGGATTGAAGGCCGATAAATCCCCAGGGCCTGATGGACTGCATCCCAGAGTACTTAAGGAGGTGGCCTTGGAAATAGCGGATGCATTGACAGTCATTTTCCAACATTCCATTGACTCTGGATCAGTTCCTATCGAGTGGAGGGTAGCCAATGTAGCCCCACTTTTTAAAAAAGGAGGGAGAGAGAAAACAGGGAATTATAGACCGGTCAGCCTGACATCGGTAGTGGGTAAAATGATGGAATCAATTATTAAGGATGTCATAGCATCGCATTTGGAAAGAGGTGACATGATAGGTCCAAGTCAGCATGGATTTGTGAAAGGGAAATCATGCTTGACAAATCTTCTGGAATTTTTTGAGGGTGTTTCCAGTAGAGTGGACAAGGGAGAACCAGTTGATGTGGTATATTTGGACTTTCAGCAGGCTTTCGACAAAGTCCCACACAAGAGATTAATGTGCAAAGTTAAAGCACATGGGATTGGGGGTAGTGTGCTGACATGGATTGAGAAATGGTTGTCAGACAGGAAGCAAAGAGTAGGAGTAAATGGGTACTTTTCAGAATGGCAGGCAGTGACTAGTGGGGTACCGCAAGGTTCTGTGCTGGGGCCCCAGCTGTTTACATTGTACATTAATGATTTAGACGAGGAGATTAAATGTAGTATCTCCAAATTTGCGGATGACACTAAGTTGGGTGGCAGTGTGAGCTGCGAGGAGGATGCTATGAGGCTGCAGAGTGAATTGGATAGGTTAGGTGAGTGGGCAAATGCATGGCAGATGAAGTATAATGTGGATAAATGTGAGGTTATCCACTTTGGTGATAAAAACAGAGAGACAGACTATTATCTGAATGGTGACAGATTAGGAAAAGGGGAGGTGCAACGAGACCTGGGTGTCATGGTACATCTGTCATTGAAGGTTGGCATGCAGGTACAGCAGGCGGTTAAGAAAGCAAATGGCATGTTGGCCTTCAAAGCGAGGGGATTTGAGTACAGGGGCAGGGAGGTGTTGCTACAGTTGTACAGGGCCTTGGTGAGGCCACACCTGGAGTATTGTGTACAGTTTTGGTCTCCTAACTTGGGGAAGGACATTCTTGCTATTGAGGGAGTGCAGCGAAGATTCACCAGACTGATTCCCGGGATGGTGGGACTGAACTATCAAGAAAGACTGGATCAACTGGGCTTGTATTCACTGGAGTTCAGAAGAATGAGAGGGGACCTCATAGAAACGTTTAAAATTCTGACGGGTTTAGACAGGTTAGATGCAGGAAGAATGTTCCCAATGTTGCGGAAGTCCAGAACCAGGGGGTCACAGTCTAAGGATAAGGGGTAAGCCATTTAGGACCGAGATCAGGAGAAACTTCTTCACCCAGAGAGTGGTGAACCTGTGGAATTCTCTACCACAGAAAGTTGTTGAGGCTAATTCACTAAATATATTCAAAAAGGAGTTAGATGTAGTCCTTACTACTAGGGGGATCAAGGGGTATGACGAGAAAGCAGGAAGGGGGTACTGAAGTTGCATGTTCAGCCATGAACTCATTGAATGGCGGTGCAGGCTAGAAGGGCCGAATGGCCTACTCCTGCACCTATTTTCTATGTTTCTATAGTTTAGCACATACACAGGGTCATTCAAATCAATTTCCCGTGACACAGTGGCGCGACCATCGTTTACATTTTGTTGCTGCCGCCTGCTCTCTACCTGACCATGCAGATTGGGGTGAACCAGCAACAATCTGGTTTTAAGTGTCCTTTTCATGAGTAGCTCAGCCGGGGGCACCCCTGTGAACGAGTGGGGTCTCGAGCAGTAGCTGAGCAGTACTCGGGACAGGCGGGTTTGGAGTGAGCCTTCTGTGACTCGTTTAAGGCTCTGTTTAATGGTTTGTACTGCCGACTCTGCCTGCCCATTGGAGGCTGGTTTAAACGGGGCCGAGGTGACATGTTTGATCCCATTGCGGGTCATGAATTCTTTAAATTCGGCACTGGTGAAATGTGGCCTGTTGTCACTGACCAGTATGTCAGACAGGCCGTGGGTGGCAAATATGGCCCTCAAGCTTTCAATGGTGGCGATGGCGATGCTTCCTGACATTATTTCACATTCAATCCATTTTGACAAAGCATCCACCACCACCAGGAACACTTTACCGAGAAACGGGCCCGCATAGTCGACATGGATCCTCGACCATAGTCTGGAGGGCCAGGACCACAAACTTAGTGGTGCCTCTCTGGGCGTGTTGCTCAACTGAGCACACATGCTGCATTGCCGTACACAGGACTCTAAGTCAGAGTCGATACCGGGCCACCACACATGGGATCTGGCTATCGCTTTCATCATTACTATACCTGGGTGTGTGCTGTGGAGATCCGAGATGAATGTCTCCCTGCCCTTTTTTGGTAGCACTACGCGGTTACTCCACAACAGGCAGTCTGCCTGAATGGACAGATCGTCCTTTCGCCACTGGAACGGCTTGATTGGCTCTTGCATTTCAACGGGGATGCTGGCCCAGCTCCCATGCAGTACACAGTTTTTTACTTGGGACAGCAGAGGATCTTGGCTGGTCCAAGTCCTAATCTGGCGGGCCGTGACAAGTGATTTATCATTTTCAAACGCTTCCATGACTATCAGCAAGTCTGCGGGCTGCGCCACCATCAACAAGTTTTCAGGTTGCGCCATTTTCACCCCCAGGATGGGCAATGGTAGCCGACTGAGAGCATCCGCACAGTTCTCGGTGCCGGGCCTGTGGCGGATGGTATAGTTATACGCTGATAGCGCGAGTGCCCACCTTTGTATGTGGGCTGAGGCATTAGTATTTATCCCCTTGTTTTCAGTGAACAGGGATGTGAGGGGCTTGTGATCAGTTTCCAGCTCAAACGTGAGGCCAAACAGGTACTGATGCATTTTCTTTACCTCGAACACACACGCTAATGCCTCTTTCTCAATCATGCTTGTCATGTATTCAACTATCATTGTCACCCATGTATAAGCTGACCTGAGTTGTACACCTTGAGAACATTGACCACAAGGGGTGCAATTGTGGGAGACACTCCTAACCTGGACTTTCAGGTATAAAAGGGGAAGCTCCACCCACCTTCATCACTTGAGGTCTTGGTAATAAAGGTAACTGGTCACAGAGTGACCTTCTCTCAAGTATGGGCCTCGTGTGCATTTATACTGTATAGTAAGGACATATCATTGGCAATGAGAAACTGGGATTGAAACCACACGAGCATGGCCACTAGCAGCACAGAAGAGAGGTACAGTGATGGTGATGATTGGGACGACTTTATTGAGAGACTGCAGCAAAATTTTGTCACTAAGGAATGGTTGTGACAGGATTCGGCCGACAAACGCAGGGCTCATCTCCCTGTGTGGATTTGTGGATCCAGACTGTACTCCCTAATGAAGGACCTTCTAGCGCCAGAGAAGCTGGCGGACAAGACGTTCGAAGAGCTCAGTAAGTTGATCGGGGAACACCTTAAACCGGTGAGCAGCATGCACATGGCGAGACACTGGTTTTACACGCACCGGTGGCGAGAAGGGCAAAGTGTTCCAGACTTCGTGGCGAGCCTATGTAAGTTCCCAGATGCATGCAGAGCGGAGATGCTGCGAAACTTTTTTATTGAGGGCATCAGGCACACTGGGGTTTTCAGGAAACTGATTGAGACCAAAGACTTGACCTTGGAAGTGGTGGCTCTGATAGCCAGACATTTATCCCAGGGGAGGAAGAGACCAGAATGATGTATGACAAAAATCTTGGCTCAAATGCGACAAATGACCAGCGAGTCAACATTGTTAACGCAGCACACAGTTCTCTAGGCAGACAAGGGTAATTGGACATGCCCCAGCAGGTAGTCGAACCCAGAGGGGGAATTCAACAGTGACAATGGTGAGCTAAACGGCGATTCATGCCATCGCAATGGACAATGCGGCCAGTAATGGGGCCTTCAATACCTGTTAATGGTGCGCTTAAGGACAGTTACAGAGACAGTCAGAGACGATTGACTGGTAATGGACCTTTTGTTTCCAACAACGGGGCCTCCAGCTCAGCCAGAGCTTGCAGGTATCAGCAATATACCTGCAGAAACTGCAACGTCAGTGGTCACTTGGCGCGTATGTGCAGGAAGCCTGCATCCAGGTTGATGTACGAGGAGGACAGGCCCGATGTAAGCCCTACGAGGCCAAATGAATACTGGGGGAAATCACTGGAAGCTGAAGTTCAGCGGGTTCATGTGGAGCACATATACAATTCATATACCAGGACGCCACCGATAATGATGAAAGTGCTCCTCAATGGCATCACGGTATTAATGGAGCTAGACACGGGTGCCAGCCAGTCCCTGTTGAGTATCAAACAGTTCGAAAGGTTGTGAGTGTCCAAGGCCAGGAGGCCAAAATTATTGCCGATTGACGCACAGCTACCGACATATACAAAGGAGATCATTCCGGTGCGAGGGAGCGCTACGGTAGTCGTGACCCACAAAGATTCGGAGAACAGGTTGCCACTCTGGATTGTCCTGGGGGATGGTCCCGCACAACTGGGGAGGAGTTGGCTTGCTGTCATGAACTGGAAATGTGGCAATGTCAATGCAATTTCTTTTGTGGAGCGAGTATTATGCTCACAGGTCCTGGACAAATTTGACTCATTATTTCAACCCGGCATCGGCACTTTCATGGGGGCCAAGGTAGTGATTCACATAAACCCGGACACCAGGCCAGTACACCACAAGGCCAGAGCGGTGCCGTACATGATGCAGGAAAAGATAGAATGCGAATTGGACCGCCTGCTGAGGGAAGGCATCATCTCGCCAGTCGAATTCAGTGACTGGGCGAGCCCAATTGTGCCGGTGCTCAAGGCGGATGGGTCGGTCAGGATATGTGGCGATTACAAGGCCACCATCAATCGGGTGTCACTCCAAGACCAGTACCTGCTAGCGAGAGTGGAGGACCTCTTTGCGACGCTATCCGGTGGCAAACTTTTTTCAAAATTGGACCTGACCTCAGCTTACATGACCCAGGAGCTGGCGAGTGAGTCGAAGAAGCTGACCACTATCACGACACACAAGGGGTTGTTTGAGTACAACAGATGTCCATTCGGGATTCGTTCGGCCGCCGTGATCTTTCAGCGAAATATGGAAAACCTCCTCAAGTCGATTCCAAGGACGGTGGTTTTTCAAGACGACATCCTCATCACGGGTCGCGATACTGAAGAACACCTCCACAACCTGGAGAAGGTGCTACGCAGACTGGACCAGGTAGGGCTGTGACTGAAGAAGTGTGTCTTCTTAACTCCAGAGGTAGAGTTCCTGGGGAGGAGGGTAGCAGCAGACGGGATCAGACCCACTGCGTCCAAAACGGAAGCGATCCAGAGAGCACCTAGACCCCGTAACACCACGGAGCTGCGTTCGTTCCTGGGGCTCCTGAACTATTTTGGTAAACTACTTCCCAAATTGGGCACGCTGTTAGAGCCGCTACACGTGCTCCTACGCAAAGGTCGTGATTGGGTCTGGGGGGACAGCCAGGAAAGGGCTTTTGATAGAGCACGCAATTTGTTATGCTCCAACAAATTGTGAACGTTATATGACTCGTGTAAGAAACTTGTTTTAACGTGTGATGCATCGTCCTATGGGGTCGGGTGTGTGTTACAGCTTGTGAATGCCAATGGTCAGTTACAGCCTGTAGCTTATGCCTCCAGAAGTCTGTCCCAGGCAGAAAGGGGCTACGGGATAGTAGAAAAGGAAGCACTAGCATGTGTATATGCAGTAAAAAAAATGCACCAGTACCTGTTTGGCAGGAAATTTGAGCTGGAGACAGATCACAAACCCCTGACGTCCCTTTTGGCTGACAACAAGGCCATAAATGCGAATGCATCGGCCCATATACAGAGTTGGGCACTCACAATATGACTACACAATTCGGCACAGACCGGCACTGAAAACTGCGCCGATGCATTCAGCAGGCTCCCACTAGCCACCACTGAGGTGGCAACTGAACATGATGCTGAGATGGTCATGGCTGTTGAAGCTTTCGAAAGTGAAGGCTCACCTGTGACAGCCCGTCAGATTAAAGTCTGGACAAATAAAGACCCGCTACTGTCTTTAGTTAAGAAATGTGTCCTGAATGGGGACTGGGCTGCCACGTACGGGGCATGCCCTGAGGAATTTGAACCGTTTCATAGGCGCAAGGATGAACTCTCGATTCAGGCCAATTGCCTACTGTGGGGCAACAGGAGGCGTGATAAGCGGCTTTGTCGGGAACCCCCTTGGATTCTGAACATCCCCGTTTGATTATCTGCACTGCTCGCTCCGCCTGACCATTTGCGGCCGGCTTGAACGGTTTATCAGAGAACTTCACAATGAGCACCCAGGCATTTCACGATGAAGGCTATTGCCAGGTCAGGCGTTTGGTGGCCAGGGATAGATGCAGACCTGGAACTTTGTGTTCGCAGGTGCAACACGTGTGCTCAGCTGGACAACGCACCCAGGGAAGCCCCCCTTAGCTCTTGGCCATGGCCCGCCAAGCCATGGTCACGCATCCATGTGGACTACGCAGGTCCTTTCATGGGAAAATTGATTTGGTTGTAGTAGACGCCTACTCCAAATGGATTGAGTGTGCCATTTTAAATTCAAGCACATCCTCTGCCACGGTTGAAAGTCTACGGACAATGTTCGCCGCCCATGGTCTACCGGATGTCTTGGTGGGCGACAATGGCCCGTGTTTCACAAGCACTGAATTCCAAGACTTCATGGCAGGCAATGGAATTAACCATGTCAGAACGGCACCGTTCAAGCCGGTCTCAAACGGCCAGGCAGAACGAGCAGTACAGATAATCAAACAGGGGATGCTCAGAATCCAAGGGGGTTCCCTACAAAGCCTCTTATCACGCCTCCTGTTGGCCAATAGATCCCGACCACACTCGCTCACAGGGGTTCCACCCACAAAGCTGCTGATGAAAAGGACGCTCAAAACCAAGTTATCCCTTATACACCCCACTATGAAAGAAATTGTTGAGAGCAGGCGTCAGTCACAATGTGACTACCATGACAGGAATGCGAGGGCGCGATGTATTGATGTGTCAATGACCCTGTTTTTGTCCTTAATTACGCCGCAGGGCCCAAATGGCTTGCAGGCACTGTGATTGCAAAAGAGGGGAGTAGGGTTTTGGTAGTTAAACTTACCAATGGACAAATCTGCCGCAAACACGTGGATCAAACTAAAGGGAGGTTCAGCAACCCCATAGAAGAAGCAGAGGAATAACACGACGTAGAGTTTACTCCACCACAGGTGACCGAACACCAGAACCAAGTGGAGAAGAGCCCAGTCACTGTGGACAGTCCGGACAGGCCTGAGGCACCGCCAATAGCAGACACTCAGGCCAGCGCCCAACAACCGGAGCCCCAACTCAGGCGCTCTACAAGGGAACGTAAACCACCAGAGAGAATTCACCTGTAATCCCAATAAGACTTTGGCGGGGAGGTGATGTCATGTATTTAACTATCATTGTAACCCATGTATAAGCTGACCTAAGTTGTACACCTTGAGAACATTGACCACAAGGGGCGAACTTGTAGGAGACACTCTTAACTTGGACTTTCAGGTATAAAAGGAGAAGCTCCACCCACCTTCATCACTTGAGGTCTTGGTAATAAAGGTAACTGGTCACAGAGTGACCTTCTCTCAAGTATGGGCCTCGTGTGCATTTATATTTTGTAGTAAGCACATATCAATGCTGTAGGCCCTCTCGGCCTTAGACAAGCTCCTGGAAGCATAGGTGACAGGTTGCAACTTCCCCGCAATGTTAGCTTGTTGTAATACACACCCGACTCCGTACGACGACACGTCACATGCTAGCACACGTCTTTTACACGGGTTATACAATACAAGCAGCTTGTTGGAGCATAAAATGTTTCTGGCTTTCTCAAAAACAATTACTTGGTTTTTTCCCCATACCCAGTTCTCACCTTTGCGTAATAACACATGTAGGGGCTCTAAAAGGGTGCTTAACCCCGGTAGAAAGTTACCAAAATTGTTGAGGGGCCCAGGAACGACCGCAGCTCCGTGACGTTCTGTGGCCTGGGTGCATTGCTGATAGCCCCTGTCTTGGCGTCTGTGGGCCGAATGCCATCCGCCGCGATCTTTCTCCCCAAAAGCTCCACTTCTATTGCCATGAAGACACATTTCGACCTCTTCAGCCACAGCCCTACACGATCTAGTCGCTGGAGGACCTACTCCAGGTTTTTTAGGTGCTCGGCGGTGTCCCGACCCATGACCAATATGTCGTCCTGAAAGACCACCGTGTGTGGTACCGATTTGAGTAGGCTCTCCCTGTTTCTCTGGAAGATCGCTGCAGCTGACCGAATTCCAAACGGGCATCTGTTGTAGATGAACAGTCCCTTGTGCGTGTTGATGCAGGTGAGGCCCTTCGAAGACTCCTCCAACTCCTGCATCATGCAGGCTGAAGTCAGGTCGAGCTTGGTGAACGTCTTGCCTCCTGCCAGCGTTGCAAATAGGTTGTCTGCCTTAGGTTGCGGGTATTAGTCCTGTAGCAGGAAACGATTAATAGTTACCTTATAATCGCCGCAAATCCTGACCGTGCCATTACCTTTGAGTACTGGAACAATCGGGCTGGCCCACTCGCTGAATTCCACTGGGGAGATGATGCCCTCACGTTGCAGCCTGTCCAGCTCGATTTCCACTCTCTCCCTCATTATGCGAGGTACCGCTCGCGCCTTGTGGTGAGCGGGTCGTGCCTCTGGGACCAAGTGGATGCGCACCTTCGATCCGGAAAAGTTTCCAATGCCTGGCTCAAAGAGGGAAGGAAATTTGTTAAGAATCTGGGTACATGAGGCGTCATCGACATGTGATAGCGCTCGGATGTCATCCCAGTTCCAGCAGATTTTGCCCAGCCAGTTCCTTCCAAGCAGTGTGGGGCCATCGCTCGGGGCAATCCAGAGTGGCAGTTCGTACACCGTGACCTTGACCATGGCGCTGCCCAGGACAGTGATAAGCTCTTTGGTATACGTTCTCAGTTTCGTGTGGATGGGGCTCAGGGCTGGTCTGAATGCCTTGTTGCACCACAGTCTCTCAAACATCTTTTTATTCATGGTGGATTGGCTAGCGCCAGTGTCCAGTTCCATGGCTATGGGTAAGCCATTCAATTTTACGTTTAGTATTATAGGTGGACATTTCGTCGAAAATGTGTGCACCCCGTGTACTTCAGCATCTGCCTCCTCTCTCTGAGGCTCGAAATTGCTTTGATCCACCATGTGGTGGTTAGCAGGTTTTGCAGAGCTTGCAGCTCGTTTGCAAGCTCGTTGGAGGTGCCCCATTGTTCCACAACACTTGCAAACATACACTTTGAAGCGGCATGAATAGGCTGAATGGAAGCCTCAGCAACGCCAACAAGGTGTGAATTGCCTTGCATTCGTCCTTTGTTGGGCACTCTGAGTCATCTGGGTCACCTGAGGCCTGCTGGCAGTTGCAGATTCGTGGGTTCTGCCCTGTACATTTCTGCTCGCAAACACAGTTCCGGTTAATTTATGAACAATGCTAGCACTTACGTGCTGAGAGATTTGTTTGGTGTTATCACTGGTGGACATAAATGCCTGTTCTATCGCAATGGCCTTACTGAAGGTCGTTGTCTCTGCAGTCAAAAGTTTTCGTAGGATGGTCTCGTGGCCAATGCCCAGTACAAAAAAGTCTCTGAGCATCTGCTCCAGGTAGCCATCAAACTCACATTGTCCTGCAAGTCGTCTTCGCTCAGCGACGTAGCTCACTGCTTCCTGACCTTCAGATCGCTGGCACGTGTAGAACCGATACCTCGCCATCAGCACACTCTCCCTCGGGTTAAGATGCTCCCGAACTAGTGTACACAGCTCCTCATATGACTTATCTGTGGGTTTCACTGGAGCCAGAAGATTCTTCATGAGGCTGTAGGTCGGTGCCCCGCAGACTGTGAGGAGGACCGCTCTTCTTTTTGCAGCGCTTCCTTCTCCGTCCAGCTCATTGGCTGCAAAGTACTGGTCTAGCCGTTCGACATAGGCTTCCCAGTCCTCACCCGCCGAGAACTTCTCCAGGATGCCCACAGTTTGCTGCATCTTTGTGTTGGATTCGTATTCTCGTCGCCAGTTATTGTGTTCCTAACACAGATGAGGCTGCACACAGGGAGGTCTTTATTAAGACACTCCAGAGTGAGGAACAGGCCTTAGGGGCCGGCTTATATACAGTGCTCCCAAGGGATGCTGGGATTCCTTGGGACTTCAGGGGATGAGCTCCCTGGTGGCGGAACGTGGGAGTGCATGCTTTACAGATACACAACACTTACTATCTGTTTTTATATTTCGTGCTAGTTTATTTTCATAATCTATCTTCTTTCTCTTTATTATTTTTTTAGTCATTTTCTGCTGGCTTAAAAAAAATTCCCAATCCTCTTTCCTCCCACTGTCATGCAATCTGACAACGCACTGCACTGGAAGAGCTGCAGCCTGAGGCTGGCCCAACTGGCGTGCCAGCTCACAGAAATCGAAAGTCACTTCGGGTCCCAGAGCCTGATTGACAAATTTTCATGGGAATGCTTCCCACAGGCATAGTGCTACAGAGACCATCAGGGGTCAGGTCAGGAAGTTTGTTATGGAGGCCTGGTGTTTTGGGTCTTTGTCCACATTTCCTGTTCACTGCGCTTATGCTACAAGTGATCTTGGGGTGCCAAGGCAAGTAAAAGCTAAGATTCCTTCAGCATGATTACTTAAATAACTTAAATAAAGGCAATTACAAAGGTATGAAAAAAGATTTGGCTGAAGTGGACTGGGAAAATAGATTAAAGTGTAAAACAGTAGATAAGCAGTGGCAGACATTTAAGGAGATATTTCATCAGTCTCAGCAAAAATATCTTCCAGTCAGAAAGAAAGACTCCAAGAGAAGGATGAACCATCCGTGGCTAACTAAAGAAGTTAAGGATGGTATCAAATTGAAAACAAAGGCATCCAATGTTGTGAAGCTTAGTGGTAGGTCAGAGATTGGAAATTTTTAGAAACCAGCAAAGGACAAATAAAAAAATAATAAAGAGGGAGAAGATAGATTATGAGAGTAAACTAGCAAAAAATATATAAACAGGCAGCAAGAGCTTCTACAGGTATATAAAAAGGAAGAGAGTGGCTAAGTAAATGTTGGTTCCTTAGATGATGAGAATAGGTAATTAATAATGGGAAACAAGGAAATGGCAGAGAATTTTCACAAATATTTTGTATCGGTCTTCATGGTAGAAGACACTAAAAGCATCCCAATAATAATAGATAATCAAGGGGCTATAGGTCGGAGGGAACTTAAAACAATCACTATCGCTAGAGAAAAAGTACCAGGCAAACTAATGGGACTAAAGGTGGACAAGTTCCCTGGACCTGATGGCCTGCATCCTAGGGTCTTAAAAGAAGTGGCTGCAGAGATAGTGGATGCATTGGTTGTAACCTACCAAAATTCCCTGGATTCTGGAGAGGTCCAAATGAATTGGAAACTGCAAAGGTAGCACGTCTATGCAAGAAAAGCAGGAGACAGAACACAGGAATCTATAGAACAGTTAGCCTAACATCTGTCATTGCGAAAATGCTGGAGTCCATTATTAAGGAAGTAGTAGCAGGACATTTAGAAAACCACAATACAATCAAGTAGAGTCAGCATGGTTTTATGAAAGTTTGACAAATTTTCTAGAATTCTTTGACGATGTAACGAACCGGGTGGATAAAGGAGAACAAATAGATGTAATGTATTTGGATTTCCGGAAGGCTTTCGATAAGGCCACATAAAAGGTTACTGCACAAGATAAGAGCTCGCGGGGCTCTTAGAAAACAGAGAGTCGGGATAAATGGGTCATTTTCAGTTTGGCAAACTGTAACTAGTGGGGTGCCACAGGGATCAGTGCTGGGGCCTCAACTATCTACAATCTATATTAATGACTTCGATGAAGGGACCGAGTGTAATGTGGCCAAATTTGCTGATGATACAAAGATGGGTGGGAAAACAAGTTGTGAAGAGGATACAAAGAATCTACAAAGGTATATAGATAGGTTAAGTGAGTAGGCAAAATTTTGGCAGATGGAATATAATGTGGGAAAATGTGAGGTTATCCACTTTGATAGGAAGACTAAAAAAGAAAATTATTATTTAAATGGAGAGTGACTACCAAATGCTGCAGTACAGAGGGATCTGGAGGTCCTTGTACATGAAACACAAAAAGTTAGCATTCAGGTACAGCAAGTAATTAGGAAGGCAAATGGAATGTTGGCCCAGGGTGTTGGTGAGGCCACACCTGGAATACTGCGTACAATTTTGGTCTCCTTATTTAAGGAGGGATATACTTCCATTGGAGGCAGTTCAGAGAAGGTTCACTAGGTTGATTCCTGAGATGAAGGGGTTGTCTTATGAAGAAAGGTTGAACCTATATTCATTGGAGTTTAGAAGAATGAGAGGTGATCTTATTGAAACATATGAGATTCTGAGGGGGTTTGACAGGGTAGATGTAGAAGGGATGTTTCCCCTCATGGGGAAATCTAGAACTAGGGCCCTTAGTTTCAAAATAAGGGGTTGCCATTTAAAACGGAGATGAGGAGGAATTTCTTTTCCCAGAGCGTCATGAATCTTTGGAATTCTCTACCCCAGAGAGCTGTGGAGGCTATTTCTTATGTTCTTATGTTATGTTCTTATTAACTAGCACAGTAAAGCTACACAATCCTAGTACTGCTGAATATTTTGCATTGTCACCATGTGTAGTATTCACTGCTAGATGAACTCAATCTTGGCATGATTCTGACCAGTGAAGACAGTTTGCCACACCCGACAGGCACACTGCACCACTGGTCGACAACTGATATAAAATAATATAACTCAGGTTTTAATTTATGCTATGGGTTCCAATGTGCATTCGATGAACATATTTACAACTGACATGGAAATTGGCTTGGCACTTGGCTCGTTTCATTGGTTCAATGCAAATGGGCACCAATTGTCTATGGTGTTGCACTGCCATAATAACCACCACGGTTCATGTGTTATTCTTCTTCTTTTCGTATCTTCTCGCTGTTCCCTTAGGGAATAGAGGAAGGATTCGCAGGCTGATTAGCAATCTGATTGGCTGCGCCAACACTCCTTCCATGGTCGTAACCATCTTTATAGCAGCCAATAGGGTGGTTAGTTATATTCGGCAGGAGGGTTTTATGTGCTCCCACAACTCACATATGTTATTTACCTTAGTATATTGGAAACCTGGGCGTCCTGTTTGAGAATATTTCACTCCAGGAAGTTGCAGAGCATAGAGTCCCCCACCCAAGCACTGTGAGAGAAGGAAGGGAACTACTATGTCCAAAATGAACTTTTACAGCACCTCCCAAACCTGCGACCTCTACCACCTAAAAGGACACGGGCAGCAGGCCATGGGAGCACCATCACCTGCAAGTTCCCTTCCAAGTCACACACATCATTACTTGGAAATATATTGTCCTTCCTTCATCGTCGTTGGGTCAAACTCCTGGAACTCCCTCCCTAACAGCACTGGGGAGTACCTTCACCACACGGACTGTAGCGGTTCAAGAAGGCAACTCACCACCACCTTCTCAAGGGCAAGTAGGGATGGGCAATAAATGCTGGCCTTGCCAGTGATGCCCACATCCCAGGAATGAATTGATAAAAACAATTGTTAGAGATTATTTCACTGCAGGAGGTCTCTCAGAGCAGAGAGCCACCCCCACCCAAAGATTGTGAGAAGGAAAGAAGATACCATGTCGAAAATGAACAATAAAAGGAGAGATTTACCTGGGTCATGCCCAGGTGTACTAGATTGCCAGAATGCAACAAATATCAGAATATTGAGCGGGTCAGATAAGATTCCTGTAAATGAATTTATCCGATCTTCTGATATTCACTGCATCCCAGTGATCCATTATGGCTGGGCACAGATCCAGGAAAATCTCCTCTCAAATCATTTTCTTTTTGCATTGATTACTACATTATTGGGCAGAGACCAGCTCTCGACACAGAAGGAGGCCATTCAGCCTATTGTGTCTGTGCCAGCCAAAAAAGAGCTATCCAGTCTAATCCCACTTTCCAGCGCTTGATCTGTAGCTCTGTAGGTTACGGCACTTTAAGTGCATATCCAAGTACTTTTTAAATGCAACGAAGGTTTCTGCCTCTACCACCCTTTCAGGCAGTGAGTTCCAGGCCCCCACCACCCTCTGGGTGAAAAATGTTCTCCTCAACTCCCCTTTCAGCCTTCTACCAATTATTTTAAATCTATGTGTCATGTATGTACACTCTGGAGTCTCAGTAAAGGAGCTAAGATCACACTTGCTCATTGCACACAGTACTCAGTTTCATCCTTTATTATGAGCTTATCAATTGGCGACGAGGTATCGAACAACCGCGCGAAAATGCAAAGAACTGTTGGTATCTTGGAGAAGTTCTCAGAAGGGGATGATTGGGAGGCTGCCGTGGAGAGACTCAACCAATACTTTGTGGCCAACGAGCTGGAAGGGGACGAGAACGCTGCCAAACGAAGGGCGATGCTCCTAACTGTCTGTGGGGCAACAACCTATGGCCTCATGAAGAATCTCCTAGCTCCGGCAAAACCAACAGCTAAATCCTATGAAGAATTGTGTACGCTGGTCCGGGAGCACCGAAATCCTAAGGAAAGCGTTTTGATGGCGAGATATCGGTTCTACACGTGTCAACGGTTGGTGGGCCAGGAAGTGGCGAGCTATGTCGCCGAACTAAGGCGCCTTGCAGGACATTGTGAATTTGAGGGATTCCTAGAACAAATGCTGAGAGACTTTTTTGTGCTGGCATTGGCCATGAGGCAATCCTTCGCAAACTGTTAACCATTGAAACTCCAAATCTAAGTAAAGCCATAACGATAGCCCAGACATTTATGTCCACCAGTGAAAACACCAAACAGATTTCGCAGAGCAAAGAGGTTTCGGCCAGTACTGTGAACAAAGTAACGTGGTTTTCGAGCAGGAATAAACATGGCAGAGCGTACACGCCGGCTGCTGCTGCCCGACCTCAGATGACCCAGAGTCTGCCATCAATCGTTAATGCGAGGCAGTTAACACCATGTTGGCGCTGTGGAGGTGATCATCGGCCCCATCAATGACGGTTGCAGAACAATGGGACACCTCCAGCTAATGTGCAGGCGAGCTGCAAACCCTGCAAACCACCACGTTGCAGAGGAAGATCGATCCACTGTGGATCAGACTGAATCGGAGACTTGAACCGAGGAGGCTGAAGTGTACGGGGTACACACAATCACCACGAAATGTCCACCAATAATGTTGAAAGTTGAACTGAATGGAATTCCAGTATCGATGCAACTGGACATGGATGCGAGTCAGTCCATAATGCGTAAAAAGGCCTTCGACAGGCTGTGGTGCAACAAGGCACACAGGCCCAAGCTCAGCCCCATTCACACCAAACTAAGAACTAATCCCTGTAATTGGCAGTGCAGAAGTCAAAGTCTCCTATGATGGAGCAGTACATGAACTCCTGCTGTGCCAGGGGATGTCCCCACATTGTTTGGCAGAAGCTGGCTGGGAAAAATCCGCTGGAAGTGGGACGACATCCGAACGCTCTCGTCCGTTGACGACGCCTCACGTGCCCAGGTTCTGAGCAAATTTCCATCGTTGTTTGAGCCAGGCATTGGAAGCTTCTCGGGGGCGAAAGTGCAGATCCATTTGGTTCCCGGTACGCAATCCATCCATCACAAGGCATGGGCGGTACCGTATATGATGCATGAGAAAGTGGAAATTGAGCTGCACAGGCTGCAGCAAGAAGGCATCATCGCGCTGGTGGAGTTCAACGAATGGGCCAGTCCGATTGTCCCAGTACTTAAAGAGGACGGCACAGTCAGACTATAAAGTAACGATTAGCCGTTTTTCGCCTCAGGACCAGTACCCACTACCCAAGGCAAACGACCTATTTGCGACCCTGGCTGGAGGGAAGACGTTCACCAAGCTGGACCTGACCTTGGCCTACATGACTCAGGAGCTGGAGGAGTCTTCGAAAAGCCTCACCTGCATCAACACGCACAAAGGTCTGATCATCGAAAACAGATGCCCATTCAGGATTCAGTCGGCCGCGGCAATCTTCCAACGGAACATGGAGAGCCTGCTAAAGTCGGTTACTCGCACCGTGGTTTTTCAGGACGACATACTGGTTACAGGTCGGGACACCATCGAACACTTGCAGAACCTGGAAGAGGTTCTTAGTCGGTTGGATCGCGTGGGACTCAGGTTGAAACGCTCGAAGTGTGTTTTCCTGGCGCAGGAGGTCGGGTTCTTGGGAAGGAGAATCGCAGCAGACGGCATCAGACCCACCGACACCAAGACGGAGACCATCAAGAACGCGACGCGACCACAGAATGTGACGGAGCTGCGGTCATTCCTGGGACTCCTTAACTACTTCGGTAATTTTCTACCTGGGTTAAGCACCCTGCTAGAACCCCTACATGCGCTACTGCGCAAGGAAGATGACTGGGTATGGGGGGATTCACAAGAGACTGCCTTTAAGATAGCCAGAAATCTGTTGTGTTCAAACAAACTGCTTGCCCTGTATAACCCTTGTAAAAGTTTAATGCCAGCTTGCAATGCGTTGTCATACGGGATCGGGTGTGTATTACAACAGGCTAATGAATCAAGGATTTTGCAACCGGTTGCTTATGCGTCCAGGAGTTTGTCCAAGACCGAAAGGGCCTACAGCATGATTGAAAAAGAGGCTCTGGTGTGTGTTTACGGGGTAAAAAAATGCACCAGTACTTATTTGGCCTCAAGTTTGAGCTTGAAACTGATCACAAGCCACTCATATCGCTATTCTCTGATAGCAAAGGGATTAACACCAATGCCTTTGCCCGCATCCAAAGATGGGTGCTCACGCTGTCGGCATCCAACTATGTAATCCGCCACACACCGGGCACAGAGAACCGCGCAGATGCTGTCAGTCGGCTGCCATTGGAAATGGCACAGCCTGCAGACTTGCTCATGGTAATGGATGCATTCGAGAATGAGAAGTCTCCCGTCATGGCCCGCCAGATCTGGACCTGGACCAGCCAGGATCCTTTACTGTCCTTGGTAAAAAACTGTGTCCTCCATTGGAGCTGGTCCAGCGTCCCAGCCGAGATGCAGGAGGCGATTAAGCCATTCCACAGGCGCAAAGACGAAATGTCCCTGCAGGCGGACTGTCTGTTGTGGGGCAATCGCGAGGTCTTGCCCAAGAAAGGCAGGGATACGTTCATTTGTGAACCGCACAGCACCCACCCAGGCATTGTAATGATGCGTTACGGAATTGGAGCTGAGGGTGGATTCACTCTGGAGCATCCACGATGCTGAGAATGACGTGAGTATCACGTGTAGTGAGTTGGTCTTACCGCAGGGAAAGGGTCCACAGCCAGATAGGGAATGGAAGACCAGCAGGAAGAGTAGTGCAAGGAAGGTAGTGCAGGGGTCCCCTGTGGTCATCCCCCTGCAAAACAGATACACCGTTTTGAGTACTGTTGAGGGGAATGACTCATCAGGGGAGGGCAGCAGCAGCCAAGTTTATGGCACCGTGGCTGGCTCTGCTGCACAGGAGGGCAAGAAAAAGAGTGGGAGAGCAATAGTGATATGGGGATTCAATGGTGAGGGGAATAGATAGGCGTTTCTGCGGCCGCGACCGAGACTCCAGGATGGTATGTTGCCTCCCTGGTGCAAGGGTCAAGGATGTCTCGGAGCGGGTGCAGGACATTCTGAAATGGGAGGGAGAACAGCCAGTTGTCGTGGTGCACATTGGTACCAACGACATAGGTAAAAAAAGGGATGAAGTCCTACGAAATGAATTTAAGGAGCTAGGAGCTAAATTAAAAAGTAGGACCTCAAAAGTAGTAATCTCGGGATTGCTACCAGTGCCACGTGATAGTCAGAGTAGGAATCGCAGGATAGCGCAGATGAATACGTGGCTTGAGCAGTGGTGCAGCAGGGAGGGATTCAAATTCCTGGGGCATTGGGACCGGTTCTGGGGGAGGTGGGACCAGTACAAACCGGACGGTCTGCACCTGGGCAGGACTGGAACCAATGTCCTAGGGGGAGTGTTTGCTAGTGCTGTTGGGGAGGATTTAAACTAATATGGCAGGGGGATGGGAACCAATGCAGGGAGACAGAGGGAAACAAAAAGGAGGCAAAAGCAAAAGACAGAAAGGAGATGAGGAAAAATGGAGGGCAGAGAAACCCAAGGCAAAGAACAAAAAGGGTCACTGTACAGCAAAATTCTAAAAGGATAAAGGGTGTTAAAAAAACAAGCCTGAAGGCTTTGTGTCTTAATGCAAGGAGTATCCGCAATAAAGTGGATGAATTAACTGTGCAAATAGATGTTAACAAATATGATGTGATTGGGATTACGGAGTCGTGGCTCCAGGATGATCAGGGCTGGGAACTCAACATCCAGGGGTATTCAACATTCAGGAAGGATAGAATAAAAGGAAAAGGAGGTGGGGTAGCATTGCTGGTTAAAGAGGAGATTAATGCAATAGTTAGGAAAGACATTAGCTTGGATGATGTGGAATCTATATGGGTAGAGCTGCAGAACACCAAAGGGCAAAAAACATTAGTAGGAGTTGTGTACAGACCTCCAAACAGTAATAGGGATGTTGGGGAGGGCATCAAACAGGAAATTAGGGGTGCATGCAATAAAGATGTAGCAGTTATAATGGGTGACTTTAATATGCACATAGATTGGGCTAGCCAAACTGGAAGCAATACGGTGGAGGAGGATTTCCTAAAGTGCATAAGGGATGGTTTTCTAGACCAATATGTTGAGGAACCAACTAGGGGGGAAGCCATCTTAGACTGGGTGTTGTGTAATGAGAGAGGATTAATTAGCAATCTCATTGTGCGAGGCCCCTTGGGGAAGAGTGACCATAATATGGTGGAATTCTGCATTAGGATGGAGAATGAAACAGTAAATTCAGAGACCATGGTCCAGAACTTAAAGAAGGGTAACTTTGAAGGTATGAGGCGTGAATTGGCTAGGATAGATTGGCGAATGATACTTAGGGGGTTCACTGTGGATGGGCAATGGCAGACATTTAGAGACCGCATGGATGAATTACAACAATTGTACATTCCTGTCTGGCGTAAAAATAAAAAAGGGAAGGTGGCTCAACCGTGGCTATCTAGGGAAATCAGAGATAGTATTAAAGCCGAGGAAGTGGCATACAAATTGGCCAGAAATAGCAGCGAACCTGGGGACTGGGAGAAATTTAGAACTCAGCAGAGGAGGACAAAGGGTTTGATTAGGGCAGGGAAAATGGAGTACGAGAAGAAGCTTGCAGGGAACATTAAGGCGGATTGCAAAAGTTTCTATAGGTATGTAAAGAGAAAAAGGTTAGTAAAGACAAACGTAGGTCCCCTGCAGTCAGAATCAGGGGAAGTCATAACGGGGAACAAAGAAATGGCAGACCAATTGAACAAGTACTTTGGTTCGGTATCCACTAAGGAGGATACAAACAACCTTCCGGATATAAAAGGGGTCAGAGGGTCTAGTAAGGAGGGGGAACTGAGGGAAATCTTTATTAGTCGGGAAATTGTGTTGGGGAAATTGATGGGATTGAAGGCCGATAAATCCCCAGGGCCTGATGGACTGCATCCCAGAGTACTTAAGGAGGTGGCCTTGGAAATAGTGGATGCATTGACAGTCATTTTCCAACATTCCATTGACTCTGGATCAGTTCCTATCGAGTGGAGGGTAGCCAATGTAATCCCACTTTTTAAAAAAGGAGGGAGAGAGAAAACAGTGAATTATAGACCGGTCAGCCTGACCTCAGTAGTGGGTAAAATGATGGAATCAATTATTAAGGATGTCATAGCAGTGCATCTGGAAAATGGTGACATGATAGGTCCAAGTCAGCATGGATTTGTGAAAGGGAAATCATGCTTGACAAATCTTCTGGAATTTTTTGAGGATGTTTCCAGTAAAGTGGACAAAGGAGAACCAGTTGATGTGGTATATTTGGACTTTCAGAAGGCTTTTGACAAGGTCCCACACAAGAGATTAATGTGCAAAGTTAAAGCACATGGGATTGGGGGTAGTGTGCTGACGTGGATTGAGAACTGGTTGTCAGACAGGAAACAAAGAGTAGGAGTAAACGGGTACTTTTCAGAATGGCAGGCAGTGACTAATGGGGTGCCGCAAGGTTCTGTGCTGGGGCCCCAGCTGTTTACATTGTACATTAATGATTTAGACGAAGGGATTAAATGCAGTATCTCCAAATTTGCGGATGACACTAAGTTGGGTGGCAGTGTGAGCTGCGAGGAGGATGCTATGAGGCTACAGAGTGACTTGGATAGGTTAGGTGAGTGGGCAAATGCATGGCAGATGAAATATAATGTTGATAAATGTGAGCTTATCCACTTTGGTGGTAAAAACAGAGAGACAGACTATTATCTGAATGGTGACAGATTAGGAAACGGGAAGGTGCAACGAGACCTGGGTGTCATGGTACATCAGTCATTGAAGGTTAGCATGCAGGTACAGCAGGCGGTTAAGAAAGCAAATGGCATGTTGGCCTTCATAGCGAGAGGATTTAAATACAGGGGCAGGGAGGTGTTGCTACAGTTGTACAGGGACTTGGTGAGGCCACACCTGGAGTATTGTGTACAGTTTTGGTCTCCTAACTTGAGGAAGGACATTCCTGCTATTGAGGGAGTGCAGCGAAGATTCACCAGACTGATTCCCGGGATGGCGGGACTGACCTATCAAGAAAGACTGGATCAACTGGGCTTGTATTCACTGGAGTTCAGAAGAATGAGAGGGGACCTCATGGAAACATTTAAAATTCTGACGGGTTTAGACAGGTTAGATGCAGGAAGAATGATCCCAATGTTGGGGAAGTCCAGAACCAGGGGGTCACAGTCTAAGGATAAGTGGTAAGCCATTTAGGACCGAGATGAGGAGAAACTTCTTCACCCAGAGAGTGGTGAACCTGTGGAATTCTCTACCACAGAAAGTAGTTGAGGCCAATTCACTAAATATATTCAAAAGGGAGTTAGATGAAGTCCTTACTACTGGGGGGATCAAGGGTTATGGCGAGAAAGCAGGAAGGGGGTACTGAAGTTTCATGTTCAGCCATGAACTCATTGAATGGCGGTGCAGGCTAGAAGGGCTGAATGGCCTGCTCCTGCACCTATTTTCTATGTTTCTATGTTTCTATGAAAGCCATAGCCAGATCCCATGTAGGGTGGCCCGGCATCGACTCAGATTTTGAGTCATGTGTGCGCCAGTGCAACACTTGCTCTCAGCTGCACCCAGAGAGGCACCGCTAAGTTTGTGGTCATGGCCCTCCAAACCGTGGTCAAGGATCCACGTGGACTATGCGGGCCCATTTCTAGGCAAAATGTTTTTGGTTGTCGTGGATGCTTACTCAAAATGGATTGAATGTGCAATAATGTCTGTAAGCACATCCACGGCCAGTATTGAAAGCCTACGAGCCAGGTTTGCCACGCATGGCGTGCCTGATGTCCTGGTCAGTTTCACCAGTGCTGAATTCAAGGAATTCATGACCCGCAATGGGATCAAGCACGACACATCTGCCCCGTTCAAGCCCGCATCCAATGGCCAGGCAGAACGGGCAGTTCAGACCATCAAGCAAAGCGTGAAACGTATGCCGGGATGCTCCCTGCAGACCCGGCTGTCCCGAGTGCTGCTCAGCTACCGCACCTGACCCCACTCACTCTTCGGAGTTCCCCCAGCCGAGCTGTTCATGAAAAGCGCGCTCAAAACAAGGCTCTCTCTTGTCCACCCTGATCTCCATGATCACGTGGAGGGCAGGCGGCATCAACAAAGTGTGTACCAGACTGTGCAAATTTGTCACGCGATATTGAGATCAATGACCCTGTGTTTGTACTCAATTATGGAAATGATCCCAAATGGCTTGCTGGCACTGTCACAGCCAAAGAGGGGAGTAGGGCGTTCCAGGTTAAACTGACCAATGGACAAATGCACAGAAAACATTTGGACCAAATCAAATTGCGGTTAACCAATAGTTATGAACAACCCGAAGAAGACACCACCAACTTTGACCCTCTAACACACACACAAGTGACAACTAACATCATGGTTGACCACAAAGCCGAACTCACCATTCCCAGCAGCCCGGCAAGGCCAGCTGCCCAACAGCCCAGTGAAGAACTGAGACAATCGACAAGGGAACTTAAAGTCCCAGATTGTCTCACCCTATAAATAAGTGTACTATTGACTTCACGGGGGAGTGATGTTATGTATTTGACTCCTTGAAACCCGTATTACACTACCACCAGAGGGCCTACCTGTTGGAGTCCCAAGGGATCCCAGCGTCCCTTGGGAGCACGGTATACAAGCAGGCCACCCACGATGTACCTGCACTCTGGAGTCTCATTAAAGGAGCTAAGGTCACACTTGCTCATTGTACACAGTACTCAGTTTCATCCTTTATTATGAGCTTATCACTTTGTGAGCCGTTTGAACCAGTACTTCGCGGCCAACAAAATGAATGGGGTCGACAATGCAGATCGGCCGTGTTCCTCACTGTGTGCGGTTCAAAGATCTATGGTCTGATAAAGAATCTACTCATGTCCAGTGATCCAATAGAGAAAACGTACGAGGAGTTGTATACATTGGTATGGGAGCATCATCATCTCAAGATACAGGTTTTATACACATGTTCGATCGGAGGGCCAGAGCGCGGCAGAATTCTTTGCTGATCTGAGACGTCTAGCGGGACCATGCAAGTTCGAGACCGTGTTGGCAGACATGCTGCGGGACTTCTTTGTTATCGGTATCAACCACGAGGTGATCCTGCGCAAACTTCTGGCGGTGGAGGAGTTGGATTTAAAAAGGGCCATCCAGATCACTCAATCATGTATGACACAGACAGGAGTCTAAAGCAAATAGCAGTGAAGAACCGAACCTCGGCAAGTACTGCAAGTGCGATTGATTAGGCGTTCGGCAGAGCGGCACATGGCAGGGCCTATCCGGCTGTGTTCGCGAAACCTGTGGCTGGCCAAAGTCCACCAGCGGGAATGTATCCGACTTCTCCGTGTTGACATTGTCGGGGAAATCATCGGCACCAGCAGTGCCGATTTAAGCAATATAGTTGCAAAGGCTTTCTGAGAGTGGGGCATCTCCAGCGCAAGTGTCCACAGATGAGCAAGCGAGCTGCAACACACCACGTGGAGGATGTGAGTCAGACTAGTGCGGATCCGGATACGCAATCTGAGATGCCAGAGGAGGAAGTTTATGGACTGTACTCAGTCATAACCAAGAGTAAACCAATTTTGATCAATGTGAAGTTTAACGGAATACCGGTATCGATGGAACTGGACACGAAGGTGAGTCAATCGATCATGAACGAGAGGGCATTTTATAAGCTGTGGGATAATAAGACTGTGAGGCCCAGGCTGAGCCCTGTTAACGCCAAGTTGCGTACGTACACCAAAGAACTGATAAAGGTGATCGGCCACACTATAGATTCTCAGTCACTGCAAGTGACCCATCGGCATCAGAAATGCTATACCCCAGGATCAGTGTGGCATTATTACTGTTGTCATGTGACTGTGGAAACCCAAATGTGTATTCAAAGTCTGCCATCACTTCCAGCAGAAAAACTTGGCAGTAGCAGAGGGCACCTTGGGCCTATAAAATGGCTCGCTGGCACATTTCACACCCCCAATTGCTTACGTTTATATTAGTTCCACCCAAACTGAGGCACACACACAGCAGAAACTTGTGCCCTAGACCTCTAGGTAATAACTTGGAAAATTGGCATGATGCCCATCAATCAATGGTTTCATAAACAAACACAAATGAGGAGTATCATCCTTCCCTAAAATATCTGAGGTTCTAATAGGGTCACATAATTTGTATATTTTAACTTGAACAATTAAAAAGATTGACAAGCATCAAAAACCCAAACATATTATTGAAATGACTGCTATTTTGACAAGCCTGAGATAAACATTTTATTAACCCCTGTACATGGCCTTCTTTGACCTCACAAAGGCCTTCGACACTGTCAACCATGAGGGATTGTGGAGCATCCTCCTCAAATTCGGCTGCCCTTAAAAGTTTGTCACCATCCTCTGCCTGCTTCACAATGACGTACAAGCCATGATCCTGACCAACGGATCCACCACAGACCCAATTCACGTTCGGACCGGGGTCAAGCAAGGCTGTGTCATCGCACCAATGCTCTTCTCGATCTTCCTTGCTGCAATGCTCCATCTCATCCTCAATGAGCTCCCCGCTGGAGTGGAGCTAATCTACAGAACAAACAGGAAATTGTTCAGCCTCTGCTGCCTCCAGGCCAGATCCAAGGTCGTCCCATCCTCTGTCATTCAATTACAGTACGCAGACGACGCTTGCATCTGCGTACATTCAGAGGCCAAATTGCAAGCCATCATTAACACCTTCACCGAAGCCTACAAGAGCATGGGCCTTACACTAAACATCCATAAGACAGTCCTCTACCAATCTGCCCCTTGATTATCAAAATCCACGATGAGGCCTTGGACAACGTGGACCATTTTCCATACCTCGGGATCCTGTCAACGAGGTCCAACAACGCCTTCATTGTGCCAGTGCAGCCTTCGGTCACCTGAGGAAGAGAGAGTTTGAAGACCAGGATCTCAAACCCGGCACCAAGCTCATGGTCTACAGAGCAGTGGTGATACCCACCTTCCTATATAGTACAGAAACATGGACTATGTACCGCAGGCACCTCAAAACAGTGGAGAAGTACCAGCGCTGCCTCCGCAAGATCCTGCAAATCCATTGGCAGGATAGGTGCAGCACTTCAGTGTTCTCGCTCAGGCCAACATCCCCAGCATCGAAGCATTGACCATGCTCGATCTGCTCCATTGGACAGGCCACATTGTCTGCATGCCCGACACGAAACTCCCAAAACAAGCGGTCTACTTGGAGTTTCGACATGAAGCGAGCCCCTGGTGGGCAGAGGAAATGCTTCAAGGACACCCTCAAAGGCGTCTTGAAAAAGTGCAACATCCTCACCGACACCTGGGAATCCCTGGCCCAAGACCACTCAAAGTGGAGGAAAAGCATTCGGGAAGGTGCCGAACACCTGGAGTCACTTCGCCAGGAGCAAGCTGAAGCCAAGCGGAAACAGCGGAAGGAGCGCACGGCAACTCAAGCACACCACCTACCTGTCCCTTCAACCACTATCTGCCCCACCTGTGACAGAGACTGTAGCTCCCGCATTGGACTCATCAGTCACCTGAGAACTCTATTTTAGTGTGTAAACAAGTCATCCTCGACTCCGGGGGACTGCCTAAGAAGAAGAAGATTTTGACAAGCCCAAGATAAACATTTTTATTAAAGTGTATTTTTTTGTTTTGGGTCTGAACATTAAAGCTGGAATCATTTTAAATTAACAATATAAAATAACACGATCAGGGAGCCTATCTAAAAGAATTGAGATTTCACAACAACAGCCACACCAAAAGAGAAGACAATAAATGGATGGCATCATGCTTATAAATCATTGCAGCTTTTAACCAAAGTGGGTCAGACAAAATCAACCCGAGTTTCACTTTTCTGATTCTTCCTCCTTCCATTTCTGTCTCACAATTTCTTTTTCAACTTTCATTCTAAATAAGGTCTATTTGTTTCTGCTGGTTTTGTTAGGCGCTCATCATACCTTTCTTGATTCACTTAATTTTGACCTGATGCTAAATTTATAAGCCTAGAAATTCCTTGCCATTTTTGGTGTGGAATTAGTGTAATTTGGGATTTCTACCCCTACTGGGCCTAGGGCCTGCTTCCCCCCTGCCCCCCACCCTACCCATCATGACATTGCGTTTGGAAGGGGCACTGATGAGAATGGGAATCCCATCAGTCCCACCCAGCGTACTGCAAGAAGCAGTTATGCCTGCATGAAGCATGAAGCTTGACAAGGCAGCAAAGATCAGAAAATGTTTTTCCGTGACTACACTTGGTTCAAACCTGCTTGGAGCCCCAAAACCCTTCCCCTTACCCACCCTGCCCTGTTCTAACATCCTGTTGGCCCTGTTACTGTCATGGGTGCCCACCCTTACTATGCAAAAAACCCCATCCCTGAGAACTGGATGGGGTCAGGTTGAGGGCAAACAGGCAGGTTCAAGCGTACCTTCAAGAATTCAAGGCTGATACAGTACCAAATTCATTTAGTGTCTCCAAACCTTGATAAGTCTCTCAAACATTTCAATTTTCTGTCAAACAAAGTCAAATCCATAATTTCTAAGGGTAAATTTCCATCTTTAGTGCTCCCAGCACTGAACTCCGTAGGAAAAGTGGGCACAAGCTGGCTCGGCTTTTCTTCCATTCTGTGCAGGGGGTGGTCAGATGAAAATTAGTCACTAACTTCTCCGCTGCTGAAATCACCATTCTTGATGACTTCCCATGCTCACTATCAGCAGTGACTCGGTTTCTCCTCTTCTACTGTCATTGATGCTTGGCTTTCCCAAATGATATGCAAAACAAGCTCCGAAGAATTTCTAAGCTTGTATCTGTCTAAGACATAAGTACTGCTCCGCAAATGGGGAGCTTTCTTCTGTAACATTTTTGGTTTCTGTTTTAATGATAATATTACGGTCACTGCTGCCCTGAACTTTCTGCACTTATTCTATGTCATCTTATTCATTGGCTGTGTCAGCTGTGGCTCAGTGGGTAGCCTACTCGCCTTTAAGTCCAAAAGGTTGTGGGTTCAAATCCTACTCCAGGGATTTGAGTGCATAAATCTAAGCTGACACTCCAATGCAGTGCTGAGGGAGTTGCTGTCTTTTGGATGAGACGTTAAACCGAGACCCCATCTGTCCTCTTAGGTGGACGTAAAAGATCCCATGGCACTATTTTGAAGAAGAGCAGGGGAGTTATCCCTGGTGCGCTGACCAATGTCTATCCCTCAATCAACATAACAAAAACAGTTTATCTGGTCATTATCACATTGCTGTTTGTGGGAGTTTGCTGTGCGCAAATTGCCGCATTTCCCACATTACAACAGTGACTCCACTCCAAAAATACTTCATTGGCTGTAAAGCGCTTTGAGACATCTAGTGATCGTAAAAGGTACTATATAAATGCAAGTCTTTCTTTCTTTCATTCTTTAAAGAAATAAAGGACGGTATCCAATTAAAAACAAGGGCATACAAAGTGGCCAAAACTAGTGGGAGGGCAGAAGATTGGGAAGCTTTTAAAAGACAGCAAAGAATGACTAAAAAAATGATTAAGAAAGGGAAGATAGACTATGAAAGCAAACTATTAGGAAATTTAAAAACAGATAGCAAGCGTTTCTATAGGTATATAAAAAGTGGCTAAAGTAAATGTTGGTCCCTTAGAGGATGAGACCGGGGAATTAGTAATGGGAAACATAGGGATGGCAGAAACTCTGAACAAATATTTTGTATCAGTCTTTATGGTAGAGGACACTAACAATATCCCAACAGTGGATAATCAAGGGGCTACAGGGGGAAAGGAACTTAACACAATTACAATCACTAAGGAGGTGGTACTCAGGGACTAAAGGCAGATAAATCCCCTGGACCTGATGGCTTGCATCCTAGGGTCTTAAGAGAAGTAGCGGCAGGGATAGTGGATGCATTGGTTGTAATTAACCAAAATTTCCTGGATTCTGGGGAGGTCCCAGCAGATTGGAAAACTGTAAATGTAACACCCCTATTTAAAAAAAGAGGCAGACAAAAAGCAGGAAACTATAGACCAGTTAGCCTAACATCTGTGGTTGGGAAAATGTTGGAGTCCATTATTAAAGAAGCAGTAGCAGGACATTTGGAAAAGCATAATTCAGTCAGGCAGAGATTTATGAAGGGGAAGTCATGTTTGTCAAATGTGCTGGAATTCTTTGAGGATGTAACGAACAGAGTGGATAAAGGGGAACCAGTGGATGTGGTGTATTTGGACTTCCAGAAGGCATTTAACAAGGTGCCACATAAAAGGTTACTGCACAAGATAAAAGTTCTCGGGGTTGAGGGTAATATATTAGTATGGATAGAGGATTGGCTAACTAACAGAAAATAGAGAGTCAGGATAAATGGTTCATTCTCTGGTTGGCAATCAGTAACTAGTGGGGTGCCGCAGGGATCAGTGCTGGGACCCCAACTATTTACAATCTATATTAACGACTTGGAAGAAAGGACTGAGTGTAACGTAGCCAAGTTTGCTGATGATATAAAGATTGGAGGAAAAGCAATGTGTGAGGAGGATACAAAAAAATCTGTAAAAGGGCATAGACAGGGTAAGTGAGTGGGCAAAAATTTGTCAGATGGAGTATAATGTTGGAAAGTGTGAGGTTTGGCAGAAAAAAAATCAAAGGGCAAGTTATTATTTAAATGGAGAAAAATTGCAAAGTGCTGCAGTACAGCGGGACCTGGGGGTACTTGTGCATGGAACACAAAAGGTTAGTATGCAGGTACAGCAAGTGATTAGGAAGGCATATGGAATCCTGGCCTTTATTGCAAAGGGGATGGAGTATAAACGCAGGGAAGTCTTGCTACAGTTATACAGGGTATTGGTGAGGCCACACCTGGAATACTGCATGCAGTTTTGGTTTCCATATTTACGAAAGGATATACTTGCTTTGGAGGCAGTTCAGAGAAGGTTCACTAGGTTGATTCCGGAGATGAGGGGGTTGACTTATGAGGAAAGGTTGAGTAGGTTGGGCCTCTACTCATTGGAATTCAGAAGGAGAGGTGATCTTATCGAAACGTATAAGATTAGGAGGGGGTTTGACAAGGTGGATGCAGAGAGGTCTTTCCACTGATAGGGGAGACTAGAACTAGAGGGCATAATCTTAGAATACGGGGCCGCCCATTTAAAACTGAGATGAGGAGGAATTTCTTCTCAGAGGGTTGAAAATCTGTGAAATTCACTGCCTCAGAGAGCTGTAGAAGCTGGGACATTGTATAAATTTAAGACAGACATAAACAGTTTCTTAACCGATAAGGGATTAAGAGGTTATGGGGAGCAGGCAGGGAAGTGGACCTGAGTCCATGATCGGATCAGCCAAATGGCGGAACAGGCTCGAGGGGCTGTATGGCTTACTCCTGCTCCTATTTCTTATAGAAACATAGAAACATAGAAAATAGGTGCAGGAGTAGGCCATTCGGCCCTTCTAGCCTGCACCGCCATTCAATGAGTTCGTGGCTGAACATGCAACTTCAGTACCCCATTCCTGCTTTCTTGCCATACCCCTTGATCCCCTTAGTAGTAAGGACTACATCTAACTCCTTTTTGAATATATTTGGTGAATTGGCCTCAACAACTTTCTGTGGTAGAGAATTCCACAGGTTCACCACTCTCTGGGTGAAGAAGTTTCTCCTCATCTCATTCCTAAATGGTTTACCCCTTATCCTTAGACTGTGACCCCTGGTTCTGGACTTCCCCAACATTGGGAACATTCTTCCTGCATCTAACCTGTCTAAACCCATCAGAATTTCAAACGTTTCTATAAGGTCCCCTCTCATTCTTCTGAACTCCAAGTTGATTCAGTCTTTCTTGATAGGTCAGTCCTGCCATCCCGGGAATCAGTCTGGTGAACCTGCGCTGCACTCCCTCAATAACAAGAATGTCCTTCCTCAGGTTAGGAGACCAAAACTGTACACAATACTCCAGGTGTGGCCTCACCAAGGCCCTGTACAACTGCAGCAACAAATCCCCTTGCTATGAAGGCCAACATGCCATTTGCTTTCTTAACCGCCTGCTGTACCTGCATGCCAACCTTCAATGACTGATGTACCATGACACCCAGGTCTCGTTGCACCTTCCCTTTTCCTAATCTGTCACCATTCAGATAATAGTCTGTCTCTCTGTTTTTACCACCAAAGTGGATAACCTCACATTTATCCACATTATACTTCATCTGCCATGCATTTGCCCACTCACCTAACCTATCCAAGTCGCTCTGCAGCCTCATAGCACCCTCCTCGCAGCTCACACTGCCACCCAACTTAGTGTCATCCACAAATTTGGAGATACTACATTTAATCCCCTCGTCTAAATCATTAATATACAGTGTAAACAGCTGGGGCCCCAGCACAGAACCTTGCGGTACCCCACTAGTCACCGCCTGCCATTCTGAAAAGTACCCATTTACTCCTACTCTTTGCTTCCTGTCTGACAACCATTTCTCAATCCATGTCAGCACACTACCCCCAATCCCATGTGCTTTAACTTTGCACATTAATCTCTTGTGTGGAACTTTGTCGAAAGCCTTCTGAAAGTCCAAATATACCACATCAAATGGTTCTCCCTTGTCCACTCTAATGGAAACATCCTCAAAAAATTCCAGAAGATTTGTCAAGCATGATTTACCTTTCACAAATCCATGCTGACTTGGACCTATCATGTCACCTCTTTCCAAATGCGCTGCTATGACATCCTTAATAATTGATTCCATCATCTTACCCACTACCGATGTCAGACTGACCAGTCTATAATTCCCTGTTTTCTCTCTCCCTCCTTTTTTAAAAAGTGGGGTTACATTGGCTACCCTCCACTCGATAGGAACTGATCCAGAGTCAATGGAATTCTGGAAAATGACTGTCAATGCATCCGCTATTTCCAAGGCCATCTCCTTAAGTATTCTGGGATGCAGACCATCAGGCCCTGGAGATTTATCGGCCCTCAATCCTATCAATTTCCCCAACACAATTTCCCGACTAATAAGGATTTCCCTCAGTTCCTCCTCCTTACTCGACCCTCTGACCCTTCTTATATCCGGAATGTTGTTAGTGTTATGTTCTTATCACCCCTGCATCCTAACTGCTGAAATCAAGATGCCTGTCACCCAGTCTAATTCAATCTTCCCAAGCAGCACAAAACTATGAACATTTCTCATTCTTTTCTTTCTTACAATCTGCATGCCTTTAAAACCCAAGCTTGCTCCCATCTAACTCCTACTACTTGACTTGGCCAGTATTCTGCCCTGATTACTTTTAGCCTTGATGGTAACTGGCTGACACTATAGGGCTTGTCCCCTCAGCCAGCTTTCTTAATTCTACATCTAAGTACTGTTTACTGAGACTGAAAAGTACACGCCGCACAACACACATGATTGACCCATATCTTTAAATGACAGTTATTTAAATTGGCACATTTTGAAAGATTTATGTATTCTGATATACTTCAGATGGGGTGTTTTCTTCTATCACCTTGTTCATTGAATGATGCTTCTCCTGTCGTGTATCTGAAATATTTTTGTAGATGTTATCTAGGAAACAAAAAGGTAAATATAAAATAAATGTATTTATAGCAAAGGTAGCTCAACAACGACTATTGTATCGGCCACAGATGAGAAGATGAGGTACTGGCATCTTAATCTACCATCCTCAATTGGGCGAGGTTTTGTTAGTTTCTGGTCGATGTGGAGGGCGATGAGAAGGAACATAATGGACATTATTAAGCTGAGCCGCTTTCTTTTTTGTTCTATTTTAAACATAACAATTTACAGCTGCAGGCGACTGCAACAACTATAAATAATTCACAAATGTTATCATAGTGGTCGTTAGGAATGACAAAGAATTACATTGGATCTACGGCACAGAAACAGACCATTTGGCCCAAACAGTCCATGCCGGCGTTTATGCTCCACTTGAGCCTCGTCCCGTCTTTCCTCATCGAAATCTATCAGCATAACCATCTATTCCCTTTTCCCTCATATTGCTTGTCTACTATTCAACCACTCCCTGTGGTAGCAAGTTCCACATTCTCTGGGTAAAGATGTTCCTTCTGAATTCCCTATTGGATTTCTTGGTGACTATCTTATATTGATGGCCTTTAGTTATGCTCTTCCCCACCAGTGGAAACATTTTCTCTGTATCCACTCTATCAAAACCTTTCATAATTTTAAAGACCACTATTAGGTCACCCCTCAGCCTTCTTTTTTCAAGACAAAAGAGAGCTAGTCTGTTCATCCTTTCCTGATATGTATACCCTCGCATTTCTGGTATCATCCTTGTAAATCTTCTCTGCACCATCTCCAGTGCCTCTATATCCTTTTTATAATATGGCGATCAGAAATGTACGCAGTAATACAGAAAGACATGGAGGAATTGCACCACAGGGGGAGGGAAGCGGAAAGATCACCTTTTGCCCCACAGAAAATGACAAACTTCAACAAATAGGGTGGAATCCAGGGCTCTGCCCTGTAAGTATCACGTTTAATCATGTACACATTTTAGTTTTCTGAAGATTTTTTCCAATGAAGAGATAAATTTGACCATTTAGCACTTCCAGTGCAGAGGTCTGTACACAGGAACATGTTTTCGAGATATTCCAGCATGGAGGTCAGTACACCCACATGATTTACCTTCTGTTAATCAGGTGTCCTGGTCTCCACTTCAGAGTTCACTCTGCACGCTCCCATCATATGAAGCTTTGCGCTGGGAGCGCTAAATCGCAACTAGTACCCCAAACTCTATGGAAGATACTGGCTATATGTTTTGAGTGGGTGCATAACATTCTTACCTGATTTATTCCCACTTTTCTGACAAGCGAGGTTGAGTTCTGTGCTATTTACATATAATCGAGAACTGTAACAGACATTTTACAACAGAAGTTTAACGCATGGATTAATCAATACATTTAGACTGAATATATACGGCAATACAAAAGTATTCAAACAATTATCACTAAACTTATCTGCCATTTAACTCTGCAGCATTTAAACAATATTAAATTATATCAACGTAAGATGGCATGGAACCAGAAAGAGACATTCAGCCCATTCCTTCCTCGATCCACTCAGTCAGAGGCACAATCCAATCCATTTAACTTCCTCAGAATAAAATCTTCAAGGTTTTTCCTTATCACCGCAAAAAAAATAATAAAACTGCAGAATACCTATCTTGACCAATTACCAAAACCAGACTGAATCTACCCAGGATTCACTTTAACCTCTACAGGTGGCTCGGTTGACCAAAAAGGGCTCTGCTTTGGAGCTCATGTTAGTTGGCCTCAGAGTCTCTTAGCTAGAGAGTAGAAGCTATCTGGGAAAGTAAGCTGTGAGGAGGACACAAACACGCTGCAAAGGGATAGGTTAAGTGAATATGTAATAAGGTGGCAGATGGAATATAATGTGGAGAAATTCACTATGGTAGGACAAATAGAAAAACAGAATATTTTTAAAATAGTGAGTAACTATTAAATGTTGGTGTTCAGGTGTCCTCGTACAGGTAACACAGCATGCAGGTACAGCAAGCAATTAGGAAGGCAAATAGCATGTTGGCCTTTATTGCAAGGTGGTTGGAGTACAAGAGTAAGGAAGTCTTGCTACAATTGTACAGGGCCTTGGTGTGCACAGTTTTGGTCTCCTTATTGAAGGAAGGATATCCTTGCCTTCAAATCAATGCAACAAAGGTTCACTAGATTGATCCCTGGGATGAGAGGGTTGTCCTCTGAGGAGAGATTGAGTAGATTAGGCCTATACTCTCTGGAGTTTAGAAGAATGAGTGGTGATCTCATTGAAAGATATAAGATTCTGAGGGGGATTGACAGGGTAGATGCTGAGAGGTTGTTTCCCCTGGCTGGAGAGTTTAGAACTAGGGGTCATAGTGTCAAGAAAAAGGGTCGGCCATTTAAGACTGAGATGCGGAGGAATTTCTTCAATCAGGGGGTTGTAAATCTTTGGGATTCTCTACACCAGAGGGCTGTGGATGCTCAGTCATTGAGTATATTCAAGGCTGAGATAGATAAGGGATATGGGGATAGGATGGGAAAGTAGAGTTGAGGTCAAATATCAGCTATAATCTTATTGAATGGTGGGGTTGGCTCGAGGGGCCATTTGGTCTACACCTGCTCCTAATTCTTATGTTCTTATAGGAGCACAGGAAGTGTTGCCACTCCCATTTGCCCTCTAGTGACCTCTTTTGGAGAGAATGAATCAGTGAGGACAGGATCAGCCGTCATGTTCTCTGCCAGCACTCGTTGTCTGGGCTCACAAATGACGAACCGGGTCTCGGAGGGGCGATACTGCCCATGGAAATGTACTCCAGCCAACATAAGTCTTCAGGATAGGAAGGGAGATCACAAAACAAAAGAAATAGTTCATACAGACTGGCAGCGACTAATTGTCAGGGCGCTCTCGGCAGAATCAGTCATGCCGACTGGAGCCTTTCCTTCAGCAGGCATCAGTGAATTATTCACCTTTTCTCTTTCTTCTGCTTAAGAGCTTTGTTCCTTATTACAGAAGCGTCATCAATCACAGAACTGGCTGCACAGAAAATATCAAATGACATTAGTATTAATAAATATCAGTCGGCAGTCAATGTACAGGCTATTGTGACGACCAAATTCAAACTGAAAATAGCAAATTGGAGTTCGTTCTGATGCACAAACAGAATGCGGCAACTAAAATACGTTATGTTAGCGGGACTTTTGAAAATCGTTGGCCTGGGCTCCTCAGTACGTATTCAATTTTCGACAATCTGTGAAGCTTGGTACAAAGGGGCTAGAACCACCGTAGGACCCATGCAGTTCTGGTCACCACATTGCAGGAAGGATGTGATTGCACAAGAAAGGATACAGAAGAGATTTTATGAGGATGTTGCCAGGACTGCAAAACTTTAGCGAGAGGAAAGATTGGATAGGCTGGGATTGTTTTCCTTGGAACAGAGGCGGCTGAGGGGAGATTTAATTGAGGCGTATAAAATTATAAGGGGATGGACAGAGTGGATAGGAAGGACCTATTCCCCTTAGCAGAGGGGCCAATAACTAGGGGCTATTGATTTAAAGTAATTGGTAGGAGGTTTAGAGGGGATTTGAGAAGAACTTTTTTACCCAAAGGGTGATGGGGCTCTGGAACTCACTGCCTGAAAGGGTGGTAGAGACAGAAACCTCATCACATTTAAAATGTGCATTTAAGGAACCGTAATCTACAGGGCTACGGACCTAGTGCTGGAAGGTGGGTTTAGGCTCTTTTTTGACCGGCACAGACATGATGATCGTAATTTTTCGATGATTCTATTCTATGACCCCAATTTGCAAATGTAAGGAGCCTCCCTCACACCTGTTTCAGGCAGATGTGCTGTGTCCCCAGTTACAGGCTCGCCTGAAAATTACATCAACAACAACAACTTGTATTTATATAGCGCCTTTAATGTAGTGAAACATCCCAAGGCGCTTCATAGGAGTATTAGGAGTTAAAAGATTTGACACCGAGTTGTAGAAGTAAAAATTAGGGCAGGTGCTTTAGCAGGGAGTTCCAGAGCTTGGGGCCGAGACAACAGAAGGCACTATCCACGAATGGTTGAGCGGTTATAATCAGGGAGGCTCATGAGGGCAGTATTAGAGGAGGGCAGACATCTCAGTGTGGTGGGGCTGGAGGAGATTACAGAGATAGGGAGAGGTGACGCCATGTAGGGATTTGAAAATAAGGATGAGAATTTTGAAATCGAGGCGTTGCTTAACCGGAAGCCAATGCAGGTCAGCGAGCACAGGGGTGATGGGTGAGCGGGACTTGGTGCGAGTTAGGACACGGGACAGCGAGCACAGGGGTGATGGGTGAGCGGGACTTGGTGCGAGTTAGGACACGGGACAGCGAGCACGGGGTGATGGGTGAGCGGGACTTGGTGCGAGTTAGGACATGGGTATCCACATTTGATGAACTTGGGTGTTCAAGGGGTAGCCAAGGTGTCCATTTCCCCCCCCCCAATGTCACACCCCAATTTTCAGTTGTCGACCATTTATTTTTCAAGCTTAACTCTAACCATAGAATAAAACAAATGTTACACAACTGTATCAGTGTAACAATTCTGTTTTCCATAAAAATTGCAATGGTATCTCCGAGTGGGATTATCAAATACGGGCCTGTTTTGTGCTGCATGCCTGCCCGAATCAGGAATTGGATTGAAATTGCCTAATGTATTACATGAGTATGTAGTGCAGTGGTTCTGCTACTGGGCTAGTAACCCAGAGACCTGGACGAATAGTCCAAAGAAATTAAGTTCAAATCCCACTCTGGCAGTTTCAGAATTTGATTTCAGTTAAACAAATCTGGAAATAAAAAGCTGGTAATAATTAAAGAAAAATGAGCATGAAGCTTGTCATAAAAAGTCAACTGGCTCACGATTGTCCTTTAGGGAACTTGATTAACTGTCCTCTGAAGTTGTCTAGTATGCCTACTCAGTTATATCAAATCACTAAGAAGGCAGACCACCATCATCTTCTCAGGACATCGAATGATTGGCAATACATGCCATCCTTCAGGGCTTTGCCAGCAATGCTGACATCCTGCGAATGAATCAGGACAAAAACCTCAGGACAAGCAGGCTTTAGTCTGGACTGGATTTCATCCAGGTCCCAGGCAACGTTCCCTACAAGCTGTGCAACTCTCTGCCGGTCCTGCGCAGCCTGGGACCATCCTTTTCCACTGTTAAATTTCGCGCATGCGCAAAACTGTGAATATGCTGCACAGCCCCTTAAAGGGGCGACGCACCCCCAAAAAATTATAGGGAACATTGATCCCAGGAACCAACGGTCAGTGTGCCAACCCACCTTACCAGCAATTGGCTGGGTACAGTTCCATTAAAAGTAGCGCAAGTAGTACCTGTACATCACTGATGTTACAATGCTTCTTTAACTTCGCACAGAGTACAGGGAAGATTTTCCTGGGTGTAAGCCCTGGTGTGTTGGATCACCTTGGCACGGTGGCTATTGGGAAATCAGGTGGGTTCCTTTACAGGCAGCACTCCAATTTTCTGATATTCGATGTGACCAGGCAATCCAGTGGAGCTGGGTGCAGACCAAGGAAAATGTCCCCTTGTATGTTCACCGTTCTCTAATGTTACATTTGTGTTGTTCAAGTGTGTGTGGCAATTATGACCTATAGCAAAATTTCCAGACAGACCCACTTCGCATTCACTGTTCATAGTGACAATTTATTTCACTACTACGCAGTGACAAAAATACCTTCTAATTTATCTTCTTAAGTGAGGCTAATTTGCTATTCACATTCGGGGCGGTACCAGCCGCGAGGTGGGAGTTCCTGCGTCAGGCGCGGAAGTCCCGCCCCGCGATCTATATTCGGGTTACCGCTCTCGAGAGGAAGTGGAGTGCAAAATATTGCGCTGCACTTCCTCTCAGGGGGCGGGAGCGGGGCGCAAAGCCTCGCGAAGTTCGCAGCGCTACGTGGTGGGACGTGTAGTGCTGGTACGTAGACAGGGCCCTCCCCTTCATTAAAGGGGAGGGCCAAGCTGCCGCCTCTGTAGGCGGAACCACCAAGCGAAGTGCCGGGCTGCAAGATCGCAGCACGGACCCCACCTTCATTGGATATACTCAAGAGGGAGTTAGATATGGCCCTTACGGCTAAAGGGATCAAGGGGTATGGAGAGAAAGCAGGAAAGGGGTACTGAGGGAATGATCAGCCATGATCTTATTGAATGGTGGTGCAGGCTCGAAGGGCCAAATGGTCTACTCCTGCACCTATTTTCTATGTTTCTATGGTACACGCCCCATGAAGCTGTCACGGGTAACGCCCGCACCAGCTTCAGGGGCACTCCCGAATTTTTGCAGGAAGCGATAGTGGTGCTGCACCCGGGTGAAAAGTCATTTGTGTCCCGTTAGCCCCCTGGGGGCGCTAACAGGAGGTGCAAACACCCCAAATTCACCCCCACCCCAAAGTGTCCAGTGATCTATGTATGCTGTCCTGTGCATGATAAATAACTAAATTATGGAAGAGTGCAAAAGCTCACTAGATGCAAAGGGGTCGATTTTGTGTTTGTGCGACAATGTAAAATGGGGGATGGCGAATCAGCAGCCCGCTTTACATTTTCCCCACTTTAAATTTGGGACAGATGTCCAACAGGCAGCCAATTTGCTGTGCCCCGTTTTAAACTGTCGCACAAAGTCATCATCAGCTCCCAATAGTGTTTTTGTCTTATTTACCTTTTGTTTGTGACACTTTCCCTTGACTTTCAGTTAGCTCTGCAGAATTTGCGTGCGATCTAAAGTTACGGAAAAGTAAGAAAACAACTGAGGTATTATTCTAGCTCACAAATGGGCAAAGTGTTCCTGTAACTGATGCTATTCTTATTCAGCGCACTAAAGTGGTATGTTTCAACACAGGAGGGAATAAACTATTTTTCCTTCAAATTTCCACTTGTGATTTAAATCCACACAGTTGGCAGGCCAACTGCACTACTGTTTTATTTGGAGTTCCAATGACACCACATTACAGAAACAAACAGCAAAATCCAAAGCACTCTTCATCCTGAATTTTGTTATCCAATAATTATTCGGCACTCCTGTCCAGGGATAACTGGACCCAAAGTGCACAGTTAGTTAGCATGTACCTTTGCCAACACCGACTGACAGAAAAAACAATGATAATGCTTGAAATTAAAGTGCCCTTTGTAAGATCCCTTTGTCCTCCTTGCACTAAGAACCAACTGGTTCTTTGCTGATCTTACCTCTGCTAAGATCTTTAGCACGAGGAAAAAAAATGCTTGTCGCTTCCCGCCCACCCTGCCCTATTCTCGCTAAAATCGCCATGGCCTTATACTGCCCCGGGTGGGCAGGAAATAGAATGAAACTAGCGGTTTCCCGCCGGAAGCCCCCCAGCAGTTCAACCCTCTGGGGTAAAAATTCACCTCCGCCTGAAACGGGCCGCACCTTCAGTTTTTAAAAAAAAGTTTTCCTCTGCCGCATGCGTTGCAGTGGAGGTGCCATCGATATTCGGCACTTGGACGGTTTTTTTTGGTCGGGGTGGATGTAGTTGCGGCTGATGGTGGCCGCCCGGATCACTCATCAGCGCCGCGTTAAAGGGGAGGGCCGCTGCGAGCTCTGCATATTTTTAAGTTAGGCCCACTGAGCCATCAGGGAGGGTTTTGGCTGGGCCAGCGACCTGGCAGCCAAGAGGGGGATGCCAGGTTGCTTTTTGATGGCTCGGCCGAACCCGGGGGTATAGCTGTCGGGTCGACCTGGCAGTCGGCCGACAATAACAAATAAAGTGGGGTTGCTGGCAGCGTTACCTTTGAGGGCGGCCATGCCGCCAACCAACAAAGACCAACGAGAAGTGCACCGACACAAAAAGCTGTCGAGGACACTTCTGCGAAAGGGATACTTCCCGCGGGGCAACTTCGGGAAGGGGTCACCGCCGGTCGGTAAGGGGTAAGTGTGCACGCCGCGGCGGGAAAACGGGCAGAGCAGTTCCTACACTGCTCCGCCCCCGATGAAAGGCAATTTGCAAAATGGCGGCCCCTCCATGGAGAGTCGGCGGTCATTCCATGCCGCCCCGTGGCCGCCATTTTTAGATGGCCAGAGGCCTTATCAGGAGTGGAAATTTCGGCCGCCTGCCTCTAAATTTCAATATTGTGAAGAAGAATACATGGAATGCTAATGAGCATTGTCTGGTATCCTAGCTCACTCAACACTTCAAGATCAGCAGCAAAACAAGTGTGACAGACACCATTATATATCCTACAGAGCAAGAGCTTATAGTCATTTTAGATTGTAGAAAGCGAGTGGAATCCATCCTAAATCTTGGTTACTATAGCTTTTAAGCCTAGATAGAAACTTGTAATGTATTTGCTTCATGGGTTCTTTGCTTCAGAATTCATAGCAAACTTTGCTATTATGAACTAGTTGGTTTATTAACAATGGTTTAACAATCACACTACACATTATCGGTCACAGTCTCTGAATAAGGGGTCGGCTATTTAAGACTGAGACGAGGAGAAACCAGAGGGTGGTGAATCTTTGGAATTCAGTACCCCAGAGGCTGTGGAGGCTCAGTCTTTGAGTATATTCAAGACAGAGATCGATTGATTTTTGGACATTAAGGGAATCAAGGGATTATGGGGATAGTGCAGGAAAGTGGAGTTGAGGTAGAAGATTAGCCATGATCCCACTGAATGGTGGAGCAGGCTCGAGGGACCGAATGGCCTACTCCTGCTCCTAATTCTTATGTTCTTACCAGTCAATTCACTAGGCTCACAACTGCATACCTCATTGTGGATAATCTAGACTCAACTGACTGGGATTTTATTGAGTCTTGTGAACATCATGTGACTGGCTAAGCCACTCACAATGCAACAGTTCTACAAACCTGTGAGCAGGTGCATACATTACAAAACCCAATCGGCCAAAATTCCTGTATTTGTCACAGGCAGTTATCAGAAAATTCAATGCTTAAGTCATATGAAAGTCTTCATGACCTGTAAACCTGGGGATTTATGCATTGCCATGAGGCCACCATTTTAAATTACAAATGCAGTTTTGCCACCAATGCAACCAAGGTGATGGACTTTACGGCAACTTGGTTGCTGAGACTCCATTCATAAGTGACAATCATTGGACCATCAGTTGAAGGTGAAGAATGTGAGGACAGGTAAAATAGTGACAGCAGTGAACATTCTGGTCCTCTGGATATTGTTTTAAAGGGGTAGGCACAACCAAACTCAAAGTGTCTGAAGTGAGGCAGGTCCTGGTGAGTGAACTTTGAACTAGCTCTTAGCTCCATTCAATACTTATACTTATTTTTTCTAACATAATAAAGTTATCAGAAATAGATTCCAATGCAATTCATTCATACTTACCTCCTCCTTAAATTAGATATAATTCCTAAAAGAAACAACAATAAAGAAATATAAATATATTTTTAAATATAAGTCTACTTCTGAAAAAAAGCAGGAGAATTGTGCGATCCTCACCATTCCGCCTTCTGTTCTTTGCTTTCCTTAAGCAGCAGCACACAGCTACAATCACAATCAGCATTGCGGGACTGATTGCTGCCAGAACCCATGTAATCATATTTGTCTCAGTTTGGGCCTCTAGATTAAAAAAAAAGACACATGTCATTAAGGAGACTTTTATCACTCAAATATTTGTTTTTATTCATTCTTGGGATAGGACCTCACTATCAAGGTTGTCATTTATTGCCCATCCCTAGTTGTCCTTGAGTAGGTGGAGGTGGGCCTTCTTCTTGAACCACTGCAGTTCGTGTGGTGAAGATGCCCTCACATTACTACAAAAGCAAAACACTGCAGATGCTGGAAATCTGAAATAAAAACAGAAAATGCTGGAAATACTCAGTAGGCCAGGCAGCATCTGTGGAGAGAGAAACAGAGTTAGCGTTTCAGGTTGATGCCCTTACGTCAGAACTGGTTGTTCTGGCCCAACGAGAAAGGGAGGCATTGCTGGATCTGGTTCTGGGATTGAGGTAGGTCGAGTGGAGCAAGCATCAGTAGGTGAACATTTAGGGAACAGTGATCATAGTATCATAAGGTTTAGATTAGCTGTGGAAAAGGACAGGGAGTAATCGAGAGTAAAAACATTTAATTGGAGGAAGGCCAATTTCAGGGGGTTGAGAATGGATCTGGCCCAGGTAGATTGGAAACAAAGATTGGCAGGCAAATCTGTAATGGAACAATGGGCTGCCTTTAAAGAGGTAATAGTTCAGGTACGGTCGAGGTACATTTCCATTAGGTGGAAAGGTAGGGCAACCAAAGTCAGAGCTCCCTGGATGGCGAAAGAGATAGAGAGTAAGATGAGGCAGAAAAAGAGCGTGTAAAAACATAACATAAGAACATAAGAACATAAGAATTAGGAACAGGAGTAGGCCATCTAGCCCCTCGAGCCTGCTCCGCCATTCAAAAAGATCATGGCTGATCTGGCCGTGGACTCAGCTCCACTTACCCGCCCGCCCCCCGTAATCCTTAATTCCTTTATTGGTTAAAAATCTATCTATCTGTGATTTGAATACATTGAATGAGCTCGCCTCAACTGTTTCCTTGGGCAGAGAATTCCACAGATTCACAACCCTCTGGGAGAAGAAATTCCTTCTCAACTCGGTTTTAAATTGGCTCCCCCGTATGACAGATATCAGGTTGAGAAAACATCTGAGAATCAGGCTAAATATAGAAAGTTCAGAGAAGTGAAAAAGAAAATAAGAGAGGCAAACAGAGAGTATGAGAATAGAATGGCAGCTAACATAAAAGGTAATCCAAAAGGTTTCTATAGGCATATAAATAATAACAATAACTTTTATTTATATAGCGCCTTTAACGCAGTAAAATGCCCCAAGGTGCTTAATAGTAAATGGGTAGTAAGAGGAGGGGTGAGGCCGATTCGGGACCAAAAAAGAGATCTACACATGGAGGCAGAGGGTAAGGCCGAGGTGCTAAATGAGTACTTTGCATCTGTCTTTATCAAGGAAGAAGATGCTGCCATCGACAAAGTGAAAGAGGAGGTAGAGGAGATACTGGATGGGATAAAAATTGATAAAGAGAAGGTACCAGAAAGGTTGGCTGTTCTTAAAGTAGATAAGTCACCAGGACCAGATGGGGTGCATCTTAAGACGCTGAGGGAACTGAAGGAGGAAATCGCAGAGGTACTGGCCATAATCTTCCAATCCCCTTAGAAATGGGCGTGGTGCCAGAGGACTTGAGAATTGCAAATGTTACATCCTTGTTCAAAAAAGGGTATAAAGATAAACTCAGCAACCACAGGCCAGTCAGTTTAACCTCGGTAGTGGGGGAGTTTTTAGAAACAATAATCAGGAACAAAATCAACAGTCACTTGGACAAGTGTGGATTAATTAACGAGAGCCAGCACGGATATTTTAAAGGCAAATTGTGTTTAACCAACTTGATCGAGTTTTTTGATGAAGTAACAGAGAGGATTGATGCGGGCAATGCAATTGATGTGATGTACATGGACTTTTAATAGGTCACATAATGGGTTTGCCAGCAAAGTTGAAGCCCATGGAATAAAAGGGACAGTGGCAGCATGGATACGAAATTGGCTAAGTGACAGGAAACAGAAGATAGTGGTGAAATGTTGTTTTTCAGACTGGAGGAAGGTACACAGTGGTGTTCCCCAGGGGTCAGTGCTAGGACTACTGTTTTTCTTGATGTATATTAATGACTTGGATGTGGGTGTACAGGGCACAATTTCAAAACTTGCAGATGACACAAAACTGGGAAGTAAAGTGAACAGTGAGGAGGATAGTGATAGACTTCTAGAGAACATCGACAGGCTGGTGGAATGGGCAGACACATGAGGAATGAAATTTAATGCAGAGAAGTACAAATTGAGGCAATTTGGAGAAAAATAAACATAAACTAAAGAGTACAATCCTAAAGTGTGTGCATGAACAGAGAAACCTAGGGGTATGTGTGCACAAATCGTTGAAGGTGGCAGGGCAGGTTGAGCAGTTAAAAATGCTTACGGGGTCCTGGGCTTCTTAAATAGAGGTATAGAGTATAAAAGCGTGGTAGGAAAGATGTGAAGGCCTTAGAGAGGGTGCAGAAAAGATTTATGAGAATGATTCCAGGGATGAGGGACTTCAGTTACGTGGATAGACTGGAGAAGCTGGGGTTGTTCTCCTTAGAGCAGAGAAGATTGAGAGGAAATTGAGAGGAGAGGTGTTCAAAATCATGAGAGGTCTGGGCAGAGTAGATAGAGAGAAACTGTTTCCATTGGCAGAAGGGTCGAGAACCAGAGGACACACATTTAAGGTGATTGGCAAAAGAACCAAAGGTGACGCAAGGAAAAGCTTTTTTTATGCAGCGAGTGGTTAAGACCTAGAATGCACTATCTGAAAGGATGGTGGAGGCAGACTGAATCGCGGCTTTCAAAAGGGAATTGGATAAATATCTGAAGAAAAAAGGTCACAGGGGAGCGGAACTAGCTGAAGTGCTCTTGCAGAGAGCTGGCACGGGCTTGACGGGCCAAATGGCCTTCTTACATGCTGTAACCATTCTGTTATGTATTTAACCCCTTGTAACCTGCATCACAACTGTCCACCAGAGGACCTTCCTGTTGGTGTCCCAAGGGATCGCAGCATATAAGCCAGGCCACCCACGAGGTACCTGCACTCTGGAACTGTAATAAAGGAGCTAAGGTCACACTTGCTCATTACACACAGTACTCGGTCTCACCATTTATGTCGCATGTGACTGCACTACCAATCAGGTACAGTATTCTCATTGATAGCAATGAGAACTCCATATCTACGAGTTCTTAGCGCTATCAATGAGTAAAAAAAACAAACACACGAAACACAACATAAAAAATAAAAAACACACCTCACATAATTAAAATTAATTGAGATGAAAGTTCATTAAATGTTTTAGAGAAAATATATATCTTTTGGATTTTTTAAAAACTGTTTTAATAGGGTTTAAAATAAAGTTACCTTAGCGGACAGGTTTCCAACATAAAAATGAGTGTTTAAATATTATTTTTATATGTTTTAAAACACTTATGCTGGTAAAAGTAGGCTATGCACCTGCTTTTACCAGGCGCAAGAGTTTTAAGGACATTCACTGGGCAAGAGTTGGGCAAATAGCCCAATCTCACCTGCGCGAATGTCCTGGCTGCGGGGATGTAGAGGATCTGTCAAACCAAAACTTGACAGATCGGAAAAGCCGTTTTTCGGCGCATGCGTATTGCGAGGCCTCGCCAGGTCCGAACGCATTCCATACAGATCCGGCGAGGCTGCAATTTTAGCCCCCATTATGTTCTCACCCAAGGTGCAAACATACACACTGTCCAGCAGAGGTCACTAGATAGCAATCTTGAGCAGGAACTCAATGTGAAATCAGCGAACACAGTGTTTGTATCGCTCAGTTACCCACTTCTTTAACCAACTGAGTTACTGGGGCCACTGTGATGGGAATTTTAAAGTTGAGTATCTATTTGTTAAAATTTCAATGCAATGCTAATTGTTAGAATAGAAGGTCGTGTTCATGACATAAGAAAATATGGAACAAGATAAGACCATTGGGGCCATTAAGCCTGTTTCTTCCACAAACCACACACAACTTGCCCTGTCTTCTCAACTTACTCATTCAATCTCCATCGTGGTGAAAGGGGCAGCATTGCGAATGACCATGGTTAAGCTACATGGGAGAGGACTGTCCAACACCCTTGAGTACTCAAGCTTCAAACTGTATAACTGAGTAATTTCTGATTACCCCGTGCCAGCTTGAGTATTGACCAGTACACCAAAGCTTGTCCAGCACACTTAAGCATGGAGATAGCTGTGAGAACTATGCTAACAGCTCCTTGCATTCCAGGTGGGGTTTCAGAGCTGAGAGTCAGACTAACAGCTGGGAACCAGATGATGCGGAATGGTGGATAATTGTGAATGAGAGTGGGATCAATGAAATGCGAGGACATGAAACCCAGCGAGAAGGGTAAAGCTACTGTCGAGTGATTTTGAATGATGCAGTGTGAAGATCTATGGAGTCTGAGGGTTGATGAAGTGGCACTGACAGAGTTAATGTGACGTACCCATCATCATCATAGGCAGTCCCTCGGAATCGAGGAAGACTTGCTTCCACTCTAAAAGTGAGTTCTCAGGTGACCGTATAGCCCAAAGTGGGAATTAGAGTCACTGTCACCAGTGGGGCAGACAGTGGTTTAAGGAAAGACTGGGTGGAGAGTCTGTTTTGCCGCTCGCTCCTTCTGCTGCCTGCGCTTGGTTTCTGCATGCTCTCAGCGACGAGACTCGAGGTGCTCAGCACCCTCCCGGATGCTCCTCCTCCACTTTGGGCGGTCTTGGGCCAGGGAGTCCTAGGTGACGGTGGTTGCACTTTATCAAGGAGGCTTTGAGGATGTCCTTGAAATGTTTCCTCTGCCCACCTCGGCTCGCTTGCCGTGTTGGAGTTCCGAGTAGAGCGTTTGCTTAGGGAGTCTCGTGTTGGGCATGCGGCCGATGTGGCCCGCCCAACGGAGCTGGTCGAGTGTGGTCAGTGCTTCGATGCTGGGGATGTTGGCCTGAGCGAGAACACTGAAAATCTATAAAGACTTATGATTTCATTACCCTACAGCTTCCGTACAGTGGCAGTCATGCTAGCGTCCACTTTAGGCGTTTTGGCATTGCTATATTTGGAGCAGTGACCAGATTTTAACAATAGTAAGAGGCTTGTACAATTCCAGATGAAGTTCTGGTATTGCTGTGTGACAAATGTGTAAAACTGGACAAACTGAAATGGCTTAGAAGATGAGAAAACTGGAGTTTTGCAAGATTTTTTTTAACTAAAGGTATTACACTACCTCACAAGTAGAAATATTTATTTGACTACATGGTTAATTATGACATTTTGTTTGTAACATTTGTAACCATGCACACCTAAAATAAACTTAAAGTAGTAATTTCTCTCCCCTTCCTTCCCTATTATGAAGTATCTTATAGAATCATAGAAATTTATGGCACTGAAGGATTCAGCCATTGTGTTCGTGCCGGATGACAAAGAGCTATCCAGCCTAATCCCATTTTCCAGCTTATGGTCCGTAGCCTTGTAGGTTGCAGCACTTCAAGTGCACATCCAAGTACTTTTTAAATGTGATGCGGGTTTCTGCCTCTACCTCCCTTTCAGGCAGTGAATTCCAGATCCCCACCACCCTCTGGGTGAAAAAAGTTCTCCTCAACTCCACTCTAAACCTTCTACCAATTACTTTAAATCTATGCCCCCTGGTTATTGACCTCTCTGCTAAGGAGAGCTTGTTGGCCAATTCAGCAATCAAGGAGTATTTTAGGATGTACATTGTATGAAAAGCATTTATCTGATTGTTCCACTGATGGCTTGCTAGGAGAGGGCACCACGTGCAGTGGCATCGAGGCAAAGGAGGAGCAAGGTTCAATTCGCAGTCCCTGTTCAGTTAATCATTCCCAGCAGTCCCTGGTTGCTGCTCCTGATCCCAATTCAGTAGCTCGGATGGAAGTACAAAGATTTGGATGTTGGGTGAAGACAGAATATGGTTTGTCTGTGGTGCCCACATGGTGAAATAAGCTATTGAGGGCTGAATTTGTGCAGGGTTGTCCTGATTTCCTGCCATAACTTTAACCCAAGAGAAATGACAGGAATGGCCGTTTCTCTGGAGATTCCGCTGATCCGATCCCAACCAAACGTTGCAGCAGGAGATCAGAAGTTCAGAGCTTCAGTGGCTGGGCTTACACATATGAGCAGCTGCGGGGGGGGTTACAGGAGGGGGAAGTGTAGTCCAACATGGGCCAGCTCATTCACAAAACAAATAACAACACCTTGTATTTATATAGCACCTTTAATGTAGTAAAACATCCCAAGATGCTTCATAGGAGTGTTATAAAACAAAATTTGATACCCAGCCACATAAAGAGAAATTAGGGCAGATTGGTCAAAGAGGTAGGTTTTAAGGAGTGTCTTAAAGGAGAAAAGTGAGGTAGAGGGGTTTAGGGAGGGAATTCCAGAGCTTGGGCCTCGGCAGCTGAAGGCACGGCCACCAATGGTTGAGCGATTATAATCAGGGATGCTCAAGATGCCAGAATTAAAGGAGTGCAGATATCTCGGGAGGTTGTGGGGCTGGAGGAGGTTACAGTGATAGGGAGGGGCGAGGCCATGGAGGGATTTGAAAATAACAATGAGAATTTTAAAATCGAGGCATTGTTTAACCGGGAACCAATGTAGATCAGTAAAATAAGAAGTTAAAAACACAGAGGGGGGGCTGGTGGGGAGTATTTTTTGATTAGAATTGCTTATGTTTATAGTGTATCTGTAGCACAGTATGTTGCCTTGGCTTTACTGGGTCATAATCTGCTTTTTGTCCAACAATAAATTGCCTTACCAAAGACAATTAAAAATGTCCCCTCTCCTCTCGCTCGACGCACTGGTGGTGGTATCTCCACAAACACCTGACAGTGATACAATCCCGAGTCATTTGGAGCGGTACTGGGAATGATCAGGTTTGAGTAGTTTCCACTGATAATGTACTCTCTTCTGTCAGGTCTGTATGCTCCTTTGCCGGTTTTTGTAAAAATGCTGACGTTGTCCTTTAACCATACCACCCTCACACTCTCACTCTGGTCGATGTTCCACGAACATGTCATTGTGACAGGATCTCCCTCAGTAATATTGATTGCTGGGGGTTGCTGCGTGATTGTTAAATCCTCCTTTTCTGCTGTGAAGGGAAAAAAAGAGACAATATTTTGCAAACACCCAGCGAGCTGCTAAGGCACCCATCGGTGTGACCTCTCCCGCTAACTTTGGCGAATGTATATGTTCTAGGGCAGGATGTTTGTCACATTTTTTTTCACCATATGCTGCACTGCATTACTTTGTTACACGATAGAATATAGTACCACTGAAACTCCTGCTATAAATTAAATGAACAACTTGTATTTATATAGCGACTTTAACGTAGTGAAATGTCCCAAAGTGCTTCACAGGAGTATTATGAGATAAAACATTTGACACTGAGCCGCATAAGTAGAAATTAGAGCAGGTGAGGTCCAACAAGGTGAATTTAGGGAGTTGGGAGTTAAGTTAAAAAGTAGGACCTCAAAGGTAGTAATCTCAGGATTGGTACCAGTGCCACGTGCTAGTCAGAGTAGGAATCGCAGGATAGCTCAGCTGAATACATGGCTTGAGGAGTGGTGCAGAAGGGAGGGATTCAAATTCCTGGGACATTGGAACTGGTTCCGTGGGAGGTGGGACCAGTACAAACCGGACGGTCTGCACCTTGGCAGGACCGGAACCAATGTCCTAGGGGGAGTGTTTGCTAATGCTGTTGGGGAGGGGTTAAACTAATATGGCAGGGGGATAGGAACCTATGCAGGGAGACAGAAGGAAGTAGAATGGGGACAGAAGCAAAAGATAGAAAGAAGAAAAGTAAAAGTGCAGGGCAGAGAAACCCAAGGCAAAAATCAAAAAGGGCCACATTACACCAAAATTCTAAAGGGGTAAAGTGTGTTAAAAAGACAAGCCTAAAGGCACTGTGCCTCAATGTGGGGAGTATTCGTAATAAAGTGGACGAATTAACTGCACAGGCAGCAATTAATGAATATGATATAATTGGCATCACGGAGACATGGCTCCAGGGTGACCAAGGCTGGGAACTCAACATCCAGGGGTATTCAACATTTAGGAAGGATAGACAGAAAGGAAAAGGAGGTGGGGTAGCATTGCTGGTTAAAGTGGAAATTAACGCAATAGTAAGGAAGGACATTAGCTTGGATGATGTGGAATCGGTATGGGTGGAACTGCGGAATAGCAAAGGGCAGAAAACGCTAGTGGGAGTTGTGTACAGACCACCAAGGTCTCAGTAGTAGTGAGGTTGGGGACAGCATCAAACAAGAAATTAGGGATGCCTGCAATAAAGGTACAGCAGTCATCATGGGTGTCTTTAATCTACATATAGATTGGGCTCACCAAACTGGTAGCAATACGGTGGAGGAGGATTTCCCAGAGTGTATCCGTTTCTAGACCAATATGTCGAGGAACCAACTAGAGGGCTGGCCATCCTCGACTGGGTGATGTGTAATGAGAAAGGACTAATTAGCAATCTTGTTGTGCGAAGCCCCTTGGGGGAGAGTGACCATAATATGGTAGAATTCTTTATTAAGAGGAGAGTGACACAGTTAATTCAGAGACTAGGGTCCTGAACTTAAGGAAAGGTATCTTCGATGGTATGAGACGTGAATTGGCTAGAATAGACTGGCAAATGATACTTAAAGGGTTGACGGTGGATAGGCAATGGCAAACATTTAAAGATCACATGGATGAACTTCAACAATTGTACATCCCTGTTTGGAGTAAAAATAAAACGGGGAAGGTGGCTCAACCGTGGCTAACAAGGGAAATTAAGGATTGTGTTAAATCCAAGGAAGAGGCATATAAATTGGCCAGAAAAAGCAGCGAACCTGAGGACTGGGAGAAATTTAGAATTCAGCAGAGGAGGACAAAGGGTTTAATTAGGAGGGTGAAAATAGAGTATGAGAGGAAGCTTGCCGGGAACATAAAAACTGACTACAAAAGCTTCTATAGATATATGAAGAGAAAAAGATTAGTGAAGAAAAACGTAGGTCCCTTGCAGTCAGATTCAGGTGAATTTATAACGAGGAACAAAGAAATGGCAGACCAGTTAAACAAATACTTTGGTTCTGTCTTCACGAAGGAAGACACAAATAACGTTCCGGAAATACTAGGGGACCGAGGGTCTAGTGAGAAGGAGGAACTGAAGGAAATCCTTATTAGGCGGGAAATTGTGTTAGGGAAATTGATGGGATTGAAGGCCGATAAATCCCCAGGGCCTGATAGTCTGCATTCCAGAATACTTAAGGAAGTGGCCACAGAAATATTGGGCCCAAGTTTCGGACCGCACCTAAAACGGCTCAGCCCGGACCTGGACGCCCATTTTTCGCGCCAGAAAGTGCGCCTAAAAAAAACGTACCTATTTTCCGGCTCCCTGCAGGCCCTGTGGAGCTGGGCGCGGCGCAGCACGAGCTGTAGGGGGCGGAGCCAGGTCCCTGCGCTGAAAACAGTGCCGGGACCTCTGCACATGCGTGCTACAGTGGGCGCACAAGTGCAGTAGCTCCAGGCGCCCAAAACTGTGGGAGGGGCCCGAAGCACGCAGCCCCTAGCCCTGGCCGAATGGCCTCACTGGGGCTGCGTGGATAAGGCTCCCCCCACCCGACCCGACCCGACCCCCGCTCTCCACCCCCCCCCCCCCGGCGACCCGACCTCCGCGACTTGACATCTGCTTCCCCCCGCACCCCCGCCGGCGATCCGACCCCCGGCAACCCAACCCCCGCCCCCCCAGCGACCCGACCTTCGCACCCCCCCCCCCTTGGACATCCGCGACTCTCCCCGCCCCCCCCGGACCTCCGCAACTCTCCCCCCCGAACCTCCGCGTCTCTCCCCCCCCCCCCCCGGACTTCCGCGACTCTCCCCCCCCCACCCCCTGGACCTCTGTGACACTGCCCCACCCCGGACCTCCGCGACCCCCGCCCCGAGACCCGACGCCACCTACCTGTAAATCCAGCCCGAAGTCTTGGGCCCGGCCGGTCAGTCTCCTTCTCTCCCTCCCCCCCCACCTCTCCTTCCTTCCCTCCCTCCTCTCTCCTTCCCTCCCTCCCTCCCTCCTCTCTCCTTCCCTCCCTCCCTCCTCTCTCCTTCCCTCCCTCCCTCATCTCTCCTTTCCTCCCTCCTCTCTCCTTCCCTCCCTCCCTCCTCTCTCCTTCCCTCCCTCCATCTTCTCTCCTTCCCTCCCTCTATCCTCTCTCCCTTCTCCCCCTCTCCCCCCCTTCTCCACCTCCCCTCCTCCCCCACTTCTCCTCCCCCCTTCTCCTCGCCCCTTCTCAATTGCTCCCACCCCCTTCCTCCTCCTCCTCCCCCTCCTCCCTCTCGCCCTCCTCCCCCCCACCTCCTCCCCCACCCCCCTCCTCCTCCCCCCCACCCTTCCTCCTCACCCCCCACCCTCTCCCCCACCCCCCCTCCTCCTTCCCCCCCCACCTCTTCCTCCCCCCCACCTCCTCCCCCCCCACCCCACCCCCTCCTCCCCACCACCCTACCTCCCTCCTCCTTCCTCCCCCTCTCCCCCACCCCCTTCTCCCCCTCCCCCCCACCCCCTTCTCCCCCTCCCCCCCACCCCCTTCTCCCCCTCCCCCTCCCCTTCTCCCCCTCCCCTCGCTGTCAGAAACACAGACACTACCAGACAGAGAGTGAGAGACACACACACAGACAGATAGAGACACTGACAGAGACACACTGGGGGGGGTGGGGGGGGGGAGTGCCGTCCCAGCATGCTGTTGGAGGACTCCCGGTGCTGCAGTCGGTAAGTAGAAAATGTTTTATTTATTGATTTTTTAAATGTTTTTTATTTTTTATAAATTTTTTTTGATTGAGTTATTGGTTGATTTATTGATGTATTTATCATTTATTATTGATGATGGAGCTTTATTTGTAAAACTGAAGTGTATAATGTTTGTAAACTTCCCTTTAAACCCCCCCCCCCCCCCCCATTCCCTACGCCTAATTTGTAACCTACGCCTGATTTTCTAAAGTGTAGACAAGGTTTTTTCGAACGTACAAAAATCTTCACTTACTCCATTCTAAGTTAGTTTGGAGTAAGTTTTCACTGCCTAAACTTTGAAAACAGGCGTAAGTGGCTGGACACGCCCCCTTTTGAAAAAAAAATTCTGTTCCAAAGTGAAACTGTTCTAAATGCCGAGAATTCAAATTTCTAAGATACTCCATTCTAAACTAGTTGCTCCAAAAGAACAGGAGCAACTCAGGCCGAAACTTGGCCCCATTGGATGCATTGGTGATCATTTTCCAACAGTCTATCGACTCTGAATCAGTTCTTATGAACTGGAGGGTAGCTAATGTAACACCACTTTTTAAAAAAGGAGGGAGAGAGAAAGCGGGTAATTATAAACCGGTTAGCCTAACATAGTGGGGAAAATGTTGGAATCAATTATTAAAGATGAAATAGCAGCGCATTTGGAAAGCAGTGACAGGATCGGTCTAAGTCAGCATGGATTTATGAAAGGGAAATCATGCTTGCTAAATCTTCTGGAATTTTTTGAGAATGTAACTAGTAGAGTGGACAAGGGAGAACCAGTGGATGTGGTGTATTTGGACTTTCAAAAGGCTTTTTACAAGGTCTTGGATAGAGGACTGGTTGGCAGACAGGAAGCAGAGAGTCGGGATAAACGGGTCCTTTCCAAATGGCAGGCAGTGACTAGTGGAGTGCCGCAGGGCTCAGTGCTGGGACCCCAGCTCTTTACAATATACATTAACGATTTGGATGAAGGAATTGAGTGTAATATCTCCAAGTTTGCAGATGACACTAAACTGGGTGCGGTGTGAGCTGTGAGGAGGACGCTAAGAGGCTGCAGGGTGACTTGGACAGGTTAGGTGAGTGAGCAAATGCATGGCAGATGCAGTATAATGTGGATAAATATGAGGTTATCCATTTTGGGGGCAAAAACACGAAGGCAGAATATTATTTGGATGGCGGCAGATTAGGAAAAGGGGAGGTGTAACGAGACCTGGGTGTCATGGTTCATCAGTCATTGAAAGTTGGCATGCAGGTATAGCAGGCGGTGAAGAATGCAAATGGTATGTTGGCCTTCATAGCTAGGGAATTTGAGTATTGGAGCAGGGAGGTCTTACTGCAGTTGTACAGGGCCTTAGTGAGGCCTCACCTGGAATATTGTGTACAGTTTTGATCTCCTAATCTGAGGAAGGACTTTCTTGCTATTGAGGGAGTGCAGCGAAGGTTCACCAGACTGATTCCAGGGATGGCAGGACTGTCATATGAGGAGAGACTGGATCAACTGGGCCTTTATTGACTGGAGTTTGGAAGGATGAGAGGGGATCTCATAGAAACGTATAAGATTCTGATGGGACTGGACAGGTTAGATGCGGGAAGAATGTTCCCGATGTTGTGGAAGTTCAGAACCAGGGGACATAGTCTTAGGATAAGGGGTAGGCCATTTAGGACTGAGATGAGAAGAAACTTCTTCACTCAGAGAGTTGTTAACCTGTAGAATTCCCTGCCGCAGAGAGTTGTTGATGCCAGTTCATTGGATATATTCAAGAGGGAGTTAGATATAGCCCTTATGGCTCAAGGGATCAAGGGGTATGGAGAGAAAGCAGGAAAGGGATACTGAGGTGAATGATCAGCCATGATCTTATTGAATGGTGGTGCAGGCTCAAGGGGCCGAATGGCCTACTCCTGCACCTATTTTCTATGTTTCTATGTGACCCAAAAGCTTGGTCAAAGAGGTAGGATTTAAGGAGCGTCTTGAAGAAGGAAAGAGAGGTCGAGAGGCGGAGAGGTTTAGGCAGGGAGTTCCACAGCTTGGGATCTAGGCAACAGAAGGCACAGCCACCTATGGTTGAGTGATTATAATCAGGGATGCTCAAGAGGGCAGAATTAGAGGAGTGCAGACATCTCGGTAGGTAGTGGGGCTGGAGGAGATTACAGAGATAGGGAGGGACGATGCCATGAAGGGATTTGAAAATAAGGATGAGAATTTTGAAATTGAGACATTGCTTAACATCAGTCACCTCCCAATGTGTCAGCCTTGGCTCAGCAATAGCACTCTCACTTTTGAGCCAGAAGATTATGAGTTCAACTCCCACTCCAGGAATTTGAGCATATAAACTAGGCTGACACTGCAGTGCAGTGCTGAGGCTGCATTGTTGGAGCTGTGTAAAAGATCCTATGACACTGTTTCACAGAAGAGCGGGGAATTTTCCTTGGTGTCCTGGCTAATATTTATCCCTCAACCAACATCACTGAAACAGATGACCTGGTCATTATCACCTTGCGTTTGCGGGAGCATGTTGTGTGCAAACTGGCTGCTGTGTTTCCTACATTACAACAGTGATCACACTTCGAAAGTACATTATTGGTGCTTTGGATTGTCCTGAGGCGCTATATAAATGCAAGGCTTTATTTCTTTCAATGCATTTGCCAAAGCTTTCGTTTGTTATATTGGCACCTTTGTAATATTTGCACACAATGAAATCAGTTGTCATTTGTCATAACTGCCACCCTCCGTCCACATGACAATAATTCTCCTTTTCAAACTAAATAAAACAGCAGAGGGTTTAATCTTCCCCCTACTATTTATAGCACACTGGTTAACATGTTTACACTAAATTCTGCACTATTCTGACGCTGTTGTTAACTTGTTAATATTAAAACATGAAAGATTGTTTTAAATAAACACCCACAGTAACTTATCATGAATGTGTTAACTGGTTTGCTAAAAATGGCGCACAGAGCAAATTAACTGCTGTTACATGTTTATGTTGTACTCTATTCATCCCTTATTTGAAGATTTCCCACGACTACTGATCAGTTCATCTGTGTTCAGACTGGTGAATTTGGCCCAGATCCCTTCTTATCTTTCTAAACTTTACAGGTTATTTTTCCAGTTCAGCAGCCTTATCTGTGATTCTTCATTTTTCTTTAATTTGAGTAAATACATTTTTAATAATATCTGTATTAAATTTATGCTTCACTAATTTAAGAACATGAGAACGTAAGAAATAGGAGCAGGCGTAGACAATTCAGCCCCTCGAGCCTGCTCCGCCATTCACTAAGATCATGTCTGATCTTCTACCTCAACTCCACTTTCCTGTACTATCCCCATATCCCTTGATTCCCTTAATATCCAAATATCTATCGATCTCTGCTTGAATATACTCAAAGACTGAGCCTCCACAGCCCTCTGGGGTAGAGAATTTCGATGATTCACCACCCTCTGAGTGAAGAAATTTCTCCTCATCTCAGTCCTAAATGGCCGACCCCTTATTCTGAGATTTAAATTCAACCCCTCTTTATTGTTCTGGCTTTTTCTGACGTTGAGGTAGTTTTGTCGGTTTATCGCGGGTGGGGATTCTGTGTACAGACCTCCGCTGTGTACAAACTTCCGATGAAGTTATGGCAGCGGAGTGGGACCAGCTTCAAGGAAATTCTTGGCCCCTACCTTGTGCCATTTAATATTTTAAGGAGCTGAATTTCCTCTTTCCCCTCGGTCCTAGTGTCAGTTGGGCAACACACTGCTGTACTGCACCCAACTGGAGTGGGGCTGTAACCGATTGTATTTTCAGGGTCAGTTCATTTGCATGCCTCGCCTTCACCTGGGCACAGAAACCCGACTGGGAATGGGGTCGGGGGCAATGTTCCCTCTAGCAGCCGTGCAGTAATCTGCAAGGTCCCGCGCAGGCCGCTCAGCAGCTTTTACACTGGAAATACCGCCCATGCGCAGAAATTTAAAGGGACCGTGCATTGAAAGGAACAAGCCGCGCACCATCTATAAGATGTACTGCAGCAACTCACCGAGGCTTCCTCAGCAGCACCATCAAACCCCGACCTCTAACACCTAGAAGGACAAGGGCAGCAGGTGCTTGGGAACACCACCACTTCCACGTTCCCATCCTAGTCACACAACATCCTGACTTGGAAGTATATCGCCGTTCCTTCATCGTCGGTGGGTCAAAATCCTGGAACTCCCTCCCAAACAGAAGAAGTTTCTCCTCATCTCAGTCATAAATTGCCAACCCCTTATTTTGAGATTTAAATTCAACCCCTCTTATTGTTCAGGCTTTTTCTGACCAGTATCTTCACCACACGGACTGCAGCAGTTCAAGGCGGCGGCTCACCACTAGCTTCTCAAGGGCAATTATGAATGGGCAATAAATGCTGGCCTTGCCAGCGATGCCCACATCCCATTAACTAATTAAAAAAAGCTTACGCCGCAGGGATCATTGGTCGAGGGTAACCCAGATTAGAAGAAAGAACTTGGTCACTGCCCCATGTCTGAGAGACCTGCAGCAGCAATATTGTTCATGAGTTGAAGATGCAGTGTGGCCTCCAGCCCCACTGCTCCTCCTTGCTGACTCAGAAGAATACTAAAGATAGCAGTTGGCTGAGGGGGTGAGAGGTGGGGGAGAGTGTGGTTGCTCACAGCCCCCTTTTCAGATTCTGCAATCAGAAAGGCCCACTTTCACTGGGCAATATTCTGTTTGAGCATCCGCCTGGCGGAATCCCAGGGAGGTGACACGGGAGGAGCTGTGATCTCATTCCTGCATCATTGGCATGTGGGTTAGAGACTCTCCAACACATAAGGGAGGAGGCAGGAATTTCTCAATAGCACAGTCACACCTCAGAGGAAAGCAAAGGTGCAGGAAGGGGAGAGTGTTAGTCAGCAGAGGAGACAGAGAAGGAGGTCCCACAGACACTGGTCCTGTCTAACAGGTACGATGTACTTGCAGCCTGTGAGGACAAGGATGAAGGCTGCACGAAGGTGGGTAGAATGCTAACTATGGCACTGTGGAGCAGGAGGCAGTCCAAGGAGGGTGGGGGGGGGGGGGGGGCTGGGGGCGGGGGTTGGAGGGGAAGGAGCAGAATAGAAAGGTTGTAGTCATAGAGGATTTGACAATTAGGGGGACAGATAGCATCCTCTGCAGTCATGACCAAGAGTCCAGAAAGGTGTGTTGCCTACTTGGTGACACCCTCAAAGCCTCCCTGATAAAGTGCAACATCCCCATTGACACTTGGGAGTCCCTGGCCAAAGACCACCCTAAGTTGAGGAAGTGCATTCGGGAGGGCGCTGAGCACCTCGAGTCTCGTCTCCAAGAGCATGCAGAAATCAAGCGCGGGCAGCGGAAAGAGCGTGTGGCAAACCAGTCCCACCCACTCTTTCCCTCAACGGCTGTCTGTCCCACCTGTGACAGGAACTGTGGTTCTCGTATTGAACTGTTCAGCCACCTAAGAGTGGAAGCAAGTATTCCTCGATTCTGAGGGACTGAGGTGATGATGATGTAAGGGTAATGGATATCTCTGGAAAGGGAGGGGAAATCCAGTTGTCATGGTTCATATCGGGACCAATGACATAGGGAAGAACAGGGAGGAGGTCCTGTTAAGGGAGTATCAGAAGCTCGGAACTAAATTAAAAAGCAGGATCTTGCGGGTGGTAATCTTGGGATTACTACTCAAGCCACCTGCTAATTGGGATAGTGACAGATAGATCAGGAAGGTGACTGCATGGCTGAAAGACTGATGTGGGAAGAAGGGGTACTATTTCATGGGACTCAGGCACCAGTACTGGGACAAGAAGGAGCAGTATCGCTGGGACAAGCTCCACCTGAGCCAGAATGGGATCAGTGTCCTAGTGGAAAGGATAAATAGGAACCCATGTGGAAACAAGTCATCCTTGTTCGAGGGATCGCCTATGATGATGATGATGATGAAACTAGAATGACTGGGGGAGGGATGTGGTGGAAATAACGTAAGCCTGAAGATGAAAGGAATAAGAGAGAAAAGGTCAGACCAAGGTAAGGAATAAGGGTGACAAACGTTCAGGGAACAAATACAGTTATAGAACATGAGTATAAATAAAGTCAGAAGACGGTGAATATAAACATAGTAAATTGATTGTACAGCAATATGTATAGCAATGTGTACAGCATCCAAAACAAAATATGGGAAGTGGAGGCAATAATTCATAGCAAGGAGCCAGATGTAGTAGGGATCATTGAAACATGGCTATTTAAAGAACAGGACTGCCAGTTAAATACTGCAGGGCAGAGCAAATTTATAAAGGATAGGGAAGGAAGTAGAGGGTGATTTAGTAATGGGAAAAGTAAACAGAGGGGAACATCTAGGCAATAGCGGTTTAAAATAATGATTGAAAAAGACGTAAGTAAAACAAAAACAAAAGTAATAAATTGGAAAAAAGCGAATTTTGAGGGGATGAGAATGGAACGAGAAAAGTTAAACTGGGAACAATATTGACGAACACAGAGATAGAAAACAAGTGGGAAATTTTTTAAAAGGTAATCAATAGAGTTCAGGAGAAATATATTCCATTAAAAAAGAGGACCGAAGACTAACAAATCCTCTAGGCCATGCAGCATATATCCTCGAGTACTATAACAGACTAGGGAGGAGAATTGTGGGCACTTCTCCAATAATGAAAAACTTATTGGTTACTGGAGAGGGTCTGCAGGATTGGAAACAAGCAACTATAGCATCCATATTAAAATGGGGGATTAAATTGGACCCCAATGACTAAAGGCCTATTTGTCTTTATTACAGGGACACCCTCAAAGCCTCCCTGAAAAAGTGCAACATCCCCACTGACCCCTGGGAGTTCCTGGCCAAAGATCGCCCTAAGTTGAGGAAGTGCATCCGGGAGGGCGCCGAGCACCTCGAGTCTCATCGTCGAGAGCATGCAGAAATCAAGCGCTGGCAGCGGAAAGAGTGTGCGGCAAACCAGTCCCACCCACTCCTTCCCTCAACGACTATCTGTCTCACCTGTGACAGGGACTGTGGTTCTCATATTGAACTGTTCAGCCACATAAGGACTCATTTTGAAGAGTGGAAGCAAGTCTTCCTCGATTCTAAGGGACTGCCTATGATGATGATGATGATTTGCCTTATGTCAATACCAGGGTAAAATAATAGAAACTATATTGAGTAGTTTGGAGGAATACCTCAATTGTTAGAGCTTAATAAGCAATAGATTTTAACTAAAATAAATAGTGGAAGTTCTTACAATATAGTTTATTTGGACACCCAAAAGGGCTTTAACATATTCCACATGAAAGACTACTGATTAAACTAAAACCCATAAGATTAAGACTTGTTAGATTTTGTCATGTATCTCACACTACTGTAAATAACTGTATCTTACCATGCTATACATGACTGTAACTAGATATGACCTGTAACCACAAGCATACTTTACCACCAGGGGTGCACTTGCAAGAGACACTGCATACCTGTTCCACACAGGTATATAAAGGCAGGTCTCAGGCAAGTGTGGCACTCGAGAGCTGTGAAATAAAGGTGCAGGTCCAGAGTGACCTTGACTTCAGCATGTGCCTCGTGTAAGTCTGTACTGCAGGGTCAGGACTTTACAGATTTGCAGATAATGAAATAGATCAGTATGGGTGGAGGATGTGGTGAAGGCTTTGCAGAAAGATTTAGATCAGTTTTATAAGTGGACAGACAAATTGCAAATGAAATTAAAAACTAACAAATACAAAGGATTGCATATTAGAAGAATGAGCAAGGTAGATATACAATAAAGGAAATATAATTAGGACAGGGAGATATTGCAAATGTTGTGGTTTTTTTTAATAGATATTCTCTCAGGAGATTTTGAAATGGACCTGGGACTGACAATAAATTTGTCACTTTCAACGCTGCGACAATTTTACAAAGAAGCAATGGCCAGGGTTAAATAATGGACAAGCTAAGGCTATTTTGCTCAGTTACCTTTTGGGAGAGGGTTAGAGAGAATTTTCTCAGAATTTGTCATCAGGAGATGAATTAAGCAGGAGCATGTGGGTAAGACAGGATCAGGTCGAGATGTAAACGTCTGCTTGGATTGATTAGCCCATTAACACTCACTGTGGTCTCAGCTTCACGAGTAAAGGATGGTTACTTGAGTGAAACACAGAAACATAGAAAATAGGTGCAGGAGTAGGACATTCGGCCCTTCGAGCCTGCACCGCCACTCAATGAGTTCATGGCTAAACATGCAATTTCAGTACCCCATTCCTGCTTTCTCGCCATACCCCTTGATCCCCCGAGTAGTAAGGACTACATCTAACTCCTTTTTGAATATATTTAGTGAATTGACCTCAACAACTTTCTGTGGTAGAGAATGCCACAGGTTCACCACTCTCTGGGTGAAGAAGTTTCTCCTCATCTCGGTCCTAAATGGCTTACCCCTTATCCTTAGACTGACCCCTGGTTCTGGACTTCCCCAACATTGGGACCATTCTTCCTGCATCTAACCTGTCTAAACCCATCAGAATTTTAAACGTTTCTATGAGATCCCCTCTCATTCTTCTGAACTCCAGTGAATACAAGCCCAGTTGATCCAGTCTTTCTTGATATGTCAGTCCCGCCATCCCGGGAATCAATCTGGTGAACCTTCGCTGCACTCCCTCAATAGCAAGAATGTCCTTCCTCAAGTTAGGAGACCAAAACTGTACACAATACTCCAAGTGTGGCCTCACCAAGGCCCTGTACAACTGTAGTAACACCTCCCTGCCCCTGTACTCAAATCCCCTCGCTATGAAGGCCAACATGCCATTTGCTTTCTTAACCGCCTGCTGTACATGCATGCTAACCTTCAATGACTGATGTACCATGACACCCAGGTCACGTTGCACCTCCCCTTTTCCGAATCTGTCACCATTCAGATAATAGTTTGTCTCTGTTTTTACCACCAAAGTGGATAACCTCACATTTATCCACATTATACTTCATCTGCCATGCATTTGCCCACTCACCTAACCTATCCAATTCACTCTGCAGCCTCATAGCATCCTCCACGCAGTTCACACTGCCACTCAACTTAGTGAGGTTCGCACCATGGAGCAATACCCTGAAAGAGTCAATGTTTTCGGGAGAAGAGTGGAGAATAGTGTTGTGGGGGCAGGGTGGGGGGGTTAATCAGATTGAAGGCATTTATGAACATAGACCGCTCGATAATTCAGACCAGCTAATTGGAAAAAAAGATCACCCAGAGCCCATTGTGCAAATTTCAGTAACAATCAGATACATGTTTTTGAACATTATATGGTAAATTGAAAAGACTTAAATCATTTCCAAGTGGAAACAAGACTCACCTTCACTTAAAAACATGTGACTGAGAAATCTGAATTAATCTGTTGAAAATGAAAACTGTTTTATGGAGTTTCCATAAATAATTGGGATTAAATTCCTGTCTCGTGCATTTTAGAGAGACAACTTTTGATGGGAGGAATCGCGCAGTAATTTTTGGAGCAGGGATCAGCGTTAGATATAGATTACTGAAAGAAAATAGTTCCTTTTAAAATGCTCAGGAGCTGAGGGGTCCTTACAAATTGCAAACTGCTCAATTAAAAGCTTCCTATCGTAGTGAGAAATGCGGTTACTACTTTATTATAGAGCAATCGCTTTCGGTCATTGTACTTATCAGCATTTTAACTTTATGGTCATTCATTCAATTGCTATCCTATATGTAGGTGCAGGCCTGATGCAATTCTTACCAGGGTTCCACAGGAAGAAGTTGGCCGCAAGGTTCGATGTTTGGACCTTTGTGATTCACAATTAATGATCGAGATGTAAGTGTTGGGATGTGATCTGCAAGATCACGGACGGCACCAAGATACACGCAAGTGTTCGGACAGTAGCAGATGTTCAACCACTGCGAGCAGATCTCAAAGTGTTGGGGACAATGGGCCCATGGTTTGGTAAATAATGTTTAATAGAGAAAAATGTAGTGTTATGCATGTCAGCAGGTCGATGCATACACCCTACAGGGAGCAGAACTGAAGCCAGTGGTGAAAACGAGAGAGCTGATTGTTACAGTGCATCAGTCTCTAAAGGTTCATGAACAATGCCTTGAGGCTTTAGCTGAAGCAAACAGGGTTTCAAGTTGTATTCACAAACATGCCATTTTGTTGTGCTGCAACACTATAATATTTTTGGTCTCCTCACATGGTGGAAAATGCTGAGGATTTGGAAAGGGTGCAGAGCAGGGCCCCAGGATTCATTTCCCAGTCTAAAACATCAGTTAGGCTCAAAGAGCTGGGTCTATATATGCTAGAAAAGCATAGATTCAGTGGTGATTTGATTGAGGTTTGGAAATCGCACTCCCCTCGGGTGTGTACGAAGTGCGCAGGAGCCCATGGGGTCCCCACAAGTTCTGGGTTTACGTATGTGAAGCGCATGCGCTTAAACCCTGCACTTGTGATCTGTCAAAAAATCTCTTGATAGATCGCACACATGTGAAGGAAATGGGCCTCTGCGGGCGGAGAGTTGGGTATTTGCCCATCTCCTGCCCAGCGAATGTCCTTCAAATTCTTACGCTGGTTGACTTATGCGAAAAGGTTGAGTAGGTTGGGCCTCTACTCACTGGAATTCAGAAGAATGAGAGGTGATCTTATCGAAACGCATAAGGTTATGAGGGGGCTTGATAAGGTGGATGCAGAGAGGATGTTTTCACTGATAGGGGAGACTAGAACTAGGGGGCAGAATCTTAGAATAAGGGGCCACCCATTTAAAACTGAGATGAGGAGAAATTTCTTCTCTTGGAGGGTTGTGATTCTGTGGAATTCGCTGTCTCAGAGAGCTGTGGAAGTTGGGACATTGAATAAATTTAAGACAGAAATAGATAGTTTCTTAAATGATAAAGGAATAAGGGGTTATGGAGAGTGGGCAGGGAAGTGGAGCTGAGTCCATGATCGGATCAGCCATGATCTTATTAAATCGCAGAGCAGGCTCGAGGGGCAGTATGGCCTACTCCTGTTCCTATTTCTTATGTTCTTAAAGATCGATAGATTTTTGGGCATTAAGGGAATCAAGGGACATGGAGATAGGGCAGGAAAGTGGAATTGATGTAGAAGATCATCTATGATCTTATTGAATGGCAGAGCAGAGTCCTATTTCTTATGTTCTTATCAAAGAATAATATTCAGTAGATGTGTATGGAAAATAGAGTTTGTTTAATTTCACTGCTCTATGATAACTGGGTTATTGCATTGTGACAATTTGGATATTCAGGTGTTGAAATACTAAAGCTAGTTGACAAAGGTCAGTGGCACAGTAGTCACTACATCCCATTTTCCTGTCACTGATTGTTCCGTCCTTTTATTCATTTTTTTAACTGATCCCAATGAGGTATGTACCTGACTGTTGTTGATTGGAGTTGCTGTTATTCTTTTATTTTATTCTATCATGTTACAAGCATTCTGTGACATGGGCAGCTAACCAACAGTAAAGGCACTGAATGGAACAGAAAAGGAAATGACTATGGACACAATAATATTTCATCATCCACAATTAAAATAAAACTCTTAATGAATCTAACAGCTTTGAATCAGTGTATTCAGCACAAAGAGATTTCCAATTGCTTTAGTCTGCTTATTATGGGATGCATTTATGGTTTGAATTATCATTATTTTTCATTTTCATATTTATTGTATGTTTGTGTGAAATATATAGTATCTATGACCAAGTGTTGCCGTGTCGATGTGTTTAACAGGAGCAATATATCAGTATTACGGGGAAATTCTTACAATAAGTTCAAATGTTACAATATGCAATTAGTGTTCTGCCTGTCCTAATTATGTTCATTTGTAAGTCCCAAAGATGGAGGCAAAATGACTTACTAACGTTTTAACCATTCTTTGTTCAACTTTAACATTTTAGGTTTTTTCCACAAAGTAATAAAGGTAAAGACAGAAAAAGGAGGCTATTTGGACTATCTAGTGAATGCTGCCACAGAAACCGACCGTTCCATCATCCGAGCCGAACTGAACAATTCCACAGTCTTCACCTGCTTCTTAACGTCATCTTAAACCTGCCTTTTCCTACTTTTCACTACTCTCCTTATCCTACAAAGATAGTTTAACTTGAAATAATATTCCGATGTAACTTTTTCTGGTTCAGTTAATACCTTAATCTCAAAATGTTCCTCTTTAGTTCACATCCTTTCAAGGATGAAGAGTACAAGTTTCCCTCATAACTTGGTTCTCCGACACTAAAGATCAGCTTCGCAGCCCTTTTCCGTACTATTTACAGGGCTCGGATGTTTTCCACCATGACCAGAACTAAATGCAATATGTGGCCTGGCCAATGCATAATGCAGTGGTCGCATGACCATCTCAAACTCACACTCCACAGATGGGGCAATCTAACTCAACATTCTACTTGTGTTGTAGATTATTGCTCTGCAATGCTTGTACATTGTAAATATCAATTCTACTATTACTCTCAGACCTCCTTCATTCTCTCCCCAGCCAGATTGACATCAATGAGCAGGGATGTCCCCCATTTTATCTCCAAAAGTGTAATATGTTAAATGTATCTGCATTGAATTTTAGCTGTCCATCTACAAATTTTATCTAGATTCTCTGTATTTCCTTGCTGTTTCCTCAGATTCCACTGCCCCCTAATATAGAATCATCTGCACATCTGACTAACTTAACTTATTTTTGAATCAAAATCAGAAAGAGCAGGAGCCACAGCATCAATTATAGGGCAGTCCATTCTGCACATCACCTCAGCCCAATAGCATTCCCCTCACTGGTACCTGTTGCAACTCTCTTTTAGCCATTTACTTATCAACCTCCAGTCTTAACTAGAATGTTCGGGTACATTACATCTCGGGGCTTTCCAGCGTTCACTTGCGATGTTACTCCTCAAGTCGAGGAGGTTGGCTAGGCAGGATCAGCCTCTTTTGAACCCATAGTGATGCTTTCAAATTTAAATTTGTTTTTTTCTCAGTGAGAAGAAATATTTTAAAGCTAAACATGAAATATTTTAAAACTTAAAAAAAACCCACTGCAACAGTCAAGTTCTTACCTGCAGTAGCCAAATGAGGCAGAAGGAGAATCTGTTGAATGACGAGCAAGAGTCTTTTGCAAAGACTGGTACTTTTTAACTCCATGTCTGACAGGATTAGAAGCTGAACAGACAATGAAATATGCTGCTCCTTCTGTTTCAAGTTGTAACATCAAGTTCTCTGTACTGCATCCTGTTTAACCATTGTCTCTATTGTAGTCATACAGAGAGACACTGGTTGCTTATAGCCACAGCTTCCTGCTTACAACTCAAACAATAGTTTTGATGGCCTGTAGGTTATGGGTTTGACGGTAAATGGAAAAACTATGTTTGGCAATATCAAGAACTGAAAGGACACGTATTGCCTCAAAATAATAAATCAATGGCAAAAGAGAAGCGTAAATAATTATTTTTATTTTATGTCTCTCTACCTGGGCCCAAATTTCCCCAGGAGTTGCTCCGTTTTTTTGGAGCAACTTGATTTTTCTGGAGTATCTTTTTCGTTGCAATTCTGGCCATTTAATTTGCGCCAGTGTAAGTGAGTTAGTTAGGTTTTTCTTTATTTTAGTTTTTTTTTCAAAAAGGCTCGTTCCCAGCCATTTATGCCTGTTTTGGCCATTTAAGCAAGTTTGTCCGCACAGAAAAATCTTAGCTAGAGTTAAGGAATCGGCGCAAGTAACTACATTTAAAGCACCACCAAGCACCAAACAAAGCACAAAATGCAATAAGCATTCAATAAAAAATAAAGAACTGAAGTAAATAATTAAATTTAACAAATAAAGAACTGAAGTAACTCCTACCTTCAACTAAACTCGGCAGCGGCTGTCCATGCGGGAGTCTCTTCGGCCTGCGGCATCTTAAGGGGGAGGGAGGGAGAATGCTCAACGCGGCAGGCTGGGGGGGGGGTGGGGGGTGGTTGGGGTGGTGGGTGCTAATCGTGGCATTTTAAGGGGGGAAGAGATCCATGTTAATACACCATTGCGCATGCGCGACCGCTCCATCGCTGTTTAGCCAGCATGGCCCTAGCTCCGCCCCCTCTCATTGCGCTGTGCCACACTGCGGGTAAACAACACCCGAGAATCGACCAGAATCGTGAGTTAATTTTTCTGTGCACATTTTCGACCAGAAACTTGGCGCACCACACAGAAGGGCACCGTTTTTGCGGGGGGTGTGGGGGGAACTTGAGACCAGTAAAACCTAAAAGTGCCATTTTTGGGACAGAATGCCATTCTGATCCCCTCAGTGTTGTCCTGTTACTGCGACAAAAAGGTGAGTTTAATTATGTTTAATTATGATGCCAATTGCTGTTAGATTTTGTCAGATTTGGTGTCAGCCTTGGCTCAGTGGTAGCACTTGTGCCTCTGAGTCGGAAGGTCATGGGTTCAAGCCCAAGTTCAGAGACTTGAGCAACTAATCCAATTCAGTCCAGTATTGTTATCCCTCATTGTCCTCCTCAGCCACCACATTCTGTTCCTTCACTTCTTTTCTGGTGTCCAACTTGTAAGGGTGGGAGGGGGGCCTTGTGTGGTCTCTATGAGGGGGTCAGGTTCCCTTCTGACCAACTTGAGCGGTTTCGAATCACTCCCACTCCCTTAGGTTCTGTACTCTGGATTTATTTGGGAGGTGTGACAAAAGTGCAAAGGACACTGGTTTGATGCAAAGAACTTTGTTTTTATTACAGTCAAGGTAATACAGGTTTATTACTCCAGTAAGAAAATTCAAGGCCAAACTTACAATCACTCTAATAAAGAACAATACAAGGAAAGGTACAAGGTCAAACTTAAAATCACTCTAATGAAGTACCATACACTACACATTCAAAGGGGGTTGCAGTAAAATTATACCTCCCACCTCCCAATATCTAATTCTAGCTCGGATAGACTCCAGGGCAGGCAGGGACTTATGCTTACCAATCCTTTTGATAGTTAATGGTAGATGGTGATGTTCTTCCTTCCTTCAGGACTTCAAGACTTTGAGGCTGGACAAGTTAGTTTACAACCATCGCGTTGGTTTCTCTCCTTGTCTTGATGAGGTAGTAGCAACCACCTCTCTCCCCCAACCTCTGTTGAAAACAGTGGCCAGTTATACGATTTCAGTGGTTCTAATCTTGCCGCCCAATCTGTTCACAATCCTTTGTCTAATTTTGGCGGATTTTGTTCTTCTTTGTAATATTTTGTCGGGCTCGTTAAAGTTGATATGTCTTGGGTGGGTTGATTTTTGAAAACTGTTTCCTGATGGAAATATTAGTTTGATAATTGCAATGTCCTTTTGTGCTTAGTCTTTCGCATACAGGCTGGATTGGGCCTCTTTGTGATGTATATGCTGAAATGGTTTGCCCAGACCCATGTTGATGGGGAGCTACCTCTGGGTGATTTTGTGATGGTAATGCCTCTTGTGGAGAATGTTTTTCAAATACTCATTCTTCCAGACAGGTTAACTCAGTCCTCACACCCAGACAGTTCCAATAATCAAGTGGGCTTCTTTTGTTCCCTAGGTCCATCCACAGGCTTGAATTCGTCTTGTAAAAGTTCATAATTCTATTAAAGTTTGTAGTTTCTTCCATAAGCATTTTAGAGTTCCAAACTTTTCGGTAGATAGTCCCAAATTAAATTTCCTTTCGAATGAGCCCAAACACAGGGGGGATTCTTGTGAATTTTGCATTCCTTCAAACTCCAGAGGACTGCCGTTCCACTCCTATCTATCAGAACACAGCCAGCACATCGCCAGCGATGTCTTCTCTTCCCTTCCCTTCAGTGACACCATCAGAGTCCCTCCAAGGATCTATCTGATGCCCTTGAACGGTACCATACACAGCACACAGTCAGCTTCCATATATGTGCTAATGATACCCAACTCCACCTCTTCATTACCTCTCTTGACCCCATCCCCACCTCCATAAATTTACATTGCTTGTGTAGCATTAGCTCACGATGGGCCTCAAACATCCTCCAGCTGAAGACCAATGTCCCCTGTACCAGCCTTGAATGAGACCGATAGCTGATGTTCAGTTTCGGGCTGATGTGATATTAACAGCCACTGGCAAAACTATGCCTATTTTAAAATATGCTGCCGTTCGGATTGCAACATGGGGAATACCTCTGTTGCAGCCTCTCTGGCTAATCTAAACTTATGTGTACATTGTTCCTCCACGGGTCCAGCTAATTCTGTTTGTGTCTGTATATTTAGTGCAACCTCCCTCTGGTGAACCCTGTTGTATCTGGAATTCATCTGCTCTTCCTCTTCTTCCTCCTCCAAAGAGTAAAAAATGGGAGGGACTCCCTGTAAATGTCAAACAAAACTCATGCCACACTCTTCAGTTGGGCGAAAGAAAAATAAATAAAAATGAATACAAAACGAGTTTCAAAATCAGTTGGACTTTCCAGTTGTGTCTTTAAATAACTTTGTAAACATAGGCAACCCTGGACGTCTAATTTTTAAGGACGAGCTTATTTATACTGCAAAAATGGCCATCATGCTCCACCCTTTGTCTATGATTGGTCTCCTTGGAAGATAAGCCACACAGCTAATTTTGCTAAGTTAAGGAGTGATTTGGCCATGGTGGACTGGAAACAGCTACTTGTGGGTATATCAGTGTCGGAACAGTGGGAGGCATTTACGGAGGAGATCCGGAAGGCTCAGGCCAAACATGTGCCATTAAAGAAAAAGGCTGGGAAAAATAATTCTAGAACCTCCTGGATGTCTAGGGACTTACAGGGGAGGATTAAGAAAAAAAAGAGATGCTTATGTCATATACTATATACGACAGAATCTTGAGAGGAATATGGAAAGTTAAGAGACAAAATTAAAAAGGATATTAGGAATGCTAAGAGAGAGCACGAGAAATTCTTGGCCAGTAAAATTAAGGAAAACCCTAAGATGTTCGATAAATATATTAAGAGTAAGAGGGTAACTAAAGAAAGGGTAGGGCCTATTAGAGACCAGGAGGTCTCTAATCTTTGTGTGGAGGCGGAAGATGTTGGGAGGGTTCTTAACGAATACTTTGCATATGTTTTCACAAAGGAAAGGGCAATGCAGATACTGCTATCGAAGAGGAGTGTGATAATCTGGATGAAATAAATATAGTGAGAGAGGAAGTATAAACGGGTCTAGCAGCTTTGAAAGTAGATAAGTCCCCAGGCCCGGATGAAATGCATTCCCGGCTGTTGAGCGAAGTAAAAGAGGAAATAGCAGAGGCCTTGACCATAATTTTCCAGTCCACTTTGGATATGGGCATGTTGCTGGAGGATTGGAGAACTGCTAATGTAGTGCCCTTGTTTAAGAAGGGAGAAAGGGATAGGCCGAGTAATTACAGGCCTGTCAGCCTAACCTCAGTGCTGGAAAAATTATTGGAAAAAATCCAGAAGGACAGGATAAATCTGCATTTGGAAAGGCAAGGATTAATTAGGGACCGTCAGCACAGATTTGTTAAGGGAAGATCGTGTCTGGCTAGCCTGATTGAATTTTTTGAGGAGGTAACCAAGAGGGTCGATGAGGGTAGTGCGGACGATGTAGTATATAAGGACTTTAGCAAAGCTTTTGACAAGGTCCCACATGGTAGACTGGTCATGAAGGTTAAATCCCATGGGATACAGGGCAAAGTGTCAAGTTAGATCCAAAATTGGTTTGGAGGTAGGAAGCAAAGGGTAATGATTGATGGATGTTTTTGTGACTGGAAGGATGTTCCAGTGGAGGCCGGCAGGGCTTAATACTGGGACCCTTGCTTTTTGTGATATATATCAACGATTTAGATTTGAATATAGGGAGTATGATTAAGAAGTTTGCAGGCAACACCAAAATTGGCTGTGTGGTTGATAATGAAGAGGAAAGTCAAGGGCTGCAGGAGGATCTCAATCTACTGGTCAGGTGGGCAGAGCATAGAAACATAGAAAATAGGTGCAGGAGTAGGCCATTCGGTCCTTCGAGCCTGCACCACCATTCAATAAGATCATGGCTGATTATTCACCTCAGTACCCCTTTCCTGCTTTCTCTCCATACCCCTTGATCCCTTTAGCTGTAAGGGCCATATCTAACTCCCTCTTGAATATATCCAATGAACTGGCATCAACAACTCTCTGCGGTAGCGAATTCCACAGGTTAACAACTCTCTGAGTGAAGAAGTTTCTCCTCATCTCAGTCCTAAATGGCTTACCCCTTATCCTTAGACTGTGTCCCCTGGTTCTGGACTTCCCCAACATTGGGAACATTCTTCCTGCATCTAACCTGTCCAGTCCCGTCAAAATTTTATATGTTTCTATGGGATCTCCTCTCATCCTTCTAAACTCCCATGAATACAGGCCCAGTCGAGGGGCAGGGGCAGGGAGGTGTTACTCCAGTTGTACAGGGCCTTGGTGAGGCCACGCCTGGAGTATTGTGTACAGTTTTGGTCTCCTAACTTGAGGAAGGACATTCTTGCTATTGGGGGAGTGCAGCGAAGGTTCACCAGACTGATTCCCGGGATGGCGGGACTAACATATCACGAAAGACTGGATCAACTGGGCTTGTATTCACAAGAATGAGAGGGGATCTCATAGAAACGTTTAAAATTCTGACGGGTTTAGACAGGTTAGATGCAGGAAGAATGTTCCCAATGTTGGGGAAGTCCAGAACCAGGAGTCACAGTCTAAGGATAAGGGGTAAGCCATTTAGGACCGAGATGAGGAGAAACTTCTTCACCCAGAGAGTGGTGAACCTGTGGAATTCTCTACCACAGAAAGTTGTTGAGGCCAATTTGCTAAATATATTCAAAAAGGAGTTAGATGTAGTCCTTACTACTAGGAGGATCAAGGGTTATGGCGAGAAAGCAGGAATGGGGTACTGAAGTTGCATGTTCAGCCATGAACTCATTGAATGGTGGTGCAGGCTCAAAGGGCCGAATGGCTTACTCCTGCACCTATTTTCTATGTTTCTATGTTTGTATAATGACTCCACGAGGCAATGTGTTGTACTTGAACTGTAGTGACTTTATTCCTTTATTTTAACTCCAGAGTGAGGATCACACCTGGTGGCCTACCTTTTATACCAGGCCTGGCACACCTGTGCAGGTAACCGACAAGTCTCCCACTGCAGTGCCCTCTGATGGCACACCTTGTAATATTACAAGCAGTAAACATGTAGGATACATGACAGACCCTGCATCAGATTAATGTATAGGACTGACCCAAAACACGTGAGGAGAGCAAATGCAACATCTTCTTTGTTTCAATCACTCCCATTTAAACTCTGAAATGTTAGTAGACATTGCATTCATATTGCTTATCCCTTTAGTGGCATGAAGCAAGCCTCAAAGAGCAGTACTCTTCTGTTTTTACAGTGAAGCATACAGTATAATTTGGCTCATAATATAAAACAGGTAGCCTTGTAAAGAGGCTGGGGTGTGTGCATCATCAGAATATACATTAACTGACCTTAGTGGTTAACGTTGAAGAAACCCAATCTTTGGCTCAGTCTTTCAATCATGAATCGTGTGACCACAATTCGGTTTTTCTCAGTGATGCTGCACGACTGAAGGCTATGATGTTTCCACGAATGTCACTTCAAAATTTCACACGGGACAAAGGACAGCATTTATTAAACCGACTGAAAACCATAGCAGCTGACACACAGTTAACTAGAATAAAGGCTGTCTTTACGGTGGAGTGCTTAATACAATTGAGACTGCCACTGCATTTTTTTACTTAAAATAAAAAGATTTGCACAATGGCTTGCATTTATATAGCACCTTTAACATAGTAAAACGTGCCAAGCTGCTTCACAGGGGCGGTATCAAACAACATTTTATAACCAGCCTCATAAGGAGATATTAGTGCAGATGACCAAAAGCTTGGTCAGAGGTAGGTTTTAACAACAACAACTTGTATTTATATAACACCTTTAATGTAGTGAAACATCCCAAGGCACTTCACAGGAGTATTATGACATAAAAAATTTGACACCGAGCCATAGGTAGAAATTAGCGCAGGTGACCAAAAGCTTGATCAAAGAGGTAGGTTTTAAGGAACGACTTAAAGGTGGAAAGAGAGGTAGAGAGGTGGAGAGGTTTAGGGAGGGAATTCCAGAGCTTAGGGCCACACCAATGTGGTTGACTGTGGTTGACATGTTCTCTGAAGTGGCCAAGCAAGTAACTCAGTTGTATCAAATCTCAGGGCAACCAGGGACAGGCACTAATTGCCAGCCATGCCCACATTCCAAGAATGAATTTTAAAAATTGCCATTAGATTTGCAGGGCTTTTCAAAAAAAAAAAATTACATCGGTCAATTGGTCAGTAACCACACTGAATATGTAGAATTATATAGGTTCCAATGGGAACACTCCACCTCACTATTTTTGTCATGTCTGAAATGGCAATCATCTGTGGTCTATGGAGGAGCCTTTAGCACAGGAGTACTTAAGGTGGAATTTAGTTTCAAAACACATCAGGGCAACTGAAGGAGCCACAGTAAACCCTTCAGAGGATGTCTGTACAAGAAAAAAAACTGCAATTGGTTTCAGTAAGTTATACAAAATGTCTTACTAGTTTGTTTAAGAGCAACAAAATTACCAAAGCACATAATAATAACGTTTATTTATATAGAGCCCCAAGGCGCTTCACAGCAGTGTTACAAGACAAAACAGATAAATATGACACTGAGCCAGAAAAGAAGAAATTATGGCAAATGACCAAAAGCTTAGTTAAAGAGGTAGGTTTTAAAGGAGGAAAGAGAGGTAGAGACGCGCAGAGGTTTAGGGAGGGAGTTCCAGAGCTTAGGGCCCAGGCAACTGAAGCACGGCCAATGATGGTTGAGCAGGTATAATCAAGGATGTTCTCCAGTTCCTGCGTCATGTAGGCTGAAGTCAGATCCAGCTTTGTGAATGTCTTTCCTCTCACCAGCAAAGAGGTCATCAGCCTTTGGTAGTGGGTATTGGTCCTGCAGGGAGAAACGATTGATAGTTACTTTGTAATCGCCACAGATTCTGACGGTGCCGTTTCCCTTGAGGACTGGGACAATAGGACTGGCCCACTCACTGAATTCGATCGGTGAAATGATGCCCTCTCTTTGCAGCCGGTCTAGCTTGATCTCTACTCTTTCTCTCATCATGTACAGTACTGCTGTCGCCTTGTGATGGATGGGTCTCGCCCCTGGAATTAGGTGGATCTGCACTTTTGCTCCTTGGAATTTCCCGATGCCTGGTTCGAACAGCGAAGGAAATTTGTTTAAGACCTGTGCACACGAAGTGTCGTCAGCGGGCGATAGCGCTCAGATGTTGTCCCAGTTCCAGCGTATCTTTCCCTGTTGGGAAAGATACAGTAGCACTGTAATCGGCAGTGCTACTGTCGGAGACCTGTACAGTAGCACTGCCGATTACAGGAATCAGTTCTTTAGTGTAAATTTTTAGTTTTGTGCGAACTGGAGTTAAGACTGGTCTTGAGGCCTTGTTGCACCACAACCTTTCGAAAGTCTTTTTGCCCATGATGGACTGGCTCGCCCTTGTCCAGCTCCATTGACACCGGGAGTCCATTTAGTTCAACATTCAGCATTATCGGGGGAAAATTCATGGTGAATGTGTGCACCCCATATACCTCTGCCTCCTCTATCTGAGGCTCTGGTTCGTCGTGATCCTCCATGGATCTGTCCTCCTCTGCAACATGGTAGTTTGCAGGTTTAACAGGCTTTGCAGCTCGCCTGCACACTCGTTGGAAGTGTCCCATTGTTCCACAGCCCTTGCAAACGTACTCTTTGAATCGGCATGAATGGAAGTGATGATCACCCCCGCAATGCCAACAAGGTGTTAATGGCCTTGCATTCATCACCCTAGATGGTGGACTCTGAGTCGTCCGCGGACATGCATCAGCACATTTATCATTGTACAGTTTTGAAATGTTTAGTTATGAAATACACCAATGTTGCAGCAGCTGCAATATTTAAGTTTGATCATTTAAAAACTGCTATATAAAGTTAGGTTCTTTAAACATACCTCTTAGCATTTTATCCTCAGAGAAAAATGAAGCACTTTTCCCCTGGTCATTAAAGTGACAGCATGCCCTCTGATCAAGAATCTCGAAACATTAGGGATAGTTTTACAAATCTGCTTTGCTGAGAGTGCTCATCACATTATGGGCAATATATCTCCCACATTTCTAATATTTGCCGATGGGGCATGGAGTTCCCAACTGGCAGCACAGATTTATAAATTAATTGATATCTCATCTTTTCTCTTCAAAGATGATGACAGAACTGCTGTACATTTTCTGTTATTTCTCTGCAGGACTTGTAAAGCATGAAATAGAGCAACAAGAAGTGCCTGACAGATGTTGATAAAGTTTGAAATGTCTTCCTTTATTAAACTTCAGATTATTGGACAATTTATCGGAACATTACTTTTCCTTTACGATCATATTTTTAAAACTAAATGCAATTCTTGGATGATCAATATTACAAAGAGTACTAACAAAGGGTACCGTTCTGTAGCATTCACAGTTCCATATGGGTACTGTCTGAACTTCTCGTTTAAATTTCTCCATGTCCCTTTTTACATTTCCCCATGTCACATATTTATCCTTAGCTGGCAAGGCACACATCTGGCTCCAAACATTTACAGCTATTGCTCAAGCTGATTTTTTGCAATTTGAAATACCAACATTTTTTGTTATTCGTTCCTGGGATGTGGGCATTGCTGGCAAGGCCAGCATTTATTGCCCATCACGAATTGCGCTTGAGAAGATGTTGGTGAGTTACCTTCTTAAACCGCTGCAGTTCATGTGGTGAAGGTATGCCCACAGTTCTATTAGGGAGGGAGTTCCAGGATTTTGACTCAGCGATGATGAAGGAAAGGCAATATATATCTGTTATGTATGTAATAACTTGATAGACTGTGTTATGTATTTAACCCTTTGTAACTTGCATTACACCTGACCATCAGAGGGCCCACATGTTGGAGTCCCAAGGGATCACAGCATCCCTTGGGAGCACAGTATATAAGCAGGACACCCACGAGGTACCTGCACTCTGGAACCTTAATAAAGGAGCTAAGGTCACACTTGTTCATTACACACAGTACTCAGTCTCACCATTTATTATGAGTGTAACAATTGGCGACGAGGTAATGAACAACCGCATGAAAATGCAAAGAACAGTCGGCATCCTGGAGGAGTTCTCAGAAGGGGACGATTGGGAGGCCTTCGTGGAGAGACTCAACCAATACTTTGTGGACAACGAGCTGGAAGGGAACGAGACACTACCAAATGAAGGGCGATCCTCCTAACTGTATGTGGGGAAAGAAGGCACACAGGCCCAAACTCAGCCAGATTCACATTAAACTAAGGACTTACACCAAGGAACTAATCCCTGTAGTGCAGAAATCAAAGTCTCCTATGATGGAGCAGTACACGAACTCCCGCTGTGGATTGTGCCAGGGGATGGCCCCACGTTGTTTGGCAGAAGCTGGCTGGGGAAAATCCGCTGGAACTGGGATGACATCCGAGCGCTTTTGTCTGTCAACAACGGCCTCATGTACCTAGGTTCTAAGCAAGTTCCCATCGCTATTCAAGCCAGGCATTGGAAGTTTCTCGGGACGAAAGTGCAGGTCCATTTGATTCCCGATACGCGACCCATCCACCACAAGACTCGGGCAGTTACGTACATGATGCGTGAAAAAGTGGAAATTGAGCTGGACAGGCTGCAACGTGAAGGCATCATCGCGCTGGTGGAATTCAACGACTGGGCCAGTCCGATTGTCCCGGTACTCAAGGAGGACGGACAGAATTTGTGGGGACTATAAACTAACGATTAACCATTTTTTGCTGCAGGACCAGTACCCGCTACCCAAGGCAAACGACTTATTTGCGACCCTGGCTGGAGGGAAGACACTCATAAGCTGGACCTGACCTTGGTCTACATAATGTAGGAGCTGGAGGAGTCTTCGAAAGGCCTCACCTGCATCAACACGCACAAAGGTCTGTTTATCTACAACCGCTGCCCGGTCGGGATTCGGCCGGCCGCGGCGATCTTCCAGCGGAACATGGAGAGCCTGCTAAAGCCGGTTCCTTGCACAGTGGTCTTCCAGGATGACATATTGATTACAGGTCGGGACACCATGGAGCACTTGAAGAATCTGGAGGAAGTTCTTAGTCGGTTGGCTCGCGTGGGGCTCAGGTTGAAACACTCAAAGTGTGTTTTCCTGGCACAAGAGGCCGAATTCTTAGGAAGGAGAATTGCAGCAGTCGGCATCAGACCTACCGACACCAGGACGGAGGCCATCAAGAACGCGCCGCGACCACAGAACGTGACGGAGCTGCGGTCGTTCCTGGGACTCCTTAACTATTTCAGTAATTTCCCACCTGGGTTAAGCACCCTGCTAGAACCCCTACATGCGATATTGCGCAAGGGAGATGACTGGGTATGGGGGAATTCACAAAATTCTGCCTTTAAGAAAGCCAGAAATTTATTGTGTTCTAACAAACTGCTTGTCCTGTATAATCCATGTAAATGATTAGTGTCAGATTGCGATGCATGGTCATATGGGGTCGGGTGTGCGTTACAACAGGCTAATGATTCGGGGATTTTGCAACCGGTTGCATATGCATCCAGGAGTTTGTCCAAGGCCGAAAGGGCCGACAGCATGGTTGTAAAAGAGGCTTTGGCATGCGTTTACGGGGTAAAAAAATTGCACCAGTACTTATTTGGCCTCAAGTTTGAGCTTGAAACTGACCACAAGCCGCTCATATCACTGTTCTCTGACAGCAAAGGGATTAATACCAATGCCTCTGCCCGCATCCAAAGATGGGTGCTCACGCTGTCGGCATACAACTATGTAATCCGCCACAGACCGAGCACAGAGAACGGCGCAGATGCTCTCAGTCGGCTACCATTGCCCACCACCGGGGTAAAAATGACACAGCAAGTGGACTTGCTCATGGTCATAGAGGCATTTGAGAACGAGAAGTTCCCCGTTATGGCCCACCAGATCAGGACCTAGACTAGCCAGGATCCTTTACTGTCCTTGGTAAAAAACTGTGTCATCCATGGGAGCTGGTCCAGTGTCTCAGTGGAGATGCAGGAAGCGATTAAGCCGTTCCACAGATGCAAAGACGAGTTGTCCCTGCAGATAGACTGTCTTTTGTGAGGCAATCACGTGGTCTTGCCCAACAAAGGCAGAGACACATTTATTTGCGAACTGCACAACACTCACCCAGGCATGGTAATGATGAAAGCCATAGCCAGATTTCCCATGTGGTGGCCTGGCATCGACTCAGATTTAGAGTCATGTGTGCGCCAGTGCAACACTTGCTCTCAATTGAGCAACGCACCCAGAGAGACACCGCTAAATTTGTGGTCGTGGCCAGCCAAACCGTGGTCAAGGATCCATGTGGACTATGTGGGCCCATTCCTAGGCAATATGTTTTTGGTTGTTGTGGACGCTTACTCAAAATAGGAACATAGAAATTAGGCGCAGGAGCAGGCCATTTGGCCCTTCAAGCCTGCACTGCCATTCAATAAGATCATGGCTGTTCATTCAACCTCAGTACCCCTTTCCTGCTTTCTCGCCATACCTTTTGATCCCTTTGGCCGTAAGTGCCATATCTAACTCCCTTTTGAATATATAATACGAACTGGCCTCAACAACTTTCTGTGGTAGAGAATTTCACAGGTTAACCACTATCTGAGTGAAGAAGTTTCTCCTCATCTCAGTCCTAAATGGCTTACCCCTTAGTCAGGCCGCACTTGGAATACTGTGTCAGTTCTGGTCTCCTCACATGGTGGGTGATATTGAGACTCTGGAAAAGGTGCAGAAGAGGGCCACCAGACTAACTCCAAGTCTAAAGCATCCCAGCCATCAAGATAGGTCAAAAGAGTTGTGAGTCTTTACCTCAGAGCAGTGTAGACTTCGGGAGACATGATTGAGGTTCACAAGATAATGAAGGGAATAGACAGTGTTTTCGCTGACCATTTATTTCAATTAAGTAGTTTAGGCAGGACCAGGGGGCACAAATTTAAGTTGTATAAGGCTAGATCTAGGTTAAATGTCAGGAGGTGGTTCTTTTCCCAGAGAATAGTAGACCTCTGGAACAAGCTGTGGTGGATGCAGACTCACTGAATTCCTTCAAGCAAAAGCTGGATTTGTTTCTGGCTGTGGTGGAGATTAACACATACAGAAGGTAGGTACTACATGGCATTTAATGCCCAAAGTGATCTCCTGGACTAGTTTCGATCACTTAGATGACTCGGAGAGGAATTTCCCAGATTTTATTTTCCCAAATTGGTCTCGGGTTTTTTAAAATCTGTTTTTTGGCATCTCCCAGGAGGTCACATGGATTCGGGTGGAGTGGAGTGTATATGCTGTGATATATCGCAATTGTGTGGGACAGGCTTGATGGACCAGATGGTCTTTACCTGTCTGTCATTTCTTTGTATGTAGTAAAACGCTTCCTCTACACTGTCCCATCGAACACTACCAGAGCAGATACAGCACTGATTAGATTCAAAGTAAAGCTCCCTCTAAACTACCTCATCAAACAATCCCAGGGCAGGTACAGCACGGCTTAGATACAGAATATATCTCAGGACCCGACTTAGAGCCCACATGCCCCGTGTTGACAGGTATGGGTGAGCTGGGTCATTGGCTGCCATCTTGCACAGGGCGAGATCAGAGCGTATGCGCGGCCATCTTGGTTGAGGAACAGAGAGTGGACGGGGCTTCAGGGTATCTGTTCCCAACTGGGTCCCAGTGTCCGGGAGATGGAGCATCCTGGGCAACAGATTTTTCATCATCTTAGAATGGATTGAATGTACAATAATGTCTGTAAGCACATCCACGGCCACCATTGAAAGCCTACGAGCCATGTTTGCCACGCACGGCTTGCCTGAAGTCCTAGTCAGCGACAATGGGCCATGTTTCACCAGTGCTGAATTCAAGGAATTCATGACCCGCAACGGGATCAAACATGTCACATCTGCTCCGTTCAAGCCTGCATTCTACGGCCAGGTAGAACGGGCAGTTCAGACCATCAAGCAAAGCCTGAAGCATGTGTCGGAAGGCTCCCTGCAGACCCGGTTGTCCCAAGTGCTGCTCAGCTACCGCACCAGACCCCACTCACTCACTGGGGTTCCCCCAGCTGAGCTGCTCATGAAAAGGGCGTTTAAAACAAGGCTCTCTCTTGTCCACCCTGATCTCCACGATCACGTGGAGGGCAAGCGGAATCAATAAAGTATGTACCATGACTGCGCAAATTTGTCACGCGATATTGAGATCAATGATCCTATGTTTGTGCTCAATTATGGACGTGGTCCTAAATGGATCGCTGGCACAGTGACAGCCAAAGAGGGGAGTAGGGTGTTTCAGGTTAAACTGACCAATGGACAAACGTACAGAAAACATTTGGACCAAATCAAATTGCGGTTAACCAACAGTTATGAATAACCCGAAGAGGACACCACCAACTTTGACCTTCCAACACACACACAAGTGGCAACTGACATCATGGTTGACCACGAAACCAAACTCGTCATCCCCAGCAGCCCGGCAAGGCCGGCTGCCCAACAGCCCAGTGAAGAACTGACCAATCCACCCATACCAGCATTTGTACTGAGACGATCGACAAGGGAGTGCAAAGCCCCAGATCGTCTCACCCTGTAAATAAGTGTTCTGTCGACTTCACGGGGGAGTGATGTTATGTATTTAACCCTTTGTAACTTGCATTACACCTGACCACCAGAGGGCCCACCTGTTGGCGTCCCAAGAGATCCCAGCATCCCTTGGGAGCACAGTATATAAGCAGGCCACCCACGAGGTACCTGCACTCTGGAACCTTAATAAAGGAGCTAAAGTCACACTTGCTCATTACAAACAGTACTCAGTCTCACCATTTATAATGAGTGTAACAGACTGAATACTGTAAACTCACTCAGGTGCAAACCTGGCTCAACTTTATTCAGGCCCAATGTGCCCACATTACATGGTGGCTCGCTTTATATACCTGGCCCGCACACACGTGCGTACAGCCCAATGACCTCTGACAGTGGCACCTCCTGGTGGCTAGTAACCCCAAACATACATACATGACAACATCCCCCTTCAAGATCTTATATCAGTCTTTTTACAAGTTAAGACAGTTCGGGGCTTTCCATTCACGAATTGATTGTCTCAGTTCAACTCCAGTTCTGGGCAAGCATTCTGAGTCAGTTATGACTGGAGGCTGGGTGGCCGATCTGATGAAGTGGCAATGACAATGTCAGAGATTGAAAGTCCAGATTCATTGATGATGGCGGAGTCCTCTGATGACTGAGGATAGGTTGGTTGGTCTCTGATCGTATCTTCCTCAACTTGTTCCAGTTCCTCCGTGTGCCGCAGCTTTATCTGATCAACATGTTTACTGCATGTTTGCACATTCTTGAGCATGACAATAAACACTCTGTTACCCTCCTTGGCCATAACAGTACTGGTGACCCACTTGGGACCTTGACAATAATTTAGCACATTCACAGGATTGTTAACAGAGATGTCGCGTGACACAACAGCACAATCATGATACCACTGCTGATTCTGACGTCTGTTTTCAACGCCATCGTTCAAGTCAGGATGGACGAGAGAGAGCTTGGTCTTGAGACCTCACTTCATCAATAGTTCAGCAGGGGAGACCGCGGTGAGCATGTGGGGTCTTTATCTGTAACTAAGTAATATGCATGACAAGCAAGTCTGCAGTGAACCCTGAGTTACAGATTTCATACTGATTGTTTGGACAGCACACTCTGCTTGACCATTAGAAGCAGGTTTGAATGGTGCTGACTTCACATGTGTAATACCATTTCATGAACTCTTGAAACTCCAAACTTTTGAAGCAAGATCCGTTGTCGCTCACAACAATGTCAGGCTGACCATGAGTAGCAAACATGACACGAAGGCTCTCAATGGTAGCTGTGGATGTACTGGATGACATGATTATACATTCTATCCACTTGCAATATGCATCCACAACAACAAAAAACATCTTACCCAGGAAAGGATCCGCAAAGTCGATGTGGTTTGGATGGCCATGCCCACAGACTCAGCGGAGATTCCATTGGTACTTTGCTTAGCTGCATGCAAGTGTTGCACTGATGCACACATGATTCCAGATCAGAGTCAATTCCAGGCCACCATACGTGAGACCTGGCGATGGCTTTCATCATGACAATACCAGGATGAGTTCTGTTCTTAGAACAGTATGTTACAGAACCTACAAGGGAGCAAGCTATCTTAGATCTGGTCCTGTGTAATAAAACAGGAATAATAAACGATCTTCCAGTAAAAGATCCTCTCGGAATAAGTTGAATTTGTAATGCAGATTGAGGGTGAGGAAGTAGTGTCTCAAACAAGCGTACTATGCTTAAACAAAGGGGATTACAGTGGGATGAGGGCAGAGTTGGCTAAAGTAGACTGGGAACACAGACTAAACGGTGGCACAATTGAGGAACAGTGGAGCACTTTTAAGGAGCTCTTTCATAGTGCTCAACAAAAATATATTCCAGTGAAAAAGAAGGGTGGTAAGAGGAAATACCAAGGAAATAAAGGAGAGTATTAAATTAAAAACCAATGCGTATAAGGTGGCCAAGATTAGTGGGAAACTAGAAGATTAGGAAAATTTTAAAATTTTTAAATGACCGCAAAGAATGACTAAGAAAGCAATAAAGAAAGGAAAGATAGATTACGAAAGTAAACTTGCGCAAAACATAAAAACAGATAGTAAAAGCTTTTAAAACGGAAAAGAGTGACCAAAGTAAATGTTGGTCCCTTAGAAGATGAGAAGGGGGATTTAATAATGGGAAATGTGGAAATGGCTGAGACAGTGGAAGACACAAAAACCATGCCAAAAATTGCTGGTCACGGGAACGTGGGAAGGGAGGACCTTGAGACAATCACTATCACTAGGGGGGTAGTGCTGGACAGGCTAATGGATCTCAAGGTAGATCTCAAGTCTCCTGGTCCTGATGAAATGCATCCCAGGGTATTAAAAGAGATGGCGGAAGTTATAGCAGATGCATTCGTTATAATCTACCAAAATTCTCTGGACTCTGGGGAGGTACCAGCGGATTGGAAAGCAGCTAATGTAACGCCTCTGTTTAAAAAAGGGAGCAGACAAAAGGCAGGTAACTATAGGCCGGTTAGTTTAACATCTGTGTTGGGGAAAATGCTTGAAGCTATCATTAAGGAAGAAATAGCGGGACATCTAGATAGGAATAGTGCAATCAAGCAGACGCAACATGGATTCATGTAGGGGAAATCATGTTGAACTAATTTACTGGAATTCTTTGAGGATATAACGAGCATGGTGGATAGAGGTGGATGTGGTGTATTTAGATTTCCAAAAGGCATTTGATAAGGTGCCACACAAAAGGTTACTGCAGAAGATAAAGGTACGCGGAATCAGAGGAAATGTATCAGCATGGATAGAGAATTGGCTGGCTAACAGACAGCAGAGAGTCGGGATAAATGGGTCCTTTTCGGGTTGGAAATCTGTGGTTAGTGGTGTGCCACAGGGATCGGTGCTGGGACCATAACTGTTTACAATATACATAAATGACCTGGAAGAGGGGACAGAGTGTAGTGTAACAAAATTTGCAGATGACACAAAGATTAGTGGGAAAGCAGGTTGTCTAGAGGACACAGAGAGGCTGCAAAGAGATTTAGATAGGCTAAGCGAATGGGCTAAGGTTTGGCAGATGGAATACAATGTCGGAAAATGTGAGGTCATCCACCTTGAAAAAAACAGTAAAAGGGAATATTATTTTAATGGGGAGAAATTACAACATGCTGCGGTGCAGAGGGACCTGGGGGTCCTTGTGCCTGAATCCCAAAAAGTTAGTTTGCAGGTGCAGCAGGTAATCAGGAAGGCGAATGGGATGTTGGCCTTCACTGCGAGAGGGATGGAGTACAAAAGCAGGGAGATCCTGCTGCAACTGTACAGGGTATTGGTGAGGCCGCACCTGGAGCACTGTGTGCAGTTTTGGTCACCTTACTTAAGGAAGGATATACTAGCTTTAGAGGGGGTACAGAGACGATTCACTAGGCTGATTCTGGAGATGAGGGGGTTACCTTATGATGATAGATTGAGTAGATTGGGTCTTTACTCATTGGAGTTCAGAAGGATGAGGGGTGATCTTATAGAAACATTTAAAATAATGAAAGGGATATACAAGATAGAGGCAGAGAGGTTGTTTCCACTGGTCGGGGAGACTAGAACTAGGGGGCACAGCCTCAAAATACGGGGGAGCCAATTTAAAACCGAATTGAGAAGGAATTTCTTCTCCCAGAGGGTTGTGAATCTGTGGAATTCTCTGCCCAGGGAAGCTGTTGAGGCTAGCTCATTAAATGTATTCAAATCACAGATAGATAGATTTTTAACCAATAAGGAAATTAAGGGTTATGGGGAGCGGGCGGGTAAGTGGAGCTGAGTCCACGGCCAGATCAGCCATGATCTTGTTGAGTGGTGGAGCAGGCTCGAGGGGCTAGATGGCCTACTCCTGTTCCTAATTCTTATGTTCTTATGTAGATCAAGTACAAATTTCTCTCTGCCTTTCTTAGGCATAACAACACGATTACGCCACAGTAAACAATCCGACTGAATGGATAGTTTGTCTTTGCGACAGTTGTTTCATCACACATTTCCATAGGTATAGCAGACCAATCACCACTATGGACAAAACGTTTTACAACTGATAAAATCGGGTCCTGTATGGTCCAGGTCCTAACTTGTCTTGCAGTGATAGTGGTTCCTTCACTCTCAAAAGCATTCATAACTAACAGTAGATCTGCAGGTTGTGGCGTCTCCACCTCCAGTGTGGGCAATGGCAGACGGCTCAGTGCATAAGCACAATTCTCGATGCCAGGTCTGTGGCGAATGACATAATCATAGGCAGATAATGTCAGTGCCCACCTCTAGATGTGGGACGATGCATTGGTATTGATACCTTTGTTTTCTGAAACAATGAAATGAGTGGCTTGTGATCCGTTTTGAGTTTAAAACAAAGACCAAACAGATATTGATGCATCTTTTTAACCCCATACACGCAGGCTAAAGCTTCTTTTTCTACCATGCTCTGGGCTCTTTCCGCCTTTGACAAACTTTTCGAAGCATTCGCAACAGGTTGCTGTTTACCCGACTCATTAGCTTGTTGGAGCAGGCAGCCAACCCCATATGATGAAGCATCACAGGCCAATACTAGACGCTTACATGGATCATAATGTACCAGCAACTTGTTAGAGCAAAGCAGATTTGTAGCTTTCTCGAAAGGTCTATCTTGAGACAAACCCCAAACCCAATTGTCGCCTTTTCTGAGCAGCATGTGCAGTGGCTCAAATAAAGTGCTCAATCTAGGTAAGAAATTACTGAAGTAGTTGAGTAGACCAAGGAATGAACGCAGCTCCGTCACATTCTGAGGCCTGGGTGCATTTTTGATGGCCTTGGTTTTCGAGTCTGTAGGCCTGATGCCATCAGCAGAAATCTTCCTCCTCAGGAATTCGACTTCCGATGTCATGAAGACGCACTTCAAACGTTTCAGCCTGAGTCCCACTTTGTCCAGACGATGTAGAACCTCTTCAAGGTTGTTCAGGTGTTCGGCAATGTCACGATGTGTGACCAGAATATCATCTTGAAACATGATGGTTCTAGGGATGGACTTCAGTAGACTCTCCATGTTCTTCTGAAATATGGCTGCAGCTGAGCAAATTCCGAAAGGACACCTGTTGTAGATAAACAGTCCTTTATGAGTGTTGATGCACATAAGTTTCTTCAATGTGTCGATGAGCTCCTGTGTCATATAGGCCGACACCAGATCCAGATTAGTGAACGACTTCCCACCGGCTAGCGTTGCAAACAGGTCATCAGCCTTTGGTAATGTGTACTGATCCTATTTCGAAAATCGGTAGCCTTGTAGTCTCCACATATCCTGACAGTGCCATCACTCTTCAACACAGGGACAATGGGACCATCCCATTCATTAAATTCGACCGGTGATATGACCCCTTCACGTTGGAGTCTGTCCAGCTCAATTTCAACCTTCTCCCTCATCATGTATAGAACAGCCCGAGCTTTGTGATGGACGGGTCTTGCACCCGAGTCCAGGTAAATCTGCACCTTGGCTCCCATGAAATTGCTGATGCCAGGTTCAAACAGCGAGGGAAACTTGCTGAGCATTTGAGCACACGAAGTGTCATCCGCCGATGACAATACTTTGATATCATTCCAATTCCATTTGATTTTTTCGAGCCAATTCCTGCCGAACAGCATTGGAACATTTCCTGGAACGATCCATAATGGTAGATCATGAACCACACCATCATACGACACCTTGACTACTGCACTGCCAATCACCGGTATGATTGGTGTAAGTACACAACTTGGTATTGACTGGACTCAGCTTGGGCTTCACAGCCTTAGTGTCCCACAGCTTGTCGAATGTCCTTTGGCTCATTATCGACTGACTCACACCCGTGTCCAATTCTATCGATACCGTCACGCCATTTAGTTTCACATTAACCATTATCGGTTGGCTCTTTGTCAGGAACGAATACAGTCGATACACTTCCTCCGCGGGAATCTTGGGTTGCATATCCAGGTCTGCGCTGGTCTGGTCATCATCATCCACATGGTGAGTCACAGTATGCTTGCTCAGTTGTGGACACATTCGCTGAAGATGCCCCACTTTCGAACAGCCTTTACAGATGTACTGTTTAAAATGACACCGATGATGCCAATGATTTCACCCATTGGCATTATGGGGACAATCGGATTCGTACCCGTTGGTGGACTTTGAGCAGTTACAGGTTTCGCATATGCAGTCGAGTAGGCCCTGCCATAAGCAGCTTTACCATACGACGACAGTACTTGTTTACAGTACTTGCCGTGGAGCTCCGACTCTTCAATGATATCTGCCTTAAATTATCATCCGTCATCATGCATACCTGGGCAATCGCGATGGCCTTGCTCAAATCTAGCATCTCCGCAGCCAATAACTTCCAGAGGATTACCTCGTGGTTGATTCCGATTATGAAGAAATCTCGCAGCATGTCTGCCAACACGTCTTCGAACTTACATGGCCCAGCAAGACGTCTTAGGTCGGTGACAAATTCCGACACATCCTGGCCCTCAGAATGAACATGCGTGTAGAATCGATAGAGTGAGATGATGCTGTCTTCTTTTGGTTTGAGATGGTCACGTACCAGAGCACACAATTCCTCATAGTCCTTGTCCATTGGACGTGCAGGCGAGAGGAGATTCTTTATGAGACCATAGATTTTCGGACCGCAAACAGTGAGGAAAACCGCCTTGAGCCTAACTGCGTCAGTAGCTTCCTCCATTTTGTTGGCCATGAAGTACTGGTCCAGGCGATCGATAAAATCCGACCAGTCCTCTCCCTCCACGAATCTCTCCAGAATTCCAATGGTGCTCATTTTGCATGCGTTCTTGAGTTACCTTGTCACCAAATATTATGTATGTAACAATTCGATAGACTGAATACTATAAACTCACTCAGGTGCAAACCTGGCTCAACTTTATTTGGGCCCAATGTGCCCACATTACATGGTGGCTTGTTTTATATACCTGGCCCGCACACAGCCCAATGACCTCCGACAGTGGCAGCCCCAGGTGACGAGCAACCCCAAGCATACATACATGACAATATCCAAGTCAGGATGGTGTGTAACTTGTAGGGGAATTTGCAGGTGATGGTGTTCCCATGCACCTGCTGCCCTTGTCCTTCTAGGTGGTAGAGGTCGCGGGTTTGGGAGGTGTTGCCGAAGAAGCCTTGGCGAGTTATTGCAGTGCATCGTGTAGATGGTATACACTGCAGCCATGGTGCACTGTTGGAGGGAGTAAATGTTTAAGGTGGTGGATGGGATGTTGATCAAGCGGGCTGCTTTGTCCTGGATAGTGTCGAGCTTGTTGAGTGTTATTCGAACTGCCCTTATCCAGGCAAGTGGAGAGCATTCCATCACACTCCTGACTTCTGCCTTGTAGATGGTGGAAAAGCTTTAGGGAGTCAGGTGAGACACTCGCCACAGAATGCACAGCCTCTAACCTGCTCTTGTAGCCTCAGTATTTATGTTGCTGGTCCAGTTAAGTTTCTGGTCAATGGTGAGCCCCAGAGTGTTGATGATGGGAGATTCGGCGATGGTAATGTCGCTGAATGCGGTGGTTAGACTCTCGCTTGTTGGAGATGGTCATTGCCTGGCACTTGTGTGACGCAAATGTTACTTGCCACTTATCAGCCCAAGCCTGAATATTGTCCAGGTCTTGCTGCATGCAGGCACGGATGACTTCATTATCTGTGGAGTTGCGAATGAACACTGTGCAATTATCGGCGAACATCGCCACTTGTGACCTTATGACGGAGAAGGTCATTGATGAAGCAGCTGAAGATGGTTAGGCCTAGGACATTGCCCTGAGGAGCTCCTGCAGCAATGTCCTGAAGGGTAAATTGTCCTCCAACATTCTTTGCCTGCCTATGGTGCCATGCCCTGCCTACTCAGAGCAGCAACTGGTCCCATGCAGGAACTGAAGCCTCATGCTGCCTATCTGTGACATAGCATAGTGAGAATATGTACTATGTTATATGTGTATATAAAGCAGCTACTCTCTCTCCTGCGACAGTTGGAACTGGTGCTCTCCACTCTCTCTCCTGTGACAGTTGGAACTGGTGCTCTCCACTCTCCCGTCCTGCAACAGTTGGAACTGGTGCTCTCCACTCTCCCATCCTGTGACAGTGGGAACTGGTGCTCTCCACTCTCTGTCCTGTTACAGTTGGAGCTGGTGCTCTCCACTCTCTCTCCTGTGACAGTTGGAACTGGTGCTCTCCACTCTCCCGTCCTGTGACAGTGGGATTTGGTGCTCTCCACTCTCCCGTCCTGTGACAGTTGGAACTGGTGCTCTCCACTCTCCCGTCCTGTGACAGTTGGAACTGGTGCTCTCCACTCTCCCGTCCTGTGACAGTGGGAACTGGTGCTCTCCACTCTCTATCCTGTGACAGTTGGAACTGGTGCTCTCCACTCTCTCTCCTGCAACAGTTGGAACTGGTGCTCTCCACTCTCTCGTCCTGTGACAGTTGGAACTGGTGCTCTCCACTCTCCCGTCCTGTGACAGTTGGAACTGGTGCTCTCCACTCTCCCGTCCTGCGACAGTTGGAACTGGTGCTCTCCACTCTCTCTCCTGTGACAGTGGGAACTGGTGCTCTCCACTCTCTCTCCTGCAACAGTTGGAACTGGTGCTCTCCACTCTTCCGTCCTGTGACAGTTGGAACTGGTGCTCTCCACTCTCCCGTCCTGCGACAGTTGGAACTGGTGCTCTCCACTCTCTCTCCTGCAACAGTTGGAACTGGTGCTCTCCACTCTCTCTCCTGCAACAGTTGGAACTGGTGCTCTCCACTCTCCCGTCCTGCGACAGTTGGAACTGGTGCTCTCCACTCTCTCTCCTGCAACAGTTGGAACTGGTGCTCTCCACTCTCTCTCCTGCAACAGTTGGAACTGGTGCTCTCCACTCTCCCGTCCTGCGACAGTTGGAACTGGTGCTCTCCACTCTCCCGTCCTGTGACAGTGGGAACTGGTGCTCTCCACTCTCCCGTCCTGTGACAGTTTGAACTGGTGCTCTCCACTCTCTCTCCTGTGACAGTTGGAACTGGTGCTCTCCACTCTCTGTCCTGTGACAGTTTGAACTGGTGCTCTCCACTCTCTCTCCTGTGACAGTTGGAACTGGTGCTCTCCACTCTCTGTCCTGTGACAGTTTGAACTGGTGCTCTCCACTCTCTCTCCTGTGACAGTTTGAACTGGTGCTCTCCACTCTCTCTCCTGTGACAGTGGGAACTGGTGCTCTCCACTCTCCCGTCCTGTGACAGTTTGAACTGGTGCTCTCCACTCTCTCTCCTGTGACAGTGGGAACTGGTGCTCTCCACTCTCCCGTCCTGTGACAGTTTGAACTGGTGCTCTCCACTCTCTCTCCTGTGACAGTTGGAACTGGTGCTCTCCACTCGCCCGTCCTGCGACAGTTGGAACTGGTGCTCTCCACTCTCCCGTCCTGTGACAGTGGGAACTGGTGCTCTCCACTCTCTCTCCTGCAACAGTTGGAACTGGTGCTCTCCACTCTCTCTCCTGTGACAGTTGGAACTGGTGCTCTCCACTCTCTCTCCTGTGACAGTGGGAACTGGTGCTCTCCACTCTCCCGTCCTGTGACAGTTTGAACTGGTGCTCTCCACTCTCTCTCCTGTGACAGTGGGAACTGGTGCTCTCCACTCTCCCGTCCTGTGACAGTTTGAACTGGTGCTCTCCACTCTCTCTCCTGTGACAGTTGGAACTGGTGCTCTCCACTCGCCCGTCCTGTGACAGTTGGAACTGGTGCTCTCCACTCTCTCTCCTGTTACAGTTGGAACTGGTGCTCTCCACTCTCTCTCCTGCAACAGTTGGAACTGGTGCTCTCCACTCTCCCGTCCTGTGACAGTGGGAACTGGTGCTCTCCACTCTCCCGTCCTGTGACAGTTTGAACTGGTGCTCTCCACTCTCTCTCCTGTGACAGTTGGAACTGGTGCTCTCCACTCTCTCTCCTGCGACAGTTGGAACTGGTGCTCTTCACTCTCCCGTCCTTATATATATCAGTAATTAACTTTTAGCATTGTTGTTGCCAATTTAAGTATATCTAAGGGTTAAGTCATGCCAGGAGAGCTCGGACACATGTTATGCTCCTCCTGTACTATGCAGGAAGTCAGGAACACTTCCGGTGTCCCTGACGACTACGTGTGCGGGAAGTGTGTCCACCTCCAGCTCCTGACGGACCGCGTTGCGGAGCTGGAGCTGCGGGTGGATTCACTCTGGAGCATGCATGATGCTGAGAGTGATGAGAATAATACGTTTAGTGAGTTGGTCTTACCGCAGGTAAAGGGTCCACATCTCGATAGGGAATGGAAGACCAACAGGAAGAGCAGTGCAGGGAAGGTAGTGCAGGGGTCCCCTGCGGGCATCCCCCTGCAAAACAGATACACCGCTTTGGGTACTGTTGAGGGGGATGACTCATCAGGGGAGAGCAGCAGCAGCTAAGTTCATGGCACCGTGGCTGGCTCTGCTGCACAGGAGGGCAGGAAAAAGAGTGGGAGAGCGATACTGAGAGGAGATTCAATTGTAAGGGGAATAGATAGGCATTTCTACGGCCGCAACCGAGACTCCAGGATGGTATGTTGCCTCCCTGGTGCAAGGATCAAGGATGTCTCGTAACGGGTGCAGGACATTGTGAAAAGGGAGGGTGAACAGCCAGTTGTCGTGATGCATATAGGTACCAACGATATAGATAAAAAAACGGGATGAGGTCTTACGAGATGAATTTAAGGAGCTAGGAGTTAAATTAAAAAGTAGGACCTCAAAAGTAGTAATCTCAGGATTGCTACCAGTGCCACGTGCTAGTCAGAGTTGGATCGACAGAAAGGAAAAGGAGGCGGGGTGGCGTTGCTGGTTAAAGAGGAAATTAATGCAATTGTAAGGAAAGACATTAGCTTGGATAATGTGGAATCGGTATGGGTAGAGCTACGGAATACCACGGGGCAGAAAACGCTAGTAGGAATTGTGTACAGACCTCCAAAAAATAGTAGTGATGTTGGGGAAGGCATCAAACAGGAAATTAGGGGTGCATGCAATAAAGATGCAGCAGTTATCATGCGTGACTTTAATATGCATATAGATTGGGCTAACCAAACCGGAAACAATACGGTGGAGGAGGATATGTCGAGGAACCAACTCGGGGGGAGGCCATCTTAGACTGGATGTTGTGTACTGAGAGAGGATTAATTAGCAATCTCGTTGTGTGAGGCCCCTTGGGGAAGAGTGACCATAATATGGTGGAATTCTGCATTAGGATGGAGAATGAAACAGTTAATTCAGAGACCATGGTCCAGAACTTAAAGAAGGCTAACTTTGAAGGTATGAGGTGTGAATTGGCTAGGATAGATTGGCGAATGATACTTAAGGAGTTGAAAGTGGATGGGCAATGGCAGACATTTAGAGATCGCATGGATGAACTACAACAATTGTACATCCCTGTCTGGCGTAAAAATAAAAAAGGGAAGGTGGCTCAACCGTGGCTATCAAGGGAAATCAGGGATAGTATTAACGCCAAGGAAGTGGCATACAAATTGGCCAGAAATAGCAGCGAACCTGGGGACTGGGAGAAATTTAGAACTCAGCAGAGGAGGACAAAGGGTTTGATTAGGGCAGGGAAAATGGAGTACGAGAAGAAGCTTGCAGGGAACATTAAAATGGACTACAAAAGCTTCTATAGATATGTAAAGAGAAAAAGGTTAGTAAAGACAAATGTAGGTCCCCTGCAGTCAGAATCAGGGAAAGTCATAACTGGGAACAAAGAAATGGCAGACCAATTGAAAAGTACTTTGGTTCGAAGGAGGACACAAACAACCTTCTGGATATAAAAGGGGTCAGAGGGTCTAGTAAGAAGGAGGAACTGAGCGAAATCCTTATTAGTTGGGAAATTGTGTTGGGGAAATTGATGGGATTGAAGGCCGATAAATCCCCAGGGCCTGATGGTCTGCATCCCAGAGTACTTAAGGAGGTGGCCTTGGAAATAGTGGATGCATTGACAGTCATTTTCCAACATTCCATAGACTCTGGATCAGTTCCTATGGAGTGATGGGTAGCCAATGTAACCCCACTTTTTAAAAAAGGAGGGAGAGAGAAAACAGGGAATTATAGACCGGTCAGCCTGACATCGGTAGTGGGTAAAATGATGGAATCAATTATTAAGGATGTCATAGCAGCGCATTTGGAAAGAGGTGACATGATAGGTCCAAGTCAGCATGGATTTGTGAAAGGGAAATCATTCTTGACAAATCTTCTGGAATTTTTTGAGGATGTTTCCAGTAAAGTGGACAAGGGAGAACCAGTTGATGTGATGTATTTGGACTTTCAGAAGGCTTTCGACAAGGTCCCACACAAGAGATTAATGTGCAAAGTTAAAGCACATTGGATTGGGCATAGTGTGCTGACGTGGATTGAGAACTGGTTGGCAGACAGGAAGCAAAGAGTAGGAGTAAATGGGTACTTCTCAGAATGGCAGACAGTGACTAGTGGAGTACCGCAAGGTTCTGTGCTGGAGCCCCAGCTGTTTACATTGTACATTAATGATTTAGACGAGGGGATTAAATGTAGTATCTCCAAATTTGCGGATGACACTAAGTTGGTTGGCAGTGTGAGCTGCGAGGAGGATGCTATGAGGCTGCAGAGCGACTTGGATAGGTTAGGTGAGTGGGCAAATGCATGGCAGATGAAGTATAATGTGGATAAATGTGAGGTTATCCACTTTGGTGGTAAAAACAGAGAGACAGACTATTATCTGAATGGTGACAGATTAGGAAAAGGGGAGGTGCAACGAGACCTGGGTGTCATGGTACATCAGTCATTGAAGGTTGGCATGCAGGTACAGCAGGCGGTTAAGAAAGCAAATGGCATGTTGGCCTTCATAGCGAAGGGATTTGAGTACAGGGGCAGGGAGGTGTTACTACAGTTGTACAGGGCCTTGGTGAGGCCACACCTGGAGTATTGTATACAGTTTTGGTCTCCTAACTTGTGGAAAGACGTTCTTGCTATTGAGGGAGTGCAGCGATGGTTCACCAGACTGATTCCCGGGATGGCGGGACTGACATATCAAGAAAGACTGGATCAACTGGGCTTGTATTCACTGGAGTTCAGAAGAATGAGAGGGGATCTCATCGAAACGTTTAAAATTCTGACGGGTTTAGACAGGTTAGATGCAGGAAGAATGTTCTCAATGTTGGGGAAATCCAGAAATAGGGGGCACAGTCTAAGGATAAGGGGTAAGCCATTTAGGACCGAGATGAGGAGAAACTTCTTCACCCAGAGAGTGGTGAACCTGTGGAATTCTCTACCACAGAAAGTTGTTCACTAAATATATTCAAAAAGGAGTTTGATGTAGTCCTTACTACTAGGGGGATCAAGGGGTATGGCGAGAAAGCAGGAATGGGGTACTGAAGTTGCATGTTCAGCCATGAACCCATTGAATGGCGGTGCAAGCTCGAAGGGCCGAATGGCCTACTTCTGCACCTATTTTCTATGTTTCTATAAATCGCAGGATAGCTCAGATGAATACGTGGCTTGAGAAATGGTGCAGAAGGGAGGGATTCAAATTCTTGGGACATTGGAACCGGTTCTGGGGGAGGTGGGACCAGTCCAAACCGGACGGTCTGTACCTGGGCAGGATCGGAACCAAAGTCCGAGGGCGAGTGTTTGCTAGTGCTGTTGGAGAGGGGTTAAACTAATATGGCAGGGGGATGGGAACCTATGCAGGGAGACAGAGGGAAATAGAAGGGGGGCAGAAGCAAAAGATAGAAAGGAGAATAGTTGAGGGCAGAAAAACCCAAGGCAAAAAGCAAAAAGGGCCACATTACAGCAAGATTCAAAAGGGGCAAAGTGTGTTAAAAAGACATGCCTGAAGGCTCTGTGCCTCAACGCGACGAGCATTCGGAATAAGGTGGATGAATTAACTGCGCAGATAGCAGTTAACGGATACGATGTGATTGACATCACGGAGACATGGCTCCAGGATGACCAAAGCTGGGAACTCAACATCCAAGGGTATTCAGCATTTAGGAAGGATAGACAGACAGGAAAAGGAGATGGGGTGGCGTTGCTGGTTAAAGAGGAAATCAATGCAATTGTAAGGAAGGACATTTGCCTGGATGATGTGGAATCGGTATGGGTGGAGCTGCGGAATTCCAAAGGGCAGAAAACGCTAGTGGGAGTTGTGTATAGACCATCAAATAGTAGTAGTGAGGTTGGGGACAGCATCAAACAAGAAATAAGGGATGTGTGCAATAAAGGTACTGCAGTAATCATGGGCGACTTTAATCTACACATTGATTGGGCTAACCTAACTGGTAGCAATGCAGTGGAGGAGGATTTCCTGGAGTTTATTAGGGATGGTTTTCTCGACCAATATGTCGAGGAACCAACCAGGGAGCTGGCCATCCTAGACTGGGTGATGTGTAATGAGAAGGGACTAATTAGCAATCTTGTTGTGCGAAGCCCTTTGGGGAAAAGTGACCATAATATGGTAGAATTCCTTGTTAAGATGGAGAGTGACAAAGTTAATTCGGAAACTAGGGTCCTGAACTTAAGGAAAGGTAACTTCGATGGTATGAGGTGTGAATTGGCTAGAATAGACTGGCAGAGAATACTTAAAGGGTTGCTGGTGGATAAGCAATGGCAAACATTTAAAGATCACATGGATGAACTTCAGCAATTGTACATCCCTGTCTGGAGTATAAATAAAACTGGGAAGGTGGCTCAACCATGGCTAACAAGGGAAATTAAGGATAGTGTTAAAACCAAGGAAGAGGCATATAAATTGGCTAGAAAAAGCAACAAACCTGAGGACTGGGAGAAATTTAGAATTCAACAGAGGAGGACTAAGGGTTTAATTAAGAAGGGAAAATAGAGTACGAGAAGAAGCTTGCAAGGAACATAAAAACTGACTGCAAAAGCTTCTATAAATATGTGAAGAGAAAAAGATTAGTAAAGACAAACGTAGGTCCCTTGCAGTCGGATTCAGGTGAATTTATAATGAGGAACAAAGAAATGGCAGACCAATTGAACCAATACTTCGATTCTGTCTTCACAAAGGAAGATACAAATAACCTTCCGAATGTACTAGGGGACAGTGGGTCTACTGAGAATAAGGAACTGAAAGATATCCTTATTAGGCGAGAAATAGTGTTAGGGAAATTGATGGGATTAAAGGCCAATAAATCCCCGGGTCCAGATAGTCTGCATCCCAGAGTACTTAAGGAAGTGGCCCGAGGAATAGTGGATGCATTTGTGATCATTTTCCAACAATCTATCGATGCTGGATCAGTTCCTATGGACTAGAGGGTAGCTAATGTAATGCCACTTTTTAAAAAAGGAGGGAGAGAGAAAGCGGGTAATTATAGACCAGTTAGCCTGACATCAGTAGTGGGGAAAATGTTGGAATCAATTAATAAGGATGAAATAGCAGCCCATTTGGAAAGCAGTGACAGGATCGGACCGAGTCAGCATGGATTTATGAAAGGGAAATCATGCTTGACGAATCTTCTGGAATTTTTTGAGGATGTAACTGGTAGAGTGGACAAGGGAGAACCAGTGGATGTGGTGTATTTGGACTTTCAAAAGGCTTTTGACAAGGTCCCGCACAAGAGATTGGTGTACAAAATCAAAGCGCATGGTATTGGAGGTAATGTACTGACTTGGATAGAGAACTGGTTGACAGACAGGAAGCAGAGAGTCGGGATAAACGGGTCCTTTTCAGAATGGCAGGCAGTTACTAGTGGGGTGCCGCAGGGCTCAGTGCTGGGACCCCAGTTCTTTACAATATACATTAACGATTTGGATGAAGGAATTGAGTGTAATATCTCCAAGTTTGCAGATGACACTAAACTGGGTGGTGGTGTGAGCTATGAGGAGGACGCTAAGAGGCTGCAGGGTGACTTGGACAATTAGATGAGTGGGCAAATACATGGCAGATGCAGTATAATGTGGATAAATGTGAGGTTATCCATTTTGGGGGCAAAAACACGAAGACAGAATATTATCTGAATGGCAGCAGACTAGAAAAAGGGGAGGTGCAATGAGACCTGGGTGTCATGGTGCATCAGTCACTGAAAGTGGGCACGCAGGTACAGCAGGTGGTAAAGAAGGCAAATGGTATGTTGGCCTTCATAGCTAGTGGATTTGAATATAGGAGCAGGGAGGTCTTACTGCAGTTGTACAGGGCCTTAGTGAGGCCTCACCTGGAATATTGTGTTCAGTTTTGGTCTCCTAATCTGAGGAAGGACGTTCTTGCTATTGAGGGAGTGCAGCGAAGATTCACCAGACTGATTCCAGGGATGGCTGGGCTGTCATATGAGGAGAGATTGGATCAACTGGGCCTTTATTCACTGGCGTTTAGAAGGATGAGAGGGGATCTCATAGAAACATATAAAATTCTGACGGGACTGGACAGGTTAGATGCGGGAAGAATGTTCTCGATGTTGGGGAAGTACAGAACCAGGGGACATAGTCTGAGGATAAGGGGTAGGCCATTTAGGACTGAGATGAGGAGAAACTTCTTCACTCAGAGAGTTTTTGACCTGTGGAGTTCCCTGCCGCAGAGAGTTGTTGATGCCAGTTCATTGGATATATTCAGGAGGGAGTTAGATATGACCCTTATCGTTAAGGGGATCAAGGGGTATGGAAAGAAAACTGGAAAGGGGTACTGAAGGAATGATCAGCCATGATCTTATTGAATGGCAGTGCAGGCTCGAAGGGCCGAATGGCCTACTTCTGCACCTATTTTCTATGTTTTCTATGATAGCAGCCAGAAGTTCATTGTAAAAACAATTACAGAGTGATATTAGACTCAAGATTTATGCAGACCCAAATCATCAATAATAAAAATAGAAAATGCTGGAAACTCAGGAGTTCAGGCAGCATCTGTTGAAAGAAAGACTTGCATTTATATAGCTCCTTTCACGACGACCGAACGTCTCAAAGCACTTTACAGCCAATGAAGTATTTTGGAGTATGGTCACTGTTGTAATGTATATTTTGTGTTCTGCATACTTTATACAGACTCCGCAACAATGTGATAATGACTGGATAATCTGTTTTTGTGATGTTGATTGAGGGATAAATATTGGCCACGACACCAGGGATAACTTCCCTGCTCTTCGAAATAGTGCCATGGGATCTTTTCCGTCCACCTGAGAGAGCTGGCACCTCCAACCATGCAGCGCTCCCTCAGCACTGCACTGGTGTTTTAGCATAGATCTTTGTGCTCAAGTCCCTGGAGTGGAATTTGAACCCACAACTTTTGATTCAGAGGGGAGAGTGGTACCCACTGACCCACAGCTGACACTGTGGCGAGTAACAGAGTTAATGTTTCATCGTTCTCCACAAATGCTATCTAACCTGCTGAGTGTTCCCAGTATTTTGTTTTTAGTTCAGTTTTCCAGCATTTATAGTATTTGGCTTTGTTTAGCCAACAAGACCCCCTTCCCCCCCCGCACACCGCCCACTCTCAGTCTATAAAATTTATTCATATATCTTAATCATACATACTCGTTTTATCATCTTAATGTAATAATTTTCTGTGAATGTGTACCTATATTTCTAGACAGTTGCATAGTGAGATAGTCACTGTCCTGTGGTAGTCACAGTAATTTCCAAGCTCAATATCAAATGTGAATTACAGACCACAGAATAGTGAAGGTAACATTCATATCCGCCCACACATGCATGAGATTCCTTCTTCAATTTGAAGTCACAGCTCTGACTCTTACGTGGTGGTAATGGAAATATTTGTAAAGTAGTTCCAAACAGGTTTGCCTATTTCTCCCTCATGGCAATCGTTTATTTTTTCTCTCAGTGCAAGGATGACCAGACTAATTAAAAATAAACATTAAAATGAGATTGTAATTGTGTACAACCTTGAAACCATGCTGTTAGGTATGCAATAAGGGTTTAAACTGAGTACTGTTTAACTAAGCAAGGTACAACCTTGCTCTGCTTTTTTTAGGCCCAAAGTACCTGACTCACAAAATGGCTGGCCTTTTATACCAGAGCAGCACAATGTGCGTGCTGCTCAGTGGCCTCCAACAATGACACCATCTAGTGGCTACAAACAGCATGTACATACCCTCCTCTGAGATCTTATCACAGTCTTTCACAGGTTGAGACGGTCCGGTGTTTTCGGCTCCCGGGTTGACCGTCTCAGTTCGATTCCGGTCTTGGGTGAATGTGCGGAGTTTGTTGTGGCTGGTGGCTGACTTGTTGGGGGTGGCAATGGCTATGTCAGGAATTGCAAGTCCATTTTTATTGAACAATTCGATGATGGAAATTCCAGGTTCACTGATGACCCTTGAGTCCACTGAAGGCTGCTGGTAGATTGGTTGGTCGTCGACAGTTTCTTCGTCCGATTGCTCTGGCTCGTCTGTGTGCCTCAGCTTTGTTTGATCCATGTGTTTACTGCAAGTTTGCCGATTCTTCAGCTTAATAACAAATACTCTGATGCCCTCTGTTATGTCTTTAACTTCTGGTAACCTGTATTACACTACCACCAGAGGGCCTACGTGTTGGAGTCCCAAGGGATCCCAGCATCCCTTGGGAGCACGGTATATAAGCAGGCCACCCATGAGGTACCTGCACTCTGGAGTCTTATTAAAGGAGCTAAGGTCACACTTGCTCATTGTTCACAGTACTCAGTTTCATCCTTTATTATGAGCATAGCACCCTCCTTGGCCATGACCGTACCAGCGATCCATTTGGGACCCTGACTATAATTCAACATATATACAGGATCATTAACAGAGATCTCGCATGACACAGTTGCGTGATCGTGGTACCCTTGTTGACTCTGTCTTCTGTATTCAATATGATAACTTAAATCCGGGTGTACAAGAGATAACTTGGTCTTAAGACCTCTTTCCATCATGAGTTCAGCAGGCGAGACCCCTGTGAGTGTTTTGTCGTCCTGTAACTCAGCAGTATGCAAGACAGGCGGGTCTGCAGTGACCCTTGGGTTACTCTCCTCATGTTTTGCTTGATAATTTGCACTTCATATTCTGCTTGCCCATTGGAAGCAAGCTTGAACGGTGCTGACCTAACATGTTTTATACTATTAAGTTTCACAAACTCCTGAAATTCCTGACTGGTGAAGCATGACCCATTGTCTCTCACCACTATGTCAGGCAGACCATGTGTCACGAACATGACATTGAGATGCTCTCTGGTTGCCATGGACGTACTGGATGACATGATTATGCATTCTTTCCACTTCGAATAAGCATCCACCACTACTAAAAACATCTTGCCCAGGAAGGGACCTGCAAAATCTACATGGATCCTGGACCAAGGTTTGGATGGCCATGACCACAGACTCAGCGGCGATTCCGCTGGTGCTTTGCTAAGCTGTTGCACTGATGCACACATGCTTCCAGCTCAGAATCAATTCCTGGCTACCATACTTGGGACCTAGCGATGGCCTTCATCATCACTATACCAGGATGTGTGCTGTGTAACTCATGCAAAAACTTCTCTCTCCCTTTCTTAGGCATTACAACACGATTGCCCCACAATATGTAATCTGCTTGAATAGACAGTTCGTCCTTGCGGTTTGGTCTACTCACACATTTGATTAGATATGTCAGACCAATCCCCTTTGAGGATGCAACCCCTTACCACCGATCATATCAGGTCCTGGCTGGTTCAGGTCTTAACTTGTTGAGCCATGACAGGGGTACCTTCACTCTCAAAAGCATCCTTGATTAACATTAAATCTGCTGGTTGTAGCATTTCCATCTCCGGTGTGAGCAATGGCAACCGGCTCAAAGCATCGTCACAATTCTGTGTGTCAAGTCTGTGGCGAATGACATAATCATAGGCAGATAATGTCAGCATCCACCTTTGGATGCAGGATGAAGCGTTGGTATTGATACCTTTGCTCTCGGAAAACGACGAAATGAGCGGCATGTGATCGGTCTCTAATTCAAACCTCAGACAGAAAATAGGTGCAGGAGTAGGCCATCTGGCCCTTCGAGCCTGCACCACCATTCAATAAGATCATGGCTGATCATTCCTTCAGTACCCAGTTCCTGCCGAACAGGTATTGATGCATCTTTTTAACACCGTACACACACATTAAAGCTTCTTTTTCTATCATACTGCAGGCTCTTTCTGCTTTAGACAAACTTTTGAATGAATACGCGACAGGTTGAAGTTTCCTGGACTCATTGGCTTGTTGTAACATGCAACCAATTCCATATGCTGATGCGTCACAGGCCAAAACTAAACATTTACATGGGTCATAATGCACCAGCAGCTTGTTCGAACAAAGCAGATTGGTGGCATTCTCAAAACCTCTGTCTTGCAATGTGCCCCACACCCAGTTGTTGCCTTTTCTCAATAGCATGTGCAGTGGTTCAAGTAAGGTGCTCAATTTAGGTAGGAAGTTACCAAAGTAGTTGAGTAGACCCAGGAATGAACGTAGCTCTGTCACGTTCTGCGGATTGGGTGCATTCTTGATGGCTTTGGTTTTCACGTCAGTAGGTCTGATGCCATCAGCAGCAATTATCTCTCGAGGAATTCGACCTCCGGTGCCATGAAGATGCACTTTGAGTGTTTAAGTCTGAGTCCCACTCTGTCCAAACGCAGTAGAACGTCTTCCAGGTTGGCCAGATGTTCCTTGGAGTCACGACCGGTGATCAAGATGTCATCTTGGAACACAACGGTTCTGGGGACGGATTTCAGTAGACTTTCCATATTCCTCTGGAATATTCCTGCAGCCGAGCGAATTCCAAACGGGCCCGGTAAATAAACTGTCCTTTGTGCGTGTTGAAGAGACTTATGTGCATTGACATTTAGACCAACTCCTGCGTGATATAGGCCGAAGGCAAGTCCAGTTTTTTATGAACGACTTCCCTCTGGCTAGTGTCGCAAACAAATCATCACCCTTCGGTTACGGGTACTGATCTTGTTTTGAAGTCCTGTTGATCGTAGCCTTGTAGTCTCCACAGATTCTAACTGTGACTTCACTTTTCAGCACAGGAACAATGGAGCTGGCCCATTCATTAAATTCGACCGGAGATATGATCCCTTCACGCTGGAGTCTGACCAGTTCAATTTCGACCTTCTCCCTCATCATATATTGCTTTATGATGGACAGGTCTTGCATCTGAGTCCACATGGATCTGCACCTTGGCTCCCGAGAAGTTGCCGATACCCGGTTCGAACAGCGAGGGGAACTTGCTCAATACTTGGGCACATGTATCTTCCTCTGATGACAACGCCTTTATGTCGTTCCAGTCGCATCTGATTTTCTCCAACCAGCTCCTGCCGAGCAACTTTGGGCCATTGCCTGGAACAATCCACAGCGGTAACTTGTGAACCGCACTGTTATATGAGACATTAATTGGTGCAATGCCAATCACCTTCATCGGCTCTTTGGTGTACATGCGCAGCTTCGCGTTATCAGGGCTCTGCCTGGGCCCCACCGTCTTAGTGCCCACAGCTTATTAAATGCCCTCTCGTTCATGATCGATTGACTCGCCCGTGTCCACTTCCATCGATACCGGTATCCCGTTGAACTTCACATCAAAATTGGTTTACTCTTGGATATGAAGGAGTACAGTCCATATACTTCCTCCTCTGGCATCTCGGATTGCATATCCCTTTCCACGCTAGTCTGACTCTCATCCTCCACGTGGTGTGTCGCAACTCGCTTGCTCATCTGAGGACACTTGCGCTGGAAATGCACCACTCTCAGACATCCGTTGCAACTATATTGCTTAAATCGGCACTGCTGGTGCCGATGATTTCCCCCACAACGCCAACACGGAGAAGTCGGATACATTCCCGCTGTTGGACTTTGGGCAGCCACAGTTTTCGCTAAGGCAGCCGGATAGGCCCTGCCATGTGCCGCACTGCCAAATGCCGAATCGTTTGCAAACGCAGCCGGATAGACCCTGCCATGTGCCGCACTGCCAAATGCCGAATCGTTTGCAAACGCAGCCGGATAGGCCCTGCCATGTGCCGCACTGCCAAATGCCGAATCGTTTGCAAACGCAGCCGGATAGACCCTGCCATGTGCCGCACTGCCGAACGGCGAATCAAATCGCATTTACAGTACTTGCTGAGGTTCGGTTCTTCACCGATATTTGCTTTAAACTCCTGACGGTCGTCATACATGATTGAGCGATCTGGATGACCCTTTTTAAATCCATAAATCCAACTCCTCCACCGCCAGAAGTTTGGGCAGGATCACTTCGTGGTTGATACCGATAACAAAGCAGTCCCGCAGCATGTCTGCCAACACCGTCCCGAACTTGCACGGTCCCGCTAGACGTCTCAGGTCAGCAACGAATTCCGCCATGCTCTGCCCTCTGATCGAAAGTGTGTATCAAACCTGTATCTTGCGATGATGATGCCACCATCTGGCTTGAGGTGCTCCCATACCAATGTACACAACTCCTCGTTTGTTTTCTCTGTTGGATCACTAGGCATGAGTAGATTCTTTATCAGACTGTAGATCTTTGAACCGCACACAGTGAGGAACACGACCCAGTGCCGATCTGCATCGTCGACCCCCTTCATTTTGTTGGCCACGAAGTACTGGTTCAAATGGCTCACAAAGTCTGCCCAATCTCTCTCCACGTATCCCTCTAAAAATCCAATTGTGCTCATTTTGCAAACAAAGGTTCTTGTATTCTCGTCGGCAAATGTTAGGTGTGCAATAAGGGTTTAAACTGAGTACTGTTTAACTCAGCAAGGTACAACCTTGCTCTGCTTTATTTAGGCCCAAAGTGCCTGACTCACAAAATGGCTGGCCTTTTATACCAGAGCAGCACCATGTGCGTGCTGCTCAGTGGCTTCCAACAATGACACCATCTGGTGGCTACAAACAGCATGTACATACATGAAACATGCAAAATCAGGAGTCAAGAAAATAAGTTTGTAAACAACCCGCTGCAAATGAATAATTGATGTGCAATCTACAAGTATGAACTGGCCAGGTTTATTTTTTTTAAATGAAGACAACAGACTGGTTTAATATGGTTATATATTTGTTGGGAGTAGTCATAAATATATATGTATATAAATAAATATATTTATTCAAGCACACTTATTACAAAAAAGCCATCAATACTTGTCATGTATCTTACATTATTATATATAACTGTATCCCAACATGCTCTACATGACTGTAATAAGATATGACCTGTAACCACCAACATACCTTACCACCAGGGGTGCACTTGCAAGAGGCAGGTATATAAGGACAGGTCTCAGGCAAGTGCAGCATTCCAGAGCTGTGAAATAAAGGTGCAGGTCCAGAGTGACCTTGACTTCACTACATGCCTCGTGTGAATCTGTACTGAGGGGACAGGACTTTACAGTGGCGACGGGTTACGGGATTACAGAATCCACAGAATGGTGAACAACAGATCAGATGAAAAGTACAATGCGGGAGACAATTGGGAGGACTTTATAGAAAGGCTCCAGCAAAGCTTTGTTACCAAAGACTGGTTAGGTGACGATAAGGCAGACAAGAGAAGAGCCCATCTCTTCACCAGCTGTGGTTTGAAAACATACGCTTTAATGAAGGATCTGTTGGCACCCGAGAAACCAGCAAACAAGTCGTTTGAAGAATTGAGCACACTGGTAAGAGACCACCTGAAACCAGCGAGCAGCCGACACGTGGCCAGACACAGGTTCTACAACTACAGACGCTGTGTGGGCCAGAGCATACCCAACTTCATGGCGGAACTTCGGAAGTCGGCTAGTTTATGTGAGTTCTCCGATGAACTGAGGAGAGAAATGCTGAGAGACTTTTTCATTGAAGGAATAGGCCACGCAGGCATATTCCGAAAGCTCATAGAGACCAAGAACCTGACCTTAGAGGCAGCAGCACTGGTTGCACAGACATTCTTAGTAGGGGAAGAAGAAACAAGGTTGATTTACAATGCAGGTATGGCAACTAACGAAATATCGGAACAAGAAGTTCACAGCACTAAACAAGCTGCTACCCCCACACACAGACAAAACCAGGAGAACAGGCTCTCGACAGCAGGCAGAAGCCATCAAGGGCCACAGGAACGGCCGTTCACACCTCATCAACCCACAATGCGAGCAATCAACTACAAACTGAGAGAAGCTCAAGAGAGATCAGCCAGACGCAGCTCATTCTTTGGAAACACTTTGAACAATGGAACAGGTCTGTGCTGGAGGTGTGGGGGTGGGCACTTGTCAAGGGGATGTCGATTTCAGCAGGCTGTTTGCAGAAATTGTGAATTATACATTGCATTTGGCACGCATGTGAAAAAAAACGGCAGCTCGGCTGGTATACAAATCGGATGGGTCGGAAAGCGGACCAGAAGATGTACTCGGGACATCGGTGTACAGCGGGTCAACACAATCAATGGCCGCTGCTCCTACAACAGGACGCCTCCTATAATGATGAGGGTCCTACTCAACGGGATATCTGATAACATGGAGCTGGATACGGGAGCGAGTCAATCTCTCATGGACGCTCAACAATTTGAACTGTGGCCGCATAAAAGAGACAGACCAAAACTCACAAGGGTCGACACCACACTAAGGACCTATACCAAAGAAATCGTACCAGTCCTCGGCAGCGCCATGCTCTCTGTCACACACAAAGGGACAGTGAACCGACTTCCCCTGTGGATTGTCCCCGGAGACCCCCCAGCACTGCTGGGGAGAAGCTGGCTGGCAAAACTAAACTGGAAATGGGATGATGTCCATGCCATGTCATTAGAGGAACAGACCTCCTGCTCAACAGTTATAAAGTGATTCGAACATCTCTTTCAGCCAGGTGTGGGCACTTTCAAAGGGGTCAAAGTCAAAATCTACATCACACAGGATGCTAGACCGGTCCATCACAAGGCCAGAGCTGTACCCTATGTGATGAGGGAAAAGATTGAACACGAACTAGACAGGCTTCTGCGGGAAGGCATTATATCACCTGTGGAATTTAGCGACTGGCAAGTCCCATCATCCCAGTCATGAAGCCTGATGGATCCGTACGAATCTGTGGGGACTACAAATCTACCATAAACAGAGTCTCCCTACAGGACCAGTACCCGCTGCCCAGAGCAGAGGACTTATTTGTCACATTGGCTGGAGGTAAACTTTTCTCAAAATTAGACCTCACATCTGCGTGTATGACGCAAGAATTGACCGAGGAATCCAAGCTACTCACCACCATCAACACACATCGAGGCCTTTTCATGTACAATCGATGCCCATTCGGCATCAGGTCGGCAGCTGCCATATTCCAGCGCAACATGGAGAGTCTGCTCAAGTCCATCCCGGGGACGGTTGTATTTCAAGACGACATACTTATCACGGACAGGGACACCGACTCCTATCTCCGTAATTTGGAGGAAATACTAAAGCGGTTGGATCGGGTAGGCCTACGAGTCAAGAAATCCAAGTGCCTGTTTCTCGCACCCGAGGTTGAATTTTTGGGCAGAAGGATTGCCGCTGATGGAATCCGCCCAACAGAGTCCAAAACAGAAGCAATTCGCCTGGCACCCAGGCCCCGGAATGTCTCAGAACTGCGCGCCTTTCTCGGGCTACTCAATTACTTTGGGAACTTTATGCAGAACTTAAGCATGCTGCTGGAGCCTCTCCATGTGCTACTCAGAAAGGGGTGCGATTGGTTTTGGGGGGACGCCCAGGAATGCGCCTTCAATAAGGCATACAACCTTCTGTGTTCCAACAGTGTTTTGACTTTCTTTGACCCAGGTAAAAAGTTAGTTCTCACATGCGATGCGTCAGCGTATGGGGTCGGGTGCGTTTTGCAACATGTCAATAGTGCGAGCAAATTACAACCCATAGCTTATGCCTCCAGGTCACTTTCGCGGGCGGAGCGCGGGTACGGAATGGTAGAGAAGGAGACGCTCGCGTGCGTGTATGGTGTCAAAAAGATGCACCGATACCTTTTCGGGGCCAAGTTCGCGTTAGAAACCGACCACAAGCCCCTCACGTCCCTCCTATCCGAGAGCAAGGCAATAAACGCCAATGCCTCAGCACAAATTCAACGGTGGGCACTCATGCTGGCGTCCTACGACTGTACCATAAGGCACAGACCAGGCACAGACAACTGTGCCGATGCGCTCAGCAGGCTACCCCTGGCGACCACGGAAGGGTCTGACGAACAGGACTGTGAGAACGTCATGGCAATCAATACCTTTGAGTCCACAGGTTCGCCCATGACGGCTCGCCAAATCAGAGCCTGGACGGCCAGCGACCCCACGTTATCCTTAGTAAAAAGATGTGTCCTAACCAGTGACTGGGCAGAGGCTCACGATGCCTGCCCCGAGGAATTAAAACTCTTTCACAGGCGCATGCATGAGCTATCACTACAAGCAGACTGCCTGATGTGAGGCAGCCGAGTAGTCATGCCTCTGCGAGGCAGAGAGGCATTTGTCCGGGAGCTCCACCGCGAGCACCCGGGGATCGTTCTCATTACGGCCACAGCCAGATCCCACGTCTGGTGGCCTGGTATTGACGTGGACCTGAAGCTCTGCGTCCGAAGGTGCACCATTTGTGCCCAATTCAGCAATGCCCCCAGGGAGGCTCCACTGAGCCCCTGGCCCTGGCCTACCAAACCGTGGTCGCGGGTGCACGTAGACTATGCGGGCCCATTCATGGGCAAAATGTTCCTTGTAGATGCATTTTCAAAGTGGATCGAATGCACCATTTTAAACTCGCGCACAACCTCCACCACTGTGCAGAGCCTCGCAACCATGTTTGCAACGCACGGAATCCCTGACATATTGGTCAGTGACAATAGTCCATGCTTCACCAGCGCAGAATTCGAAGACTTTATAATTGACCACAGCATAAATCACGTCAAGACGGCACCATTCAAGTCGGCCTCCAACGGCCAGGCGGAGAGAGCAGTGCAAATCATTAAACAAGGCATGCTTAAAATTCAAGGTCCCACGCTGCAGGGTCGCCTGTCGCGACTGCTGCTGGCATACAGATCTCATCCGCACTCACTGACTGGGATCCCCCCGCGCAACTGTTGATGAAAAGGACTTTAAAAACAAGGCTCTCATTAATCCTCCCAGACATGCACGAAATCGTTGAGGCAAAGCGCCGTAAGCTGACTGAGTACCATGATAGAAATTCGAGGGGGAGATGAAATGAGATAGGGGACAAAGTGTTTGTACTAAACTATGGCGGGGTCCCAAATGGCTTGCAGGGACAGTAACGGGCAAGGAAGGAAACAGGCTACTGGTAGTACAAATGGACAATGGCAAAACCTGCCGGAGGCATGTAGACTAAGTTGAAAGCAGATTTACCAACAACACTGCGGAACCAGAGGCAGACTACAATGTGGAACTCGCACCACACCTGGTGGACAGACAGAGGGAACAAGCTGAGGAAAGGGCAATCCCAACAGACAGCCCAGGCGAGTCAACAACAACCACACCAATCGAAACAGACAGCCCAGGCCAGATACCAGCAACCACACCCAAAGGAAAACAGACACCAAGGCAAACAACTGAACCACAACTCAGACGCTCCACGCGAGAGCTTATACCACCTGAGAGACTGAACCTATAAAGACAATAAGACCTTGGAGGAGGGTGATGTCATGTATCTTACATTATTATATATAACTGTATCCTAACATGCTATACATGACTGTAATAAGATATGACCTGTAACCACCAGCATACCTTACCACCAGGGGTGCACTTGCAAGAGACAGGTATATAAGCACAGGTCTCAGGCAAATGCAGCATTCCAGAGCTGTGAAATAAAATGTGCAGGTCCAGTGTGACCTTGACTTCACTACATGCCTCGTGTGAATCTGTACTGAGGGGACAGGACTTTACAACATTGATGAATACAAATTCATTTTTATTCATGAAAGATAAACTAAGATTTAAGCTGCCATATCCAGTTTCCACGCACTATCATAGGCAGTCTCAGATTCCCATCACAGATCACAGGGGGATCTGAGAGATGCAGTGATCATGATCATCTTTAAAAAAGGGAACAAGTCCAACTGCGGCAACTACAGAGGAATCTCCCTGCTATCAGCCACTGGGAAAGTCGTCGCTCGAGTCCTCCTCAACCGTCTTCTCCCCGTGGCCGAGGAGCTCCTCTCGGAGTCACAGTTGTGATTTCGTCCCCTACGGGGCACAATGGACATGATTTTTGCCGCCCGGCAGCTACAGGCAAAATGCAGGGGACAGCGACAGCCCTTATAAATGCCCTTCTTCGACCTTACGTAGGCCTTTGATACTATAAACCGCGAGGGTCTATGGAGCGTCTTCCTCTGTTTCGGATGGCCCCAAAAGTTTGTCACCATCCTCCACCTGCTCCACGACGACATGCAGGCCGTGATCCTTACCAATGGATCCACCACAGAAACCAATCCATGTCCGGACCGAGGTAAAACAGGGCTGTGTCATCGCCCCAACCCTCTTCTCAATCTTTCTCGCCACCATGCTCCACCTCACAGTTAACAAGCTCCCCACTGGAGTGGAACTAAACTACAGAACCAGTGGGAACCTGTTTAACCTACGCCGTCTCCAGGCCAGATCCAAGACCACCCCAACCTCTGTCGTCGAGCTACAGTACACGGACGACGCCTGTGTCTGCGCACATACAGAGGCTGCACTCCAGGACATAGTCGACGTATTTACTGAGGAGTACGAAAGCATGGGCCTTATGCTAAACATCTGTAAGACAAAGGTCCTCTACCAGCCTGTCCTCACCACACAGCACTGACCCCAGTCATCAGGATCCATGGCGCGGCCCTGGACACCAAGGACCACTTCTCATATCTCGGGAGCCTCCTATCAACAAGAGCAGGCATCAACGACGAGATCCAACACCGTCTCCAGTGCACCAGTGCAGCCTTTGGCCGCCTGAGGAAAGGAGTGTTTGAAGACCAGGCCCTCAAAACTGCCACTAAGCTCATGGTCTACAGGGCTGTAGTAATACCTGCCCTCCTGTATGGCTCAGAGACATGGACCATGTACAGTAGACACCTCAAGTTGCTGGAGAAATATCACCAACGATGTCTTCGCAAGATCCTACAAATCCCCTGGAAGTACAGGCGCATGAACATCAGCGCTCTCGTTCAGGCTAACATCCCTAGCAATGAAGCACTGACCACACTCGATCAGCTCCGCTGGGCAGGCCACATAGTCCGCATACCAGACACGAGACTCCAAAAGCAAGTGCTCTACTTGGAGCTCCTTCACGGCAAACGAGCCAAAGGTGGGCAGCGGAAACGCTACAAGAATACCCTCAAAGGCTCCCTGATAAAGTGCGACATCCCCACTGACATCTGGGAGTACCTGGCCCAAGACCGCCCAAAATGGAGGAAGTGCATCCAAGAGGGCACTGAGCACCTCGAAGCTCAATGCCGATAGCGTGCAGAAATCAAGCGCAGGCAGTGGAAAGAGCGTGTGTCAAACCAGTCCCACCCACCCCTCCCCTCCCCTCAACGACTATCTGTCCCACCTGTGACAGAGGCAGTGGGTCTCGTATTGGACTGTTCAGCCACTAAAGAATTCACTTCAGGAGTGGAAGCAAGTCTTCCTCGATCCCGAGGGACTGCCTATGATGATGACAAACAGCATGTACATACATGAAACATGCAAAATCAGGAGTCAAGAAAATAAGATTGTAAAGAACCCGCTGCAAATAAATAACTGATGGTCAGTCTACAAGTATGAACTGGCCAGGTTTATTTTTTTTAAATGAAGACAACAGACTGGTTTGATATGGTTATATATTTGTTGGGAGTAGTCATAAATATATGTACATAAATAAATTTTATTGAGGCACACTTATGACAAAAAAGCCATCAATACTGATGAATACAAATTCATTTCTATTCATGAAAGATAAACTAAGATTTAAGCTGCCATATCCAGTTTCCACGCACTATCATCATCATCATAGGCAGTCCCTCGCACTCGAGGAAGACTTGCTTCCACTCTAAAAATGAGTTCTTTGGTTCTCGTATTGGATTGTTCAATCAACTCAGTCCCTGTCACAGGTGGGACAGTCGTTGAGGGAAAGGGTGGGTGGGACTGGTTTGCCGCTCGTTCTTTCTGCTGCCTGTGCTTGGTTTCTGCATTCTTTCGGCAATGACACTCGAGCTGCTCAGCGCCCTCCCCGATGCACTTCCTCCACTTAGGGGGGTCTTTGGCCAGGGATTCCCAGGTGTCGGTGGAGATGTTGCACTTTATCAAGGACACTAATCCTAACCCTTGAAAGGTTTCTTCTGCCTACCCTTGACTCGTTTGCTGTGAAGGAATTCCGCGTATAGCGCTTGCTTTGGGAGTCAAGTGTCAGGCATGCGAAAAATGTGGCCTGCCCAATAAAGCTGATAGAGTGTGGTCAGTGCTTCGATGCTGGGGATATTGGCCTGGTCGAGGACGCTAACATTGGTGCGTCTGTCCTCCCAGGGGATTTTCAGGATCTTGCAAAGACATCGTTGGTGGTATTTCTCCAGCGACTTGGAGGTGTCTATTGTGCATGGTCCATACAGTAGGGTGGGTATTACTAGAGTCCTACAGACCATGAGCTTGGTGGCAGATTTGAGGGCCTGATCTTCAAACACTCTTTGCCTCAGGCAGCTGAAGGCTGCACTGGAGGTGGTGTTGAATCTCATCGTCAAAGTCTGCCCTTGTTGATAAAAGGCTCCCGAGGGATGGGAAATAGTCCACATAGATTGGGTTAACCAAACTAGAAGCAATACGGTGGAGGAGGATTTTCTGGAGTGCATAAGGGATGGTTTTTTAGACCAATATGTCGAGGAACCAACTAGGGGGGAGGCCATCTTAGACTGGGTGTTGTGTAATGAGAGAGGATTAATTAGCAATCTCGTTGTGCGAGGCCCCTTGGGGAAGAGTGACCATAATATGGTGGAATTCTACATTAGGATGGAGAATGAAACAGTTTATTCAGAGACCATGGTCCAGAACTTAAAGAAGGCTAACTTTGAAGGTATGAGGCGTGAATTGGCTGGGATGGATTGGCGAATGATACTGAAGGGGTTGACTGTGGATGGGCAATGGCAGACATTTAGAGACCGCATGGATGAACTACAACAATTGTACATTCCTGTCTGGCGTAAAAATAAAAAAGGGAAGGTGGCTCAACCGTGGCTATCAAGGGAAATCAGGGATAGTATTAAAGCCAAGGAAGTGGCATACAAATTGGCCAGAAATAGCAGCGAACCCGGGGACTGGGAGAAATTTAGAACTCAGCAGAGGAGGACAAAGGGTTTGATTAGGGCAGGGAAAATGGAGTACGAGAAGAAGCTTGCAGGGAAGATTAAGACGGATTGCAAAAGTTTCTATAGATAAGTAAAGAGAAAAAGGTCAGTAAAGACAAACGTAGGTACCCTGCAGTCAGAATCAGGGGAAGTCATAACGGGGAACAAAGAAATGGCGGACCAATTGAACAAGTACTTTGGTTCGGTATTCACTAAGGAGGACACAAACAACCTTCCGGATATAAAAGGGGTCAGAGGGTCTAGTAAGGAGGAGGAACTGAGGGAAATCCTTATTAGTCGGGAAATTGTGTTGGGGAAATTGATGGGATTGAAGGCCGATAAATCCCCAGGGCCTGATGGACTGCATCCCAGAGTACTTAAGGAGGTGGCCTTGGAAATAGTGGATGCATTGACAGTCATTTTCCAACATTCCATAGACTCTGGATCAGTTCCTATGGAGTGGAGGGTAGCCAATGTAACCCCAATTTTTAAAAAGGAGGGAGAGAGATAACAGGGAATTATAGACCGGTCAGCCTGACATCGGTAGTGGGTAAAATGATGGAATCAATTATTAAGGATGTGCATTTGGAAAGAGGTGACATGATACCAAGATTTGTGAAAGGGAAATCATGCTTGACAAATCTTCTGGAATTTTTTGAGGATGTTTCCAGTAGAGTGGACAAGGGAGAACCAGTTGATGTGGTATATTTGGACTTTCAGAAGGCTTTCGACAAGGTCCCACACAAGAGATTAATGTGCAAAGTTAAAGCACATGGGATTGGGGGTAGTGTGCTGACATGGATTGAGAACTGGTTGTCAGACAGGAAGCAAAGAGTAGGAGTAAATGGGCACTTTTCAGAATGGCAGGCAGTGACTAGTGGAGTACCGCAAGGTTCTGTGCTGGGGCCCCAGCTGTTTACACTGTACATTAATGATTTAGACGAGGGGATTAAATGTAGTATCTCCAAATTTGCGGATGACACTAAGTTGGGTGGCAGTGTGAGCTGCGAGGAGGATGCTATTAGGCTGCAGAGCGACTTGGATAGGTTAGGTGAGTGGGCAAATGCATGGCAGATGAAGTATAATGTGGATAAATGTGAGGTTATCCACTTTGGTGGTAAAAACAGAGAGACAGACTATTATCTGAATGGTGACAAATTAGGAAAAGGGCAGGTGCAAAGAGACCTGGGTGTCATGGTACATCAGTCATTGAAGGTTGGCATGCAGGTACAGCAGGCGGTTAAGAAAGCAAATGGCATGTTGGCCTTCATAGCGAGGGGATTTGAGTATAGGGGCAGGGAGGTGTTGCTACAGTTGTACAGGGCTTTGGTGAAGCCACACCTGGAGTATTGTGTACAGTTTTGGTCTCCGAACTTGAGGAAGGACATTCTTGCTATTGAGGGAGTGCAGCGAAGGTTCACCAGACTGATTCCCGGGATGGCGGGACTGACCTATCAAGAAAGACTGGATCAACTGGGCTTGTATTCACTGGAGTTCAGAAGAATGAGAGGGGACCTCATAGAAACGTTTAAAATTCTGACGGGGTTAGACAGGTTAGATGCAGGAAGAATGTTCCCAATGTTGGGGAAGTCCAGAACCAGGGGACACAGTCTAAGGATAAGGGGTAAGCCATTTAGGACCGAGATGAGGAGAAATTTCTTCACCAAGAGAGTGGTGAACCTGTGGAATTCTCTACCACAGAAAGTTGTTGAGGCCAATTCACTAAATATATTCAAAAAGGAGTTAGATGAAGTCCTTACTACTAGGGGGATCAAGGGGTATGGCGAGAAAGCAGGAATGGGGTACTGAAGTTGCATGTTCAGCCATGAACTCATTGAATGGCGGTGCAGGCTAGAAGGGCCGAATGGCCTACTCCTGCACCTATTTTCTATGTTTCTATGTTTGTCTAGGGCCGCGCGTAGATCTTGATAACTGAGGGGGGGCAGTGCTGTGCGACGAGGACAGGCTGGTGGAGGACCTTTGTTTTACTTATGTTTTATCATGTAAAGCTAACAGCTTACTTCTGGTGAAAATGACCACATACCCCTATCAGTTTTGATGTTTCCACAGCAGGTCAATCTTATTATGGCACAGCTTACCTTGCTGACTTCTGGAGTCCGAAGTTGCCCCTTTTCTTAAGGCCTCTTAACACCCAAAATTGGGGGCCACGCTGTGGAGTGCAGTGGCTGCCGACTTTTCATGTAATGGCTGCCATTATCAAAATTCCGTTCCTGCAGTATCCCGGCGGTGACCCGCTCTCCCCCTAGTGCTCCGCTGCTGCAGATCCGTGCTCAGTGTGTCATCACAATGTGCACTGCCGCTCTGCCCCCTCCCCCCACACCGACAGCAAAATTCCACAGTGAAAATCTTCCTCCTGCCTGCCGCTGTCAAACTTGCTTTTTCCGACGGTGCAGTGAGGCTGTGGCTGTCTGCAATGGCTGCTCGGCTGCCATTAAAGGGGAGGACGCACTGCCGGTGCTGCCATATTTCTTTTTGTTGGCCCGACAAATATAGCCCCGGGTTTGGGCGGGAAGCTAACCCTTCCTGGTGGCCCAGTGGACCGAACTTTAGAAATCGCACAGGCTCTCCCCTTTCAGTGAAGGGGAGAGCCGTGGTAACATGGTGCTGTGATGAAGTCGCTGATGACCGACAGCGACGACTACTCCGCAGCACCCCGACTTCTGCGCCTCGTGTACTCACTGCCACACTTCCGCCCCCATTATGAGCGACTTCTGGTCCGCCTGGAAAAAAAAAAGCCAAAGAGCCCAATTTCGCTCAAGAGGCCAGCTCAAGCACCATGGCGGTAAAAAACAGTAAAAAATGGGCGGAGGACAATTCCGGCCCCCTGCTCTTTACCCCTGGCTTTGTGATCAATAGGAATACAAGGCAGTGAGTGAAAGTCAGCAGCACACGTACATCAACATGAAGGATGTAGATCGTCAGTTGCGCTGCAAACAAAAACTCAACTGGAGGAATGGCATACTTCGAAGTTTGAAATATAGAATCATACAAGAAGTTTTACTGTATCAGACCTTCAAACACTAAAGTGAAGACCCCCCTCCCCCACGGCACTGTGACTCCTTTATAAAGGGATTTCATTTGGATTGCTGTAATTGCACAAATACACACAGGGCTCAATTTCTCCCAGTGATTTGCGCCGTTTTTTTGGTCTAAATTTAAAAATCCAAGTTTTCCCAAAGATTGTGCGCCAGCGTAACTCAGTTTAGTTACGATTTTTTTAGGTTCGTTTTTTTTTGCGTCATACGGGCGTAACCTGATGTCTGCGCCAGTTTTTCATATTCATGCTATGCAAGTTTGGCCAACTTACGTTTCTCTGAGGACGGCCTCTGTGACCACTCCCAAAAAACCTTCTGGGCATTTAAGAAAAATTGGTGCAGAAAGACGCCATGGTTTTCATGCAAAGTTTTGGAGGGAGTCAAGAACACATTAAATATGCATCAAGCAGCTTCATTTTTTCCAACTGATAACGCAGAAAATGGAATATTCATGCAATTCTTCAATTTTGGATTTAAAAAAAAGTACCACACCACCACCGAACGTCTCCAAACCCAGCTCGAGGGTCGGAGTGTCGGCTGGCAGAATTGGTCATTCGCCTGGACACAGGGGCTCGGCTTCAAAAGGGTGTGGAAGCCGAATTGAAAGATGAGAACCTTTACACTATGCAGCAAGCAGCAACAAATGAAGCGTGGGGACGGGAATGGGGGTGTCCCGATCGAAGCAAGCCTATTGCGCATGCACGCACCTGGGTGTGGTCCATAATAGGGCGTTGACCGTGGGGAGAGAGAGAACAAAGAAGCTCGTCCTGCCTGCTGTTTTGGGCTTCTTGCAAAGGTACAATTTAATCATTGCAAAGGGGCAACACTGACAATGCCACACCTCATGCAAGCCTTCTGCATGACGGTGCTGCAGAGACGACAATTGATTCAATGTCATCGTATGAGGAATCTCAGAGCATGGAGGATGATGGGCAGGAGGTCTTACTCACACCGGGTATATCGAGACAGACGTTTATACCTGCACCCGAATGATGCAGACTGTCAGAAGGCTGCGTTTCCACAAAGAAGTCTGTGTTAGTAAAAGCAGACCTACAACCTCGAAGCGTCAGGAGTCAACTGAAGTGAAGTTACAGCTGCCTTTCATTCTATGCATCTGGATCGTTCCAAGCCACAACTCGGGATGTGTGCACCATTTCTCAACATATAACACATATCTTCATTCGGCAGGTGACTGCTACACTATATGCGCGGAGGAATGACTAATAAAGTTCCCCATGACTGCCCAGACAATGCGTGAAAGGGCTGTGGGCTTCTCCAGGATTGCTGGCTTCCCAAAGGTACATAGCTGCATTGATTGTACCCACATCACCTTGCGAGCACCTTGAGGATTCAGAGATGTACAGGAACAGAAAAGGCTTCCACTCCGTGAATGTGCAGTTCGTGTGTGATGCCATGCAACACATCATGTCAGAGATACCGTGGGAGCACCCATGATGTGTTCATCCTACGTGAGAGCGCTATATTTGCCATTTTTCAGCAGCAGCCAGAAGGGCAGAGCTGGCTGCTCGGAGACAAATGGTACGGCCTCGCCACCTGGCTCATGACACCTTTACGCGTAACTCGGATGGAAGCTGAGCAGAAATACAACATATCACTTATTCCGACACGCAGCATAATAAGAGAGGACCATGAGTATCTTGAAACAACATTTCTGATGCCTGGACCATTCCGGAGGCTACTTCCAATACGCCCCTGAGATTGTCAATCAGTTCACTGTTGTGTGTTGTATGCTGCATAACTTAGCCATCATGAGGCAGCAGCAGCTGGTAGTCAAAGACCCACCTGAGGTGAGAATGGCTGATGATGAGGTAGATGCAGATGACGAGAAGGAGGAGGAGGAGGCGAGGAAACCATGCAACTACCTGAACCCGGAGCACGATAGCAGAGGGCAGGCCGTTGTGCCCCTTTAGCGATTGCTCGAGCCTTGCGCCAGCAGCTCATCAGTGAACGCTTTGCTGCCTGAAGTCTCAGTGGCAACTATTCAAAATGCTACTGTTTGGACCTGTTCCGTAATGTTGTGTTGTGTTCATGGAACAAATAATGGAAATTATTCAGTTTTAATTTAAAATATATTTTATTCAAAAGTTTAACACTTGTTTGTACTTAACTTTGATAAGAATATTTTTTATTTTTTATTAAACATGAAAGTTTTCAGTTAAGATCACTTACAAACTTTTAAACTTGTAAATTTACATAACTTACAAAAAACTTTTAATTTGAGAACAGTTACAACAGTAACAGCAGCAGCAAAGAAAGGCTGCACCCATCTCTCTCTGCCTTATTCGAAGACCGCTTGCTGCGCTTGGCCTTGTTGACTCCACCCCTGCCCGCAGACAGTGGCACAGCATTTCTCAGGTTGGTACCAAGCTTATTCTTTTGAATATCTCAGGTAATGCACATTTTTTGATGACGGGGGTGCGGGGGAAGACAGGCGGTAATGTGAAAGGCCTGGCCTGGGCCTCTTCAGAGGCTGGTCTGGGGATTGGAGTGGCAGTTGATTCTGTCAATGGCCACGGGGTCTGGGAGTGTTCCCTTATTGCAGCAGCTAACTCAGACATTCCCTCCCCTATGTGCCGTGACAGTGTCTCAACTACCTGCAACATTCCCTGCCACATATGCACCGACGTTGCATCAGTTGCTTGAGACATTCCCTTCCTCATGCTCCTGGACAGCGTTCCCATTTCTCACGAGTGCTGTTACTTCTCCCGACAGTCCCGATATCTCATCACCCACCCACTGATGACATCCAGGAGTGATCGTGTAAGCTCAATGCTCTCCACCCTCATTGGTTAGATTATGCACCTCACGAAAGCGCCGTCAAGCTCTCCTTCCCCTCCTCACCCTGGGTGTGGCTTGCTGCACCCCATTAGGACCCGAAGCCTCGGACCAAGGGGCCCTGGGTGTGGCTTGCTGCACCCCATTGGGACCCGAAGCCTCGGACCAAGGGGCCCTGGGTGTGGCTTGCTGCATCCCACTGGGACCCGCAGCCTCGGACTGTCCCAACAACACTCGTACCACTCAGGAAAGGGGTTGACACCTCAATGGGTGGCACCTGCACCTCCTCCAGAGTGAGTACAACAGTGTGGCTTCATCTATCACCTCCCCCTCATGCTCTTGGTCTGAAAGGTGGGATTGGATGATGTTCTCTTGAGGCTCGTCCGCGTCTGAATCTTCGACATTGTCAGGGTTGGCCTCAAGTTAATCGACAAATCGTTAGCAGCAGAGGAGGGGGCAGGGTGGGTGGCATGAGTAGACTCACATAGCGTAGGCAGCAGGCTGCTTTGACCACGATGAATGATAGCACATTGCATCAACCGAAGCATAGCTGACGGAGACATCCGGAAGCATGGCTAGCCCACGCAGTACTTAACATTTAGCAAAGCCAGAAATTTGCAGGACTTGCCCTCTCCCTCGAGTGTGGGCTCAGCTTGTGCAGTGGTTGCTTTTCTCCAGGCAGAACCCATCAAAGCAGCAATCCTGTCTTCCAAGTGTGTCAGTGGGTGCAGATTTACCGGGCCTCCTCCTGTTCGAGTTCTTTCCCTTTTGTTGTGTGCCACCTTCCTCTGCAAAGATGAAAATATAACTTTTTAGAGAGGGTGGCTTTCTGCTGAGTGGGATATTTACAGATGGTCACATTTACAATTGCAATTCCAGTGAATAGATCAAAATATTACTTCCACTAACTACTTGACCAAGGTCCTGCCACTTCTTTTTGCACTGTTCGAGACCTCAGGGTGGTCACCATTGCACAGTACTCTTCTGCAAGTTGGTTCCAGTGTTTCTTCATTTCTTTTGGTGAAACTTTTGTGCGAGCTCTGCTGGTGTCCAGCTCATGCCATCTGCCCTCAGAGTAACCAGTGGCTTTCATCCTGTAAGAAATTATTGGTCCGTGAGCTACGTTGCATCTTGTATTGCAGCTCCATTTTTTTCAATGAGAGTTAAAGTTCTCACACATCTGGCTCTTTATAAATGGCTGAATGCAGACTGGGAGATGTGCTGGGCATGCGCGCCTATAGAATCATGTCAAAAACGTCCTTTTTTCCCCTCGCGCATGCGCAGAAGGGGGTTGGAGGCGGGGGCGGGCATCATTTATTCGGCGCAGGCATTAGGCTCCACCCTCCCGAAGCTAAAGGACAGGCTGTACTGCTCCAATTTCAAATAATAGAACGAGGAAACTTGGTACTTTTTTTTTTGAGTAGTCGAGGCAAAAAAAAACGGGCGTAACTCGGGCAATATGCCAAAAAACAGCATTGGGGATAATTGAGCCCAAAAAGTCAACAAAGCAAACACTGTGCCAATGGGCAGCAATGCAATAAAGAACCTGCTTATTTATTAAAGGTTCACGGCGTTCCTTTCAGGGAGTTTTTGGACAGGCTGAATTCCTGGAATATTCTATACAGAAAAATTTGCTTTTGAGCGGTCATGTCTAAAAAAAAAATGGTATTGGAAGAAAAGCCGACACCCAAAATGTTAAGACTGACCGACTGAGTATTTCTAGCAAGTTGTTTCAGATTTCCAGCATTTGCAGTTTTTGTTTCATGTACAAAATGTTCTGCATTTTGGGATTTATTTTTGTTTAATTTACAAGGAACCCCGATCGACAAGAACAACTGCATTGCAATGAGGAGATGTCATCAACCTGAAATGTTTACTCCGTTTTTCTCTCCACAGATGCTGCCTAACCTGCTGTTTTTTATTTGAAGAAAAATTGCATGATGACTTGAGGATATCCCAAAGTGCTTTACACTTCAAAAGTACTCCGTTGGCTGCAGTCACTTTTGTAATATAATAAACGCGGCATCTAGTTTGCACACAGAAAGTTCCCACGAAGAGCAATGTGATAATATCCAGAATTCATTTTTACATAAGAACAGAAGAATTAGGAACAGGAGTAGGCCATCTAGCCTCTCGAGCCTGCTCCGCCATTCAACAAGATCATGGCTGATCTGGCCATGGACTCAGCTCCACTTACCTGCCCGCTCCCCAGAACCCTTAATTCCCTTATTGGTTAAAAATCTATCTATCTGTGATTTGAATAGGTTCAATGAGCTAGCCTCAACTGCTTCCTTGGGCAGAGAATTCCACAGATTCACAACCCTCTGGGAGAAGAAATTCCGTCTCAACTCAGTTTTAAATAGGCTCCCCTGTATTTTGAGGCGATGCCCCCTAGTTCTAGTCTCCTCGACCAGTGGAAACAATCTCTCTGCCTCTATCTTGTCTATCCCTTTCATTATTTTAAATGTTTCTATAAGATCACCCCTCATCCTTCTGAACTCCAACGAGTAAAGACCCAGTCTATTCAATCTATCATCATAAGGTAACCCACTCATCTCCAGAATCAGCCTAGTGAATCGTCTCTGTACCCCCTCCAAAGCTAGTATATCCTGCCTGAGGTAAGGTGACCAAAACTGCACGCAGTACTCCAGGTGCGGCCTCATCAATAACCTGCAGTTGCAGCAGGACCTCCCTGCTTTTGTACTCCATCCCTCTCGCAATGAAGGCCAACATTTCATTCGCCTTCCTGATTACCTGCTGCACCTGCAAACTAACTTTTTGGTATTCATGCACAAGAACCCCCAGGTCCCTCTGCACCGCAGCATGTTGTAATTTCTCCCCATTCAAATAATATTCCCTTTTACTGTTTTTTTTCCCCCCCAAGGTGGATGACCTCACATTTTTTGACATTGTATTCCATCTGCCAAACCTTACCCATTCGCTTAATCTATCCAAATCTCTTTGCAGCCTCTCTGTCCTCTACACAACCCGCTTTCCCACTAATCTTTGTGTCATCTGCAAATTTTGTTACACTACACTCTGTCCCCTCTTCCAGGTCATCTATGTATATTGTAAACAGTTGTGGTCCCAGCACCGATCCCTATGGCACACCACTAACCACTGATTTCCAACCCAAAAAGGACCCATTTATCCCGACTCTCTGCTTTCTGTTGGCCAGCCAATTCTCGATCCATGCTGATACATTTCCTCTGACTCCGCATACCTTTATCTTCTGCAGTAACCTTTTGTGTGGGACCTTATCGAATGCCTTTTGGAAATCTAAATACACCACATCCATCGGTACACCTCTACCCACCATGCTCGTTATATCCTCAAAGAATTCCAGTAAATTAGTTAAACATGATTTCCCCTTCATGAATCCATGTTGTGTCTGCTTGATTGCACTATTCCTATCTAGATGTCCCGCTATTTCTTCCTTAATGATAGCTTCAAGCATTTTCCCCCACTACAGATGTTAAACTAACCGGCCTATAGTTACCTGCCTTTTGTCTGCCCCCTTTTTAAAAAAAAAAACAGAGGCGTTACATTAGCTGCTTTCCAATCCGCTGGTACCTCCCCAGAGTCCAGAGAATTTTGATAGATTATAACGAATGCATCTGCTGTAACTTCCGCCATCTCTTTTAATACCCTGGGATGCATTTCATCAGGACCAGGGGACGTGTCTACCTTCAGTCCCATTAGCCTGTCCAGCACGAATCCCCTAGTGATAGTGATTATCTCAAGGTCCTCCCTGCCCACATTCCCGTGACCAGCAATTTTTGGCATGGTTTTTGTGTCTTCCACTGTGAAGACTGAAGCAAAATAATTGTTTAAGGTCTCAGCCATTTCCACATTTCCCATTATTAAATCCCCCTTCTCATCTTCTAAGGAACCAACATTTACTTTAGTCACTCTTTTCCGTTTTATATATCAGTAAAAGCTTTTACCATCTGTTTTTATGTTTTGCGCAAGTTTACTTTCATAATCTATCTTTCCTTTCTTTATTGTTTTCTTAGTCATTCTTTGCAGTCGTTTAAAATTTTCCCAATCTTCTAGTTTCCCACTAACCTTGGCTACTTATATGCATTGGTTTTTAATTTGATATTCTCCTTTATTTCCTTGGTTATCCACGGCTGGTTATCCCTTCTCTTACCGCCCTTCTTTTTCACTGGAATATATTTTTGTTGAGCACTTTGAAAAAGCTCCTTAAAAGTCCTCCACTGTTCCTCAATTGTGCCACCGTTTAGTCTGTTTCCAGTCTACTTTAGCCAACTCTGCCCTCATCCCACTGTAGTCCCCTTTGTTTAAGCATAGTACGCTCGTTTGAGACACTACTTCCTCACCCTCAATCTGTATTACAAATTCAACCATACTGTGATCACTCATTCCGAGAGGATCTTTTACGAGGAGATCGTTTATTATTCCTGTCTCATTACACAGGAGCTGATCGAAGATAGCTTGCTCCCTTGTAGGTTCTGTAACATACTGTTCTAAGAAACAATCCCGTCTGCATTCTATGAATTCTTCCTCGAGGCTACCCCATGCGATTTGATTTGACCAATCGATATCTAGGTTAAAATCCCCCATGATTACTGCCGTTCCTTTTTCACATGCCTCCATTATTTCCTTGATTATTGTCCGACCCACCGTGAAGTTATTATTTGGGGGCCTATAAACTACGTCCACCAGTGACTTTTTCCCCTTACGATCTCTAATCTCCACCCACAATGATTCTACATTTTGTTCATGAGAGCCAATATCGTCTCTCACAACTGCCCTGATATCATCCTTTATTAACAGAGCTACCCCACCTCCTTTCCCTTCTTGTCTATCTTTCCGAATTGTCAGATTCTCCTGTATGTTTAATTCCCAGTCTTAGCCACCCTGCAACCACGTTTCTGTAATGGCCACCAAATCATACCCATTTGTAATGATTTGTGCCGTCAACTCATTTACTTTGTCTCAAATGCCGCGTGCATTTAGGTAAAGTGTTTTAATACTAGTTTTTAAACCATGATTTTTAGTTTTGACCCCTCCTGCAGCCCCTTTATATTCATACATATTGTCCCTTCCTATCACCTTGTGGTTTACCCTTACCCCAGTGCTATTCTGCTCTGTTGCCTCCTGCCTTTTGCATTCTTTCTTGGGGTCCTGTTCATCTGAGCTCTCACCCACTCTAACTAGCTCAGAGCCCTCTCCTGGGTTCCGAATACTCCTTGCATTGAGGCACCGAGCTTTCAAGCTTGCCTTTTTATTACACTTTGACCCTTTAGAATTTTGCTGTACAGTGGCCCTTTTTGTTTTTTGCCTTGGGTTTCTCTGCCCTCCACTTTTACTCATCTCCTTTTGGTCTTTTGCTTCTCTCTCCATTTTGTTTCCCTCTGTCTCCCTGCATTGGTTCCCATCTCCCTGCCATATTAGTTTAATTCCTCCCCAACAGCACTAGCAAACACTCCCCCGAGGACATTGGTTCCGGTCCTGCCCAGGTGCAGACTGTCCGGTTTGTACTGGTCCCACCTCCCCCAGAACCGGTTCCAATGCCCCAGGAATTGAATCCCTCTCTGCTGCACCACTGCTCAAGCCACGTATTCATCTGAGCTATCCTGCGATTCCGACTTGGACTAGCACGTGGCACTGGTAGCAATCCCGAGATTACTATTTTTGAGGTCCTACGTTTTAATTTAGCTTTTAGCTCCTCGCTCCTTAAATTCGTCGTGTAGGACTTCATCCCTTTTTTTTAAAACCTATATCGTTGATGGAGAAGTTGAGGGACCTGGTCGGGTCCTTCGACTTGGTGGACGTCTGGCGAAATCTCCATCCCGACTCCAGCGCTTTTACTTGGGTGAGGCCTGGTGTAGGATGGTCCACAGTCGACCGCCTTTGTGTGTCTCGGGCGTATGTTTCCTGCGTCCTGGCGGCCTCCATGCGACCGGTGCCGTGTTCGGACCACCACCTGGTGTGGGCAGAGCTCGCTTCGCTCCGCGCGAGGACGGGGTCCGCGTACTGGCATTTCAACAACCAGCTGCTGGAGGACGTGCGGTTCCAGGACTCGTTCTGTCGTTTCTGGGCCGACTGGAGAAGGAAGCATGGGGGCTTCCCCCCCTTGAGGCTATGGTGGGACGTGGGCAAGGCTCACGTCCGCATCTTCTGTCAAGAGTACGCGAGGGGGTCGACCAAGAGGCGGGCGGCCAGGGTCGGGCGCCTAGAAAAAGAGGTGCTCGACCTGGAGTCCCGTCTCGGTCAAGTCGTCGAGGACCCGGCCCTGCGGATGGTGTACGAAGCGAAGGCGGCCACGCTGAAGGACCTGCAGCTCGTCGGGTCCCGAGGCACGTTCGTGAGGTCACGGATCCGATTCCTGCGGGATCTGGACCTCGCCTCCCCTTTCTTCTACTCGCTGGAAAAAAGAGAAAGTCCGTAAGCAGCTCTCGACACTGCTGGCCGATGACGGCTCTCTCGTCTCGGATCCGGAGGGAGTCAACAACAGGGCCTGTGAATATTACGGGGCTCTGTTCTCTCCGGAGCCGTCCAGCGAGGAAGCGCGTTGAGCTTTGTGGGAGGACCTGCCGAAAATCTGGAAGCTCCGCTAAGCGTGGCGGAGCTGACCGGCGCCATCAACCGGCTCTCGAGGGGAAAAGCCCCGGGGCTGGATGGGCTGACCGTGGAATTCCACAGGGCGTCCTGGGGTGCGACTACACGCGGGTCCTGGGGGAAAAGTCTGGCGACCAGGGAGATGCCCCTCTCTTGGCGCAGGGCAGTCATCATCCTGCTGCCTAAGAAGGGCGATCTCCGCCTCCTTAAGTACTGGCGCCCGGTCTCCCTCCTCAGCACGGACTACAAAATCTTCGCCAGGGCGATGTCTGCTCGTCTTGGCGCCGTGCTGGACCACATGATCCACCCCGACCAGTCCTGCACGGTCCCGGGCCGGACAATCCACGATAACATCCATCTGGTCCGGGACCTCATCCATCATTCCCAGGAGGCTGGTCTGTCGGTCGCCTTCCTATCTCTTGACCAAGAGAAGGCGTTTGACAGGGTGGATCACAACTATCTGTTCGAAACTCTGCGCGCTCTCTGGTTCAGGACGCATTTCGTCGCCCGGATCCGACTTTTGTACGCCGCCGCGGAGTGTCTGATTAAGGTCAACGGGTCCTTGATGCCGCCCCTTTGCTTTGGGAGAGGAGTGCGCCAGGGATACCCCATGTCCGGCCAGTTATATGCCATCTGCGTGGAGCCTTTCCTGCGCCTCCTGCGGACGAGGTTGACGGGACTGGCTCTGCAAGGGCCAGGCGTGGAGGTCATCCTCTCGGCTTACGCCGATGACGTGCTCCTCGCAGTAGAGGATCCCGCTGACCTGCGGAGGATGTGAGTGCCAGGAGATTTACTCGGCCGCATCCTCCGCCAGGATCAACTGGGATAAATGTTCCGGACTCCTGGTGGGTCAGTGGCGGGTGGACTCCCTGCTGGAGGAGCTCAGGCCTTTTGCCTGGAGCATGACCCATCTCCTCTATCTGGGAGTCTACCTTAGCCCCGACGAGGAAGCCTGGCTGGCAAACTGGCAGGAGCTAGAGGCCAAGGTCGCTGCTCGCCTAGGGCGCTGAACAGGACTGCTCCGAGTGCTGTCCTACAGGGGTCGAGCGCTAGTCATAAACCAACTGGTGGCCGCCATGTTGTGGTACCGGCTGGTCACTTTGACCCCTCCCCCTGCATTTGTCACCAAGATACAGAAGAAGCTGGTGGACTTCTTCTGTAACAACAGGAAGCACTGGGTCTCTGCCGCGGTCTTGAGTCTCCCGCTTGGGGAGGGCGGTCAGTCGTTGGTGTGCGTCAGCACCCAGCTCGCGACTTTCCGTCTTCAGACCCTGCAGAGATACCTTTACGTTGAGCCCCCTCCGAGGTGGCGTGCTCTGGCGATGTATTTCTTCCGCCAGCAGTACGGCCTCAACTACGACACGCAGCTCCTGTTTGTGAGCATGGGGGGCGTCAGGACCGCCTTCCAGGAGCTGCCTGTCTTTTACAACCAACTCACCAGGGTCTGGAGCAAAGTCTCCACCAAGCGCAGCTCTCCACCGGCTGGAGTGACGGCTGTCCTGCAGGAGCCGCTGCTCGGGAATCCATACCTCCACGACCGAGGTTTTAGGTGGCGGTCGGACGAGAGGGCTGTGGCTGGTGAGGTGACCAGGGTCAGGGACCTGCTCGATGGCGGAGGAGCGGGCTGGATGGCGCCAGACACGCTGGCGCGGCGCCTAAATTCGGCTGACGTCCGCCGCGCGGCCGATGCCATCGAGTCGCTAAAAACAGCTCTGGGCCCTGACTCCATTAGGTGCATCAAGGAGGCTCAAGCACGTGGGGAGATCCCGTCCGAACTGACCCCCGTCCGGACAGAATTCCTCATCGGCGCCAAACCCCGCAACCTCCCTCGGGAGCCGGCGCCTCACAACTTGAGCCGCCTCGGGGAAATCCCCTCCGTGCCTTTCAGTTCCGCGCGGAGGGGTTTCCTGTACGGACTGCTCCTGCACACTCAACTTTGCCATCCTCGCCTACCGTCCGGACACGCCATGGCGTACCATCTTGCCGTCCGGAGGAGGCGGGGGTCCCCGATAGAAGGCACTCTACGCGGGAGTCCTCCCACTATTTATCGGGGACTTGGCCTGGAGGGTGGTGCACGGAGCAGTGCCGTGCAATAAATTTTTAAGCCGGTTCACGGACTCCCAGGCCGCCTGCAATTTCTGCGGTCTGGAAGAGACCATGTTCCATGTTTTTATTGAATGCACGAGGTTGCAGCCCGTTTTATTATTTAAAGGGGCTGCTCCTGAAATTCTGGCTGCACTTCAGTCCCACACTCCTGATCTTTGGGCACCCTGTGCGGAGGGGAGCGGGTAGGTCCGAGGGCCTCCTCGTAGGACTGCTCCTGGGCACGGCCAAGGGTGCCATCAGCCGGTCCAGGCAGCGGGCGGTCGTTCTGCCTGACTGCCTGCCTCTCTTCCGTGCGTACATCCGCGCCAGGGTGTCCTTGGAGATGGAGCACGCGGTATACACCGGTGTACAGTTTTGGTCTCCTAACTTGAGGAAGGACATTCTTGCTGTTGAGGGAGTGCAGTGAAGATTCACCAGACTGATTCCCGAGATGGTGGGACTGACCTATCAAGAAAGACTGGATCAACTGGGCTTGTATTCACTGGAGTTCAGAAGAATGAGAGGGGACCTCATAGAAACATTTAAAATTCTGACGGGTTTAGACAGGTTAGATGCAGGAAGAATGTTCCCAATGTTGGGGAAGTCCAGAACCAGGGGTCACAATCTGAGGATAAGGGGTAAGCCATTTGGGACCGAGATGAGGAGAAACTTCTTCACCCAGAGAGTGGTGAACCTGTGGAATTCTCTTCAACAGAAAGTAGTTGAGGCCAATTCACTAAATATATTCAAAAGGGAGTTAGATGAAGTCCTTACTACTCGGGGGATCAAGGGGTATGGTGAGAAAGCAGGAAGTGGGTACTGAAGTTTCATGTTCAGCCATGAACTCATTGAATGGCGGTGCAGGCTAGAAGGGCTGAATGGCCTACTCCTGCACCTATTTTCTATGTTTCTATGAGAGGTGGGCACTGGAGGGAGTGGAGTGCATCATCACACCCGGCAACCAAATTTTAATTTGATTTTATGTTTTAAAGTTTAATTTGTTTTAATTGCCGGTGTTTTTAGTGTCCCCCTCCCCTTTTATAGGGGGCACTTGGAGAAATAAAAATATGATTTTAGTGCCCAACAAAGGGCCTTGAAACTGTTTGGTGTGTCCCCCAGATCGGGGGGACACGATTTAATGTTTTAGTTTCCTCCCAAAAAGAGTTCTGTGGACAAGCCCTCCAAGGTCCCTTTGTTCATCTGCACCCTTTCCTTATTTGCCCTCCCAAAGTGCTCTTCTCTGAATTGAATTCCATTTGCCACTGCTCTGCCCACCTGACCAGTAGATTGATGGGCTGCAGGAGGCCATGACTTTCCTCTTCATTATCAACCACACAACCAATTTTAGTGTCATCTGCAAACTTCTTAATCATACTCCCTATATTCAAATCTAAATCATTGATATATACCACAAAAAGCAAAGGACCCAGTACTGAACCCTGTGGAACCCCACGGGAAACATCCTTCCAGTCACAAAAACATCCATCAACCATTTACCTTTTGTTTCCTACCTCCAAGCCAATTTTGGATCCAACTTGCCACTTTGCCCTCGATCCCATGGGCTTTAACCTTAGGTGACCAGTCTACCATGTGGGGCCTTATCAAAAATAGGAGAAAAGATATGCGCTTACCTCTTGGTCGAACGCTCACCAGAGATCCCAGTCCTGACGCCTCCTCCTCTTGCACAACAGAGCGCATTCACGTTGGGATGCCCGCAGGAGTCACGTGGGCGAGCCCCAGGAGGGCAGAGAAAACGCTTCAAGGAAACCCTCAAAGCCTCCTTGAAAAAATGCAACATCCCCACCGACTCTTGAGAATCTCTGGCCCAATACCGCTCAAAGTAGAGGAGGAGCATCTGAGAAAGAACTTAACACTGAGTCCCTTCGCGGGGAGCATGCTGAAGCCAAGTACAAACAGCGGAAGGAGCGTACGACAAATCAAGCACCCCATCCACCCGTCCCTCCAACCACCATCTCCCCCACCTGTGACAGAGTCTGGAGATCCCACATCGAGTTCTCAGGTGACCATTTTAGTCTGCAAGCAAGTCATCCTCGACTCCGGGAACTGTCCAAAAAGACGACGATGACATCACGACAGAGGACATAGTACAAATGAATGGGAAATGGAAAAAATTGGACCAAAAATCATAAAACAAAATTAGGTTGAGGGATAGGAAGAGCATAATATTACAAAAGATTACATAAAGTTCATTGGGGAAGTTTTATTCAGAGTTGAATCCTCTATTTGCTGATAATAGCGATCAGAAATCAATTTATATATGGTACATAACGGATAGAATATTGACAAGTGATTTATAATGATCAAATAAAGTGCTGAGAAAAAAAAACAAGGCCCTGTAGCTTCAAAATACAATTCCAACTTAAAACCAAAGTGTTGTTAAAAGTTACTTTCAAGAAAGCAATAACCGTTTTTATTTCTCCCAACTTTGTTTCCTCCTGAAACTAATGCAGTTCCAAAGGTGCTTGCAGCCCTCTGTATATTCCTCAGACGCAAGCATAGCGAGTGTTGGCAGACTGGTTACCCAGAGGAAGGGGAGGAGCGGGTGCCAGACAGTGTGGACCTATCCAGACCCATAGGCTTCACAGGTACACTTTAGTGCAGGAGTCACTGCAGCACAACCATTGTTTCCACCCTCCTCCAATCCGAGGGATTCTGAGCCAAGTTTAGCACCGCCAGTGTGAATGAGTTGAACTAATTTAGCATAGATCAGGAATGAAGTCAATATCAGCTCCTGGAGAAACCCCTTCAGGATCACCAAGTGTCCAAATTATGTTTGGTTTAATCCTAAAAACGAACACATTCTGGTTAAAGTATTGCCAAATGGAAGATGTGATGCTGCACTATACTTCTGCAAAACTACCTGGCATGGCAGGGATAAGGGAAATGTGATGTCTTTCTTCAGAATTATTCCAAAAGAACTTGCATTGCACCACTTACAGTCTCTGTATTTATTTTAATTTGTTATGTATAACCGTTATTGTTAAACACAAAATGGATTGGAAGAGTTGCACCAATTCCCGCTCACTGCTGTAGGAAAGGCAGTTGGAGCATTGTTGTGGAGGCACCATGGGCGGTGGACTGCAGCGTTTCAAGAAGGCCCACCACCACCTTCTCAGAGCAATAAATTCAGCCTGGTCAGGATCACTCACACCCCCAGAACTAATGAGACAAAAAGTGCAGCTGAAGAACACCACGTCAGAAAATCCCAAGTAAGTCACATGCAACTTATAATACCAGCAGCATTATTTAGTGGGAAACGAGAAAACAATTTTTTTTTTTTTTTTTTAAATTACACACTTAGGAAATCAGCAGGCTGCAGAATTGTTCCGAAAGAGGTGCAATTAGTACTGTACATTTGAAGGGATCAACTGAAACAGAAAAAAAAATCAAACCTCGTCGAGCATGGATAACAACGACGTCATCCACAAGTGTCTTTGTAGTGATCGTGTAGAAAAGGTTAATCACAATTGGAGATATAAAAAATATTTTGAGAATCCACATCTGCAGTATAAAGCCGAAAGACAAGTCGAGAAATATAAAAAAATATACAAGTCTGAAGTTCAAAAGTGCTTCAAACTATTCAATGCAAATAGCGATTCCAAGAGTCAGACCCTGGCAATCTAGAAGTACAAGAATTGTAGTGATCTGAAGATTTGAGTTCCAAGCAACCCTGAATCGGTCGACAACGTTGCAAAAAGCCATCAGTTCTTAACCTGCTCACTAGATGGAGCATGGTCAACGAGACAATTTCCATTTTGGGGTAGAGGGGAATAAGAATGGGGAAAATAACTTTTCTCACTGGAATTTTGCTTGTGGAGACTTATCCACAGTCCTTATTAGAAGTGGGGCAACAATCCACAAACCATGGGGTAGGAACTTAAAACAAGAAAAATAATGAAAAGTTCAGGGATATGAGAGATGGCTTGAAGCCATTTGAATTAGCTTTCAGAAAGAATAATCAGCTGGGGTTGCAGCAAGAGCATGCAAGAGGCCAGAAATGAAATCTTGCTCAAGACAGCTCGGGCCTTATGTGAGGAACAAGTCCCATTATCACTGCAGATTCCAGTTAACACACGATGGAGATGTCAAGAATGCAGAACATTGACCGACAGGTCGGGCAGGGCACGCGATTGGAAAGCCACGTTTCAGGATGTTGCTGGTCTTGGCGGCTGGCGAACCACTTGCCCATACAGGTCAGGCACCACATGGGGCGACAGTAACACTGCTGGCATTCACCCTCATTGGGCTCCACACAGACTTTGACGAGTTTGATGTTAGCGGCTGTCTGCATGCAGCCAATGCACGGCTCCAGTTCCTGTTTCAAAGAAACATTTAACAATTAGAAAATATCAGTCAATACCTTAATAGGGCACGAGCTAAGGATTTAATGAGATCATTCACTTATTTATAACATTAAAGTTAGAGTTCGTACACACAGTTCTTTACCCTCGATAGCGCTTTTCTAGTTAAAAAATTAACTTCTCCACAACTCGTATAATCTTAGAACTGGGTCTAATTTTGGTAACTCCATGCTGCATCCTCTCAAGGCCAATGATAATCTTCTCAGGATGTGATGGCCAGTACTGTCATAGCACCCCAACTGGAGTCTAATTATTGCCATGTACAATATTACTTTAAGTTGTATTCTATCCTTTTCCTAATAGCCTCATCCATGCTATTACCACCAGCATTGAAGCACTGACCACACTCGATCAGCTCTGCTGGGCAGGCCATAGTTCGCATGCCTGACACGAGACTCCCAAAGCAAGTGCTCTACTCGGGACTCCTTCACGGCAAACGAGCCAAAGGTGGGCAGAGGAAACATTACAAGGACACCCTCAAAGCCTCCCTGATAAAGTGCGACATCCCTACTGATACCTGGGAGTCCCTGGCCAAAGACTGCCCCAAGTGGAGGAAGTGCTTCCAGGAGGGCGCTGAGCACCTCGAGTCTCAACACCGAGAGCATGCAGAAATCTAGTGCAGGCAGCAGAAAGAGCGTGCAGCAAACCAGTCCCACCCACCCTTTCCCTCAACGACTGTCTGTCCCACCTGTGACAAAGTCTGTGGCTCTCGTATTGGACTGTTCACCAAAGAACTCACTTCAGGAGTGGAAGCAAGTCTTCCTCGATTCCGAGGGACTGCCTATGATGGTGAATGCAATTTGACACCTCATTTCTCTTTTTAACGATAAAAAGGAAAAAGATTTGCATTTATATAGCACCTTTCATGACCTCAGGATGTTCCAAAGCTCTTTACAGCCAATGAATTCCTTTTTTGAAGTGGAGTCACAGCAGTAATGTGGGAAACACAGCAACGTCCCACAAACAGCAATGTCACAATAACCAGATAAACTATTTTTAGGTGTTATTTGAAGGACAAATATTGGGCAGGACACTGAGGAAAACGCCTCTGCTCAATTTCAAATAGTTCCATGGGATGCTTTACTTCCACCCAAGAGATTTAACATCTCATCCGATAGACAGATGGTGGTTTCAACAATCTCTCTTTATAACCCCCAGATTTCTTTCCTGATTGGTACACTGCTTGTTACAATAAAACACACAATCCATTATCCGGATCCGGGCACTGACTGGATCATCTTCAGTTTGGCGACTGCACTGTTAAACTGAAGAAACTCTGCTTGGTGTTCAGATCCACGGGCTCTTGGGTTTGTATTTCTCTTTATTTTCTCTATTCTCTGACCTCAATTGGATCTCGGAGAAAGCTTACTTTCCGTCACTGATTGCAACTCTTAACGAACACCGGCTTTACAAAGGAACTATCACAGACCTTCCCTTTCGTTATTTCCTCACATCCCCTTTTTCCCTGCCTCTGTAGTTTCTTAAACCTGCGGCATCTCTTAACATTTCCAGCCTGGTGATAGGGAATCGACCTGAAAGGTTAACTCTGTTTTTCTCTCTCCAAAGATACTGCCTGACTTGTTGCAAGTTTCCTAGCATTTTCTGTTTTTATTCTATTATTAGGCTCCTTGTTCCTGGATGAATCATTTTATACTTGTTGGCCGAGTTTCGTAAAAAAATCCAAATCCTTCTAAACGATGTTGAACTGCTAGAAGATGTGTGTGTGATCGTAGACTAACCACTGACCAGTCAGTGCTTAGCAGCAATTAGCGAGCCAAAAAGAATGCAGAGCTACATCACCAAGTCAATAGGTCAACCCTGAGGCAATGATGCTGATGTGGTGGACTGTGTGATATATTTATATATATTATAGGCCCCAATGAGCATTGCAAGTTAGTTTGATGAGGCAGATCCCCGATGTCATAAAAACTTACATTTATATAGCATCTTTCACAAGTGCTATACAGCCTATGAAGTACTTTTTGAAGTGTGGTCACTGTTGTAATGTCGGAAACACAGCAGACAGTTTTGCACACAGCAAGCTCCCACAAACATCATCATAGGCAGTCCCTTGAACCGAGGATGACTTGCTTCCACGTCAAAAAGTTCACAGGTATTTCAATGATGGACCTAAAATTCCAGGTCCAAACTAAATCTTGAAGGATGGAAGTTGCATGTGCTTGGATTTTATTAACGTGTGGTGGCCATTGCACACCAGCAACCACATGGGCTTGACAGAGCTAGGTCTTGGTCCAGTAGCAAGGATTAACCAGGACGACTGGAGACCTGCTCTGCTGCACGGACCTAGTGCGCACACATATCGCAGTGTGGGCTGGCCCATGCTGCCCCTGGGCCTTCACCTGTTCTGGGCCCCAAACACGCGCCTCTCCTGGGCCCCGATCACGTCCCTCTACACACTCTCGCCGCTCCTGCGCACCGATCTCGCCGCTCATGATCTACCTGCCCACGCTCCAATCACCGACCTGGACCTTGCCGATGTCCCTTTTCACTGCTGTTGCTCTCCTGCTCCAGCACGTGCTGATCGGAGCAGGCCAGGGAGCGGAAGGAGCAGCGTGGCAGCCTAGCCCAGCATTCTGTGCGACCGGGGCCTGTGAGCACCATCAGAGCAGACCGGGGAGCGAAAGGAGCAGCGTGGCAGCATACCACTCCCACAAACAACAACGTGATAATGACCAGATAATCTATTTGTGTGATGCTGATTGAGGGATAAATATTGGCCAGAACATCAGGGATAACTGCCATGCTCTTCGTTGAGATAGTGCCATGGGATCTTTTACCGAGGGGGCAGATCGGGCCTCGGTTTTAACGTCTCATCTGAAAGACAGCACCCCTGACAGTGCAGCACTCCCTCAGTACTGCATTGAAGATTTTTGTCTCTGGAGTGGGACTTGAACTCAACCTTCTGACCCAGAGGCAAGGGTGTTACCCACTGAGCCACAACTGACACTGCTGTGCGTTATGAAGTGTAAGTTATGAGGAAGGATTAAAAATTCTTGAACTCTTCAGCCTTGATAGGAGCCATACAAGAGGGGGCTTTATGAATACTCGAGACACAAAATGAAACAGGATATTGGGCCACAATTTGCTGGAGCATGCCCTGTTAAGACACTTTCTCTTCCCCTTCAGCTTGAAATTTTTTTGCACCATAAGTTGCTGGAAGTGCGGGATGGGACATCCGGGTCTTTGGTGAACAACGGGACCAATAGTGTATCTCCTTAACAGAGAGATTTAAGGATTGAGAAAGAAACAGAGGAACATCGAGAAGAAAACAGTTTGAAATAGAATTAAATCAGGTAAAGATCAGGGGAAAAAAGATTGGATTGAGGGGGAAAAAATTTTTAAAAAAATATTCTTTTAACAAATCTCTATGAATAATTTACTACTAGTAGGAATGAGACTCCATAGTTTCAACTGTTCCTTTTCTGGGATGGGGAGGTTAAGTGGCATTGCAGGAACAGAAATCTCATCAGTAAAAAGGTCCTTACACTGTTAAGTAGCATCCCTAAGATTCTGTTGTAATTAGTATGCAAATGCAGCAATCTCTTGAAAGTCAGGGGGAGGTTGACGTTGTGCTGCCCTTTTCGCAAGGCCAATGACAGAATGGTGCAAATCACCCAGCAATTTGTGATGATTTGCAACTAACGTGATACCTCTTCCTTGCCACAAATTGCTGCACGAATTACACACTAACAATGGGTTGTGCATTTTACCAGTACATTCTGGCCCATTAATCTGGAGCATAACAACTGCAGGACAGGGAACACAAATACAAACTAGATAAAGGCTAATGGCAAGAAATGCTGCTCGAAGAGAGATTAATATCTACAATGGTCTTCCAGGTGGAGACACAAACTTTGGAATCATAGAACATAGAAATATCAGGAGCAGGCCAATCGGCCCCTCGAGCCTGCTCTGCCATTCGATGAGATCATGGCTAATCTTCTACCTCAACTCCACCTTCCTGCACTATCTCCATAATCCCTCGATTCCCTTAATATCCAAAAATCTATCGATCCATGTCTTTTAAAGATATGCAATGATTGAGCATCCACAACCCTCTGGGTGGAGAATTCCAAATATTCACCACCCTGAGTGAAGAAGTTTCTCCTTATCCTAGTCCTAAATGGCCGATCCCTTATTCTGAGACTGTGACCCCTGGTTCAAGACTCCTTCTCCAGGGGATACACCCTCCCCTGCATCGACCCTGCCAAGCCTTGGAAGAATTTTGTATGTTTTAATGAGATAGAACATAAGAACATAAGAATTAGGAACAGGAGTAGGCCATCTAGTCCCTCGAGCCTGCTCCGCCATTCAATAAGATCACGGCTGATCTGGTCGTGGACTCAGCTCCACTTACCCGCCCTCTCCCCGTAACCCTTAATTCCCTTATTGGTTTAAAATCTATCTATCTTTGACTTGAACACATTCAATGAGATAGCCTCAACTGCTTCCTTGGGCAGAGAATTCCACAGATTCACAACCCTCTGGGAGAATAATTTTTTTCTCAACCCGGTTTTAAATTGGCTCCTCCGTATTTTGAGGCTGTGCCCCCTAGTTCTAGTCTCCACGACCAGTGGAAACAACCTCTCTGCCTCTATCTTGTCTATCCCTTTCATGATTTTAAATGTTTCTATAAGATCACCCCTCATCCTTCTGAACTCCAAGGAGTAAAGACCCAGTCTACTCAATCTATCATCATAAGGTAACCCCCTCATCTCCGGAATCAGCCTCGTGAATCATCGCTGTACCCCTTCCAAAGCTAGTATATCCTTCCTTAAGTAAGATGACCAAAACTGTACGCAGTACTCCAGGTGCGGCCTTACCAATACCTTATACAGTTGCAGCAAGACCTCCCTGCTTTTGTACTCCATCCCTTTCGCAATGAAGGCCAATATTCCATTTGCCTTCCTGATTACCTGCTGCACCTGCAAACTAACCTTTTGGGATTCATGCACAAGGACCCCCAGGTCCCTTTGCACCACAGCATGTTGTAATTTCTCCCCATTCAAATAATATTCCCTTTTACTGTTTTCCCCCCCCCCCCCCCCCAAGGTGGATGACCTCACACTTTCCGACATTGTATTCCATCTGCCAAACCTTAGCCCATTCGCTTAACCTATCCAAATCTCCTTGCAGTCTCTGAGTCCTCTGCACAACCCGCTTTCTCACTAATCTTAGTGTCATCTGCAAATTTTGTTGCACTACACTCTGTCCCCTCTTCCAAGTCATCTATGTATATTGTAAACAGTTGTGGTCCCAGCACTGATCCCTGTGGCACACCACTAACCACTGATTTCCAACCGGAAAAGGACCCATTTATCCCGACTCTCTGCTTTCTGTTCGCCAGCCAATTCTCGATCCATGCTAATACATTTCCTCTGACTCCGCGTACCTTTATCTTCTGCAGTAACCTTTTGTGTGGCACCTTATCGAATGCCTTTTGGAAATTTAAATACACCACATCCATCGGTACACCTCTATCCACCATGCTCGTTATATCCTCAAAGAATTCCAGTAAGTTAGTTAAACATGATTTCCCTTTCATGAATCCATGCTGCGTCTGCTTGATTGCACTATTCCTATCCAGATGTCCCGCTATTTCTTCCTTAATGATAGTTTCAAGCATTTTCCCCACTACAGATGTTAAACTAGCCGGCCAAGAGTTACCTGCCTTTTGCCTGCCCCTTTTTTTTAAAAAAACAGAGGCGTTACATTAGCTGCTCTCCAATCCGCTGGTACCTCCCCAGAGTCCAGAGAATTTTGGTAGATTATAACGAATGCATCTGCTATAACTTCCGCCATCTCTTAATACCCTGGGATGTATTTCATCAGGACTAGGGGACTTGTCTACCTTCAGTCCCATTAGCCTGTCCAGCACTACTCCCCTAGTGATAGTGATTGTCTCAAGGTCCTCCCTTCCCACATTTCTGTGGCCTGCAAATTTTGGCATTGTTTTTGTGTCTTCCACTGTGAAGACGGAAGCAAAATAATTGTTTAAGGTCTCAGCCATTTCCACATTTCCCATTATTAAATCTCCCTTCTCATCTTCTAAGGGACCAACATTTACTTTAGTCACTCTCTTCCGTTTTATATATCGGTAAAAGCTTTTACGATCTGTTTTTATGTTTTGCGCCAGTTTACCTTCGTAATCTATCTTTCCTTTCTTTATTGCTTTCTTAGTCATTCTTTGCTGTCGTTTAAAATTTTTCCAATCTTCTATTTTCCCACTAACCTTGGCCACCTTATACGCATTGGTTTTTAATTTGATACTCTCCTTTATTTCCTTGGTTATCCACGGCTGGTTATCACTTCTCTTGCCGCCCTCCTTTTTCACTGGAATATATTTTTTTTGCGCACTATGAAAGAGCTCCTTAAAAGTCCTCCACTGTTCCTTAATTGTGCCACCGTTTAGTCCTTGTTTCCAGTCTACTTTAGCCAACTCTGCCCTCATCCTACTGTAGTCCCCTTTGTTTAAGCATAGTACCCTCGTTTCTGACACAACTTCCTCATCCTCAATCTGTATTACAAATTCAACCATATTGTGATCACTCATTCCGAGAGGATCTTTTACGAGATCATCGTTTATTATTCCTGTCTCATTACACAGGACCAGATCCAAGATGGCTTGCTCCCTTGTAGGCTCTGTTACATACTGTTCTAAGAAACAGTCCCATATGCATTCTATGAATTCCTCCTCCAGGCTACCCCCTGCGATTTGATTTGACCAATCGATATGTAGGTTAAAATCCCCCATGACTACTGTCGTTCCTTTTTCACATGCCTCCATTATTCCCTTGATTATTGCCTGCCCCACCGAAGTTATTATTTGGGGGCCTATAAACTACGCCGACCAGTGACTTTTTCCCCTTACTATCTCTAATCTCCACCCACATTCAACATTTTGTTCATTGGAGCCAATATCATCCCTCACAACTTCCCTGATATCATCCTTGATTAACAGAGCTACCCCATCTCCTTTCCCTTCTTGCCTATCTTTCTGAATCGTCAGATACCCCTGTATGTTTAATTCCCAGTCTTGGCCACTTTGCAACCATGTTTCTGTAATGGACATACCCATTTGTAATGATTTGTGCCGTCAACTCATTTACTTTATTTCGAATGCTGCGTGCATTTAGGTAGAGTGTTTTCATCCTCGTTTTTAAACCATGATTTTTAGTTTTGACCCCTCCTGCAGCCCTTTTATATTCAGTGGCCCTTTTTGTTTCTTGCCTTTGGTTCCTCTGCCCTCCATTTTTACTCATCTCTTTTCTGTTTTTTGTTTCCCTCTGTCTCCCTGTATCGGTTCCCATCCCCCTGCCATATTAGTTTAACTCCTCACCAACAGCACTAGCAAACACTCCCCCTTGGGCATTGGTTCCATTCCTGCCCAAGTGCAGACCGTCCAGTTTGTACTGGTCCCACCTCTCCCAGAACCAGTTCCAATGCCCCACGAATTTGAATCCCTCCCTGCTGCACCACTGCTAAAGCCACGTATTCATCTGTGCTATCCTGCGATTCCTACTCTGACTAGCACGTGGCACTGGTAGCAATCCCGAGATTATTACTTTTGAGGTCCTACTTTTTAATTTAACTCCTAGCTCCTTAAATTCGTCTCGTAGGATCTCATCCCTTTTTTTAACCTATGTCGTTGGTACCAATGTGCACCACGGCAACTGGCTGTTCTCCCTCCCTTTTTAGAATGTCCTGCACTCGCTCGGAGACATCCTTGACCCTTGCACCAGGGAGGCAACATACCATCCTGGAGTCTCGATTGCAGCCGCAGAAACGCCTATCTATTCCCCTTATGATTGAATCCCCTATCACTATCGCTCTCCCACTCTTTTTCATGCCCTCCTGTACAACATAGCCAGCCACGGTGCCATGAACTTGGCTGCTGCTGCTCTCCCCTGATGAGTCATCTCCCTCAACAGCGGTCAAAGCAGTGTATCTGTTTTGTAGGGGGATGACCAGGTGGGACCCTTGCACTACTTTCTTTGTACTACTCTTCCTGCTGGTCTTCCATTCCCTAGCTGGCTGTGGATCCTTCTCATGCGGTAAGACCAACTCACTAAACGTGCCACTTATGTCATTCTCAGCATCGTGGATGCTCCAGAGTGAATCCACCCTCAGTTCCAATTCCGCAACGCAGTACGTCAGAAGATGGAGGCGGATACACTTCTCACACACGTATTCTTCAGGGACACCGGAAGCGTCCGAGTTCCCACATGGCACAGGAGGAGCATATCACGTGATCGAGCTCTCCAGCCATGCCTTAACCCTTCGATACCCTTAAATTGGTAATAACAATGTTACAGTTCACTTACTGATATAAAAAAGAAAAAGAAAAGCTACTTACCAATCACCAGCCAATCACTTACCCCATTGGCTGTGACATCACCTTTTGATTCCTTTCTACTTCTATTTTGCTTTCTCTCCCGCTGTAGCTGCACCGGTACGCCTTTTATAGGCCGCTCCAACGCTGCTCCCGCCTCTCCCCAACTGCCGCTGGCTCTCGAGCTCCCGCTGGGCCTTTTATAGGCCGCTCCAACACTGCTCCCGCCTCTCCCCAACTGCCGCTGGCTCTCGACCTCCCGCTGGGCCTTTTATCGGCCGCTCTCGCCTCTCACCAACTGCCGCTGGCTCTCGATTGCCCGCTGGGCCTTTTATAGGCCGCTCCCCTCTCACCAACTGCCGCTGGCTCTCGATCTCCCGTTGGGCCTTTTATCGGCCGGTCCCGCCTCTCACCAACTGCCGCTGGCTCTCTATCTCCCGCTGGGCCTTTTATAGGCCGCTCCCGCCTCTCACCAACTGCCGTTGGCTCTCGATCTCCCGCTGGGCCTTTTATAAGCCGCTCCCGCCTCTCACCAACTGTCGCTCAACTCTCATTCTTCTGAACCCTAGAGATTAAAGGTCTAGTCTACTCAATCGCTCCTCATAGGACAATCCCCCCCATCCCAGGAATAAGTCTGGTGAATCTTCGTTGCATTTCCTCAATGGCAAGTACATCCTTCTTTCGGTAAGGAGACCAAAACGGTACATAATGCTCCTGGGTGTGGTCTCACCAGGGCCCTATATAATTGCAGTAAGGCATCTCTGCTCTCAAACTCAAATCGTCTTGTAATAAATGTCAACATACCATTTGCTTTCTTAATTGCTTGCTGTACCTGCAGTTAAGAGACAGTTGCAAGTTGTGATTTGTGGGGGGGGGGGGGAAAAAAAGAGGCAAATTGCAGATTCCTACAGATGAGCCAGATTGGACGAATAACTTCCCTCATTTGTCCTTATCTTTAATCGTCATTACTTTGTATTGTTTAAAAGTATGAGAGATCTTGCTTTGAACATTCTCATGCAAGCTAGTTAAATAAATGCCTCACAGCTCACAACCACATTTGGAGCTAGCCGCTGCTTCTGCCCCAAACTCCATACCCTTGCTACCCATTGATTACATTCTCCTCCCCGATCACTGTCTCAGGTTGAACCAGACTGTTTGCAACCTCGGCGTCATATTTGACTCTAAGCGGAGCTTCAGACCCCATATCCTGTCCATCACAAAGACTGGGGGAAGTTTATAGATTTCCAAGTGATTATGAATTCATGGCTTCAAGTCAGAAAAAAAGCAGTTTTTTCACCTTAAAATAATTTAGACAGTGGAATGTGAAAAGCTCGCAAAGCTTTCATATTAATAAAAGCACACGCCAGACTGTATTTCTCTTGTCAGCCATGGTAGCTATACCTTACTGAAACTTTTTAAAAGGCAAGTGTGACCTCCCACCTGAAGTCCATGCGAGTTCCTGATCTGGTGTAATATCTCCAAGTTTGCAGATGACATTAAACTGGGTGGCGTTGTGAGCTGTGAGGGGGACACTAAGAGGCTTAAGAGTGACTTGAACAGGTGAGTGGGCAAATGCATGGCAGATGCAGTATAATGTGGATAAATGTGAAGTTATCCACTTTGGGGGCAAAAACGCGAAGACAGATTATCTGAATGGTGGCAGTTTAGGAAAAGAGGAGGTGCAACGAGACCGAGGTGTCATGGTTCATCAGTCATTGAAAGTTGACATGCAGGTACAGCAGGCGGTGAAGGCAGCAAATGGTATGTTGGCCTTCATAGCAGGGGATTTGAGTATAGGAGCAGGGAGGTCTTACTGCAGTTGTACAGGGCCTTGGTGAGGCCTCACCTGGAATAGTGTGTTCAGTTTTGGTCTCCTAATCTGAGGAAGGACGTTCTTGCTATTGAGGGAGTGCAGCGAAGGTTCACCAGACTGATTCCCAGGATGGCAGGACTGACGTATGAGGAGAGACTAGATCAACTGGGCCTTTATACATTGGAGTTTAGAAGGACGAGGGGGGGATCTCATAGAAATATGAAAGATTCTGACGGGACAGGTTAGATGCAGGTAGAATCTTCCCGATGTTGGGGAAGTCCAGAACCAGGAGACACAGTCTTAGTATAAGGGGTAGGCCATTTAGGACTGAGATGAGGAGAAACTTCTTCACTCAGAGTTGTTAACCTGTGGAATTCCCTGCCGCAGAGAGTTGTTGATGCCAGTTCATTGGATATATTCAAGAGGGAGTTATCCCACTGCAAAACAGATACACTGCTTTGAGTACTGTTGAGGGGGATGACTCATCAGGAGAGGGCAGCAGCAGCCAAGTTCATGGCACCGTGGCTGGCTCTGTTGCACAGGAGGGCAGGAAAAAGAGTGGGGGAGCGATAGTGATAGGGATTCAATTGTAAGGGGAATAGATAGGCGTTTCTGCGGCCGCAACTGAGACTCCAGGATGGTATGTTGCCTCCCTGGTGCAAGGGTCAAGGATGTCTCGGAGCTGGTGCAGGACATTCTAAAAAGGGAGGGAGAACAGCCAGTTGTCGTGGTGCACGTTGGTACCAACGACATAGGTAAAAAAAAGGGATGAGGTCCTACGAAATGAATTTAAGGAGCTCGGAGCTAAATTAAAAAGTAGGACCTCAAAAGTAGTAATCTCGGGATTGCTACCAGTGCCACGCGCTAGTCAGAGTAGGAATCGCAGGATAGCTCAGATGAATATGTGGCTTGAGCAATGGTGCAGCAGGGAGGGATTCAAATTCCTGGGGCATTGGAACTGGTTCTGGGGGAGGTGGGACCAGTACAATCCGGACGGTCTGCACCTGGGCAGAATCGGAACCAATGTCCTCAGGAGAGTGTTTGCTCGTGCTGTTGGGGAGGAGTTAAACGAATATGGCAGGGGGATGGGAACCAATGCAAGGAGATAGAGGGAAACAAAAAGGAGGCAAAAGCAAAAGACAGAAAGGAGATGAGGAAAAGTGGAGAGCAGAGAAACCCAAGGCAAAGAACAAAAAGGACCATTGTACAGCAAAATTCTAAAAGGACAGAGGGTGTTAAAAAAACAAGCCTAAAGGCTTTGTGTCTTAATGCAAGGAGTATCCGCAATAAGGTGGATGAATTAACTGTGCAAATAGATGTTAACAAATATGATGTGATTGGGATTACGGAGACGTGGCTCCAGGATGATCAGGGCTGGGAACTCAACATCCAGCGGTATTCAACATTCAGGAAGGATAGAATAAAAGGAAAAGGAGGTGGGGTAGCATTGCTGGTTAAGGAGGAGATTAAGGCAATAGTTAGGAAGGACATTAGCTTGGATGATGTGGAATCTATATGGGTAGAGCTGCAGAACACCAAAGGGCAAAAAACGTTAGTGGGAGTTGTGTACAGACCTCCAAACAGTAGTAGTGATGTTGGGGAGGGCATCAAACAGGAAATTAGGGGTGCATGCAATAAAGGTGCAGCAGTTATAATGGGTGACTTTAATATGCACATAGATTGGGCTAACCAAACTGGAAGCAATACGGTGGAGGAGGATTTCCTGGAGTGCATAAGGGATGGTTTTTTAGACCAATATGTCGAGGAACCAACTAGGGGGGAAGGCCATCTTAGACTGGGTGTTATGTAATGAGAGAGGATTAATTAGCAATCTCGTTGTGCGAGGCCCCTTGGGGAAGAGTGACCATAATATGGTGGAATTCTGCATTAGGATGGAGAATGAAACAGTTAATTCAGAGACCATGGTCCAGAACTTCAAGAAGGCTAACTTTGAAGGTATGAGGCGTGAATTGGCTGGGATGGATTGGCGAATGATACTTAAGGGGTTGACTGTGGATGGGCAATGGCAGACATTTAGAGACCGCATGGATGAACTACAACAATTGTACATTCCTGTCTGGCATAAAAATAAAAAAGGGAAGGTGGCTCAACCGTGGCTATCAAGGGAAATCAGGGATAGTATTAAAGCCAAGGAAGTGGCATACAAATTGGCCAGAAATAGCAGCGAACCTGGGGACTGGGAGAAATTTAGAACTCAGCAGAGGAGGACAAAGGGTTTGATTAGGGCAGGGAAAATGGAGTATGAGAAGAAGCTTGCAGGGAACATTAAGACGGATTGCAAAACTTTCTATAGATATGTAGAGAAAAAGGTTAGCAAAGACAAACGTAGGTCCCCTGCAGTCAGAATCAGGGGAAGTCATAACGGGGAACAAAGAAATGGCGGACCAATTGAACAAGTACTTTGGTTCGGTATTCACGAAGGAGGACACAAACAACCTTCCGGTTATAAAAGGGGTCGGGGGGTCTAGTAAGGAGGAGGAACTGAGGGAAATCCTTATTAGGCGGGAAATTGTGTTGGGGAAATTGATGGGATTGAAGGCCGATAAATCCCCAGGGCCTGATGGACTGCATCCCAGAGTACTTAAGGAGGTAGCCTTGGAAATAGTGGATGCATTGACAGTCATTTTCCAACATTCCATTGACTCTGGATCAGTTCCTATAGAGTGGAGGGTAGCCAATGTAACCCTACTTTTTAAAAAAGGAGGGAGAGAGAAAACAGGGAATTATAGACCGGTCAGCCTGACATCGGTAGTGGGTAAAATGATGGAATCAATTATTAAGGTTGTCATCGCAGTGCATTTGGAAAGAGGTGACATGATAGGTTCAAGTCAGCATGGATTTGTGAAAGGGAAATCATGCTTGACAAATCTTCTGGAATTTTTTGAGGATGTTTCCAGTAGAGTGGACAAGGGAGAACCAGTTGATGTGGTATATTTGGACTTTCAGAAGGCGTTCGACAAGGTCCCACACAAGAGATTGATGTGCAAAGTTAGAGCACATGGGATTGGGGGTAGTGTGCTGACATGGATTGAGAACTGGTTGTCAGACAGGAAGCGAAGAGTAGGAGTAAATGGGTACTTTCCAGAATGGCAGGCAGTGACTAGTGGGGTGCCGCAAGGTTCTGTGCTGGGGCCCCAGCTGTTTACACTGTACATTAATGATTTAGATGAGGGGATTAAATGTAGTATCTCCAAATTTGCAGATGACACTAAGTTGGGTGGCAGTGTGAGCTGCGAGGAGGATGCTGTGAGGCTGCAGAGCGAGTTGGATAGGTTAGGTGAGTGGGCAAATGCATGGCAGATGAAGTATAATGTGGATAAATGTGAGGTTATCCACTTTGGTGATAAAAACAGAGAGACAGACTATTATCTGAATGGTGACAGATTAGGAAAAGGGGAGGTGCAAAGAGACCTGGGTGTCGTGGTACATCAGTCATTGAAGGTTGGCATGCAGGTGCAGCAGGCGGTTAAGAAAGCAAATGGCATGTTGGCCTTCATAGCAAGGGGATTTGAGTACAGGGGCAGGGAGGTGTTGCTACAGTTGTACAGGGCCTTGGTGAGGCCACACCTGGAGTATTGTGTACAGTTTTGGTCTCCTAACCTGAGGAAGGACATTCTTACTATTGAGGGAGTGCAGCGAAGGTTCACCAGACTGATTCCCGGGATGGCAGGACTGACCTATCAAGAAAGACTGGATCAACTGGGCTTGTATTCACTGGAGTTCAGAAGAATGAGAGGGGACCTCATAGAAACATTTAAAATTCTGACGGGGTTAGACAGGTTAGATGCAGGAAGAATGTTCCCAATGTTGGGGAAGTCCAGAACCAGAGGTCACAGTCTAAGGATAAGGGGTAAGCCATTTAGGACCGAGATGCGGAGGAACTTCTTCACCCAGAGAGTGGTGAACCTGTGGAATTCTCTACCACAGAAAGTTGTTGAGGCCAATTCACTAAATATATTCAAAAAGGAGTTAGATGAGGTCCTTACTACTAGGGGGATCAAGGGGTATGGCGAGAAAGCAGGAATGGGGTACTGAAGTTGAATGTTCAGCCATGAACTCATTGAATGGCGGTGCAGGCTAGAAGGGCCGAATGGCCTACTCCTGCACCTATTTTCTATGTTTCTATGTCTATATGGCCCTTACGGCTAAGGGGATCAAGGGGTATGGAGAGAAAGCAGGAAAGGGGTACTGAGGAAATGATCAGCCATGATCTTATTGAATGGTGGTGCAGGCTCGAAGGACCGAATGGCCTACTCCTGCACCTATTTTCTATGTTTCTATCTCAGCCTTACCGTTAGTAGAAGACACTGAGCAAAGGCCACACTTGATGGCAAGGAAGAAAAATAGGGTACAATATTCTCTTCTCGGAATGTAACTTTAGCTCAGCAAAAACATGCACAGGTCAAAAGATGGAATAAGCTTTCCCATGTCCAGCCAGCCCTCTGCTTCTATTGTATTTTTAAAATTATTATATTCATACTGTATTGATCATACTAATTTTTGCATCACCACCTGGTGCAAGCAACACATTTTGTTTAGGCTTTCTTGTACTGTTGCACCATGAAAAACAGCTCCCTTTCTCCCATTGCCAAGCCAAAAAGTCATCAATTGTATTGAGGAGCTTAATCATTACTCAGGCAGCCATTAGAAGGGGAGGCTGGAAAGCCACATATTATATATGGATGAGCAGCATGAAAAAATGACTGATGCTGAAGGGAGGAGTTTGGGCCCACATGCCATCTCTTCCAACTGGAAATGAGGAACGGGATGTACAAAATAAACATGGTTGGGGGGCCGAGGAGACTTTTGGAAAATCCCTTTACCTTCACTAATTCAGAACATTAAAATATTAACAACTTGCATTTATATAGCACTGTTGACATAGTAAAGCATCCCAAGCACTTCATAGATGTGTTATCAAACAAAATTTGACACCGAGCCATGTAAGGAGATTAGAACAGGTGATCAAAAGCTTGGTCAAAGAGGTAGGTTTTGTTATGTATGTAAACATTGCAACTGTGTAAGACTTGCCATCAGAGGGCGCAACTGTTGGAGGACCAAAGCTCACCTGAACACCTCGTGCAAGGGAGTATAAAAGGCTGTCTGCTATGCTGCCTAGGGACTCTGGAGCTGTATTCGAGACTAAGGTCACATCAGTTTGAGCTCACAGTAAGTACTCAGTCTTGTGAAGTTCTTCCATACTTAACAGGTTTTAAGGAGCAACATAAAGGAAAAGTGAGAGGTAGCGAGGCTGTCAGATTTAGGGAGGGAATTCCAGAGCTTAGGACCTCGGCAGCTGAAGGCACTGCCGGCAATAGTGGTACCAAGGAAATCAGAGATGCACACGAGGCCGGAATTGAATGAACGCAGAGATCTCAGAGGGTTGTAGGACTGGAAAAGGTTACAGAGATAGGGAGATCTCGGAGGGTTGTAGGACTGGAAAAGGTTACAGAGATAGGGTGCTGTGATGCCATGGAGGGATTTGAAAACAAGGGCGAGAATGTTTTCTTTTTTAAATTGAGGCGTTGCCAGCCAATATAGGTTAGCGAGCACAGGGGTGATGGGACTTGGACGGAGTTAGGATATGGGCAGCAGAGTTTTGGATGAGCTCAAGTTTATGGAGGGTGCAAGGTCAGAGTCCTCCCTCCATTGTTAAACGGTGCAGTGGACAGAATCAGAGCCAGAGGATATGCTTTGTATCTCATTTTAGGCAAAGGATTGGGCCCAGCAGTAACTTTATATGACTAATGTCACACAACACAACAGTGATACATGTAAAAAAAGAAAGTTTAATTTTGATAACCTGTACCTGATTACCAGATAGATGATACCGCTGGTTCAATTCCACCTGGATCTTGAACGTGTCAAGAAACATGTCGCTCAGAGACTGATGGATGACTACATTATGGGCATTACGAACTGTTGTGTGGAGTTTCTCACGCAGTTCGCCGTACTCTGTCGAATTCAACCTGTGAATAAACAGATAAACATAGAATCATAGATTGGTTGCAGCACAGTCGAAGGCCATTCACCCATGCTGTCGCTCCCTCTCTCTCTCTCACTCCACCTCCCTCTTCTCCACAGCCCTGCAAGTTTCTTTTCCTTCAGGTGCTTATCCAACTCCCTTTTGAAAACCATGGTCGAGTCTGCCCAAACCATCCTTTCAGGCAGTACACTCCAGATCCTAAGCACTCGCTCCGTGAAAAGTTTTTTTCTTATGTCGCCTTTGGTTCTTTTGCCAATCATCTTACATCCGAGTCCTCGTTCTTTCTACCAAAATGCATCACTTTGCACTTTTCTGCGTTAAATTTCATCTGCCATGTGTCCGCCCATTTCACCAGCCTGTTTATGTCTTCCTGAAATCCATCACTATCCTCCACATTGCTCACTATACTTCCAAGTTTTGAAATTGTGCCCTGTACACCCAAGTCATTAATATACATCAAGAAAAGCAGTGGTCCCATTACCAACCCCTGGGGAATTCTATACCTTCCTCCAGTCTGAAATACCGTTCATCACTACGCTGTGTTTCCTGTCACTTAGCCAGTTTCGTATCCATGTTGCCACTGACCCTTTTATTCTATGGGCTTCAACTTTGCCGGCAAGCCTATTATGTGTCACTTTACCGAACACCTTTTAGAAGTCCATGTACTGCACATCAACCGCATTTCCCTCATCAACCCTCTGTTACCTCATGAAAAAACTCAATCAAGTTAGTTGAACACAATTTGCCTTCAACAAATCCGTGCTGGCTTTCCTTAATTAATCTATACCTGTGCAAGTGACTTAATTATGTCCTGGATTATCATTTCTAAAAGCTTCCCCACTAACGAGGTTAAACTGATTGGCCTTTTTTTTATTCGTTCATAGGATGTGGGCTTCAGTGGTAAGGCCAGCATTTATTGCCCATCCCTAATTGCCCTTGAGAAAGTGGTGGTGAGCCACCTTCTTGAACTGCTGCAGTCTACGTGGTGAAGGTCTTAGTATACTTTTTTTGTAGCGGTTGGGTACAACTGAGTGCCTTGCTCAGCCATTTCAGAGGGCAGTTAAGAGTCAACCACATTGCTGTGGGACTGGAGTCACATGTAGGCCCACACCAGGTAAAGATGGCAAATTTCCTTTCCTAAAAGGACATTAGTGAACCAGATGAGTTTTTCATGACTATCCTAGAGTTACACTAGTTTTTATAATCCAAATTTATTTAATTGAAATTAAATTCCCCAGCTGGCATGGTGGGATTTGAACTCATGTCCCTGGATTACTAGTCCAGTAACATAACCACAATTCTACCGTTCCCATAGTTGCTGCATTTATGTTTACAAAGTGGACTTTAATTTCTGAGGGGAAACAATTTTAGTTCCTTTCTTTCTGCACCCCCACCCACTCACCAAAACAATCAACTTCCCACTTGGCACGGTTTTGTTGAAGGAGTGGGTAAGAGGACATAATGCTGGTGTTGAGGGAAGGGAATTAGACAATCAGAACCATAAGGGAAAGGGATATGGATTTAAGTTATAATCAATGATAAATTGGATAGTCAGCTGCAGACTTGTCTCCATTACCTACCTAATGTCGAATGGCTTGACGTTCGGATTGATGCTGCCCACTCGGATTGTGAGGAATTGCACTGGCGTGTTCAGGTCAGGACACAGCTCATGCTGCCTTGATTCAGTCAAAGTGAGGTGAATGTCCTGCTGTTGCGCTATATGAACACTATACGTAGTCACCTTCATCACCCAGGTATCAGTGACAATAACTCGGGCTCCTGGTGCCCCAGACGCAAATTTATCAATCCGTCGGAACTCGGTATTAACAGAAGATGCCACAGCTCTCCAACCAGACTGCGGAAGGGCATGGTGCGCAAGGCTTCTGGCTATCGGATGGTTGTCCCACTTATTTAAGGACCAGTACAACACCACAAGGCTAACAATGGCAGGGAGGAGCACGGCAATCACGAAGTAAATCATCCAGCCCTCGCTTACTAGAAAGTAGTAGTGCTTTTCACCTGAAGATGCAAGACACATTCCTGCATAATAACCTGCAACAAACAAACAGCGATAAGAATGATGAGTAACATGCATTAAAAAGCACTCCAGGAAAGGATCACGGAATACCTATTCACAAACATTCAAAACTTATTCATCACTCAAATCAAAAAATGCACCCCCAATGTTTCTACTCTAACTATAGCCTTATTGCCAAACTTCCCTTTCTCTCCAATATAACCCTTGCATTCATATATCATCTTACACATTTTGACATCCAGTGCCCATTTTGTTGACAAATGCAACAGCCATTCTGTGCACAGCAACGTCCCGTAATTAGCCATATGAACAACCAATCAACGTACTTGCAGGCAAGATTGGCTGGGGGGGCGAATGTTGCTCAGGCAGGACAGCTTGCTGCTCTTCTTGTGCCATGTGATCTTCAACATCCACTTGCACCACTAGAATACGTAAGACTTTGGTTTATTGCCTCATTCCAAGGATAGCAGCTCCAGCAATACAGCACTTGCTTCATACTGCACGGAGGGTGGATAAGGAATTGGGTGAAAGAGAGGAAGCAGTGGATACTACTAACCAAAGGGGTGACTCAGGTTGGGGAAATATGCTGAGGGCTCATCCTTGGGTCCTTGTCCTTTCTGATCTACATAAACAACCTGGATTGTGCCCAGACATTAAAGCAACATACAGATGCAGAGTTATATTGCTAAATTGATAAAGTACAAGTTTTCTGCATGGACTGCTCCTTGGGTAATGTGTTCAGTTCTGCCCAATGAGGCATAAAGGAAAAAGGTTCATGCTCAGGAAGCAACATAGCACAAGGTCTACAAGGCTGATCTGTCAGAAGTCAGTTGTGAGCAAAGATCTGAAACATTGAGACTGCTCAGCCTTGTAAGAGCAAACCTTACAAAAGTAATGTTAAAATAATCAGGGGACTAGAAAGTTAGTCTGGAATACTAGTTCAAATTAAACCATGTGTAGTACTATATACAAGCCAGTCAGATGCAATTCAGGTTGAATATCAGGAACCATTTCATCACCCAGAGTTACCAATAGCAAGAATTGTTTTCTGGGTGGAGACCAAAAAAAGGCTGGAGTTGGATGCTGTGCTAGCTTCCCTCATCTGTCCGGGTGTGTCTGCATAAATGTGCTCACACTCACCGCTTTCTAACTCAGAGACAATGAGCTAAGTTGGCAGACACACATCACTTGCTTCGTAGTCTTAGTAACTACCAGAACTATTGGCCGGCAGCTTTCATTTTCGGCTCTAGTCCCTTCATTTGAATTTGAGATTACAAAACCCCCTCACTGTGAGCGATTGATTAACATCTGCAGTTTTCTTTTTTAAATTAAGCACAACCCCAAAGTCCCCTGCTGGCCGAATACTGACAAGGGGGTGCATGGGGGGCTGAGGCACCGTCCGAAGTTTGCAAAACTCCCAATGAAAGCACTGGCGATTCGCCCTGCAACTGCACCCGAGCTGCCAACATTGCAGAGACCGAGCCCGCTGACACCAACACACACACACACACACACACCCCCCGGCGGCCCTGACCTAGCGGCAGCAGCGAATGCACGGTGACGGTGGCCGCCGTCCTGCGGATGTGATAGTGGGTGAAGCCCAGGTCCTCACTGCCCAGCTGCTCAGACAGCAGGTCCTGCACCGTCACCCCCGCCGAGCGGAACTCGGTCGGAGTGAAAACAAAACAGAACGACAACACGACGTAGAAAAGGCTGAAGGCCGCCTCAGGGCTGTCCATCTCCAACACCACCAGCCCCTTGCCGGTCGCCTGGGGAAACACGGATATCCGGCGTGGGCCCCGCCCCCATCCGTCACATGGTCCCGCCCTAATCCAGGCCCCGCCCGTCCCGTCACTGCACGCATGCGCAATGCCTTGTGTGTTGCTAGAAGTGCAACTTAAAAGGCTGTGCAGTCATAGAATAGAACCATAGAATATAAATTTACAGCACAGAAGGAGGTCATTTCGGCCCATACTGTCCACGCCGGCCGACAAAGAGCTATCCAGCCTAATCCCACTTCCCAGCTCTAGGTCCGTAGCCCTACAGGTTACTTAAGTGCATAGCCAAGTACTTTTAAAATGTGGTGAGGGTTTCTGCCTCTACCATCCTTTCAGGTAGTGAGTTCCAGACCACCACCACCCTCTGGGTGAAGAAATTTCCCCTCACATCTCCTCTTAAACCTCCTACAAATTACTTTAAATATATGACTCCTGGTTGTTGACTCTGCTGCTAAGGGAAATAGGTCTGTCATATCCACTCTATCTAGGCCCCTCATAATTTTATACACCTCAACAAGGTCTCCCCTCAGCCTCCTCTGTTCCAAAGAAAATAACCCCAATCTTTCCTCATAGCTAAAATTCTCCAGTCCAGGCAACATCCTCGTAAATCTCCTCTGTACCCTCTCCAGTGCAATCACATTTTTCCTGTAATGTGGTGACCAAAACTGCACTAGCTGTGGCCTAGCTATTGTTTTATACAGTTCATAGAAAAATAGAAACTCGGTGCAGGAGTAGGCACTTCGAGCCTGCACCGCCATTCAATGAGTTCATGGCTGAACATGCAACTTCAGTACCCCATTCCTGCTTTCTCACCATACCCCTTGGTCCCCCTAGTAGTAAGGACTTCATCTAACTCCTTTTTGAATATATTTAGTGAATTGGCCTCAACAACTTTCTGTGGTAAAGAATTCCACAGGTTCACCACTCTCTGGGTGAAGAAGTTCCTCTGCATCTCGGTCCGAAATGGCTTACCCCTTATCCTTAGACTGTGACCCCTGGTTCTGGACTTCCCCAACATTGGGAACATTCTTCCTGCATCTAACCTGTCTAAACCCATCAGAATTTTAAACGTTTCTATGAGATCCCCTCTCATTCTTTTGAACTCCAGTGAATACAAGCCCAGTTGATCCAGTCTTTCTTGATATGTCAGTCCCGCCATCCCGGGAATCAGTCTGGTGAACCTTCGCTGCACTCCCTCAATAGCAAGAATGTCCTTCCTCAAGTTAGGAGACCAAAACTGTACACAATACTCCAGGTGTGGCCTCACCAAGGCCCTGTACAACTGTAGTAACACCTCCCTGCCCCTGTACTCAAATCCCCTCGCTATGAAGGCCAACATGCCATTTGCTTCAAGCATAACCTCCTTGCTGTTGTATTCTATGCCTCTGCTAATAAGACCAAGTATTCCGTATGCCTTCTTAACCACCTGATCTACCTGGCCTGCTACCTTCAGGGATCTTCAGTCCATTGCACAAATTGGGATGAGGGGAACAACAACTTGCACTTATATAGCGCATTTAACCTAGTAAAACATCCCAAGGCATTTGCATTGCCCATCTCTAAAAGGCTTTCGACAAGGTCCCACACAAGAGATTAATGTGCAAAGTTAAAGCACGTGGGATTGGGGGTAGTGTGCTGACGTGGATTGAGAACTGGTTGGCAGACAGGAAGCAAACAGTAGGAGTAAATGGGTACTTTTCAGAATGGCAGGCAGTGACTAGTGGGGTACCGCAAGGTTCTGTGCTGGGGCCCCAACTGTTTACATTGTACATTAATGATTTAGACGAGGGGATTAAATGTAGTATCTCCAAATTTGCTGATGACACTAAGTTGGATGGCATTGTGAGCTGCGAGGAGGATGTTATGAGGCTGCAGAGTGACTTGGATATGTTAGGTAAGTGGGCAAATGCATGGCAGATGAAGTATAATGTGGATAAATTTGGTGGTAAAAACAGAGAGACAGACTATTATCTGAATGGTGACAGATTAGGAAAAGGGGAGGTGCAGCGAGACCTGGGTGTCATGATACATCAGTCATTGAAGGTTGGCATGCAGGTACAGCAGGCGGTTAAGAAAGCAAATGGCATGTTGGCCTTCATAGCGAGGTGATTTGAGTACAGGGGCAGGAAGGCATTGCTACAGTTGTACAGGGCCTTGGTGAGGCCACACCTGGAGTATCGTGTACAGTTTTGGTCTCCTAACTTGAGGAAGGACATTCTTGCTATTGCGGGAGTGCAGCGAATGTTCACCAGACTGATTCCCGGGATGGCGGGACTGACCTATCAAGAAAGACTGGATCAACTGGGCTTGTATTCACTGGAGTTCAGAAGAATGAGAGGGGATCTCATAGAAACTTTTAAAATTCTGACAGGTTTAGACAGGTTAGATGCAGGAAGAATGTTCCCAATGTTGGGGAAGTCCAGAACCAGGGGTCACAGTCTAAGGATAAGGGGTAAGCCATTTAGGACCGAGATGAGGAGAAACTTCTTCACCCAGAGAGTGATGAACCTGTGGAATTCTCTATCACAGAAAGTTGTTGAGGCCAATTCACTAAATATATTCAAAAAGGAGTTGGATGTAGTCCTTACTACTAGAGGGATCAAGCGGTATGGCGAGAAAGCAGAAATGGGGTACTGAAGTTGCGTGTTCAGCCATGAACTCATTGAATGGCGGTGCAGGCTCGAAGGGCCGAATGGCCTACTCCTGCACCTATTTTCTATGTTTCTATGTTTCTAATTGCCCTTCTCAATGCAAGTTGGTCACATTTGCAGATGATACTAAATTAGGCGGATCAGTTCAGTCTGATGAAGCAGCCAAAGATCTACATAAGGACTTAGATCAAATTTGCAAGCTGGCAGAACTACACTAAATTACATTCTAAATCAGTAAATGAAAGGTGTTGTACACCAGGAGAAAAATGGGGAACACCCTTACTCAATGAATGCTGCTGGGCTGCCTAGAAGAGAAAGTGATAGTAGACTGAATAATTATGATCAATCATCGCAGAGCAGCATCCAGAAAACCATTCTTGCTCATGATAACTCTTTGGGTGATGAAATGGTTCCTGATATTCGACCACATCCCATAAAATGAATTTTAAAAATTGACAGCTACTGTCTATTATTGCAATTATCATCCTCAGGAAATTTTTTAGCAGTGAGACTTATGATTGCACAGAGTGACTGATGGTTAATTTCTTCAAACACATGGAGTTATGTTTACTTTTTCTATGAGTGAAAAACAACAACTACAAATACCGTATATGGAACAGAGTTAATTTAATGATAACCAGTAACAAGTCAACAACTGCAATGACACTTCATCTTCCTTCCATATACTGCACATGTGCATGTTTGTGCGTCTGTCTCTGTTTTCAAAGAAGTTTTTGAATTTTGCGATAGATGCACAGGGGTGGGAGCAGCCAACTCCATCTTCCCAGTCCAGTCTCTCAAGATCATTCACTGCACAGACATAGAAGTTCCCAGAAAAACACAATTAAAGCAAGAAGCAAAAATGGGTATGAGGAAACTTGAAATATTTCTTGAGGAAGAGCAAGAGAGCAGTGTGCAGTTGTTGGCCAACTGACCTATTTTTTTTCTTAAATGTTCCCAAGTTCCGAAATCAATGATGTCATCGTGCATGCCCCTATTTTTAAATAATGCCACTTGGAAGGAATTGTTGCTGATTGCTTGTGATTTTCTTTGGATTTTGCTACGGGTGCTTTAGAGCACAAAATCTAGCCTGAAATTAGGCCAGTTTTAGTTTGGAAGTAAACCAATTTCTGTTGAAACTAACAAAGAAAATAACATTTTCTGTTACTACAAGATCACAAGTTCACTGAATTTCCATGCAACAAAATCTCTTTTGAAACAAGCAGGTCACTCTTCTCAATAAACTGTCCAAAGCTTCTTTAATCATTCAGATGTAGGGGTGAGGCAGGCAATGTTGTGGAGGTGGATGTAAGCAGTCTTGATGATGGGGTTTAAAGTTCAGCTCAGGGTAAAACAGGACATCAAGAGTTTGGTTCAGCCTAATAGAGTGGTGCCATCAGAAATAAAGGCCCCAAGTTTCCACATGATTTGCTCCTGATTTTTAGGATTAACTGGTGTAGAACGGAGTATCTTAGAAATCGGAATTCTCGTCATTTAGGTTGCTCCAGTTCTAGTCAGTTTGAACAGTTTCACTTTGGAACAGAATTTTTTTTTCAAAAGGGGGCGTGTCCAGCCACTTACGCCTGTTTTCAAAGTTTCGTCAGTGAAAACTTACTCCAAACTAACTTAGAATGGAGTAAGTGAAGATTTTTGTACGCTTGAAAAAACCTTGTCTACACTTTAGAAAATCAGGCGTAGGTTACAAATCAGGCATAGGGAATGGTGCGGGGGGGGGGTTTAAAGGGAAGTTTACAAACATTAAACACATCAGTTTTACAAATAAAGAGCCATCATCAATAATAAATGATAAATACATCAATAAATCAACCAATAAATCAATCAAAAAAAATTAATAAGAAATAATGTTTTTTTTAAAATCAATAAATAAAACATTTTCTACTTACCGGCTGCAGCACCGAGAGCCCTCCAACAGCGTGCTGAGATGCCCCCCTCAGTGTGTCTCTGTCAGTGTCTCTATCTCTCTGTCTGTCTGTGTGTCTCTCATTCTCTGTCTGTCAGTGTCTGTGTTTCTGACAGCGAGGGGAGGGGGAGGAGGCGGGTACAGGGAGAGAGGGGGGGAAGCAGAGGGAGGGAAGGGGGAGGGAAGGGGGAAAAGGGGAAGGGAAGGGGGCAAAGGGGAAGGGAAGGGGGCAAAGGGGGAGAAGGGGGAGGGAAGCGGGAGAAGGGGGAGGGAAGGGGGAGAAGGGGGAGGGAAGGGGGAGAAGGGGAGGGAAGGGGGAGAAGGGGGAGGGATGGGGGAGGGATGGGGAGAAGGGGGAGGGAAGGGGGAGAAGGGGGAGGGATGGGGGAGAAGGGGGAGGGATGGGGGAGAAGGGGGAGGGATGGGGAGAAGGGGGGAGGGATGGGGGAGAAGGGGGGAGGGATGGGGGAGAAGGGGGAGGGATGGGGGAGAAGGGGGAGGGATGGGGGAGAAGGGGGAGGGATGGGGAGAAGGGGGGAGGGATGGGGGAGAAGGGGGGAGGGATGGGGGAGAAGGGGGAGGGATGGGGGAGAAGGGGGAGGGATGGGGGAGAAGGGGGAGGGATGGGGGAGAAGGGGGAGGGATGGGGGAGAAGGGGGAGGGATGGGGGAGAAGGGGGAGGGATGGGGGAGAAGGGGGAGGGATGGGGGAGAAGGGGGAGGGATGGGGAGAAGGGGAGGGATGGGGGAGAAGGGGGAGGGATGGGGGAGAAGGGGGAGGGATGGGGAGAAGGGGGAGGGATGGGGGAGAAGGGGGAGGGATGGGGGAGAAGGGGGAGGGATGGTGGAGAAGGGGGAGGGATGGGGAGGGATGAGGGAGAAGGGGGAGGGATGAGGGAGAAGGGGGAGGGATGAGGGAGAAGGGGGAGGGATGAGGGAGAAGGGGGAGGGATGAGGGAGAAGGGGGAGGGATGAGGGAGAAGGGGGAGGGATGAGGGAGAAGGGGGAGGGATGGGGGAGAAGGGGGAGGGATGGGGGAGATGGGGGGGAAGAGATTGGGGGGGAAGAGATTGGGGGGGGGGAAGAGATTGGGGGGGGAAGAGATTGGGGGGGGAAGAGATGGGGGGAAGAGATTGGGGGGGGGAAGAGATTGGGGGGGGAAGAGATTGGGGGGGGAAGAGATTGGGGGGGGGAAGAGATTGGGGGGGGAAGAAATTGGGGGGGGAAGAGATTGGGGGGGGGGAAGAGATTGGGGGGGGAAGAGATTGGGGGGGGGAAGAGATTGGGGGGGAAGAGATTGGGGGGGAAGAGATTGGGGGAAGAGATTGGGGGGGGAAAGAGATTGGGGGGGAAGAGATTGGGGGGGGGAAGAGATTGGGGGGGGGGAAAGAGATTGGGGGGGGAAGAGATTGGGGGGGAAGAGATTGGGGGGGAAGAGATTGGGGGGGAAGAGATTGGGGGGGGAAGAGATTGGGGGGGGAAGAGATTGGGGGGGGAAGAGATTGGGGGGGGAAGAGATTGGGGGGGGAAGGAGATTGGGGGGGAAGGAGATTGGGGGGGGAAAGGAGATTGGGGGGGAAAGGAAATTGGGGGGGGAAAGGAGATTGGGGGGGAAGGAGATTGGGGGGGAAAGGAGATTGGGGGGGGGAGATTGGGGGGGGGAAGGAGATGGGGGGGGCGAAAGGAGATTGGGGGGGGGGGAAAGGAGATTGGGGGGGAAAGGAGATTGGGGGGGGGAAAGGAGATTGGGGGGGGAAATGAGATTGGGGGGGGAAGAAAGGGTTGTTTTGCGGAACGGGCCGGGCCCGCGACTTCGGGCCGGGCCCGTTCCCTGCCACCAGATTTTCAGGTAGGTGGCGTTGGGTCGGGTCGGGGAGGTGGTGGGAGGGAGGTCGGTTCGGTTCGGGTCGGGGGGAAGAGAGGGAGAGGGAGGTCAGGTCGGATCCAGTCCAGGGCGGGGGGGCAATTGGTGACGGGTCCGGTCCTGAGGCGGGAAGCGGGAGTCGAGTCGGGTCGGGAGGAAGCAGGAGCTGGCCGTGGGAGGAGCCTTATTCACGCAGCCCCAGTGAGGCCATTCGGCCAGGGCTCGGGGCTGCGTGCTTCGGGTCCCTCCCACACAGTTTCGGGCGCCTGGAGCTACTGAACATGCGCGCCCACTGTAGCGCGCATGTGCAGTGGTCCCGGCACTGTTTTCAGCGCAGGGACCTGGCTCCTCCCCCTACAGCTCCTGCTGCGCTGCGCCGAGGGCCAGAGGACCTGCAGGGAGATGGAGAATCCGGAGGGTTTATTTGGGCGCACTTTGTGGCGCGAGAAACGGGCGTCCAGGTCGGGACTGCGCCATTCTAGGCGTGGCTCGAAACTTGGGCCCAAAATTCTTAAATCATCTTTCATTGGGATTCATGATCCTTTCTGTGGAGAAGTTTTCAAATTATGAGTACTTTAAACTGATTTGAAATATGTGAAAACCAAAGTATCCTTTCAATGGGTGAAAATACAATATCATATAGTGCTACTTAAAGAACTTTCATTGATATAGTATCTTATCACATTTCGAAGTATTTCATGTCATAAATTATTGTGAATTGACTGCTCAGCAAATGATGCAGCAATCTTCAACAAGAGAGAGCCTAAGTATCTCCCTTTGAAATTCAATGGCATTACCATCGCTAAATCCCCCACAATCAACATCCTCCTCCATCCCCACAGCCCTCTTAGATTTCTGCGCTCTGCAATTCCGGCCTTTGCGCATCCCTGATTTCCTTCACTCCACTTTTGGTGGCTGCCTTCAGCTCCCTCGGCCCTAAGCTTTGGAATTCCTTCCCTAAATCTCTCCGGCTCTCTACCTTTCTCTGCTCCTTTATGTCGCTCTGTGAAACCAATCTTTGGTCAAGCTTTTGGCCACCTAGCCTAATGTCTTTTTATGTAGCTCGGTGTCAAATTTTGTCTGGTATCCCTCCTCTGAAGCACTGTGGAACATTTTACTATATTAAAGGTGCGATGTAAATGCAAGTTGTTATTGTGGGTGGATCCTGTAAAGTCCTTACTCGACAGCATGAAACCACACAAGGTACATTCCAGGGACAAGGCCACTCTGTGACCTTAACTCTTTATTACAGGACTCCAGAAGTGATGACCCTGCGTGGGACCTCCCTTGGTATACCTGTGTGATCAGGTAGGAGTGTCTCCCACAAGTTCACCCCCTGTGGTCAAGGTGTGCATTTAAGTTGAGTGTATACAGTAATACAGTGGTCTAACATTGTAGTTACAAACATGACATCACCTTCCCCCCCCCCCCCAAAGTCTTACTGGATCATAGGTTTAGTCTTTCAGGTGGTCTGCGCTCCCTCGTGGAGCGCCGCAGTTGGGGCTCTGGTTGTTGGACGCTGACGTGAGTGTCTGTCACCTGTGGTGATTCCGGCCTGTCCGGGCTGACCTCAGGGACTGTGCATTCTTCTGATTGCTCTTGTTGCATGTTCGCTGGCGGTGGTGTGAGCTCCATCTCATGGTCTTCTTCAGGTTCCTCCGTGTCCATGCAGAACCTTTTTTTTAAAACTTGGTCGAGATGCTTGCTGCATATCTGGCCATTGTTGAGTTTTATCACGATGACCCTATTCCCCTCTTTGTCAATTACAGTACACTGAAGCCATCTGGGCCCCATGGCGTGATTGAGGACGAATACAGGATCATTTATTTCTATACATCTCCCTCTTGAATTATGGTCATGGTACTTGTCACGATGACCCTATTCCCCTCTTTGTCAATTACAGTACACTGAAGCCATCTGGGCCCCATGGCGTGATTGAGGACGAATACAGGATCATTTATTTCTATACATCTCCCTCTTGAATTATGGTCATGGTACTTGTTTTGTGGCTTGCGCTTGCCCTCAACTATGTTGGTCAGGACTGGGTGGATGAGGGATAACCGAGTTTTAATTGTCCATTTCATGAGTAGCTCTGCGGGCGGGACCCCCGTGAGCGAGTGCGGGTGGGATCTGTAGGCCAGCAGGAGGCGCGATAGGCGGCATTATAGGGAGGGTCCTTGAATCCTGAGCACACCTTGCTTAATGATTTGGACTGCACGTTCCGCCTGGCCATTGGAGGCTGGCTTGAACGGCGCTGTCCTGACGTGGTTGATGCCATTGCTGGACATAAACTCCCGAAATTCATAGCTCGTGAAACACAGGCCATTATCACTAACCAGGATGTCTGGCAAGCCACGGGTTGCAAAGATCGCACGTAGGCTTTTCACGGTGGTGGATGACGTACATGAATTCAGGATGATGCACTCGATTCATTTCGAGTACGCATCTACTACAATGAGGAACATCTTCCCCATGAACAGGCCCGCGTAGTCAACGTGAATGCATGACCATGGCTTGGTGGGCCAGGGCCACAGGCTGAGCGGGGCCTCCCTGGGGGCATTACTCAGCTGGGCACAGGTTGTGCACCTGCGAACAGAGTGTTTCAGGTCTGAATCAATTCCAGGCCACCAAACGTGTGACCGGGCAATGGCCTTCATCATCACAATACCTGGGTGCTCGCTGTGGAGTTCCCTGATGAATGCCTCCCTGCCCTTCTGGGGCATGACTACCTGGCTGGCTGCCCCTTAGTAGGCAGTCGGCTTGGATGGAGAGCTCATCCAACCGCCTGTGGAACGGTCTGACCTCCTCAGGGCATGCTCAGTGTGCGGGCGCCCAATCCCCAGTCAGGACACATTTCTTAATCAAGGATAGGAGGGGATCTCGGTTTGTCCAGATTTTGGTCTGGCGGGCTGTGATGGGGGAGCCTGCACTGTCAAAGGCATCGACAGCCATGACCATCTCAGCGCTTTGCTCAGCTTCCCCCCTCGGTGGTGGCCAGTGTGGGGGCCTGCTGAGCGCGTCAGCGCAGTTTTCAGTGCCGGGCCGGTGCCGGATGGAGTAGTCATAAGCAGCTAGTGTGAGCGCCCACCGCTGTATGCGAGCTGATGCGTTGGCATTGACAGCCTTGCTGTCTGACAACAGGGGTGTTAATGGCTCGTGGTCCGTCTCTAATTCAAACTTCCTACCGAAGAGTTACTGATGCAATATTTTTTACACCATAGACACATGCAAGCGCTTCCTTCTCGACCATCCCATATCCCTGTTCTGCTTGAGAGCGAGACCTGGAGGCATAAGCCACAGGTTTTAGCTGACCCTCAGCATTATCCTGCTACAACTCGCACCCTACCCCATAGGACGATGCATCACATGTCAGAACTAAACGTTTACAGGGGTCGTACAGGGTCAACAACTTGTTTGAACAAAGTAGGTTTCGCGCCCAATCAAAAGCCCGTTCCTGACAGTCCCCCCAAAACCAATCGCAACCCTTACACAGCAGCACGTGTAGCGGCTCCAACAACGTGCTCAAGTTCGGCAGAAAGTTCCCGAAATAGTTCAACAGTCCCAGGAATGAACGCAGCTCCGAGGTGTTGCATTGCCTTTGTTTTGGATTCGGTGGGCCGAATCCCATCTGCAGCAACCCTCCTGCCCAGAAACTCAACCTCAGGAGCGAAGAACAGGCATTTAGACTTCTTGAGTCACAGGCCTACCCGGTCCAGTCGGTGTAGCTCTCCTCCAGGTTGTGGAGGTGTTCCTCGGTGTCTCGACCCCGTGATGAGGATGTCGTCCTGGAATATGATCGTTCCCAGAATAGATTTAAGCAGGCTTTCCATGTTACGTTGAAAATTCGTGGCCGCTGATCGAATGCCAAACGGGCACCTGTTATACGCAAACAGTCCCTTGTGCATGGTGATGGTGGTCAGTAGTTTGGATTCGTCGGCCAGTTCCTGAGTCATATAGGCTGAAGTGAGGTCCAACTTGGTGAACAGCTTGCCGCCTGCCAGTGTGGCGAAGTGGTCCTCCGCTCTTGGGAGCAGGTATTGGTCTTGTATGGACACCCGATTGACGGTGGCCTTGTAGTCGTCACAGATCCTGACAGAGCCATCCGCTTTTAGAACAGGAATGATGGGGCTCACCCAGTCGCTGAATTCAACAGGCGAGATGATGCCCTCTCGCAACAGCCGGTCTAATTCGTTCTCGATATTTTCCCGCATCACATACAGCACCGCTCTGGCTTTGTGGTGCATTGGCCTGGCGTCCGGGGTGATGTGCATCACTACTTTAGTGCCTTTGAAAGTCCCGACGCCCGGTTGGAATAGTGACTCAAATTGTTGTAGGACTTGTGAGCACGAACTTCGCTCCACCGAGGACATTGCGTGAACATCCCCCCCATTTCCAGTTCATCTCAGCTAACCAGCTCCTCCCCAACAGTGCGGGATCATTGCCCGGGACAATCCAGAGTGGCAGCCGGTTCACTAACCCATTGTGTGTGACAGCCATCATTGCACTGCCTAGCACCGAAATGATTTCTTTGGTGTAAGTCCGTAATTGTGTCTCAATACGTTCTAATTTGTGTCTACTGGCTTTAAGTGACCATAGCTTCTCAAATTGCTGAACGCCCATGAGTGACTGACTGGCCCCAGTGTTCAGCTCCAGGCGTACTGGGATACCGTTCAACAAAACCCTCATCAACATTGGTGGCGTTTTGGTGTATGAACTGTGAATATGCGCCGCATGGACCCGCTGAACCTCGGCGTCCATCGATTTGCCCCAAAAGTCACCCTGCCTCAAAGAACCCTCTTCTGGTCCATCTGCCTCATATATCAGTCTGGTTGCAGGTTTTCTGCACATTCGAGCTAAATGGCCACTGAGCTTTCAGTTTCTGCAAACTGTTGGAATCTGCAAGATCTGGCTGAGTGTTTTCCCCCACATCTCCAGCATGAGTTAAAGTTTCCATTGTTGGGGACAAAGGGACAACGGCCAGGAATTCCATTTTGACTGTCCTTTGACTGCACTTAAGTACCCTATTAGTTGGTGTCAATGGCCCCATCCCGGGCCGCATTGTCCACTGTGATGGCGTGAACGTCCGTTCAGCCTGCCATTGTCTCTGTTGAGGTCCTGCTCTGGAATCTATTGCTGCCTGGTAAATGTCGGACTGCCCCTGCCTGCCTGCGGGGCTCTGAGTGTTAGAGGCAGAATTGCACGCGTAAATCATTTTCGTCTCTTCCTCCCCGGCAATGAAAGTTTGAGCTAACGACGCTGCCGCTTCCAAGGTCAAGTCCTTGGTCACAATTAACTTGCAAAAAATTCCTGCATGACCGATACCCTTGATAAAGAAGTCCCTTAGCATCTCCCCCCTGCAGGCATCTGTGAACTTAGAGGCTGGCCAAACGGCGGAGGTCCGCTACAAAGTCCGGTATGCTCTGTCCTTCACGACGTCAGTGGATGTAGAATCTGTGTCGAGCCATGTGTATGCTGCTCGCCGGTTTGAGGTGCTCCCCGATTAATTTGCGAAGCCCTTCAAAGGTTTTGTCCGACGGCTTTTCAGGTGCCAGTAAGTCCTTCATGAGCGCATAAGTATTTGGCCCGCAGCTGGTCAGGAGATGAGCGCGTTTGCTTGTCGGCCGCTGCATCCCCCAGCCAGTCTTTCATAACGAAGCTTTGCTGAAGCCTCTCGACAAAATCGTCCCAGTCTTCCCCAACACAGTACCGTTCCTCTGTGCTACCGGTGGCCATTCTGGTGGGTTGTGAATTCCTGTTCCTCATTGCCAATGTAAAGTCCTTACTCTACAGCATGAAGCCACACGAGGCACATTCCAGGGACAAGGCCACTCTGTGACCTTAATTCTTTATTACAGGACTCAAGAAGCGATGACCCTGCGTGGGACCTCCCTTGATATACTTGTGTGATTAGGTCAGGAGTGTCTCCCACAAGTTCACCCCCTGTGGTCAAGGTGTGCATCTAAGTTGAGTGTATACAGTAATACAGTGGTGTTACATTGTAGTTACAAACATGACAGATCCATTAAAAAAGATGCATATACATAAGATATCCACGAAGAGATTAAATAACGAATTTAGGAGGAATCTCTAAGTGAGTGGTGAGAATATGGAACTCGCCACCAAATTGCTTAGTTGAAGCAGATAGCATTGATGCATTGAAGAGGAGGCTTTCCTCATACATGAGGACAAAGGATATAGAGAGATACAGGGGCACAATGGGAAGAGGTAATTGCAGTGGAAGGAGACTCACATGAAGTATAAACACCTGCATAGACCAGTTGGGCTGAATATCTTGTTTCTAAAGTTGACAACACTTCAGGATTATCCTGGAGTCTCCAGAAATTAAAAGATTAATATCCTGGACACTGATGCAAGCAGCTGAAGAGAAAAATCATTGCAGGATTTAAAAAATCGTTTTTCTTCTCATTTTCATTTGAGTTCTAAAAATATTGGCAATGGAATAAAATGCTGTCATATGATGACATCTCCAGGAAAACATGCAACTAAAGTTGGCAACTGTTCCTGTTTCTGTACTGCAGATTCCCTGCAATTCTATGTAAAAGTTACTGAGGGATGTCTTTACTTCATTAAATACATTTATGCAATTTGACATAAAACACATCATGTGCCAACCACAGTAGACTGACACAATGGCCCTGAAATCCCGGTTCTGAAAATAAGAAAAAAGATCCACGCCCTCCAGCGATTCCGTTCTGAGGCCTTCTTTTCCCATGCTTCACAGCACGTCCATGTCTTGGAGATACAGGAGAAGCTGGAGTCACATGGCACTGGACAACCAATGAAGGTACGGTATTCTCATTGATAATAATGGAAACTCCGAAAGTACGAGCTCCTGTAATTATCAATGAGAACCCCCCAAACACAACATAAGAATTTTTTAAAACGCCTCACATATTTAACAGTAATTGAAAGTAAAGTTAATGAAATGTTCTGGAAAAAAAAAGTTTTTTTTTTTAAGAGTTTTAATTACGGCTTAAAATAAACTTACTTTAGTGGACAAGGTTTTTAAACATAAAAGTGTGTTTTTAACTTTTATTTTTATGTTTTAAAACTCTTACGCTGGTAAAAGTAGGCTATGCACCTGCTTTTACCAGGCGCAAGAGTTTTAAGGACATTCGCTGGGCAAGAGTTGGGCATATAGCCCAATCTCACTTGCACGAATGTCCTTGCTGCGGAAGATCTGTCAAGCTAAAACTTGACAGTACGGAAAAGCCGGTTTTCGGTGCATGCACATTGCGGGGCCTCGCCGGGTCTGTATCGTTACGTATTCCGTACGGACCCTGCGAAGCTGGAATTTTAGCCCCAATGTGTGAAAAAATGCATCTTTTACTTCCTTATCTCATAATACTCCCGTGAAAGGCCTTGGGAAGTTTCACTACGTTAAAGTTGCTGTATAAAATACAAGTTGTTGATGTTGTATTGCTGATGCTCTGGATGGAAGCAACCCCCCGAATGGTAAGGCGAGGACACCGAGAAAATGCTTTCCACCATCAATGTCGAGGAGCAGCTCGCAACGCCTGCGCAGTAGCGGTGGCGTTACTGTCTCGCGAGAAGGACAAGCTGATTGGCCAGTTGATAAGCAGCTGAATTTAATCTCACGAGCGGCCGCTTGTCATTGGACGCGCGAGTAAACGGGCGGCTATTTAAAATTTGCGCGAGGGCGCTAGCCTGAAGCTGTGGGAGCGAGAATCAGCCCAGGGAGCTGGTGGCAGGTAGTGGGTCCGCGACCGCCAGGCACGCCTTTTCACTGATTATGGACACAGAATTGCTGTGGCAGTGGAGATTCTATTGTTTGTAATGTGAGGGGTCTTGACTCCTGTCTACTAAATAACATTGCCGTTGTCTCCAACTGTCGCTGACTTGCACTTTTTTATAAATTGTTTTGGCGAGTCTACTTAGTGAGTGGTTAATGTTGTATGGAAGAGCTCGTGGGTAAAGATGTGACCTTTGTGTTGCAGTGACTGCAGCTAAATAGGAACTGTTAAACTTTCCTGGTGCTTCCAATATTAAATGAAATTTATTTGATGAAGGGCGGGGTCCAAAGTAGTTCAGCTTTCTATTTTCGCTTTTGCATTCTCATGTGCTGTAAGACCGCACCCTAATATGTGAATTGTTGTGTATACACAAGAAATGGTACCTTGCAGATATATAGCTGGTGCTGCATAGTTTCCTAAGCTCTGGAATTCCCTGTCTAAGCATCTACACCACCTCCCTTTTTTAATATGCTTTTAAAACTACCTCTGACCAAGCTTTTGATCACCTGCACTAATTTCTCCTCGTGTGGCTTGGTGTCAAATTTTGTCTCCATACACCTGTGAAACATTTTGGATGCTTCACTATTAAAGGTGCTACATAAATAGTTGTAGGTGGTACACCTGAGTCTAATCCTACTGAAGTGGGATAAAACCTTTTTAGGATTTCTGTTTGTCAACAAACATTCTAATTAACCATTTCCCATACCTCAGGAGCCTCTTATCAACAAGAGCAGACATTGATGAGATTCAACACCGCCTCCAGTACAGCCTTTGGCTGCCTGAGGAAAAGTGTTTGAAAAACCGGCCCCTGCAGCTGCCACCAAGCTCATGATCTACAGGGCTGTAGTAATACCTGCCCTCCTGTGTGGCTCAGGGACATGGACCATATATAGTAGACACCTCAAGTTGCTGGAGAAATACCACCAATGATGCCTCTGCAAGATGCAACAAATCTTCTGGGAGGACAGATGCACCAACATCCCCAGCATTAAAGCACTGACCATACTTGACCAGCTCCGCTGGGCAGGCCACAACGTTTGCATGCCAGACACGAGACCAAGCAAGTGCTCTACTTGGAACTCCTTCATGGCAAACGAACCAAAGGTGGGCAGAGGAAATGTTACAGGGACACCCTCAAAGCCTTCCTGAAAAAGTGCAACATCCACACTGATACCTGGGAGTCCCTGGCCAAAGACTGCCCTAAGTGGAGGAAGTGCATCGAGGAGGGTGCCGAGCACCTCTAGTCCCATCGCTGATAGCATACAGAAAACAAGTGCAGGCAGTGGAAAGAGCATGTGGTAAATCTCTCCCACCTGGGACTGTGGTTCTTGTATTGGACTGTTCAGCCACTTAAAGGACTAATTTTAAGAGTGGAAGCAAGTCTTCCTTGATTCTGAGTAACTGCTGATAACTCCTCCAGCAGACAGCCCGTTAACAATTTGAACTATGTTGAGTAATTAAACCTTGCTCCACACATGGGTTTGATGCATGTTGGCAGAGATGACATTAATTATATAGGTGTCTTCCAAGTAGAGTTTAGATTTTTTGCTATGTTTTACATTACATAGTACAGTCCCCTCTGCAATTCTTCAAATGGCAATTGGTGTTAGATCAATTAATTTTAAACCTGACATAGCTTTTTGTTAACCAAAGTTATTAAAGGATATGGGCCAAAGGCAAGTATGTTGAGTTGCAGATTAGCCATAATCTCATTGGCTGGTGGACCAGGTTTAAGGGGCTGAATGGATATTTACCTATATCTGTCTTAGCTATATAAATCAGCAGGAAACTTGCATTTAACACCCATGTGCTCATGATAGCAGTGGGACTTCACAAGAGATTGGTGTGCAAAATTAAAGCACATGGTATTGGGGGTAATGTACTGTCGTGGATAGAGAACTGGTTGGCAGACAGGAAGCAGAGTTGGGATAAACATCCTTTTTCAGAATGGCAGGCAGTGACTAGTGGGGTGCTGCAGGGCTCAGTGCTGGGATCTCAGCTATTTACAATATACATCAATGATTTCAGATGAAGGAATTGAGTGTAATATCTCCAAGTTTGCCGATGACACTAAGCTGGGTGGTGTGAGCTGTGAGGAGGATATTAAGAGGCTGCATGGTGACTTGGACAAGTTAGGTGAGTGGGAAAATGCAGTATAATGTGGATAAATGTGAGGTTATCCACTTTGGTGGCAAATGTGAAGGCAGAATATTATCTGAATGGCAGCAGATTAGGAAAAGGAGATGCAACTAGACCTGGGTGTCATGGTACATCAGTCATTGAAAGTTGGCATGCAGGTACAGTAAGCAGTGAAGGCAAATGGTATGTTGGCTGTCATAGCTAGGGGATTTGAGTATAGGAGCAGGGAGGTCTTACTGCAGTTGTACAGGGCCTTGATGAGGCCTCACCTGGAATATTGTGTTCAGTTTTGGTCGTCTAATCTGAGGAAGGACATTCTTGCTATTGAGGGAGTGCAGCGAAGGTTCACCAGACTGATTCCTGGGATGGCAGGACTGACATATGAGAGAGACTGGATTGACTGGGCCTGTATTCACTGGAGTTTAGAAGGATGAGAGGGGATCTTATAGAAACGCGCAATTCTGATGGGACTGGACAGGTTAGATGCAGGAAGAATGTTCCTGATGTTGGCAGTCCAGAACCCCAAGGGACAGAGTCTAAGGATAAGGGGCAAACCATTTAGGACTGAGGTGAGGAGACACTACTTCACTCAGTTGTTAACCTGTGGAATTCCCTACTGCAGAAAGTTGTCAGTTCATTGGATATATTCAAGAGGAAGTTAGATATGGCCCTTACGGCTAAAGGGATCAAGGGGTATGGAGAGAAAGCAGGAAAGGGGTACTGAGGTGAACGATCAGTCATGATATTGAATGGTGGTGCAGGTTTGAAGGACCGAATGGCCTACTCCTGCACCTATTTATGTTTCTGTTAACTATTTCAGACATGAAGATAGTTGGTCTATCTTATCCACTGTAATCTCTTGGTGCATTTCTAGTAACCTTGAATCCCATTTGTTGATTAGAACCAGTTACTACTTGTTATCCATTAATGTTCCTTGTGTCACTATCCATACTGGTGATGTGTTACAACTCTTGAGACTTTTAATAAAAATTCCACCTGCATTTAATTGTCCTTTTTTACACAGCAGAAAAGCATTATTTGATCCATTTTGTCCAACCTTTCCAAATATTCAACACTTCGATGTCTCATAGTATTCCCAAACCTAGGGTACTCTTATCTTTCCTCATTCCCTTAAGTTCTGGGATCAATCATGTAGCCCTTCTCTGTATCCTCCTCCAACAACTGAATGTTCTCTTAAAATGGGTGGGGGCAATATTTTAACTGGTATGTATCTTCAAATGGAAAAACAGACTTAAAATGGATGGAGTAGAGGTTTTCACTACTTGAGCCCATTCCCTTTTTTTTGTGTAGATATATTTTTAAATAGGTTTACTAAGCACGTTGGTGGGAAGGGAGATAGCCCAGCAAAGTGGTACAGAGAAAGAGTGCTGGGCCCTTAATCAGAAATCAATGGACCTCTTCAGATTTGTTGTTGGATTACTGGCGACCTGCAGTAGCTCCCCAGATGTGCATAAGAGAAGCAGATGTGTGTACAGGTGCCAGTCTCCTGCAATCCAACTGCAGATAGTCACTGTTAAAAGCCTGAGATCTGGAGTTGGGGAACAAAATAATATGGTGGGAAACTCTGCTCTGTTTGGTGGAATAGCTAAGGATCACAGGTGTTCAAAATGCTGGGAACTTGCAAAAATTGACAAACACCATCACAATCAGTTGAAGTATCCTTGCTGTTTAACATTCTATAATAGTCCTCACATACATATCTTGGAGTGCTTTATAATCAATACAGCAGCTGAGGGGGAAGGAGTGAAAGTGTGGTCTGAGGATGATCATCCAATGAGGATAGAGGGGAAGGAGTTCAAAGGGGTGGGAGTTTGGTGCATACAGGCTGAAGTAGCAGTGACTGGTATAGTGCAGGATGCATGTAAGGGTATACAGCTGCAGGAGATTCTCGGGTCGGGAGTAACTGAGCCTTGTTGGTCAGAACAAAAGCCATGTGCTCAACTCTGGCATAGCTTGAACCCACAACAGTTGGTAGACAAAAGTGCCACTAACCTAGCCAAACTGCTTTGAGCATAATTCCATGGAGTTGCATTTGAATATGGGATAATTGAGTAGCAACAGGATTTGCAGGATGTGGTTGACTTTAATTAGTATTTTCTTGGTATGGTGGTGTGGAAGCTGGAATGGAGGGTTTTGACAATGAATGGTGAGGTTCTGTTGGTTTGCACAGCCTAGTTGTATGCCCTACAGAATAAAACTTGTTGTGAAGGCTTGCAGATAGCCTTGATGGGATCGCATATCAGGAACATTTATTTCCACAGCGCCACTATAATAGTAATCCAGTCGGTTTGTTGCTGATCACTTGCTGCCTTTCTACATTAAAGATGCTATGTAAATACAAGTTTGATTAGTGGTAAATTATGTTGTCACTCTTTGTGGTGTGTTTTCAAATATTCACATTGGCTGAAAGGCTGTGTTTTCAATGATCTGTGTAATTACCAGTTCTATGTACAACTTAATGTCCACTACTAAACTGAATTGTTGACTATTTGGAAAATAAATTGGTCCGTCTTGCACATTTCATGTGCCTAGTATTAGTTCTATAAAAGCAGGCATCCTTGTCTGTAGACACAGCTTTTCTCTTACCTTGTATTTTTCTTCCCCATACTAGCATGAGTTTGGATTTGGATGAAAATACTTTCTTGGATCTTCAAGGTTCTACTATAATGGATGAACAATGTGACCCATTCACACTGGCAGAGACCACGGGGAGACCATCAATTCTAAGAATATCTCCGAAGGAAAAATTCCCTCCAAAAAGTTCCTTGAAATCACCCAAGGTAGATTTTCTGCATTTTTCCAGCAGTTGACATTGGGACACTTGTATACTGCATACAGTTTTGGTCTCTGTATCTAAGGAGGGATATACTTGAATTGGAACCTGTTCAGAGAAGGTTCATTCCTGAGATCAAGGGCTTCTCTTATGAAAAAGGCTGACCAGATTGGGCCTATACTCATTGGAGTTTAGAAGAATGAGGGGTGATCTTCTTGAAATGTATAAGATTCTGCGGGGGCTTAACAGGGTAGATGCAGAGAGCATGTTTCTCTAGAACAAGGGGGCTTAGTTTCGGAATAAGGGGTTGCCCATTTAGAACTGATGAGGAATTTTTTTCTCCCAGAGGGTCGTGAATCTTTGGAATTCTCTACCCTAGAGCTGTGGAGGCTGAGTCATTGAATATATTTCAGGTGGAGATACAGATATTTGAACTCGTGGGGAGCGGGCAGGAAAGGAGTTGAGGCCAAATTCAGATCGGCCATGCTCTTATTGAATGGCAGAGCAGGCTTGAGGTGCCAAATGGCCTACTCCAATTTCTTATGTTTCTGAACTGCTTGTTGGAGAGAATAGCTAATCTTTGTTTTGGTATGGTGCATGTTTTCTGAAGTTGGGAGCTACATTTTGTTTAGGTTGAAACTACTTGGCATTTGTGGTATCTTGCCATGCCAAAGTTAACTAAATGTTTAGCCCAGGCAGTCACTGTCAGAAATGTAACAATAGGGGCATCACACTTTATAATCTGGTCTCATACATTGAAAATGTCACTGCTAATGTACCAGAAGTTTGTCAATATAAAGCTTCTGAAATAAGGACCCCCCTCCTCCAATTTAGGGTTACAATAACTTGGTGGTTATGGTATTGGATTGGCAACCCAAAGTGAGTTCAAATCCCACCATTGAAAGATTTATGGAGGCTTGACAGAATTCAGCAAAGGGAGTTTAGCTACAGACTTTCCATGTCAATTCCCTGCTTTTGTTGGCATGCTGTGTATTTAAACAATAAATGAAGTTGTAGAAGGGAGAAAATACTGAGTGCAATCCTTGTTTTTTTTTGTAAGTGCTGGTGACTTTTTCTCTTTGACTTAACTGCACCATAGCAGCTCAGCATCTTATTTGAAGTGTTGGGCACTAATGCATGCTCTAATGCTTTTGATATATAATTCCCAACAATGGAACAAAATTTTCAAGCTGGCTTTTATTAATGTAGGTGTCCTTCCAAACTCCTGTAAGGGATCCTGTTGCACGCAAAGTACTCAGTCCACACCTGACCAATATATGTGATGGTAATATTGCATTTGAGGAGGCTGGAAAAGTTGAAGAAAAAGTGAGAAACACTGAAGGTCCAGGAAATCTTGATATGATTGAAAAAAAAGGGTAAGAACAAGTGAATTTAGAAATATTACAATGAGCTACGATTTGGATACTCTGTTTTAAGCTCTGCTGATTTTATTGCATCGAATACTTTTTTTTAGTTGGCACTGATAACCTGCTGTTTGGCTAATTGGGCAAAATCCCTTTGTCGTTTCTAATATTGCTGTCTTCCTGCTCTGGGATGCGGCTTGTGTATTATGTAACCCTTAACTGTTGGAGCTATTTTATTTTAGTGTGCTTTCCATTTGGTCTGGATGTCCTATGGGACATGCCTTTTATTGATTTTAAAATCCTGAGATGAAATGATGTTTTGCTGCAGTTTGAGTGCTCTACAAGGTTTTGGGTTGAATTTTTCTGGCATTTGAACTTCGGCACCTGTCTGATTCAACTGGTTTCTTGAACGTTCTATTTGGTAATTCTGCTTAAATGCAAGTGGAAACGTTGTGTATGTATTTTAGATGTTGGGCTGATTGCTTCATAGTGTAAATTGATCATCTGCTGAAGTTGTGTTGCCTACTTGAATTTATGAACAGTAGTGAGACTTTTTTCTTTGTTTAGTGCCCACTCCATGCACAAGTTTTTTTTATTTTTTTAAGATGGCCGAATCAATCTGTGGATCTTCAATGCAAGGTTTTTGTGGAGGGGAATTGAGGACTGAGGCTGCATCATGCTTCTGCTATTTGATGTACATCTCCCCTCTGAACGCAAGAGCTATATTTAGTGTGGTCAAAGTTTTGTTCAATCCTTCATTTTTCACATAGGCCATTAACTTTGTATGCTCTGTACTTGCATTTTAGCTGATAAAATTGTTTGATTATTTCCAAAACTAATCACATGCTGAGACTGAGCTAGTGGTGGCTTCACTGTAGGGGAGGGAGTGTGGAAAGGCAAAGTATCCAAAATGGCAAGGGGTGTGCATATTATCTTGCATCTGCCACATGCAAAAGATTTTCCATAAAGATTGGATTTTATTCCTACCACAGGCTTTTTCCTAATGTTGCAAAGCTCAAACCCTGTCAGACTTGTGCAACTGAGTTAGATAAGCAGTGTGTGCCTGAACTTATTTACACTAAATTCCTTATTCTTTCTCCCTTACAGGGTTCTGTGGTATTGCTACAACAAAAAGTCACAAACTGCTTACAGTTTGAAGTTGCACATGTGCTGTCAAATAATTGCTATCTGTTTTGTAGCATGCTCTTCCATTTTGGCATGTTGCATTAGTATTCGGTATTTGGTGGTCTCAGACTGGTGTTCTGGGAGAAATGTGTGGAGCTCACTGCTCCAGCAATGTATGTTAATCCCAATGTTCAAATATCTTGACTGCCATTTTGACCTCCCTTGATGTTCTGTGAACTACTTATTTTGATATCTGCCAATTTGTGGTATACTTTGGAGCAGCACCTACTAGGAAGTGACTGAAACAGACCCAAATTTAGTGTCGGAGCCTTATTTTTAAGGTTCTATTATTTTGGACTGGATTTCAGCCCATGTCTTGGAGCTTTTTTCATCTCATGCTGAAGGTGTCGACATTACGAATAGGCCATATGGCCCCTGGAGCCTGCTCCGCCATTTAATCCGATCATGGACTGGGGTCCACTTCCCTACCTGCACCCATAATCCCTTATCTGTTAAGAAGCTGTTTCTGTCTTAAATATATTCAATGTCCTGGATTCTACAGTTGACAGTGAAATTCCACAGCTTTACTACCTTCTGAGGAAAATCCTCCTATTTTAAATGGGCAGCTCATTATGTCCCCTAGTTCTAGTCTCTCCATCAGTGGAAGTATCCGCCCTGTCAAGCCCCCTCAATATTGTACATTTTGATAAGATCACCTCTCATTCTTCTGAATTCCAATGAGTAGAGGCCCAACCTAATCAACCTTTCCTCATAAGTCAACCCCCTCATCCCTGGAATCAACCCTGTGAACCTTCTCTGAACTGCCTCCAAAGCAAGTATATCCTTTTGTAAATATGGAAACCAAAACTGCATGCAATATTCCAGGTGTGGCCTCACCAATACTCTGTATAACTGTAGCAAGACTTCCCTGCTCTTATACTCCATCCCCTTTACAATAAAGGCCAAGATTCCATTGGTCTTCCTGATCACTTGCTATACCTGCATATTAACCTTGTTTCATGCACAAGTACCCCCAGGTCCCACTATACTGCAGCACTTTGCAATTTTTCTCCATTTAAATAATAACTTGCTCTTTGATTTTTTTTTTCTGACAATGCATGATGTCGCTTTCCAACATTATACTCCATCTGCCAAATTTTTGCCCACTCTCTTGACCTGTGTACTTTTACAGATGTTTTGTCCTCCTCATTGCTTTTCCTCCCATCTTTATATCATCAGCAAACTTGGCTATGCTACATTCTGTACCTTCATCCAAGTCAATATAGATTGTAAATAGTTGGGGTCCCAGCACTGATCCCTGCAGCACTCCACTAGTTACTGATTGCCAACCTGAGAATGAACCATTTATCCCAACTGTTTTCTGTTAGCCAATCCTCGATCCAACCCCAACCCCGTGAATTTTTATCTTGTGCAGTAACCTTTTATGTGGCACTTTGTCAAATGCCTTCTGGAAGTCCAAATGCACCACATCCACTGGTTCCCCTTTATCCACCCTGTTTGTTACATCCTCAAAGAACTCCAGCAAATTTGTCAAACATGACTTCCCCTTCATAAATCCATGCTGACTCTGCCTGACTGAATTTTGCTGTTCCAAATGTCCTGCTAATGCTTCTTTAATAATGGACGCCAACAGTTTCCCAACCACAGATGTTGGGCTAACTGGTCTATAGGTTTCTGCTTTTTGTCTGCCTCCTTTTTTAAATAGGGGTGTTACGTTTGCAGTTTTCCAATCTGCTGGGATCTCCATAGAATCCAGGGAATTTTGGTAAATTACAACCAAATATTCAAAATAACAGATTTTAAGGTGATCGTGGCAATGAAAACAGATCTTTAACATATTTAGGACAACATTCCTTGCTACTTCTCAAAACCCTGGGATGCAAGCCATCAGGTCCAGGGGATTTATTTGCCATTAGTCCCATTATCTTACTGAGTACCAGCTCCTTGGTGATTGTGTTCCTCCACCTCCTCCCCACCCCCATAGCCTCTTGACTATCCAATGTTGGAATATTTAGTGTCCTCTACTGTAAAGACTGATACAAAATATTTGTTCAGAGTTTCTGCCATCTCCATGTTCCCCATTACTAATTCCCTGGTCTTGTCCTCTAAAGGACCAACATTTACTTTAGCCATCCTTTTTCTTTTTTGTATACCTATAGAAACTCCTGCTATCTCCTATTTCATGCCAGCTAATTTTCATAGTCTATCTTCCCTTAATCATTTTTCTAGTTCTTTGGGAAGCTTTTGAAAGCCAGCAATCATCTTAAATGCATAAAGCATAAGACAGGAAGTTATGCTAAACCATGTAAAACACTAGTTCAGCCCCAGATAGAATATTGTCCAAATTTAGGCACCACACTTTATGAAGACTTTGGAGCAATTACAGAAGTGACTTATCAGAACGGTTCCAGGGATGAGGGATTAGTTATATTGATACACTGGACAGGCTGGGGCTCTTGTAGACAGGAAGGCCAAGCAAAGATTTGAAAACCATGCAAGGTTTAGATATGGCCGAAGGGTTGATCAGGGCGAGCACAGATTTAAGGTGACTGGCAAAAGAGCATACGTTTAGAACAAGTAATTAGGATTTGGAATGCACTGCCTGATGGATACAGATTCAATAGTAGCCTTCACAAGGGAATTGGATAAATACTTGGAGAAAAAATTGCATAGGTATGGGGAAAAGAGTGGAGGCATGGGACTAACTAGATTGCTCTATGAAAAAGCTGATGCACATTTGATGGGCTGAATGGCCTCCTGTGCTGTGTTCCATGCTAGTTGACTCAATTGCTCCCTGTAGTGCTTTTCATATTCTAATATCCTTGTTTCTTTTTCAATGTAATACTGCGTTAACTAATTTCTGCAGGTAAATAACCGTGAACCTAGAATACCATTTTATTAACTGATTGTGGACCTGTTCCAGCATCTAATTAGGTGAGAATTGTGGCTTTTCAACAGTAAGTTGCTCAAATGTTTTTTCGAAGTCTGCATTTACAAAACATTTATTTCAAATAACCTTTCAGATAATTGAACAGGCAATGGTTAAACATTCACTTTCATGTTTTATACTGAAATGTTCTATTAAACTGAGCATGTTCAACTTTCTGCCCCATTTGTAGGAATAGAGATTCCGGAGGTACCTCTGACGTTCCAGGTTCTAATCTGGAAATGCGACTAAAACCAGGCAAGCATGTGTTTGATCTAAATTTGTAAATGACACATGAATATTGACAGCTTTTCAGTTAACTTGAATGGTTTCATTGGCACTATTTGCTTTATAATTGCATAGAATTTAAAGAGAATCTCGGCAAAATATAGTAATGGATAGAAACCAATGCAATACTGTTATCAAAACATTAACTATGCCATCTTTTGCTGTGCATAACTATTACTTGACAGACTTGGCTTTCGGGTAAAAGGGTTAAAAGAAAAATGTTCAAGATCTGTTCATTGTGGCAATCACCTTAAAATCTGCTATATTGAATATTTACTATGACAAAAGGTGCACTTAACTGATTTGCCTTGATTTTATAAAACTAAAGATTTCATATTGTACTATTTTACAGGGTTGGGGGTAATATATTAGCATGGAAAAGTATTGGCTAACAAGAGTCTGAATAAATGTTTCATTCTCTGGTTGGTAACCAGTGGTGTGCTGCAGGGATCAGTGCTGGGACCCCAACTATTTACAATCTATAAACTACTTGGAAGGAGGGACTGAGTGTAATGTAGCCAAGTTTGCTGATACAAAGATGGGAGGAAAAGCAAAGTGTGAGGAGGATACAAAATCTGCAGAAGGACATACATGCTAAGTGAGTGGGCAAGAATTTAGCAGATGGAAAACAATGTTGGAAAGTGTGATTGTCGCATGCTTCTGCTGCCTGTGCCTGACGTCTTCACGCTCGTAGCGTTGAGATTCGAAGTGCATCTTTCTCCACATAGGGTGGTCTTCAGCCAGGAACTCCCAGATGTCAGTGGTGGTGTCACACTTTACCAGAAAGGCTTTGAGGGTGTCCTTGTAATGTTTCTGCTGCCCACCTTTGGCTTGTTTGCCGTGAAGGAGCTTCACATGAAGCAATTGCTTAGGGAGTCTCGTGTCTGGCATGTGAACTATGTTGCCTGCCCAGCGAAGTTGATCAAGTGTGGTCAGTGCTGGGGATGTTAGCCTGGGCAAGGATACTGATGTTGATGCGCCTGTCCTCCCAGGGGATTTGCAGGATCTTGCGGCGACATCGTTGGTGGTATATCTCCAGTGACTTGAGGTGTCTTATGTACATCGTCCATGTCTGAGCCATACAGGAGGGTGGGTATTCCTACAGCCCTGTAGACCATGAGCTCGGTGGTAGATTTGAGGGCCTGGTCTTCGAGCACTCTTACTTCGGCGGCCAAAATATATACTTGCTTTGGAGGCAGTTCAGGGAAGGTTCACTAGGTTGACCTCTAGAGATGAGGGGGTTGACTCATGAGGAAAGGTGGAGTAGGTTGGACCTCAACTCATTGGAAATCAGATTGAGTGATCTTATTGAAATGTATAAGATTGAGGGGGTTTGACAAGGCGGATGCAGAGAATGTTTCCACTGATGGGGACTAGAACTAGGGGACATAATCTTAGAATAAGGGACCACCCATTTAAAACTGATGTGGAGACTTTTCTTCTCTCAGAAGCTGGGACATTAAATAAATTTAAGATGGATACAGTTTCTTAACTGATTTGAGGGAATAAGGGGTTATGGGCAGCGGGCAGGGAAGTGGACCTGAGTCCATGATCGGATCAGCCAAAATCGTATTAAATGGCGGAACAGGCTAGAGGGGCCGTATGGCCTATTCCTGCTCCCATTTCTTTTGTTAAAGATTGACTTCAAATTCTTCTTGGCTGGGTGTTTGGCAAAAAATCTTGTGGATTGGATTTTGGAACAAAAATAAATTGATATTTTAGGTTAACTTGCAGGCTTTTTTCTGAACAATTGAATGTGGCACTTTGGTTGCTCACAACTTTTTGAATCATTTATCTGTTAGTGTCAGGTGTGAATGAAACTACTGCCAATGATGTTGGCCTGGGAGATGAGGAGCAGATTTTATCTAAAGGAACATATGCATTTGATTTAGACATGCTTGATGCAATAAACCCTTTTCAGGGTGTGTCAAAAGTCTTAAACTCTCCAGCAACTAAATTGAGTGACACACAGCTTGACTGTCAGGAACAATGTACCAAGATTTCCTCAGTGACTGACCAAACACTGCCGCAGAACACTGAGCAAATGCCAAAAGCCACACCCTGCAACAGCAATGCAGAACATGGTATAAATGCATCAGCAGACATTTCTTCACAAGTTGAAAGTCAAAGCAACAATGTTCAAGACTCTGAGCTAATCAAATCACAGACCATGTGCAACTTTGAGGAAGACCGTCTTGAGAAGATTGATCCTTGTGCAAGTGAGATAGAAGTGCAAATATCACAACTTCCCCCAAAAGACTCCTACAATCTTGATTTTGACAACATTGACTCCATCAACCCATTTCAAACAGGAGGGCCAAAGCTTCAGAATTCACCATCTGGGCAGGATCTGTTGTGTCAAAACATAACGAAAGATGTTGTGGATGCTGACCCAGTACAACCAGTGAGGTTGGAGACTGAATTCAATGATCTTGTTGAAGGTGAGAAGAAGCCTCCACTGAAAAAGTTGGGTCAAAGACCTGGAGGCCGGGTACTGCTTAAGAAGCCAGGTGTGACTACAAAGAAGACTGCACGCAGCAAATCTGAAAAGCCAAATAAGGAAGTAGGGAAGCTGAACGAGACTGGTCCTGCTGATCCTTTAGTTCTGAAGATTGGGTACAATGTTGAGGGGGCCAAACTGGATGACCCAAATTTCAACCCTTTTGGTGGAGGCTCTAAAATTTGTAATTCTCCCAGTTCTGCTAAACTGCCAGCAGCCAATTCTGATGAATTACATTCACTGCAAGATACAGTAGAAAATGTTGAGCCTATTGCAAAGGAAGTGGATGAGGGGCAGAAGCCAACAAGTGTTTCTCGGATAACCAGCACGAGTGGAGTTCCGACTGAGGCACGAAAGCAAACTGCCAAAAAGTGAGTGGCTAAATCTAATATGCATAGATTTAAGTAAAAATATTTTCCTGACTTCCCTCCCTCCCTTGCATGCACATTTAAATTGGATCCTGGAAAAATCAATTGATTTGAATAAGTATAAGAGTGTAACTGATGTAAATTTCAACTTGTAAATATAGCAGGGCAAGAACTGTGTTCATATCCCATTTAATTAAACACATTCTGCAGTATCTTGGTTAGCTGTTCTTCATGGTCTTGCACCAATTAGTGTTAACTTGGGGGTAATGGTTACTGTGTCTCATTAGCCATTTGATCAACGTACTTGTAATGCATGTGCAGAAATATGCTCTTCAAGTTTTGTCTCTGGCAATGGAGCTTCTTTTATAAACCAAGTCTGTCCCTCTAAATGCTTCATAAACATGTGTCTAATCCTAAACTGCACTCCTGCATTGTCCTACCTCTCCACATTGGAATTCTTAACTTGGTCTCCATGTTTGGGATATTGGGAATGGAGAAAACCAATGCAACCTTTATAGCTTTTGGATTTTTTAAAATCTTGTGATCCTGGACTTTGGCCTTACCTGCAGATTTGCAGCAACTATAGAAATTTAACCTCTTGGGGCAGGAGATTCTGAACCCCTTGTCCATTAACTCTATCGTAGGGAAAAGCAATGGAACTGATACCTTTTTAGCAACCAGAGACCTGTCTTGTAGAATTTTGTTTGAGGATTTGGGCAGCAAGTGCATGAGAACACTGTCACCAAGTCTCTCACCATCTTGACTTCAATATGTCACTGTTCCTTCATCACTTGGTCACAATCCTGGAGCTCCCTCCCTAACAGCACTGTGGGAGTACCTTCACCACAGTCTGCAGTGGTTCAAGAAGGCTTGTCACCTACTCCATGAAAACTAGGGATACAAATGTTGGCATTGCGAGTGATGCCCATATCCCCAAAATGAATTGTTCTCATTTGCATTAAGTAACTATAGAAAAGGGAGCTTTTGTTTTAATTAGTTGGCCTGCAGGATGACTTTTGTAAATATTAATGTTAATTCTACACGTGTTTAAAAATTTCCTTACGAACAAGATTGTCAATGTTTCACACACACACACACCCGCCCCCCCCACCGCCCCACACCCCAACCGAGTCTTTCACTGGTTAGGTCTTTATGCTACCAGTTAACAACTGTTGGCCAAACATTCTGCATGTCTTGTGCAATATAAATGCATTTCCTGCTTTGGGGAACCCTGTCCCAGGATTAAGCCACCATTATACAAACTGTCCCAGGAGTCCAACACACAGGTTACATTTTTTTAGTTGGCAAGGTGGCGATAGCTAAGGGAGGTATGATTGCTTTCACACTGCTGCCTTTCACTCCATATTTAATTAGTGCTTATGGTTAAACCCTTCTAGTGTTGTGGATAGAACTGTTAACCACCCCCCCCTCTTCACCCCAAAAAGAAGTCTCCAACTTTTGAGCATTCCTATCAAACTGGTTTTGCTTTGACTCTTGTATTTAAAAAGTAATTGTACTGATCTCCATATTCACAGGAACACTTGTAAAGTTAAACCCATGATGGAGGTTTCACCCGTTCAATTATTGCAGGTGGGTAGAAATAATGTCTGAATTTTGATTGGACACCTAATCTGGACTGCATCTTTTCAGTTTCAAGGATTAAAATGTACTAAAAGGTTTGGGCAAGATTTGTGCTGTGCTACAAATCTTGATTCTTGATGTGGTATTTGACATCTTGCTTGCATTCAAAAAGTTTCAATCAATAGGACAAACCAGGAGCAAGAAATACAAGTGCAAACTGAACTTTGTGGGCTGGATTACCCTCTGGACATTTAGTCCTTCAGAATTGCAGATCCAAAAATGTTGATTTTTAAACTTCAGAAATGCATATGACACAGGCAATAAAGTTGAAGACTTGTATTTACAACATACAATTTTGATGGAGCAGGATGCAATGGCAATTGACAGTTAACTACTCCAGATGACGACCTTCCTTTGTTGCCTCACTTTAGCTATTCTAAAACATCACCTGCAAGGACTTTCTTCACCACGATATCTCTGAAATATCTTGGGATGGGGGTGGTGTTTAATCCTGGTCCTTTCCTTTTTTGCCCTTTGGAGACTAAGATATATCTTTCCATATGTATGTTTCCACTCAATGGGCCCAAGTTTCCACAAGAAAAAAAACGGGTGTGCCTCCGAGCTGGGCGCCTGTTTTTCGTGCCTAAAACGGCGCCTAAAAAAATCCTCCATTCTCCACCCACTTACAGGTCCTCTGGCCCTCGGTGCAGTCAGCACGAGCTGTGGGGGGGGCGGAGCCAGGTCCCGGCGCTGAAAACAGTGCCTGGACCTCTGCACATGCGCGCTACAGTCGGCACGCAAGTGCAGTAGCTCCAGGCGCCCAACTGTGTGGGAGGGGCCCGAAGCACGCAGCCCCTAGCCCTGGCCCAATGGCCTCACTGGGGCTGCGTGAATGAGGCTTCTCCCACGGCCAGCTCCTGCTCCCTGCCCGACCAGACCCGACACTCGCTCCTCCCCCCCCCCCCCCCCACACCCCGCCGACCAGACCCGCCCCGACACCCGCTCTCCCTCTCCCCCGCCCCCCGGCCCCGACCCGGACCCGCTTTCCCCCCGCCCCGACCCGAGATCCGACCCCCGCTCCCCCCCTGCACCGACCCGAGACTCGCTCTTTCCTCCCCCCCCCCCCCCCGACGGACCCGACCCGCGCTGCGGTTCCCTGACCCGCCCTCTTCCCCCCCCTCCTCTTCCCCCCCTCCCTCTTCCCCCCTCCCCTCCTCCCCCCCCCCCTCGCTCCCGCGGCACCCCCTCCCTCTTCCCCCCCCTCCCTCTTCCCCCCCCTCCCTCTTCCCCCCCCTCCCTCTTCCCCCCCCTCCCTCTTCCCCCCCCTCCCTCTTCCCCCCCCTCCCTCTTCCCCCCCCCTCCCTCTTCCCCCCCCCTCCCTCTTCCCCCCCCTCCCTCTTCCCCCCCTCCCTCTTCCCCCCCTCCCTCTTCCCCCCCCTCCCTCTTCCCCCCCCTCCCTCTTCCCCCCCCTCCCTCTTCCCCCCCCTCCCTCTTCCCCCCCCTCCCTCTTCCCCCCCCTCCCTCTTCCCCCCCCTCCCTCTTCCCCCCCTCCCTCTTCCCCCCCTCCCTCTTCCCCCCCTCCCTCTTCCCCCCCCTCCCTCTTCCCCCCCCTCCCTCTTCCCCCCCCTCCCTCTTCCCCCCCCTCCCTCTTCCCCCCCCTCCCTCTTCCCCCCCCTCCCTCTTCCCCCCCTCCCTCTTCCCCCCCTCCCTCTTCCCCCCCCCCCTCTTCCCCCCCCCCCTCTTCCCCCCTCCCCCTCTTCCCCCCCTCCCTCTTCCCCCCTCCCTCTTCCCCCCCTCCCTCTTCCCCCCCTCCCTCTTCCCCCCTCCCTCTTCCCCCCCTCCCTCTTCCCCCCCTCCCTCTTCCCCCCTCCCTCTTCCCCCCCTCCCTCTTCCCCCCCTCCCTCTTCCCCCCCTCCCTCTTCCCCCCCTCCCTCTTCCCCCCTCCCTCTTCCCCCCCTCCCTCTTCCCCCCCTCCCTCTTCCCCCCCTCCCTCTTCCCCCCCTCCCTCTTCCCCCCCTCCCTCTTCCCCCCCTCCCTCTTCCCCCCCTCCCTCTTCCCCCCCTCCCTCTTCCCCCCTCCCTCTTCCCCCCCTCCCTCTTCCCCCCCTCCCTCTTCCCCCCCTCCCTCTTCCCCCCTCCCTCTTCCCCCCCTCCCTCTTCCCCCCCTCCCTCTTCCCCCCCTCCCTCTTCCCCCCCTCCCTCTTCCCCCCCTCCCTCTTCCCCCCCTCCCTCTTCCCCCCCCTCCCTCTTCCCCCCCTCCCTCTTCCCCCCCCTCCCTCTTCCCCCCCCTCCCTCTTCCCCCCCCTCCCTCTTCCCCCCCCTCCCTCTTCCCCCCCCTCCCTCTTCCCCCCCCTCCCTCTTCCCCCCCCTCCCTCTTCCCCCCCCCTCCCTCTTCCCCCCCCTCCCTCTTTTCCCCCCCCCCTCCCCCCCTCCCCGGCTGAAAGATGGTTTATTTACTCTTTTCGTGGCTTATAAATGTTTATTCAGGTTGGATTTATTTGTAGAAGTATAAATAAGGATTTATTGTCGAATTTAATGAGTTCCCTTCCCTCCCCCCCCCCCCCCACCTCGTTCTGGACGCCTAATTTGTAACCTGCGCCTGATTTTTTTAATGTGTAGAACAGGTTTTTTCAGTTCTACAAAAATCTTCACTGGCTCCATTCTACTTTAGTTTGGAGTACATTTTCACTGTGGAAACTTTCAAATCAGGCGTCGGTGGCCAGACATGCCCCCTTTTTGAAGAAAAAATTCTGTTCTAAACTAGAACTGTTCTACCTGACTAGAACTGCACAAAAAAAAAGTGGAGAATTGCGATTTCTAAAATAGTCCGTTCTCCACCAGTTGCTCCTAAAAAATCAGACGCGAATCATGTGGAAACTTGGGCCCAATGTCTTTTTACAAGTCTTCAAGTCTTGCTCTGCTTAATCCACGTGGATTCCAACTGAAATTCCACCCTTCATGTTTTGGATCCACCCAGGATTACAGATATCTGAAATTCAGTGTTCCTCCAACCACTGCTCTTGCTGCATCCTGGGATCCACACAATGCTATGTGTCGCCACATGCACACACTGGACACCTCTCTTCAGCAGCACTATCTTGAGCTGTCCTAGTCCACAGTTCCATTTCAACCTTTGCTGTCTCTGGCACATTAACCAAAATCTTTTTTCCTTCCTTTCAGGTGTCAAGGATCATAAACTTCAAAAATTCTTGGATACCAACGTCCCTCTGGAACCACCTTCCCCCCCCCCCCCCCCCCCTCCCAATCTCATCCCCTGCTGTGTTTTCACTATCTGCTCTGAACTCCACCCCCCCACCCTACCCTCACTCCCCCTTACAAACAATCAGTCTTCAGCAAAGGCCTGAGCTTAAGCCCCCACCTCAATGAATTTTGAGCTCGGTACAATGCTGACCACTTTTAAAAATCTGTGCCCACTTCAAACAGGAGTCTGCCCCCCTCTCCCTTGCACAGCTGACCCTTTCTTGCATTTTCAGAATTCTCACTCTACCTGGACCCCCCACCCTCTGGCCTCTTGCCCTTTTATAGACCTCTTCATTGCAAACTGCCAACAGGACATTGACCATCTCAATTTCTCTGCTCCCTCCCTCACTCACTCCAATCGACCACCCTCTGAACTTGCAGCACTCTGCTTGCTCAGATCCAACCCTCACCTTGTCATCAAACCTGCTGACAAGGATGGTGCTGTTTGGCAAACCAACCTCTACCCTGCAGAGACTGATTGCCAACTCTGACACCTTGCCTTGGACCAGGACCCCACTATTGAACATCAAACTATTATTTCACAGACTGTCATTAACCTCATTGTCATGTATCTTACATTATTATATATAACTGTATCCTAACATGCTCTACAAGACTAATAAGATATGACCTGTAACCACCAGCATACCTTGCCACCAGGGGTGCACTTGCAAGAGACAGGTATATAAGGACAGGTCTCAGGCAAGTGCAGCATTCCAGAGCTGTGAAATAAAGGTGCAGGTCCAGAGTGACCTTGACTTCACTACATGCCTCGTGTGAATCTGTACTGAGGGGACAGGACTTTACAGTGGCGATGAGTTACTGGATTACAGAATGGCGAACAACGGATCAGATGAAAAGTACAATGCGGGAGACAGTTGGGAGGACTTTATATAAAGGCTCCAGCAAAGCTTTGTAACCAAAGACTGGTTAGGTGACGATAAGGCAGACAAGAGAAGAGCCCATCTCTTGACCAGCTGTGGTTCAAAAACATACGCTTTAATGAATGATCTGTTGGCACCCGAGAAACCAGCAAGCAAGTCGTTTGAAGAATTGAGCACACTGATAAGAGACCACCTGAAACCAGTGAGCAGCCGACACATGGCCAGACACAGGTTCTACAACTACAGACGCTGTGTGGGCCAGAGCATACCCGACTTTGTGGCGGAACTTCGGAGGTTGGCTAGTTATGTGAGTTCTCCGATGAACTGAGGAGAGAAATGCTGAGAGACTTTTTCATTGAAGGAATAGGCCACGCAGACATATTCCGAAAGCTCATAGAGACCAAGAACCTGACCTTGGAGGCAGCAGCACTGGTTGCACAGACATTCTTGGTAGGGAAGAAGAAATGAGGTTGATTTACAATGCAGGTATGACAACGAATGAAATATTGGAACAAGAAGTTCACAGCACTAAACAAGCTGCTACCCCCACACACAGACAAAACCAGGAGAACAGGTTCTCGACAGCAGGCAGAAGCCATTAAGGGCCACAGGAACAGCCGTTCACACCTCATCAACCCACAATGCGAGCAATCAACTACAAACGGAGAAGCTCAAGAGAGATCAGCCAGACATAGCTCATACTTTGGGAACTCTTTGAACAATGGAACAGGTCTGTGCTGGAAGTGTGGGGGTGGGCACTCGTCAAGGGGATGTCAATTTCAGCAGGCTGTTTGCAGAAATTGTGAATATACAGGGCATTTGGCCCGCATGTACAAAAAAACGGCAGCTCGGCTGGTATACGAATCGGATGGGTCGGAAAGCAGACCAGAAGATGATGGTGACAGTACCCAGGACAGCGGGTCAACACTATCAATGGCCGCTGCTCCGACAACAGGATGCCTCCTATAATGAAGGTCCTAATCAACGGGATATCTGAACATGGAGCTGGATACGGGAGCAAGTCAATCTCTCGGGCGCTCAACAATTTGAACAACTGTGGCCGCATAAGAGACAGACCAAAACTCAAGGGTCGACACCACACTAAGGACCTATACCAAAGAAATCATACCAGTCCTTGGCAGCGCCATGCTCTCTGTCACACACAAAGGGACAGTGAACCGACTTCCCCTGTGGATTATCCCCGGAGACCCCCCAGCACTGCTGGGGAGAAGCTGGCTGGCAAAACTAAACTGGAAATGGGACGTCCATGCCATGTCATTAGAGGAACGGACCTCCTGCTCAACAGTTGTAAAGCGATTTGAACATCTCTTTCAGCCAGGTGTGGGCACTTTCAAAGGGGCCAAAGTCAAAATCTACATAACACAGGATGCTGGACCGGTCCATCACAAGGCCAGAGCTGTACCCTATGTGATGAGGGAGAAGATTGAACACGAACTAGACAGGCTTCTGCGGGAAGGCATTATATCACCTGTGGAATTTAGCGACTGGGCAAGTCCCATCGTCCCAGTCATGAAGCCTGATGGATCCGTACGAATCTGTGGGGACTGCAAATCTACCATAAACTGAGTCTCCCTACAGGACCAGTACCCGCTGCCCAGAGCGGAGGACTTATTTGCCACATTGGCTGGAGGTAAACTTTTCTCAAAATTAGACCTCTCATCTGCGTATATGAAGCCAGAATTGACCGAGGAATCCAAGCTACTCACCATCAACACACATCGATGCCCATTCGGCATCAGGTCGGCAGCTGCCATATTCCAGCGCAACATGGAGAGTCTGCTCAAGTCCATCCCGGTGACGGTTGTATTTCAAGACAACATACTTTATCACTGGCAGGGACACCGACTCCCATCTCCGTAATTTGGAGGAAGTACTAAAGCGGTTGGATCGGGTAGGCCTACGAGTCAAGAAATCCAAGTGCCTGTTTCTCGCACCCGAGGTTGAATTTTTGGGCAGAAGGATTACCGCTGATGGAATCCGCCCAACAGAGTCCAAAACAGAAGCAATTCGCCTGGCGCCCAGGCCCCGGAATGTCTCAGAACTGCGCGTCTTTCTTGGGCTCAATTACTTTGGGAACTTTATGCAGAACTTGAGCACGCTGCTGGAGCCTCTCCACGTGCTACTCAGTGGTGTGATTGGTTTTGGGGGGACGCCCAGGAACGCGCCTTCAATAAGGCACGCAACCTTCTGTGTTCCAACAGTGTTTTAACTTTCTTTGACCCAGGTAAAAAGCTAGTTCTCACATGCGATGCGTCAGCGAATGGGGTCGGATGCGTTTTGCAACATGTCAATAGTGCGGGCAAATTACAACCCGTAGCTTATGCCTCCAGGTCACTTTCGCGGGCGGAGCGCGGGTACAGAATGGTAGAGAAGGAGGCGCTTGCGTGCTTATACGGTGTCAAAGATGCACCAATAAGTTTATCGGGGCCAAGTTCGCGTTAGAAACCGACCAAGCCCCTCACTGCCCTCCTATCCGAGAGCAAGGCAATAAACGCCAACGCCTCGGCACTAATTCAACAGTGGGCACTCATGCTGGCGTCCTACGACTATACCATAAGGCACAGACAACTGTGCGGATGCGCTCAGCAGGCTACCCCTGGCGACCACGGAAGGGTCTGACGAACAGGAATGTGAGAGTCATGGCAATCAATGCCTTTGAGTCCACAGGTTCGCCCATGACGGCTCGCCAAATCAGAGTCTGGACGGCCAGCGACCCCATGTTATCCTTAGTAAAAAGATGTGTCTTAACCGGTGACTGGGCAGAGGCTCGCGATGCCTGCCCCGAGGAATTAAAACCCTTTCACGGGCGCATGCATGAGCTATCACTACAAGCAGACTGCCTGATGTGGGGCAGCCGAGTAGTCATGCCTCTGCGAGGCAGAGAGGCATTTGTCTGGGAGCTCCACCGTGAGCACCTGGGGATCGTTCTCATGAAGGCCATAGCCAGATCCAACGTCTGGTGGCCTAGTATTGACGCGGACCTGGAGCTCTGTGTCCGAAGGTGCACCATTTGTGCCCAACTCAGCAATGCCCCCAGGGAGGCTCCACTGAGCCCCTGGCCTACCAAACCGTGGTCGTGGATGCACGTAGACTATGTGGGCCCATTCATGGGCAAAATGTTCCTCGTAGTTGTTGATGCATTTTCAAAGTGGATCGAATGCACCATTTTAAACTCGAGCACAACCTCCACCACTGGAGAGCCTCGCAACCATGTTTGCAACGCACTGAATCCCTGACAGTGGCCAGTGACTGGTCCGTGCTTCACCAGTGCAGAATTCCAAGACTTTATAATTGATCACATCAAGATGGCACCGTTCAAGCCGGCCTCCAATGGCCAGGCAGAGAGCAGTGCAAATCATTAAACAAGGCATGCTTAAAATCCAAGGTCCCACGCTGCAGGGTCGCCTGTCGCGACTGCTGTTGGCATACAGATCTCGTCCGCACTCAGACAGGGATCCCCCCGCGTAACTGTTGATGAAAAGGACTTTAAAAACAAGGCTCTCATTAATCCTCCCAGACATGCATAAAATCGTTGAGGCAAAGCGCCATAAGCTGACTGAATACCATGACAGAAATTCGAGGGGGAGATGGAATGAGATAGGGGACAAAGTGTTTGTACTAAACTATGGCAGGGGTCCCAAATGGCTTGCAGGGACAGTAACGGGCAAGGAAGGAAACAGGCTACTGGTAGTACAAATGGACAATGGCAAAACCTCCCGGAGGCATGTAGACCAAGTCAAAAGCAGATTTACCAACAACACTGCGGAACCAAAGGCTGACTACAATGTGGAACTCGCACCACACCTGGTGGACAGACAGAGGGAACAACCTGAGGAAAGGGCAATCCCAACAGACAGCCCAAGCGAGTCAACAACCATTACACCAATTGAAACACAGCCCAGGCGAGATACCAGCAACCACACCCAAAGAAAAACAGACACCAAGGCAAACAACTGAAGCACAACTTGGACGCTCCATGCGAGAGCGTGAATCTATAAAGACAATAAGACCTTGGGGGAGGGTGATGTCATGTATCTTACATTATTATATATAACTGTATCCTAACATGCTATACATGACTGTAATAAGATATGACCTGTAACCACCAGCATACCTTACCACCAGGGGTGCACTTGCAAGAGACAGGTGTATATAAGCTCAGGTCTCTGGCAAGTGCAGCATTCCAGAGCTGTGAAATAAAGGTGCAGGTCCAGAGTGATCTTGACTTCACTACATGCCTCGTGTGAATCTGTACTGAGGGGACAGGACTTTACACTCATTTCTGGAGATCTTCCCTCCACAGCCACCAACCTCCTAGTTCCCCAACCCTGCACAGCCTGCTTCTACCTCCTTCCACAGACAGGACTGCCCCGGTAGACCCATCGTTTTAGCCTGGCTAGTTCTGATGGTCATCGACTGAAAACGTTAACTCTGCTTCCTCTCCACAGATGCTGCCTGACTTGCGATTTGCAGCATTTTCTGTTGCTTATCATGTTTTGGATGATTCTGAATTTTTTCAATCTAATGGGGAGAAAACCAAAGCTATCTTGCCTTGCCAAAAACTTGATATTCTTGTCATATCCTCCACTACACTGCTTGTTCAGACTGAGTGCCATCTGTGCTTTTTCAGATATGTTCTTGAAACCCTCATTTCTTAACCATCCCCATGATCACTTACACTCTGCTGTGTTGCATGTCTCTGATTCACCACAGCTGAACCCTTGTCCATTTTTTCCATCTCAATGCTTGGCTGTTCCAATGCTTTCTTTGCTAGTGTCCTGACCTCCATCCTGCAAAAAGTAGAATTTTGTTCAACTTTGTTTGCACCCTCTCCGATATCTACCCATTCATCAGTACCTGTCCTTGCTTCCCTCCCTGACCCATGTTGCACTAAACCCGTCTGGCCTTGCACAGCCTGTGACTTTGTCCTATTCTGGCCTTGTGCATTTTTTTTCCCATTCTGCTGCACCTCATTTAGGTTGTCAAATCTTTAGCTGTTTTAGCTCTACTTTCTGGAACTGTTTTGTTCCATCTTTATTTAAAGCAAGCTTCCTCACTGGATATAGTGAAATGAGCAAGTAATGTTTTTTTTCCCCACCCACCATAGAAGTTCAATATGGACAGACTATATTTAAATTGATCAAGTTCAAGACTGCTTAACTATATTGAATTGAAAGTGTGGCAATTGGGCTGTAGATTTGCTTTAACAGGAAAATGTATACAAGAATGCATGGTGCCATATAACCTGTTAACACATGGCTATTGAAGATCTGTCAACCATGACTTTGCAAAAGTTTATTTACTTGTAGGATCCTGTACCTTCGTCTGCTGCTGGAAATATTACAGACACTCGGCTAGTTGCTGACCACACCAGAGTACAACCAAGAGGGAGTGATAGAGAAATACTGGGCATCAATGACATTTACTTCATGCGACGATCCTCTGCATTCCTTAATGCTATTATTGCAGGTGAAGCTGAAGAATTCAGGCCAATTGACCGAAGTAAGATTGGTTTTACTTTCCTCATCAAACTGCTGTTTCTCATCAAATCCTATTTGCCATAGTTGGAGTCTGATTCTTGACTCGTGCTTAATTCTATTTAATTGCAATAAATGGGCATCTTGGAACTATAATCTAGCTGTTGTCCCATTTTCACTCATGCCCTCCAGCTATAGTCACACCTGTGATGTGCAAATAATCAATCCCAATGTCACTGGAGGGAGGGGTGACTAGGAGTAGGAGCTATATGAGCACATGAAATGTTAATGCAAGCAAAGCACAAAGGAGGAACCCATGTTCCTCCAAGCTGAGGAGGATTTTATTGATGTGCAACATAACTTTAAAGCATTGTTTTCTCATGTCACAGTGCAACTGCTTAACAGATTCTCTTCGAGGCTATTCTAACTCTGCCATTGAAGTAGGCTCTTGCTGCTGCAAATGCTTGCAAAATTAAACATCTCATTAAAACAACACAGTTCAGCTCTAAAGTCTCCATTCTGCATTAATATGGCTGCTACATCCATATGCTGTCCTTTCTACCCTGTTGTCAGTGGCCCATGATTGCTTTGAGTGCTTGTGCAGTACAGGGATGTCTCTCATTCTTCTCCCTCCACCCCCACCTAGTTGATTCTCTAACTGGTTTCCTGATTGGGAATTTGGCCCTCTAATATTGTAACTTTAATGTTTGATACTAATGTCTTATCAAGCCAATTCAACTCTAGTTGTTTAATTCTAGTTTATATCTGCGAACCTTAACAAATAGCAGCTAACACTTGCTGTCGTGATATTATGACTGTTTCCCAGATATCCATCCCCCCCAGCAAGGAAGTTGATGCCTTCAGGAGTGAGGTTAGCTAAAGGGAAGGCATACTGGTTAGGATAATTTGCTTGTCAAAATTAAGTTTCTTGTACTCTTTCCACAATCTTTGGGTGAATCTCCAATTTCTTAGCAGTAATGCCTCCCAGTTGCTAACTGACAATACATATTTTTACTGTACTGAAGGGTCAAACATCAAATATATTTTTGCAAAAAATGTTTAGGAACCATTTTTTAAAGTTTGTATTTATGTAACTATAATATTTGCCACCAGACTGTTGGAGTCCAAATGGTCACCTGCACATGTGCAGGGCTGGTATAAAAGGTTGGCTGCCATGTTTAGGCACTCAAGTTTTAATAAAGATTAAGGTCACACGAAGTTTAGCTCACAGTACTCTGCCTCAGAGTTCTATACATAAGTTTGCATCGCTGGCAAGGCCAACATTTATTGCCCTGAAGGTAGTGGTGGACAGCCTTTCACGACGACTGCGGTTTATTCTTTGTCGCAGTTTGATACAACTGTGTGACTCACTGGGGCCACTTCAGAGTAGTTGAGCCAGTGGTGTTGGTGCAGGATGGAAGCTGGACTAGGTAAGCACAGCAGTGAACCAGTTGAGCTTATGTCAATTTGGACAGCTTCACGGTCACTTTTTTTTTTACAATACCAGCTTTTTATTTCCAGATTTTATTGAAACTGAATTCAAATTCTCAAACTCCCATAATGGGATTTAAATTTGTATTCTCTGGATTACTAGTCCAGTAGCCAAACCACTTTTCCACTTCACTATACAGGAGGTGATTCCACATATTTCCTTGTATATGTTAGATTCTTAAACACCATTTGTAATTTTATGTTTTGAACATAAATAGAGTTGGGCCATTCAGCCCCTTGAGCCTGCTCTGCCATTCAATAAGATCATGGCTGGTCTGATCATGGACTCCCCGCTTGCTCCCCAAAACCCTTTACTCCCTTATTGCTCAAATCTGTATTTCCACCTTAAATATATTCAATGACTCAGCCTCCAAAGCTCTCTGGGGCAGAGAATTCCATAGATTTACAACCCTCAGAAGAAATTCCTCCTCATCTGTTTTAAATGGGTGACCCCTTATTCTGAGACTGTCTCCTAATTTTAGATTCCCCTGAGTGCATCCTTTCTGCATCCACCTTGTCAAGCCCCCTCTATTCAAATAAGATCATCTCATTCTTAACTCCAATGAGAATCGGCCCAACCTGTCTTCATAAGTCAATCCCCTCATCACTGGAATCAACCTAGTGAACCTTGTCTGAACAGTCTCCAATGCAAGTATATCCTTAAATAAGGAGTCTAAAACTGTATGCAGTACTCCAGGTGTGGCCTCGCCAATAACCTGTACAGTTGTAGCAGAACTTTTCTGCTTTTATATTCTATTCCCCTTGCAATAAAGGCCAACATTCAATTTGCCTTCCTGATTACTTGCTGTACCTGCACACTAACGAACTTTTTCTGTTTCATGCACAAGGATCCCCAGTCTCAGCATTTAATCAACCAAAAGAAATGACTCGCCTGGAACTGCTTCAACATTCTGTAGTAAGTATGAATCTAATCTTGCCTTCAAAATTTTCTGACTTGATTCAATATTCTGATTTTGATAAAATCCACACTTGCTTTGTAGTCACAAATAGGATAAGTATATTTGTGAGCAATAAACCAGCATAATCCAACACTTCATTGAATGCTGGATTACTGTACAGATCTGTCATTGGGGTCTAAAGCTGCATTAAAAAAAAAATTGTTTGTCTTTATACAGCTGTCAATGACTCCTTAAATTGCGCTCATTCTGAACTAAAGCAGTTGAACGTTTACTCACTTTTGGAAGCCTCCTGCCTGTTTGGAACTATGCTGCTTTAACCCCAAATTTTGATGAAGCTGTTTCCAGTTTAAGATTTCTGGCATTAAATTGACAGCAAGACCAATTATATTAACTATTTGGAATAAGTTTATTAAATGCACACATGAATGTAGCCGATTGGTGTCAAAAGGACTCTACTAAATTACTACAGGTAAGGTCATGCGTTAGATTGACAGACATACTCCCCTCAGTCAAATAAAGCACGTGGCCACTTTCCTTGCTTCTTGGTCTGGTCTTGTGGAGAGGGAAACTTCCTGCTTTGCCATGTGGTCATTCGACAGGCTCTGAGCTTGCCTTTTTTATATTTCCAGTCCATTGTTTCTCAAAGCCCCAGGATTGGGTCTTAGTTTCAGGGCAGTTTTTTTATTGGCTTTCCTTACACGTGTGACTGTTGTAATTGGTGCCATTCCTTGATTAGCTTAATTGTTTTCCATTTGGCCTTTTAATTTCAATGGGTTTCAAAGTGATTACTGTTCAGCTCTGCCCAGAAGATGAGACTTTAATTTGGAAGTATCCATTTTGTCTGAGTTCAAAGCACATCCTGTCTGTAATCTGCACTTTTGGCATTATAAATGCATTCACAATTCACCATTACATAGAATTGATATGGAATGTATCATTCATTTACACTTAAACAAAAAAAAATTCTTACAAGTTGTAGGTGTTTGGCTTCAGACAAATGGGAGAAATACTAGAAAGAGATTAGTTGAGTGTGAAATCACTGTTCATTCATGGCATTCATGAAGTAATGAAATTTGAGCCCCACACTACCATCAACCCTGGTGTTCCTTCCTGATCGAGACAAGTACACAACTTTCCTGGATGTTTGCAGAATGCTTGTGGTGCCAGAAAAAGCACTAAACCTGAGGACTGGGAGAAATTTAGTAGTCAGCAGAGGAGGACAAAGGGTTTAATTAAGAGGAGGAAAATAGTGAGAGGCAGCTTGCTGGGAACATAAAAACTGACTGCAAAAGCTTCTATAGATATGTGAAGAGGAAAAGATTAGTGAAGACAAACGTAGGTCCCTTGCAGTCAGATTCAAGTGACTTTATAATGGGGAACAAAGAAATGGCAAACCAGTTGAACAAATACTTTGGTTCTGTCTTCACGAAGGAAGACACAAATAGCCTTCCGAATGTACGAGGGGACCGAGGGTCTAGTGAGGAGGAGGAACTGAAGGATATCCTTATTAGGCAGGAAATTGTGTTTGGGAAATTGATGGCTGATAAATCCCCAAGGCTTGATAGTCTGCATCCCAGAGTACTTGAGGAAGTGGCCCTAGAAATAGTGGATGCATTGGTGATCATTTTCCAACAGTATCAACTTGGGATCAGTTCCTATAAACTGGAGGGTAGCTAATGTAACACCACTTTTTAAAAAGGGAGGTAGAGAGAAAGTGGGTAATTATAGACCGGTTTGCCTGACATAGTGGTGGGGAAAATGTTGGCATCAATTATTAAAGATGACATAGCAGCACATTTAGAAAGTAGTGACAGGATTGGTCCAAGTCAGCATGGATTTATGAAAGGGAAATCATGCTTGACAAATCTTCTGGAATTTTTTGAGGATGTAACTAGTAGAGTGGACAAGGGAGAACCAGTGGATGTGGTGTATTTGGACTTTCAAAAGGTTTTTGACCAGGTCCCACAAGAGATTAGTGCAAAGTTAAAGCACATGGTATTGGGCTAATGTACTGAAGTGGATAGAGAACTAGTTGGCAGATAGGAAGCAGAGAGTCGGGATAAACGGGTCCTTTTCAGAATGGCAGGCAGTGACTAGTGGCGTGCTGCAGGGCTCAGTGCTGGGACCTGAGCTCTTTACAATATACATTAATGATTTTAGATGAAGGAATTGAGTAACATCTCCAAGTTTGCAGATGACACTAAACTGGGTGGCAGTGTGAGCTGTGAGGGGGATGCTAAGAGGCTGCAGGGTGACTTAGACAGGTTAGGTAAGTGGGCAGATGCAGTATAATGTGGATAAATGTGAGGTTATCCACTTTGGTGGCAAAAATATGAAGACAGAATATTATCAATGGTGGCAGATTAGGAAAAGGGGAGGTGCAACAAGACCTGGGTGTCATTGTTCATCAGTCATTTGAAAGTTGGCATACAGGTGCAGCAGGCAGTAAAGAAGTACAGGCAGTAAATTTATATGTTGGCCTTCAGAGCTAGGGGATTTGAATATAGGAGCAGGGAGGTCTTACTGCAGTTGTACAAGGCCTTGGTGAGGCCTCACCTGGAACATTGTGTTCAATTTTGGTCTCCTAATCTGAGGAAGGACATTCTTGCTATTGAGGGAGTGCAGCAAAGGTTCACCAGACTGATTCCTGGGATGGCTGGACTGACATGAGGAGAGACTGGATCAACTGGGCCTTTATACATTGGCGTTTAGAAGAATGAGTGGGGATCTCAGACATACAAGATTCTGACAGGACAGGTTAGATGCAGGTAGAATGTTCCTGATGTTGGAAGTCTAGAAACAGAGGACACAGTCTGAGGATAAAGGGTAGGCCATTTTGGACTGATTAAGAGAAACTTCTTCACTCAGTTGTTAACCTGTGGAATTCCCTACTGCAGAGTTGTTGATGCCAGTTCATTGGATATATTCAAAAGGGAGTGTGAATGTGAGCTTGTAATGCTTGTAGTGCCACACTGTGCATGTGGACATATTGTGTACTGCAACTGTGTAGTTAATCATTAAACAGAACAGGCTTTCCGGAGAGTTCCGAGAGAGCAGCCTGCATGTTAAGAAGCTATGTGTGCTTGTGCTCTGTGAAGGTATCGCATTTGGTGATGAGGATGGGAGATTTTTCGGATGTTTAAAGCTTAAATTTTGGTGAAGGATTCAGCCAGCCGACAAGACTTTGGAAGTTTCTGTCTTTGGGGGGGAAAAAAAAGGCTACAAAATCTGAGGGGGCAAAAAAAACAGCACACTGAACAGCTGGAGATTAAAAATGGCAGGTGTAATTGGATATTTAGGTGAATATAGACACGACCGGGAAAGTTTTTAAAGCATGTGGATCGGATAGAAATGTATTTCACTGCAAATAACATAATCGAAATTCCAGACAATGCAGTCCAGAACCAGGCTGTGTTGGAACGTAAGAAAGCGATTTTCTTAACAGTGGCAGGTCTGGCATTATACGAAACCCTTGTAAATCTGCTTGTGCCTGACGAGCCAAAGGACACAATGCTTAGAGATTTTAACAAAGCTGGAGCAGCACCATAATCCCAAACCACTGGAAATTGCTGAAGGCTATCGTTTCGGGATTCGGCAGACAGTGAAGTCGATGGGCATGGCCGAACAATATTCCCGAGAATTAAAAAATGATTACGGTCATCAGTCAACTGAGGTAAATCACCTGCAGGTTCAAAGTAAAAGAAGGCCATGGCCGAAAGTCTCAAACTGAAAATTCTACCAGAGCGTCAAAGTCGTGCTTATAGGTGCCTGGGACAACACATTGCTCAAAGTTGTCCATATGTGAAGGCAGAGTGTTTCTTCTGCAGAAAGACTGGGCATCTTGTGAAGGCATGCCAACTGAAGGGAAAACCAGCTTTAAAGCTGAGTCTAGTGATCCAAAGAAACTTCATAGCATGGAAGAACAACAACAGGACGAGGAGATGTTAGAGTTACACGTCATCAGGAGCACGAGGTTAACGGACAGCGATTTGGAAAGCATCAACATCCACAGATGTTGCAGGATTCAAGATACCGATGGAAATTGACAGGTGCATCCGTGAGTGTAGTACCGGAGTCACTGTACCTTGACATTGTGATTTTCAACTGGAGAAATTTCAAGATTGAGCTGCGAGGCTACTCGGGAGAGAAAATTCGTCGTAGGCCGTATCACCGTACTGGTGAAATATAAAGATCGATTTCAGAACTTGCCTCTAATAGTGAAAGGAGACAAGACTGCTTTACTAGGAAGAAATTGGTTGAGCTCACTAAAGCTGGATTGGAGTAAGATTTTCTCGCAGCGAGATTTTCATCAACTGATATCAAGCAGTATCCGAAGGTGTTCTGCGAAACAGGCAGTCCAATTCAAGGCAAGTGTCGGGGCACAGAAGGACGCTAGATCGGTTTACTACAAGCCATGTTCCGTACCATATGCACTCTGAGAAAGTTGAGCAAGAACTCAAAAGACTAGAGACTGAACATTATTTGTAAGATAGATCGATGTAATTGGGCTACACCCATTGTTGTTGTACCCAAGTCTGATAAGTTAAGATTGTGTGGTGATTAGAAAGTAACCATAAACCAGGTTCTATAGGGTAATGTCCCCAATACATTGCTGAATATAGAAGATTTGTTCACAACACTGACCGGTGGTCAGATCTTCTCAAAACTGGATTTTAAGAGTGCCTACTTCCAGCTTGAACTAGATGAGTCCAAGTCATGTTTGACTATAAATACCCATCTTAGCCTATATCAATTTAATAAGCTACTGTTTGGAGTGTCTTCCACCCCTGTCATATTCCAAGGGTGATGAACCAGATTTTGCAAGGCATTGAAGGGGTAGTATGTTATTTGGATGACATACTAATTTCAGCACCAAATAGGCAAATTCATAACATATTGAATGAAGTCCTCAAATGGCTAGAGAAGCACAGAGTACGAGTGTCTGCTCATAAGTGTGAGTTATTTAAAAACTCAGTGGAGTACTTGGGGTACAGAGTAGACAAAGATGGTTTACACCCAACCATGGAAAAATTGGATGCGATTAGAAATGCACCTACTCCCAGGAATGTCACTGAACTTCATTCATTCTTGGGTCTTTTGAACTATTATGGGAAGTTCCTTCCAAATTTGGCTACAGCATTACATCCACTGAATGAACTTTTGAAAAAACTGGTCCATTGGAAGTGGGCAAAAGAATGCAAAACAGCATTCAAGGAGTGTAAAAACAAATTGGTCGAGCACCATGTTAGTTCACTATGACATATCTAAGCAGATTAAAAAAGCATGTGATGCCTCTCTCTATGGAGTTGGGGCAGTGATCTCTCATGTATTTAGTGGGGAGAAGAGACCAATTGCTTTTGCTTCATGCACTCAGTGCCAGTGAGAAATTATGCACAAATTGAAAGGGAAGCTTTGGCATTAATTTTTGGGGTCAAGAATTTTCACATACTTGTATGGTTGTAAATTTACCATCGTTGCAGACCATAAGCCCTCAACAGCAATCCTCCATCCAAAGTCCCCAGTTCCAACATTAGCTGCAGCCTAAATGCAGAGATGGACTTTGATTTTGTCAGCATATACATATGATATTGAATTCAGTAATGCTGAAGTGTTTTATTTTTCATACATTGATGAACTGCCAGTCACAGCTGAAGAGATTGGTAGAGCAACCAAACATGACCCAGTGATGTCAAAGGTGTATGATTATATTGCAAATGGATGGCCAAACCAGGTAACAAACAAAGATACACATCCATTCTTCATTCGTAGGAATGATCAGTCGATAAGGATTGTATCATGTTGGGTGCAAGAGTGGTTATACCAAATAAATTTGTGTCCAAATTATTAGGAAACCTCCATGACCAGAACCTGGGAATGTGCTTGACCAAGAGTTTTGCACGCAGTTATTTATGGTGGCCAGGTCTTGATAAAGATATAGACTATATCGTGAGGCAGTGTACGAGGTCAATTGGTAAGCAAGCAACCACCACCAGTACCATTACAGCCATGGAAATGGCCTCTCTGGGTGTGGCAAAGGCTACATAATGATTTTGCTGAGTTAGATGGACAACAATTGTTCATTGTAATAGCCATTCAAAGTGGGTTGAGGTGTTTTCAATGTAGAAAATAAGTAAAACATTGGACATTTTACAAAAAATTATTTTCTGCATTTGGCCTCCCTGAAGAAATTGTTTCAGATAATGGACCACAATTTCGTTAAGACTTTGCACAATTCACAAGCAAAAATGGTGTGAAACATACCAAGGTTCCACCATACCACCCTGCTTCGAATGGTGCAGCAGAGCGCACTGTACAAATTGTCACACGTGCCCTCGTAAAACAAATTAGATCCAAATCCAAGACAATGACAGTTGTCATTGGATCACAAATTGGCTAATTTTTTGATTTGCATATCGAAATACTCATACAACTACTGGTAGAACACCAGCAGAGTTGTTTCTCAAACGACAGCCACGAACCAGATTCTCATTGTTAAAGCCAAATTTGGCAGTCTGTCGAAGAGACACAATTAAGACAGAGAATCATGCTAAAGCGGGAGTAAAAAAAAAGTGAAATTAAACCAGAAGGTGAATGAAGAACCATCACCATAAATGGTTTAAGTGGTTACTCGGAAGAGTGGTGAAGATATGTGGTCCTTGCACATATTTGGTAAAGATATTTGATAATGGACAGGTTAGGTTTGTCCAAATTGATATTTTACCTACAGACATGAAAGGAGTTGAAGGTGGGAATGATTCAATTATTTCTGACTCATCAGATAGTTTTGATATACCAGTAGCAAATCCTAAATCCAATGTACTGAAAACAAATCCAGGAGAGAATCAGAATGAAAGTCCGAGTCAGGGAAACAAAGCCTGAAGTTAGAGTTCAAATGAAAATCAAGGAAATTCTGTGGAGGAAAATGTTCCTCAGGATGAGCCTTCAATGAGTGAAATCAACACCATGTTTGGAAGGTTCTGTTCAAGAGCAAAGGTATCCTCTTCGAAACAAAACGAGTGGTAAAGTTAAATTTGTAAAAATGTATAAAAATGAAATTATTTATGATGGCTTTTTCATTAAGGAAAGAGAAGTGTAATGTCTAAGCTTGTAGCTCCACAATGGATGTGGACGTATTGTGTACTACAACTGTATAGTTAATCATTAAATAGAACAGGCTTTCCGAAGAGTTCTGAGAGCAGTCTGCATGTTAGGAAGCTGTGTGCTTGTGCTCTGAAGATATCACGTAGTTAGATATGGCCCTTACGGCTAAAGGATCAAGGGGTATGGAGAGAAAGCAGGAAAAGGAATGATCAGCCATGATATCGAATGGTGATGCAGGCTCGAATGGCCAACTCTTGCACCTATTTTCTGTTACAAACTGGGAATTAGATCACTGTTTTTTCCCCCTATCTAGCATTTTCTTTTCCCTCCCAACATTGACAAATAAAATCATGGCAGCTGGTTAACTGTTTCCAACTGCTGTCTGGCTAATCAGTAATTCAGTGTAGTGGTTATGGAGTGGCACACCACATTGGAGATACAGCATGTGGCAGAATTGTCTAGAGTGCATATCTGGTTTAGTAACCTTCAATTGAGTTCTTGTTTTTGCTATGCATTGTAGGGTGAAGTTTCCTTGTTTCCTTATTTCCATACTTGCTCCTCCAGGGTAAAGTGACAAAAGTCATCAACTTACTGAATTGAAGTTGTTTTTTCAGCTCCACACACCTGATTTAAGATTTGATCCTCTGTTGAGGGAAAGTCCTGTCAGACTGACAGTTGAGGCAATCGAGACTCAATCTGACCCAACAACCAGTAGGTAAATCAATTGTTTAATTTTCTAATTCCTTTACTTCTCTCGTCAGTGTAGCATTTTTGTAGTTAAGCAACTACCATTTGAGAACTAAGTGAACTTTCAACTTCACTACCGGTACAACATCTCCAATCCAGTTTGTAAACTAGCCATTTTTGAGAATCCAATTTGATATTCAGTAAAATAAATTCTGGAATTATTGTACAAAAACCAGTGGGCCGGACTAGTTATCGGCTTTGCCGCTTTGTTTTTAAATGGTGTGCAATCAGTCCAAGCATTGCCGAATGACCCTCGATCTGGCCTGACCCATGCTGTCGTTAGGCTACTGAGACAGAAAGTACTGTGTGTTCTTGATTTTCTTGTCCAAAATCTGAAAATGAGCATTCTTGGTCCTGAGGTTGCTAAATTTGAGATGTTGTACCTGTAAAATATTTGAATCCATGGTAGACTTTGGTTAAATGGCTAAGTTTTGCTGATAAAGTTCAGTGATTCCTCATCTGAAATTTAAGTACAGGTTGGACCTCCAGTCTGGCACCCTTGGGACCTGACTGGTGCCAGAACAGAGAATTTGTCCAACCACAGTCACACCTCGGCTTACCGATAACTGATGACAGTGCCAGGGCTCCTGAACACCTCCAGCTGTGAAATTTGGGCCTCGTGCTCTCCATGCTGATTTGCTGCTCTTTTGTTTAAGCTCATGACTCCCTCTGCCCCAGCCATACCCAGACACCCCCCCACAGACGCTCATCATGCTCCAGGTATGGGACTGATTCCAAACCATGGTTCTGGATCAGAGTCCTGGACAGAGAGGTACTACCTAATATAATTTCAAATTCCTCTTGCATCTAATTGTCTTTTTCAGCTGCACATGACTATTTCAGCTCCTGTAGCAGTGTTTTTCATCAGTGCACAATCCATAAAGAAATATTAACCGTTGGGGAAATGGGTAGCATTTGTTTAGACAAATGCCAAGTAAAATGAATGATGACTTTCACTGGGTGACCAATACATGTGCACTTTTTACTAAGTTTAAAATACTTGGCTAACTTAAAACCTGTGTTGCTTCATTGAAAAAGCATAATTGACTAATTTTTATATTTTTCAGTTTCCCAACAACTCTTTTTATACTTTTTTTTTTAATGTCGCCATTTTATCTATGGACAGTATTTTGCTCTTCACTTTCCCCTTTTTTTTTGAACTTGTAGGAAGGGCAAAACTCAGCCATGGCTGCCACAAATGTTTTGAAAACTTGTGCAAGTGAGTGCTTCCCACCTGTGTAGGCCTGATGTATAGAGTATTTGTGATCATGTTCTGCTAATACTGAGCTTTAGCAAGGCATAGTGTATGGGATCTCTGCTCCCTTGGCACACTTGATATCTGATCTATGTCCTTTTCAATGTTGATGCCTGATGTGTAGGTACTGGGAATAGGAATGCTGTTGAAATGTGGGTGACCATTTAAACTTGGAAATGTAAATTGTTAACACTATCAAGTTCTTTTGCCGACAGTTCTACCATTGTGGATCTTGAAACTAGACTGATTACAAACCAAGAATCAAATGAAATGAACATAATGGAAATGGTTGTAAGTAACTAATGTGTTTCATTGTAAGAATGTAATTTCAATATCAACATTTGAAGTATTATTGCCTTTTTTAAATAAAAACATGTAGGATTTTGTCAAGCCTCAAATATTTTCATTGTCTATTAACTTATACCTGATCTTGATCAGCCATGATCTTGAATAACGGAGCAGGCTTGAGGGGCTGAATGTCCTGCTCCTATTGAACATAACATAAATAGGAGTAGGCCATTTGACCCCTCAAGCCTGCTCTGCCATTAAATAAGATCATGGCTGATCTGATCCTGGCTTCCACTTCAATTCACTGCCTGCTCCCCTTTAATCCTTGACCTTCATTCAAAAATTTGTATCTTCACCTTCAATATATTCACAGACCCAGCCTCCACAGCTTCCTGGGGTAGAGGATTCCAAAGATTTGTGACCCTCTGAAGAAATTCCTCCTCATTTCTGTTTTAAATGGGCGACCCCTTCTGAAACTCTGCCCCCAAGTTCTAGATTTCCCCCATGAGGAGAAACATCCTCCATCTACCCTGTCAAGTCCCCTCAGAATCTTATGTTTCAAATAAGATTGCCTCTCATTCATCTGAACTCCAATGAGTATAGGCTCAAGCTTTCTTATGACATCCCCTTCATCTCAAATGAACCTTCTCTGAACTGCCTCCAATGTAAGTATATCCTTGAAATATGGAGGCCAAAACTGTATGCAGTACTCCAGGTGTGGTCATACCAACGCCCTGTACAGTTCGAGCAGGACTTTCCTGCTTTTATACTCCACCCCTCTTGCAATAAAGGTCATCATTCCATTTGCCTTCCTAATTACTTGCTGTACATGCATAATTTTTTGTTTGCTGTACAGGAACCCCCAGATCCCTCTATTGCAGCATTTTGTAATCTCTCCCCATTTTAAATAGTTTGTTCTATTTTTCCTAAGTGGATAACCTCACATTTTCCCACATTATACCCCATCTGATAATTTTTTGCCGACTCAGAGCCTATCTATATCCCTTTTGTAGGTTCGGTCCACCTCACAACCTGCTTTCCCACCTATCTTTCTATCAGCAGCAAATTTGGCTCTGTTACACTGTCCCTTCATTAATACAAAGGACATGTTTGTACTGTAAAAATGGCCACCTTGTCTCTGGTCCCCTTGGAGGATAAGCCACACCCTGAACTTTGTCTGGAATGTGTAACTGGAACAACCCAACCAAGTTCTGACTTTGCAGATTATAACATTATCCACTTTGACTGACTTCCAGAAGCCTCTTCCTTCCCCTGGAGGATTGCAGAATGTCCTACTTCAAACATGATTTCCCTTTCACAAAACCATGCTGACTCTGGTTGACTGCATTACCATTTTCTAAATGTCCTGCTACTAAATAATGGACTCCAGCATTTTCCCAATGACTGGCTAACTGGTCTATAGTTTCCTGCTTTCTGTCTCCCTCCTTTTTTAAATTGGGGTGTTGTTTGCAGTTTCCAATCCACTGGGCCCTCCAGAATCCAAGGAGTTTTGGTAGATTACAACCAATTTATCCACTATCTCTCCAGCCACTGTTTTGAAGACCCTAGGACGCAGGCCATCAGGTCCAAGGGACTTGTCCACCTTTAGTCCCACAGCCTAGTACTTTAGTGATTTAAGTTTCTCTTTCCCTCCCTCTGCGCCCCCCCCCCTCCCCATATCTCCTTGATCAATTATTGGGATGTTTTTGGTAGAAAATATTTGTTCAAAGTCTCTGCCATTTCCCTGTTGCCCATTATTAATTCCCCAGCCTCGTACTCTAAAGGGAACAAGGTTTACTTTAGCTACTCACTTCCTTTTTTAAATACCTGTAGAAGCTTTTGCTGTCTTATATTTTTTGCTAGTTTACTCATGCTGCTATCTTCTGCATTTATCATTTTTGAAGTTGTCCTCTACTGGCTTCTAAATATTTCTCAATCTTCTGACATTTCACTTTTCTTCAACATTGTATGCCTTTGTTTTCAATTTGATACATTATTTCTTATCGCTTGACCGAACTTCAAATGTCACACACAGAATCCTAAAATTTTATAGTACAGGTCATTTTGGAGGAAGATTTGCAATTATAGTCCCTTTCATAACCTTGATGTCTGAGCTTTACAACCGATGACATACTTTTGAAGTGTCGTCACTGTTGTAAGATAGGAAATGCAGTATCCTATTTGCAAGCCACAAAAATGACCAGATGATCTGTTTTGATGGTTGAGAAATAAGTATTGGTCAAGATATTGAAGAACTCTTCAAAATCGTGGCATTGGATCTTGGGTGTCCACGTGAGCATATCTATATTGATTGTACTGTATGACTTGCACTGTTGGATGTAGTTACTATTTCTCATGTTTCCACAATATTTTTGCAACTTAACTGGGCTCTATGAAAAGGTATAGTGATTTATTTGTCTTGTCAGGGTATTGAACTCCAATGTAATTGAAGTTTTAAATTGTGTATAAATATTTTTTTTTAAGTGGCTGGTTATTCAAAGATGGTTCCTGAAAGTTGTGACTATGTACAATTTCTCACTGGCTTTCTGTTTAGGATATTGCTACCTTGATCCCTGATGGGCAATCAAATCTAATCAATCCAAGAGCTGACTTCACATCTGCTACAATTCCTGCTGAGGATGCTATTGAGGTGCTAAAATATAGCCAGAAGGACATGGATGCTGCAATACTAGTTGTAAAACAAGAGGCAAGTACTAATGGATTTTGTCTGGGTCCTCTCTATACACCCCAGTACTCTTATTTGCCTTCAAGATGGCCTCTCTGCACTGCACTGGTTGTGCACCTTCAGAGATGTGTGCACATTGACTCCGAGGTCTCTATCACGCAATAGATTTTAATTTTGCAAACTAGCATAGTAATTTGGTTGACCCAAATGTAAGATACATTTGGCTGCATAACTGACATTTTTTATAGCTCCCAGATGTGGGTCCAGTCCACTGTCTCATCTAGATTAGTCTTCCTCATTGAGGTTCTTAACACTAGCACAAATGTTTATGTAGCCTGGGGTCAATATCCACAATGCCTTCAAGATAATTAACATCATGCACCTCAAGCTCATTCCAAGGGCTTCCACTCGTAACTGATCACCCAAAGCCACTTCTGTCGCAAAACCCAACTAATTCCTTATCCAGTCCAGGGTCTGCTCTCTTATCCCATTGGTTACGTCACAAGATAGTCCTATTATGTGACACATTCTTGAAATTACAAATATACAATGTTAACAAGGCTACCGTCATCTCTCAACATAATTATGCAATAAAATTCAACCACGTTTGACACGTGACTTTCTTTTCCAGAAGCCATGCTGTGAATCTCTAATGCCTATGCTTTCCAGGTGGTTGTGGCATCTCATTCCTTCTGACAACTTTCCAATAACTAAAGTTAAGCTAATGGGCTATACAATTGTACATCCTAGTCTGGAGTAAAAATAAAACTGGGAAGGTGGCTCAACTGTGGCTAACGAGGGAAATTAAGGATAGTGTTAAATCCAAGGAAGAGGCATATAAATTGGCCAGAAAAAGCAGCAAACCGGAGGACTGGGAAAATTTTGTAATACAGCAGAGGTTTAATTAGGAGGGGGAAAATAGAGGTATGAGAGGAAGCTTGCTGGAACATAAAAACTGACTGCAAAAGCTTCTATAGATATGTAAAGAGAAAAAGATTGGTGAAAACAAACGTAGGTCCCTTGCAGTCAGATTCAGGTGAATTTATAATGGGGAACAAAGAAATGGCAGACCAGTTAAACAAATACTTTGGTTCTGTTTTCATGAATGAAGACACAAATAACCTTCCAAAATAATAGGGGACTGAGGGTCTAGTGAGAAGGAGGAGCTGAAGGAAATCCTTTTTATTAGGTGGGAAATTGTGAGAAATTGAAGGCTGATAAATACCTGGGGCCGGAGTCTGCATCCCAGAGTACTTAATGAAGTGGCCATAGAAATAGTGGCTGCATTGGTGGTCATTTTCCAACAGTCTATTGACTCTGGATCAGTTCCTGTGGACTGGAGGGTAGCTAATGTAACACCACTTTTTACAAAGGGAGGGAGCGAGAAAACAGGTCATTTATAGACCGGTTAGCCTGACGTCACTAGTGGGGGAAAATGTTGGAATCAATTTATTAAAGATGAAACCGCAGCGCATTTGGAAAGCAGTGACAGGATTGGTCCAAGTCAGCATGGATTTATGAAGGGGAAATCCTGCTTGACAAATGTTCTGGAATTTTTTGAGGATATAACTAGTAGAATGGACAAGGAGAACCAGTGGATGTGGTGTATTTGGACTTTCAAAAGGCTTTTGACAAGATCCCACAGAAGAGATTGGAGTGCAAAATCAAAGAACATGGTATTGGGAATAATGTACTGATGTGGATAGAGAACTGGTTGGCAGACAGGAAGCAGAGTTGGGATAAATTGGTCCTTTTCAGAATGCCAGGCAGTGACTAGTGGGGTGCCACAGGGCTCAGTGCTGGAACACCAGCACTTTACAATGTACATTAATGATTTAGGTGAAGGAATTGAGTGTAATATCTAAGTTTGCAGATGACACTAAACTGGGTGGCAGTGTGAGCTGTGAAGAGGATGCTTAAAGGCTGCAGGGTGACTTGGACAGGTTTGGTGAGTGGGCAAATGCATGGCAGATGCAGTATAATGTGGATAAGTGTGAGGTTATCCACTTTGGGACAAAAACACACAGGCAGAATATTATCTGAATGGCAGCAGATTAGGAAAGGGGGAGGTGCAATGAGACCTGGGTGTCATGGTTCATCAGTCATTGAAAGTTGGCATGCAGGTACATCAAGTGGTGAAGGCAAATGGTATGTTGGCCTTCATAGCTAGGGAATTTGAGTAGGAGCAGGGAGATCTTACTGCAGTTGTACAGGGCTTTGGTGAGGCCTCGCCTGGAATATTGTTCAGTTTTGATCTCTGAATCTGAGAAGGACATTCTTGCTATTGAGGGAGTGCAGCAAAGGTTCACCAGACTGATTCCTGGGATGGCAGGACTGACAAGAGACTGGATCAATTGGGCCTTTATACATTGGAGGGGATCTCATAGAAACATATAAAATTCTGATGGGACTGGACAGGTTAGATGCAGGAAGAATGTTCCTGATGTTGGGGACGCAGTCTTAGGATAAGGGGTAGGCCATTTAGGACTAAAAATTCTTCATTCAGTTGTTAACCTGTGGAATTCCCTACCGCAGAGAGTTGTTGATGTCAGTTCATTGGATATATTCAAGAGGGAGTTGGATATGGCCCTTGTGGCTAAAGGGATTAAGGGGTATGGAGCAAAAGCAGGAAAGGGGTACTGAGGGAATGATCAGCCATGATATTGAATGGTGGTGCAGGCTCGAGGGGCTGAATGGCCTACTCCTGCACCTATTTTCTATTTCTAGACTTTCCTGGTTCTGACTCATTGCCTTTTTTAAACATTGGTGCTACAGTAGCCTCCTTTCAAACCCCAGAGGTGAGGTTAGAATCATACAATGGCTACAGCACAGAAAGGAGGCCATTCTGCCTGTATGAAAGACTAATATTAGAGATTCATAGTAGATGGGAATCATAAGAACACAACTAGCAGGCCATATGGCCCCTTGAGTCTGCTGCACCATTCAATAAGATTGTGGCTGATCTGATCATGGACTCTGCTCCACTTCCCCGCCCGCTCCCCATAATCGCTTTTTAAAAAAAATAAACTGCCTATTTCTGACTTAAATTTATTCAGTGCTACAGCTTCCACAGCTGAGGCAGCAAATTCCAGAGATTTACAACCCTCTGAAGAAATTCCTCTTTCGGTTTTAAATGGGCGATCCCTTATTCTAAGACTATATCCCCAAGTTTTAGTCTTCCCCTATCAATGGAAATATCCTCTCTGCATCCACCTTGTTGAGTCCCCTCTATCTTGTTTCAATAAGATCACCTCTCATAACTCCCATGTGTATAGGACCAACTGGCTCAATCCCCTCATCTCTGGAATCAACCGAGTGAATCTTCTCTGAACAGCCTCCAATGCAAGTATATCCTTCCTTAAATACAGAGACCAACACAGTACTCTAGATGTGGCCTCACCAATACTTTGTACAGTTGTAGCAGGACTTCTCTGCTTTTATTCACTCTCCCCTTGCAATAAAGACCAACATTCCATTTGTCTTACTGATTACTTGATGTACCTGCATACTAACTTTGTTTCATGCCCCAGATCCCTCTGTACTGTAGCACTTTGCAATTTTTCTCCGCTTAAATTCTAATTTGCTTTTCTATTATCTCTGCCAAAGTGGATAACCTCACATTTTCCCACATTATACACTATCTGCCAAACTTTTGCCCACTTATTTAGCCTGTCTATATCCCTTTGCAGATTTTTGACACCTCAATTTGCTTTCCCACCCATCTTTGTATCATCAGCAAACTTGGCGACATTACACTCATCCAGGTCATTAATATAGATTGTAAATAGTTGAGGACACAGCACCAATCCCTGCAGAACCCCACTAGTTACTGTTTGCAACTGGAAAATGACCCATTTATCCCTACTATTTTCTGTTAGCCAATCCCCTCTCCATGCTAATATTACCCAAAACCCTATGAACTTTTATCTTGTGCAGTAACCTTATGTGGCACCTTATTGAATGCCTTCTGGAAATCCAAATACACCACATCCACAGGTTTCCCCCTTATCCACCCTGCTCATTACATCAAAGAACTCCAGCAAATTTGTCAAACATGATTTCCCTTTCATAAAGCCATGCTGACTGCTTGATTGAATTATGCTTTTCCAAATGTCCTACTACTGCTTCTTTAATAATTGACTCCAGCATTTTCTCAATGACAGATGTTGGGCTAACTAGTTGTAATCTACCAAAATTCCCTGGATTCTAGGGAGGTCCCAGCAGATTCGAACTGTAAATGTAATGACCCTGGTAGATTACAACCAATGCATCCAATATCTCTGCAGCCACTTAAGACCCTAGGATGTAAGCCATCAGGTCCAGGGGACTTGTCTGCCTTTAGTCCCATTATTTTAGAGTACTAATTTAATGATGGCGATTATTAGTATATTGTGTTGTAATCTTGATCTATTGCTCAAACATACTGACTGCTACCTAGTGTCATGTCCAAGAAAATGTAAAGGTTACAGGCCCATTGAGCCTGTGCTGGCTCTCCAACAGCTCTTCAGCTAGTCCCACTCCCTTTCTCTGTAGCTGTGCAATTTTATTTCCTTCAGGTACTTATCAAATTCCCTTTTTTTTGAAAGTCACAATTGAATCTGCCTCCATCATTTGGGCAGTGAATTCCAGATCCTAACCACTCACTGCACAGAAGTTTTTTTTCTTGTCTTTGGTTCTTCTGACAATCATCTTTAAATTTAGGTCCTCTGGTTCTTGATGGGAACAGTTTCTCTACTGTCTAGACCCCCCTCGATTTTGAACACTTATCAAATCTTGTCTCGCCCTTCTCTGCTCTGAGAACAACCCCAGCTTCTCCAGTCTATCCATATAGCTGAAGTTTCATCCCTAGAACCATTCTCAAATCTTTTCTGCACCCTTTCTAAGGTCTTCACATCCTTCAAGTGTGGGACCAGAATTGGACATAATACTTGAGGCCAAACCAGTGTTTTATAAAGATGGTTCATTTCTTTGCTTTTTGTACTCTGCCTCTCTTTATGCTTTTTTTAAACCACTTCCTCAACCTGCCCTGCCATCTTCAACAATTTGTACACATATATCATCTAGGTGGCTCTGTTCATGCAGCCTCTTTAAATTACACCCTTGAGTTTATATTGCCTCATTATTGCTACCAAAATATCACTTTACACTTTTCTGCATTAAATTTCATCTGCCATGTGTCCATCTGCCCATTCCACCAGCCTGTTTGTCTTCAAGATGACAATCCTCTGTTCATTTTGCTTTCAAGTTTTGTCATTTGCAAATTTTGAAATTGTGTCCTGTACACAAGTCTGTCATTTAATATATCAAGTGGTTATGGTACCGACCCCTGGGGAACACCATTGTATATAGTCCAAAAAGCTGTTTGCTATTACTTAGCTAATTTCATATCCATGCTGTCACTGTCCCTTTTATTCAATGGGCTTCAAGCCTATTATGTGGCACTTTGTCAACCACCTTTTTGGAAGGCCATGTAAATCACATCAACCACGTTGCCCTCATTAACCCTCGTTATCTCATAACTCAAATCATGTTGGTTAGACATGATTTGCTGTTAACAAATCCATGCTGGATTTCATTCATTAATCCATACTTGTCCAAGTTACTGTTAACATTGTCTCAAAGCTTCCCTGCCACAGTGGTTAAACTGACTGACCTATAGTTTATTTATCCTTGAACTCTTTTATTTGAACAAGGTGTAACATTTGCAATTCTCCAGTCCAGCCCCATATTGAAGGAGGATTGGCAGATTATGGTCATACCTCTTCAATTTCCACATTAACTTCCCTTGGCATCCATCGGTCCTGGTGACTTATCGACTTTATGTACAACCAGCCTTTCTGGTAACATTATTTTTTTTAAATCTCATCCAGTATCTCCACTAGCTCTTCCATTGACTTTGGCAGCATTTTCTTCCTTGGTAAAGACAAATGCAAAGTATTCATTTAGTACCTCAGCCATACCCTCTGCCTTTGTGCCGAGGTCTCCAATTTGGTTCCTAATCAGCCCCACCCCTCCTCTTACTACCCATTTACTATTTATATGCCTATAGAAGACTTCTTTGGATTCCCTTTGTTAGCTGCCAATCTGTTCTTGTACTCCTTGCCTCTCATTTCCTTTTTCACTTCCCCTCAACTTTCTCTTCAGCCTGGTTCTTGCTTGTATTTTCAACCTGTCATAAGCTCCCTTTATCTGCTTCATCTTTCTCTCATCCTGGGAGCTCTGACTTTGGTTGCCCGATGTTTCCCCCTAATGGGAATGTACCTCGACTACCTGAATCATCTCTTTAAAGGCAGCCCATTGTTGAATTAGTTTTCCCTGCCAATCTTTCTTCCAATTTACCTGGGTCAGATCTGTTCTCAACCTACTGACGTTGGCTTTCCTCTGATTTAAGTATTTCTACTCTCGATTGCTCACTGTCCTTTTCCATAGCTAGTCTAAACCTTATGATGCTGTGATCACTGTTCCCCTACTGACACTTGCTTTACTTGATCCACCTCATCCCCCAGAACCAGATCCAGCAATGCCTCCATCGTTGGGTTGGAAATGTACTGATCAAAAAACATTCTCCTGAATGCACTACTTTCTGCTGTCTACACTTGCTATCCCAATCTATATTAGGATGGTGAAAGTCTCCCATTATCACTACTCCTCATTCTTGCATCTCTCATTTGCTGATTTTTTTTTTTGCAGGTTACTAATGAGAAAACCATAACTTTTAAATGGATACAGAAATATGAGGAAATCCTTGCACAGTGTGCAGAAATGAAGTAAGGATACCATTCCTGAATGGCTTTTTTGTGGCTATTGAAAACAATCTTTTGGCAATAGACTAACTTGTCTTGTATATTACTTTTTTGCAGAGTGATTGTTGATGAATATTCTGAGACAATCTTTGAAATGATGGGTGAGTTTTATTGCTGTTATGAATAAGAATATGTGGCTTGGAATATTTGAATTCCTCAGCAATTGAAACTTGAGCTAGGTTATAAAACTTGCACATTCTGGTACTGTATCCTTTTTTGGAAGATGGCTAACCGAAAACTGAGTCGGGATAAATGGTTCATTCTCTCTTTGTCAGCCAGTAACTAGTGGATGCTGCTGGGACCCCCAACTATTTACAATCTATAAACGACTCTGAAGAAGGGACTGAGTGTAACGTAGCCAAGTTTGCTGGTACAAAGATGGGAGGACACACAATCTGCAAAAGGACAGACGGGCTAAGTGAGTGGGCAAAAATTTGGCAGATGGAGAGTATAATGTTGGAAAGTGAGGTTTGGCAGAAAAAAAGAGCAAGTTATTTAAATGGAGAAAGATTGCAAAGTGCAGTGGGAACTGAGGGTACTTTGCATGAAACACACGGATAGTATGCAGGCACAGCAAGTGATCAGGAAGGCCAATGGTATCTTGGCCTTTCTTGCAAAGGTGATGGAGTAAAAAAAAAAAGCAGGGCAGTCTTGCTACAGCTATATAAGGTATTGGTGAGTCCACACCTGGAATACTGTGCAGTTTTGGTTTCCATATTAAAAGGATATACTTGCTTTGGTGGCCATTCAGAGAAGGTTCACTAGGTTAATTCTGGAGATGAGGGGGTTGACTTGAGGAAAGGTTGAGTAGGTTGGGCCTCTACTCATTGGAATTCAAAAGAATGAGGTGATCTTATTGAAGTGTATAAGATTGAGGAGGCTTGACAAGGTGGATGCAGAGGATGTTTCCACTGATGGGGGAGACACTAGGGGGCATGATCTTTTAATAAGGGCCACCTATTTAGAGATGGAGAAATTTATTCTCAGGGTTGTAAATCTGGAATTCGCTGCCTCCAAGAGCTGTGGATGCTGGAACATTGAATACATTTAAGACCGAAATAGACAGTTAAACAATAAGTGTTTATGGGGAGTGGGCAGGGAAGTGGAACTGAGTCCATGATCTTATTGAATGGCAGAACAGGCTTGAGGGGCCATATGGCCTACTGCTCCTATTTATGTGGTGAGCATATTGCCTTGTCAAATAGCTGGTTGAAATTGCACTTGTAGATTTTTATTTTCTTTCAGAGGAAATTGGCACAAACAGTGAATTGGCCAAGGCTGAGCTGGAGAAAGTAACCGAAGAAAAACAGCAAGCCTTAAAAGAACTAAGTTCGGTTCAAAAATCATTTTCTGAATTTTTCAAGCGATTTGAGAGCCTGAAGGAAACACTTGAGGGTTACCAAAAGGCAAGTCTGCTTCAACACTTTTTTAAGCCACAGCATTATCTACAATTTATTGAAATTGTCTTGGACAGGCTTATAGATTGGTTGTGAAATGTGTAGTCTCCTCCAGTGAGGGTTTCATCCTTTTGCTGCCATACAATACAAGATTGCCCACCTTTTTAGTTCCAGCATTTCTTGACTGAACAAATTGGTTTTTGTCATTTTGGGCTGGGTTATCTCACTTCCATCTCTCGGCTAGTCTGATGTTGCAAGGTGCCTCACTGAAATATATGTATGGTGAGAAAATGGGGCAGAGAAGCAAAACAAAAATGGCTTTTACTTGCACATTGAGGAGCTACACCAATGTGAAAATTTTATCTTGTACAGTCTGTTGGAGTGCAAGTGCAGTACAGTGGAATGGGCTTGCAGTTCCCCTTGTGCATGAGCAATGATCAGTTCTATGCTATTGGAGGTAGTGAAGGAATGCCAGTAACTTAAACACAAGGAAGGAAAACATCTGCAGGGATTTTACCAACTACTGCATATCCTTGCATCTTTGATCAGCTTTGCCTGCTTGTTCCTGGGTATGCATTATTTTCCTTCAAGCTAGTTGATATCTGGCATTGCACATGGGAGTCCAGACTAAATGTAGTCATCAGGTGAAGTAAGGTTAGAGCGTTGGGAATACTGGACCAGGCTCTCTACTGTAGACCAAACTCTGTCCCCTTTTAGTCATGCATTCTCTCCTCGTGTTATATTTTTGACAGTCAATTTTGTGGCAGCTTGAAGTAGAAAAAGTTGATTGCTGCATAGGAAGCTCCACAATACAGTGAGGTGCTGGGCACAACCGCACCATCCTGGGTGGAGGATGTAAGAGTAACCAATTTAAATGGGTAATTTCCATTATAAATGTGGACATAGGAATTTCTTGAGATGAACAAAGTAAGGTTTTGTAAATGGGAGGTGCCTGCAGAAATGATTTAATGTTTTATCAAATCATTCCCCAACTGTCAACATAATCCCATGGAATAAAAGGGACACTGGCAGCATGAATACAAAATTGGCTAAGTGACTGAAAACCATAGTGGTGAATGGTTGTTTGGACTGGAGGAAGGTGGAGTTTGCTTTGCAAGTACAGTGATGGGTTTCAAGAGGACAGTCAGGCTGGTGGAATGGGCACACATGGCAGATGAAATTTAACACTAATGCAAAGTGATATATTTTTGGTAGGAAGAACAAGGAGAGCCAATGTAAACTAAAGGGGCTGTTTGAAGAGACTTGGGATATATGCACATCATCAGAGGGCAGGTTTAGAGAGCTTTCTTAATTAAAGAACTTCCGGAACCTGGGCTTCATACATCGAGGCATAGCGTACAAGCAAGCTAGTTATGATGAACCTGTATAAAACACTGGTTTGGCATCAACTGGAGTATTGTTCAATTCTGGGCATTGCATTTTAGGAAGGATGTGAAGGCCTTGGAGGGTACAGTAACAATTAACTGATGATGGGGATGAGGGACTTCAGATATGTGAATAGACTGGAGAAGCTGGTGATGGTCTCCTTTGAGCAGAGAAGGTTGAGGAGATTTGATAGAGGTGCTCAATCATGAGGGGTCTAGACCGTGTAGATTGGTGGAAGGGTTGAGAACCAGGCAACAGATTTAGTGATTGGCAGAAGAACCAAAGGCAACATGAGGAAACTCTTTTTACGTGAGTGGCTGGGATCTGGAATGCACTGCCTGAAAAGATGGTGGCAGCAGATTTAATTGTAGCTTTCAAAAGGGAATTGCACAAGTATATGAAGGTAAAAACAAAAAAAATGACAGGGCTACAGGGAAAGGGCATTGGAGTGGGACAATCAAGTGCTTTTGCAGAGAGCTGGTTGGGCAAATGGCCTCCATTCTGATTCTTCTTCCACCTGCAATCCTGCTTTTCTAAAGATCTGTACATGTAGATCTTCACCTGTTTCCAAAAATGTACCCCTTTGTATTGGTCTCCATTAGCTGCATTTGCCACATACCTGCCTACTTCCCTAACTAGCCTGTGATTTCCTGGGTTCTTTACTCAACGTTTATATAAAAAAAATATATATATTAACCCTTTAGTGTCTAGGAGCTACAACATGGAATTACCAATATTCAAGTCTGTTGACTAATTGCAATCGCTGTCAAGTGTAAATTTCCATGTTTTTTTTTTTCCCCAAATGGATTTAGAATGAAGAAACTCTAAAGAAATGTGCTCAACAATATATTGAAAGGATTAAGAAGGAAGAGCAGAGGTACCAGACTTTGAAAGTTCATGCTGCAGAAAAATTGAATCAGTGAGTATCCTTAAGTGGTTTTATAAGCTTCATTATTCAAATTTGTTTGTCAACTGCACATTGAAAATAACATTTTGGCTTGGTCAGCTTCAAATAATCCATTAATTACACAAGGAAACTAGGTACCACAGCAGGCTAAATGATCTGCCATTTCATGAGACTTTTATCCTAGAGGTCAGCTGTGGTTTTGAGCCCAGGTCTTGTTCACTGTAAGGGGCCAGTCTTAGTCCCTTTTTTTAATGGACATTATTTAAGAAATGTGACCCCAATTTGGCAACAAATCTAAGGCCACAGGTTGGCTTGTGGCAAATCTCCAATGTCTTTGTCCCCCAACTTAAAAACATTCCCTCCTTTTAATGCAGAGGAGCTTTATTTTGCATCTAAATCCATGTATCTTAAACGGAGTGCTTGATTCTGCCTGAAATGGAAAATGTTTTCTCAGCACGTCACGTACCTTAAACTCATAGTAAAGCTGCACAACAAGTGATCGTGTCTAGACTGAGACTTAAATATAGTTGCTAGAGAGTGTTGTATTGTTTTAAGCACCATCTATGTTAAACTGTCCACCATTTTATGTTTGTTTCTATGTTTCTATTCAGGTGGGTGGCACTATTGGGCATTGTCCTGGTCAATATTATCTCCAAATGCACCACCAATAATAGATTTTATCTGGTCATTTGTTCATTAGCTCTTTGTAGGACCTTGTGGTGCAAATTAACAATGTCTATGCAGCAAGCCCATGGGATCCAGGGCAAAGTGGCAAGTTGGATCCAAAATTGGCTGAGGCAGGAAGTAAAGGGTAATGGTTGATGGGTGTTTCTGACACGAAGGCTATTTCTGGTGAGGTTCTGCAAGGTTCAGTAATGGGTCTCTTGCTTTTGTGGTATATATCAATGACTTGGAATGTAGGGGATATGATGGAGGTTTGCAGATAATTCTAAAATCAACTGGTTGATGATCAAGAAGGTTGCAGACTGCAGGAAGATAGCAATGGACTAGTCAAGTGGGCAGAACAGTGGCAAATAGAATTCAATCTGGAGAAGTGAGATAATGCATTTGGGGAGGGCTGGCAAGGGAATACATTAAATGGTATGACAAGTGTAGATGAACAAAGGGACCTTGGAGTGCATGTTCACAGATCCCTGAAGTAGCAAAATTGGTAGATAAGGTTAAGAGGACATACGGAATCCTTGCTTTTATTAGCTGAGGCATAGAATAAAAGAGCAGGGAGGTTATGGTTGATCTGTATAAAACACTAGGCCACAGTGAGAAGTGCATGCAGTTCTGGTCACCACATTACAGGAAAGATGGGATTGCACTCGAGGTAGAGGAGATTTGAGGATGTTGCCTGGACTGGAAAATTTGTGGCAAGATTGGATAGGCTGGGGTTGTTTTTCTTTGGAACAGGAGGCTGAGGGAAATCTTGGTGCATACTCAAATTCTAGAATTTTTTGAGGATGTAACTAGTAGTGGACAAGGGAGAACCAGTAGATGTCGTGTATTTTGACTTTCAAAAAGCTTTTGATAAGGTCCCACACGAGATTAGTGTGCAAAATTAAAGCACATGGTATTGGGGGTAATGTATTGGCGTAGAGAGAACTAGTTGGCAGACAGGAAGCGGAGTCGGGATAAACTAGTCCTTTTCAGAATGGCAGGCAGTGACTCGTGGGGTGCTGCAGGGCTCAATGCTGGGACCCCAGCTATTTACAATATACATTAATGATTTTAGATGAAGGAATTGAGTGTAATATCTCCAAGTTTGCAGATAACACTAAACTGGGTGGTGATGTGAGCTGTGAGGAGGATGCAATAGGCTGCAGGGTGACTGGACAGGTTAGGTGAGTGGGCAGATGCAGTATAATGTGGATAAATGTGAGGTTATCCACTTTGGTGGCAAAAATAGGAAGGCAGAATATTAACTGGCAGCAGATAAGGAAAAGGAGGTGCAATGAGACCTGGGTGTCATGGTACATCAGCCATTGAAAGTTTGCATGCAGGTACGGCAGGTGGTGAAGGCAAATGGCATGTTGGCCTTCATAACTAGGGGATTTGAGTATAGGAGCAGGGAGGTTCTACTGCAGTGAGGCCTCACCTGGAACATTGTGTTCAGTTTTCGTGTCTCAATCTGAGGAAGGATATTATTGCCATTGAGGGAGTGCAGTGAAGGTTCAAACCAGACTGATTCCCAGGATGGCGGAACTGATGAGACTGGATCAACTGGGCCTGTTCACTGGAGTTTAGAAGAATGAGGGGATCTCATAGAAATATAAAATTCTGACAGGACTGGACAAGTTAGATGCGGGAAGAATGTTCCTGATGTTGGGGAAGTGCAGAACCAGGGGTCACAGTCTAAGGATAAGGGGTAAGCCATTTAGGACTGTGATGAGGAGAAACTTCTTCACCCAGAGAGTTGTTAACTTGTGGAATTCTCGACTGTAGAAACATAGAAACATAGAAACATAGGTGCAGGAGTTGGCCATTCGGCCCTTCTAGCCTGCACCGCCATTCAATGAGTTCATGGCTGAACATGCAACTTCAGTACCCCATTCCTGCTTTCTCACCATACCCCTTGATTCCCCTGGTAGTAAGGACTTCATCTAACTCCTTTTTGAATATATTTAGTGAATTGGCCTCAACAACTTTCTGTGGTAGAGAATTCCACAGGTTCACCACTCTCTGGGTGAAGAAATTCCTCCTCATCTCAGTCCTAAATGGCTTCCCCCTTATCCTTAGACTGTGTCCCCTGGTTCTGGACTTCCCCAACATTGGGAACATTCTTCCTGCATCTAACCTGTCTAACCCCGTCAGAATTTTAAACGTTTCTATGAGGTCCCCTCATTCTTCTGAACTCCAGTGAATACAAGCCCAGTTGATCCAGTCTTTCTTGATGGGTCAGTCCCGCCATCCCAGGAATCAGTCTGGTGAACCTTCGCTGCACTCCCTCAATAGCAAGAATGTCCTTCCTCAGGTTAGGAGACCAAAACTGTACACAATACTCCAGGTGTGGCCTCACCAAGGCCCTGTACAATTGTAGCAACACCTCCCTGCCCTTGTACTCAAATCCCCTCGCTATGAAGGCCAACATGCCATTTGCTTTCTTAACCGCCTGCTGTACCTGCATGCCAACCTTCAATGACTGATGTACCATGACACCCAGGTCTCTTTGCACCTGCCCTTTTCCTAATCTGTCACCATTCAGATAATAGTCTGTCTCTGTTTTTACCACCAAAGTGGATAACCTCACATTTATCCACATTATACTTCATCTGCCATGCATTTGCCTACTCACCTAACCTATCCAAGTCGCTCTGCAGCCTCATAGAATCCTCCTTGCAGCTCACACTGCTACCCAACTTAGTGTCATCTGCAAATTTGGAGATACTACATTTAATCCCCTCGTCTAAATCATTAATGTACAGTGTAAACAGATGGGGCCCCAGCACAGAACCTTGTGGTACCCCACTAGTCACTGCCTGCCATTCTGAAAAGTCCCCATTTACTCCTACTCTTTGCTTCCTGTCTGACAACCAGTTCTCAATCCATGTCAGCACACTACCCCCCCAATCCCATGTGTTTTAACTTTGCACATTAATCTCTTGTGTGGGACCTTGTCGAAAGCCTTCTGAAAGTCCAAATATACCACATCAACTGGTTCTCCCTTGTCCACTCTACTGGAAACATCCTCACAAAATTCCAGAAGATTTGTCAAGCATGATTTTCCTTTCACAAATCAATGCTGACTTGGACCTATCATGTCACCTCTTTCCAAATGCACTGCGATGACATCCTTAATAATTGATTCCATCATTTTACCCACTACCGATGTCAGGCTGACCGGTCTGTAATTCCCTGTTTTTTCTCTCCCTCCTTTTTTAAAAAGTGGGGTTACATTGGCTACCCTCCACTCCATAGGAACTGATCCAGAGTCAATGGAATGTTGGAAAATGACTCTCAATGCATCCATTATTTCCAAGGCCACCTCCTTAAGTACTCTGGGATGCAGTCCATCAGGCCCTTGGAATTTATCGGCCTTCAATCCCATCAATTTCCCCAACACAATTTCCCGACTAATAAGGATTTCCCTCAGTTCCTCCTCCTTACGAGACCCTCCGACCCCTTTTATATCCAGAAGGTTGATTGTGTCCTCCTTAGTGAATACCGAACCAAAGTACTTGTTCAATTGGTCTGCCATTTCTTTGTTCCCTGTTATGACTTCCCCTGATTCTGACTGCAGGGGACCTACGTTTGTCTTTACTAACCTTTTTCTCTTTACATACCTATAGAAACTTTTGCAATCCGTCTTAATGTTCCCTGCAAGCTTCTTCTCGTACTCCATTTTCCCTGCCCTAATCAAACCCTTTGTCCTTCTCTGCTGAGTTCTAAATTTCTCCCAGTCCCCGGGTTCTCTGCTATTTCTGGCCAATTTGTATGCCACTTCCTTGGCTTTAATGCTATCCCTGATTTCCCTTGATAGCCACGGTTGAGCCACCTTCCCTTTTTTATTTTTACGACAGACAGGAATGTACAATTGTTGTAGTTCATCCATGCGGTCTCTAAATGTCTGCCATTGCCCATCCACAGTCAACCCCTTCAGTATCATTTGCCAATCTATCCTAGCCAATTCATGCCTCATACCTTCAAAGTTACCCTTCTTTAAGTTCTGGACCATGGTCTCTGAATTAACTGTTTCATTCTCCAGAGTTGTTGATGCCAGTTCATTGGATGTATTCAAGAGGGAGTTAGATATGGCCCTTACGGCTAAAGGGGTACTGAGGTGAATGATCAGCCATGATCTTATTGAATGGTGCAGGCTCGTAGGGCCGAATGGCCTACTCCTGCACCTATATTCTATGTTTCTATGTATACAATTGAGGCACAGTGGATAGGACTGACCTATTTCCCTTAGCAGAAGGCTCCACAACCAGGGGGCATTGGCTTAATGGTAGAGGAGATATGAGGGAAAGTTTCTTCAGAGGGTCTGAAACTCACTGCCTGAAAGGGTGGTAGAGGCAGAAACCCACATTTAAAAGGTAATTAGATGTGCACTTTGTGCATCTGTAAAGCATGCACTCCCACGTTCCGCCACCAGGGAGCACATCCCCTGAAGTCCCAAGGATCCCAGCATCCCTTGGAGCACTGTATATAAGCCAGCCCCGAAGACCTGTTCCTCACTCTGGAGTGTCTTAATAAAGACTGAGGTCACTGTTACTTTAACCTCCCTGTGTGCTGTCTCGCATCTGTGTTATGAACACAACACTCTTGGTCTGTGGCCCTGTAGGTTACAGCACTTCAAGAGCTGGATAGTGGGATTGGGCTGGATAACTTTTTTTTTGTTGGCTGGCGTGGACACGATGGACCAAAATGGCCTCCTACCGTGCTGTAAATTTCTATGAAAACACTTGGTTGCATGTACTTGGCACTTATCCCTCAGTTGAGGGTTATCAAAAATGATAAAGGGAGAAACTATTTCCTGATGGATGATCAAGAGGGCTTGAAATTAGTGCTAGGCTATTTAGGAACTCGAAGCACTTGGAGTGTATTGGCAATCTGCAATACTTTCCCTTTCCCCAGCCCCCAATAGAAACCTAGAAATCTACAGTGCAGAAGGAGGCCATTTCGGCCCATGTCTGTTGGCTAACCAAGCCCTTGGTCAGCAGCCCTGAAGGTCACACATTGAACAATGGCAGGCAGGTAGAGAGCATCTGGCCCAACCAGGCGCACCCCCCCCCCCTTCCCTGCCCCCAATGCTCTATGTATCGCAACATTTTACACTCCTCCCCACCTGGAGCCATATGAGAGGCAAAAAAAAAATTAAAACTCTGGCCAATTGGGGGAGATAAATCTGGGAAAATTCCCCTTCAACCCATCCAGGCAATTGAAACCAGATTAGGAGATCACTCTGGCTGTATTAGATTCCCTGAAGTACTTACCATGGTATCTGCACCAGCCAACAAGAGGTTATTCAGTCTAATCCCCACTTACCAGCTCTGTCAGTAACCCTGCAGGTTATGGCACTTCAAGTGCCCATCCTGATACACTCATAATAAAGGATGAAACTGAGTACTGTGAACAATGAGCAAGTGTGACCTTGGCTCCTTTTTTTTTTTTACTAAGACTCCAGAGTGCATGTACCTTGTGGGTGGCCTGCTTATATACAGTGCTCCCAAGGGATGCTGGGATCCTTTGGGACTCTAACAGGTAGGTCCTGTGGTGGTGTAGTACAGGTTGAAAAGGGTTAAATACATAATACATCTAGCACTTTTTAAAAAATGTGGTGAAGGTTTCTGCCTCTACCACCTTTTCCAGGCAGTGAGTTCCAGACCCACACAACCCTCCTGGGTGAAGAAGCTTCCCCTCAAATCCCCTCTAAATGTTCCCCCAACCACCTTAAACATATGCTCCCTTGTAGGGGACCACCAAGGGAAATAGACACTTGCTATCCACTATATCCAGGCTCCTCAATTTTATACACATCAATTAAGTTTCTCCTCAGCCTCTTCTTTTCCAAGGAGAACAAATCCAGCTGATCCAATCTGTCCTCTAAGCTAAGATTCTCCATTCCAGGCAGCATCCTTTGAAATCTCCTCTGCACCCTCCAGTGCAAGCACTCAATATTCCAGCTGTGGCCTAATCAGTGTATTATGCAATTTAAGCATAATCTCCCTGCTCTTGCCTTTATTGGCCAAGGTGCAGAATACAAGCATTCCATGTGCCTTAAGTACCTTGTCCACCTGGCCGCCTACCTTTTTGGGAATCTGTGGACAAGCACTCCAGTGTCCCTTTGTTCATCTATTCTAAAGTGGCCTGCCCATTAATGTGTGTATCCTTTCCTTTATTAGTCATCCCAAAGTGCATTACCTCACACTTCTCCGAATTAATTAAATTCCATTTGCCACTGTTCTGCTCACCTGACCAGTAGATTGATATCCTCCTACAGTTCATGACTTTCCTCTTCAGTATCAACCACACAGCCAATTTTAGTGTCATCTGTATACTTCTTAATCATACCCCCTATATTCAAATCTAGTTCATTGATGTATACCACAAAAAGCAAGGGACCCAGTACTGAGCCCTTTGGAACCCCACTGGAAACATCCTTCCAGTCAAACATCCATCAACCATTACCCTTTACTTCCTATCTCTAAGCCAATTTTGGATCCAACTTGCCACTTTGCCCTGGCTCCCATATGCTTTTACCTTTGTGACCAGTCTGCCATGTTGGACCTTATCAAACTTTGCTAAAGTCCATATGCACTACCCTCATCAACCCTCCTGGTTACCCCTTTGAAAAATTCAATTCGGTTAGTCAAACACTATCTTCCCTTAAATCTGTGCTGACTGTCCCTGATTAATCCTTGCCTCTCTAAATTTAGATTTATCCTGTCCTTCAGGACGACTTCCAATTTTCCCACCACTGAGGTTAGGCTGACAGGCCTGTAATTCCTTGGCCTCTCCCTTTCTCCCTTAAACAAAGGTACAACATTAGCAATCCTCTGGCACCATGCCTGAATCCCAAGAGGACTAGAAAATGGTCAAGGCCTCTGCTATTTCCTCTTTTGCTTCAATCCAGCATGGGATGCATTTCATCCAAGCTTGTGGACTTGTCCACTTTCAAAGCTGCTAAACCCCTTAATACCTCCCCTCTCTGTTTTATTTCATCTAATATTTCACACTCCTCTGGCAGTATCAGCATTGCCCCTTTCTTTTGTGAAAACAGACATAAAGTATTCACGAACCATACCAACATCTTCCGCCTCCACACATTACCCTCGGAGGTAGAATTTGGCCAGTAGATTTGTGGCACACTCACCAGATGTGTGCCACTTTTGTCTGCCTCGAAGTGCTCAAAATCTTCAGGGCGAGTTTGGCCTCCTCCATGGTGGCGTAGCGTGGCCACTGGATTTGGGGGCAGAGTCAGGTCCCAGCACTGAAAACAGTGCCCTCTGCACGTGCGTACACATGCGCAGTAGCTCCTCGCCCCCAGAATCTGTGCTGCAGGCTGTGGGAGGGGCCGAAGCGCACCACCCTTGTCCCTGGCCAAACAGTCTCCCTCATAGGCAGCCCGCTGCCTTCCCGGGCCATATTTTGGTAGGACTTCTATTTTTTTTTAATTTGTTTATCACTTTGGTCTTGGTGCTTTAGGTGCAGGGTTCCTTCTATTTTTTTTTAAAATTTAATTGCTTATTAGCTTTTTTGTGCTTTAAGTCTTGGTGCTAGGTGCAGGTCCTCTCGGCTTCCTTGTATTTTTTTTTATTGAATGCTTATTTTTGTTTAGTGCTTTTAGAATGTACTTGCCTGTGCTGATTTCTTAACTCTCCACGGGCCACAAGTGGCCATATATGCTGGCCTAAGTTAGCTTGGAGTAACTATTAGCTGGCCAAACTGGCTTAAATGGCCAAAACAGGTGAAGGTGGCTGGTCATGCCCCCTTTTGAAAAAAAATTAAACAAAAAAAAATCCTAACTAACTTACACTGGTGCAGAATGGGGATTTTTAAGATACTCCAGAAAAATCAAACTCAGCAACTGGCCAAATTTGGGCCCTTGCTCACTAATAGACCCTATCCTTTTGTTATCCTCTTGCTCTTAATATATTTATAGAATATCTTTGGGTTTTCCTTGATTTTTCATGCTCTCTTAGCATCCTTTTTAATTTCACTTCTGAACTTTCTCTTCCTCCAGAGATTCTACAGTATTTAGCTGTCGGTATATGACGAGCTTCTCTTTTTTTTTTTTTCTTTATCCTCCCTGTAAGTCCCTCGACATCCAGGGGCTCTAGAATTGTTCCCATCCTTTTTTTTTTCTTTAAGGACACACATTTGGCCTGAGCCCTCCAGATATCCTCATTGAATGCCTCCCACTATTCTGACACTGATTTACCTTCAAGTAGCTGTTTCCAACCCACTGTGGCCAAATTACTTCTCTACTTAGCAAAGTTAGCTTTTCCCCAATTTGGGACTTTTATTCCTGGTCTATCCAAGTCCTTATCCATAACTACCTTAAATCTGACTGAATTATGGTCACTGGCACCCAAGTGCTCTTCCATCTGCCCAACTTCATTCCCCAAAACTAAATCCAGAACTGCCCCCTCCTGTGTTGGGCTTGTGACATACTGACTAAAGTTCTCGAATGCATTTTAGGAATTCCGCACCCTCTATACCCTTTACACTATTTGTTCCAATCAATATTAGGATAGGATAGTTGAAATCTCTTATTACTGCCCTATGGTTTTTGGACTTCACACTGCCAAACCTGCCCCTTTTTCAACCATGTTTCTGTAATGGCGCTAATTTCACACTCCGTGTCTACCTGTGCTCTCGGCTCATCTGCATTATTCGCTATACTCCTTGCATTGAAGTGTATATACCATTTAATACAGGAAGACCTCCTTGATTACTACTTACTAAACCTTGTTTCCTCTGTCTTACAGATTCACTTTCTGCATTCTTGCTTTAAAATTTCAGCTTTACTTCCTTCCCTATTGAATTTGTTCTCTGGTTCCCATCCCCCTGCCAAACTAGTTTAAACTCTCCCCAATAGCATGAGCAAAACTCCCCACAAGGATATTGGTCCCAGCACTGTTGAGGTGCAACCTGTCTGGTTTGTACAGGTCCCATCTCCCACAGAAGCAGTCCCATGCCTCAGGAATTTAAAAGCCTCCCTCCTCCACCAACTTTCCAGCCACATGTTCATCCTCACTATCCTTCTATTGTATTCATTAGCATGTGGCACCAGTAGTAACCCGGGAGATTACTACCTTTTTTGAGGTCCTACCCTTTAATTTAACTCCTAGCTTCCTAAATTCTGCCTGCAGGATCTCATCCCTTTCTACTTTGGTCATTAGTCCCAATATGGACCACGACCTCTAGCTGTGTTTACCATTTCTCCCCCATCTCCCCTGCCCCCTCCCTTCCCAGAATGCCCTGTGTTTGCTGGCACCAGGGAGGCACCATACCATCCTGGAGTCACATGTCACATCTACCACCGCAGAAACTCCTCTCTTCCACGACAGCTGTTTTGTCCTTTGCTCCTTCCCACCCCACCCCAGTGCAGCTGAGCCACCTGTGGTGACTTGGACTTTGTTCTGGCTGTACTCTTGTGGCACCATTGCTCCCAATGGTTGTGGCTGCCAGGTCAATTGAAATTTGAGCACTAGATTTTTATTGGGTAAAGAGTATCTAGGAATATGGATCAAAGATGTTTAACTGGAGTTTGAGGTACAGATTGAATGGCCTACTTGTGCTTTGAGTAACACATACATGCTGCTGTAATGTGCATAAAGCATGGGACATGTAACAAATTGGACTTCAGTAATGACATTTGTTTACTATAACATCTAACCCTTTTTTTCCTGTTCCTGAAAAGAGCAAATGAAACCATTGCACAAGTACGTAAAAAATTCAAGGCCGAGATTGCTGCTCTCCAGGCTCAGCTGCACAAGGAGCAAATGAGAGCCAATTCCATGGAAAGGAGTCTGGAAGAGATGGTGCGTTTATTATAAATTTGCTACAGATCCATTTACATGGACAGCCTTGGTAGGTGTACATCTTCAGGTATTGAAGGTTCACTTTTCACATCACCTTGATACCCCTCTCCCCCCCCCCCCCCCCCCCCCCAAATAAATCAATGAATATAGGAGGAAAACCACAATATTTCTCTCTCTCTCTCTCTCTCTCTCTCTCTCTCTCTCTCTCTCTCTCTCTCTCTCTCTCTCTCTCTCTCTCTCTCTCTCTCTCTCGTACCTCTGGAGATTAACAGCCTCCAGAGCGTAACTGTTTTTTGAGCTGACTAAATTGGGCCCAGTACTGTGTAATCTGATTAACATAAGTTTCATCATAACCTCCCAACAATCATCATGCAAGCTTACAGTTCCATAGGTCTTTACATAACTGGCACAATTGCTTTTTATACAGTATGGTCTATTAGCAAGATGAATAACTTACTTTTTGAGCCAGGTTCTATAACATGGATACTTGAACATAGATTTAAAGCCAAATCAATGTAATGTTTTTCTTTTCTCCTTATTGAATCGTACTTGAAGATTATCTTTAAATCTCCTTCTGACACTAGGTGGTGCTGTGGAATGACAACCACTAAGTTTCTGCAGTGTGATCCAGAGCTGGGCAGTATACCACTAATTCTGGGTATATAAATGCTGCCACCCATGTACAAGAACCTGTTACTGCATCAACATTGAAACATATTGTTAAAATATATAGGACCATGACTTTCAAGTCCTAACTATTTCATTGCAACAAAATAATAATTACATCACCATGATTTTTGAAACACATAGAAAATAGGTGCAAGAGTAGGCCCTTTGACCCTGCACCACCATTCAATAAGATCATGGCTGATCATTCCCTCAGTATCCCTTGATCCCCTTAGCCGTATGGGCCATATCTAACTCCCTCTTGAATATATCCAATGAACTGGCATCAACCACTCTCTGCGGCAGGGAATTCCACAATTTAACAACTGAGTGAAGAAGTTTCTCCTCATCGCAGTCTTAAATGGCCTACCCCTTATCCTAAGACTATGTCCCCTGGTTCTGGACTTCCCCCAACATCGGGAACATTCTTCCCGCATCTAACCTATCCAGTCCTGTCAGAATCTTGTACGTTTCTATGAGATCCCCCTCTCATCCTTCTAAACTCCAGTGAATAAAGGCCCAGTTGATCCAGCCATCCCTGAAATCAGTCTGGTGAACATTTGCTACACTCCCTCAATATCAAGAACATCCTTCCTTAGATTAGGAGACCAAAACTGAACACAGTATTCCAGTTAAGGCCTCACTAAGGCCCTGTACAACTGCAGTAAGACCTCCCTGCTCCTATACTCAAATCCCCTAGCTATGAAGGCAAACTTTGTACCTTTTTAGAATTTTGCTGTTATGTGGCCCTTTGTTTTTTGCCTTGGGTTTCTCTGCCCTCCACTATTCTTCATCTTTTGCTTCTGCCTCCATTTTATTTCCCTCTGTCTCCCTGCAGAGGTTCCCATCCCCGTCCTGTTCGTTGAACTCCTCCTCAACAGCACAAGCAAACACTCCCGCCAGGACATTGGTTCCGGTCCTGCCCAGGTGCAGACCGTCCAGTTTGTACTGGTCCCACCTCCCCCAGAACTGGTTCCAATGTCCCAGTAATTTGAATCCCTCCTTTTTGCACCACTCCTCAAGCCATGTATTCATCTGAGCTATCCTGTGATTCCTACTCTGACTAGCACGTGGCACTGGTAGCAATCCTGAGATTACTACTTTTGAGGTCCTACTTTTTAAATTTAGCTCTTAGCTCCTGAAATTCATCTCTTAGGACCTCATCCTGTTTTTTTTACCTATATCTTTGGCTGTTCACCCTCCCTTTTCAGAATGTCCTGCACCTGCTCCAAGACATCCTTGACTCTTGCACCAGGGAGGCAACATACCATCCTGGAGTCTTGGTTGTGACTGCAGAAATGCCTATCTATTCCCCTTGCAATCCAATCCCCTATCACTTTAGCTCTCCCACTCTTTTTCCTGCCCTCCTGTGCAGCAGAGCCACCCACGGTGCCATGAACTAGGCGGCGGCTGCTGCTGCTCTCCCCTGATGAGTAATTCCCCTCAACAGTACCCAAAGCGATGTATCTGTTTTGCAGGGGGATGACTGCAGGGGACCCCTGCACTACCCCATACACTGAAGTAGGTGTATGCCAGGTTATTGTGGCCAGTCATAATTTTGAACATTTGTACATTTGACTGTCACTAGGATTTTGTGTATGAGTACTTGAATGGGTGGGGAGGAGCAAGAGACTTGGCAATACCGAGATGTGGTTGTGCCTGGAGAGAACAAACAGCAGCATATTGGGTTCCTAGAATTTGTGCATTAAGGCCATTTTCTCCCATGACTCCCACCTAAATGAACTCTGGCCAGAAAACTCTGGCAGGTCAATCTTGTTTCTGTAGAAATGTTTTAAAGGTTACATAATTACAATGTTTTTAAGTGTGGCACACTAACTATTTACTGGACTTTAAAATAGTAATTTTAAACTGTTACATTTGTAAGTTTTAAGATGCTATGCATTCAATTGGAAAGTTATTTTGTTGCGATGCCATGGTTAGGGCTTGAAAGGGTAACATTAGTCTTGTCTGTAGCCCCATAATATAAATCGGATACAATATGAAATCATTTTGGCCACTTAGCAACCTTTATCAGAGCAAAGACAACCCGTAGCAAAGTGGTCAAGTTATCCACAGCTCATTGTGAAAACTTGTGGAGCTGTATTCAGACAAGGGCTGCCAAATTTGCACCAATTGGATATTGTGTAACATTGCCAACCAAGTGGTGATGGCAGCTACCATTTTGTTTCTTACGGTTGGCATTTGTAATCTGCAAAAAGTTATTGTTCGGAGGTCCAGCTGTGGATAAATACAGAAATCCCAGGCCCTTGGGGCAAAATGCTGATGTCTATTGATGGGAGTGAATTGAGGTGATTAAAAATTGGTCGACCATTAAAGCATTTAGAATGGTTACAGCACAAGGCTATTTAGCCCACTGAGCCTATGCCAGCTCTCTTGCAAGAGCATCTCTGCTAGACACATTCCCATGCCCTTTCCCCATGCAAATCTTTGTTTCAGGTACTTATCCAATTCCCTATTGAAAGCCATGACAGTCTGCCTCCACCACCCTTTCAGGCAGTGCATTCCAGATCCTAATCATTTGCTATATAACGTTTTCGCTCATGTTGCTTTTGGTTCTTCTGCCAATCTCCTTAAATCTATGACCTAGTTCTAAACCCTTTTGCCAATGGGAACAGTTTCTCTACTATCCAGACCCCTTATGATTTTGAACACCTACCAAATCTCCTCTCAATCTTCTGTTCGAAGGAAAACAACCCCAGCTTCTCCAGTCTATTCACTGAAGTCCTTCATCCCTGGAATCATTCTCGTAAATGTTTTCTGCACCCTCTTGAAGGCCTTCACATCCTCTAGTTGAGGCCGAACTAGTTTGTACGGGTTCATCATAACGTCCTTGCTTTTGTACTCAGCTTTATGAAGCCAAGGACCCCATAAGCTTTTTTAACTGCTTTCTCTCCCTGCCACCTTCAACAATTTGTGCACATCTAACCCGAGGTTCTCTGTTTATGCACGTCCTTTAGAATTATACTCAGTAGAAAGAATGACAATACAAACTAATCATTTCACATTTTAGTTAAATTTCATTTGCCATGTGTCCACACATTCCACCTTGAAGTCTATCACTATCCTTCTCGCTGTTCACTATACTACCAAGTTTTGTGTGATCTACACATTTTGAAATTGTGCCCAGTACACCCACATCCAAGTCATGAGATAGCAAGAAAAGCAGTGGTCCTTGTACAGACTCCTGGGGAACACCACTGTATACCTTCCTCCTGTCTGAAATAACCGTTCACCACTACTCCCCTTTCTGTTGCTCAGCCTATTTTTTTTATCCATGCTGCCACTGTCTTTTATTCCATGGGCTTTAACTTTGCCAGCAAGCCTATTATGTAGCACTTGGACTTCCAAATGGCATTTGACAATGTACACCATGTGCACAGCATTGCCCTCATTAACCCTCTGTTACCTCATCAAAAAACCTCATCAATTGGTTAAACAATATTTGCCTTTAACAAATCTGTGCTGGCTTTCCTTAATTAATCCACACTTGTCCAATTGATGATTTTGTGTCTCATTATTGTTAATTATCCCTCATTGTTTCTAAAAGTTTCCCCACAACTGAAGTTAAACTTCACTTCCCTCAGTGTCTTAGGATGTATCCCATCTGGTCCTGGTGACTTAAGTACAGCCAGCCTTTCTAGTATCTTGTCTTTATCCATTCTTATCCCATCCAGTATCTCCTGTACCTCTTACTATGTTATAGCTGCAGCATCTTCCTTGAAGGCAGATGCAAAGTACACAGTAACTCAACCATACCCTCTATCTTTCAGGACCAAAAGGAGAGCTACAAATAGTCAGCCCCACCCCTCTTACTACCCATTGACTATATGCCTACAAAGACTTTTGGATTTCCATTTATGTTTACTGCCAATCTGTTCTTGTAGCTCTTTTACCCTCATTTTCTATTTCACTTCTGAACTTTATATATTTAGCCTGATGCTGTGAATTTTTTTTCTTAACCTGTTTACAAATGGTGATGCCTGCATTGGTAAATTAGTGTCTAGTTCTGGAACTTTGTTTTTGTGAAGGAACTGGAGATTCAATATCACCTCCAGTGTGCCAATGCAGCCATTGGCCATCAAGGAAGGGTGTTTGAAGACCAGGCCCTCAAATCGACCACCAAGCTCATGGTCTACAGGGCTGTTGTAATACCCGTCCTCCTGTATGGATCCGAGGTATGGACGATGTATAGAAGACACCTCGAGTCACTGGAGATATATCACCATCTATGTCTCCAAGATCCTGTAAATCCCCTGGGAGGACAGGCGCACCAACATCAGTGTTCTCGACCAGGCCAACATCCCCAGTATTGAAGCACTGACCACACTGGATCAATTTCGCTGGACAGGCCACATAGTTTGCAGGCCAGATACGAGACTCCCGAAGCAAATGCTTTATGCGGAGCTCCTTTGTGGTAAACGAGCCAAAGGAGGACAGCGGAAATGTTATAAGGACACCCTCAAAGCCTCCCTGGTAAAGTGCGACATCACCATTGACACCTGGGAGACCCTGGTCGAAGACTGCCCGAGGTGGAGAAAGTGCATCCGGCAGGGCGTTGGGTTCTTCGAGTCTCAATGCAAAGAACGTGAAGAGGCCAAGCGCAGGCAGTGGAAGGAGTGCACGGCAAACCAGCCCCACCGACCCCTTCTCTTGATTAATGTCTGTCCCACCTGTGACAGGGTCTGTGGCTCCCAAATTGAATTGTTCAGCCATCAAAGAACTCACTTTTTGGGAGTGGAAGCAAGTCTTCCTCAATTCCGAGGAACTGCCGATGATGATGATGATGGATTAAGTAGTTACTAATTATCCAATTTCATGCTCAGTTCAGTGGCTGGTGATCAAATGTGGAGGTTGAAGTGAATTTGGAAAGGGTGTAAGTAATGCAGCTCATTCATTGATAGGGTTACTATAGTCGAGTGGCAAGATTACTGAACTCGTAATCCAGAGATCAAGTTCAAATGCTACCATAGCAGTTTGCGAACTTGAATCTGTTGATAAAGAAATCTGTTATCTGTATGATAAAGTACAGTTTCTTCACTTCGAAGGAAACCTGCTGTTCTTGCCCAGTCTGGTCTATGACTTCAGTCTCTGATGAATGTGGCTGAGTCTTAACTGTCTGTGACCGAGCAAGCTGTTCAGCAGTTCAAGATAGCCCACTATCTTTCTTGGATGGGGGTGGGTGCCTTACCAGTGATACATCTTGAATGCATAATCAATGTATAGAATTAAACACTAACAAGAGTACAAGCAATAGGAGTGGGAGTAAGCCATTTGACCCTCAAGCCTGCTCCACCATTCAGTAAGATCATGGTTGATCTAATCACAGACTCCGTTTCCCTGCCTGCTCCCCATAACCCTTCAATCCCTTATCACTCAAATCTGTGTATCCACCTTAAATATATTCAATGACCCAGCCTCCACAGCTCTCTTGGGGCAGAGAATTCCAGATTTACAACCTCTGAGGAAATTCCTCTTTAGTTTTAAATGGGCAGCTCCTTATTCTGCAACAATGCCTTTTTTAGTTTGTTTCCCCTGTGGAAATATCCACCTTGTTGAGCCCCATTTTATGTTTCAATAAGATCACCCCTCATTGTTCTGAATTCCAATGAGTAAAGGCCCAACCTTTCCTCAAGTCAACCCCCTCATCTCTGGAATCAACCTAGTGAACCTTCTCTGAACAGCCTCCAATGCAAGTATATCCCTCCTTAAATACAGAGACCAAAACTGCATGCAGTACTCCAGGTGTGGCTTCACAAATACCCTGTACAGTTGTAGCAGGACTTCTCTGCTTATACTTTATCCCTGGGCTGTAAAAGTGCTAAGTCAGTGATATCTGGCATTTTACAATATGAAATGTGCCTGACTTTTTTTTTATACCTCTACAGACTAAGAAAATGTGACGATCTAAGGTCCAAGATGGAGAAGACCTGATTTTCCTCGTCAAACTTTTTAAAAAACTAACACATCCTGTCCTGCTTCAAACTCTTGACTATATCTGCCTTTTTGTATGACTGAATACATTTTATATATATATATATTGCTAGAGACCAAATAAAGTTAAATATTCAAAGTCTGACTTTTTTTAGTGGTTGTGTGTGAGAATGTCTGATCACCTTTGTGATTTCTTGTGGCAAACTTTCAGTAAATGTTAGAAATTTAATTAGCATTTAAAGTGTCCATTTTCGATGACCAGTTGGAGAATACCTGGGTTGCTGAGTGACAAGCTCCATGTTGTCATTTGAAGTGGAACGAACATCCAGCATGTGACCAAATCATTGTAACTCCAATTACATGCTCATTCAAATACCACCTGCAATAAGGTCAAGAATGGGAAGGCCATACTTTTCACTTGTGCTACAACTTCCTGAGCTTCAGCAATCTTTTCCACTGATTTACCTAATGGATGTTTGCAAATGTTCTTGCATTGAGTGGAGACATCCTTGTGTACTTATTTTAAACCTATCCTCCTAATCTGTCGCCTTTTGAGTTCTTCATTTAATACTTAAGATTTCTAATTGTTCATTCCCCTTTACATACTGGATAGTATTTTCTGCATCCTCTCCAAGCCATGTTGGTAATATTTTTAATGGAGTGAGAACTTGTTTTATTGCCGTTCACATTCTTGACATCTCAAAGCACTCAATACTGCAAAGTTCAGCCTATTCCTGTGCTGCCTCTTTGGAAAAAGCTACACCCCTTCTTTCTCACTAGCCTTGCAAATTTTCCCTCCAGTATTTATCCAATTACCCTTGCAAATGGTTATTGAAACTGCTTCAACCACCCTTCAGGCAGTCTTTTCCAGATCGTGGTTCGCTGCATAATTTTTCTTTGCGCCTCCTGTTCTTTTGCCAATTAATTTGGCCTCTGGTTACTAATCCTTCTGCTACTGGAAATAGTTTCTCATTTTGTCTTATCAAAACCCTTGATTTTTACCAGCTATCAAATCACTTTCCTTGCGGTTTCTTTAGCCTCGCCACATAACTGAAATCTTTCATCCCTGGTGCCATTGTAATACATGTCTGCACCCTCAAAGCCTTGACTTCCTTCCCAAATTGGACAATACTCCAGCTGTGGCCAAAACTTTTATAAATGTTTAGCACAACTTCCTTGCTTTTGTATTCTGCCTCTATTTATTAAAAACATAAATAGGAGCAGGAGTAGACCATTTGGCCCCTTGAGTCTGCTCTGCCATTTAATAAGATCATGACTGGTCTGATCTGATACTTGCCTGCCTGTTTCCCCATAACCCTTTATTCCCTTATTGTTCAAATAATGCAAAGGATTCCATATGCCTTTTTAACAGCTGCCTTAACTTATCCTGCTACCTTCAAAGACTTTGTGTATGTAAACCGCTAGGTCTCTATTCCTGCACCCCCCTTTAAAATTGCACCATTTAGTTCATGCTGCCTTTCATTCTTCCAGCCATAATGCATCACTTCACACACTCTGCTTTAAATTTCTTCTGTGTCTGCTTATTTTAATAGTCTATGACCACCTGAAGTCTGTTACTATCTTCCTCATTAACTACAATTCAGTTTTATGTTGGCTGCAAACTTTGAAATAATGCCCTGTGTACCCATGTCCAGGGCATTAATAAATATCAAAGGACAGTGGTCTGACCAATGACCACTGGGGGACACAACTGAACACTTTCTCCACATTTGTCACTACCGTTTTCTCTTAGCCAATTGTGTAGTGACACAACTGCTGCCCTGTTAATTCCATGGGCTTCAATTTTACTAAAGTCTATGTGGCTTTTGAAATTCCATATATCGGTCTGCCCCTTCAACCCTCTCCAAGAATTCAATCATGTAATTGAAACACTCTGCTTTTAAATCTGTGCTGGTTTTATTAACCTATGTTTGAAAGTGCCAATTCATTTTATCCTGGATTATTGTCAAAGTTGCCCCACCACTGATGATCACACTGGCATGTAGTCGAATATGGGTGTAACATTTGCATACCCCCAGTCCTCTGGCAGCATTCCAATCGCTGGAAGATTGTGGCCACAGCCTCAAGTCCACTATTGCTTTCCTTGGCAAGCCAGGATGCATCCCATCTAGATTAGGTGACCTTTCTACTTTGCTGTCAACCTCTTATTTAAAAACCACCATTTTTATCCTACAATTTCTCTACCTCTTGTGACATTGGCCACATCCTCTTCAGTGGAGACAGATGCAAAGTCCTTATTTAATGCTGTTGTGTATCTGTAAAGCATGCACTCCCATGTTCTGTGACCAGGGAGGGTATCCCCTGAAGTCCTAAGTGATCCCAGTATCCCTTGGGAGCACTGTTCCTCACTCTGGAGTGTCTTAAAGACTGAGGTCACTTACTTTAACCTCCCTGTGTGCAGTCTCATATGTTAGGAACACAACTGGTGACGAGTACACACATCCAACGCAAAGATGCAGCAAACTGTGGGCATCCTGGAGAAGTTCTTGGAGGGTGTGGACTGGGAAGCCTATGTCGAACAGCTAGACCAGTACTTTGTAGCCAACGAGCTGGACGGAGAAGGAAGCGCTGTAAAAAGGAGAGCGGCCTGCGGGGCACCGACCTACAGCCTCATGAAGAATCTTCTGGCTCCGGTGAAACCCACAGATAAGTCATGTGAGGAGCTGTGTACACTGGTTCGGGAGCATCTTAACCCGAGGGAGAGCGTGCTGATGGCGCGGTATCAATTCTATACGTACCAGCGATCTGAAGGTCAGGAAGTGGCGAACTACGTCGCCGAGCTAAGGTGACTTGCAGGACAATGTGTTTGATGGCTTTCTGGAGTTATCAGAGACTTTTTTGTACTGGGCATTGGCCATGAGACCATCCTACGAAAACTTTGTTTTTTATCGACTAATACAATGCATAAAATGTAGTTTAAATTTTCAGTTTTACTTTTTACTCAATATTTGAAGTGAGCAAACTATCCCCATTGTGAATTTATTGCTGTTTGTAGATTTGTTTTTTTACAGAATCAGTTAATTAACTGAAATTACTTTGCTGTCCCTAGTTTAAAAAAAAAAACTACTGCATGGGAGCTGGGCCAGCATCCCCGTTGAAATGCAAGAGCTAATCAAGCTGTTCCAGCGGCGAAAGAACGAGCTGTCCATTCAGGCAGACTGCCTGTTCTGGGGTAACCGCGTAGTGCTACCCAAAAAGGATCATCTCGGATTTCCACAGCACACCCGAGTATAGTAATGATGAAAGCGATAGCTAGATCCCATGTGTGGTGGCCCGGTATCGCCTAACTTCGAGTCCTGTGTACAGCAATACAGCGTATGTGCTCAGTTGAGCAGCGCGCCCAGAGAGGCACTACTAAGTTTGTGGACCTGGCCCTCCAGACTGTGGTCGAGGATCCATGTCGACTATGAGGGCCTGTTTCTCGGTAAAAATGTTCCTCCTGGTGGTGGTGGATGCTTTTTCAAAATGGATTGAATGTGAAATGTCAGGAAGCACCGCCACCACCACCATTGAAAGCCTGAGGGCCATGTTTGCCACCCATGGCCTGCCTGACATACTGGTCAGTGACAACAGGCCATGTTTCACCAGTGCCGAATTTAAAGAATTCATGACCAGCAATGGGATCAAACATGTCACCTTCGCCCCATTTAAACCAGCCTCCAATGAGCGGGCAGTACAAACAATCAGAGCCTTAAACGAGTCACAGAAGGCTCACACCAAACCCGCCTGTCCCGAGTACTGCTCAGCTACTGCATGAGACCCCACTTGCTCACAGGGGTTCCCCCAGCTGAGCTACTCATGAAAAGGACATTTAAAACCAGATTCTTGCTGGTTCACCCCGACCTGCATAATCAGGTAGAGAGCAGGCGGCAGCAACAAAATGTAAACAATGGTCGCGCCACTGTGTCACGGGAAATTGATCTGAATGATCCTGTGTATGTGCTAAACTATGGACATGGTCCCAAGTGGATTGCGGGCACGGTGATAGCTAAAGAAGGGAGTAGGGTGTTTGTAGTCAAACTAGACAATGGACAAATTTGCAGAAAGCACCTGAACCAAACGAGGCTGCGGTTCATCGACTGCCCTGAAAAACCCACAGCAGACACCACCTTTATCGAGCCCACAACACACGCCCAAAGGATCAACGACACCACCCCGGACCAGGAAATCGAACCCATCATGGCCAGGCTCACCCAGCAGCCCTGCAGGGCCAACAACATGCCAGTCCAGCGAGGGCACTGCCAACACACCAGAACAGCCATATTTGTACCGAGGCGTTCCACCCAGGGAAAGAAAGGCTCCCGACCACCTCGCCTTGTAAATAGTTTTCACTTTGACTTTGGGGGGGAGTGATGTGTATCTGTAAAGCATGCACTCCCATGTTCCGCCACCAGGGAGCGCATCCCCTGAAGTCCCAAGGGATCCCAGCATCCCCTGGGAGCACTGTATATAAGCTGGCCCCTAAGGCCTGTTACTCTGGAGTGTCTTAATAAAGACTGAGGTCACTGTTACTTTAACCTCCCCTGTGTGCAGTCTCACCTGTGTTAGGAACACAAGTATCTCAGCTGTGCCCGCTACCTGCAAGATCTGCTTTTGGCCCTTAATAGACTTCATCTTTTGATGTTTATAAAACACTTTTAGGGATTAACTGTCATAAGCCTCCTTTTTCTGATTGATTTTTAATTTGTTTAGTCCTCCAGGGACCTCCTTTGGATGCCGTTCCTTTTCCCCCTTTTTGGGAATGTCTCTAGTCTGTACCCGAATTATCTCTCCTTTTGCCACCCATTGGCAAGTAAAACAGTAACTGAGCAATCTTAAATTCCAATCCACTTGGGTCAGATTTGTTTTCAACTCTTAAATTAATTCTCCACCAGTTGAATATTTTGACATTTGATTATTTTTCCTTGTCCTTTTTTTTCTGTAACTATTTTAAACCTAATGTTTTCCGTTTCCCTCATCATAGGCAGTCCCTCGGAATCGAGGAAGACTTGCTTCCACTCTTAAAATGAGTCCTTAAGTGGCTGAACAGTCCCTGTCACAGGGGGACAGAGTTGTTGAGGGTGGGATAGATTTTCCACTGCCTGCGCTTGATTTCTGCATGCTCTTGGCGATGAGAGTCAAGGTGCTCAGCGCCCTCTCGGATGCACTTTCTCCACTTAGGGCGTTCTTTTCCCCGGGACTCCCAGGTGTCGGTGGGGATGTTGCACTTTATCAGGGAGGCTTTGAGGGTGCCCTTGTAACGTTGCCTCTGCCCACCTTTTGGCAGGTTTGCCATGAAGGAGTTGCGAGTAGAGCGCTTGCTTTGGGAGTCTCGTGTCTGGCATGTGGACAATGTGGCCTGCCCAGCGGAGCTGATCAAGTGTGGTCAGTGCTTCAATGCTGGGGATGTTAGCCTGTTCGAGGATGCTAATGTTGGTGCATCTGTCCTCCCAGGGGATTTGCAGGATCTTGTGGAGACATCGTTGGTGGTATTTCTCCAGCGACTGAGGTGTCTGCTGTACATGGTCTGTGTCTCTGAGCCATACAGGAGAGTGGGTATTACTACAGCCCTGTAGACCATGAGCTTGCTGGCAGATTTGAGGGTCTGGTCTGAACACTTTTCCTCAGACAGACGAAGGCTGCACTGGAGGTGGTGTTGAATCACCTACTCCCCTATGAGTACCCCTACTGAAACAGGGAAGACTTGCATTTATATAATGCCTTTCACGACCACTGGATGATTCCAAGTACTTTTGGAATGTGGTCACTGTTGTAATGTAAGAAATGCAACAGACAATTTGCACACAAGCAAGCTCCCACAAACCGCAATGTGATGACCAGATGTTATATAAGAACATAAGAATTAGGAACAGGAGTAGGCCATCTAGCCCCTCGAGCCTGCTCTGCAATTCAACAAGATCATGGCTGATCTGGCCGTGGACTCAGCTCCACTTACCTGCCTGCTCCCCAATTAACCTTAATTCCATTATTGGTTAAAAATCTATCTATCTGTGATTTGAATACATTCAATGAGCTAGCCTCAACTGCTTCCTTGGGCAGAGAATTCCACAGATTCACAACCCTCTGGGAGAAGAAATTGGTTTTAAATTGGCTCCCCTGTATTTTGAGGCTGTGCCCCCTAGTTCTAGTCTCCCCGACCAGTGGAAACAACCTCTCTGCCTCTATCTTGTCTATCCCTTTCATTATTTTAAATGTTTCTATACGATCACCCCCCCATCCTTCTGAACTCCAACGAGTAAAGACCCAGTCTACTCAATCTATCATCATAAGGTAACCCCCTCATCTCCGGAATCAGCCTAGTGAATCGTCTCTGTACCCCCTCCAAAGCTAGTATATCCTTTCTTAAGAAAGGTGACCAAAACTGCACGCAGTACTCCAGGTGTGGCCTCACCAATACCCTGTACAGTTGCAGCAGGACCTCCCTGCTTTTGTACTCCATCCCTCTCGCAATGAAGGCCAACATTCCAATCACCTTCCTGATTACCTGCTGCACCTGCAAACTAACATTTTGGGATTCATGCACAAGGACGAGGGCCTCCTCGTAGGACTGCTCCTGGGCACGGCCAAGGGTGCCATCAGCCGGTCCAGGCAGCGGGCGGTCGAGGGGGTCGTTCAACCTGACTGCCTGCCTCTCTTCCGCTCTTACATCCGGTCCAGGGTGTCCTTGGAGATGGAGCACGCGGTGTCCACCGTTACGCTCGTGGCCTTCCGCGAGAGGTGGGCACCGGAGGGACTGGAGTGCATCATCACGCCCGGCAACCAAATTTTAATTTGATTTTACGCTTTAAAGTTTAATTTGTTTTAATTGCCGGTGCTTTTAGTGTCCCCCTCCCCTTTTATAGGGGGCACTGGAAAAAAAAAAAAATGTGATATTAGTGCCCAAAAAAAAACAAAAAAAAAAGAAAAACACAAAAAAAAAGCCCCAAAAAAAGGAAAAAAAGGGCCTTGTAAATGTCTGGTGTGTCATCCAGGTCGGGGGGCACGGATTAATGTTTATGTATTTCAGGTAAACTCCAAAAGGACAAGGACCCCCAGGTCCCTCTGCACCGCAGCATGTTGTAATTTCTCGCATTCAAATAATATTCCCTTTTACTGTTTTTTTTTCCAAGGTGGATGACCTCACATTTTCCGACATTGTATTCCATCTGCCAAACCTTAGCCCATTCGCTTAACCTATCTAAATCTCTTTGCAGCCTCTCTGTGTCCTCTACACAACCTGCTTTCCCACTAATCTTTGTGTCATCTGCAAATGTTGTTACATTACACTCTGTCCCCTCTTCCAGGTCATCTATGTATATTGTAAACAGTTGTGGTCCCAGCACCGATCCCTGTGGCACACCACTAACCACTGATTTCCAACCCGAAAAAGACCCATTTATCCCGACTCTCTGCTTTCTGTTAGCCAGCTAATTCTCGATCCATGCTAATACATTTCCTCTGACTCTGCGTACCGTTATCTTCTGCAGCAACCTTTTGTGTGGCACCTTATCGAATGCCTTTTGGAAATCCAAATACACCATATCCATCGGTACCTTTATCCACCATGCTCGTTATATCCTCAAAGAATTCCAGTAAATTAGTTAAACATGATTTCCCCTTCATGAATCCATGTTGCATCTGCTTGATTGTACTATTCCTATCTAGATGTCCCGCTATTTCTTCCTTAATGATAGCTTCAAGCATTTTCCCCACTACAGATGTTAAACTAACCGGCCTATAGTTACCTGCCTTTTGTTTGCTCCCTTTTTTAAACAGAGGCGTTACATTAGCTGCTTTCCAATCCGATGGTACCTCCCCAGAGTCCAGAGAATTTTGGTAGATTATAACGAATGCATCTGCTATAACTTCCGCCATCTCTTTTAATACCCTGGGATACATTTCATCAGGACCAGGGGACTTGTCTACCTTGAGATCCATTAGCCTGTCCAGCACTACCCCCCTAGTGATAGTGATTGTCTCAAGGTCCTCCCTTCCCACATTCCCGTGACCAGCAATTTTTGGCATAGTTTTTGTGTCTTCCACTATGAAGACCGAAGCAAAATAATTGTTTAAGGTCTCAGCCATTTCAACATTTCCCATTATCAAATCCCCCTTCTCAGCTTCTAAGGGACCAACATTTACTTTAGTCACTCTTTTGATGGATAAATTTAGCCAAGACCCCGGGGATAACTCCCCTGCTCTTAGAAATAGTGCCATGGGATCTTTTACATCCATTTGAGAGGGCATGCTCCATTTGCCCCACTTCATCCCCAGAACTAGCTTCAGCACTGCTCGTTTTTCTCGTTGGGCTGGAAACACACAGATCAAGAAAGTTCTAACTGCAAAAATATCAAGGTGGAATTCCTGATGTGTACGAGGGTAATGCTAGCCATGACATTTTAGTTTTCATTTAACAACTGTAATGCATGAAACATGCAATATTTCAACTGTGCCTAAAGAATGATCTTGTACAAGTTCAGCATTACTCGCAGCTTGTGTGTTGTCCCGTAGACTGGCATTAATTCTTTCTTTACAGTTGTGAATGGGTCTAAACACTCGAGGGCAATGGCAGGTCAAAGAAGCAGCTGAGAATGCTGCCGTAATGAATCCCTCCAGTGATGTTCTGTGGCTACAATGATTGGCCTCTTGACAACCTTCGGATAGGGCTCTTAATGCAGTATTTTGTTGAATGCTATCTTGATATCCAGGGCAAATTACACTTGCCTCTCCTGGCATGCAGTTCTTGTGTCAATCTCTTAATAGTGAATGATGAGGTAAATAATGATGACTTGTTTCTACTGAAGGGTGAGATGAGGGAAACAAATGAAGAATTATGGAAAGGTTCGCTGACATACCCTTTACACATGATTAAAATATGTTAAATCTCAACATCCAGGACCCAGAGTTCACTTGTTACTTCAGCCACTGGAGTAATTATCCACCAGCAGTGCAGTGTGGCTACAGTATGTGATTTACAGGCAGGGGCATTCCAATATACATAAACACCAGACTTTATTTCAGTAGTGACGATGCCCCCTGCCCTGACCTTGCTGCTTCCATACCTCCATTCTAACTTTACTGGTTTCTGCTTCTAATCCTACTATTGTTAATTCCTATTTCCTAATCGTGTGCCTGATGTTGAATCCGTCTGGTGTATTTCTCTCAGTTTTCTAGCCCTGGACCTGCCAGGCCTGCTGAATATGCACTAGTTGTGGTTGCTTAGATGAAAATGGAGCCATACAAGGGAGGTCCTATGGAGCTGGATAACAGAGAAGACGCATTTGAGAATAATGATTTGATCAACCTTATTGAATGCTGTGGAAATTTCGAAGAGGGACAGTGCACCATGGTGGGAGTCACAGAGGATACTACTTGGAACTTTGGCCAGGGCTGTGAATAGTGAAAAGCCAGACTGAAAAATTCTGATAGGGATCTGGGGAAAGTTGAGAAGTGTCAACCATTCAAAGACTTTCGAGAGGAAAACATTGAAGAGTCGGTGGGAGTTGGAGAAAGCTCGGTCTTTTTAGGCTAAACATATTTTTAAATTACAGACATTGGGGATAAAATTAACCTTTGGCAGGATGTACAATGGGCGGCAGTAGGCATGCAATACTCAAACTGTGGGCCTAAATAATGTCTGATACAAATTCAACATCACTTAATTGCTTTTATTTTAACGTTGCATCTATTTGTACTAATACAATGGCCGCCGTGTCTCTGGCTCCTATTATCACAAAAACCTATTGCTTTTTGGTCACCTTGGAGGATAGGCCATACACTGGAGTTTCTCTGGAATGTGTAAATGGAACCACCCAGCCCAAGTCCTGACTGACTTTGCAAATTGTAATTTGATCCATTCTGACTTCGAACAACCCAGCAAAAGCCACCAAGTTCCAGCCGAAGTCTCATTCTCCAGCTCAAGTGCTCCCTCTCCCAGCGAAAGTCCCTTACCTCAGTGCAAGTGCATCTCCCCTCACCATAGATGGGGCATTGTGTGGGTTACGGATTGTTAACGGGTTTATTGGGAATGAAGTAAATAGTGACTTCTGGATTTCATCCACTCTAACGATGTCCCTGATGCACCGAGCTTCCTGAGAAATTGGGTGTGGGTGTAAAGGGGGTTGGAAGAACGTGATCAGTCTGCCCTGAGTTCTCTCTCTCTCTCTCCCTTTTTCTCTTCCCACCTCGCACTTCTCCCCCTCCCTATCTCTTCCCCCCCCCCAACCCCCTCTCTCTCTCTCTCTCTCTCTCCACCCACCCCACACCCTCCTCTCTGTCTCTCTCTCCACCCTCTATTCTCTTCCGCTTCCCCTCTCTCCCTGCCGCCTCTCTCTCCCCGCCGGGTTGGGAAGTCTTGGACGAAGGCTCAACAGCTTGCGGCTCGGTCGGATCAGTGGGGCCCCACATCCGGTTCTGGTTTTAGGCAGGAGACGTCGGTGTGGGGGCAGGGTCTGGAGGATGCAGACGCAGAAGGAAGAGAAAAACATCGATACAAATAATCACAGTTATTTTAAATGCACTTGTGTATATTACCCAGAATCCCATTTGTTGTTGTGAAGCACTAGTTTACAGGGTCTTCACCTTTTTCCAATGCTGTAAACATTGTTATATATATGGAACAGAGTTAATTTAATGATAACCAATAACAAGTTAACAACTGCAATGGCACTTCATCTTCCTTCCATTTACTGCACATGTGCATATTTGTGCGTCTGTCTCTGTTTTCAAAGAATTTTTGAATTTTGCGATATATGCACAGCGGTCGGAACAGCCAACTCCATCTTCCCAGTCCAGCCTCTCAAGATCATTCACTGCACAGACATAGAAGTTCCCAGAAAAACACAATTAAAGCAAGAAGCAGAAATGGGTATGAGGAAACTTGAAATATTTCTTGAGGAAAAGCAAGAGAGCAGTGTGCAGTTGTTGGCCAACTGATCTAGTTCTGTTCTTAAATGTTCCCAAGTTCCGATATAAATGATGTCATCGTGCATGCCCCTATTTTTAAATAATGCCTCTTTGAAGGATTTGTTGCCGATTGCTTGTGATTTTCTTTGGATTTTGCTGCGGGTGCTTTAGAGCACAAAACCTAACCTCAAATTAGGCCAGTTTTAGTTTGGAAGTAAACCAATTTCTGTTGAACCTAACAAAGAAAATAACATTTTCTGTTACAAAGACAAGATCACAAGTTCACTGAATTTCCATGCATCAAAATCTTTTGAAACAAGCAGGTCACTCTTCTCAATAAACTGTCCTAAGCTTCTTTAATCATTCAGATGTAGGGGTGAGGCAGGCAATGTTGTGGAGGTGGATGTAAGCAGTCTTGATGATGGGGTTTAAAGTTCAGCTCAGGGTAAAACAGGACAGCAAGAGTTTGGTTCAGCCTAATAGAGTGGTGCCATCAGAAATAAAATTCTTAAATCATCTTTCATCGGAATTCATGATCCTTTCTGTGGAGGAGTTTTCAAACTATGAGTACTTTAAACTGATGTGAAATAGGTGAAAACCAAAGTATCCTTCCGATGGATGAAAATACAGTACTACAGTGCCTTATCACATTTCAGAGTATTTTATATCATAAATTATTGTGAATTGACTGCGAAGCAAATGTAGTAGCCATCTTCAACAAGAGAGAGCCTGAGTATCTCCCTTTGAAATTCAATGGCATTACCATTGCCAAATCCCCCACCATCAACATCCTCCTCCAACCCTACAGCCTTTTTAGATCTCTGCGCTCTGCAGTTCTGGCCTCTTGAGCTTCTTGCTTTTCTTCGCTCCACTTTTGGTTGCCATGCCTTCAGCTACCTAAGCCCCAAGCTCTGGAATTCCCTTCCTAAACTTCTCCACCTCTCTACCTTTCTCGCCTCCTTCTTCGCTTTTTAAAACCAATATTTTTGATCACCTATTGAGATATATTATACAGGTTCCTGAGTGAACAACCATCTTTGGAAGTGTGTGTGTTTGTGAGGTCGTACAGAATATAGCACATTGGCGATGATAGGATTTCTGGATAACCTAGCTGAAATTTTTGTTGGTGAATGATTCAGCCAACTGACAGAGGAACTTTGAGGGTTTCTTTGTTTTGATTAACAGCCAAAAATTCCAAGGTAAATTACAAGCACACTTGGCTGAACTGCTGGATGGCTATGCCTATGGGAATATTCCATCACGACCGTGAAACTTTCGGAGCGTATGTGGAGCGGCTAGAAATGTTTTTCACCGCAAATAGTATCATCGAAGTCCCCGATGATGAAAACTGTAACCGGGTGGTGTTGGAAAGAAAACGGGCTATTTTCTTGACTGAAGCAGGCCCCAAGGTCTATGAAACCTTGAAAAATGTGCTTGTTCCTGTCAAGCCAAAGGATACATTACTTAGGAAGATTCTAAGCGAGTTAGAACAGCACTACAGCCCTGAACCCATGGAAATTGCTGAAAGTTATCATTTTGGAACACGAGATCAATTTATTGACGAAAGTATCAGTGAGTACATTGTAGTATTAAAAAAGCTATCTATTCACTGTCATTTCGGAAACTTTCAAGACCGAGCATGGCGTGCCCGCTTTATTTGTGGGATGAAAAATGAAGCAATCAGAAGAAAGTTGTTGACAACTCCTAACTTGACTTTTGATGTAGCTTGTCAGATAGCTATGTCAATGGATATGGCCGACCAATATTCCTGAGAATTTCGTACTATTTCCAGTCGTCAGACAACTGAGGTGAATTGCCTGCAGGTTAAAGGTAAAAGGCAGTTGGGTCCCAAGGCCTCAGCAACTGGCCAAGGTAACGATACATTGACATCAGGCTATTGGTGCCCAGGATAATACATTGCTCAAAGTTGTCCATATATGAAGGCAGAGTGTTTCTTCTGCATGAAAATTGGGCATCTTGCGAAGGCATACTGACTCAAGGGTAAACCAACTTTCAAGGCTATAAGTAGAAATCCCCAGAGACTACAAAGCATGGAAGAAAAGCAACAGGACGAGGAAGTTTTGGTGATGCACATCATCAGAAGCACGGGGGTATCTAACAGCGATTCAAAAAGTATCATCATCCAAGTAGATGTTGCAGGAACCAAGATACCCATGGTGCATCCGTGAGCCTAGTACCAGAATCGCTATATCTCACAAATTGCGTGATTTCCCATTGGAGAAATCCAAGATAGAGCTGTGAGGCTACTCAGGAGAGAACATTCCTGTGGTAGGTCCGGTGAAATACAAGGATCAATTTCAGAACTTGCCTCTCTTAGTCGTGGCAGGAGACAAGTCTACCTTACTAGGAAGAAATTGATTGGGATCACTGAAGCTGGATTGGAGTGAGATTTTTCATGATGAAATGATATTTGCATCAAGAAGTATCTGAAGGTGTTCTGTGCAACAGGCAGTCCGATCCAAGGCTTCAAGGCAAGTGTCAGGGTACAGAGGGACTCTCAACCAGTTTACTGCAAGCCATCTCTCGTACCATATGCACTTCAAGGAGAAAGTTGAGCAAGAACTCAAAAGATTAGAGACTGAGAACATTATCTCTAAAATAGATCAATGTAATTGGGCTACACCCATAGTTGTTGTACCTAAGTCAGATGGTAAGGTAAGGTTGTGTGGTGATTATAAAGTAACCGTAAGTCAAGTTTTAGAGGGTAATCTCCCCAATACATTGCCAAATGTAGAAGATTTGTTCACAACGCTGACATGGTCAGTTCTTCTCAAAGTTAGATCTCACAAATGCCTACTTACAACCTGAACTAAATGAGACTATAAATACTCATCTAGGCCTATATCAATTTAATAGGCTACCATTTGGAGTTTCTTCCGCCCCTGCAATATTTCAAGGGTTAATGAACCAGATTTTGCAAGGTATTGAAGGGGTAGTATGTTATTTAGATGACATACTCATTTCAACAACAAACAGGCAAATTCATAATAATATACTGAATGAAGTCCTCAAACGACTAGAGAAGCACAGGGTACGAGTGACTGCTCGCAAGTGTGAGTTATTTCAAAACTCAGTGGAATACTTAGGGCACAGAGTAGACAAAGATGGTTTACATCTAACCAAGGGAAAGCTGATGCAATTAGAAATGCACCCACTCCCAAGAATGTCACTAAACTTCGATCATTTTTGGGTGTTTTGAACTATTATTGGAAGTTCTTACCAAATTTGGCTACAATGTTACTTCCACTGAATGAACTATTGAGAAAACAGGTCCATTGGAAGTGGTCAGAAGAATGCGACGCAGCATTCAAGGAATGTAAAAGCCAGTTGGTAGAGAGCACCATGCTAGTTCACTATGACGTATCGAAGAAGATAAAGCTAGCATGTGATGCCTCTCTGTATGGAGTTGGGGCATTGTTCTCTCATATATTAGATAATAGGGAAGAAAGTCCAATTGCTTTTGCTTCACTCACTCTCAGTACCAGTGAGTGTAATTATGTGCAAATCGAAAAGGAAGCTTTGGCATTAATTTTTGGGGTCATTCCACAAATACTTGTACGGTCGTAAGTTTACCATCGTTATGGACCATAAGCCCGTGACAGCAATCCTCCATTCATAGTCACCAGTTCCAACATTAGCTGCAGCCTGAATGCAGAGATGGGCTTTGAGTTTGTCAGCATATACATATGACATTGAGTACAGACGATCAGCTGATCACAGTAATGCCGATGCTATGTCTAGATTACCTTACTCATCACAAGTTACACCCGATAGGGAAGAAGTGTTCTATTTTGTCAAGAAGTTTCTCAAAGAACAGCCATGAACTAGATTCTCGTTGTTAAAAAGCCAAACTTGTCACAGTCAGTAGAAGAGAAACAATTAAGACAGAAAGAGCATCATGATAGAGGTAAAGTAAGAGAGAGAAGTGTGAAATTAAATCAGAAGGTGAGAGTGAAGAACCATCACCATAAATGGTTGAAATGGTTACCAAGAAGAGTGGTGAAAATATGTGGTCCTCGCACATATATGATCAAGATATTTGATCATGGACAGGTTAGGTTTGTTCACATTGACCATATTTTACCGACCGATGTGGAAGGAGTTGAAAGTTGGAATGATTCAATTATTTCTGACTCATCGGATAGTCTTATTACAAATACAGTACCTGTAGTATATCCTACATCAAATGTACTAGAAACAAGTCCAAGTGAAAGTCAGAATTTAAGTCTGAGTCCGAGTCCGGTAGACAAACAGTCTGAAGTTGTAGAGAGTTCGAATGTAAATCAAGTGCATCCCTTGGAGGAAAACTTTCCTCAGGATCGGCTAGAATGAGTCTAAGCTCGACACCATGTTTGGATGGTTCAGTTCGAGATCGAAAGTATCCTCTTCAAAACAGAAAACATGTGGTTAAGTTTGATTTGTAAATATGGCAAAATAAGTCCATATCATTTGTTATGTATAACCATGCAAGTTATGTATGATGATTGTTTGTTATAATTGCTGCTTCATTAAGGAGGGAGAAGTGTAATATAGCTCCACCTAGTGGACTACTTTGGTAATGCAACTGTTATGTATGCAACACCTTGTAACCAGCATTCTACTGCCACCAGAGGGCGCATCTGTTGGAGTCCCAAGGGATCCCAGCATCCCTTGGGAGCACTACATATAAGCAGGCCTCCCATGCTGTGCCAGCACTCTGGAGTCAGAATAAAGAGACTAAGATCACACTTACTCAAGTCTACAGTACTCTGTCACATTGCTTTATTTGAGATATAGCAGCAACAATTGCTGTATTCATGATAAAGCTTCAGGGACAAGTCACCTGACGAGTTCCTGAGTGAACAGCCATCTTTGGAAGTCTGTGTGGTGGTGAGGTCATACAGAATTTGGCACGCCTATCCTAATATCTCTTTATGTGGCCTGGTGTAAAATGTTGTCTGATCATCATCATGGGCAGTCCCTCGGAATCGAGGAAGACTTGCTTCCACTCTAAAAATGAGTCCTTAGGTGGCTGAACAGTCCAATACGAGAACCACAGTCCCTGTCACAGGTGGGACAGATAGTCATTGAGGGAAGAGGTGGGTGGGACTGGTTAGCCGCACCCTCCTTCCGCTGCCTGCGCTTGATTTATGCATGCTCTCGGCGATGAGACTCGAGATGCTCAGCATCCTCCCGGATGCACTTCCTCCACTTAGGGCGTTCTATGGCCAGGGACTCCCAGGTGTCAGTGGGGATGTTGCACTTTATCAGTGAGGCTTTGAGGGTGTCCTTGTAACGTTTCCTCTGCCCACCTTTGGCTTGTTTGCCGTGATGGAGTTCCGACTATAGCGCTTGCTTTGGGAGTCTCGTGTCTGGCATGCGAACGATGTGGCCTGCCGAGTGGAGCTGATCAAGTGTGGTTAGTGCTTTAATGTCTTATAACCCTCCTCTGAAACACCTTGAGTCATTTTACTCCATTAATGGTGCTAAATAAATGCAAGTTATTGTTGTGGGTGGATCCATTAAAAAGAAGTATATACATAAGATAGCCTGTGTGATCAAATAAGAGATCAAATAACGAATTTGGTTGGAATTTCTTTGAGTGGTGAGAACGTGGAACTAACTGCCAAATTGCGTAGTTGAAGCAGATAGTATTGCTGCATTGAAGGGAGGCTTTCTGCATACATGAGGGACAAGGAGGCACAGTGGGAAGAGGTAATTACAGTGGGAGGAGGCTCATGTGAAGTATAACACCTGCACAGAGGGCTGAATAGCTTGTCTCTAAAATTGCTAACCCTTCAGGATTCACCTGGAGTCTCCAGAACTTAAAAGATTAATATCCTGTGCAAGCAGCTCAAGAGAAAAATCACAGTGGGATTTTAAAATAAACTTGTGTTTTTATTCTTATTTTCTTTGAACATTTTTCATTTATTTGTTCTAAAAATATTGGAGATGGAAAAAAAATGCTGTTTGAATGGGCGTGGTTGGTTGGAGGCAGGAGGTCATGTGATGACATGGTCAATATCTAATGTGTTGTTAAAATTGTTGTGAAGCGCCTTGGGACGTTAAAGGCGCTATATAAATAAAAGTTATTATTATGCAACCAGAGTCGGCTATTCTCTGCAATTCTATGTAAAAGTTGTCCAGGGATGTCTTTATCTCATTCACTACAATTATGCAATTTGACATAAAACACATCATTTGGGTCTAACTTCTGCTTCCTTGTATTGCTGACACTCTGGGGGGCGGGTGGTTGGAGGACATCGACCCACAATACAAAGAGAGGGGAAGCTCGCAGCGCATGCGCAGCAGCAGCAGCGGCGGCGGCAGCGTGGCCTTCTCGCGAGAAGGAGGACAAGCACTCACTCACGGCACTGACTGCTGATTGGCCAGTTCGTAAGCAGCTGAACTGTGAGCTCAGGAGCGGCCGCTTGGCATTGGACGCGCGAGTAAACGGTCGGATATTTAAAATTTGCGCGAGGGACAGAGCGAGAGAGCGCGAGCTGGAGTCAGAAGCTCCGGGAGCGGGAGGAGATCGAGCAGTGAGAGAGGCGGCAGGTAATGGGACGGGGGAGACAGACCGAGAGGGTTGGTGGTCACAGCGGGCGGCTGGGCTGAGGCGCAGCCTGCTGGGAACCTGCTCGGGCAATGCGGGGCCGCAGAGGGAATGAGAGCTGATCCTGTGGTTCGGTGTCCAATATTAATTGACAGTGCTCTTGTGCAGCGCCTGGGAGACCTTTTTTGCAACGTTAAAAGTCCGGAGACGCGAGTTCCAATCCTACGGCGGCTGGGGGGGGAGAATTTAAATTTAAAAACCCCACCTGATGCACGAATATCCTTGTTTTTATTTAGGGACCGGAATCTGCCGTCCTTACCTGGTCTGTATGTGACTGCAGCACCACAGCTTTGTATTTGACTTTAAACTGCCCTCTGAAGTGGCCCAGCAAGCCACTTGGTTGTCTAGAAGGCGGTTCACCACCACCACCTTCTCCAGGCCACTTGGGGATGGACAATAATTGCTGGCCTTGCCAGTGACGCTCACATCCCATGAACAAACTTTAAAAAAAAAAGTGCTGTAGATGCAAGTTGGTGGGGGGTGGGAGGGACACATCTTTCACCCCCCACCTCCAGATCATCATAACTTGCTGTGTAATTCCCCATCTCCTTATTGCCTCTGGTTGTGTTTTCAATTACCTTAAATGTGTGTACTGATCTATCTGCTAATGGTGATCATTTCTAACTGTCAAAACCCGTCATGGATTTCGGCACCTATTTAAATCTCTCCTTAACCTTCATTGCTCCAAGGAGAGCAACCCCCAGTTTTTTCCTCATCTCCATGTAACTGAAGTCTTAACATCCCTTTAAATTTCTTCTGCACCCTCTCCAAACCCTTGACATAGTGTGGTGCCCAGAATTGTGGTCACAATACTCCAGCTGGGATTTGTCCAATGGTTTATAAATATTTAGCATAACTTCCTTGCTTTTCTACTCTGCCTTGATTTATAAAGCCAAGGAACCTATATGCCTCTAACAGCCTTATCAATTTGTCCTGCCACCTTCAAAGATTTGTGTGTTTTTTTTGTAGATAGATATAGATTAAATTTTGTCTGCCTATTTATTTCACCAGCTTTATGTCCTCTATGTAAGTTATCCTCTTTACTTTTGAGTTTTGTGTCATCTGCAAACTTTGCATTTGTGGCCTGTATACCCAAGTCTGGGGCATCAAAGAATGTTGACCCATCAGGGCCATCATTGCACCCTTCCCTTCAGTCTGCAAAACAGCAACTTGCCATTTAGCCAATTCTGTATCCATGAAGCCACTGCCCCTTTAATCCTATGGGCCTCAATTTTGTTAACTGTGGTGCTTTATCAAACACTTTTTTTTTTTGTTGAAAGTCTATATACATAAACTGCATTACCCTTATCTATCCTGTTATTTCAATCAAGTTGGTCTGACAGTGTTTTAATTTAACACCTATGCTGGCTTACTTCTATGAACCCATATTTTCCAAGTGCCAATTAATTTGAGCCCAGATTAATGTTTCTGCACCCATGATACTGGGCTGATTGGCCTGTAATTGCTGGGTTTATCAACCCTTTTTAACAAGGGTGTAATATTTGCAAGACTCCTGCCCTCTGGCACCACTTCCATATCAAAGGAGGATTGGAAGATTGTGGCTAGAGGCTGTGCAATTCTTGGGTTTGGTGTGATCCTGTTGGACTGTTGAATTCAAACTTAATAATTAAAGCTATGGTGTTTCAGATTTGCAACCACAACAAAAAACTGACCAACTGGTAGAAGCTTAAGCAGCATGTAACCTTGTAAATGCCATTGCGATCTATTGTGATTATTTGCAGTGGATGTATTTCTGTAAACCTTGTTGACTTACTTTGGTCTTGTACTTTGTCTTGGCAAAAAGGGCTTGGGATTTGCATACTGACTGTCTGAATTTTGACTTGAGTGGAAACATCTTGAGCCAGCAGCTCATCAGGAGTTTGTTGGTTCTTTTATTGTTGAATCAACTCCATTTACACTGCAGGGCAAATTTCACTCAGTTGTATGTATGTGGTTTGAAACTTGGGACAGTGACTTATTTTTGACAAGTAAACCTTCCTAATGCCTGGGAGGGTCAGAATAGATCAGCAAATACTGCACTTAAAATGGTGTCTGGGGCAATCATCTTTGGTGTTTCTCAGTGCTTATGGACACATAATTGCTGTGAAAGTGGAGATTCTATTGTTTCAAATTGCTGTAGTGTGAGGGGTCTTGACTCCTCTCTACTAAATAACATTGCTGCTGTCTCCCAGCTGTAGCTGGCTTGCATTCCTGTACAGAATGTTTTGGATTTCTGCTTGTGGGGACCAGCTGAAGTGATTTAAACGCAAATTTCTACCATGTACTTAAAGTGGTGATAAATGTTGTATGGAGTAAACAATTACACTCGCTCCCTGGCTGTTCCCCCTGGTGCAGCCCTGATCTTCACTTCCTTAAGTCCAAGGGATGCAGACTTGAATGGATATGGCAGAGTACTGGTTTCGTCATTTATTGCCAGATCTGGCTGGACCATATAAAGCACTATCGTGTCGTGCCAAAATCGTGCTCAATTTCAGAATCATTCTGGAATGTAAAGATAAACCCTGGCTTCTATTCTCGACTGCTAACTTTTTTTTAAAAACCCTACTCCCCAGTGTCCACCCTCCCCTTTTGACTAAGTGTGAGGAACTCATTGACTTCTTTGTCTCTAAGATTGAGACCATCAATTCGGCTGCTTCTGCTTCTTCCCTTCCTTCCCCTTGCCCACTGGGCCAAACTTCCTCTAAGGAAGTCCACTGCCCTAGCCCTGATCTCGCATCCTACTCTAATCTCCCCTCATGATCTTTCCATGTTCATCCTGTTCCTGAGACCCACTTCCTGCTCCCTTGACCCTATTCCACCAAACTGCTGACCACCCAACTTCCTTTTCTGGCTTCCATGTTAGTTGACATTGTTAACAGTTCTCTCTCTCCTCAGGTCCTGTTCCCCCCTCTGAAATATCCTGTCATCACCCTACTCCTCATAATCTTCAACCGCTCCGTAAATCTCCGTCCTTGCAAATTACCACACTAACCAGGAATGCAAGCCAGCTACAGCCCCAACCTCCCTTTCTTCTAGTCCTGTCGCTTCCCAATCCAAGCCCATTTTTCCCACAATTGTTTGAATCCCTCCAACCGGTTTCTGTGCCTGCCACAATACTGAAACGGCTCTTCTCAAAGTCACAAATGACATGCTTTGTTACTGTGACCAAAGGCAAACTATCCCTTCTTGTCCTTCTTGACTTGTCTGCAGCGTTTGACACAGTTGACCACTCTATCCTTCTCCAACGCCTCTCCAATGTCATCACAAAATTTGAAAGGGGTAAATTGTTAAGACAAGCCTGAAGGCTCTGCCTCAATGTGAGGAGTATTTGTAATAAGGTGGACAAATTAACGAATATGATGTAATTGGCATCACGGAGACATGGCTCCAGGGTGACCAGGCTGGGAACTCAATATCCAGGGGTATTCAACGTTCAGGAAGGATAGACAGAAAGGAGATGGTGTAGTGTTGCTGGTTAAAGAAATTAACGCAATAGTAAGGAAGGACATTAGCTTGAATGATGTGGAATCTGAATGGTATTCCACAGCTCCACTCAAAGGGCCGAAAACACTAGTGGGAGATGTGAGGTTGGGGGCAGCATCAAACAAGAAATTAGGGATGTGTGCAATAAAAGTACAGCAGTTATCATGGGCGACTTTAATCTAGATTAGGCTAACCAAACAGTAGCAATGCGGTGGAGGAGGATTTCCTGGAGTGTATTGGGGATGGTTTTCTGGACCAATATGTTGAGGAACCAACTAGAGGGCTGGCCATTCTCGACTGGGTGATGTGTAATGAGAAAGGACTAATTAGCAATCTTGTTGTGCGAGAGTGGATTAGTGACCATAATATATGGTAGAATTCTTTAAGATGGAGAGTGACGCAGTTAATTCCGAGACTAGGGCCCTGAACTTGAGGAACGGTGACTTCGATGATATGAGATGTGAATTGGCTAGAATAGACTGGCGAATGATACTTAAAGGGTTGATGGTGGATAGGCAATGGCAAACATTTAAAGATCCCACAGATGAACTTCAACAATTGTACATCCCTGTCTGGAGTAAAAATAAAACAGAAGGTGGCTCAACTGTGGTTAACAAGGGAAATTAAGGAGAGTGTTAAATCCAAGGAAGAGGCATATAAATTGGCCAGAAAAAGAGCAAACCTGAGGACAAGGAGAAATTTAGAATTCAGCAGAGGACCAAGGGTTTAATTAGGAGGGGGGAAATAGTGAGAGGAAGCTTGCTGGGAACATAAAAACTGACTGCAAAAGCTTCTATCGATATGTGAAGAGAAAAAGATTAGTGAAGACAAACTTGGGTCCCTTGCAGTCTGATTCTGGTGAATTTATAATGGGGAACAAAGATGGCAGACCAGTTGAACAAATATTTTGGTTCTGTCTTCACGAAGGAAGACACAAATAACCTTCCAGAAATACTAGGGGACCAAGGGTCTAGTGAGAAGGAGGAACTGAAGGAAATGAGCGGGAAATTGATGGGATTGAAGGCTGATAAATCCCCGGGGCCTGATAGTCTGCATCCCAGAGTACTTAAGGAAGTGGCCCTTGAAATAGTGGATGCATTGGTGATCATTTTCCAACAGTCTTATCAAATCTAGATCCATTCCTATGGACTGGAAGGTAGTTTAATGTAGCAACGCTCTTTTTTTTTTTAATTTAAAAAAAAAAAAGAGGGAGAGAAAATGGGTAATTAGCCTGACATCAGTAGTGGGGAAAATGTTGGAATCAATTATTAAAGCTGAAATAACACACAGCATTTGGAAGCAGTGACATGATCGGTCCAAGTCAGCATGGATTTATGAAAAGGAAATCATGTTTGACAAATCTTCTGGAATTTTGAGGATGTAACTAGTAGAGTGGACAAAGGAGAACCAGTGGATGTGGTGTATTTTGACTTTCAAAAGGCTTTTGACAAGGTCCACACAAGAGATTGGTGCGCAAAATTAAAGCACATGGTATTGGGGTAAAGTACTGACGTGGATTCAGAAATGGTTGGCAGAGCGGAAGCAGAGAGTTGGGATAAATGGGTCCTTTTCAGAATGGCAGGCAGTGACTAGTGGGGTGCCGCAGGGCTCAGTGCTGGGACCCCAGCTATTTACAATATATATCAATGATTTTTGATGAAGGAATTGAGTGTAATATCTCCAAGTTTTCAGATGACATAAAGCTGGGTGGCGGTGTGAGCTGAGAGAAGGATGCAAAGAGGCTGCAGGGTGACGTGGGCAAATGCATGGCAGATGCAGTATAATGTGGATAAATGCAGTTATCCACTTTGGGGGCAAAAACACAGACAAAATATTTGAATGGTGGCAGATTAGGAAAAGGGAAGGTGTAACAAGACCTGGGTGTTATGGTTCATCAGTCATTGAAAGTTGGCATGCAGGTACAGCAGGTGAAGAGGGCAAATGGTATGTTGGCCTTCATCGTGAGGGGATTTGAGTATAGGAGCATGGAGGTCTTGCTGCAGTTGTACAGGGCCTTAGTGAGGCCCCACCTGGAATATTGTGTTCAGTTTTGGTGGTCTAATCCTGAGGAAGGACGTTCTTGCTATTGAGGGAGTGCAGCGAAGGTTCACCAGACTGATTCCTGGGATGGCAGGACTGACATATAATGAGGAGAGACTGGATCGACTGGGCCTGCATTCACTGGAGTTTAGAAGGATGAGAGGGGATCTCATGGAAACATAAAATTCTGACTGGACAAGTTAGATGCAGGAAGAATGTTTCCTGATGTTGGAAGTCCAGAACCAGGGATCACAGTCTAAGGATAAGGGGTAAGCCATTTAGGACTGATGAGAAACTTCTTCACTCAGAGTTGTTAACCTGTGGAATTCTCTACTGCAGAGAGTTGTTGATGTCAGTTCATTGGATATATTGAAGAGGGAGTTAGATATGGCCCTTGTGGCTAAAGGGATCAAAGTGTATGGAGAGAAAGCAGGAAAGGGATACTGAAGTGAATGATCAACCATGATCTTGAATAGTGGTGCAGGCTCAAAGGGCTGAGTGCCCTACCCCTGCACCTATTTTCTATGTTTCTAGCTAGATGGGTCTGCACTAACCTGGTTCCATTCTTGTCTATCTAATCGTAGCCAGAGAATCACCTGCAACGGCTTCCTGCCTCCACATTACCTCTGGTATCCCCAAGTAACTATCCTTTGCCCCCTCCTATTTGGCAACATCATCTGAAAACACAGCCTCAGTTTCCACGTGTATGCTGGTGACACCGAGCTCTACTTCACGACCCTTTCTCTTGACCCCTCCACGGTGTCTCAATTGTCAGACTGCTTGTCTGACATCCAGTTCTGGATCATAGAATCATAGAAATTTGCAGCATGGAAGGAGGCCATTTTGGCCATTGTCCGAGTTGGCTGACGAAGAGCTATCCAACCTAATCCCACTTTCCAGTTCTTGGTCTGTAGCCCTGCAGGTTATGGCACTTCAAGTGCACATCTAAGTACTTTTTAAATGTGGTGGGTGTTTCTGCCTCTACCACCCTTTCAGGCAGTAAATTCCAGATCACCACCCTCAGTAAAAAAAAACATTTCCTTTATCTCTTACCTTCCCCCAATTGCTTTAAATGTATGCCCCCTGGTGGTTGTTCCCTCTGCCATGGGAAACCAGTCCTTCCTATGCACTCTATCCAGGCCCCTCATTTTATACACCTCAATCTGGTCTCCCCTCGGCCTCCTCTGTTCCAAAGAAAAAGACCCACATCTCCAATCTTTCCTCATAGCCAAAATTCTCCAGTCCAGGCAACATTCTTGTAAATCTCCTCTGCACCTTTTCCAGTACAGTCACATCTTTGCTGTAATGTGGTGACCAGAACTGACACAGTACTCCAGCTGCAGCCTAACCAGTGTTTTATACAGTTCAAGCATAGCATCTTTGTTGTTTTTTTTAATTTCATGCTTTGACTTATAAAGGCAAGTATTCTATATGCCTTTATCTACCTGGCCTGGTACCTTCAGGGATCTGTGGACCTGCACTCAAAGGTCCCTTTGTTCATCTACACTTTTTAGTGTTGTACCATTTAATGTGTATTCCATTTCTTTGTTGACCTCTGCATATGCATTACCTCACACTTATCTGGATTGAATTCCATTTGCCACTGTTCTGCCCACCTGACCAGTACATTGATACCTTCCTGCAATCTGCACTCATCAACCACACAACCAATTTTAATGTCATCTGCAAACTTCTTAATCACCCCCCCAAACATTCAAGTCCAAGTCATTGATATATACCACAAAGCAAGGGACCCAGCATCGAACCCTGCAGAATCCCACTGGATACAGCCTTCCAGTCATCAACACCCATCAACCATTACCCTTTGCTTCTTGCCTCTCAGCCAATTTTGGATCCAACTTGCCACATTGCCCTGGATCCCATGGGCTTTTACCTTCATGACTTGTCTACCATGTGGGATCTTATCAAAAGCTTTGCTAAAATCCATATACATTACATCATACTCACTGCCCTCATCGACCCTCCTGGTTACCTCCTCTCAAATTCAATCAAATTAGTCAGACACGACCTTCTCAACAAACCCATGTGGACTGTCCTTGATTGATCCATGCCTTTTGAAATGAAGCTTTATCCTGTCCCTTGTGATTTTTTTTTTCCAATAATTTTCCCACCACTGAGGTTAGGCTGACTGGCCTATAATTGCTTGGTCTATTCCTTTTTCCCTTTTTAAACAAAGGTACAACATTAGCAGTCCTCTGGCACCACCTGCAGCCAGAGGACTGGAAAAATGGTCAGAGCCTCTGCTATGTCCTCTCGCTTCTCAAAAGCCTGGGATACATTTTATCCAGGCCTGGGGATCTATCCACTTTCTAAGCTGCTTAATACTTTCCTTTGCTCTGTTTATCTCGTCTTAATATTTCACACTGCTCCTTCATTACAAAGTCTGCATCACGGATGAGTAAAAACTTTCTCCAACTGAATATTGGGAAGACCAAAGCCTTGGGATGTTTCACTGTTAAAGGTGTTATATAAATACAAAATTGTTGTTGGAAGAGGTCGAGGATAAATATGTGATCTTTGTGTTGAAGTGACTGCAGCCAAATGGGAACTATTAAACTTTTCTAGTGTTTCCAACATTAAAGGAATGTTTTATTTGGTGACAGGTGGGGTCCAAAGTAGTTCAGATTTCTGTTCTCCTTCTGCATTCTCCATGTGTTGTAGGACTACAATCCAATATGTAGAGTGTTGAGTATACACAAGAAATGTATCTTGGAAATAGCTGGTGCTGCACATAGTTTCCTGTTCCTGCATAGAATAAAGCCCAGGTGATGCCCCAATTTTTCCCAAACCATTGTTTCAAATCTTGAAACTTCCTAATAAAAGTTCCACCCGCATTTAATTTTCTTTGTCCTTTTAATGTGTAAACATGACCCCTTGTGCTTAAATTTTGTACACAGCAGAAAAGCTTTCTTTGATCCATTTTGTTCAAATGTTCAGAATATTAAACACTGTTATCATATCCCATAGTATTCTCAAACCCAGGGTACTCTTCCCCTCATTCCCTTAAATTGAGATCAATCATGTAGCTCTTCTCTCTACCTTCCTCCAATAACTGAATTCTCTTTTTTAAAATAGGGGGTTGGTTGGAGGGAGGGGAGATAGCCCAGCAGAGTGGTGCAGAGGAAGAGTGCTGGGTCCTCAATCAAATCAATGGCGCTCTTCAGATTTGTTGTTGGATTACAGGAGACCTACTGTAACTTCCCAGATGTACATGAGAAGCAGATGTGTGTACAGGTGCCAGTCCCCTACAATCCAACTGAAGTTAAACTATCTGCAGGTAGTCACTGTTAAAAGCCTGCGATCTGGAGTTGGGGAACAGAATATGTTTGACTGCTGATGAAATAGCTAAGGATCACAGGCTTTCAAGATGTTCAGAGCTTGTAAAAACTGACCATCACTTGGCTAAGTGTCCTTAATGTTTAGCATTCTATAATGGTCCTCACATACATATCTTGGGAGTGCTTTATAATAAATATATAACAGCAGCTGAGGCAGAAGGGTTAGGAGTGAAAATGTGTCGGAGGATGATTTTCAGGCAACGAGGATAGAGGGAAGGAATTCAAGAGGTGAGAGGTTGGGGCATAGAGGCTGAACATAAGAACCAAGAATAGGCCATTTGGCCCTTGAGCCTGTTTCACCATTCAGTGAGATCATGGCTGATCATCTACCTCAACTCCACTATCCTCATATCCCTTGATCCCCTTAATATCCCAAAATCTATATCTGTCTTGAATATACTCAGACTGAGCTTCCACAGCCCTCTGGTAGAGAATTCCAAAGATTCACCACCCTGAATGAAGTTTCTCCTCGCCTCAATCCTGTGGCTAACCCCTTATTCTGAGACTGTGATCCCTGGTTCTAGACTCCTCAACCAGAAGAAACAAATTCCCTGCATCTACCCTATCAAGCCCTGTAAGAATTGTTTCAATTAGATCACCCCTCATTCTTGACTCGAATGAATATAGGCCTAGTCTGCAGTCTCTCTTCATAGGGCAATCCTTTATTATCAGGGTAACCCCCCCTCTTTTTTGCCTATCTCTCCTAATAGTTGAATATTTAGTTCCCAACCAGGTCACTTTGCAACCACATCATCTTCATAATGGCTATTGGATCAAACCTATTCATTTCGATCCAAGCTATTAATTCATCTTTTCTTGCGAATGCTTTGCACATTCACATTCAAAGCCTTTAGCTTTGACTTTTTTCTTTCCCCACCCCCCCCCCCCCCCCCCCGATGTAACTTTTTAGTCAGTAATGCCTGATTAGCTTTGTTACTCCCTCTGTCCCTTCCTGACCCACTGCTTATTTTTAACCAAAACTCTGCTCTGCTCTCGAGCCTTGACAATTATCTTGTTGCTTTTAAATTTATTCTTTCATGAATCCTCTTCCTCCTCCCCCCCCCCCCCTCCCCCCTCCAAATTCATTAATTTCATCATCATGGACAGTCCCTCAATTGAGGAAGACTTGCTTCCACTCCTGAAGTGAGTTCTTTGGTGGCTGAACAGTCCAATACAAGAGCCACAGACTCAGGTGGGACAGATAGTCATTGAGGGAAGGGGTGGGTGGGACTGGTTTGCTGCATGCTCTTTCCGCTGCCTGCGTTTGATTTCTGCATGCTCTCGGCAATGAGACTCGAGGTATGACCTTGTTCTATTTAATGAAATGTAATTCAATTTGTATTTAAGTAGCTTATAGTTTAGTTCCTTGACTTCTTAATTGATCTGGATTAAGTAATAAAATTAAATATCGACCTGTAACACAAAGCACTAATAGTGTGGGCAAAAAGCTGCAACTCCTTCCCCCTGTTCCCTGAATTCCCACTCTTTCCAAATTCCCAAATAAACTACTCTGTGCTCAAACTTTTTTTTACTGAAGGAGCAGATAGTTTAGCTGTGGGATTGAGGAGTGGAGGATGCATGTAAAGATATACAGCTGTAGGAGATTCTAGGGTAGGGAGTAACTGAGTCTTGTTGTTGACTCTGGCATAGCTTAAACCCACAACTGTTGGCAGACAAATGTGAAATGTAACCAAGTTTGTTGACAATACAAAGATGGGAGGAAGGGCAATGTGGTGAGGAGGACATAAATAGGCAAGTGAGTGGGCAAGAATTTGGCAGATGGAGTATAATATTGGAAAGTGTGAGGTCATGCACTTTTGGCAGAAAAAAAATCAAAGAGCAAGGTATTTAAATGGAGAAAGATTGCAAAGTGCTGCAGTACAGTGGGACCTGGGGGTACTTGTGCATGACACACAAGGATAGTATGCAGGTACAGCAAGTGGAAGGTCAGTTGAATCTTGACCTTTTTGTTGCAAAGGCAATGGAGTATAAAAGCAGGGAAGTCTTGTTACAGCTGTACAGAGTATTGGTGAGGCCACACCGAGAATACTGCATGCAGTTTTGGTTTCCATATTTATGAAAGGATATACTTGCTGTGGAGGCAATTCGGGGAAGGTTCACTCAGTTGTTCCTGGGGATGAGGTGGGTTGACATGAGAAGGTTGAGTAGGTTGGGCCTCTACACATTGGAATTCAGAAGAATGAGAGGTGATCTTATCGAGATGTAAGATTGAGGGGGCTTGATGGGGTGGATGCAGAGAGGATGTTTCCACTGGTTGGGAAGACTAGAACTAGAGGGAATGATCTTGGAATAAGGGGCTGCCTATTTAGAACTGAGGAGAAATTTCTTGAGGGTTGCGAATCTGGAATTTGCTGCCTCTGAGCTGTGGAAGCTGGAACATGAAGTTGTAGACATTTTCTTAAACGATAAGGGGATAGGGGTAATGGGGAGCAGGCAGGGAAGTAGAGCTGAGTCCATGATCTTTTTGAATGACTGAGTAGGCTTGAGGGGCCTTATGGCCTACTCCTGTTCCTATTTCTTATGTAAAAGTGTCACTAACCTAGCCAAGCTGCTTGAGCATGTAATTTCATGGAGTTGCATTTGAATATGGGATAATTGAGTAGCAACAGTGAGCCATAATAGTTTGCAGGATGTGGTTGACTGATATTTTTTTGGTATAGTGGTGTGGAAGCTGGATTGGAGGCTTTTGACAATGAATAGTGAGGTTCTGTTTTGTATAGCCCAGTTGTATGCCCTGCAGAATAAAACTTGTTGTGAAGGCTTGTAGATGGCCATGATGGGATAGCATATCAGGAACATTTATTTCCACAGCGCCACTGTGTCTAATAGTAATCCAGTTGGTTTGTTGCCGATCACTTGATGCCTTTCTACATTAAAGATGCTATGTAAATGCAAGTTTGATTAGTGGTAAATTATTTTGGCACCTTTTTGTGGTGTTTTCAAACATTCACATTGGCTGAAAGACCGTGCATTCAACAATCTGTAATTACCAGTTCTCTGTACAACTTAATGTCCACCACTAAACTGAATTGTCGACTATTTGGAAAATAAATTGGTCCGTCTTGCACATTTCATGAGCCTAGTATTAGTTCTATAAAAGCAGGCATCCTTGTCCTGTATACACAGCTTTTCTCTTAGCTTGTATTTTTCTTCCCCTTACTAGTATGAGTTTGGATTTGGATGAAAATACTTTCTTGGATCTTCAAGGTTCTACTATAATGGATGAACAATGTGACCCATTCACACTGGCAGAGACCACGGGGAGACCATCAATTCTAAGAATATCTCAGAAGGAAAACTTGCCTCCAAAAAGTTCCATGAAACCACCCAAGGTAGACCTGCATTTTTCCAGAAGTGGACATTAGCTTGATCTATTTCTCAGACTTTGAATAGCTAATCTTTGTTTTGGTATGGTACATGTTTTCTGAAGTTGGTAGCTTCATATTAAATATTTTTAGGCTGAAACTACTTGGCATTTGTGGTTTCTTACCATGCCAAAATTAACTAGTCGTTTAGCCCAGGCAGTCACTGTTGTCAGACATTTAACAATAAGGGCATCACACTTTATAATCTGGACTTCTACCATTGAAAATGTTGCTGCCAATGTACCAGAAGTTTCAGTATAAAGCCTCTGAAATAAGGACCCCCCTCCTCCCAAGTTAGGGTTACAATAACTTGCTGGTTATGGTACTGGATTGGCAACCCAAAGTGAGTTCAAATCCCACCATTGAAAGGTTTATGGAGCCTTGAGCAAATTCTGCATGTAAAACATGGAGTTTAGCTTTGACATGAACTGCATACTAGTTCTAGTGCCTAAGGTGAGCTTCACACTTCCAATGTCAATTCCCTGCTTTTTGTTTTCGTCCTGTGTATTTAAACAATAAATGCAGTGGTGGAGAGGGAAAAATACAAAGTGTAACTCTTGATTTTCTTTGAGGTGCTGGTGACTTTTCCTCGACTTGAACTGCACATTAGCATCTAACTCTGCTAACTTGAAGTGTTTTGGGCACTAGTGTATGTTATGCTTTTGATGTATTCCTTCCAACTATGGAACAACATTTTTTTTTTTTTTTAAATATAGGTGTCCTTCCAAACTCCTGTAAGGGATCCTGTTACACGCCAAGTACTCAGCCCACACCTGACCAACATATGGGATGGTATTATTGCATTTGAGGAGGCTGGAAAAAATGCAGAAAAAGTGAGAAGCACTGGGGGTCCAGGAAATCTTAATGTGATTGAGGATAAAGGGTAAGAAAAAGTGCATTTTCAGCTACAATTTAGATATTCTGTATTAGCTATACTGATTTATTTTATTGCTTCGCAGACTTTTGGTACTGATAACCTGCTGTTCTCAATTATGCATGTTTGGGTAACTGGGCAAATCCCTTTGTCAATATTGCTGTCTTCCTGTTCTGGGATGCAGCTTATGTATTGTGTGACCTTAACTGTTGGAGCTATTCTATTTCTTTTAGTGTGCTTTCCACCTGGTCTGGATGTTCTGTGGGGCATGCCTTGATTGATTGATTAAAATACTGAGATGAAATTATTTGTTCAGTCTAGTCTTGCTGCAGTTTGTGAATGCTCTGCTATAAGGTTTTGGGTTGAATTTTTCTGGCACCTGTTTGATTCAATTGTTTTTTTGAACTTCCCACTTTGGAATTCTGCTTGGATGCAACTGGCTCCCCTCGTGGCAGAATCTAGAACTAAGGTGCATAGTTTCACAATAGGGGTAGCCCATTTAAGATGGCGATGAGGAATTTCTTCTGAGGGTTGCAAATCTTTGCATTCTCTACCCCAGAGAGCTGTGGAAGCTAAGTCATGGAATATATTCAGGCTGAGACAGATTCTTGAACTATCGAAGAGTTGAGGGTGAAAGGGAACAGGCAGGAAAGTGGAATTGAGGCCATGATCTTATTGAATGACAGAGCAGGCTTAAGGGGCTGTATGGCCTACTCCTGCTCCTAATTTCTTATGCTGTTGTGTAGTGTGACTTTTTTCTTTTGGCTGACCTAATCAATCTGTGGATCTTAAGAACATGAGAAATAGGAGCAGAAGTAGGCCATAGGGCCCCTCAAGCCTGCTCTGCCATTTAATATGATCATGGCTGATTGATCCTGGACTCTGGTCCACTTCCCTGCCCACTCCCCATAACCCCTCATCCCTTATTGGTTAAGAAACTGTATCTCTAAAATTTATTGAATGGCCCAGCTTCCACAGCTGAGGCAGCAAATTCCACAGATTTACAAACCTCAGAGGAAATTCCTCCATTTTAAATGGACAGCCTTTTATTCTAAAGTTATGCCCCCTAGTTCTAGTCTCGCCTATCAGTGGAAACATCCACCTTGTCAAGTCCCCTCATAATCTTGTAAGTTTCGATAAGATCACCTCTCTTGCTTCTGAATTCCAATGAGTAGAAGCTCAACCTTTCCTCATAAGTCAACCTCCTTATCCCTGGAATCAACCAAGTGAACCTTCTCTGAACTGCCTCCAAAGCAAGTGTATCTTTTGTAAAATATGGAAACTATGCAGTATTCCAGGTGTGGTCTCACCAATACCCTGTAACTGTTGCAAGACTTCCCTGCTTTTATACTCCATCCCCTTTGCAATAAAGATTCCATTGGTCTTCCTGATCACTTGCTGTACCTGCATACTAACCTTTTTGTGTTTCATGCACAAGTATCCCCAGGTCATGCTGTACTATAGCATTTTGCAATTTTTCTCCATTTAATTTTTTTCTGCCAAAGTGCATGACCTCACTTTCAACATTATATTCCATCTACCAAATTTTTGCCCACTCACTTAGCCTGTCTGTCCTTCAGCAGATTTTTTTTTGTCTTCCTCACATTGCTTTTCCTCCATCTTTGTATCATAAGTAAACTTGGCTATGTTACACTCAGTCCCTTCTTCCAAGTTGTTAATATAGATTGTAAATAATTGGGGTCCCAGCACTGATCCCTGCAGCACCTCACTAATTACTGATTGCCAACCTGAGAATGAACCATTTATCCTGACTCTTTTCTGTTGGCCAATCCTATCTCCTTGCTAATATATTACCCCAACCCTGTGAACTTTTATCTTGTGCAGTAACATTTTATGTGGTACCTTGTCAGATGCCTTCTGGAAGTCCAAATACACCACATTCACTGGTTCCCCCTTGTCCCACCCTATTACATCTTCAAAGATTTCCAGTAAATTTGTCAAACATGACTTCCCCTTCATAAATCCATGCTGACTCTGCCTGACCGAATTATGCTTTTCCAAATGTTCTGCTACTGCTTTTTTAAATGAACTCTGGCATTTTCCTGACCCCAGATGTTAGGTTAACTGGTCTATAGGTTCCTGCTTTTTGTCTGCCTCTTTTTTTTAAACTTGATGTTACATTTGCAGTTTTCCAATCTGCTGGGACCTCTCCAGAATCCAGGGAATTTTGGTAGATTACAACCAATGCGTCCACTTCTCTTGACCTGAGGATGCAAGTCATCAGGTCCAGGGGCTTTATCTGCCTTTTGTTCCATTATCTTGCTGAGTACCACCTCCTTTGTGATTAAGTTCCTTTGGATATTGTTAGTGTCCTCTACTGTAAAGACTGATACAAAATATTTATTCAGAGTTTCTGCCACCTCCACGTTCCCATTATTAATTCCTTGGTCTTGTCCACTAAAGGATCAACATTTACTTTAGCCACTTTCAAAAAAAATTTCTTTTTGTATACCTGTAGAAACTCTTGCTATCTGTTTTATATTTGGTGCTAGTTTACTTTCATTGTCGATCTTCAATTTTTTTTTTTTGGTTGCCATTCTTTGCTGGCTTTTAAAAGTTTCCCAATTGTGTCTCCTAGTTTTGGCCACTTTGTATGCCCTTGGTTTTAAATTGGATACCATCCTTTATTTTTTTAGCCATGGATGGCTATCTTTTCTTACACCCTTTTTTCTCACTGGAATATAATTTTCTTGATAGTTGTGAAATATCTAATGTATGCCACTTCAACAATTGTCTTGCACTAATCTTTTCCCAGTCCACTTTAGCCAACTCTGCCCTCATACCTTCATAGTCTCTATTTAAGCTTAGTATGCTGGTTTGAGATTCAACTTTCTCTCTCTCCCTCCATCAGAATTTGAAATTCAACCATGCTATGATCACTCATTCCAAGAGGATCCTTTATTAGGAGATTGTTTATTAATCCTGTCTTGTTACACAGGACCAGATCCAAGATAGTCTGCCCCCTGGTTGGTTCTGTTACATACTGCTCAAGGGACTGCGGCCGCATTATGCTTCTGCAATTTGATGTACATCTCCCCATCTCTGCTGAGAGCCATGTTTAGTGTGGTCAAAGTTTTGTTCAATCCATCTGCATTTTGCACATAGGCCATTAACTTTGTATGCTCTGTACATGCATTTAAGCTGATAAAATTGGTTTTAGTTTTGGAAATACTTAATCAATCACAGAGACTGAAGCTGCCACTAGGTCAATGTGGAAGGAAAAGGCAAGGGACGTGTATATTATTTTGCATTCTGCCACATGCTAAAGATTGGATTTTATTCGTACTTCAGGCTTTTTCCTAAAGTTGCAAAGCTCAAACCCTGCCAAACTTGTGACTGAGTCGGATGAGCACTCTGCAAATTATTTGCACTAAATTCTTTATTCTTTCTCCCTTTCCCCCACTTAATCGTACAGGGTTCTGTAGTATTTCTACAACCAAGTCACAAACTGCTTATAGTTTGAAGTTGAATTGTTAAATAATGGATATTTGTTTTGTGAAATGTTTTTCCACTTTGGCATCTTGCATTAGCATTCGGTACTCAGACTGGTCTGGGAGAAACGTGACAATGTATGTTAATCCCAATATTCAAATATCTTGACACTGCCATTTTGAACGCCTTGATGTTCCTACTTATTTTGATATCTGCCAATTTGTGGTAAATGTGTACTTTGGAGCAGCAGCTACTCGGAAGTGGATTGAAACTATCCAAAATTTAGTGTAGGAGCCTTTATTTTTAAGATTATATTGTTTTGCAGTGGATTTGAGCCCATGTCCTGGAGGAGCTTTTTTTTCACCTGATGCTAAAGATGTTGACTACTGGGGCGATGGTTCAATAGGTGTCAATTTCCTTTTGGTATTTCTAAGTGGCTTTTTATGCATGAGCCTTAATTGTGAATGAAGGTAGTCTCTGGATATCACATCATGACCAAGCCTAATCCTACCCCCTCGAACTCCGCAAATGTTTGATCGCTCTAGAGCAGGCAGCTTTCCTCCTCATCTGGGTATTGAAGCTATTTGTAGCGCTCCTACTGACTCCCTAATACAGACTGGGAATTAAACCTGGGATGTTGTTTGTACAACTGATTAACAATCTGGTAAGCCAGTTGAAGTACTTGGAATTACATAGTGCTTACAGCACAAGCAGGCTGTTTGGCCCATCAGAACCTGAGCATTAAGAGTAGGCCATTTGGCCCCAAGATTTCTCTGCCATTCAATGAGATCATAGCTGATCATCTACCTCAAGGCCACTTTCTGGCACTATACCCATAATCTGTTGATTCCCTTAATATCCAAAAATCTATCTATCTGTCTTGAATATACGCAACGACACCCTCCACAGCCCTCTGGTAGAGAATTTCAAAGATTCACCATGCTTTGAGTGAAATTTCTCCTCGTCTGTCCTAAATGGCTGACCCCTGGTTCTAGGGTCAGCCACAGGAAACTTCCACCCTGCATCTAGAAACGTAGGAAATAGGTGCAGGAGTAGGCCATTTGGCCCTTCGAGCCTGCACTGCCATTCAATGAGTTCATGGCTGAACATGCAACTTCAGTACCCCATTCCTGCTTTCTTGCCATACCCCTTGATTCCCCCTAGTAGTAAGGAAGACATCTAACTCCTTTTTGAATATATTTAGTGAATTGGCCTAAACTTTTTGTGGAAGAGAATTCCACAGGTTCACCACTCTCTGGGTGAAGTTTCTCCTCATCTCGGTCCTAAATGGCTTACCCCTTATCCTTAGACTGACCCCTGGTTCTGGACTTCCCCAACATTGGGAACATTCTTCCTGCATCTAACCTGTCTAACCCCGTCAGAATTTTAAACGTTTGAGATCCCCTCATTCTTCTGAACTCCAGTGAATACAACACAGTTGATCCAGTCTTTCTTGATATGTCAGTCCCGCCATCCCAGGAATCAGTCTGGTGAACCTTTGCTGCACTCCCTCAATAGCAAGAATGTCCTTCAAGTTGGAAGACCAAAACTACACAATACTCCAGGTGTGGCCTCACCAAGGCCCTGTACAACTGTAGTAACACCTTCCTGCCCCTGTACTCAAATCCCCTTGCTATGAAGGCCAACATGCCAGTTGCTTTCTTAACCACCTGTTGTTGTACCTGCATGCCAACCTTCAATGACTGATGTACCATGACACCCAGGTCTTGTTGCACCTCTCCTTTTCCTAATCTGTCACCATTCAGATAATAGTCTGTCTCTCTGTTTTTACCACCAAAGTGGATAATCTCACATTTATCCACATTATACTTCATCTGCCATGCATTTGCCCACTCACCTAACCATCCAAGTCACTCTGCAACCTCATCGTATCCTCCTTGCAGCTCACACTGCCACCCAACTTAGTGTCATCTGCAAATTTGGAGATGCTACATTTAATCCCCTCGTCTAAATCATTAATGTACAATGTAAACAGCTGGGGCCCCAGCACAGAACCTTGCGGTACTCCACCAGTCACTGCCTGCCATTCTGAAAAGTACCCATTTACTCTTGCTCTTTGCTTCTTGTCTGCCAACCAGTTTTCAATCCACGTCCGCACACTACCCCCAATCCCATGTGCTTGAACTTTGCACATTAATCTCGTGTGGGACCTTGTCGGAAGCCTTCTGAAAGTCCAAATACACCACATCAACTGGTTCTCCCTTGTCCACTCTACTGGAAACATCCTCAAAAAATTCCAGAAGATTTGTCAAGCATTATTTCTTTCCCCTTCACAGGTCCAAGTCAGCATGGATTTATCATGTCGCCCCTTTCCAAATGCGCTGCTATGACCTCCTTAATAATTGATTCCATCATTTTACCCACTACCAATGTCAGGCTGACCGGTCTATAATTCCCTGTTTTTTTCTCCCTCCTTTTTTTAAAAAAAAAAGTGGGGTTACATCGGCTACCCTCCACTCAATAGGAAATGCTCCAGAGTCTCTGGAATGTTGGAAAATGACTGTCAATGCATCTGCTATTTCCAAGGCCAGCTCCTTAAGTACTCTGGGATGCAGACCATCAGGCCCTGGGGATTTATTGATCTTCAATTCCATCAATTTCCCCAACACAGTTTCCCAACTAATAAGGATTTCCCTCCGTTCCTCCTTCTTACTAGACCCGGTGACCCCTTTTTATATCCAGAAGGTTGTTTGTGTCCTTCTTAGTGAATACCGAACCCAAGTACTTGTTCAATTGGTCTGCCATTTCTTTGTTCCCCGTTATGACTTCCCCTGATTCTGACTGCAGGGACCTACGTTTGTCTTTACTAACCTTTTTCTTTTTACGTATCTATAGAAGCTTTTGCAGTCCATTTTAATGTTCCCTGCAAGCTTCCTCTTGTACTCTATTTTCCCTGCCCTAATCAAACCCTTTGTCCTCCTCTGCTGAGTTCTAAATTTCTCCCAGTCCCTGGATGCGCTGCTATTTCAGGTCAATTTGTATGCCACTTCCTTGGCTTTAATACTATCCCTGATTTCCCTTGATAGCCACGGTTGAGCCACCTTCCCTTTTTAATTTTTACGCAGACGGGGATGTACAATTGTTGTAGTTCATCCATGCGATCTGCCATTGCCCATGCACTGTCAACCCCTTCAGTATCATTCGCCAATCTATCCTAGCCAATTCACGCCTCATACCTTCAAAGTTACCCTTCTTTAAGTTCTGGACCATGGTCTCTGAATTAACTGTTCTCCATCCTAATGCAGAATTCCACCATATTATGGTCACTCTTCCCCAAGGGGCCTCGCACAACGAGATTGCTAATTAATCCTCTCTCATTACACAACATCCAGTCTAAGATGGCCTTCCCCCCCCCCCCCCCCCTAGTTGGTTCCTCAATATATTGGTCTAGAAAACCATCCCTGATGCACTCCAGGAAATTCTCCTCCACTATATTGCTTCCAGTTTGGTTAGCCCAATCTATATGCATATTAAAGTCACCCATGATAACTGCTGCACCTTTATTGCATGCACCCCTAATTTCCTGTTTGATGCCCTCCCAACATCACTACTACTGTTTGGAGGTCTGTACACAACTCCCACTAATGTTTTTTGCTCTTTGGTGTTCTGCAGTTCTACCCATATAGATCCCACATCATCCAAGCTAATGTCCTTCCTAACTATTACATTAATCTCCTCTTGAACCAGCAATGCTACCCCACCTCCTTTTCCTTTTATTCTATCCTTCCTGAATGTTGAATACCCCTGGATGTTGAGTTCCCAGCCCTGATCATCCTGGAGCCACGTCTCTGTAATCCCAATCACATCATATCTGTTAACATCTATTTGCACAGTTAATTCATCCACTTTATTACCGATACTCCTTGCATTAAGACAAAAATCCTTCAGGCTTGGTTTTTTTAACACCCTTTGTCCTTTTAGAATTATGATGTAGTGTGGCCCTTTTTTGTTTTTTGCATTTGTTTACTCGGCCTTCCACTATTGCTTTTTACCTTTCTACCATCTGTTTCTGACTCCATATTACTTCGCCCTGTCTCGCTGCATAAGTTCCCATCCCCCTACCATATTAGTTTAAACCCTGTCTTTACTCGTGTACTCAAATCCTCTTGTAATAAATGCCAACATGCCATTTGCTTTCTTAACATGCATGTACAGCAAGCAATTTATGTTCAAAGATTCATGTACAAGGACACCCAAGTCCCTCGGAATACCAACACTTTCTAAACTCCATTTATAAAAAAATAACTTCTATTTTTCCTACCAAAGTGGATAACTTTGCATTATTCCACATTATATTCCATTTGCCATGTTCTTGTCCACTAGCTTAGCCTGTCTATATTCCTTTTTGAAGTCTGTGCATTCTCACCACTTGTATTCCCACCTAGCTTTGTATCATCAGCAAACTTGGATATATTACATTTTGGTTCCCCCTCATCCAAATCATTGCTATCGATTGAGAATAGTTGGGGCCCAAGCACCAATCCTTGTGGCACCCCACTAGTTACAGCCTGCCAATCTGAAAATGACCTGTTTATTCCTACACCCTATATGCTGTCAACGAATCTTCCATCCATGCTAGTATTACCCACAATCTTTTGCAGCCTAATTTTTAAAAAATAACCTCTTGTATGGCATCTTATTGAATGCTTTCTGGAAAATCCAACTACAACACATCCACTAGTTTCCCTTTATCTATTCTACTAGTTACAACCTTAAAACATGACCTTCCCTTTCATAATTCCATGTTGATTCTACCCAATCTTATAACTGGTCTGTATTTCCCTGTTTTTTTTTCTCAAATAGTAAGGTTACATTAGCTACCTTCCTATCTGTGGGAACTGTTCTGGAATTTTGGAAGATGGCAACCAATGCATCCACTATCTTGAGAGCCACCTCTCAAAACCCTAGGATGTAGGCTTTCAGTCCCATTAATTTCTCCAGTACTGCTCTTCACATTTATAAGCCTTTGATCTAATACTATCTTTAACTTGTTAGCCATGGTTGGACCACTTTTCCTGTGGGGTTTTTGTGCCTTTTATTATATTATGTATTAAGTGCTAGCCATTGCATGTCTGCCATCATGCCTTTTTTTTTTTAAATGTCGCTTCCCCAATCTACCTTGGCCAACTCTCCCCTCATACCTACATAATTTGCTTTTAGATTTAAGACCCTAGTTTTGGATTTGACTAACCCACTTTCAAACTTAATGTAAAATGGTATTGTATATTATGGTTACCCCTCCCTCAAGGCCCCTCATTACATGATTCTAGTTCTAAAATCTGAAGATATGTTCTGAGCATGTTCAATCTTCTGCCCATTTGCAGAAATAAAGATTCTGGAGATAACTCTGAAGTTCTAGGTTCTAATCTGGGATTGGAAATGCTATTAAAATCAGGTAAGCATGTGTTTAGATTTAAATGACACAGGTTATTAATACCCATTTCAGTTAAATTGAATTTTCATTGGCACTATTTGCATATTATAAACTTATTTGCTTTTATAATTGTGTAGAATTTAAAAGGGAATCTTGGCAAAATGTAGAAACCAATGCAATAGTTTATTAACAAACCATTTTGTCCTAAATGATCCAGTTTTGTTTTGCCACCATCACCGTAAAATCTATTTATATTGAATATTTACTATACCGGCCAGTGCACATGACCGGAGGTGCACTTAACTGATTTGGCTTGTGATTTTGTAAAACTGAAGATTTCATGGGCCCAAGTTTCGAGCCGCGCCTAGAATGGCGCAGCCCCGACCTGGACGCCCGTTTTTCACGCCACAAAGTGCGCCTAAAAAAAACTTCCAGATTCTCCGGCTCCCTGCACATGCGCACTACAGTGGGCACGCAAGTGCAGTAGCTCCAGGTGCCCAAAACTGTGGGAGGGGCCCGAAGCACGCAGCCCCTAGCCCTGGCTGAATGGCCTCAGAGGCTGCGTGGATAAGGCTCCTCCCATGCCCAGCTCCTGCTTCCTCCTGACTCGACTCCCGCTCCCCGACTTGACTCCCGCACCCGCCCGTCCCCTGCTCCCAACCCCCCCGACCGATCTCCGTGCTCTGGACCCGACGCCACCTACCTGTCAATCCTCTCCCCCTCTCTCCCCCCTCTCTCCCCCCCTCTCTCTCCCCCCCCTCTCTCTCCCCCCCTCTCTCTCCCCCCCTCTCTCTCCCCCCTCTCTCTCCCCCCCTCTCTCTCCCCCCTCTCTCTCCCCCCCTCTCTCTCCCCCCCTCTCTCTCCCCCCCTCTCTCTCCCCCCCTCTCTCTCACCCCCTCTCTCTCCCCCCCTCTCTCTCCCCCCCTCTCTCTCCCCCCCCTCTCTCTCCCCCCCCTCTCTCTCCCCCCCCTCTCTCTCCCCCCCCTCTCTCTCCCCCCCCTCTCTCTCCCCCCCCTCTCTCTCCCCCCCCTCTCTCTCCCCCCCTTCTCTCTCCCCCCCCCTCTCTCTCCCCCCCCTCTCTCTCCCCCCCCTCTCTCTCCCCCCCCTCTCTCTCCCCCCCCTCTCTCTCCCCCCCCTCTCTCTCCCCCCCCTCTCTCTCCCCCCCCCTCTCTCTCCCCCCCCTCTCTCCCCCCCCTCTCTCTCCCCCCCCCTCTCTCTCCCCCCCCCCTCTCTCTCTCCCCCCCCTCTCTCTCCCCCCCCTCTCTCTCCCCCCCTCTCTCTCCCCCCCCTCTCTCTCCCCCCCCTCTCTCTCCCCCCCCTCTCTCTCCCCCCCCCCTCTCTCTCCCCCCCCTCTCTCTCCCCCCCCCTCTCTCTCCCCCCCCCTCTCTCTCCCCCCCCCTCTCTCTCCCCCCCCCTCTCTCTCCCCCCCCTCTCTCTCCCCCCCCCTCTCTCTCCCCCCCCCCTCTCTCCCCCCCCCTCTCTCTCCCCCCCCCTCTCTCTCCCCCCCCTCTCTCTCCCCCCCCCTCTCTCTCCCCCCCCCTCTCTCTCTCCCCCCCCCTCTCTCTCCCCCCCCCTCTCTCTCCCCCCCCCTCTCTCTCCCCCCCCTCTCTCTCCCCCCCTCTCTCTCCCCCCCCCTCTCTCTCCCCCCCCCCCTCTCTCTCCCCCCCCTCTCTCTCCCCCCCCTCTCTCTCCCCCCCCCTCTCTCTCCCCCCCCCTCTCTCTCCCCCCCCCTCTCTCTCCCCCCCCTCTCTCTCCCCCCCCCTCTCTCTCCCCCCCCCTCTCTCTCCCCCCCCCTCTCTCTCCCCCCCCCTCTCTCTCCCCCCCCTCTCTCTCCCCCCCCTCTCTCTCCCCCCCCCTCTCTCTCCCCCCCCCTCTCTCTCCCCCCCCCTCTCTCTCCCCCCCCCTCTCTCTCCCCCCCCCTCTCTCTCCCCCCCCCTCTCTCTCCCCCCCCCTCTCTCTCCCCCCCCCTCTCTCTCCCCCCCCCCCCCCCTCTCTCTCCCCCCCCCTCTCTCTCCCCCCCCCTCTCTCTCCCCCCCCCTCTCTCTCCCCCCCCCCCTCTCTCTCCCCCCCCCCCTCTCTCTCCCCCCCCCCTCTCTCTCCCCCCCCCCCCTCTCTCCCCCCCTCTCTCTCCCCCCCCTCTCTCTCTCCCCCTGACACGCTGGGGGCATCCCAGCACACTGTTGGAGGGCTCCCGGTGCTGCAGTCGGTAAGTAGAAAATATTTTATTTATTGATGTAAAACAATATATATTTTATTGGTTGATTTATTATTGATGATGGCTCTATTTGTAAAACTGAAGTGTTTAATGTTTGTAAACTTCCCTTTAAACCCCCCTCCCAATTCCCTACGCCTGATTTTCTAAAGTGTAGACAAGGTTTTTTCGAGCGTACAAAAATCTTCACTTACTCCATTCTAAGTTAGTTTGGAGTAAGTTTTCACTGCTGAAACTTTGAAAACAGGTGTAAGTGGCCGGACACACCCCCTTTTGAAGAAAAAATTCTGTTCCAAAGTGAAACTGCTCTAACTGACTAGAACTGGAGCAAACTAAATGCCGAGAATTTGAATTTCTAAGATACTCTGTTCTGCACCAGTTGCTCCCAAAAATCAGGAGCAATTGAGGCTGAAACTTATGCCCCATAGTATGATTTTAAAAATTGACTTCTAATTCTTATTGGTTGGGTATTTGGCAAAAAATCTTGTGGATTGGATTTTGGAACAAAAATAAATTGATATTTTAGGTTAACTTGCAGGCTTTTTTCTGAACAATTGGATGTGGCACTTTGGTTGCTCACTAACTTTTTGAATCATTTATCTGTTAATGTCAGGTGTGAATGAAACTACTGCCAATGATGTTGGCCTGGGAGATGAGGAGCAGATTTTATCTAAAGGAACATATGCATTTGATTTAGACATGCTTGATGCAATAAACCCTTTTCAGGGTGTGTCAAAAGTCTTAAACTCTCCAGCAACTAAATTGAGTGACACACAGCTTGACTGTCAGGAACAATGTACCAAGATTTCCTCAGTGACTGACCAAACACTGCCGCAGAACACTGAGCAAATGCCAAAAGCCACACCCTGCAACAGCAATGCAGAACATGGTATAAATGCATCAGCAGACATTTCTTCACAAGTTGAAAGTCAAAGCAACAATGTTCAAGACTCTGAGCTAATCAAATCACAGACCATGTGCAACTTTGAGGAAGACCGTCTTGAGAAGATTGATCCTTGTGCAAGTGAGATAGAAGTGCAAATATCACAACTTCCCCCAAAAGACTCCTATAATCTTGATTTTGACAACATTGACTCCATCAACCCATTTCAAACAGGAGGGCCAAAGCTTCAGAATTCACCATCTGGGCAGGATCTGTTGTGTCAAAACATAACGAAAGATGTTGTGGATGCTGACCCAGTACAACCAGTGAGGTTGGAGACTGAATTCAATGATCTTGTTGAAGGTGAGAAGAAGCCTCCACTGAAAAAGTTGGGTCAAAGACCTGGAGGCCGGGTACTGCTTAAGAAGCCAGGTGTGACTACAAAGAAGACTGCACGCAGCAAATCTGAAAAGCCAAATAAGGAAGTAGGGAAGCTGAATGAGACTGGTCCTGCTGATCCTTTAGTTCTGAAGATTGGGTACAATGTTGAGGGGGCCAAACTGGATGACCCAAATTTCAACCCTTTTGGTGGAGGCTCTAAAATTTGTAATTCTCCCAGTTCTGCTAAACTGCCAGCAGCCAATTCTGATGAATTACATTCACTTCAAGATACAGTAGAAAATGTTGAGCCTATTGCAAAGGAAGTGGATGAGGGGCAGAAGCCAACAAGTGTTTCTCAGATAACCAGCACTAGAGTTCCTACTGAGGCACGAAAGCAAACTGCCAAAAAGTGAGTGGATAAATCTAATGCTGTCTCCTGACTTCTTGGGGCAGGAGGTTCTGCACCCCTTGTCCATTAACTCTGGATCCTTTGGGTGGTGGGGGGGAAGCAACAGAACTGATGCCTTTTTAGCAACCAGAGACTTGTGTTTTTTTTGTAGAATTTTGTTTGAGGATTTGGGCAGCGAGTGTATGAGAACACTATCACCAAGTCTCTCATCATCCTGACTTCAATATGTCACTATGTTCCTTCATCACTTGGTCACAATCCTGGAGCTCCCTCCCTAACAGCACTGGGAATACCTTCACCACAGACTGCAGTGGTCCAAGAAGGCTCACCGCCTACTCTCGGAAAACAAGGAATACAAATGCTGGCATTGCTCGAAATGCCCACAGCAATGAATTGTTTAATTAAAAAAAAAAAATATTCTTGCTGGATATGCGCATTAAGCAACTATAGAAAAGGGAGCTTTTAGTTTAATTAGTTGGCCTGCAGGAATACATGCTTCATTGTACATGCTGATGTGGACATTTTTAACACTCGCTCTTATGGCATTTCCTTTTTTTTGAGAACTCCAATTACCATCAAATTAATGATCCATGAATAAGATGTCATTTCTGCCCCTGCCCCCCTCCCCCCTCCTCTCCTCCCAAGTCTCTCTAGCTAGGTCTTTGTGCTACCAGTTCACAACTGTTTGCCAAAACTTCTGCCTGTCTTTGGACAGGGAGAGAATTTCCAACAATGTAAATGCATTTCCTGCTTTGGGGAACCTCCTGATCCTGTTCCAGGATTAAGCCACCACTCGACAAACTGAGTCTAACACGGGTAGATTTTTAGTTTGTGGTTATGGCTCTGGGCTTAAGACTACTAAGAGAGGTATGATTGCATTCACACCACTACTGTTCACCACCCCCCCCCCCCCTTAAATAAATAACTAATTACTGCTCATGGTTGGAATGCTGTAGTGTTGTGTGTATAACTGGTGCCTCCCCTCCTTGTCTTCCTCCTTGCTCTCACCCCAAAAATAGAAATCCTCCAACTTTTGAGCATTCCTATCAAACTGGTTTTGCTTTGACTCTTGTATTTTAAAAATTAATTGTACTGATCTCCATATTCACAGGAACACTTGTAAAGTTAAACCTATGATGGAGGGCTCAGCAGTTCCTTTATTGCAGGTGGGTAGAAATAACTTTTGAATTTCACTTGGACACCTAATCTGGTCTGCCTCTCCAGTTTCAAGGATTGAAATGCACTCAAGTTTGGGCAAGATTTGTGTTGTGCTAAAGATCTTGATTCTTGGCATATGTGGTAATTAACATTTTGCTTGCATTCAAAAAATTTCAATGAACAGAACAAACCAAGAGCAAGAAAGACAAGCGCAAACTGTAAGTTGCTTAGATTTTGTGGGCTGGATTTCCCTTGACATTTATTCCTTCAGAGTTTCATATCTTCAAAAATGTGCATTTTAAACTCTGGAAATGCATGCATTAAAAACCTAGAAATCTATAGCGCACAAGGAGACCATTTCGGCCCATGGTCCCTGCACAGGCTGACAGAGCCGCACGTCCCTCTGTCAGCAGCCCTGAAGGTTACATCATCGGCAGTCCCTCGAAGTGAGGATGACTTGCTTCCATGCCAAAAAGGATGAGTTCACAGGTATTTCAATGTTCCAGATCCCAAACTACATCTTGAAGGGTGTTTTTAAATTTTTTTTTTAAATGTGGTGGCTGTTGCACACCAGCCACCACATGGGCTTGACAGAGCTAGGTCTTGGTCCAGTGGCAAAGATTACCCAAGATGACTGGAGATCAACTCGGCTGCACAGACCTAGCGTGTGCACATCGCCGTGTGGGCAGGCCTATGCTGCCCTTGGGCTCATGCCTCTTCTGAGCCCCAAACTCACTTACCCTCAGGATCTCCTTGAATGCTTCCCACTGTTCTGACACTGATTTACCTTCAAGTAGCTGTTTCCAGTCCACTCTGGCAAAATCACTCCAACTTAGCAAAATTAGCTTTCCCCAATTTGGGACTTTTATTCCAGGCCTGTCCTTGTTCTTATCTGTAACTAACTTGAATCTGACTGAAATAGTCACTGGCACCCAAGTGCTCTCCCACTAAATACCCCTTCAACCTGCCCAGCTTTATTCAGCAAATCTAAATCCAAAACCACCCCCTCTCGTGTTGGGCTTGTTACATACGGACTAAAAAAAGTTCTCGAATTTTAAGCATTCTGCACCCTGTATCCCCATCACACTATTTGTCCCAATCAATATTGGGATAGTTAAAATTCTCTTACTACCCTATGGTTTTTGGACTTCACAGCAATTTGCCTATGTATTTGCTCCTTTATCTCCCTCCCAGTGGGGTGTGTGTGGGAGGGGGAATGAAAGAGTCTATAAATACATGCCCAGCAGTTTGATTGCCCCTTATTGTTTTTAGTTCTAGCCATATGGCCTCATTTGTTGATCCCTCTAACATATCATCCCTCCTCACTGCTGTAATCGTTTCTTTAATCAATACCATGAGCCCCCATTGATCTGCCAAACCTGCCCCTCTTCCAGCCATGTTTTTGTAATGGCTATAATGTCATGCTCTCAAGTGACTACCTTTGCTCTCAGCTCATCTGCCTTATTCATTATACCCCTTGCATTAAAGTATGTACCATTTTAGCACAGGAAGACCCTGATTATTACTTACTAACCCATGTTTCCTCTATCTTGCAGATTTGTTTTCTAAATTCTTGCTATCCAATTACTACATACAAGAACATAAGAATTAGGAATGGGAGTAGGCCATCTAGCCCCTTGAGCCTGCTCCGCCATTCAATAAGATCATGGCTGATCTGTCCGTGGACTCGGCTCCACTTACCCGGCCTCTCCCTGTAACCCTTAATTCCCTTATTGGTTAAAAATCTATCTGTCTGACTTGAATACATTCAATGAGCTAGCCTCAACTGCTTCCTTGGGCAGAGAATTCCACAGATTTACAACCCTCTGGGAAGAAATTCCTTCTCAACTTGGTTTTAAATTGGCTCCCCCGTATTTTGAGGCTGTGCCCCCTAGTTCTAGTCTCCCCGACCAGTGGAAACAACCTCTACCTCTATCTTGTCTATCCCTTTCATGATTTTAAATGTTTCTATAAGATCACCCCTCATCCTTCTGAACTCCAAGGAGTAAAGACCCAGTCTACTCAATCTATCATCATAAAGTAACCCCCTCATCTCTGGAATCAGCCTAGTGAATCGTCTCTGTACCCCCTCCAAAGCCAGTATATCCTTCCTTAAGTAAGGTGTCCAAAACTGCATGCAGTACTCCAGGTGCGGCCTTACCAATACCTGATACAGTTGCAGCAGGACCTCCCTGCTTTTGTACTCCATCTCTCTTGCAATGAAGGCCAACATTCCATTCGCCTTCCTGATTACCTGCAAACTAACTTTTTGGGATTCATGCACAAGGACCCCCAGGTCCCTCTGCACCTCAGCATGTTGTAATTTCTCCCCATTCAAATAATATTCCCTTTTACTGTTTTTTTTCCAAAGGTGGATGACCTCACACTTTCCGACATTGTATTCCATCTGCCAAACCTTAGCCCATTTGCTTAACCTATCTAAATCTCTTTGCAGCCTCTCTGTGTCCTCTACACAACCTACTTTTCCCACTAATCTTTGTCATCTGCAAATGTTGTTACACTACACTCTGTCCCCTCTTCCAGGTCATCTATGTATATTGTAAACAGTTGTGGTCCCAGCACCGATCCCTGTGGCACACCACTAACCACCGATTTCCAACCCGAAAAGGACCCATTTATCCCGACTCTGCTTTTTGTTCGCCAGCCAATTCTCTATCCATGCTAATACATTACCTCTGACTCCACGTACCTTTATCTTCTGCAGTAACCTTTTGTGTGGCACCTTATCGAATGCCTTTTGGAAATCTAAATACACCACATCCATTGGTACACCTCTATCCACCATGCTCGTTATATCAAAGAATTCCAGTAAATTAGTTAAACATGATTTCCCCTTCATGAATTCATGCTGCGTGTGCTTGATTGCACTATTCCTATCTAAATGTCCCGCTATTTCTTAATAGTTTCAAGCATTTTCCCCACTACAGATGTTAAACTAACCGGCCTATAGTTACCTGCCTTTTGTCTGCCTCCTTTTTTAAACCGAGGCGTTACATTAGCTGCTTTCCAATCCGCTGGTACCTCCCCAGAGTCCAGAGAATTTTGGTAGATTATAACGAATGCATCTGCTATAACTTCCACCATCTTTTAATATCCTGGGATGCATTTCATCAGGACCAGGGGACTTGTCTACCTTGAGTCCCATTAGCCTGTCTAGCACTACCCTCCTAGTGATAGTGATTGTCTCCAGGTCCTCCCTTCCCACATTCCCGTGACCAGCAATTTTTGGCATGGTTTTTGTGTTCCACTGTGAAGACGGAAGCAAAATAATTGTTTAAGGTCTCAGCCATTTCCACATTTCCCATTATTAAATCCCCCTTCTCATCTTCTAAGGGACCAACATTTACTTTAGTCACTCTTTTCCGTTTTATATATCTGTTAAAGCTTTTACTATCCGTTTTTATGTTTTGCGCAAGTTTACCTTCGTAATCTATTTTTTATTGCTTTTTTAGTCATTCTTTGCTGTTTAAAATTTTCCCAATCCTCTAGTTTCCCACTAACCTTGGCCACCTTGTACACATTGGTCTTTGATTTGATACTCTCCTTTATTTCCTTGGTTATCCACAGCTGGTTATCCCTTCTCTTACCGCCCTTTTTCACTGGAATATATTTTTGTTGCGCACTATGAAAGAGCTCCTTGAAAGTGCTCCACTGTTCCTCAATTGTGCCACCGTTTAGTCTGTGTTCCCAGTCTACTTTAGCCAACTCTGCCCTCATCCCACTGTCGTCCCCTTTGTTTACTGCTTTACTTCCTTCCCTATTGAATTTATTCTCTGGTTCCCATATGACACATGGACCTTAAAGTTGAAGACTTGTATTTACAATGTGCAATTTTAATGGAGCAGGATACTATTGCAATTGCCAGTTGACTACCCTTTGTTTTCTCTTAGTGATTTTGTAAAACATCACCGTCAAAGACTTTCTCCCACCACCACATCTCCGAAATATCTTGGCGGTCTATTCTTTGGCCCTTTCCTTTTTTGCCCTTTTTGGCGACCAATATCTGCAGACATCTAATTCATATGTTAAATTAGGCAACCTGATTCATCCTTGTGCACAACATCCATATGTTGTCAAACTGCTTATTTGATAAGTTTTGGATGCTTCTGCACTTTTTCCAATTCAACAGGAAAAACCAAAGCTATCTTGCTTGCCTTGCCAAAAACTTCATATTGTTATATACTCTACCCACACTGCTTGTTCAGACTGAACCAGACAGCATGCAATCTATGTTTTTTCAGAGATGATCTTGAAACCCTCACTACTTAACCATCCCCATGACCACTTACACTCTGCTGTGTTGCATGTCTCTGATTCACCACAGCTAAAACCTTGTCCATTTTTTCCATCTCAAATGCTTGGCTGTTCCAATGCTTTCTTCACTAGTATCCTGACCTCCCTGCAAAAAGTAGAATTTTGTTCAACTTTGCTTGCACCCTCTTTTTTTAAAAAAAAAATATCTAACCATTGATCAGTAGCCCTCCCTGGCTCCCTGACCCATGTTGCACTAAACCCATCTGGCCTTGCACAGCCTGTGACTTTGTCCTATTCTGGCCTTGTGCATTTTTTTCCCATCCTGCTGCACCTCATTTAGGTTGTCAAATCTTTAGCTGTTTTAGCTCTACTTTCTGGAACTGTTTTGTTCCATCTTATTTAAAGCAAGCTTCTTCACTGGATATCATGAAATGAGCAAGTAATGTTTTTTTTTCCCCACCACCATAAAAGTCCATTATGGACAGACTATATTTAAATTGATCAAGTTCAAGACTGCTTAACTATATTGAATTGAAAGTGTGGCAATTGGGCTGTAGATTTGCTTTAACAGGAAAATGTATACAGGAATGCATGGTGCCATGTAACCTGTTAACAACATATGGCTACTGAAGATAACTGTCAACCATGACTGCAAAAGTTTGTTTATTTGTAGGATCCTGTACCTTCGTCTGCTGCTGGAAATATTACAGAAACTAGGCTAGTTGCTGACAACACCAGAGTACAACCAACCGGGAGTAATGCAGAAATTCTGGGCATCAATGACCTTGCCTTCTCCATGGCAGAATCCAGTGCATTCATTAATGCTATTATTGAAGGTGAAGCTGAAGAATTCAGGCCTGCTGACCAAAGTAAGATTGGTTTTACTTGGCTTTCCTCATCAAATCCTATTTGCCTTCGTTGGAGTCTGATTCTTGACTTGTGCTTAATTCTAGAATTGCAGTAAATGGGTGGTTTAGAACTAATCTAGCTGTTGTCCTGTTTTCACTCATGCTCTCCAGCTATAGTCACACCTGTGATGAGCAAATAATCAGTCCCAATGTCACTGGAGGGAGGGGTGACTAGGAGTCGGAGCTATATGAGCACATGAAATGATAATGCAAGTAAAGCACAAAGGAGGAAACCCATGTTCCTCCAAGCGAGGAGGATTTTATTAATGTGCAACATAACTTTAAAGCAATGTTTTCTTGTCACTTTGCAACTGCTTAATAGATTCTCTTCGAGAGACTATTCTAACTCTGCCATTGAAACAGACTAAGCTGAATTGTAGGCTTTTACTTCTGCAAATGCTTGCAAAAGCAAACTTTTTAAATTAAAAATACAATGCAGTTTGAAGCTCTTCATTCTGCATTAATATTGTAATGTTTTTTTAAATTTGATGTCTTATCAAACCAATTCTAGTTGTTTAATTCTAGTTGTTTATATCTGAGAACCGTAACAAATAGCAGCTTGCACTTGCTGTTGCAAGACACTTGGTCAAGGTATTGACTGTTCCCCAGATATCCATCCCCCAGCAAGGAAATTGATGCCTTCAGGAGTGAGGTTAGCTGAAGGAGGGCACACTGGGTTTGGATAATTTGCTTGTCAAAGTTAAGCTTCTTGAACTCTTCACAATCTTTGGACGAATCTCCCATTTCTTGTTAGTAATGCCTCCCAGTTGCTAATTGAATATTTATACTGAAGGGTCAAACAGCAGATGTATTTTTGAAGAAAATGTTTCAACCATTTTTTTAACATTGGTAATACTGGCAAGGCCAGTATTCATTGCCCATCGAAGGTAGTGGTGGACAGCCTTTCATGACTACTGTGGTTTATTCTTTGCAATTTGATACAACTAAGTCACTGGCTCAACTACCCTCTGAAGTGGCCCAATCATGTTGGTTTGGGATTGGAATCAGGTATCTTGACCAGACTAGGTAAGCACAGCAGTGAATCAGTTAGGCTTTTATGTCAATTTGGACAGCTTCATGGCCACTTTTTTTCCCCCAGATTTTATTGAAACAGTTTGAGAATTTGCATTCAGTCATAGGATTTGAATGTGTGCTCTGGATTTAGTCCAGTAGCCAAACCCCTCTTCCATTTTACTATACAGGTGATTCCACATTTCCTTGTATAGGTTAAAAGATTCTTAAACACAATTGTAATTTTGATCTGTTTTGTTACAGTCCCAGCATTTAATCAACCGTTAGAAATTGATTACCTGGAACAGTTTGGCCATTCTTTAGTAAGTATGAATCGAATTTTGTCTTCCAAATGTCTTGACTTGATTCAATGTTCTGTCAATTGTGTTGATGAAATCCACACTTATTTTGTAGTCACTAATAGGATCAGTATATTTACATGAACAGTAAACCAGTATAATCCAACACCTTGAATGCTGGATTACTGTACAGATCTGTCAGTGGGGTCTAAAGCTACATTTTTAAAAACTGCTTGTTTTATTTCTCTTTATACAGCTGTCAATGACGACTACTTGAATTTAACTTGCTCTCGTTCTGAACGCAAGTACTTGAGTGTTTACTCACTTTTGGAAGGCTCCATGACTATTTGGAACTGCAGTGCATTTTGACAGATGCTATTTTAGCCCCAAATATTGATGAAACTGTATTCAGTTGTAGATGTTTTTGGCTTCAGACAAATGGGAGAAATACTAGGAAGAGATTAGTTCAATGAAATCACTACCTTCATGAATGCCATAAATGAGCAATGAAATTTGAGCCCCACACTACTTCCATCAACCCTGGTATTCCTTCCTGATTGAGACAAGTACACAACTTTCCTGGATGTTTTGCAGAATGCTTGTGGTGCAACTTACAAACTGGGAATTAGATCACTGTTTTCCCCCTACCTATCATTTTCTTTCCCCTCCCACCATTGACCAATAAAATCATGGCAGCTGGTTAACTGTTTCCAACAGCTGTCTGCCTAATCAGTAATTCAGTGTGGTGGTTATGAAGTGGCACACCACATTGGAGATGCAGCATGTAGTAGAATTGTCGAGAGTGCATATCTGGTTTAGTAACCTTCAACTGAGTTCTTTTTGCTATGCATTATAAGAACATAAGAATTAGGAACAGGAGTACGCCATCTAGCCCCTCGAGCCTGCTCCGCCATTCAAAAAGATCATGGCTGATCTGGCCGTGAACTCAGCTCCACTTACCCGCCCGCTCCCCATAACCCTTAATTCCATTATTGGTTAAAAATCTATCTAGCTGTGATTTGAATACCTTCAATGAGCTAGTCTCAACTGCTTCATTGGGCAGTGAATTGCACAGATTCACAACCCTCTGGGAGAAGAAATTCCTTCTCAACCCTGTTTTAAATTGGCTCCCCCGTATTTTGAGGCTGTGCCCCCTAGTTCTAGTCTCCCCGACCAGTGGAAACAACCTCTGCCTCTATCTTGTCTACCCCTTTCATTATTTTGAATGTTTCTATAAGATTACCCCTCATCCTTCTGAACTCCAATGAGTAAAGACTCGTCTACTCAATCCATCATAAGGTAACCCCCTCATCTCCAGAATCAGCCTAGTGAATCGTCTCTGTAATCCCTCCAAGGCTTGTATATCCTTCCTCAAGTAAGGTAACCAAAACTGCACGCAGTACTCCAGGTGCGTCCTCACCAATACCCGGTACAGTTGCAGCAGGACCTCCCTGGTTTTGTACTCCATCCCACTCGCAATGAAGGCCAACATTCCATTCGCCTTCCTGATTACCTGCAAACTAACTTTTTGGGATTCATGCACAAGGTCCCTCTGCACCGCAGCATGTTGTAATTTCTCCCCATTCAAATAATATTCCCTTTTTACTATTTTGTTTTCCCAAGGTGGATGACCTCACATTTTCCAACATTGAATTCCATCTGCCAAAACTTAGCCCATTCGCTTAACCTATCTAAATCTCTTTGCAGCCTCTGTCCTCTACACAACCCGCTTTCCCACTAATCTTTGTCTCATCTGCAAATTTTGTTACACTACACTCTGTCCCCTCTTCCAGGTCATCTATGTATATTGTAAACAGTTGTGGTCCCAGCACCGATCCCTGTGGCACACCACGAACCACCGATTTCCAACCTGAAAAGGATCCATTTATCCCGACTCTCTCTGCTTTCTGTTAGCCAGCCAATTCTCTATCCATGCTAATACATTTCTTCTGACTCCGCGTACCTTTATCTTCTGCAGTAACCTTTTGTGTGGCACCTTATCGAATGCCTTTTGAAAATCTAAATACACCACATCCATCGGTACACCTCTATCCACCATGCTCGTGATATCCTCAAAGAATTCCAGTAAATTAGTTAAACATGATTTCCCCTTCATGAATCCATGTTTCGTCTGCTTGATTGCACTATTCCTATCTAGATGTCCTGCTATTTCTTAATGATAGCTTCATGCATTTTCCCCACTACAGATGTTAAACAAACCTGCCTTTTGTCTGCCCCTTTTTTTAAAAACAGAGGTGTTACATTAGCTGCTTTCCAAACCGCTGGTACCTCCCCAGAGTCCAGAGACTTTTGGTAGATTATAACAAATACATCTGCTATAACTTCCGCCATCTCTTTTTAATACCCTGGGATGCATTTCATCAGGACCAGGGGACTTATCTACCTTAACCCATTAGCCTGTCCAGCACTACCCCCCCTAGTGATTATCTCAAGGTCCTCCCTTCCCACATTTCTGTGACCAGCAATTTTTGGCATGGTTTTTGTGTCTTCCACTGAAGACCGAAGCAAAATAATTGTTTAAGGTCTCAGCCATTTCCACATTTCCCATTATTAAATCCCCTTTCTCATCATCTGAGGGATCAACATTTACTTTAGTAGAGTGAAGTTTCCTTATTTCCACACTTGTTCCTCCAGGGTAAAAGGACGAGAAAGTTATCAAACTTGGAGAACTGAAGTGTGTTTTTCTAAATTGTGATTTTTTTTTTTTTTTTTTCTTTTTTCAGTTCCACGTATCTGCTTTGAGAAAGCAATCTCTGTACCTGAGGTTTGATCCTCTGTTGAGGGAAAGTCCTGTCAGACTGATGGTTAAGCCCACGGATACTAATTCTGGTCCATCTGACCCAACAACCAGTAGGTAAATCAATTATATTAATTTCCTAATTTGTTACACTCTGACTGGTCAAAGTAGCATTTTGTAGTTAAATAACTGACATTTGAGAACTAAAAGTGAACTTCAAACTTTATGAACATTTGAATCCATCAGATCCATAGAAAATAGGTCATTTGAGCCTGCACCACCATTCAATAAGATCATGGCTGATCATTCACCTCAGTACCCATTTCCTGATTTCTCTCCATATCCCTTGATCCCTTTAGCCGTAAGGGCCATATCTAACGCTCACATATATCCAATGAACTGGCATCATCAACTCTCGGCGGTAGGGAATTCCACAGGTTAACAGCTCTGAGTCAAGAAGTTTCTCCTAATCAGTCCTAAATGACCTACCCCTTATCCTTGGACTATGTCCCCTGGTTCTGGACTTCCCCAACATCGGGAACATTCTTCCTGCATCGAACCTGTCCAGTCCCATCTGAATTTTGTTTCTGAGATCCCCTCTCATTCTCCTAAACTCCAGTGAATACAGGCCCAGTCAATGTCGGTCCTGCCATCCCAGGAATCACTCTGGTGAACCTTCGCTGCACTCCCTCAATAGCAAGAACATCCTTCCTCAGATTAGGAGAGCAAAACTGAACACAATATTCCAGGTGAGGCCTCAGCAAGGCCCTGTACAACTGCAGTAAGACCTCCCTGCTCCTATACTCAAATCCCCTAGCTATGAAGGACAACATACCATTTGTTGCCTGCTGTACCTGCATGCCAACTTTCAATGACTGATGTACCATGACACCCAGGTCTCGTTGCACCTCCCCTTTTCCTAATCTGCCTCCATTGATATTCTGCCTTCGTGTTTTTGCTTCCAAAGTGGATAACCTCACATTTATCCACATTATACTGTATCTGCCATGCATTTGCCCACTCACCTAACCTGTCCAAGTCACCCTGCAGCCTCTTGGTGTCCTCCTCACACCACCACCCAGCTTAGTGTCATTTGCAAACTTGGAGATATTACACTCAATTCCTTCATCTAAATCATTAATGTATATTGTAAGACTTTGGTTAAATGGCTTTAAATTTTGGTAAATTTCAGTGATTCTCTCCCTGAAATTTAAGTATGGGTTGAACCTCTATGGTTTGGGACCTGACTGGTGCCAGAACAGAGCATTTGCTTCACCACAAAGTCACAACTAGGCTTACTGGTATCTGATGACTGTGCAAGGGCTCCTGAATGCCTCTGCATGCTCTGGCTGCAACTTGGGCCTTGTGCTCTCCATGCTGGTTTGCTGCACTTCTATTTAAGTTCATGTCTCCTCTGCCCCAGCCACCCACCCCCCTGCTGCCATTCCCCTGATGCTCATGCTCCGGGCATGGGACTGATGCTGAACCATGGGTGGTTCCAGATCAGAGTCCCAGGCTGAGGTACTACTGTAATATAATTTCAAATTCCTTTGAATCTAATTTGTCTTTTTTTCAACTGCACGCAACTATTTCAGCTCTTGTAGCAGTGTTTGTCATCTGTACAATCCATAAAGAAATATTAACCGTTGGGAAAATGGGTTGCTTTATTTGGACAAATGCTAAGTAACATGAATAATTTTCTTTGGGTGACCAATACATGCACATTGTTGACTAAGTTTAAAATACTTGGCTAACTTAAAACATGTGTTGCTTCACTGAAAAAGCTTCATTGGCTTATTTTTGTATTTTTAGGTCACAACTTTCATTTTTATATACCATCTTTTTTTAATATCGCAAAACATCTCTATGAACAGTATTTTGCTCTTCTCTTTTCCTTGATTTATTTTGAACTTGCAGGAAGGGCAAAACTTAGCCATGGCCACCACAATGTTTTGAAAACCTATGCAAGTGAGTACTTCCCAGCTGTGTCGGCCTGATGTGTAGCGTATTTGTGGTTGTGTTCTGCTGCTGCTGCACAATGCCTTGCTAAGGCTCCATATGGGGATCTCTGCTCCCTTGGCATATGGACACTCACTTGATATCTGATCTACGTCCTTTTCAATGTTGATGCCTGATGTGTAGGTACTGGGAATAGGAATGATGTTGAAATGTGGGTGACCATTTAAACTTTGAAATAATTAAATTGTTAAAACACTATCTATCTAGTTCTTTTGTCTACAGTTCTAGCATTGTGGATCTTGAAACCAGACTGCTTACAGACCAAGAATCGAATGAAATGAATGTAATGGAAATGGTTGTAAGTAATGTGTTTCATTGTAAGAATGTTAGTGAGAATGTAATTTCAATATCTCAATTCATAAACATTTGATGTCTTGTAGCCATTTTTAATAAACATTTGAGGATTTTGTCTAGCCTTGAATATTTTCATTATCTATTAACTTGTACCTGGTTGTCATCTTCAATGGAGTTGAGGTAGATCATCAGCCATGAACTTATTGAATGGCGAAGCAGGCTTTTGGGGCTGAATGGCCTAATGTTCTCACTTGACCGAACTACAGCAAATGTCAATCACAGAATCCTATAATTGCAGGATGCAGTTATTTGCACTGAAAATGCTGATTGATTGGCTCTCCATTATCACGTGATCTGATTCCTGTTTGATCCCCTTGGAGGATAAGCCACACCTAGCAGTTTCTCAGGAATGTGTAATTGGAACCACCCGACCCAAGTTCTGAGTGACTTTGCAAAGTATAATTTGAGATATTCTGACTTCAGAACCCATAGAGCATCGAGCTCCTCCAACCCAGCAAAAGCCTCCCAAGTTCCTGACCCCTCCCCAAGTTCATGACTCCCCCCCCCCCCCCCCCCCCCCCAAAAAAAAAAGCCTGCCATAGTGTTGTGTGGGTCACAGATTGTTAGCAGGCTTATTGGGTATGAAGTGAATAGTGACAGTGCCGTGACTTCTGGATTTCATCCAATCCGATTGTCCCCTTCTCTGGCCAATAGTTGCTCTGTTAATTGTATGTATAGGTAATTTTGTCAAGAGGAAAGTTTCCATTTTATAATCGTCCCTTTCACAACCTCCAGATGTTTCCAACAGTTTTTCAACCAATGGCATACTTTTGAAGTGTTGTCACTGTTGTAATATAGGAATTGTGGCATCAATTTACAAACAGCAAAAATGATCAGATAATCTGTTGATGTTTGAGCAATAAATATTGGCCAGGACATTGGGGTGAACTCCCCCTTATCTTCAAAATAGCAGCATTGAATCTTTCAATGGGATCCACCTGAGCATATCTGTATTGATTGTACTGTTTGACTTGCACTGTTGGGTGTAGTTATTATTTCTCATTTTCCACAATATTGGTTTTGCAACATAAATGGGAGGTTGTGATTAACTGGGCTCTGAAGGTGTGATATATTTCTCAAAGCAGAATTGAACTCCAATGTAATTAAGTTTTAAATTGTGTAAAAAAAAAAAAAAAAAAAGAAATGGATGGTTGGTTGTTCAAAGATGGTTCCTGAAAGTTGTGACTAGTACAGTTTCTCACTACAAGTCTTTCTGTTTAGAATATTGATACCTTGATCCCTGATGGGCAATCAAATCTAATTGATCCAGTAGCTGATTTCACATCAGCTACAGTTCCTGCTGAGGATGCTATTGTTGAGGTGCTAAAATATAGCCAGAAAGACATGGATGCTGCAATTCTAGTTGTAAAACAAGAGGCAAGTACTAATTGATGGATTTTTGTCTGGGTCCTCCCTATACACCCCAGTACTCTTATTTGCCTTCAAGATGGCCTCTCTGCACTAGTTGTGCACATTGACTCCAAGGTCTCTTTTTCTCTCTCTCTCTCTCTCTCTCTCAACAGATTTTAATTTTGCAAACTAGCATTATAATTTGGTTGACCCATTTGTATGATACATTTGACTACATAACTGACTTGTATCTCCCAGATACATCACCACATCGAGATCAGATTGTAGTCATCTTCATTGAGGTTCCGACAACGCTAGCTCAAACGTTTATGTAACCTGCGGACAATATCCACAATGCCATCCTCTAGATAATTAACATAGTGGGTCTCAAACTCATTCCAAGTGGTTTCACTAATAACTGATCTCCACCCAAAGCCACTTCTGTCACAAAACCCTCTGATTGCAAAATCCCAACTAATTCCCTATCCAGTCCAGGATCTGCCCTCCTCGCCCGTAGGATTCTATCTTGTGCAGTAACCTATTATGTGACACTTGTCAAAAAAAGTGTCGAAGGTAACCTAATTGTGTCACAAAATTCAACCAAGTTACTGAGGTGACTTTTTTTTTTTCCAGAAGCCATGTTGTGAATCTCTAATGAGGTGGTCAAGGGGCATCTCATTTTCCCTTCTGACAAGTTTCCAATAACTAAAGTTAAGCTTATGGGCTATACGTTCCTGGTTCTAACTCATGGTCATTTTTAAACATTGGTGCTACAGGAGCCTCCATGGGAACATTTCTTGTCTCTAGTGAGCTAGTAAATATATATGGTGGAGATTAGAATCTTAGAACGGTTACTGCATAGCAAGGAGGTCATTTGGCCCATTGAGCCTGTGCTGACTGTCTGCAAGAGCACTCCAGCTAGTCCCACTCTCCTGCCCTTTCCCCCAGCCCAGCATTTTTTTTCTTGTCCTTATCCAATTCCCTTTTGAAAGCCAAGATTGAATCTGCCTCCACCACCCTCTCGGGCAGTGCATTTCAGATCCTAACCACTTGCTGTTTTTTTTATATAAAAAAAAAAGGTCCTTCCTCATGTCGCCTTTGGTTCTTTTACCAATCAGTGAACAGGTTCTCAACCCTTCTGCCGATGGGAATAGTTTCTCTCTCCTGTCTAGATCCCTCATGATTTTGAACAGCTCTATCCGATCTCCCCTTCACCTTCTCTGCTTTAAGAACAACCCCAGCTTTTTCAGTCTATCCATGTAACTGAAATCTCATCCCTGAAACCATTCTTGTACATCTTTTCTGCACCCTCTCTAAGGCCTTCACATCTTTCCTTCCCAGAATTGGACATAATTGAGGCTGAAACTGTGTTTTATAAAGGTGGTTCATTTCTTTGCTTTTGTACTCTCTGCCTCTTTATGAAGCCCAGGATCCTGTATGCTATTTTTAACCGTTTTCTCAACCTGCCCTGCCACCTTCGAAGATTTGTGCACATCTACCCCCCAGGTGTCACTGTTCATCTACCCCTTTAGAATGGCATCCTTTAGTTTATATTTCCTCGCCTCACACTTTTCTGCATTAAATTTCATCTGCCACTTGTTTGCCCATTCCACTTGTCTGTCTGTCTTGAAGTCTTGCTATCCTGTTCACTGTACTTCCTAACTCTTAAGTCATTAACATCAAGAAAAGCAGTGGTCCTAGTATCGACCCTTTGAACACCGCTGTATACCTTCCTATAATTTGAAAAGCAACCATTCACCACTACTGTTTTGTCACTTAGCCAATTTCATATTCATGCTGTCACTGTCTTTTATTCCATGGGCTGCAACTTTGCTGGCAAGCCTATTAAGTGGCACTATATCAAATACCTTTTTTGGAAGTCCATGTACACCATTACAACCACATTACCTTCATCAACTCTGAGCTTTGATGAAGTAACAATCAAGTTAGTTAAATACTATTTGCCATTAACACATCTGTGCTGGCTTTCCTTAATTAATCCAGACTTGTCCAAGTGACTGTTAATATTGTCCCTGATTTTCGTTTCGAAAAGCTTCCCCACTACCAGGGTTAAACTGACTGGGCTGTAGTTGCAGGGGTTTATCCTTGCACCCTTTTTTTTGAACAAGCATGTAACATTTGCAATTCTCAAGTCCTCTGGCACCAGCCCTGTAGCCAAGGAGGATTGGAAGATTATGGCCAGTACCTCTGCAATTTCCACCTTTACTTCCCTCAGCGTCCTGGTGACTTAGCTACTTTATGTACAGCCAGCCTTTCTAGTGCCACTTTTTTCCCCCCCACATCCAGTATCCCGACTACCTCCTTTTCAGTGACTTTGACAGCATCACCATCCTTGGTAAAGACTGATGCAAAGTACTAATTTAGTACCTGAGCCATGCCCTCTGCCTCAGTGTAGGTCTCCATTTTGGTTCCTAATTGGCCCCACCCCTCTTGCTGCTAGTTTACTATTTATATGCCTATAGATTTTTTTGGATTTTGGCTGTCATTCTATTCTCCTACCCTCTCTTTGCCCTTATTTTCTTTTTCACTTCTTCTGAACTTTCTAGAGTTAGCTTGATTCTCAGATGTATTCTTGACCTGACATCTGTCATACACACTTTTTTTTTTTCTCTCTCTCTCTCTCTCTCTCGTAATTCCAGGGAGCTTTTGCTTTGGTTGCCTTATATTTTTCCCCTCATGGAAATGTACCTTGAATACCCAAGCCACCCCTTCTTTAAGGCAGCCCATTGTTCAATTACAGTTTTCCCTGCCAATCTTTCATTCCAATTTACCCAGGCCAGATCTATTCTCAACCCACTGACATTGGCTTTCCTCCAATTAAGTATTTTTAGTCGCTTGCTCCCTGTCCTTTTCCATATCTAGTCTAAACCTTATGATACTGTAATCACTGTTTCCCCCCCCCCTACTGACACTTGCTCTACTTGACCCATCTCATTTCTCTAGAACCAAATCCAGCAATGCCTTCATCGTTGGACTGGACACGTACTGATCAAGAAAATTCTCCTGAACACTTCAGAAATTCACCACCTTCCCCCCCCCCCTCTACATTATTATCCCAGTCTACATTAGGACAGTTGAAGTCTCCCAATATCACTACTCTATAGTTCTTGCACCTCCTGTAACTTTGCTGCAAATTTGCTCCTCCGTATCCTTTGCACTAGTTGGCCTATAGAATACACCTCTATTGTTTCTTAACTTGAAATTGATTGTGTCCTTGACACTTCCAGGACATTTGTGTGTGCTCGCTCTCAATCAATACTGTCATATCATTTCCTTTGTTCCCTATCTTTCCTGAATACCTTGTATCGAGGAATATTCAGTATGCTATCCTGCTGTTTGTTGAGCCAGGTTTCTGTTATCACCACACCATATTCCCTTTTGCGCCTGCAATGTGCCAATATTTACCACGTTTCGTGCATTCTCACATGCACTGTAAACCTATCTTAGACCACCTTGTATTTTTCGTCTGACTCGCCTAATACTGTACTATTACTCCAGTGCTATCTGTCTCTCCCATTCCTTTGTGTACCTTTCTTTCTAATGCTACATCCTGGTGCCTATCCCCCTGCCAAATTAGTTTAACCCCCCCCTCCCCCCACCCACCCAAACGGAATTAGCAAACACTCTGCACAGACCCTGGTCCCAGCTCTGTGATGCAATCCTGTACAGGACCCACTGCCCCAGGAATCTAAAGCCCTACCATCTGCACCACCTCTCCAGCCACTCATTCATCTGCTCTATCCTCCTATTTCTATATCTGGGAGTAATCTGGACATTGCTTCCTTTTTGAGGTCTTGCTTTTTAATCTCTTTCCTAGCAAACTCTGCCTGCAGGTCATCATCCCTCTTTTTCTACCTAAATCATGGATATGGACCATGACCTTTGGCTATTCACCCTCTGCCCCCTTCAGAATGTTCTGGAGTCGCTCCATAACATCCTTGACCCTGCCAACATACCATTGTGGAATCATGTCTACGGCTGCAGAAATGCCAGTTTGTTGCCCTAACACTCATCTATCACTTTTGCTTTCCTGATCTTTCTCTTTCACCTGTGGTGCCATGGACCTGACTCTGGCTGAACTCCCCATGGGAACAATTGCCCTCATCAGCATTCAGTATTGAATTCTGGTTAGAGAGCAAGAAGCACTCAGACAAGGACCGGACGAGTAGTGCAGGAGTCTCCTGACAGTCACCCATTTCCCTCTCTGCACACTTGCACTGGGATGACCACCTCCTGAAACGTGCTAGCCACGTAGCTCTCAGCTTCACAGATGCACCGCAGTGATGCCAGCTGCTGCTCAAGATCTGAAATCTTGAGCACCTCCAGCTGTTGACACTTCCTGCAGATGTAGTTGTCCAGGACACCGGAAGTATCCTGGAGTTCCCACATGATTCAAAATGTGCATTCCACAGGACATAGATGCCCTGCCATGCCTCTACTTAATAGACTGAGTAACTTAACAGAAATAAACTTCAGAAATCACCAACTACTCACCAATCCACTCTGTCCTTTGCGCTGACGTCGCTTACCTTGCTCCCTGACACACGTGCTCCTTCAGGGTTCTTAGGCCTACTTTTATATGCAGCCGATCCTTTTGCTGTCCTGCAGATCTGCTCTCATGTCTATTAACTTGGAGATCTTGGGTTCTCCACGATCAGACATCTCCACTGCCTTTTGGTGAGTGCACTTGGGCCCAGCAGCCCTATCCATTTTGAGGCCCCTTATTTCCTGGATTATGTGAATTCACTGACATTCTCAACTTTAGTGTCAACTATGTTGTCTTAATAGTGACCGAGGCAAAGTACCCATTTAATACCTCTGCCATGTCCTGGGAGTTCACCAGAGTTTGCCTTGTTTCCTGGAAGGAATCTAAGGACTCAAAGGCAATAAAATATTCCAAACATGGCTTTAAAAACATTTTTTTAAACACTTTGCTATTGGGTTAGTCTCAGATTATAGATAACTTTTCACTGTCCTTCCCTGCTTGATCATCACCCCATCCACACTGATTTAACTGGGCATAATATCTCCCATGAATTTGTTGCTCTACTTTCATACCAGTTGCTGACCAACACAGCACTTTCTCAGTCTGAGCTCCAGTCCTAATGTGAGGCTTGAACCCACAGCCTACTGAGCTGTGCTGATACAAGATATTATAAGAGGCTGGTATAATTGTATGTATTGATGTGATTGTTCCTTCCTTCGAGGCTGGAGTTAGAAGTTGTCTAACATTGTTGTGTAGCTCATTCCTTTTACACTTCAAAGCCGTGGGGCACCTTTTACTGCATGCTCTCCAGCACTTTTTTGTTGTGACTAGAATTAAATGTAGTACTCAGTGTGGTTTGATTGCATTGAGCCTTGCTGAAACCTTTGGAGAATTGTACATCTCAACATTTATTGCTTTTCTAAAATTGCTTTGCTTTATGGCTGGATATTGAAAGTGGTGGTTTGGAATGCTTTCCAAGTTTCACTTCCAGCAGATATTCCCATGATTTATTTTTTGTATATCAAGTGTGTTCTTGGAGCCACTTGCTGAAATGTGTTTTTTTTTGTAGGTTGCTCATGAGAAAACCATAACTTTGGAATGGATACAGAAGTATGAGGAAAGTCTTGCACAGTGTGCAGAAATGAAGTAAGGATACCTTGTGTTTTTTTTTGTAATTTTGGCTATTGAAAACCAATGTAATCTTGGCAATAGACTAACAGTCTTGTCATCTTGTGTATCTTTTGTAGAAAAATTGTTAACGAATATTCTGAGACAACCTTTCAAATGATGGGTGAGTTTTATTGCTGTTTTAGTTACTACAGGTAATAAGAATATGTAGCTTGGAATAGTTGAATTCCTCTTCACAATTGAAACTTGAGCTAAGTTACAAAACTTGCACATTTTGGTACTGCATCCTTTTTTTGGAAGATGTGTTGAGCATATTGTCTTATCAAGTGACTGGTTGAAATTGTAGATTTTTTTTTTCTTGAATTTTGAAACTATATATTTCAGAGGCAGCTGACAAAAAGAGTGAATTGGCCAAGGCCGAGCTGGAAAAAGTAACAGAAGAAAAACGACAAACCTTAAAGGAACTAAACTCAGTTGAAAATTCAATGTCTGAATTGTTCAAGCGATTTGAGAGACAGAAGGAAGCACTTGAGGGTTACAAAAAGGTAAGTCTGCTTCAAAAAAGGTAATTTATACTTTTTTTTAAAGCCACAGCTTATGACAGGATTGCAATCCTCTTAGGCAGAAAATTGAAGGCTTATCATTGGTTGTGAAATGTGTGGTCTCCTCCGGTCATGAGGCTTTTATCCTATTGTTGCCAAGCTTTTTAGTTTGTTTTTCTTACACACTGAACTGGTGTTAGGATTTAATGAGTCATTTTTGGCCTGGTGTATCTTTAACCTCCATCTCCAAAGGCTATTCTGTTTTTGCAAGGTGCCTCACTGAAATATATGTATGGTGAGAAAATGGGGCAGAGAAGCAAAACAAAAATGGCTTGCCCTTGTACACTGAAGAGCTACACTGATGTGAAACTTTGATCTTGTACAGTGTGTTGGAGCACACTGCAAGTGCAGTATAGTGCAATGGGCTTGTAGTTCCCCTTGTGCATGAGCAATGATCAGTTCTATGCTATTGGAGGTGGTGAAGGAATGCCAGTAACTTGAACACAAGGAAGGAAAACATCTGCAGGGGTTTTACCAACTACTGCATATCCTTGCATCTTTGATCAGCTTTGCCTGCTTGTTCCTGGGTACCCATTATTTTCCTTTGTGGCATTGCACATGGGAGTCCAGACTAAATGTAGTCATCAGGTGAAATAAAGTTAGTGTTGAATACTGGACCAGGCTCTGTACTGCAGACCAAATTCTGTCCCCTTTTAGTCATGCATTCTCCCCGCCTGTTATATTTTGACAGTCAATCTTGTGGCAGCTTGAAGTAGAAAAACTTGATTGCTGCATAGGAAGCTCCACAATACAGTGAGGTGCTGGGCACAACAGCACCATCCTGGGGTGGAGGGTGTAAGAGTAACCAGTTTAAATGGATAGTTTCCATTAAATGTGGACATAGGAATTTCTTGTGATGGATTAACGAAGTAAGGTTTTGTAAACCACAAGTGCATGCAGATATGATTTAATATTTCAAGTGTTTATCAAATTATTCCCCAAATGCCAACATAATCCCATGGAATAAAAGGCAGTGGCAGCATGGATACAAAATTGGCTGAGTGATTGGAAACAGTGGTTATTCGGACTGGAGGAAGGTGGCATTCCCTGGATAGTAAGACTTCAAGATGTGCCACATATCTGCCCACATGAAATTTAATACAGAAAAGTGCAAAGTAATAGTTTGGCAGGCAGAACAAGGAGGCAATATAAACTAAAGGCTACTATCCTGAAGGGGCTGCGTGAACAGAGACCTGGGGGTATATGTGCACAAATAGTTGAAGGTGGCAGGGCAGGCTGAGAAAGCAGTGCATAAAAAAAAAACACAATCCTGTCCTTTATAAATAGAGGCATATGTAATCCGAGCCATCATAAATAGAGGCATAGAGTACAAAAGCAAGGAATTTGTGCTGAATACAACACTGGTTCAACCTCCACTGGAGTATTATCAAATTCTGGGCATTGCACTTTGGGGAGGATGTGAAGGCCTTTGAGGGTGCAGAAAAGATTTGCGTTTCCAGGAATGAGGGACTTCAGTTATGTGGAAAAGCTGGGGTGGTTCTCCTTTAGAACAGAGGAGATGTGATATAGATGTTCAAAATCATGAGTGGTCTAGACAGAGTAGATAAAGAGAAACTGTTCCCATTGGCAGAAGGGTCGAGAACCAGGGTTTTGTTTTTAAGGTGACCAGAACCAAAGGTGACGTGAACACTTTTACGCAGCGAATGGTTAGGATCTAGAATGCACTGCCTGAAAGGGTGGTGGAGGAAGATTTAATCTTGGCTTTCAAAAGGGAATTGGATAATTACCTGATTTTGGAGGGGGTGGGATGCAGGGTGGGGAGTAAAGGGCAGGAAGTGAGACTAGCTGAAGTGCTCTTGGAGCTGGCACAGGCTCAACAGGCCAAATGGCCGTTCTGTGTTGTAACCATTCTGATTGTATTTCTTTTGTCGTTCCTTCTGCTTTCTAAAGAGCTGTACCTGTTGACCTTCACCTCCATTTCCCAAAACTTACCCCTTGGTCTCCATTAGCTGCATTTACCACATACTAGCCTCCTACTCTAACACCTGTGATTTCCTGGGTTCTTATTTCCAGTCAGCGAAGTTGTTTTAGCCCTTGTGTCCATGTCCAATGTCTCGGAACTACAACATGACATCACCAATATTCACATCTGTTGACAAATTGGAATTACTGTCAGAGGTGTAAATTTCCATGTTTTTCCCCCTGCCCCTGTATGGGTTTAGAATGAAGAAACTCTAAAGAAATGTGTTCAAGATTATCTTGCCAGGATTAAGAAGGAAGAGCAGAGGTACCAGGCTCTGAAAGTTCATGCTGAAGAAAAATTGAATCAGTGAGTATTCTTGTGGTTTTATAGCTTCATTATTTAAATTTCAATTTGTCAACTGCACATTGAAAATAACATTTTGGCTCGATCAACTTTAAATAATACATTAAATACACAAGGAAACTAGGTACCACAGCAGGTTAAATGATCTGCCATTTCATGACTTTTATCCCAGAGGTCAGCTGTGGTTTTGAGCCCAGGTCTTGTTCACTGTAAGGGGCCAGTCTTTATCATGGACATTATTTAAATGAAAAATGTTCAGTTTCTCAGCACATGTACCTTAAACTCATAGTAAAGCTGCACTACAGGCAATAGTGTCGAGACTTAAAACAATGCAGCACTCCCTAGGAACTATAGTTAAGTGCCATCTATGTTAAACTGTCCACCATTCAGGTGGGTGGCACTATTGGGCATTGTCCTGGTCAATATTATCTCCAAATGCACCACCAATAATAGATTTTAAATGGTCATTTGTTCATTAGCTGTTAATTTGCACCGTCGGATCCTACAATGTCTACACAGCAAGCCCATGGGATCCAGGGTAAAGTGGCAAGTTGGATCCAAAATTGGTTTCAAGGCAAGAAGCAAAGTGTAATGGTTGGGTGTTTTTGAGATGAAAGCTGTTTCCAGTGGGGTTCTGCAGGGCGCAGTACTAGGTTCCTTCCTTTTTTGTGGGTATATCCATGATTTAGACTTTAATGTAGGGGATATGATTGCGGTTTGCAGAGGATACTAAAATCGGCTGTGTGGTTGAAGAAAGCTGTAGACTGCAGAAAGATATCAATGAACTGGTCAAGTGGGCATAACCATGGCAAATGGAATTCAATCTGGGGGTGAGGGTAATGCATTTTGGGAGGGCTAACGAGGCAAGGGAATACACATTAAATGGTACGACAAGTGTAGAGGAACAAAGGGACCTTGGTGTGCATGACCACAGATTGCTGAAGGTAGAAAAATTTGTAGATAAGGTGGTTGAGAAGGCATATGGACCACTTGATTTTATTAGCTGAGGCATACAATAAAAGAGATGGGAGGTTATGGTTGATCTGTATAAAACACTAGTTAGGCCACAGTGAGAACTGCATGCAGTTCTGGGCACCACATTACCTCTAGTGCAATCACAGCTTTCCTGTAGAGGAGATTTATGAGGATATTACATAGAAACATAGAAAATAGGTGCAGGAGTAGGCCATTCGGCCCTTTGAGCCTGCACCACCATTCAATAAGATCATGGCTGATCATTCAACTCAGTACCCCTTTCCTGCTTTCTCTCCATCATGGCAATCAGTCTGGTGAACCTTTGCTGCACTCCCTCAATAGCAAGAATTCCTTCCTCATATTAGACCAAAACTGAAAATATTCCAGGTGAGGCCTCACCAAGGCCTTGTACAACTGCAGTAAGACCTCCCTGCTCCTATACTCAAATGCCCTAGCTATGAAGGCCAACATACCATTTGCTGCCTTCACCATCTGCTGTACCTGCATGCCAACTTTTAATGACTGATGAACCATGACACCCAGGTCTCGTTGCACCTCCCCTTTTCCTAATCTGCTTCCATTGATATTCTGCCTTTGTGTTTTTGCCACCAAAGTGGATAACCTCACATTTATCCACATTATACTGCATTGTTCTAGGGGAGGTGGGACCAGTACAAACCGGACGGTCTGCACCTGGTCAGGACCGGAACTAATGTCCTAGGGGGAGTGTTTGCTAGTGCTGTTGGGGAAGAGTTAAACTAATATGGCAGGGGGATGGGAACCAATGCAGGGAGACGGAGACAAAAAGGAGGCAAAAGCAAAAGACAGAGGAGATGAGGGAAAAGTGGAAGACAAAGGGCCACTGTACAGCAAAATTCTAAAAGGATAAAGGGTGTTTAAAAAAACAAGCCTGAAGGCTTTGTGTCTTACTGCAAGGAGTATCCGCAATAAGGTGGGTGAATTAACTGTGCAAATAGATGTTAACAAATATGATGTGATTGGGATTACGGAGACGTGGCTCCAGGATGATCAGGGCTGGGAACTCAACATCCAGGGGTATTCAACATTCAGGAAGGATAGAATAAAAGGAAAAGGAGGTGGGGTAGCATTGCTGGTTCAAGAAGAGATTAATGCAATAGTTAGGAAAGACATTAGCTTGGATGATGTGGAATCTATATGGGTAGAGCTGCAGAACACAAAAGGGCAAAAAACGTTAGTGGGAGTTGTGTACAGACCTCCAAACAGTAGTAGTGATGTTGGGGAGGGCATCAAACAGGAAATTAGGGGTGCATGCAATAAAGGGTGACTTTAATATGCATATAGATTGGGCTAGCCAAACTGGAAGCAATATGGTGGAGGAGGATTTCCTGGAGTGCATAAGGGATGGTTTTCTAGACCAATATATCGAGGAACCAACTAGGGGGGAGGCCATCTTAGACTGGGTGTTGTGTAATGAGAGAGGATTAATTAATAATCTCATTGTGCGAGGCCCCTTGGGGAAGAGTGACCATAATATGGTGGAATTCTGCATTAGGATGGAGAATGAAACAGTTAATTCAGAGACCATGGTCCAGAACTTAAAGAAGGGTAACTTTGAAGGTATGAGGCGTGAATTGGCTCGGATAGATTGGCGAATGATACTGAAGGGGTTGACTGTGGATGGGCAATGGCAGACATTTAGAGACCGCATGGATGAACTACAACAATTGTACATTCCTGTCTGGCGTAAAAATAAAAAAGGGAAGGTGGCTCAACCGTGGCTATCGAGGGAAATCGGGGATAGCATTAAAGCCAAGGAAGTGGCATACAAATTGGCCAGAAATAGCAGCGAACCGGGGACTGGGAGAAATTTAGAACTCAGCAGAGGGGGACAAAGGGTTTGATTAGGGCAGGGAAAATGGAGTACGAGAAGAAGCTTGCAGGGAACATTAAGGCGGATTGCAAAAGTTTCTATAGGTATGTAAAGAGAAAAAGGTTAGTAATGACAAACGTAGGTCCCCTGCAGTCAGAATCAGGGGATGTCATAACTGGGAACAAAGAAATGGCAGACCAATTGAACAAGTACTTTGGTTCGGTATTCACTAAGGAGGACACAAACAACCTTCCGGATATAAAAGGGGTCAGAGGGCCTAGTAAGGAGGAGGAACTGAGGGAAATCTTTTAGTTGGGAAATTGATGGGATTGAAGGCCGATAAATCCCCAGGGCCTGATGGACTGCATCCCAGAGTACTTAAGGAGGTGGCCTTGGAAATAGCGGATGCATTGACAGTCATTTTCCAACATTCCATTGACTCTGGATCAGTTCCTATCGAGTGGAGGGTAGCCAATGTAACCCCACTTTTTAAAAAAGGAGGGAGAGAGAAAACAGGGAATTATAGACCAGTCAGCCTGACCTCAGTAGTGGGTAAAATGATGGAATCAATTAATAAGGATGTCATAGCAGCGCATTTGTAAAATGGTGACATGATGGGTCCAAGTCAGCATGGATTTGTGAAAGGAAAATCATGCTTGACAAATCTTCTGGAATTTTTTGTGTTTCCAGTAAAGTGGACAAAAGAGAACCAGTTGATGTGGTATATTTGGACTTTCGACAAGGTCCCACACAAGAGATTAATGTGCAAAGTTAAAGCACATGGGATTGGGGGTAGTGTGCTGACGTGGATTGAGAACTGGTTGTCAGACAGGAAGCAAAGAGTAGGAGTAAATGGGGACTTTTCAGAATGGCAGGCAGTGACTAGTGGGGTACCGCAAGGTTCTGTGCTGGGGCCCCAGCTGTTTACATTGTACATTAATGATTTAGATGAGGGGATTAAATGTAGTATCTCCAAATTTGCGGATGACACTAAGTTGGGTGGCAGTGTGAGCTGCGAGGAGGATGCTATGAGGCTGCAGAGTGACTTGGATAGGTTAGGTGAGTGGGCAAATGCATGGCAGATGAAGTATAATGTGGATAAATGTGAGGTTATCCACTTTGGTGGTGAAAACAGAGAGACAGACTATTATCTGAATGGTGACAGATTAGGAAAAGGGGAGGTGCAACGAGACCTGGGTATCATGGTACATCAGTCATTGAAGGTTGGCATGCAGGTACAGCAGGCGGTTAAGAAAGCAAATGGCATGTTGGCCTTCATCAGGGGATTTGAGTCCAGGGGCAGGGAGGTGTTGCTACAGTTGTGCAGGGCCTTGCTGAGGCCACACCTGGAGTATTATGTACAGTTTTGGTCTCCAAACTTGAAGGACATTCTTGCTATTGAGGGAGTGCAGCAAAGGTTCACCAGACTGATTCCTGGGACGGTGGGACTGACCTATCAAGAAAGACTGGATCAACTGGGCTTGTATTCACGAGTTCAGATGAATGAGAGGGGACCTCATAGAAACGTTTAAAATTCTGACGGGTTTAGACAGGTTCGATGCAGGAAGAATGTTCCCAAGGGTTATGGCGAGAAAGCAGGAAGGGGGTACTGAAGTTTCATGTTCAGCCATGAACTCATTGAATGGCGGTGCAGGCTAGAAGGGCTGAATGGCCTGCTCCTGCACCTATTTTCTATGTTTCTATCTATGTTTCTATGTTGGAAGTCCAGAACCAGGGGTCACAGTCTAAGGATAAGGGGTAAGCTATTTAGGACCGAGATGAGAAACTTCTTTACCCAGAGAGTGGTGAACTTGTGGAATTCTCTACCACAGAAAATAGTTGAGGCCAATTCACTAAGTATATTCAAAAGGGAGTTAGATGAAGTCCTTACTACTCGGGGGATCAAGGGGTATGGCGAGAAAGCAGGAATGGGGTACTGAAGTTGCATGTTCAGCCATGAACTCATTGAATGGTGGTGCAGGCTAGAAGGGCTGAATGGCCTACTCTTGCACCTATTTTCTATGTTTCTATCTGCCAAGTGTTTGCCCACTCACCTGTCAAGTCATCCTGCAGCCTCTTGGCATCCTCCTCATTGCTCACAGCGCCAACCAGCTTAGTGTCATCTGCAAACTTAGAGATTCAATTCCTTCATCTAAATCATTAATGTATATTGTAAATAGCTGGGGTCCCAGCACTGAGCCCTGCGGCACCCCACTAGTCACTGCCTGTCATTCTGAAAAGGACCTGTTTATCCTGACTCTCTGCTTCCTGTCTGCCAACCAGTTCTCTCTCCAGGTCAGTATATTACCCCCAATACCATGTGTTTTAATTTTGCATACCAATCTCTTGTGTGGGACCTTGTCAAAAGCCTTTTGAAAGTCCAAATACATCACATCCACTGATTCTCCCTTGTCCACTCTACTCGTTGCATCCTCAATTCTAGAAGATTTGTCAAGCATGATTTCCCTTTCATAAATCCATGCTGACTTGGACTGATCTTGTCACTGCTTTCCAAATGCGCTGTTATTTCATCTTTAATAATTGATTCCAACATTTTCCCCACTAATGTCAGGCTAACTAGTCTATAATTACCTGTTTTCCCTCTTTCCTCTTTTCTTAAAAAGTGGTGTTACATTAGCTAACCTCCAATCCATAGGAACTGATCCCGAGTCGATAAATTGTTGGAAAATGATCTCCAATGCATCCACTACTTCTCAGTCTGCATCCCAGAGTACTAAAGGAAGTGGCCCATCAGGCCCTGGGGATTTATTGGCGTTCAATCCCATCAATTTCCCTAACAATTTCCCGCCTAAAGGATTCATAAATTAAAGTAATTGGCAGAGGGAATTTGAGGGGAATTGTTTTCACTTGGATGTGCACTTGAAGTGCCGTAACCTACAAGGCTGTGGACCAAGAGCTGGATAGTGGGATTAGGCTGGGTAACTTTTGGTTGACCGGCGCAGCCACGATGGGCCGAAATGCCCTCCTTCCATGCTGTAAATTTCTATGAAAACCATTTCTTTCCATGTAATTGGCACTTAACCCTTGGTTGAGGATTGATCTAATTGATGCCTTTAAAATGATAAAGGAAGAAATGATTCCCTGATGGAAGATCAAGAGGGCATAAAATTAGAGCTGGGCCATTTGGGAGTGAACTTGGCAAGCACTTTCTTAAGGAGGGTATTGGCAATCTGCAATGATTTCCCTTTCCCCATGCCCCAACGTGTGGCTGCTGGGTGAATTGGATTTTGAGCACCAGATTTTTATTCGGTAAGGAGTATCCAGGAATATGGATCCAAGGTGTTTAACTGGAGCTTGAGGTACAGATTGAATGGCCTACTCGTGCTTTGAGTAACACATGCTTTATGCATGTTACAGCAGCAAGTATGAGACATGTAACAAATTGGAGTTCCGTAATGACATTTGTTTACTATAATATCTAACCCTTTTTTCCTGTTCCTGAAAAGAGCAAATGAAACCATTGCAGAAGTACGTAACAAATTCAAGGCCGAGATTGCTGCTCTCCAGGCTCAGCTGCGCAAGGAGCAAATGAAAGCCAATTCCATGGAAAGGAGTCTGGAAGAGATGGTGCGTTTATTTTTAAATTTGCTACAGATCCGTTTACTTGTACAGCCTTTGTAGGTGTATATCTTCAGGTATTCAAGATTCATTTTCCACATCACCTTGATACCCCTCTGAATAAATCATTGAATATTGGAGGCCATTTAAGGAAAACCACAATTTCTGCTTCTCCCTTTTTGATTTCCCCCCAGTACCTCCCTCCATGTCATTCAACTAGCATTTGAAATGACCTCCTTATTCTTTGTGAAAGCAATTATCAGGAATTTTCTTGTTTACATCTGACAATGCTGTTGATCTGAGCCTACTTCTCCCCCCCCCCCCCCCCTCCAAATATTCTCTTGGCTTGTCTTTAAGTCATACTAGGGGTTTATCTAATTTATCCTTGTAGCTTTGGAGATTAACTCAGCCTCCAGAGCTTGGCTGTTTTTTAAGCTGACTAAACTGGGCCCAGTAATGTGTAATTTGATTAGAACATTAGTTTCATCACAACCTTGTAACATGCATAATGTTTGCTTACAGTTCCATAGGTCTTTACATAACTACTTAATTGGCCACAATTCCTCCAGTGATGGGATTTTTATACAGTGGTCTATGATCTAAAAGATATCCAGAAAGCAAAGAGCATGAAAGAATGTTAACTAAAATCAAGGATAACCCAGAGGTTTTATAAATACCTTAAGAGCAAGAGGATAACTAGAGAAAGAATGGGGCCTATTAGTGACCACAAAGGAAATTTGTGTGTAGAGCCAGAAGATGTGGGTATGATTCTTTGTGAAAACAGATGCAACATATTCATTAACGAGGGGCGATGCAGACTTTGCAATGAGGGAGGAGGCGTGTGAAATATAGACCACATAAATGTAGAGGAAGTATTAACATGCTTTGAAAGTGGGTAAATCCCCAGGCCCGGATGAAATATATCCTAGGCTGTTGAGAAGCAAAAGAGGAAATGGAGGCTCTGGCCATCATTTTCCAGGCCTCTCTGGCTACAGGTGTGGTGCCAGAGGATTGAACATAAGAATTAGGAACAGGAGTAGGCCATCTAGCCCCTCGAGCCTGCTCCACCATTCAACAAGATCATGGCTGATCTGTGTGCTGAGGGCTACTAATGTTTGTAACTTTGTTTAAAAAGGATAGACCGAGTAATTACAGACCAGTCAGCCTAACCTCCGTGGTGGGGAAAATTATTGGAAAAAATAATCCTGAGGGACAGGATAAATCTTCATTTGGAAAGACATTGATTGATCAAGGACAGTCCACATGGATTTAAGGGAAGGTCGTGTCTGACTAACTTGATTGAATTTTGAGTGCAGGTAACCAGGAGGGTTGATGAGGGCAATGCATATGATGTCGTGTATATGGATTTTAGCACAGCTTTTGATAAGGTCCCACATGGCAAACTGGTCCCAAAAGTAAAAGCCCATGGGATCCAGGGTAAAGTAGCAAGTTGGATCCAAATTTGTCTGAGGCAGGAAGCAAGGGTAATGGTTGATTGTTTTTGTGACTGGAGGGTTGTATCCAGTGGGGTTCTGCAGGGCTCAGTGCTGGGTCCCTTGCTTTTTTGTGGTATATATCAATGACTTGGACTTGAATGTTGGGGGTATGATTAAGAAGTTTGCAGATGACACTAAAATAAGCTGTGGTTGATAATGAAGAAAGCTGCTGTGGATTGCAGGGAGATATCAATGTACTGGTCATGTGGGTGGAACAGTGGCAAATGGAATTCAATCTAGTTAAGTGTGAGGTAATCCATTTGGAGTTCTAACAAGGCAAAGGAACACACATTAAATGTTCCGACACTGAAAAGTGCAGAAGAACAAAGGGACCTTGGAGTGCAAGTCCACAAATCCTTGACGGTAATAGGCCAGGTAGATAAGGTGGTTAAAAAAGCATTTGGAATACTTGCCTTTATTAGTCCAGGCATGGAATACAAGAGCAAGGAGGTTATGCTTGAACTATATAAAACACTGGTTAGGCTGCAGCTGGAGTACGGAGTGCAGTTCTGGTCACCACATTACTGCAAAGATGTGATTGCACTGGAAAGGGTGCAGAAGAGATTTTCAGGAATGTTGCCTGTGAAAGATTGGAGATGCTGGGTTTGTTTTCTTTGGAACAGAGGAGGCTGACGGGTGTGGATAGGAAGGACCTTTTTTAAAGTTGCGGGGGGCAAATTTCTTCAGAGGGTAGTGGGGGTCTGGAACTCTCTGCCTGAAAGGGTAGTAGAGGCAGGAACCCTCACCAAATTTAAAATAATTGGAAGTGCACTTGAGGTGCTGTAACCTACAGGGCTATGGACCAAGAGTTGGAACGTGGGATTAGGCTGGATAGTTCTTGGTTGGCCGGCTTGGACACGATGGACCGAAATGGCCGCCTTCCGTTCTGTAAATTTCTCTGAACCAGGTGAAGTGACTTTTAAGCCAGGTTCTGTAGTGTGGATACTTGCACATAGATTTCAAGCCAAATCTATGTAACTTTTCTATTTTCTCCTTGTTGAATCATACTTGAAGATTATCTTTAAATCCTCTTGCCACTAGGTGGTGCTGTGGAATGACAACCACTAAGTTTCTGCAGCATGATCCAGAGCTGGGCAGTGTACCACTAATTCTGGGTGTATAAATGCTGCCACCCATGTACAAGAACCTGTTACTGCAGCAACATTGAAACATGGTTAAAATATAGGACCATGACTTTCCAGTCCTAACCATTTCATTGCAACAAAAATCTTACTAATTAAGTCACCATGATTTTGAAGTAGGTGTACATCTTTGTACATTTGACTGTCACTGGGATTTTGTGAGTGTACTTGAATGGGGTGGGGAGGAGCAAGAGACTTGGCAATACCTAGACTTGGTTGTGCCTTATGAGAACAAACAGCAGCATATTGAGTTCCTAGAATTTTAGTGCATTAAGGCCATTTTTTAACCATGACCCCAACCTGAACTCTGGCAAGAAAATGTTGTTTCTGACAGGACATTCCCGATCCTAACCACTCGCTGCTTAAAGAAACCTTTTCCTCATATCACCTTTGGTTCTTCTGCCAATCTGCTTAAATCTGTCTCCTAGTTCTCGACCCTTCTGCCAACTATCTACTCTGTCTTTACACCTCAAATCTTTTCTGCTCTAAAGAGAACAATCTCAGCTTCTCCAGTCTATCCACATAACTGAAGTCTCTCATCCCTGGCATAATTCTCGTAAACTTTTTCTGCACCCTCTAAGGCCTTCACATCCTTCCTAAAGTGAGGTGCCCAGAATTGGGCAATACTCCCATTGAGGCCAAACCAGTGTTTATAGGTTCATTGTAACTTCCTTGCTTTTGTACTCTGCCTCTATTTTTGAAGCCAAGGATCCCACAAGTTTTTTTTTAAACTGCTTTCTTGCCATGCCGCCTTCAATTTGTGAACATATACCCCCAGGTCTCTGTGCACCCCCTTTAGGAATATACCTATTAGTTTATATTGCCTCTTGTATCATTTCACACAAGTTAAATTTCATGTGCCTCATGTCTGCCCATTCCACCAGCCTGTCTGTCCTCTTGAAGTCTATCACTATCCTCCTCACTCTTCACTATACTTCCAAGTTTTGTGTGATCTACATGTTTTGAAATTGTGCCGAGTACACCCACATCCAAGTCATGAGATAGCAAGAAAAGCAGTGGTCTTAGTACTGACCCCCTGGGGAGCACCTTCCTCCTGTGCAAAAAGCAACTGTTCACCACTACTCTACTCTGCTTTCTGTCACTCATTTAGCCTACCTTGTATCTATGCTGCCATTATTCCATGGGCTTCAACTTTTTTGTCTAGCCTATTATATCACACTTTGTCAAATGCAATTTGGAAATCCATGTCCACTGCATTGCCCTCGTCAACCTTCTCTCCTCATCAAAAAAAACTCCATCACGTTGGTTGAACATGATTTGCCTTTAACAAATCTCTGGCTCTCAATTGCTTCACACTTGTCCAACTGATTCTTTTATCCCTGATTGTTTTTTCAAAAAGCTTTCCCACTACTGAGGTTAAACTGACTGGCCTGTAGTTGCTGGGTTTATCTTTACACCATTGTTCAAAAAGAGGGTGTAACATTTGCAGTTCTTCAGTCCTCTGGCAGCACCCCAGTTTCTAAGGAGGATTGGAAGATTATGGCCAGCACCTCTGCAATTTCTTCCTTCTCTTCCCTCAATCTCCTAGGATGCAGTACAGTGAAGTACAGCCAGCCTTTCTAGTACCTTGTCTTTATCCATTCGTATCCCATCCAGTATCTTCTGTACCTCCTTTACTATGTTATGGCTGCAGCATCTTCCTTGATGAAGATGGATGCAAAGTACTCATTTAGTACCTCAAGTATACCATCTGCCTCCATGAGTAGGTCTCCTTTTTGATCCTTAATTGGCCATGCCCCTCCTCTTACAGCCTGTTCCTATATATATGCTGAAGACTTTTGGATTCCCTTTGGCTGCCAATCTGTTCTCACACCCTCTCTGCCCCTTTTTTTTTTCTATTTCACTTGAGCTTTCTATATTTAGCCTGATACTCTGATTTAGTTTTTCTTAACATGTTTACAAATTGTGGTAAACTAGTGACTGTTGCCTGCATTGGTAAACTGTCTCGTTCTGATACTTTTGCTTTTGTGAAAGAACTGAATTGATGTGCTATGGCTTCCTCATTATTAGCTACTAATTATCCACTTCCATGCTCCGATCAGTAAATCCCACAAACCATTTTTGTTTTCTAATTTCTGCTGATCAAATGTGGAGGTTGAAGTGAATTTGGAAAGGGTGGAAGTAATGCAGCTTGTTCATCGATAGGATTACTGTAGTCTAGTGGCAAGATTACTGAATTTGTAATCCAGAGAACACAAGTTCAAGTATCACCATAGCAGTTTGAGAACTTGAATTCAGTCGAAAGAAACTGGTATATCTACAATTATTGTAAAAGCACAGTTTGTTCACTCTCTTCTATTCTCCGGGGAAGGAAACCTGCTGTTCTTACCCAGTCTGGTCTGTGACTCCAGTCTCAATGTGGTTGAGTCTTAACTGCCTGTCTAAGTGATTGAGCAAGCTGCTCAGCAGTTCAAGATAGCCCACTACTTCCCTGGGTGGGGAGGAGAGTGATGCCCACCTCTCAAAAGCCTAGAATTAAACACTAACACAAGTACAAGAAATAGGAGCAGGAGTAGGCCATTTGACCCTTCGAGCCTGTCTGCCATTTAATAAGATCAAGGCTGATCTGATTATGGACTCGACTCCACTTCCCTGCCTGCTCCCCATAACCCTTTATTCCCTTCTTGCTCAAAAATTTGTATCTCCGCCTTAAATATATTCAATGACTCAGCCTCTGGGGCAGAGTATTCCACAAGATGTACAACCCTCAGAAGAAATTATTATTCTTCTCAGTTTTAACTGGGTGGCCCCTTATTCTGAGATGATGCCCCCTAGTTTTAGTTTCTGCTGAGTGGAGATATCCTCTCTGCAGCCACCTTGTCAAGCCCTCTCATTATCTAAGTTTCAATAAGGTCACCTCATTCTTCTGAACTCCAATAAGTGTAGGCCCAACCTACTCGACCTATCTTGGGTCAACCCCCCCCCCCCCCCCCCCCCCCCAAATCTCCAGAATCAACCTAGTGAACCATCTCTGAACAGCCTCCAATGCAAGTGTATCCTTCCTTAAATACAGAGACCAAAGCTGCACGCAGTACTCCAGGCGTGGCATCACATACTCTAGAGTTATAGCAGGACTTCTCTGCTTTTATACTCTCTCTCTCCCCCTAGGCTATAAAAGTGCTAAATCAGTGATATGTGGCATTTTACAATATACAATGTGCCTGATTCTATTTTATACCTCTACAGACTAAAGAAAATGTGGAACTTTCAAAAATCTGTGATGATCTAATTTCGAAGATGAAGTTCTGATTTCTTTGTAAAAACTAATGTATCCTGCCCTGCTTCTTCAAACTCTCGACTATTATTTCTGCCTTTTTTAATGACTGAATGCATTTTATATGTTGCTAGAGAAAAATAAAGTTCAATATTCGAAGTCTGACTTTTTGTGGTTTGTGTACAAGCATTGCTGATAACCTTTGTGGTATCTTGTGGCAAACTTCCTCAGTAAATGTTAGAAATGTAATTAGCTTTCAAAGAATACAATGTGTCCATTTTTGATGACCAGTTGGAGAATACCTGGGTTGCTGAGTGACGAGCTCCATGTTGTCATTTGAAGTGGAACAAACATCCAGCATGTGACCAAATCATTGTAAATCCAATTACATGCTCATTCAAATGCCACCTGCAATAAGGTCAAGAATGGGAAGGCCATACTTTTCACTTGTGCTACAACTTCCTTAGCTTCAGCAATCTTTTCCACTGCTTTACCTAATGGATTGACCCAAATGTATATTGCATTGATTGGAGATATTCTTGTGTACTTATTTTAAACCTGTCCTTCTAACCATTGCCTTTTGAGTTCATCATTTAATACTTTAGAATTGTAACTAGAAATCTTTTCTCATTGTTCATTCCCCTTCACATACTGGATAGTATTTTCTGCACCCTCTCCAATCCATGTTGGTAATATTTTTAATTAAGAAAGAACTTGCATTTTTTTGGTACCTTTCACATCCTTGTGACATCTCAAAGCACTCCATAATAAAACAGAGTTCAGCCCATCATTCCTGTGCTGGCTCTTTGAAAGAGCTCTGGCCCTTCTTTCCCCATAGCCTTGCGCATTTTCTCTCCAGTATTTATCCAATTACCTTTTTGAAAATGGTTATTGAATCTGCGTTGACCACCAGGCAGTGCATTCCAGATCATGGTTTGTTGCATCATTTTTTTCCTTGTGCCTTTTTGCTAATTACCTTTTTTAAATTTGTGTTCTCTGCTTACTGACCTTTCTGCCACTGGAAATAGTTTTTCCTTATTTAACCCTTAATGATTTTTACCAACTATCAAATCTCCTTTTCTGGTTTCTCTAACCTCTCCATAATTGAAATCTTTCATCCCTGGTGCCATTGTAGTACATCATCTCTGCATCCTCAAGGCCTTGACTTCCTTCCCAAATTGGACAATACTCCAGCTGTGGCTGAAACTTTTATAAATGTTTAGCATAACTTCCTTGTTTTTGTACTCTGCCTCTATTCATAAGAACATAAGATAGGAGTAGGCCACTTGGCCCCTCGAGCCTGCTCTGCCATTTAACAAGATCATGGCTGATCTGATCATGGACTCAGCTCCACTTCCCTGCCTGCTCCCATAACCCTTTATTCCCTTATTGCTCAAATAATGCAACGGATCCCATGTCTTTTTAACTGCTGCCTTAACTTGTCCTGCTGCCTTCAAAGAGGTGTGTATGTATACCCCTAGTCTTTGTTCTTGCACCCCCTCAAATTGCATCATTTAGTTCATATTGCCTTTCTGAATTCTTCTGACCACAATGTATCACTTCACACTCTGGGCTTTAAATTTCTTCCACCATGTCTGCCCATTTTTACTAGTCTATGACCTGAAGTCTGATACTATCCTCCCTCGCTGGTGACTACAATTCCAAGTTTTGTCATCTGCAAACTTTGAAATTATGCCCTGTATACCCAAGACCAGGGCATTGTTGCGACCACTGCTTTTTGATGTGCATTAATGACCCCTGGGGAACACCACTGAACACTTTCTCCAGTCTGAAAAGCAAGCGTTCACCACTACAATTTTCCCTTGGCTAATGGCATTTCCACACAGCTGCTGCCCCTTTTTAATCCTATGGCATTCAATTTTACTAGCAAGTTGATTGTGGTACTAAAATGCTGTTTGAACTTCCATATATTGATCAGCCACACTACTCTCATCAACCCTCTATGTTGCTTCAAAGAATTAGTTATTCAAACATAATTTGCCTTTAACGAATCTCTTAGTTTTTGTCTATTAACCCATAATGTTTTGAAGTGTCAATTTTATCCTGGATTATTGTCTCAGTTGTCTCACCACCAATGTTGAGCACACTGGCATGTTGTTGCCAGCTTTTATTTTGTTGAATAGGGGTGTAACATTTGCAAGCCTCCAGTCCTCTGGCAGCATCCCAATCACGAAGATTGTGGCCAGAGCCTCCAATGTCCACCATTGCTTCCCTTAGCAACCTAGGATGCATCCCATCTGGACCAGGTTATCTTTGAGTGCTGTCAACCTCCTTATTTAAAAAAACCACCCCTTTTTTTTAAATTTTTATCCTACAATTTCTCTCATGACATTGGCTGCATCCTCTCTTAGTGAGGACAGATGCAAAGTCCTTATTTAATAACTCACCTGTGCCCTCTACCCCTCAGATCTGTTTTTGGTCTTTAATAGCTCCCACCCTTTTATGTTAGCTGCTAATCTATTCTCATGGATGCTGTGCCCCTCATGTTCTCCAGTTTTCTGTACTTTTTGTATGCAGCTTGGTTTTATACTGAATTATGATTCTGACTTGTCATAAATCTCCTTTTTTCCTGATTTGTTTTTCATCTGTTCGGTTCTCCAAGTACCTCCTAGCTTTGGATGCCATTCCTTCCCCCCTTTTGGGAATGTCTCTAGTCTGTACCCAAATTATATCTCTTTTTTTTGAAGGCCTCCCATTGCTCATTTACTGTTTTACCTACCAATCTTTGATTCCAATCTATCTGGGTCAGATCCATTTTCAACTCCCTGAAATTAGCTCTTCAAGCGGTTGAATATTTTCTCTCATTTGATTATTTTCCCTTGTTCTTTCTCTGTAACCATTCCAAACCTAATGTGATCACTGTTTCCCAAATGCTCCCCTACTGAAACGTGTTCCACTTGCCCTACTACATTCCCCAGGACTAGATTGAGCACTGCTTTTTTTTTCCTCATTGGGCTGGAAACACAGATCACCAATATTCTCTTGTGTACACTTCAGGAATTCCACTTATTTTTGTGGTTGAGGGTAATGTTGGCCATGAATCTTTAGTTTTCATTCAACAACTGCAGTGCATGAAACATGCAATATTTCAATTGTGGCTAAACAATGGTCTTGTACAAGTTCAGCATTACTCGCAGCTTGTGTGTTGTCCTGTAGACTGGCATATTAGTTTATTCTTTACAGTTATGAATGGGTCTAAACACTCTGGCAGCGGTGAGGCTGTTTGTTGACCAGTACCACGGCAGGTCAAAGAAGCATCTGAGAATGCTGCCGTAATGAATCCCTCCAGTGATGTTCTGTGCTTACGATGATTGGCCTCTTGACAACCTTGTTTTGGATAGGGCTCTTAATGCTGTACTTTGTTGAATGCTACCTTGATATTCAGGGCAATTACACTTGCCTCTCCTGGCATGCAGCTCTTGTGTCAATCTCTTAAAGGCCGAATGGAGAGTTATGGTGAGGTAAATAATGAATTGTTTCCTTTGAATTGTGATGAGGGAAACATTTTAAGAATTATGGCAAAATTTCATTGAGGTATCTTTCCACACGATTGAAATAGAAACATAGAAAATAGGTGCAGGAGCAGGCCATTCAGCCCTTCTAGCCTGCACCGCCATTCAATGAGTTCATGGCTGAACATGAAACTTCAGTACCCCCTTCCTGCTTTCTCGCCATAACCCTTGATTCCCCCGAGTAGTAAGGACTTCATCTAACTCCCTTTTGAATATATTTAGTGAATTGGCCTCAACTACTTTCTGTGGTAGAGAATTCCACAGGTTCACCACTCTCTGGGTGAAGAAGTTTCTCCTCATCTCGGTCCTAAATGGCTTACCCCTTATCCTCAGACTGTGACCCCTGGTTCTGGACTTCCCCAACATTGGGAACATTCTTTCTGCATCTAACCTGTCTAAACCCGTCAGAATTTTAAACGTTTCTATGAGGTCCCCTCTCATTCTTCTGAACTCCAGTGAATACAAGCCCAGTTGATCCAATCTTTCTTGATAGGTCAGTCCCGCCATCCCGGGAATCAGTCTGGTGAACCTTCGCTGCACTCCCTCAATAGCAAGAATGTCCTTCCTCAGGTTAGGAGACCAAAACTGTACACAATACTCCAGGTGTGGCCTCACCAAGGCCCTGTACAACTGTAGCAACACCTCCCTGCCCCTGTATTCAAATCCCCTCGCTATGAAGGCCAACATGCCATTTGCTTTCTTAACCGCCTGCTGTACCTGCATGCCAACCTTCAATGACTGATGTACCATGACACCCAGGTCTCGTTGCACCTTCCCTTTTCCTAATCTGTCACCATTCAGATAATAGTCTGTCTCTCTGTTTTTACCACCAAAGTGGATAACCTCACATTTATCCACATTATACTTCATCTGCCATGCATTTGCCCACTCACCTAACCTATCCAAGTCACTCTGCAGCCTAATAGCATCCTCCTCGCAGCTCACACTGCCACCCAACTTAGTATCATCCGCAAATTTGGAGATACTGCATTTAATCCCCTCGTCTAAATCATTAATGTACAATGTAAACAGCTGGGGCCCCAGCACAGAACCTTGCGGCACTCCACTAGTCACTGCCTGCCATTCTGAAAAGTACCCATTTACTCCTACTCTTTGCTTCCTGTCTGACAACCAGTTCTCAATCCACGTCAGCACACTACCCCCAATCCCATGTGCTTTAACTTTGCACATCAATCTCTTGTGTGGGACCTTGTCGAAAGCCTTCTGAAAGTCCAAATATACCACATCAACTGGTTCTCCTTTGTCCACTTTACTGGAAACATCCTCAAAAAATTCCAGAAGATTTGTCAAGCATGATTTCCCTTTCACAAATTAAATCTCAACATCCAGCACCGAGAGATCACTTGTTACTCCAGCCACTGGACTAATTATCTACCAGCAGTGCAGTGTGGCTGCAGTATGTGATCTACAGGATCCACTTAGCAGCAATAATGGAGATTGTGAAAATGGGCATATGCCTGCTGAATAAACCTTTATTGCTCAAAATTGGCAGACGGGTGATTCCAATATACATATATAGGAGCAGGCCATTTGGCCCCTTTAGCCTGCGTCACCATTTTATAAGTTTATGGCTGATCAATCAATCATGGGCAGTCCCTCGATCAAGCAAGACTTGCTTCCACTCTAAAAATGAGTTATTGGGTGACTGAACAGTCCAATACGGGAATTAGTCTCTGTCATAGGTGTTGAGGGAAAGGGTGGATGGGGAGTTTGGTTTGCCGCATGCTCTTTCCACTACCTGCGCTTGCTTTCTGCATGCTCTTGGCGATGAGACGAGAGGTGCTTAGCGCCCTGCCGGATGCTCTTCCTCCACTTAAGGTGGTCTCTGGCCAGGGACTCCCAGGTGTCGGTGGGGATGTTGCATTTTATCAAGGAAGCTTTGAGGGTACCCTTGAAACATTTCCTCTGCCTACCTGGGGCTCGATTGCCGTGTAGGAGTTCCAAGTAGAGCGCTTGCTTTGGGAGTCTTGTATCAGGCATGCGGACAATGTGGCCCGTCCAACGGAGCTGGTTAAGTGGGGTCAGATGCTGGCCCAATCGAGAACACTAACGTTGGTGCGTCTGTCCTCCCAGGGGCTTTGCAGGATCTTGCAGAGACATCGTATGTGGTATTTCTCCAGCAATTTGAGGTGTCCACTGTATATGGTCCGTGTCACTGAGCCATACAGGAGGGCAGGTATTACTGCAGCCCTGTAGACCATGAGCTTAGTGCCAGATTTGAGGGCCTGGTCTTCGAAAGCTCTCCTCCAAAGGCTGCACTGGAGGCGGTGTTGAACCTCGTCGTCGATGTCTGCCCTTACTGCTGCTAGGCTCTCAAGGTATGGAAAGTGGTCCACATTTTCCAGGGCTGCGCTGTGGATCTTGATGACGGGGACAGTGCTGTGTGGCAGGGTCAGGTTGGTGGAAGACCTTTGTCTTACGGATGTTTAGTGTAAGGCTATGCTTTCGTATACCTCAGTGTAGATGTTGACTATGACTTGGAGTTCAGTCTCTGCGCAGACGCAAGTGTCGTCCACGTACTGTAGCTCGACAGAGGATGGGACGGTCTTGGATCTGGCCTGGTGACGACGAAGGTTGAACAGGTCCCTACTCGTTCTGTAGTTTAGTTCCACTCCAGCGGGGAGCTTTTTGAGTGTGAGGTGGAACATTGCAGCAAGGAAGATCGAGAAGAGGGTTGGAGCAATGATGCAGCCCTGCTTGACCCCTGTGGATTGGGTTTGTGGTGGATCTGTTGGTCAGGATCACTACTTGCATGCCATCATGGAACAGGTGGAGGATGGCAACAAACTTTTGGGGGCAGCCGAAACGGAGGACGTCGTTCCATAGTCCCTCGCGGTTAACAGTGTCGAAGGCCTTTGTGAGGTTGAAGAAGGCCATGTACAAGGGTTGGTGGTGTTTCCTATATTTCTCTTGTAGTTGTCATGCCATAAAGATCATGTCCGTTGTGCCCGTAGTGGACGGCATCCGCACTGTGACTTTCAGGTCGACCTTTCTACTACCAAGGGCCCTCCAACTGGACTCTCGCGCCGCACTTGCTGACTCAGCTGCTTCGACGATCTCAACTGTGGTAAGCCTTTGACCAGCCCCGATGACGCTTGGGCCTCCGACGATGCTTGGGCTTGCAACCCTCCGCTGACATCCTGGCCTTCACCCCTTCAGCGACTCAGCATCCACAGCCCTTTGGGGCAGAGAATTCCAAAGATTCACAATCCTCAGTGAAGAAATTCCTCCTCATCATGGTATACCCCTTAACCTCAGACGAGTTCTTGACCCTCCAGCTAGAGGAAACCACCTCTTAGCATCTATCCTGTCAACCCCCTTCAGAATATTGTCTGCTTCAATGAGGTCACTTCTCATTCTTCTAAACTCGAGAGTATAGGCCCATTCTACACAGGCTTCTCATCCCAGGAATCAATCCAGTGAACCTTCATTTCACTGCCTCCAAGGCATGTATAGCCTTTATAAGAACATAAGAAATAGGAGCAGGAGTAAGCCATTTGGTCCCTTGAGCCTGCTCTGCCATTCAATAAAATCATGGCTGATCTGATCTTGGCCTCAATTCCATTTCCCTGCCCGCTCCCCTTAACCCTTCACTCTCTTATCGTTCAAAAATCTGTCTATCTCCACCTTAAATATATTCAATGATTCAGCCTCCATAGCTCTCTAGGGTAGAGAATTCCAAAGACTCATGACCCTCTGAGAGAAGAAATTCCTCCTCATCTCCATTTTGAATGGGCGACCCCTTATTCTAAAACTATGCCCCCAAGTTCTAGGTGCCCCCAAGTTCTAGGTTCCCCCACGAGAGGAAACATCCTCTCTGCATCTACCCTGTCATTTTATACATTTCAATAAAATCACATTTTTCGAAACTAATGAGTATCGGCTCAACCTATCTTCATACGAGAACCCCTTCATCTCAGGAATCAATCAAGTGAACCTTCTCTGAACTGCCTCCAATGCAAGTATATCCCTTAAATAGTCCCATTAGTTTGCCTCGTACTTTTTCTCTAGTGATTTGTTTTAAGTTTCCCCCCTCCCTACAGCTCCTTGATTATCTATTAGGTGCTTTTAGTGTCTTCTGCTGTGAAGACTGATACAAAATATTTGTTCAAAGTCTCTGCCATTTCCCTGTGTCCCATTATTAATTCCCCAGTCTCATCCTCCAAGGGACCAACATTTATTTTAGCTAATCTCTTCCTTTTTATATACCTGTAAGAAGTTCTTGCTGTCTTTTTATGTTTTTTGCTACTTTAATCTCATCATCTTTTTTTAGTCATCCTTTGCTGGTTTCTTAAAAGTTCCCAATCTTCTGGCCTACCACTAACCTTCACAACATTGTATGTCTTTGTTAATTTGATACCATCCTTTACTTCCTTCGTTAGCCACAGATGGTTCATCCTTTTCTTAGAGTCTTTCTTTCTCACTGGAATATATCTTTGCTGTGAGTTATGAAACAGCGAGAGTGGAACCTGAGCAGAGGGGATAAAAGGAGCGGGGAGCCGAGGCCCGGGATCACAGCGAGAGTGGGAGATCGAGGCTGAAGGTAAAACAAAGAAGTAAAAAGAAATCAAAGTGTGACATCACAGCCAATCGGGTAAGTGATTGGCTGGTGGATTGGTGAGTAATCTTTTTTCTTTTTATTTCCTGATCAGTAGGTAATCTTTGACAGTAGCCAAATTAACTAATTTAAGAGTTAAGTCATGGCAGGAGAGCCCAGACCCATGTCATGCTCATCCTGTGCTATGTGGGAAGCCAGGGACATAGAAACATAGAAACATAGAAAATAGGTGCAGGAGTAGGCCATCCGGCCCTTCGAGCCTGCACCGCCATTCAATGAGTTCATGGCTGAACATGCAACTTCAGTACCCCATTCCTGCTTTCTCACCATACCCCTTGATTCCCCTAGTAGTAAGGACTTCATCTAACTCCTTTTTGAATATATTTAGTGAATTGGCCTCAACAACTTTCTGTGGTAGAGAATTCCACAGGTTCACCACTCTCTGGGTGAAGAAATTCCTCCTCATCTCAGTCCTAAATGGCTTCCCCCTTATCCTTAGACTGTGTCCCCTGGTTCTGGACTTCCCCAACATTGGGAACATTCTTCCTGCATCTAACCTGTCTAACCCCGTCATAATTTTAAACGTTTCTATGAGGTCCCCTCTCATTCTTCTGAACTCCAGTGAATACAAGCCCAGTTGATCCAGTCTTACTTGATAGGTCAGTCCCGCCATCCCGGGAATCAGTCTGGTGAACCTTCGCTGCACTCCCTCAATAGCAAGAATGTCCTTCCTCCGGTTAGGAGAACAAAACTGTACACAATACTCCAGGTGTGGCCTCACCAAAGCCATGTACAATTGTAGCAACACCTCCCTGCCCCTGTACTCGAATCCCCTCGCTATGAAGGCCAACATGCCATTTGCTTTCTTAACCGCCTGCTGTACCTGCATGCCAACCTTCAATGACTGATGTAACATGACACCCAGGTCTCTTTGCACCTCCCCTTTTCCTAATCTGTCACCATTCAGATAATAGTCTGTCTCTCTGTTTTTACCACCAAAGTGGATAACCTCACATTTATCCACATTATACTTCATCTGCCATGCATTTGCCCACTCACCTAACCTATTCAAGTCACTCTGCAACCTCATAGCATCCTCCTCGCAGCTCTCACTGCCAACCAACTTAGTGTCATCCGCAAATTTGGAGATACTACATTTAATCCCCTCGTCTAAATCATTAATGCACAGTGTAAACAGCTGGGGCCCCAGCACAGAACCTTGCGGTACCCCACTAGTCACTGCCTGCCATTCTGAAAAGTCCCCATTTACTCCTACTCTTTGCTTCCTGTCTGACAACCAGTTCTCAATCCATGTCAGCACACTACCCCCAATCCCATGTGCATTAACTTTGCACATTAATCTCTTGTGTGGGACCTTGTCGAAAGCCTTCTGAAAGTCCAAATATACCACATCAACTGGTTCTCCCTTGTCCACTCTACTGGAAACATCCTCAAAAAATTCCAGAAGATTTGTCAAGCATGATTTCCCTTTCACAAATCCATGCTGACTCGGACCTATCATGTCACCTCTTTCCAAATGCACTGCTATGACATCCTTAATAATTGATTCCATCATTTTACCCACTACCGATGTCAGGCTGACCGGTCTATAATTCCCTGTTTTCTCTCCCTCCTTTTTTAAAAAGTGGGGTTACATTGGCTACCCTCCACTCCATAGGAATTGATCCAGAGTCAATGGAATGTTGGAAAATGACTGTCAATGCATCCACTATTTCCAAGGCCACCTCCTTAAGTACTCTGGGATGCAGTCCATCAGGCCCTGGGGATTTATCGGCCTTCAATCCCATCAATTTCCCCAACAAATTTCCCGACTAATAAGGATTTCCCTCAGTTCCTCCTCCTTACTAGACCCTCCGACCCCTTTTATATCCGGAAGGTTGTTTGTGTCCTCCTCAGTGAATACCGAACCAAAGTACTTGTTCAATTGGTCCGCCATTTCTTTGTTCCCCGTTATGACTTCCCCTGATTCTGACTGCAGGGGACCTACGTTTGTCTTTACTAACCTTTTTCTCTTTACATATCTATAGAAACTTTTGCAATCCGTCTTAATGTTCCCTGCAAGCTTCTTCTCGTACTCCATTTTCCCTGCCCTAATCAAACCCTTTGTCCTCCTCTGCTGAGTTCTAAATTTCTCCCAGTCCCCGGGTTTGCTGCTATTTCTGGCCAATTTGTATGCCACTTCCTTGGCTTTAATGCTATCCCTGATTTCCCTTGATAGCCACGGTTGAGCCACCTTCCCTTTTTTATTTTTACGACAGACAGGAATGTACAATTGTTGTAGTTCATCCATGCGGTCTCTAAATGTCTGCCACTGCCCATCCACAGTCAACCCCTTCAGTATCATTCGCCAATCTATCCTAGCCAATTCACTTCAAAGCCTCATACCTTCAAAGTTACCCTTCTTTAAGTTCTGGACCATGGTCACTGAATTAACTGTTTCATTCTCCATCCTAATGGAGAATCCCACCATATTATGGTCACTCTTCCCCCAAGGGGCCTCGCACAACGAGATTGCTAATTAATCCTCTCTCATTACACAACACCCAGTCTAAGATGGCCTCCCCCCTAGTTGGTTCCTCGACATATTGGTCTAAAAAACCATCCCTTATGCACTCCAGGAAATCCTCCTCCACCGTATTGCTTCCAGTTTGGTTAACCCAATCTATGTGCATATTAAAGTCACCCTTTATAACTGCTGCACCTTTATTGCACGCACCCCTAATTTCATGTTTGATGCCCTCCCCAACATCACTACTACTGTTTGGAGGTCTGTACACAACTCCCACTAACGTTTTTTGCCCTTTGGTATTCTGCAGCTCTACCCAGATAGATTCCACATCATCCAAGCTAATGTCCTTCCGAACTATTGCCTTAATTTGCTCCTCAACCAGCAATGCTACCCCACATCCTTTTCCTTTTATTCTATCTTTCCTGAATGTTGAATACCCCTGGATGTTGAGTTCCCAGCCCTGATCATCCTGGAGCCACGTCTCCGTAATCCCAATCACATCATATTTGTTAACATCTATTTGCACAGTTAATTCATCCACTTTATTGCGGATACTCCTTGCATTAAGACACAAAGCCTTCAGACTTGTTTTTTTTAACACGCTTTGTCCTTTTAGAATTTTGCTGTACAGTGGCCCTTTTTGTTCTTTGCCTTGGGTTTCTCTGCCCTCCACTTTTCCTCATCTCCTTTCTGTCTTTTGCATTTGCCTCCTTTTTGTTTACCTCTGTCTCCCTGCATTGGTTCCCATCCCCCTGCCATATTAGTTTAAATCCTCCCCAACAGCACTAGCAAACACTCCCCCTAGGACATTGGTTCCGGTCCTGCCCAGGTGCAGACCGTCCGGTTTGTACTGGTCCCACCTCCCCCAGAACCGGTTCCAATGCCCCAGGAATTTGAATCCCTCCCTGCTGCACCACTGCTCAAGCCACGTATTCATCTGCGCTATCCTGCGATTCCTACTCTGACTAGCACGTGGCACTGGTAGCAATCCCGAGATTACTACTTTTGAGGTCCTACTTTTTAATTTAGCTCCTAGCTCCTTAAATTCGTTTCGTAGGACCTCATCCCTTTTTTTTTTTTACCTATGTCGTTGGTACCAATGTGCACCACGACATCTGGCTGTTCTCCCTCCCTTTTTAGAATGTCCTGCACCCGCTCCGAGACATCCTTGACCCTTGCACCAGAGAGGCAACATGCCATCCTGGAGTCTCGGTTGCGGCCGCAGAAACGCCTATCTATTCCCCTCACCATTGAATCCCCAATCACTATTGCTCTCCCACTCTTTTTCCTGCCCTCCTGTGCAGCAGAGCAGCCATGGTGCCATGAACTTGGCTGCTGCTGCCCTCCCCTGATGAGTCATCCCCCTCAACAGTACCCAAAGCAGTGTATCTGTTTTGCAGGGGGATGACCACATGGGACTCCTGCACTACCTTCCTTGCACTGCTCTTCCTGTTGGTCTTCCATTCCCTATCTGGCTGTGGACCCTTTCCCTGCGGTACGACCAACTCGCGACACGTGATACTCACGTCATTCTCAGCATCGTGGATGCTCCAGAGTGAATCCACCCTCAGCTCCCAGTGTCCCTGGCGACTACATGTGCGGGAAGTGTATCCAGCTGCAGCTCCTGACAGACCGCATTGCAGCATTGGAGCTGCACATGGAGTCACTCTGGAGCATCCACAATGCTGAGAATGTTGTGAATAGCACATTTAGTGAGTTGGTCACACCGCAGGTAAAGGTTAATCAGGCAGATAGGGAATGGGTGAACATCGGGCAGAGCAGGAGTAGGACAGTAGTTCAGGGGTCCTTTATGGTCACCTCCCTCCAAATCAAATACACCATTTTGGGTACTGTAGGGGGAGATGACACATCAGGGAAAGGTAGCAGCAGCCAAGTTCATGGCACCATGGGTGGCTCTGCTGCATAACAGGGCAGGAAAAAGAGTGGGAGAGCAAAAGTGGTAGGGGATTCTATTGTAAAGGGAATAGATAGGCGTTTCTGCAGTCACAACCAAGACTTCAGGATGGTATGTTGCCTCCCTGGTGCAGGGGTCACGGATGTATCGAAATGGCTGCAGGACTATCAAGGGAAATCAGGGATAGCATTAAAGCCAAGGAAGTGGCATACAAATTGGCCACAAATAGCAGAGAACCCGGGGACTGGGAGAAATTTAGAACTCAGCAGAGGAGGACAAAGGGTTTGATTAGGGCAGGGAAAATGGAGTACGAGAAGAAGCTTGCAGGGAACATTAAGACGGATTGCAAAAGTTTCTATAAATATGTAAAGAGAAAAAGGTTAGTAAAGACAAACGTAGGTCCCCTGCAGTCAGAATCAGGGGAAGTCATAACGGGGAACAAAGAAATGGCGGACCAATTGAACAAGTACTTTGGTTCGGTATTCACTGAGGAGGACACAAACAACCTTCCGGATATAAAAGGGGTCGGAGGGTCTAGTAAGGAGGAGGAACTGAGGGAAATCCTTATTAGTCGGGAAATTGTGTTGGGGAAATTGATGGGATTGAAGGCCGATAAATCCCCAGGGCCTGATGGACTGCATCCCAGAGTACTTAAGGAGGTGGCCTTGGAAATAGTGGATGCATTGACAGTCATTTTCCAACATTCCATTGACTCTGGATCAGTTCCTATGGAGTGGAGGGTAGCCAATGTAACCCCACTTTTTAAAAAAGGAGGGAGAGAGAAAACAGGGAATTACAGACCGGTCAGCCTGACATCGGTAGTGGGTAAAATGATGGAATCAATTATTAAGGATGTCATAGCAGTGCATTTGGAAAGAGGTAATATGATAGGTCCAAGTCAGCATGGATTTGTGAAAGGGAAATCATGCTTGACAAATTTTCTGGAATTTTTTGAGGATGTTTCCAGTAGAGTGGACAAGGGAGAACCAGTTGATGTGGTATATTTGGACTTTCAGAAGGCTTTCGACAAGGTCCCACACAAGAGATTAATGTGCAAAGTTAAAACACATGGGATTGGGGGTAGTGTGCTGACATGGATTGAGAACTGGTTGTCAGACAGGAAGCAAAGAGTAGGAGTAAATGGGGACTTTTCAGAATGGCAGGCAGTGACTAGTGGGGTACCGCAAGGTTCTGTGCTGGGGCCCCAGCTGTTTACACTGTACATTAATGATTTAGATGAGGGGATTAAATGTAGTATCTCCAAATTTGCGGATGACACTAAGTTGGGTGGCAGTGTGAGCTGCAAGGAGGATTCTATGAGGCTGCAGAGCGACTTGGATAGGTTAGGTGAGTGGGCAAATGCATGGCAGATGAAGTATAATGTGGATAAATGTGAGGTTATCCACTTTGGTGGTAAAAACAGAGAGACAGACTATTATCTGAATGGTGACAGATTAGGAAAAGGGCAGGTGCAAAGAGACCTGGGTGTCATGGTACATCAGTCATTGAAGGTTGGCATGCAGGTACAGCAGGCGGTTAAGAAAGCAAATGGCATGTTGGCCTTCATAGCGAGGGGATTTGAGTACAAGGGCAGGGAGGTGTTGCTACAATTGTACAGGGCCTTGGTGAGGCCACACCTGGAGTATTGTGTACAGTTTTGGTCTCCTAACCTGAGGAAGGACATTCTTGCTATTGAGGGAGTGCAGCGAAGGTTCACCAGACTGATTCCCGGGATGGCGGGACTGACCTATCAAGAAAGACTGGATCAACTGGGCTTGTATTCACTGGAGTTCAGAAGAATGAGAGGGGACCTCATAGAAACGTTTAAAATTCTGACGGGGTTAGACAGGTTAGATGCAGGAAGAATGTTCCCAATGTTGGGGAAGTCCAGAACCAGGGGACACAGTCTAAGGATAAGGGGGAAGCCATTTAGGACCGAGATGAGGAGGAATTTCTTCACCCAGAGAGTGGTGGACCTGTGGAATTCTCTATCACAGAAAGTTGTTGAGGCCAATTCACTAAATATATTCAAAAAGGAGTTAGATGAAGTCCTTACTACTAGGGGAATCAAGGGGTATGGTGAGAAAGCAGGAATGGGGTACTGAAGTTGCATGTTCAGCCATGAACTCATTGAATGGCGGTGCAGGCTAGAAGGGCCGAATGGCCTACTCCTGCACCTATTTTCTATGTTTCTATGTTTCTAAGGGGGAGGGTGAACAGCCAGTTGTCGTGGTGCATATTGATACCAACAATATAGGTTAAAAAAACAGGATGCGGTCCTACACGCTGAATTTAGGGAGCTCGGAATTAAGTTTAAAAAGTAGCACCTCAAAGGTAGTAATCTCAGGATTGCTACCATTGCCACGTGCTAGTCAGAGTAGGAATTGCAGGATAGCTAAGATGAAATATGTGGCTTGAAGAGTGGTGCAGGAGGGAGGGATTCAAATTCCTGGGACATTGGAACCGGTTCTGGGGGAGGTGGGACCAGTACAAACCGGACGGTCTGCACCTGGGCAGAACTGTAACCAATGTCTGAGGAGGAGTGTTTGCTTGTGCTGTTGGGGAGGGGTTAAACTAAAGTAGAAAGACAGAAAGAAGAAAAGTAAAAGTGGACGGCAGAGAAACCCAAGACAAACATTACCCCCAATACCATGTGCTTTAATTTTGTACACCAATCTCTTGTGTGGGACCTTATCAAAAGCCTTTTGAAAGTCCAAATACACCACATCCACTGGTTCTCCCTTGTCCACTCTACTAGTTACATCCTCAAAAAATTCCAGAAGATTCGTCAAGCATGATTTCCCTTCCATAAATCCATGCTGACTCGGTCCGATCCAGTCACTGCTTTCCAAATGGGCTGCTAATTCATCCTTAATGATTAATTCCAATGTTTTCCCCACTATTGATGTCAGGCTAACCGATCTATAATTATCCGCTTTCTCTCTCCCTCCTTTTAAAAAAAAAAAAGTGGCATTACATTAGCTATCCTCCAGTCCATAGGAACTGATCCAGAGTCGATAGATTGTTGGAAAATGATCACCAATGCATCCATTATTTCCAAGGCCACTTCCTTAAGTACTCTGCGATGCAGACTATCAGGACCCAGGGATTTATCGGCCTTTAATCCCATCAATTTCATTAACACAATTTCTCGCCTAATAAGGATATCTTTCAGTTCCTCATTCTCACGAGACCCACTGTCCCCTAGTACATTCGGAAGGTTATTTGTACCTTCCTTTGTGAAGACAGAACCGAAGTATTGTTTCAATTGGTCTGCCATTTCTTTGTTTCCCATTATAAATTCACCTGAATTCAACTGCAAGGGACCTACGTTTGTCTTTACTAATCTTTTTCTCTTCACATATTTATAGAAGCTTTTGCAGTCAATTTTTATGTTCCCAGCAAGCTTCCTCTTGTACTCTATTTTCCCCTTCTTAATTAAACCCTTAGTCCTCCTCTGTTGAATTCTAAATTTCTCCCAGTCCTCAGGTTTGTTGCTTTTTCTAGCCAATTTATATGCCTCTTCCTTGGTTTTAACACTATCCTTAATTTCCCTTGTTAGCCATGGTTGAGCCACCTTCCCAGTTTTATTTTTACTCCAGACAGGGATGTACAATTGCTGAAGTTCATCCATGTGATCTTTACATGTTTGCCATTGCTTATCCACCGTCAACCCTTTAAGTATCCTCTGCCAGTCTATTCTAGCGAATTCACACCTCATACCGTCGAAGTTACCTTTCCTTAAGTTCAGGACCCTAGTTTCCGATTTAACTTTGTCACTCTCCATCTTAATAAGAAATTCTACCATATTATGGTCACTTTTCACCAAAGGGCCTCGCACAACAAGATTGCTAATTAGTCCCTTCTCATTACACATCACCCAGTCTAGGATGGCCAGCTCCCTGGTTGGTTCCTCGACATATTGGTCTTGAAAACCATCCCTAATACACTCTAGGAAATCCTCCTCCACCGCATTGCCACCAGTTAGGTTAGCCCAATCTATATGTAGATTAAAGTCGCCCATGATTACTGCTGTACCTTTATTGCACACATCCCTTATTTCTTGTTTGATGCTGTCCCCAACCTCACTACTACTATTTGGTGGTCTATACACAACTCCCACTAGCGTTTTCTGCCCTTTGGAATTCCGCAGCTCCACCCATACCGATTCCACATCATCCAGGCTAATGTCCTTCCTTACAATTGCAATGATTTCCTCTTTAACCAGCAATGCCACCCTGCCTCCTTCTTTTTCTTTCTCTCTATCCTTCCTAATGCTGAATACTCTTGAATGTTGAGTTCCCAGCCTTGGTCACCCTGGAGCCATGCCTCCGTGATGCCAATCACATCGTATCCGTTAACTGCTATCTGCGCAGTTAATTCATCCACCTTATTCCGAATACTCCTCGCATTGAGGCATAGAGCCTTCAGGCTTGTCTTTTTAACACACATTGCCCCTTTTGAATCTTGCTGTAATGTGGCCCTTTTTGCTTTTTGCCTTGGGTTTCTCTGCCCTCAACTTTTACTATTCTCCTTTCTATCTTTTGCTTCTGCCCACCTTCTATTTCCCTCTGTCTCCCTGCATAGGTTCCCATTCCCCTGCCATATTAGTTTAACTCCTCCCCAACAGCACTAGCAAACACTCCCCCTAGACATTGGTTCCGATCCTGCCCAGGTGCAGACCGTCCGGTTTGTACTGGTCCCACCTCCCCCAGAACCAGTTCCAATGTCCCAGGAATTTGAATCCCTCCCTTCTGCACCATTTCTCAAGCCACGTATTCATCTGAGCTATCCTGCGATTCCTACTCTGACTAGCACGTGGCACTCGTAGCAATCCTGAGATTACTACTTTTGAGGTCCTACCTTTTAATTTAACTCCTTGCTCCCTAAATTCGTCTCGTAAGACCTCATCCCATTTTTTATCTATATCGTTGGTATCTATATGCATCACGACAACTGACTGTTCACCCTCCCTTTTCAGAATGTCCTGCACCTGCTCCGAGACAACCTTGACCCTTGCACCAGGGAGGCAACATACCATCCTGGAGTCTCAGTTGCAGCCGCAGAAACGCCTATCTATTTCCCTTACAATGGACAGGTTAGGTGAGTGGGTAACTACATGACAGATGCAGTATAATGTGGATAAATGTGAAGTTATCCACTTTGGTGGCAAAAGCATGAAGGCAGAATATTATCTGAATGGTGGCAGATTAGGAAAAGGGGAGGTGCAACGAGACCTGGGTGTCATGGTTCATCAGTCATTGAAGGTTGGCATGCAGGTGCAGCAGGCAGTGAAGAAGGGAAATGGCATGTTTGCCTTCATAGCTAGGGGATTTGAGTATAGGAGCATGGAGGTCTTGCTGCAGCTGTACAGGGCCTTGGTGAGGCATCACCTGGAATATTGTGTTCAGTTTTGGTCTCCTAATCTGAGGAAGGACGTTCTTGCTATTGAGGGAGTGCAGCAGACTGATTACTGGGATGGCAGGACTGACATATGTGGAGAGACTGGATCGAAGGCCTGTATTCAATGGAGTTTTGAAGAATGAGCGGGGATCTCATAGGAACATATAAAATTCTGACGGGACTGGACAGGTTAGATGCAGGAAGAATGTTCCCGATGTTGGGGGAGTTCAGAACCAGGGGTCACAGTCTAAGGATAAGGGGTAAGCCATTTGGGACCGAGATGAGGAGAACCTTCTTCACTCAGAGAGTTGTTAACCTGTGGAATTCTCTTCTGCAGAGAGCTGTTGAGGCCAGTTCGTTAGATATATTCAAGAGGGAGTTTGATATGGCCCTTACGGCTAAGGGGATCAACGGGTATGGAGAGAAAACAGGAAAGGGGTACTGAGGTGAATGATCAGCCATGATCTTATTGAATGGTGGTGCAGGCTCGAAGGGCCTAATGGCCTTCTCCTGTCCCTATTTTCTATGTTTCTATGTAAATGGTACGACACTGAAATTGTAGAGAAACAAAGGGACCTTGGAGTACAGGTCCACAGATCCCTGAAAGTAGCAAGCCAAGTCAATAAGGTGGCTAAGAAGGCATATGGAAATCTTGCCTTTATTAGTTGAGGCATGGAATACAAGAGCAAGAGGTTCTGCTTGTACTGTATAAAACACTGGTTAGGCTGCAGCTGGAGTACTGTGTGCAGTTCTGGTCGTCACATTACAGCAAAGATGTGATTGTACTGGAAAGGGTGCAGAGGAGATTTACAAAAATGTTGCCTGGACTGGAGAATTTTGGCTATGAGGAAAGATTGGTGATGCTGGGTCTGTTTTCTTTGGAACAGAGGTTTCTAAGGGGAGACCAGATTGAGGTGTATAAAGTTCTGAGGGGCCTGGATAGAGTGGACTGGAAGGACCTGTTTCCCTTAGTAAGAGGGGTCAACAACCAGAGGGCATAGATTTAAAGTAATTGGCTGGGGAGGTTTAGAGGAGATTATGATGCAAATTTCTTTACCCAGAGTGTGGTGGGGGTCTGGAACTCACTGCCTGAAAGGGTGGTAGAGGCAGGAACCCTCACCACATTTAAAAAATACTTGAAGTGCCATAACCCCCTACAGGGCTACAGACCAAGAGCTGGAAAGTGGGATTAGGCTGGATAGCTCTTGGTCAGCTAGTGCGGACACGATCGGCCGAAATGGCCTCCTTCTGTGTTGTAAATTTCTATGATTCTATGATTTTATGCTGAAAGTCTTGATAGCTGGGAGTGTGAAAGTGTGATTGTAAGTGACATTTGGGAGGGTGAAGTTTTTTGCAGAGGCAGACGCAGAAGGAAGTTGGGTTAGACATAGAAACATAGAAAACATAGAAAATAGGTGCAGGAGTAGGCCATTTGGCCCTTCGAGCCTGCACCGCCATTCAATAAGATCATGGCTGATCATTCCCTCAGTATCCCATAGGGTTGGTGGGGGGTAGGGGTTGTGTGTGGTGAGGGGAGTAAGGAGATGGCCTTGTCTGTGATTGAGTAGAGACCACGTGAGCAATATTTCCCCTAAGTGTGTCAGCTGTGGCTCAGTGGATAGCACACTCGCCTCTGAGTTAGAAGGTTGTGGATTCAAGTCCCAGTCCAGGAACTTGAGCACATAAATCTAGGCTGACACTCCACTGCAGTGCTGAGGGAGTGTTGCACTGTCGTATGTGTGTCTTTCGGATGAGACATTAAACTAAGGCCCCACCTGCTCTCAAGTGGGTGTAAAAGTTCCCATGGCACTATTTCAAAGAAGAGCAAGGGAGTTATCCCCGGTGTCCTGGCCAATATTTTTCCCTCAACCGAAATAAGAAAAATACTGCTTATCTGGTCATTATCACATTGCTGATTGTGGGAGCTTGCTTGTGTGCAAATTGGCTGCCACGTTTCCCACATTACAACAGTGACTATACTCCATAAATTACTTCATTGGCTGTAAAGCACTTTGAGATGTTCGGTGGTCATGCAAGGCGCTATATAAATGCAAGTCTTTCTTTCTTTTCTAAGGTGCGCGACCGATTGCGAGGTCCCATAAGGCCATTCACCAGCTCCAGCTGCAAATTTAAAGGGACCGTGCATGACAAATAAATTTTAGGGAACATTGCAATTGCAAGGCTGAGGGGCAATTTGCATGTGATTAACATGTAGACATAACAGATAAGAAGTGTGTATTGATAGATTTTGGAATGAAAAATAAAAAGAGGCAATATAAATTAAATGGAACAATTTTAAAGGAGATGTAGAAACAGTCCCGGGGGTTCAATACACAAATCTTTGAAGGTGGCAGGCCAAGTTGTTACAAAATCTCACAGGGTCCTTAGCTTTATCAATAGGGATAGAAATTCACCTCGGGCAGTGACATAAAACGGGTTGTGGGATTGACCGATTGGTGAACTATTCTGACGAAGGGTTATCGACCTGAAACGTTAGCTCTGTTTCTCTCTCGCAGATGCTGCCTGACATACTGAGTATTTCCAGCAATTTCTGTTTTTATTTCAGATTTCCAGCATTTGCAGTAATTTGCTTTTTTTTACGAATTCTAATAATTCTTGGGAAAGCAGAAGTTGCCTATTACTCACTAGATGGTGCTGTAGGACAGTTTTATTTTCAAGAGTTAATAAGATTTGCATTGGTAATTTGGAATATAATGTGTAAATTTGGGAGAAACATCTTAAAAAGTTGTTGCTACACAGGTATTGGAAATTACCCCCAACTACCTTGGAATATTGAGACTAAATTGAGGTTTTGACTTGGATTTCTGTTTGTACATATTTCCTGTGCCTATAAAACTGTAGGATCTAATTTATTTTAGTAGAATAACATTTAATAATGTTTCAAAATTTCATATTCAATGTTGCATAATGTAGTAAAACCCATAGCAAAGGTGTCCAACTTCACTTGAAACCTACAATCTGATTTTAACCCAGTAAAAGTCTGTTTTCAAATTAAATTTCTGCTTCAAAATAAAATATTTTAAAACGGCGGTCTGAAATGTATTTTTTCCTGCGGTAAGACTATCTTTCAACCAACCTTTTAAAATTCCTAAGAAGTGATTCATCTTTTTTTAACTGGGTGCTTAGTAAGAGATAAAACAGAATAACAATTGCAAATATTGAAATTCTGAAGTGAAGCAAGAAAATGGTGGAACTATACAGAAGGGTGGTCAACATCTGTGAAGAGAAAAGACAGCTTAACATTTTGAGTGTATATCCTTCATCGGAACTAAAAACACAAAGATAGGCACATCTGAACTATGAGTCAATGCCCATGCTCCCCGTGCTAGCAAACACCGCATCACCACACCTACGCCGTGAATATACAGTCTCCAGAGAATTCAATTGCTACACCAGCAAAGACATGCCGATCCAGGCCGACTTGAACAACCTGCCACCAACCCCTCTCAAATCAAGAAGGCCATTTTTTTCCATTGCTGAAGCCCTTCAGCGATCTCCCCTCAGCCTTGATGATCGATGGTGAAATGCTGAGAACAACTGTGACATACGGAATGGATTCCTTATAAGAGGACCCCACAGTACAACCTGAAGGATCAAACCTTCTTTGCTAACAGTGGACAACCATCAACCACCTCAGAATCAGTCATGGTAGATGCTGCCACCTTCTCCATAGGTGGAAGATTAAAGCATCCCCATCAGGCGACTGTGGAGCTCCTAATCAGACCCTGGAACACATCATTGAGCACTACCCTCACAGGAAACTTGCAGGCAGCCTACAAAGTATCCACGCTGCTACATCAGACGCTTTGACCTGCATATCCAACTTGGATATTGACGTTTGATTTGTTTTGCTACTACCATACGAAAGAAGAAGAGTCTATACTTTATCTTTTCAGATGCTAAAGGACCGGGTGTTAGTGTTCCCAACTCTTCAGGACTGCCCTGGAGTTTCCAGGAATTAAAGATTAATCTTCTGGACACTGCTGCGAAAAGGGCCGGCCTCAGGGAAAATGGTGCCCTGGGAGAACTTGTATTTTGGTGCCGTTTCTTTGAGTTTAATCATCATAGGCAGTCCCTCAGAATCGAGGAAGACTTGCTTCCACTCTAAACATGAGTCCTTAGGTGGCTGAACAGTCCAATATGAGAACCACAGTCCCTGTCACAGTATGTCGTATGTAGTAGTATTAGTGAAAGATTCAGAAATAAAGCTGTAATCTCAAGTTTTTTATAATTTAAATAATAAACGATATATCATTAAAAAAATTACATTATATCAAATAAACAAAACATTAAATTAAACACTAAACTAACAAAACAGTAACAAATAAACATAGAAACATAGCAAATAGGTGCAGGAGTAGGCCATTCGGCCCTTTGAGCCTGTACCACCATTCAATATGATCATGGCTGATCATGCAACTTCAGTACCCCATTCCTGCTTTCTCTCCATACCCCTTGATCCCTTTAGCCGTAAGGGCCACATCTAACTCCCTTTTGAATATATCTAACAAACTGGCCTCAACAACTTTCTGTGCTAGAGAATTCCACAGGTTCACAACTCTCTGAGTGAAGAAGTTTCTCCTCATCTCGGTCCTAAATAGCTTACCCCTTATCCTTAAACTTTGTTCACCAAGAAATTTTGAGCCACATCATTCTCGATAGACTGGATGGCCATCGCAGATTGCCGTTGCCCATGTCACCCACCCATAAGGCTGTGAGCATCCTTGGAGAAAAATCATAGGGGCATAGTGCATTTTTGGTTGGAGGTGAGAGATTGTGTGATGAAACCTCCAGGAATACATCCAACCACAGTTGACAACCCTAATCTGGTGTGTGTTTCCAGACACTATGGTAATGCCAGATCTATTAAACAAATACTTTGACCGGGATTTTTCGGGGGTTGGGGTGGGGGGGGGGGGCAGCGGTCAGCGGGGTGGGATTGGTGGTGGGTCGGATGGGAAATTTGATATTTTTGATAGCAGGTCGGGAACTCGCTGAGAACTCGCACCCACGTGCCTTTTCCAAATGTCGCGTCTGTCAGAGCTGAGCAGACCCGACAGGCAGCGGTGGGTGACCCAATTCAGGTAATTAGTTGCTTGTTTAGAGCCACTTAAGAATGATTTTCAACTTAACTTTTGCATTTGACAGCTCGCCCATGGTCATGGACCATGTCTGTCAAGCTGAGGTGGGGGTTCAGTGGCCATTGAATCAGATGATGAGTTGACAGCTTCAAATGTAGAGTAAAAGCTCCCACTTTAGAGATAACTTCCCTCAGCCACAAGCTGTTCCTCACAGCATTTCCACAACAGATTCATTATGCTGCAAGTGTTACAGGAGTCTCCATTCTGTCTGACCTCCTTACCTCTCTCACCAATGACAGATCGCTTCTGTCATCTCTACTCCACCTATCACCTATTCCATCAGCACGGGTGCCCTTTATACTCTCTCAGCTTGATCTTCAGAATCTCACCACAATTAGCCCCAACACCAGTAGCATCAGGCACACTAGCAGCACCAACAAAATGCCAACCTTCTCCGCAATCAGTTGATGCTGCACAGGATAGAGGGCATCAGCATCGAACTACATTGCTGCCCGGGGGGTGGGGGAGGGGGGCACGAATGGCCTCACCATGGCCAGATTTACTTGACTTGACACTGCACACCATGGATGCCACATGATGCACCAGGTTGGCACCACCCCACACCAGCGCCATAAAGCATCCCTATAATGCCCAAGCCATTCCTTTCACACTCATCACCATTGTGGGGGTACCATTATAGAAACATAGAAAATAGGTGCAGGAGTAGGCCATTCAGCCCTTCTAGCCTGCACCGCCTTTCAATGAGTTCATGGCTGAACATGCAACTTCAGTGCCCCATTCCTGCTTTCTCGCCATACCCCTTGATCCCCCTAGTAGTAAGGACTTCATCTAACTCCTTTTTGAATATATTTAGTGAAGTGGCCTCAACAACTTTCTGTGGTAGAGAATACCACAGGTTCACCACTCTCTGGGTGAAGAAGTTTCTCCTCACCTCGGTCCTAAATGGCTTACCCCTTATCCTTAGGCTGTGACCCCTGGTTCTGGACTTCCCCAACATCGGGAACATTCTTCCTGCATCTATCCTGTCGAAACCCGTCAGAATTTTAAACGTTTCTATGAGATCCCCTCTCATTCTTCTGAACTCCAGTGAATACAAGCCCAGTTGATCCAGTCTTTCTTGATATGTCAGTCCCGCCATCCCGGGAATCAGTCTGGTGAACCTTTGCTGCAGTCCCTCAATAGCAAGAATGTCCTTCCTCAGGTTAGGAGACCAAAACTGTACACAATACTCCAGGTGTGGCCTCACCAAGGCCCTGTACAACTGTAGTAACACCTCCCTGCCCCTGTACTCAAATCCCCTCGCTATAAAGGCCAACATGCCATTTGCTTTCTTAACCGCGTGCTGTACCTGCATGCCAACCTTCAATGACTGATGTACCATGATACCCAGGTCTCGTTGCACCTCCCCTTTTCCTAATCTGTCACCATTCAGATAATAGTCTGTCTCTCTGTTTTTACCACCAAAGTGGATAACCTCACATTTATCCACATTATACTTCATCTGCCATGCATTTTCCCACTCACCTAACCTATCCAAGTCACTCTGCAGCCTCATAGCATCCTCCTCGCAGCTCACGCTGCCACCCAACTTAGTGTCATATGCAAATTTGGAGATACTACATTTAATCCCCTCATCTACATCATTAATGTACAATGTAAATGTTATGTCTCACCATTCACTGCAACCCACTAAGCCACTTCCAAAGATGCACACAAATCTGTCCAAGTTGCAAAGTGTTGAAAATAAAGGTTTCAGTGTTTGTCCAGAAATTAACAAACTTAAATTGTGGACAAACACTGAAATTCACATGAACATTGGATAAAAGACCCAGGTGCCCACCCTTGTGTTATTAGTTGATATGATTGCATTAGGATGAGGTTGAGTGTGAGAGGTAGCTAGTGAGATGCAGATGTGAAAATGTAGATAGAGAGAGGAATGGGTGGAGGTACAAGGTAAGTTGGTCTGAGTAAGAATGTGCCAGAGTAGGGTAGGGAAGGCAGAGTGATGAGGATGTGATGACAGGTACAGCAGAATGAGTTGGAGTGTGGTTTTTGTTATATATGCAGACTATAGATATACTCTCTGTGTAGTCATTGTATAGTTGTATAAGATGGAGACTTGTTTACCTGATGTACTATCAATAAGGTTTACACTGTGTATATACATGCTGGCACCACTAGAGGGTGCAACTGGTGGAGACCCGGGTTCCTGTCCTGGTGGCAGGGGCTGTATAAAAGGGTAGTCACCATGCGGCTGCCTCACTCTGGAGTTACGAATAAAGGACCAAGGTCACTACAATTTGAGTACAACACATTGCCTCGTGGAGTCATTCATAAGTACATTACAGATATAATAGCTTTGCACTAATATTTCATGATCTATTGAGATCATTGAAACATTTGCAGCAATGCACCCAGGTTCTCATGACCATATCCCTGCTTGTGCCCTCCTCTGCAATGTGCAACCAGGCTGTGTTGATCTCCTGGGGAGGTGTCTTCTACCCATGGGAAAGGAAGAGGACCTCCATGCCTTCTGTGACGCCCTCCATTAGTATACAGAGGGAGTCAGGGGAGAGCCTGTGTGCAGCCCTGTGCCTCTATGCAGTTATTGTCAGTGTTTGTAGCACCTTAATGCTGTAGAACACTGACAGCACAAATGTCAAAATAAATTTGGCTGATGCCGCATCATCAAATGATGCCACCAGACCCGCTTCCTCTAATAGGCTGGGAAATGCGCTGGGCAGGCTTAACAAGCCCAATCAAGGGAAATTCATTCCAGACAGCGGGATGGAGCCAGCAGCGGGATCGGAACCTGCCACCAGGTCACCCCCCACCCCCACCCCCCATGGACCCACTGAGGTCAGCAAAATCTTGGCCTTTGTATCTGTTTTCATGATAGAGGAAGAGTTTAAAATATTAGTGATAGAAGATAAATTATAAATAACTCAAGGGGAGAAATTTATTGGATTCAATAAAAGTAAAAAAAAAAAAAGGGTAATGGAAAAAATAATGGGACTTTAGGATAGATAAAACTCCAGGTCCTAATGGTTTCACCCAGGATATTAAAATAAGTAGGTGAGGAAATTACAGAAACATTAGTCATAATCTTTCAAAGCTCTCTTGATTCAAGAATTGTGCTGGTTGATTGGAAATCTGCTAATATCACTCCATTATTTAAGAAGGGTGGGAGAGAGAAACCAGGTAACTACAGACCTGTCAGTTTAATGTCAATTGTGGGGCAGCTACAAGAATTTATCATTAGGGATAGAGTGACTGAGCACGTGAACAAATATGAACTGATCAGGGAGAGTCAGCATGGTTTTGTTAAGGGTAAGTAATGTTTCACTAATCTAACTGAATTTTTTGAGGAGGTCACTAATAAGGCAAATAAGGGAGTGCCTATGGATGTTATCTATGGATTTCCAGAAGGCATTTGATAAGGTTTCACACAAGATGTTATTAGTAACTTTCTTGACTTGAGTTGGAAATTGGTTGAGAGGTACGAGTGGGGATAATGGGCATGTACTCTGATTGGCAGGATGTAGGAAGTGGTATTAAGAACATAAGAAATAGGAGCAGGAGCAGAGCCTGCTCTCCCATTCAATAAGATCAACTCCACCTCAACTCTACTTTCCTGCACTATCCCCATATCCCTTGAATCCTTTAATATCTCAAAATCTATCAATCTCTGTGTTGAATATACTCAAAGACTGAGCCTCCACAGCCCTCTGGGGTAGAGAATTCCAAAGTTTCACCACCCTCAGTCCTAAATGGCCGATCCCTTATCCTGAGACTGTGACCCTTGGTTCTCAACTCCTCAGCCACGGGAAACATCATCCCTGCATCTACCCTGTCAAGCCTTGTAAGAATTTTGTATGTTTCAGTGAGATCACTCTCATTCTTTTGAACTCTCGAGAATATAGGCCTAGTCTACTCAATTTCTCCTCATAGGACAATCCCCCCCCCCCCATCCCAGGAATCAGTCTGGTGAACCTTCGTTGCACACCCTCTTTGGCAAGTATATCCTTCCTTGGGTAAGGAGACCAAAACTGTACATAGTACTCCAGGTGTGGTCTCACCAGGGCCCTATATAATTGCAGTAACACATCTTTATGTTTATATTCAAATCTATAATAAAGGCCAACATACCATTTGCTTTTTAATTGCTTGCTGTACCTGTATGTTAACTCTCAGTGATTTGTGTACAAGGACACCCAGGTCCCTCTGAACACCAACATTTCCCAATCTCTCAGCATTTAAAAAATACTCTGCCTTTCTATTTTTCCTACCAAAGTGGATAACTTCATATTCCTCCACATTATATTTCATATGCCATTTTCTTGCCCACTCACTTAGCCTGTCTATATTTCCTTGAAGCCTCTTTGCATCCTCCTCACAACTTACATCTCCACTTAGCTTTGTATCATCAGCAAACTTGGATACATTACATTTGGTCCTCTCATCCAAATCATTGATATTGTTTAGAAATAGTTGAGGCCCAAGCACTGATCCTTGCGTCATCCCACAAGTTACAGCCTGCCACTCTGAAAATGACCCTTTTATTCCTATTCTTTGTTTTCTGTCCATTAATCAATCCTCAATCCATGCTAGTATATTATCCCCAATCATGAGCCCTAAATTTGTTTAATAACCAATACATCCACTTTCTCTATAGCCACCTCTTTCAAAACCCTGGGTTGTAGGCTATCAGATCCAGGGGATTTATCGGCTTTCAGTCCTTTTAATTTCTCCATGTACTATTTTTTTAGTATTACTAATTTCTTTCAGTTACTCGATCTCTGAACCTGCTGGACCTTTGGTTCTCCACTATTTCCAGGAGGTTTTTTGCATCTTCTATGGAGACAGACACAAAGTATTTGTTTAATTTCTCTGCCATTTCCTTGTTACCCATTATAATTTCTCCTGTCTCAGCCTGTAAGGGACTCACGTTTACTTTTGCTAATCTTTTCCTTTTTATATAGGCATAGGGGCTTTTACAGTCTGTTTTTATGTCTCTCACTAGTTTACTCATATTCTATTTCCCCTTTCTTTTTCAATTTCTTAGTCCTCCTTTGCTGAATTCTAAAATGCTCCCAATCCTCAGGCTTGCTGCTTTTTTTGCCAACATAATAAGCCTCTTCCTTTGATCTAATACTATCGTTAACTTCTCTTGTTAGCCATGGTTGGACCACTTTTCCTGTGGGGTTTTTGTACCTTAAAATAATGTATATTTGTTGTAAATTATGCATTCATTCTTTAAATACTAGCCATTGCTTGTCTACCATCATACTTTTTAATATAGTTTCCCAATCTACCTTAGTCAACTCGCCCCTCATACCTACATAGTTTGTTTTGTTTAGATTTAAGACCCTAGTTTCAGATTTAACTAAATCACTTTCAAACTGAATATAAAATTCTATCTCATTATGCCCTCTCTTCCCTAAGGGCCCCTTTACTACAAGGTTATTAAGTAACTCTTTCTCAGAGGGAGAACAGCCAGTTGTCGTGGTGCACATTGGTACCAACGACATAGGTAAAAAGAGGGATGAGGTCCTACGAAACGAATTTAAGGAGCTAGGAGCTAAATTAAAAAGTAGGACCTCAAAAGTAGTAATCTCGGGATTGCTACCAGTGCCACGTGATAGTCAGAGTAGGAATCGCAGGATAGCGCAGATGAATACGTGGCTTGAGCAGTGGTGCAACAGGGAGGGATTCAAATTCCTGGGGCATTGGAACCGGTTCTGGGGGAGGTGGGACCAGTACAAACCGGACGGTCTGCACCTGGGCAGGACCGGAACCAATGTCCTAGGGGGAGTGTTTGCTAGTGCTGTTGGGGAGGATTTAAACTGATATGGCAGGGGGATGGGAACCAATGCAGGGAGACAGAGGGAAACAAAAAGGAGGCAAAAGCAAAAGACAGAAAGGAGATGAGGAAAAGTGGAGGGCAGAGAAACCCAAGGCAAAGAACAAAAAGGGCCACTGTACAGCAAAATTCTAAAAGGACAAAGGGTGTTAAAAGAACAAGCCTGAAGGCTTTGTGTCTTGATGCAAGGAGTATCCGCAATAAAGTGGATGAATTAACTGTGCAAATAGATGTTAACAAATATGATGTGATTGGAATTACGGAGACGTGGCTCCAGGATGATCAGGGCTGGGAACTCAACATCCAGGGGTATTCAACATTCAGGAAAGATAGAATAAAAGGAAAAGGAGGTGGGGTAGCATTGCTGGTTAAGGAGCAAATTAAGGCAATAGTTCGGAAGGACATTAGCTTGGATGATGTGGAATCTATATGGGTAGAGCTGCAGAATACCAAAGGACAAAAAACATTAGTGGGAGTTGTGTACAGACCTCCAAACAGTAGTAGTGATGTTGGGGAGGGCATCAAACATGAAATTAGGGGTGCGTGCAATAAAGGTGCAGCAGTTATATTGGGTGACTTTAATATGCACATAGATTGGGCTAACCAAACTGGAAGCAATACGGTAGAGGAGGATTTCCTGGAGTGCATAAGGGATGGTTTATTAGACCAATATGTCGAGGAACCAACTAGGGGGGAGGCCATCTTAGACTGGGTGTTGTGTAATGAGAGAGGATTAATTAGCAATCTCGTTGTGCGAGGCCCCTTGGGGAAGAGTGACAATAATATGGTGGAATTCTGCATTAGGATGGAGAATGAAACAGTTAATTCAGAGACCATGGTCCAGAACTTAAAGAAGGGTAACTTTGAAGGTACGAGGCGTGAATTGGCTAGGATAGATTGGCGAATGATATTGAAGGGGTTGACTGTGCATGGGCAATGGCAGACATTTAGAGACCGCATGGATGAACTACAACAATTGTACATTCCTGTCTGTCGTAAAAATAAAAAAGGGAAGGTGGCTCAACCGTGGCTATCAAGGGAAATCAGGGATAGCATTAAAGCCAAGGAAGTGGCATACAAATTGGCCAGAAATAGCAGAGAACCCGGGGACTGGGAGAAATGTAGAACTCAGCAGAGGAGGACAAAGGGTTTGATTAGGGCAGGGAAAATGGAGTATGAGAAGAAGCTTGCAGGGAACATTAAGACGGATTGCAAAAGTTTCTATAGATATGTAAAGAGAAAAAGGTTAGTAAAGACAAACGTAGGTCCCCTGCAGTCAGAATCAGGGGAAGTCATAACGGGGAACAAAGAAATGGCGGACCAATTGAACAAGTACTTTGGTTCGGTATTCACTGAGGAGGACACAAACAACCTTCCGGATATAAAAGGGGTCGGGGGGTCTAGTAAGGAGGTGGAACTGAGGGAAATCCTTATTAGTCGGGAAATTGTATTGGGGAAATTGATGGGATTGAAGGCCGATAAATCCCCAGGGCCTGATGGACTGCATCCCAGAGTACTTAAGGAGGTGGCCTTGGAAATAGTGGATGCATTGACAGTCATTTTCCAACATTCCATTGACTCTGGATCAGTTCCTATGGAGTGGAGGGTAGCCAATGTAACCCCACTTTTTAAAAAAGGAGGGAGAGAGAAAACAGGGAATTACAGACCGGTCAGCCTGACATCGGTAGTGGGTAAAATGATGGAATCAATTATTAAGGATGTCATCGCAGTGCATTTGGAAAGAGGTAATATGATAGGTCCAAGTCAGCATGGATTTGTGAAAGGGAAATCATGCTTGACAAATCTTCTGGAATTTTTTGAGGATGTTTCCAGTAGAGTGGACAAGGGAGAACCAGTTGATGTGGTATATTTGGACTTTCAGAAGGCTTTCGACAAGGTCCCACACAAGAGATTAATGTGCAAAGTTAATGCACATGGGATTGGGGGTAGTGTGCTGACATGGATTGAGAACTGGTTGTCAGACAGGAAGCAAAGAGTAGGAGTAAATGGGGACTTTTCAGAATGGCAGGCAGTGACTAGTGGGGTACCGCAAGGTTCTGTGCTGGGGCCCCAGCTGTTTACACTGTACATTAATGATTTAGACGAGGGGATTAAATGTAGTATCTCCAAATTTGCGGATGACACTAAGTTGGGTGGCAGTGTGAGCTGCAAGGAGGATTCTATGAGGCTGCAGAGCGACTTGGATAGGTTAGGTGAGTGGGCAAATGCATGGCAGATGAAGTATAATGTGGATAAATGTGAGGTTATCCACTTTGGTGGTAAAAACAGAGAGACAGACTATTATCTGAATGGTGACAGATTAGGAAAAGGGCAGGTGCAAAGAGACCTGGGTGTCATGGTACATCAGTCATTGAAGGTTGGCATGCAGGTACAGCAGGCGGTTAAGAAAGCAAATGGCATGTTGGCCTTCATAGCGAGGGGATTTGAGTACAAGGGCAGGGAGGTGTTGCTACAATTGTACAGGGCCTTGGTGAGGCCACACCTGGAGTATTGTGTACAGTTTTGGTCTCCTAACCTGAGGAAGGACATTCTTGCTATTGAGGGAGTGCAGCGAAGGTTCACCAGACTGATTCCCGGGATGGCGGGACTGACCTATCAAGAAAGACTGGATCAACTGGGCTTGTATTCACTGGAGTTCAGAAGAATGAGAGGGGACCTCATAGAAACGTTTAAAATTCTGACGGGGTTAGACAGGTTAGATGCAGGAAGAATGTTCCCAATGTTGGGGAAGTCCAGAACCAGGGGACACAGTCTAAGGATAAGGGGGAAGCCATTTAGGACCGAGATGAGGAGGAATTTCTTCACCCAGAGAGTGGTGAACCTGTGGAATTCTCTACCAGAGAAAGTTGTTGAGGCCAATTCACTAAATATATTCAAAAAGGAGTTAGATGAAGTCCTTACTACTAGGGGAATCAAGGGGTATGGTGAGAAAGCAGGAATGGGGTACTGAAGTTGCATGTTCAGCAATGAACTCATTGAATGGCGGTGCAGGCTAAAAGGGCCGAATGGCCTACTCCTGCACCTATTTTCTATGTTTCTATGTTTCTATGTTTCATTGCACAATACTAGATCTAAAATAGTCTGTTCCCGAGTTGGTTCCTCAACATACTGCTCCAGAAAACTATCTTGCATACATTCCATGAATTTGTCCTCCATACTATTACTGTAAATTTGATTTGCCCAGTCTATTTGTCGATTAAAGCCCCCATGACTACTGCACTTGTTACATCCGCCTCTAATTTCCTGATTTATGCTCTGCCCTACATTACCACTATTGTTTGGGGGCCTATAAATAGCTCTGCCCCTTGCTGTTTCTTAGCTCCACCCAAACTAATTCTACTACTTGATTTTCGGAGTTAAGATCCTTTCTCTCTACTATTTACTTTATATTTCCCACATTACAACAGTGACTACACTCCAAAAAGTACTTCATTGGCTGTAAAGTGTTTGAGACGTCCGAAGATCGTTCGTTCTTTTTTTAGTGTCTTTATCCCATCCTTTATTATCAGGGCTACTCCTATTCCTTTTCCAATTTGCATATCTCCTCTAAAAGTTAAATATCCTGGAAAATTTAGTTCTCAACCTTGGTCACTTTGGAACCACGTCTTCGTCATGGCTATTAGATCAAACCCAATAAACCCCAGGGATCTGTTCTAGGGCCTAAATTTTTCACCATTTTTCTCCTCTAAAGATTGTGGATGCTGGGTCACTTGAAATTTTCAAGACTGAGATCAATACATTTTTGTTAGATCAAGGTATTGAAGGATATGAATCAAAGGTGGGTATGTGGAGTTGACATACGGATCAGCTATGTGGACTAGTAAGATCACACGTTATGTTATGATGCCTTTTCATGTTGGTGTGTGATGTCACGATGTACTACTGAAACTGGGTGCCAGCCCCAGTAAAACCTGGGCCCGAAGACCAAGTGGACAACAGGACTTCTTTGGCATCAGGTTTAAGTTAATATGATTGCTGGATGTGGCAGATCAAGCAACGGGAGCTGATGGCCAAAGAAAAGTATTGAAGTCTCTTAGATGCAGAGCTTGGTGACAGAATTAGATAACAACACAACCACAGAATACTGAATTCAAGAACTTGATATAACTTGTAACTTTTCCTTTCAACTGACTCCAGTTGTAGTTTTCTCGTTGTTTGAATTTTTATTAGTTGGTGTTTGAGGATTGTACTTTGTGTTCTGGAATTCTGTTTTCATGCGGCACAATGCTGAGCTGTAATGTGTGATTATCATCTCTCTTTGCGCACTGTATTGTTGGTATGCTTTATCTTTATTTTTGGTGCAAGTCTTGCTTGACAGGCATAATTGATTCATGCCAGCCATGATATAAATAGTTTATTTTAGGTGAACCATAATTACCAACATGGATTCCATTTGTACATCATCTGGTTTGTAAAAATCTGGAGATTAAATTCTTTTTTTTAAACCCAACAGGTTCAGTTAGACTTGGATTTAGTGAGAGGTTACAGGCGATACCTTGTGAAATTGACCCAAATCAGCAAAACAAAAGCTGAAATGTTTATATAGTATTTCCTCCCTAAAATGTATTTCCTCCTCATAAATAATTCACTCACTCAGCAACTTGAAGGTAACCTAATCGAGGGTTAGTAAATTAAATTAATTTTGATCCAAACCAGGTCATCGACCTGAAACGACAACTCTGTTTCTCTCTCCACAGATGCTGTCTGACCTGCTGAGTATTTCCAGCATTTTCTGTTTTTATATTAAATGTAAGCGAGTTCAGCGAGCCGAGTCAGACTTCATACATCCCTAAACCTACACTGGGAGGAGTTAAAGGAGGCTGGTAAGTATTTGCCTGCTTCCTTGGCATATATTTGTCAGGATACTAAAATCCAGCTTTGTGACTCACTGCTGTACAACCCCATATCTCTCTCCAAAACCCAGCTTTCTGATGTACTGCTGTACAACCCCATATCCTCTCCAAAGAGCCTACAACAAAGCACATCCAAAGCAACAGTAACCTCATCAAGCTAAAACAATGGTTTGGATGGTTGAACCACATTGGGTGCATGATGATATAACCAAGTGAGAGTTAGCAGATTGGTAAGAGTGTGCTGCATGCTGTATACAAAGAAAGAGCAATACTCCTCTTTGTGAACAGCATCGATGGGGGTATATGTGTGTGTGTATGTATATATATTTATTTATATATATGGATGTTACCTGTCCGCACATGATCATGGGTTGTGTCTGTAGAGCGCCATGTTTGCAGCACGATCTGCTGGTTAGTGGTGGCCTGATAGCAGCAGCTTCATGCAGAAAAACCCCTCATGACTTCCTGAACTTCTCTAGTAGCATTGGGAACAGAGATTGTGGAGCACAGCTCAGTATGTCCATTGATAATCCCAATGAAGGGGTAAGAGTTCCACTACTTGCTATGTGTGACAACATCATGCGTATTCTTCACAATGATTTCTTCATTTAGCAAACTTGTAAACATATTTATAGGACTCCAATGCAAGACGTTAATGATCTTGCTAAGCATAACCGTTGGTGATGATGTGTGAATGCTTAACACTCTCATATAATTCCTCTCTCTGCTGCATTCATGGAGTTGTTTAACTGGACAGAGCGTGAGTCCCGAAGGCTGTGTTGCTTACCCGGTGCCAGGGTTAAGGACATCTCCTCTGGGTTGGAGAGGAGCTTGGAGTGGGAGGGGGAAGATCCAGTTGTCATGGTCCACGTGGGTATCAACGACATCGATAGGACATACAAAGACATTCTGCTGAGGGATTATGAGCAGCTAAGGGCCAAATTAAAAAGCAGAACCACAAAGGTAATAATCTCTGGATTGCTACCTGAGCCACGAGCAAATTTACATAGGGTAAATAAGATCATCATCATCATAGGCAGTCCCTCGGAATCGAGGAAGACTTGCTTCCACTCCTGAAGTTAGTTCTTAGATGGCTGAACAGTCCAATACGAGAACCACAGTCCCTGTCACAGCTGGGTCAAATAATCGTTGAGGGAAAGGGTCGGCGGGACTGGTTTGCCGCATGCCCTTTCCGCTGCCTGCACTTGATTTCTGCATGCTCTCGGCGATGAGACTCGAGGTGCTCAGCGGCCTCCCGGATGCACTTCCTCCACTTAGGGCGGTCTTTGGCCAGGGACTCCCAGGTGTCAGTGGGGATGTTGCACTTTATCAGGGAGGCTTTGAGGGTGTCCTTGTAACGTTTCTTCTGCCCACCTTTGGCTCATTTGCCGTGAAGGAGTTCCGAGTAGAGCGCTTGCTTTGGGAGTCTTGTGTCAGGCATGCAAACAATGTGGCCTGCCCAACGGAGCTGATCAAGTGTGGTCAGTGCTTCAATGCTGGGAATGTTGGCCTGGTCGAGGACGCTAATGTTGGTGTGTCTGTCCTCCCAGAGGATTTGTAGGATCTTGCAGAGACATCGTTGGTGGTATTTCTCCAGCCACTTGAGATGTCTACTGTACATGGTCCATGTCTCTGAGCCATACATGAGGGTGGGTATTACTACAGTCCTGTAGACCATGAGTTTGATGGCAGTTTTGAGGGCCTGGTCTTCAAACACTCTTTTCCTCGGGTGGCTGGAGGCAGTGTTGAATCTCGTCATTGTATGCTCTTGTTGATAAGAGGCTCCCGAGGTATGGGAAATGGTCCACGTTGTCCAGGGCCGCGCCGTGGATCTTGATGACTGGGGGGCAGTGTTGTGCGGCGAGGACAGGCTGGTGGAGGACGTTTGTCTTACGGATGTTTAATGTAGGGTCCATGCTTTCGTAAGCCTCAGTAAATACATCGACTATGTCCTGGAGTTCAGCCTCTATGTGCGCAGACGCAGGCGTCGTTCGCATACTGTAGCTCGATGACAGAGGTTGGGGTGGTCTTGGACCTGGCCTGGAGACGCCGAAGGTTGAACAAGTTCCCACTGGTTCTGTAGTTTAATTCCACTCCAGCGGGGAGCTTGTTGACTGTGAGGTGGAGCATGGCAGCAAGGAAGATTGAGAAATCACGTGGCTCAAAGACTGGTGTGGGAGAAATGGGTTTTGGTTCCTGGGACACTGGCACCAGTACTGGGGTAAGAGGGGGCTGTTCCATTGGGACGGGCTCCACTTAGACCGTTTTGGGACTAAGGTCTTGGCAAATCGAATAACTTGGGCTGTAGAGAGGGCTTTAAACTAATTAGTAGGAGGGAGGGTTCAGGTGAGTGGAAATTTAAAAAGTCAAAGAATAAGGAAAAGGCAATAGATCAGGGTAGCACTGGGGAAAACGAAAACCAGAGCCCGACAGGAAGGGACAAAATGTATAAACATAAAAGTTTATCAGAAAGTGGGGTCAAAGCAGGAAAAATTGGTAAAAAAATAAATTTAAAAGCTCTTTATCTGAATGCACGTAGCATTCGTAACAAAATAGATGAGTTGACGGCACAAATAGATAAAAATGGATATGAACGGATAGCCATTACAGAGACGTGGTTGCAAGGTGACCAAGGCTGGGAACTAAATATTCTGGGGTATTTGACAATACGAAAGAACAGACAGAAAGGAAAAGGAGATGGGGTAGCACTGTTAATAATGGATGAGATCATTGCATTAGTGAGAAAAAAATGTGGCTCAGAAGATCAAGATGTTGAATCAGTTTGGGTGGAGATAAGGAATAATAAGAGGAAAAAGGCGCTGGTGGGTGTAGTCTATAGCCCCCTAACAGTAGCTACACTGTTGGATGGAGTATAAATCAAGAAATAATGGAGGCTTGTAAAAAAAGAACGGCAATAATCATGGGTGATTTTAACCTTCATATTGATTGGACAAAGCAAATTGGCCAGGGTAGCCTTGAGGAAGAGTATGTAGAGTGTATCCGGGATAATTTACTTGAACAGGACGTTGCGAAACCAACCAGGGAGCAGGCTATCATACATAGATACATAGAAACATAGAAACATAGAAATTTACAGCGCAGAAGGAGGCCATTTAGGCCCATCGTGTCCACGCCGGCCGACAAAGAGCCACACGACCCTCGTCCAGCAGCCCTGAAGATTATATATAAACCTATGAACAATGACCAATGGCAGAAAGGTAAAGAGTACCCAGCCCGACCAGTCTGCCCCAGACAACTGCGACACCCCTGACACCAAAACATTCTACACTCCGCCCCCCCCCAACCGGAGCCATGTGATCTCCTGGGAAAGGCAAAAACCAGATTAAAAACTCAGGCCAATTGGGGAAAAGAAATCTGGGAAAGTTCCTCTCTGACCCATCCAGGCGATCGAAACTAGTCCAGGAGATCACCCTGGTCATATTTGATTCGCTACAGTACTTACCATCGTATCTGCACCAGCCAACAAGAGGTTGTCCAGTCTAATCCTACTTACCAGCTCCAGGTCCGTAACCCTGCAGGTTACAGCACTTCAAGTGCCCATCCAAGCACATTTTAAATGCTGTCGGGGGTTTTACTACGACCTTTGAGCCCCCACAGCTTATGCCTGGCCTGTGGGAACTTCTCTGAGCAGTTTTGAAGTTCTCCTAACCCCTGGTTCTGGACACTGGACTTATCACAGAAGTAATAAAGCAAAAGGCAGAAAAGTGTGTGTTTGGAATGAGTCTAAGGTGTTTATTAGAAAATTGAAGGCACAAAACTTTATTTCAGACAAGTGAAAACGACCAAACTTTAATGCAACGTAACAATCACGGTCAGGCAGAGCTAGAAGGGAAGAAGAACACACAAAATTACAGTGTATCTGTCTAAACCAAAAGAAAAAAAAAACACCTCCCAACACCCAAACCTTACTGTCTAGGTCTACACCTTTAAGGTCAGAATTATACTTGCCAATGCAGCTTTAGATGTTGTCTTCAGGGATGGTGGGCTTTGTTTCCCAGCGACGGGAGAGTTGTTTTATTGCCGTTGGGGACCCCGGTTGATTCGACCACTCGTAGAGGGCGGGTAGTCAGCTCGATCGTTGCTGGTTGGACCCTGGTAATGTGGTGGCAGGTTCTTCTGTTGGTTTCGATGGGCCCACTTGGGTTTTAATCCCAAGCTGGACCTTGATGGAGTTGGGGGCCTGGTTGCAGCTGACTGAGCTGAGTGTCGTGCTCCCGGTTGCGGTTTTGACTTGGCCCCCTTTGGTTGGAGCGAGGTTGCTTGTTGGTCCTTTGCTGGTCAGCAAAATGCTGGAAACACTGCGAACACTTGGGCACGAACACTGACGTGAACACTCTCTTGCTGGAGAAGGTGGAACCTGGATATAGGGCTCTGAACTGGTCGTTTCTCAAAAAGTCCTTTGTTCGGGCTTGTTTGGTTTCAAAAGATGCACTCTTTGAGATGAGATCAAACTCCGACCTGGGCCATTAACGGTAGATGATGGCCCGATTTTGTTTGACGAGGTGTTAACTGCCAGTCCATTGTACTAGGTCCATTGTACCTGTCAATCTCGGGCCCAGGTCTGAGTTCTTTGTTAGAATTAATCGTTGTCAGGTGGTGACTCAGGAGAGGCGAGGTGAGTGACAGATAAATAATGGTTTTGCTGACTTTGCAGCTTCTTCGACGCCATTACTCACACAGCAAAACCGACCTGTCCATCATCTCAGCAGTATGTGTTCTTTTACTCTGTCCCTCCTGTTCCGGCTTTTTGCAGTCTTTTCCAGCAAAATCCACAGAATATACCTATAAGTCCATAAAGTCCTCCAAATCTTTCACAAGAATCTCCAGACAATCCAGCACAAAGGTTCTCCAGGGCCAAGTCTCAAGGTCCCAAAAATTAGTTCAGGTTTCCACACATGCTGTTTTCGGGGCTCCAGGCTTCAGATCCTTAACAGGGATTTTAAACTGGCACAGTCCGAGACCAAGATGGATTCCCCAAGCCAGGGAATTTTGGTCAATCCTTACAATGCATTGAGGGTTTCTGCATCCACCACCCTTCCACACTGGTGGGTATAGACCTTCACACTGGCCGGGGGGGGGATAGAGCTTCACACTGGGGGGGGGGGGTATAGAGCTTCACACTTGGAGGGGGTGGGGGGTATAGAGCTTCACACTGGGGGGCAGGGTATAGAGCTTCACACTGGGGGACGGTTATAGAGCTTCACACTGGGGGGCGGTTATAGAGCTTCACACTGGGGGGGGGGGGGTATAGAGCTTCACACTGGGGAGGGTGGGTATAGAGCTTCACACTGGGGGTATAGAGCTTCACACTGGGGGACGGTTATAGAGCTTCACACTGGGGGGCGGTTATAGAGCTTCACACTGGGGGGGGGGGGTATAGAGCTTCACACTGCGGTGGGGGGGTATAGAGCTTTACACTGGGGGGGAGCGTATACAGCTTCACACTGCGGGGGGGGGGTATACAGCTTCACACTGGGGGGCGGTTATAGAGCTTCACACTGGGGGGGAGGGTATAGAGCTTTACACTGGAGGGGGGTATAGAGCTTCACACTGGGGGGGGGGGGTGGCGGGGCAGGATATAGAGCTTCACACTGGGGGTGGGAGGGGAGGCGGTGGGTATAAAGCTTCACACTGGGGGGGGGGGGTATAGAGCTTCACACTGGGAAAACACTGACCTTCACTGGGAGGGCTCAGTGCTGCACACTCTGGGAGACAAATGTCTTGCCTCAAAATAACTGCTCCAGAGCTGCCTTTAAGCAGTGGGGTTGAAAGAAAGACTTGCATTTATGTAGCACCTTTCACAACCACCGGATCTCTCAAAGTGCTTTGCCAATGAAGTACTTTTGGAGTTTAGTTATTGAAACACGACAGTCAATTTGCGCACAGCAATGTGATAATGACCAGATAGTCTGTTTCTTTGATTCATAAATATTGGCCAGGACACCGGGGATAACTCCCTTGCTCTTCAAAATAGTGCTGTGGGATCTTTTATGTCCACCTGAGAGAGCAGACAGGGCTTCAGTTTAACATCTCATCTGAAAGACGGCACCTCTGACAGTGCAGCACTCCCTCAGCAATGCATTGGAGTATCAGCCTGGATTTTTTGTACTGTAGCTCCTGGAGTGGGAATTTCACAACTTTCTAACTCAGACGTGAGTGTGCTACCCACTGAGCCACAGCTGACACATAAAACAGGTGCTAAAAACAAGTAACCAAAAGACACTGGTGCATGTACAAACATCTTTTAAAACATGTAGGATTATGTGAGCAGAGTTGAGACATCTTTAAAATTGAGTAAAGCATTAGCGCTAGTCTGGAGCTACATGCCCCTTTTCGGATGCCCTGTCAGACCAGGCTGAATTGATAAATATTGTCTAATTATTCTTCTCAGAATGAAACAATGACGTGCCTAATTTGCCTTTCTCATTAAAAATCAAAGGGAATGGGTCCCCATACAGAAAACTGTCCATTGATCAGTAAACTCCCTGTGGGCGCTCACAAAGCTTCCCACGATTTAAAATGGGAAATAACACCAGCCTCAAAACAGAAGCCGCTGCTTCAGAGGAACCACGTGCGACCAAAAGAAATAAAAGGAGCAAAATAGAAACTTAAAATACAAACTTAAAATAGAAACTTAAGTATGTATTTAAATATCAAGCCAAATATAAACCAGATCAATGATAAATGTGTTGCTAACTCGTACTGCTCTGTGCTTACCAATCTAACTTTGTGTTGGACCTCGAATCATTTATGTAAGCACTGTGTCGAATTTGGTTTTTAGAATCAAAGGGCGCGCAATATTGAGTGGGATCAAAATCTTTCCCTGATGCACTTCACGAAAGCTCATAAAACCAACTCCTATTCCTTTGACAAATTAGACTGTCTTTACAAGTTAACTTTAATTCTGAGCATTAATTTACAAGAAATAACATCAGTCAAAGGATCAAGTCTGACTGAACATAGCTTGGCTTAGTGCTGACATCGTTGTTGCTGAGTCAGAAGGCTGTGGGTTCATGTTCCACTCCAGCACTTGAGCCTATAATTGAGGTTAACACTTCAGTGGGAGAGCACGGTAGTGGGTGGACAGGGAGGGGGACACTGCATTGTGAGGTGCCATCTTTTGGATGAGGAATTACACTAACTTCATAAAAGACCCCATGGCATTTCTTTGAAGAAGGGCAGGGAGTTCTCCCAGTTTCCTAAACAACATTCATCCATCAACCAACACCACCGATGCAAATTAAGTGGTCATTAAACTCATTGCTGTTTGTGGGACTTTGTCGTGTGCATAATGGCTGCCGTGTTTATCTCCATAACAACATTGACTGCCCTTTAAAAAGTGATCCATTGGCTGTGAAGTACTTTGGGATGTCTTGAGGACATGAGCTTTGTAAATATAAATATTTATTTTCTTTATAATCTTATTTCTTGGACTATAACTGTTGTGTATCTATAAAGCAAGTACCCCCATATTCTGCCACCAGTGAGTGCATCCCCTGAAGTCCCAAGAGATCCCAGCATCCGTTGGGAGCACTGTATATAAGCTGGCCCCTAAAGCCTGTTCCTCACTTTGGAGTGTCTTAATAAAGACTGAGGTCACTGTTACTTTAATCTACCTATGTGCAGTCTCATCTGTGTTAGGAACACAATAACTGGCGACGAGTATACGAATCCAACGCAAAGATGCAGCAAACTGTGGGCATCCTGGAGAAGTTCTCGGAGGGTGAGGACTGGGAAGCCTATGTCGAACGGCTAGACCAGTACTTTGTAGCCAATGAGCTGGATGGAGAAGGAAGCGCTGCAAAAAGGAGAGCGGTCCTCCTCACGGTCTGTGGGGCACCGACCTACAGACTCATGAAGAATCTTCTGGCTCCGGTGAAACCCACAGATAAGTCGTATGAGGAGCTGTGTACACTGATTCGGGAGCATCTTAACCCGAGGGAGAGCGTGCTGATGGCGAGGTATCGGTTCTACACCTGCCAGCGATCTGAAGGTCAGGAAGTGGCGAGCTACGTCGTCGAGCTAAGGCGACTTGCAGGACAATGTGAGTTTGATGGCTACCTGGAGCAGATGCTCAGAGACTTTTTTGTACTGGGCATTGGCCACGAGACCATCCTACGAAAACGTTTGACTGTAGAGACACCAACCCTCAGTAAGGCCATTGCGATAGCACGGGCGTTTATGTCCACCAGTGATAACACCAAACAAATCTCTCAGCACACATTGCGAGCAATGTTCATAAATTAACTGGAACTGTGTTTGTGAGCAGAAATGTACAGGGCAGAAACCATGAGTCTGCAACTGCCAGCAGGCCTCAGGTGATCCAGATGACTCAGAGTCCGCAACAAAGGATGAATGCAAGGCAATTCACACCTTGCTGGCATTGTGGAGACTTCCATTCAGCCTATTCATGCCGCTTCAAAGGGTATGTTTGCAAGAGCTGTGGAACAATGGGGCACCTCCAACGAGCTTGCAGACGAGCTGTAAGCTCTGCAAAACCTGTAAACCACCACATGACAGAGGAAGATCGGTCCATGGTGGATCAAAGCAATTTCAAGCCTCAGAGAGAGGAGGCAGATGCTGAAGTACACTGGGTGCACACATTTTTGATGAAATGCGCATCTATAATGCTAAATGTAAAATTGAATGGCTTACCCCGAGCCATGGAACTGGACACTGGCGCTAGCCAGTCCATCATGAGTAAAAAGATGTTTGAGAAACTGTGGTGCAACAAGGCACTCAGACCAGCCCTGAACCCCATCCACATGAAACTGACAATGTACACCAAAGAGCTCATCACTGTCCTGGGCAGCGCCATGGTCAAGGTCACCTACGAGGGCACGGTGCATGAACTGCCACTCTGGATTGTCCCGGGCGATGGTCCCACATGCTTGGAAGGAGCTGGCTGGACAAAATCCGCTGGAACTGCGATGACATCCGAGCACTATCACATGTCGATGAGGTCTCATGTACCCAAGTTCTTAATAAATTTCCTTCCCTTTTTGAGCCAGGCATTGGAAACTTTTCCGACGTGAAAGTACGGATCCACTTGGTCCCAGAGGCATGACTCAAGGCGCGAGCGGTACCTCACATGATGAGGGAGAGAGTGGAAATCGAGCTGGACAAGCTGCAACGCGAGGGCATCATCTCTCCAGTGGAATTCAGCGAGTGGGCTAGCCCAATTGTTCCAGTACTCAAAAGTGATGGCATGGTCAGGATTTGTGGCGATTATAAAGTAACTATTAATCGTTTCTCGCTACAGGATCAATACCCGCTACCTAAGGAAGACGACCTATTTGCAACGCTGGCAGGAGGCAAGATGTTCACCAAGCTCGACCTGACTTCGGCCTACATGACGCAGGAGCTGGAGGAGTCTTCGAAGGGCCTCACCTGCATCAATACGCACAAGGGACTTCATCTACAACAGATGCCCATTTAGAATTCAGTCAGCTGCAGCGATCTTCCAGAGAAACATGGAGAGCCTACTCAAGTCGATACCATGCATGGTGGTTTTTCAGGATGACATATTGGTCACGGTCGGGACACCGTCGAGCACCTACAAAACCTGGAGGAGGTCCTCCAGCAACTGGATCGAGTAGGGCTGCGGTTGAAGAGGTCGAAATGCGTCTTTATGGCAACAGAAGTGGAGTTTTTGGGGAGAAAGATCGCGGCGGATGGCATTCGGCCCACAGATGCCAAGACAGAGGCTATCAGGAACGTGCCCAGGCCACTGAACGTCACGGAGCTGCGGTCGTTCCTGGGACTCCTCAACTATTTTGGTAACTTCCTACCGGGGTTAAGCACCCTCTTAGAGCCCCTACATATGTTATTGCGTAAAGGTGAGAACTGGGTATGGGGAAAAAAACAAGTATTTGCTTTTGAGAAAGCCAGAAACATTTTATGTCCAACAAGATGCTTGTATTGTATAACCCGTGTAAAAGACTTGTGCTAGCACGTGATGCATCGTCGTACGGAGCCGGGTGTGTATTACAACAAGCTAATGTTGCGAGGAAGTTGTAACCTGTCGCCAGTGCCTCCAGGTGCTTGTCTAAGGCCGAGAGGGCCTACAGCATGATTGAGAAAGAGGCATTAGCGTGTGTGTTTGAGGTAAAGAAAATGCATCAGTACCTGTTTGACCTCAAATTTGAGCTGGAAACCGATCACAAGCCCTCATATCCCTGTTCGCTGAAAACAAGGGGATAAATACTAATGCTTCAGCCCGCATACAAAGGTGGGCACTCACGCTATCAGCGTATAACTATACCAACCGCCACAGGCCAGGCACCCAGAACTGTGCGGATGCTCTCAGTCGGTTACCATTGCCCACCACGGGGGTGGAAATGGGGCAGCTGCAAACTTGTTGATGGTGGCGCAGCCCGCAGACTTGTTGATGGTCATGGAAGCGTTTGAAAATGATAAATCACCTGTCATGGCTCGCCAGATTAGGACTTGGACCAGCCAAGATCCTCTGCTGTCCCTAGTAAAAAACTGTGTACTGCATGGGAGCTGGGCCAGCATCCCCTTTGAAATGCAAGAGGCAATCAAGCCGTTCCAGCAGCGAAAGGATAAGCTGTCCATTCAGGCAGACTGCCTGTTGTGGGGTAACCGCATAATGCTACCCAAAAAGGGCAGGGAGTCATTCATCTCGGATCTCCACAGCACACACCCGGGTATAGTAATGATGAAAGTGATAGCCAGATCCCACATGTGGTGGCCCGGTATCGACTCTGACTTAGAGTCCTGTGTACGGCAATGCAGCGTGTGTGCTCAGTTGAGCAACGCGCCCAGAGAGGCACCACTAAGTTTGTGATCCTGGCCCTCCAGACCATGGTCGAGGATCCATGTCGACTATGCGGGCCCGTTTCTCGGTAAAATGTGCCTGGTGGTGGTGGATGCGTTTTCAAAATGGATTGAATCTGAAATAATGTCGGGAAGCACCGCCATCGCCACCATTGAAAGCCTTAGGGCCATGTTTGCCACCCACGGCCTGCCTGACATACTGGTCAGTGACAACGGGCCATGTTAGATCTCTTAATTTTCAATGAAATGCAAACTCCGGTTGTAGTTTTAATGCAATTTTATTCTGGCAGCAGCAACAAGCTTCTGGCTTTAAGCCAGGCCTTTGTCCTTCTGAAAACGCATGGCCAAAATATCTGTACTTATACCTGGCTCAGTTTACAGAAAAGAACGCGCCCTCTTTGGCCTTATTGGCTCAATTGATAATCTGTTAACCTTTAATTGGCTCACTACCAAAGGTCCTAAAATGTCAAGTTGATTGATGACTTAATGCAACATGCTCCCACTTACATAACAGCTCTGACTTGGAAGTCTGTGAATTCTCACAGCCTGTCTAAATGCAGCCTGTTTGAATTCTGTATCAATCCCTCCTTTGATTCTTTCACAAACTGAATCATAAAACATCAGCTATCACTGGTTAAATGTTCTACAAAATAATTTCATACATGTTAATAAAGTTTCCATCTAAAATTTGTTGATGTGTTTCGCCACATGTCCGGAATAGTAGCTTCCACACAAATTTACACCAACCCGAATTCCATCGTGACCACAATGGAAGTCTGGTTTTAGTCAGTTAATTAACCTTATTCCAATTTAATCCAAATGAAGAATATCTTAATTCAACCAGTAAACAACCTTCCCTTAAGCATAACATACCCCTGTGCCACGTACAGACGGTCTGCTGGGACCTGCAAGGTGTCTCACCTGCGGGACAGCAGCTACAGCCGCCTGGTCGCAACAACATTTAATCAACATAAACAAACAATATAAAAGTAAAATAATTACAACAAATAGAATTAAACTTTCCACCAATGAAGTTCCTATTGAACCTAGTCATTCAGTGGTTCCGCTCCACAAAGTGAATGATGGGGGTCGCTTAAGTTTTTCTACCTCCTTTTGGATATGCTCCGCTAAGTGGGTAATTTCTTCGGAGCTATCTGGGATATATGTGCAACACTCAGTTCCGAGTAGGGCGCAAGTACCTCCCTTTTCAGCCAGTCTATTCTGTAGGGCTACTATGCGGATTGCTACCATTTCTATATTGATTTTAACTAGGGCCTCTGAGGTATCATTGGCTACCTGTTCCACAACGGATGCCATGTTAATGGATTCCTTTGCCAGTCTGCCCTTGCTATCCTACTAGTTCCCTTTGGTGCAGAAGGTCGGTTACTAAGAAGTAGGCAAATGCCTAGAATACCTACAGTCAGTAATACAGTAAATTTGTACATTTTGGCAAAAAGTAATTGTCCTGATCAGATTTCAGCTTCAGTTACGGGTGCTTGTTTAACGTGTGAAGCGTGGATCCAGGCTTTCTTTCCTTGGGCTTTAACAGCTGCCTGGGTGGTCAATAACACTTGATAAGGTCCCTCCCACTTGGCACCCAAAGGTTCTTTATGCAACTTTTTCACATACACCCAGACTCCCGGGATGATGTCGTGTCCTCCGTCAGGTGGATTACCCCAAGCTGCCGATACCTGTCGGGAAACAGAACTTAATAGCATTGGTTAAGTTCTGACAGTATGATAACAAAGTGTCACTCATTAAGTGAACATCAGCTTTCCGTAAATCGATAGTTCCTGGCAGCGACATGGGTCTTCCTTTTATAATTTCAAATGGGCTTAGACCTGTAGTTCTGTTCGGGGTTGCCCTAATGCTAGTGCCTGGGGCCATGGTGTTCCTTCTTGGTGATATTTGGCAAGCCGTTGTTTCAGAGTTCGATTCATTCGTTCTACTTGTCCTGATGATTGTGGATGATAAGGACAGTGTAAATCCCACGTAATGTTCAGTAACCTACAGACTTCTTGGCAGACAGCACCTGTAAAGTGTGTTCCCTGATCTGAGTCAATGCTACTCGGGACTCCCCATCGGGGAATGTAATCCTTACACAAGACCTTTGCAGTGTGATTGGCTGTGGCTCTTTTAATTGGGACAGCTTCTACCCATCGAGAGAATCTGTCGACCATGACAAGAATGTTAATGTATCCTTGGCATGAAGGAAGAGATATATAATCAACCTGAAGATGCTGGAATGATCCGACAGGGGCAGGGGGCCTCAGTTGGGGTATTACCGTGATGGGTCCAGAATTATTTTTCTGGCAGACCACACGGCGGTCTGCTACCAGCTGGGCATGTTTTTTAAATCCCCGACCCCACCAGCTTTTCTGGAACCGTGCCGTCATCTGTTGTGAGGCCAAGTGTCCCCACGAGTGGATCTGTTGGGCTAAAAAAGGCATAAGCGCTTGTGGCGCTTGTGGCTTGTCGGTAACTCTTTGTATCAGACACCATCTTCGCATAGCTTAATTCCTGCCTCAATCCATGTCCATTTTTCCTCTCTGGAGCACTCACCTTGCATTGTTTGAAGGTCTCGTGTCAGAGTCCTGAGTGCTTTCAATCTGCACATCTGTGTTGGTTCTTCTGGGGGAGCGCCCTGTGAGGCGGCATCTTTAGCTGCCTGGTCGGCTTCGGTTTTTCCCTGTGCTTCCGTGGTATTTTCCTTGGTATGGGCCTTACACTTCAGGATGGACACTTCCTGAGATAATTGTATGGCCTCTAGTAAGTCTCGGACTTCTTTTCCATTTCGGATAGGTGGACCAGCAGCAGTGAGGAATCCTCTTTTCCGCCATAGCAGACCAAAGTCATGAGCGACTCCAAAAGCATAACGTGAATCTGTGTAGACATTAGCTGTCTGTCCTTCTGCTATTCGACATGCTTCTGACAGGGCCCGTAACTCAGCCTGTTGTGCTGACGTTCCTGAGGGTAAACATTCTTTTGCCACTACCTCATATAAGGTTGTAACTGCCCATCTTGCTTTTCTGGTACCATTGTCAACAAAGGAGGAACCATCTGTAAACAGGATGAGGTCTGGGTTGTGCAGAGGCTCCTCTGCTGCTAAGGCTGCTTTTTCTGTTTCTTTTAAAATCTCCACGCAGTCATGCTCTTCACATGCTTCCTCCCTCTTGCTCCCTCGATTCTGACATCGGGAGCATAGTTATGGGATTAACCGGGCTGGCCCAGACGATATGGAGATTAGGAGCTTCCAAAACTGCTGTCCAGCGGGTCCATCTAGCTGCCGTCACCTGAGACATTCTATTCATAGACAGCAAAGCATGTACGGTGTGGGGACACTTGACAATCAGCTTTTGGTCGAGGACTAGACCCGCAGTGGTCATTACCGCTCGACATGTAGCTTCCATGGCCCTTAGGCAACTTCCCCATCCGAGGGCTACCGCATCCAGTTTTGCCGAATAATAGCCAGTAGGTCTTTGCCGATCCCCATGTTCTTGTGTCAGTATAGCTGTCATATATCCTTCGTTCTCATGGACAAACAGGGTAAATGGCTTACCACTGTCGGGGATTCCAAGAGCAGGTGCCGAACACAAAGCCTTTTTCAAACTAAGGAAGGCCTCTTGCTGTTCTTTAGTGAGGGTGATGGCTTCTTTAGAGGCACATTTCCCCTTTAAGATATCATTCAGTGGCTGAGCAAGCTGTGTGAAGGAGTCAATCCAATTTCTGTTAAAGTTACACAATCCCAAAAAAGACCTTAGTTCCTGAATAGTGGTGGGTTTTTTAGCAGCCCGAATGGCTGCAGTTCTATCCTGGATAAGTTCTCTCTTTTCTTGTGAAATCTTCTTGGGATATTTTTGCTTTGTCGATGCTGGCTTTATGTCCTTTCAGCCAAAGGTGGTCCAGCAAAGCTCGTAAATCTTGTTCATGCTGTTCTTCCATGTTTGAAGCTAGCAGGATATCGTCTACATATTGGATGACTGTGGATGTCAGGGGAGGTAATTCTCGCAAATGGCTTTGTAAAGCCATGTGGAATACCGTAGGGCTGTTGTGGAAACCCTGCAGTAACCGGGTCCAAGTATACTGTTGTCCTTGGACCGCGAAAGCAAACCACTGTCGAACCTCCGGTGCCAGAGGCACCGACCAAAATCCGTTGGCCATATCTATAACCGAGAAATATTTATGTTCCGGTTTGAGGGCATTAAAAATGGTGGAGGGATCTGTGACCAAAGGAGCTTTTTGATCAATACACTGGTTAGCTTTCCTATAATTGACAGCCAAGTCTCATTAGATTTCTGTACCGGCCACACGGGGCTATTGGAGGAGCTATGCGTTTTAATAAGCACCCCTTGTTTCTCCAATTGCTGAATAACCGGTAAGATTCCCGCGATGGCAGTTGGACTGATGGGATACTGTTTAGTGCATGGAGGCTTGGTCCCGGTAAATGACGCAGGCTCCATCTGGAGTAGGCCACAATCGTTCTTATCTTTAGCCCATATCGGGTGTTCCTTCAATTCTTCTTTCTTCAAAGTTCTAATTGACCATGTCACCCGACCATCCTCAAAATGCAACGATGAATCTACTTGGATTAGAACGTCCATTCCCAAAAGGGGTTGATCTACTGGGCCTATCCAGTCCAGCGTAGTTAGTTCATGTGGACCCAGCCCTATAAGTACCGGTGTTGTCCTTTTAATTTGCATTTTTGGCCCCCAACTCCATAGGCTGTACGTGCCCTACCATCCAACGGCAAAAAGTCTCCATATTGTAGGGGTAAGCATGTTAATTCCGCCCCTGTGTCTAAAAGACAGTCCACATCCTTATCGCCCACCCTCACAGTTATATATAGCCCATCTCCTCTCTGTTGTATTAGTGCGAGGAGGGGGGCCAGGGTGGGCTCTAATCGTTTTTTGCTATCCCAAGTAACTCCTTCTGTTGTTGTATTGTCAGTCGCTTAAATGCTTCTATGAGGTCGTTATCTTGTGACAAGCCTGGCTTGTTGGCTGAATTGTATCCCTGGCTGCGTTCTCTTCCCCAGCCACGACCTTTCTGTTTTGCCCTGCACGTCTTGGCCCAGTGACCTTTTTTTCCACAATAATGAAATTTTCCGGGTAATTTTCCTCATAACTGTTTATCGGAATCCTGGGATTTCCATCCCACAGCCTGTACAGCTCGGACTTTAGCTCCCATATCCCGATCTAATTGGTTACATCGATCCACCAATGCTGCAAAGGTAGTTCCTCTACCTTCCCAGTCCAGTAACACTACCTTAAGCATTTTGGACAGTTCTAGCTTTAGACCTGCCACGAAAGCTGCTTTCAGGGGTCCAAACACTTGTTCATCCATTTCCTCATCCGGATTATTCATACCCGAATGTTCTAGCCACGTGCATCTAAACCGCTCGTCATACTCCAGGACCTCCTCTGTTCCTTTTTGTTGGCAGGCTGCAAGTTTTCCCCAGTCTGTTTTAGCTGGACTGAAGGCTTGCAGCCAGTGTTTAATCGCCTCCCATTTTGCTCATCCTGCCCCAAAGCTTCTTCTACCTTGTCGTGCAATTTTCTTCCCTGTGTTTTTGGCACCATCATGGTCAAAATTTGCACTCCGTCCCAGGGATGAAGTTGATATATATTTCTTAAGCGGTCCAATTGGTCCCACGTTTTCACTCCCCCTTTCTTTGGATTGGGCAACTCCTTGGACCATTTATCAATTTTCTCTGGATCTGCCGGATCATGAACTAAATATTCTTCATTGTTTTGGTTCCGCCCTCATCTGCAGTCTTTTCTGATTTGACTACAACTTGTCTTTTTTTAAAAGGGGCAAAGCGCATTCCTAATTCTTCATCCTCCGACCCTATTCATCGGAGGATTCAGAATCCGTATCTATTCCTCGGTCGTGTCTTTGGGTTTGCGCTTTTAATTTATTGAAACATGGGTACCCTGGAAATTGACCGATACATTTTCCTTTTCCTATTACTGTCTCTTGACCGAATGATTTTTTCCATTCTTTAATTTCACCTTTAAGATCTTTAACTTCCGCTTCCGACTTTTCAAGTTCAAGTTTTTTCTGTCGCAGCTGTGCACAAACAGCTTGCAATTGGTCCTTTTTACTGGTCAGTCCTCGATCAGGTTGGGAATGCGTTATAATTTCATTCCGCTGTCGGATCTGTCCCTTAACGGTTAGGGATCATCGGATTCGCTCTTTATTTTTCATACGGGTCGTTTTTCCACAGACCCTTTTAATCTCGTCCAAGGACCATTGCCCTTTGGAGGTTCTGTACTTTTGTTCGATCTTAATACAGCTTTTAGAAACATAGAAACAAAGAAAATAGGTGCAGGTGCAGGCCACTCGGTCCTTCGAGCCTGCACCGCCATTCAATGAGTTCATGGCTGAACATGCAACTTCAGTACCCCATTCCTGCTTTCTCGCCATACCCCTTGATCCTCTTGGTAGTAAGGACTTCATCTAACTCATTTTTGAATATATTTAGTGAATTGGCCTCAACAACTTTCTGTGGTAGAGAATTCCACAGGTTCACCACTCTCTGGGTGAAGAAGTTCCTCCGCTTCTCGGTCCTAAATGGCTTACCCCTTATCCTGAGACTGTGACCCCTGGTTCTGGACTTCCCCAACATTAATAAGAATATAAGAACATAAGAACATAAGAATTAGGAACAGGAGTAGGCCATCTAGCTCCTCGAGCCTGCTCCACCATACAACAAGATCATGGCTGATCTGGCCGTGGACTCAGCTCCACTTACCCGCCCGCTCGCCATAATCCTTAATTCCCTTATTGGTTAAAAATCTATCTATCTGTGATTTGAATACATTCAATGAGCTAGCCTCAACTGCTTCCTTGGGCAGAGAATTCCACAGATTTACAACCCTCTGGGAGAAGAAATTCCTTCTCAACTCGGTTTTAAATTGGTTCTCCCGTATTTTGAGGCTGTGCCCCCTAGTTCTAGTCTCCCCGACCAGTGGAAACAACCTCTATCCTGTCTATCCCTTTCTTGATTTTAAATGTTTCTATAAGATCACCCCTCATCCTTCTGAACTCCAACGAGTAAAGACCCAGTCTACTCAATCTATCATCATAAGGTAACCCCCTCATCTCCGGAGTCAGCCTAGTGAATCGTCTCTGTACCCCTTCCAAAGCTAGTGTATCCTTCCTGAAGAAAGGTGACCAAAACTGCACGCAGTACTCCAGTTGCGGCCTCACCAATACCCTGTATAGTTGCAGCAGGACCTCCCTGCTTTTGTACTCCATCCCTCTCGCAATGAAGGCCAACATTCCATTCGCCTTCCTGATTACCTGCTGCACCTGCATACTACCCTTTTGAGTTTCATGCACAAGGACCAATCGTGGAGCAGTGGAGGCGTGTCCTGCTCAGTTGGAGCTGAGCTGCTGAGAGAGGAGCAGCTACCAACCTTAGCTCCTGCCTGGAAGGCCTGGAGAGCCCTGAGACCAGCCCAGGAAGAGAAGGATGGAAGGGGCTTTCTACAATTCTAATCCATCTAGAGAGAGAGGAGGAGAGCTGCAAATTCAACCATCTTATTACTGCTACAGAGAGTTGGAGAGAGAGGAAAAAGAACACCATCCAGTGTGGAAGGAGGGAGAAATTTCAACAACCAAAGGTGGGTGTGTTTTGGTGCATTCCCCCTAAAAGACTTTGTTGTATTGGTGGGGGGAGGAAAGAAGACCACTCGAGGGCCGGAACATCGCAGGGGGTGTGTGTGTGTGGAAGTGTGTGTGGGGGCCTTGCTTACAACTAGGCCCCACACACAATTGAAGCACCCCCCCCCCCCCCCCATTGCCTAGCCTGGGATAGCTGGAACTACCAGGCTGAAGATTCTTTAAGTACCCTTTAAACATCGTCGGGAGTGTGTGCCTGGTTGGCTCTAGCTGCCCCAGGCGAAGACATCTTCTCCCCCCACCCGAAGACCATCCCAAAGACTGTGTTTTGTTTTGTTTTTTGCCATCTGGGGAGTGCACCCACCCATTGCTGTGAGGGGAGACCTGCCCTCGCAGCCTCCCTCTTTCCCACACCCCCTTACTCTATCTCTCTCTCTCCCCTCTCTCTCTGAGAGCCCTTTCCTCCAAATTAAAAAAAAAAATAAAATAAAATAAAACTGAGCAGAGGGAGCAAGGCCCCTCCCCAATTGCCAACTAGGGGAGAGGTGTGCCTCGTTAAGAGCTCCTCTGCTCAGTCTTATCAAACGAGGCCAATCAAGACCATTAAGGCCTGTGACTTTGGGGTGGGTGTAGCCCTTAAAGAGACCCCGTGATGGCGACCCCATCCACGCTGGTGGCAGGGCCAGCAAGGACATATGCGCAGGTGGCAACCGCTTCCACGGCACCTCCTGCGCCACCCGCTACCCTGCCACCATTCAGGCTTATAACCAGGAAACACGGGGTCAAGAGCTACACTCACCCCACAATGAGCATCGAGGAGTGCGTGCGGGCGATGGCTGGGGTAGTCGGCCCCTCGGCCATTGTCGCAGCCTCCAAGATGTCTGGGAAGGCTGTGTTCTTCCTGGGGTCGGAGCGGGCGGTGTCCCTGGCCCTCGAAAAGGGGCTCACGGTGGGCGGGACGTTCCTGCCGGTGGATCCTCTCGAGGCCACCGCGCAGAGGGTCATCGTGTCGAACGTCCCGCCCTTTGTTCCCACTGAGCTACTCCTCCCTCACCTACAACAACTGGGGGAGGTAAGGCCGGGGATCAACCCCATACCGCTTGGCCTCAGGGAGAGCAGCCTGCGCCACGTGTTCTCCTTCCGCTGCCAGCTCTTTGTCCGGCTGGCGCGGGAGGACACGACGGAAGGGCACTTTAATGTGGTGCACGAGGGGACTGCCTACCGCGTCTTCTGGACGTCGGACGGCGTGCGGTGCCATGCCTGTAGGGAGGTGGGGCATGTTCGTAAGAACTGCCCCGCCTTCAAGGCCGCCAAACCACCGAAGGCGACCAAGGCTGGCGCCGCCGCCACCCCTCCCCCTAGTTGCGTCCGCGTGCCGGGAGCCGTAGGTGCGCGGGCATCGTCGGAGGCCTTTGTTTTCAGGGCCTCTGGCGGGGGGGAGGGAGAGCGTCCGACCGGAAAGAAGGCACGGAACAAGGCGAAACATCTAGAGGCGGGTCCCCTCAGTGCGCCAGAAAGTTTGACCACCGCGCTCGGCCCAACCCAGTCACCGGCGAGCGCGGGGTGCCCCGAGCCCGTGCCCGAGCCCTTGAACAACACCACAGAGGGGCCCGGGCGCGGGCAAGAAAAGGAAAAGGGGGGGGCGGAGCGGGAGGCCTCGGCAGACATGGAGGTCTCCCTGTCTCACCGCACCCCCAGCAACAAAAGGAGGCGCCGCTCCGTTGAGGCGGAGGGGGATCACATCCCTCCGCGGAGGAGTCGGTGCCCGCCGCGTGTCCCGCGTCCCCCACCAGCGCCCCCAAGCAGCGCTGTAGGCGGGAGGAGTCTGTCCCCGGGGAGGGTGAGACAGTCGAGGCTGCCCAGCCTCTGCCTCCCGGGGATGGCGTGGAAAATCTGCCTGTCGTGGGGGGCGTGGGGATCGCGGAGGAATGCATTGCCGCTGGGCCGGGCGTCCCGGGGACTGAGGCGGGCGGGGCCGAAAAGGCCGAACCTGAGCCCGCCCAGCCAATACCCAACTTCCCCCGGGAGTCGCTCGACCCGGCAGAAACCGAAATCAAGAAATTTAATGATACTGTACATGCTGGGCCGGGGGGTGGCAGCGGGGAGGGGGAGGAACACCCACCCTCGCCCCTTACTTTGGAGCTGGAGCACTTGGGGAGCCTGGGGATTTCCTATGGCCGGGTCTCTCCTTGTTCCCCGGTTCCTGGGGCGGAGGGGGAACACCTTCCGCTGTCGTTTCCCGACCCAGCACCATTTTTAAAAGAGCCCAGTGGGGACTCCTCTGCCGACGATCCTGGGGGTGGGATCGGGGCAGAGCCAGGGCCGGTTGGAGCGGCCGGGTCATTTGCCGCACCTTGTGCGGTCGATGGGCCGGCTGCTGGCGGCCACCTCCTGTAGGAGGACGGGGACTCGGTGGGGGACGCGGGAGAAAATCTAGAGACCACCGCCAGCGAGGCGGTGGATCTGCTCGCGGCCGCTGCTGAGACCATCCTCATTCCTGCAAAGGAACTCCGGGACTTTTTGGCCCAGAGCCGGGGTCGCTGCGACCAAGCCCGACTGGCCCTGGAAAAATGGTCCGAGCCAGAGCTGATCAAGGAGTCCGTCCGCGCTGCCGCTAAAACCTTGGCCGCGGGCGGGCCCTTGACAAAGGCGCAACACCTTGAGCTGCGCGAGCTCGAGGGACTCCTCGCTGGGCTGCGGAGGGAGTGGAGTTCAACAAAAGACTCCGCTCCCTCCCCCACAATAGGTTAAGGTAGAGGTTGCACTATGCTTTTGCCATGAAGATAACCATAGCCAGCCTCAACATCAACGGCGGCAGAGGGGCACGCCGTAGATTTGACAATTTTTCGCTCCTGCGGGAGGGGAAATATGCGGTGTGCTTCCTGCAAGAAACCCACACCGTTCCGGGAGACGAAGCCACGTGGCTCCTGGAATGGCAAGGAGAGGTCCGCATGAGCCACCTCACCACCATTTCTAGTGGGGTGGCCATCTTGCTGGGCCCGCATTTTCAGCCGGAGATCTTGGGGGTCGAGGAGCCCGTGCCAGGCCGCTTGCTGCACGTAACGGTTCGCCTGGGGGACGTGCCGCTCCATCTTGTGAACGTGCACGCCCCTCAGCCCGGCCCGCAGCAAACGCGCTTCTTTGAAGAGGTGTCCGCTCTTCTTGGCTCCGTCGACGTCGGCGACTGCATTGTCCTCGGGGGGGATTTTAACTGCACCCTCGAGGCGAGGGACCGCTCCGGTGCCCTGCAGTGCATGACGGCGATGGAGAAGTTGAGGGACCTGGTCGGGTCCTTCGACTTGGTGGACGTCTGGCGAAATCTCCACCCCGACTCCAGCGCCTTTACTTGGGTGAGGCCTGGAGTAGGATGGTCCAGAGTCGACCGCCTTTACGTGTCTCGGATGTACGTTTCGGACCACCACCTGGTGTGGGCGGAGCTCGCTTCGCTCCGCGCGAGGACGGGGTCCGCGTACTGGCACTTTAACAACCGGCTGCTGGAGGACGTGCGGTTCCAGGACTCGTTCCGTCGATTCTGGTCCGACTGGAGAAGGAAGCAGAGGGGCTTCCCCTCCTTGAGGCTATGGTGGGACGTGGGCAAGGCTCACGTCCGCGTCTTCTGTCAAGAGTACGCGAGGGGGTCGACCAAGAGGCAGGCGGCCAGGGTCGGGCGCCTAGAAAAAGAGGTGCTCGACCTGGAATCCCGTCTCGGTCAAGTCGTCCAGGACCCGACCCTGCGGACGGTGTACGAAGCGAAGAAGGCTGCGCTGAAGGACCTGCAGCTCGTCGGGTCCCGAGGCGCGTTCGTGAGATCGCGGATCCGGTTCCTGAGGGATTTGGACCACGGCTCCCCCTTCTTCTACTCGCTGGAAAAAAGGCAGAGTGTCCGTAAGCAGCTCTTGACGCTGCTGGCCGACGACGGCTCTCTCGTCTCGGATCCGGAGGGCGTCAACAACAGGGCCCGTGAATATTACGGGGCTCTGTTCTCTCCGGATCCGTCCAGCGAGGAAGCGCGTAGAGTTTTGTGGGAGGATCTGCCGAAGGTCAGCCCGGAGACCGGTGAAAATTTGGAAGCTCCGCTAAGCATGGCGGAGCTGACCGGTGCCCTCGACCGGCTCTCGAGGGGAAAAACCCCGGGGCTGGACGGGCTGACCGTGGAGTTCCACAGGGCGTTCTGGGACGTCCTGGGGAGCGACTACGCGCGGGTCCTGGGGGAAAGTCTGGCGACCGGGGAGATGCCCCTCTCTTGGCGCAGGGCAGTCATTGTCCTGCTGCCTAAGAAGGGCGATCTCCGCCTCCTTAAGAACTGGCGCCCGGTCTCCCTCCTCAGCACGGACTACAAAATCTTCGCCAGGGCGATGTCTGCTCGCCTTGGTGCCGTGCTGGACCACATGATCCACCCCGACCAGTCCTACACGGTCCCGGGCCGGACAATCCACGATAACATCCATCTGGTCCGGGACCTCATCCATTGTTCCCAGGAGGCTGGTCTGTCGGTCGCCTTCCTATCCCTCGACTAAGAGAAGGCGTTCGACAGGGTGGATCACGACTATCTGCTCGGAACTCTGCGCGCTTTCAGGTTCGGGACGCATTTCGTCGCCCGGATCCGACTTTTGTACGCCGCCGCGGAGTGTCTGATTAAGGTTAACGGGTCCTTGACGGCGCCCCTTCGCTTTAGGAGAGGGGTGCGCCAGGGATGCCCCATGTCCGGCCAGTTATACGCCGTTTGCGTGGAGCCTTTCCTGCGCCTCTTGTGGACGAGGTTGACGGGACTGGCTCTGCAAGGGCCGGGCGTGGAGGTCGTCCTCTCGGCTTACGCCGATGACGTGCTCCTCGCGGTAGAGGATCCCGCTGACCTGCGGAGGATGCGTGAGTGCCAAGAGATTTACTCGGCCGCATCCTCCGCCAGAATCAACTGGGAGAAATGTTCCGGACTCCTGGTGGGTCAGTGGCGGGTGGACTCCCTGCCGGAGGAGCTCAGGCCTTTTGCCTGGAGCACGACCCATCTCCTCTATCTGGGAGTCTACCTTAGCCCCGACGAGGGAGCCTGGCCGGCGAACTGGCAGGAGCTGGAGGCCAAGGTCGCCGCTCGCCTAGGGCGCTGGACAGGACTGCTCCGAGTGCTGTCCTACAGGGGTCGAGCGCTAGTCATAAACCAGCTGGTGGCCGCAATGTTGTGGTACCGGCTGGTCACTTTGACCCCTCCCCCTGCGTTTGTCGCCAAGATACAGAAGAAGCTGGTGGACTTCTTCTGGAACAACAGGAAGCACTGGGTCTCTGCTGCGGTCTTGAGTCTCCCGCTTGAGGAGGGCGGTCAGTCGTTGGTGTGCGTCAGCGCCCAGCTCGCGACTTTCCATCTTCAGACCCTGCAGAGATACCTTTACGTCGAGCCCCCTCCTAGGTGGTGTGCTCTGGCGACGTATTTCTTCCGCCAGCAGCGCGACCTCAATTACGACACGCAGCTCCTGTTTGTGAACTTGGGGGGTGTCAGGACCGCCCTCCGGGAGCTGCCTGTCTTTTACAAGGAACTCATCAGGGTCTGGAACAAAGTCTCCACCAAGCGCAGCTCTCCGCCGGCTGGAGTGGCGGCCGTCCTGCAGGAGCCGCTGCTCGGGAATCCGTACCTCCACGACCGAGGTTTTATGTGGCGGTCGGAAGAGAGGGCTGTGGCTGGTGAGGTGACCAGGGTCAGGGACCTGCTCGATGGCGGAGGAGCGGGCTGGATGGCGCCAGACACGCTGGCGCGACGCCTAAATTCTGCCAACGTCCGCCACGCGGCCGATGCCATCGAGTCGCTAAAAACAGCTCTGGGCCCTGACTCCGTTAGGTGCATCGAGGAGGCTCAAGCACGTGGGGAGATCCCGTCCGAACTGACCCCCGTCCGGACGGAATTCCTCATCGGCGCCAAACCCCGGAACCTCCCTCGGGGGCCGGCGCCTCACAACTTGAGCCGCCTCGGGGAAATCCCCTCCGTGCCTTTCAGTTCCGCGCGGAGGGGTTTCTTGTACGGGCTGCTCCTGCACACTCTCAACTTTGCCATCCTCGCCGGCCGTCCAGACACGCCATGGCGTACCATCTTGCCGTCCGGAGGAGGCGGGGGTCCCCGATGGAGGGCACTCTACGCAGGGGTCCTCCCACTATTCATCGGAGACTTGGCCTGGAGGGTGGTGCACGGAGCAGTGCCGTGCAACAAATTTTTAAGCCGGTTCACGGGCTCCCAGGCCGCCTGCAATTTCTGCGGTCTGGAGGAGTCCGTGTTTCATGTTTTTATTGAGTGCACGAGGTTGCAGCCCCTGTTCCATTATTTGAAGGGGCTGCTCCTGAAATTCTGGCTGCACTTCAGTCCCACTCTCCTGATCTTTGGGCACCCTGTGCGGAGGGGAGCGGGTAGGTCCGAGGGCCTCCTCGTAGGACTGCTCCTGGGCACGGCCAAGGGTGCCATCAGCCGATTCAATGCAAACGGAGTTCTTTGTTCTAACTTTCTCACAAATGCAACTTCAAGCATTAACTCTTCATCCTTGTTCATCCAGGTGCCATACATGAAGAAAAATGGAACCTGTTCACATTTTTCACTGCGATGTTCTATCATCAATGAAGCAGAATTTTGCACAATATATTAAAAATAAATGCTGCTTCTAAACACCTCATATCTGACCTGGAGTGCTTGATGCTGACACCGGATACCTGAACTGTGTTCTAGTTTATTACACAAACATTCCTCTCATTGATAAGCTCAAGATGCACACACAACAAAATAGAAATTTTAATTTTCTCTTACCAATGGTTGCACTGTGGTGAGTATTCCACATTTCCTACATTACAGCAGTGACTACACTTCACAATTACTTCATTGGCTGTAAAGTGCTTTGAGACGTCCGGTGGTCTTGAAACGGGCTATATAAATGTAAGTCTTTCTTTCTTTTTTTATTCAATCGAGATAGTTTTTTTGTACCAACTATTCCAGAGGGCAATGATATTCCTACAACCTGGTATTTGTACAGTGCGATATTTGAATGTCAAAACTGGGTTATACACTGCCTGTGCCCTGCACTGATCTTAGCAAGAAAGGATCTGTGTGCATATGCATTTTAACACATACTCAGTTCTTCAATCTCCAGGCAACTAATGTTTAGCATTAGAAAAATATTGATGAATCGACTTTCTTTTCACATGAAAATAAAAAGAATGAACTCTCATTATTATACAACAACAATGTATATTTATATCGAAACATAGAAACATAGAAAATAGGTGCAGGAGTAGGCCATTCAGCCCTTCGAGCCTGCACCACCATTCAATAAGATCATGGCTGATCATTCCCTCAGTACCCCTTTCCTGCTTTCTCTCCATACCCCTTGATCCCCTTAGCCGTAAGGGCCATATCTAACTCCCTCTTGAATATATCCAATGAACTGGCACCAACATCTCTCTGCGGGAGGGAATTCCACAGGTTAATGCCTTTAACGTAGTAAAACATCCCAAGGTGCTTCACAGGAGCGTTATAAAACAAAACTTGACATCAAGCCACATGAGGAGAAATTAGGGAAGATGAGCAATAGCTTGGTCAAAGAGGTAGGTTTTAAGGAGCATCTTAAAGGAGGAAAGAGAGGTGGAGAGTGTTATATGTGTAAACTTGTATTTACTCTGTAGAGCCACCAGAGGGCTCATCCCCTGGAGTACCAAGGGATCCCATAATCCCTTGGGATCACAGGTATTTAAAGAGGCCTCACAGGTTGGAGAGGCATTCTGGAGACCTGCAATAAAAGACAACGGTCACACTTTGTACTCGCAATGTTCAGTCTGACTCTTTCTCCATACATAACAACTGGCGACGAGATACAGATAAGTGAACCCAAAGATGCAGCGAACAGTGGGCATCCTGTCGAAATTTTCGGAGGGAGATGATCGGGAAACTTTTGTGGAGCAACTCGACCAATACTTTGTGGCCAACAAGCTAGATGGGGAAGAGAATGCTACTAAACGAAGGGCGATCCTCCTCACCGTCTGTGGGGCACCAATGTATGGCCTCATGAAGAATCTGCTCACTCCAGTGAAACCCACGGAAAAATCATACGACGATTTGTGCACACTGGTCCGAAAGCATTTGAACCCGAAGGAAAGCGTTCTGATGGCGAGGTACCGGTTCTACACCTACAAAAGGTCTGAAGGCCAGGAAGTGGCGAGTTATGTCGCCGAGCTAAAACGCCTTGCAGGACATTGTGAATTTGAAGGACATCTGGAACACATGCTCACAGACTTTTTCGTACTTGGCATTGGCCACGAAACCATACTTCGCAAACTTTTGATTGTAGAGACCTTACCTTGAGTAAGGCCATAAAGATAGTCCAGGCGTTCATTGCCACCAGTGACAATACGAATCAAATCTCTCAGCACACAAGTGCTGCTACAAGTACTGTGAACAAAGTGATGTTGTTTTCAAATCGCAACGTACAGGGCAGGTCAAACATGCCTGCAGCTGCACGTCCGCAGGTGTCTGAGTCCACCATCAAGGGTGATGAATGCAAGGCTATTAACACTTTGTTGGCGCTGCGGGGGTGATCATCGTTTCAATTCATGCCGATATGTAAAGAGAAAAGGGTTAGTAAAGACAAACTTAGGTCCCCTGCAGTCAGAATCAAGGGAAGTCATAACGGGGAACAAAGAAATGGCAGACCAATTGAACAAGTACTTTGGTTCGGTATTCACTAAGGAGGACACAAACAACCTTCCGGGTATAAAAGGGGTCAGAGGGTCTAGTAAGAAGGAGGAACTGAGGGAAATCCTTATTAGTCGGGAAATTGTGTTGGGGAAATTGATGGGATTGAAGGCCGATAATTCCCCAGGGCCTGATGGTCTGCATCCCAGAATACTTAAGGAGGTGGCCTTGGAAATAGCGGATGCATTGACAGCGATTTTCCAACATTCCATAGACTCTGGATCAGTTCCTATGGAGTGGAGGGTAGCCAATGTAACCCCACTTTTTAAAAAAAGGAGGGAGAGAGAAAACAGGGAATTATAGACCAGTCAGCCTGACATCGGTAGTGGGTAAAATGATGGAATCAATTATTAAGGATGTCATAGCAGCGCATTTGGAAAAAGGTGACATGATAGGTCCAAGTCAGCATGGATTTGTGAAAGGGAAATCATGCTTGACAAATCTTCTGGAATTTTTTGAGGATGTTTTCAGTAGAGTGGACAAGGGAGAACCAGTTAATGTGGTGTATTTGGACTTTCAGAAGGCTTTTGACAAGATCCCACACAAGAGATTAAATTGCAAAGTTAAAGCACATGGGATTGGGGGTAATGTGCTGATGTGGATTGAGAACTGGTTGTCAGACAGGAAGCAAAGAGTAGGAGTAAATGGGTACTTTTCAGAATGGCAGGCAGTGACTAGTGGGGTACCACAAGGTTCTGTGCTGGGGCCCCAGCTGTTTACACTGTACATTAATAATTTAGATGAGGGGATTAAATGTAGTATCTCCAAATTTGCGGATGACACTAAGTTGGGTGGCAGTGTGGGCTGCGAGGGGGATGCTATAAGGCTGCAGAGTGACTTGGATAGGTTAGGTGAGTGGGCAAATGCATGGCAGATGAAGTATAATGTGGATAAATGTGAGGTTATCCACATTGGTGGTAAAAACAGAGAGACAGACTATTATCTGAATAGTGACAGATTGGGAAAAGGGGAGGTGAAACAAGACCTGGGTATCATGGTACACCAGTCATTGAAGGTTGGCATGCAGGTACAGCAGGCGGTTAAGAAAGCAAATGGAATGTTGGCCTTCATAGCGAGGGGATTTGAGTACAGAGGCAGGGAGGTGTTACTACAGTTGTACAGGGCCTTGGTGAGAGCACACCTGGAGTATTGTGCACAGTTTTGGTCTCCTAACTTGAGGAAGGACATTCTTGCTATTGAGGGAGTGCAGCAAAGGTTCACCAGACTGATTCCTGGGATGGCGGGACTGACATATCAAGAAAGACTGGATCAACTGTGTTGTATTCACTGGAGTTCAGAAGAATGAGAGGGGATCTCATAGAAACGTTTAAAATTCTGACGGGTTAAGACAGGTTAGATGCAGGAAGAATGTTCCCAATGTTGGGGAAGTCCAGAATCAGGGGTCACAGTCTAAGGATAAGGGGTAAGCCATTTAGGACCAAGATGAGGAGAAACTTCTTCACCCAGAGAGTGGTGAACCTGTGAAATTCTCTACCACAGAAAGTTGTTGAGGCCAATTCACTAAATATATTCAAAAAGGAGTTAGATGTAGTCCCTGCTACTCCGGTGATCAAGGGGCATGGCGAGAAAGCAGGAATGGGGTACTGAAGTTGCATGTTCAGCCATGAACTCATTGAATGGCGGTGCAGGCTCGAAGGGCCGAATGGCCTCCTCCTGCACCTATTTTCTATGTTTTTATGTTTCAAAGAGTATATTTGCAAGGGCTGTGGAACAATGGGACACCTCCAATGTACGTGCAGGTGAGCTGCTAATCCTGTTAAACCTGCAAACCACCATGTTGCAGAGGAGGACAGATCCACGGAGAATCACTACGAACCAGAGCCCCAGATAGAGGAGGCAGAGGTACATGGGGTGCACACATTCACCACGAATTATTCCCCGATAATGCTGAATGTTGAAATAAATGGACTCCTGGTTTCAATGGAACGGGACACGGGCATGAGCCAGTCCATCAGGAGCAAAAAGACTTTCGAAAGATTGTGGTGCAACAAGGTCTCAAGGTCAGTCTTAACTCCAATTCGTACGAAACTAAGAGCTTACACAAAAGAACTGATTCCTGTAATCGGCAGTGCTACCGTAAAGGTCTCCTACGATGGAGCGGTGCACAAGCTACCACTCTGTGTGGTACCGGGCGATGGTCCCACACTGCTCGGCAGGAGCTGGCTGGGAAAGATACGCTGGAACTGGGATGACGTTCGAGCGCTATCATCCGTTGACGACACTTCGTGTGCCCAGGCCTGAAACAAATTTCCTTCGTTGTTTGAACCAGGCATCGGGAAATTCCAAGGAGCAAAAGTGCAGATCCACCTAATTCCGTGGGTGCGACCCATCCATCACGAGGCGAGAGCAGTACCATACATGATGAGAGAAAGGGTAGAGATCGCGCTAGACTGGCTGCAACGAGAGAGCATCATTTCACCGATCGAGTTCAATGAATGGGCCAGCCCGATCGTTTCTGTCCTCAAGGGAGAAGGCACTGTCAGAATCTGTGGCGATTACAAAGTAGCTATCAATCGTTTATCCCTGCAGGACCAATACCCACTACCAAAGGCTTACGACCTCTTTGCAACGCTGGCGGGAAGAAAGACGTTCACGAAGCTGGATCTGACTTCAGCCTACATGACGCAGGAACCGGAGGAATCATCGAAGGGCCTCACCTGCATCAACACGCACAAAGGTCTTTTTATTTATAACAGATGCCTGTTTGGAATTCGATCAGCAGCGGCGATATTCCAGAGAAACATGGAAAGCTTACTGAAGTCGGTCCCGCACACCATGGTCTTCCAAGACGACATCTTGGTCACAGGTCAGAACACAGTCGAGCATCTGCAGTACCTCGAGGAGGTTCTTAGTCGACTCAACCGTGTTCGAAGTGCGTTTTCCTGGCGCCTGAAGTGGAGTTCTTGGCACGAATGATTGTGGTGGACGGCATCAGGCCCACTAACGTGAAGACGGAGGCAATCGAGAACGCCCCGAGGCCACAGAACGTGACGGAGCTGCGGTCATTTCTGGGACTCCTGAACTACTTTGGTAACTTCTTACCGGGTTTCAGCACACTGTTAGAACCACTGCATGTCTTGCTACGAAAAGGGGACGAATAGGTTTGGGGCAAAAGCCAAAAAAATGCCTTTGTAAAAGCGAGAAAATTGTTATACTCAAAACAAATTGCTTGTGATCCATGTAAGCGTTTGGTACTAGCATGTGATGCGTCGTCTTATGGCGTCGGGTGTGTATTGCAACAAGCTAATGATTTTGGGAAACTGGGGTATGGGGTAAAGAAAATACATCAATACCTGTTTGGGCTAAAATTTGAATTAAAAACTGACCATAAGCCACTCATATCCCTCTTTTCCGAGAGTAAAGGGATAAATACCAACGCATTTGAGCTCTCACGTTGTCCGCATACAACTACGCCATCCGCCACAGGCCAGCCACAAAAAACGGCGCCAATGCTCTCAGTAGGCTGTCATTGCCCACCACGGGGGTGGAAATGGCGCAGCCCGCAGATTTAGCCATGGTTATGGAAGCATTTGAGAGTGAGCAATCACCCGTCACTGCCCGGCAGATCAAAACCTGGACTAGCCAGGACCCCTTATTATCTCTAGTCAAAAGCTGTGTGCTTCACGGGAGCTGGTCCAGTGTCCACTGGAAATGCAGGAAGAGATAAAGCCGTTCCAGTGACGCAAAGATGAAATATCTATACAGACAGACTGCCTTCTGTGGGGCAATCGAGTAGTGGTCCCCAAGAAGGGCAGAGACACCTTCATCAATGACTTCCACAGTACAAACCCAGGCATCGTAATGATGAAAGCAATAGCCAGATCCCACGTGTGGTGGCCCGGTATTGATGCGGACTTAGAGTCCTGTGTTCACAGATGTAATACATGCTCACAGTTAAGCAATGTACCCAGGGAGGCGCTGCTAAGTTTATGGTCTTGGCCCTCCAAACCGTGGTCTCGGGTACACGTCGACTATGCAGGCCCGTTCTTGGGTAAAATGTTCCTTGTGGTTGTAGATGCATATTCCAAGTGGGTTGAATGTGAGATAATGTCAGCTAGCATGTCCGCTGCCACTACTGAAAGCCTGCGGGCCATGTTTGCACACACACGGCCTACCCGATGTTCTGGTGAGCGACAACGGTCCATGGTTTACCAGTGCTGAGTTCAAAGAATTCATGACCCATAACGGGATCAAACATGTCACATCTGCCCCGTTCAAAATAGTGTCCAATGGTCAGGCAGAGAGAGCAGTGCAAACCATCAAGCAAGGCTTGAAGAGGGTAACTGAAGGCTCACTACAGACTCGCCTATGCCGAGTCCTGCTTAGCTACCGCACGAGACCCCACTCGCTCAGTGGGATCCTACCTGCTGAACTGTTCATGAAAAGAGCAGTTAAGGCAAGGCTCTCCTTGTTAGTTCACCCTAATCTACATGAACAGGTAGAGAGCAGGCAGCTTCAACAAAGTACAAACCATGATAGCTCAAATGTGTCACCCAAGATTGAAATCAATGATCCTGTATTTGTATTGAATTATGGACAAGGTCCCAAGTGGCTTCACGGCACTGTCGTGGCCAAAGAGGGGAGCAGAGTGTTTCGGGTCAAACTTTCAAATGGATTCATTCACCGGAAACACTTGGACCAAATCAAACTCACATTCATTGACTATCCTGAGCAACCCACCTTGGACCCTACCTTTTTGTATCCCCCAACATCAGTGGCAACCGGCACCATGGTTGACCACGAAGCAGAACCCATCATTCACAGCAGCCCAGCAGGACCCAACACACCAGGCAGCCCAGCAAGGCCAGCTGCACAGCAGCCCAGCGAGGGCCCAACAAATGATTCAACAACACCAGCTTTCACACTGAGATGATCAATCAGGGCAAGAAGGGTCCCAGATCGACTCATATTGTAAATAGTTACACCATTGCCTTTGGCGGGGGGAGTGTTGTTATTTGCGTAAACTTGTATTTACTCTGTACAGCCACGAGGGCTCATCCCTTGGAGTCCCAAGGGATCCCATAATCCCTTGGGAGCACAGGTATTTAAGGAGGCCTCACAGGTTGGAGAGGCACTTTGGAGACCTGCAATACAAGACTAAGGTCACACTTTGCTTTGAGCTCACAGTGTTCAATCTGACTCTTTCTCCATACATAACAGAGAGGTTTATGGAGAGAATTCCTGAGCTTGGGGCCTAGGCAGCTGAAGGCACAGCCACCAATGGGTGAACGAATAAAGTCAGGGATGCTCAAGAGGCCAGAATTAGAGGAGTGCAGAAGGATTTGAAAACAAAAAACAAGGATGATAATTTTGAAATTGAAGCTTTGCTCAACCGAAAGTCAATGTAGGTCAGCGAGCACAGCGGTAATGGGCGAATGGGAGTTGATGCGTCATTCATGCAGCCCGTGTCCTAACTCGCACCAAGTCCTGCTCACTCATCACCACTGTGCTCACTGACCTACATTGGCTCCCGGTTAAGCAACGCCGCAATTTCAAATTTCTCATCCATCTTTACAAATCCCTCCATGGCCTCGCCCCTCCCTATCCCTGTAATCTCCTTCAGCCTCTCAACTCACCGAGTTGTCTGCGGTCCTCAAATTCTGCCCTCTTGAACATCCCTGATTATAATCGCTCAACCATTGGTGGCCTTCTGTTGCCTAGGGTCTAAGCTCTGGAATTCCCTCCCTAAACCTCTCTGCCTACCTCTCTTTCCTCCTTTAAGACGCTCCTTAAAACCTACCTCTTTGACCAAACTTTTTGTCATCTGCTGTAATTTCTTCTTACGTGGCTTGGTGTCAAATTTATTTGTTTTGTCTTATAGTACTGCTGTGAAGCACCCTGGGATGTTTTACTACATTAAAGGCGCTATATAAATAAAAGTTGTTGTTGATGCAAGTTAGGACATGGGCAACCGAGTTTTGGATGACCTCAAGGTTACATAGGGTAGAATGTGGGAGCCCAGCCATGAGTAGTCAAATCCAGCAGTAACAAAGGCATGGATGCAGGTTTCGGCAGCAGATGAGCTGAGGCAGGGGCGGAGACGGACAATGTTATGGAGGTGGAAGTAGGCAGTTTTAGTTATGGTGGATAGAACGCCTTTTACATCCTTAACTTGGTCCAAAGTGCTTCACAACCAATGAGATACTTTTGAAGTGTAATCAATGCTCCAATGTGGGCAAACACAGCTGCCAATTTGAACATAGTAAAAGTCACATAAATAGCAATGAAATATAAGACCAGAGAATCTGTCTTGGTGGTATTGGTTGAGAGATAAATATTGGCCAAGACATTGACAAAATTCCCCAGCTCTTCTTCAAATATTGCCAGGGGATCTTTTACATCCAGCTCAGAGCACAGACAGGGCATAAGTTTAACTTCTCATCCAAAAGACAACACAGTACAGTACTCCATCAGTACTACACTGGTCAGCCAGATTATGTGCTCAAGTATCTTAAGTGGGGCTTAAACCCACAACCTCCTGCCTCGGAGGTGAGAGAGCTACCATTGAGCCAAGGCTGACATTTATAGTTGGAAATTTAGATTAGAAATTCTTCAGAAGGTGTATCAGGTTACATGGCACTTTTAAAACACGGCTTAATCCTAAGGTAGAATTATACTGCATGCAGTATGAGCTAGAGTTTACCTGCTCAAGGTAGTCTTACAACTCTTGTTTCTGCATGCTTGAGAGTCGATTGGTGACCTGGCTCCCAAGTTATACTGCCACTTCTGTGTACATGCTCAGTTGAAATCATTTTGCATTGATGCAAAAGTGGTTGGGTCAATGAGAGCTAATATTACAGACATAGTGATAGAAAAGGGGCAAGTTTAAAAAAAAAGCATTCTTGGGATGTGACATTTTCCCCCATTCCTAGTTACCCTGAGAAGATGGTGGTGGGCCACCTTCTTGAGAACTGAGGTGTGCTTTAATACAGCTGAGCGCTTTGCTAGGCCACTTCAGAGGGCAGATAAAAATCAACCACTTTGGAGTTGGACCAGAGTCACATATAGGCCAGACCGGGTAAGGCCAGCAGATTTCCTTCCCGAGAGGACATTCGTGAACCAGTTGTGTTCTCACGATAATCCGATAGATAGATTCATGGTCACTTTTACTGATAGCAGTTTTTAAAAATGTTTACGAATTTTTTCAGGCCTCACCAAAGCAACATGCTGCTGTTTCTGGATGGCTATTTCAATTTCTTATTCTTATGCAGAAAAAGTAAAGGGAGACTTGGAAAAAAAACATTTCTTAGCATGTACTATGTGTTTGTTTTGGGCAGCATGTGCTGCTATCCCATTTGCATCGTAAAACTGTTGTGTTCAGTTGTGTGGTATTGTAGGCATTTTGACAGAGCTGACATTTGACTGCCGATGAGGATCAGTATCATTAAGGCATGCTATTAACCTCTTTTCGTTCATGTAAGCCCTAAACACATATAATTGTGTATTTATATGGGGCACTTGGAGTCGGTCTGTCTGACTGTTATCCAAATATATCTCAGTAAACATTGATTGTTTTTTCACAAATCCTCCACTTACAATAAATTCCGTTGGTGGAAAGTAGTTAGACGTTCCGCTTTGTCAAATTACACGTGGAAGTTAGCCAAGCTGATATTAAACTAGATTTATTGCAGCCTTTGCTAGTGTAAATTAACCAGTAATGAACTGGAATGAAAGTAATGGATGATAAATATATACCAGATGCTTTCTGTGCAACAAGATCTTTTTCATTTCTGTTTTTAGAGTCTATTTGCATCTTATCAAACCTAATAAGAATATTCAGTGGTGTTTTTTTCTTCTTTACCAATAGTGTGCATTGCAGCTTTATTCACTCTTTTTTTTTTGTTGAGGGTTCACAATCCCAAGCCAGTATCTGGCTCGATGGCCACTCTCAGTAATGTTCCAACTTGCTGCAGCACAGACATGGGTCTGTGTCAGCGGTTTCTCACACATGCCGCAGTGGGAAGTTACCTGGCTCTTTCACCTGTGCCATGAGATAGATCCACCTCCGGATAGTGCTGGCTTCTTTTCTCTCATTGAGGAGCCAAGAGAAAGGACACCTTACTGATTCCAAACTCTAGAAACATCCCACTCGCCAGGTGTGTTAAGATACTGGAGGGAGCAAGAGAGGGGAACTCTGCTGAGGGGCATATAAGAACATAAGAAATAGGAGCAGGGGTAGGCCACCTGGCCCCTCGAGCCTGCTCTGCCAGTTAATAAGATCATGGCTGCTCTGATAATGGACTCAGCTCCACTATCCTGCCCGCTCCCCATAACCCTTTATCCCCTTATCACTCCAAAATCTGTCTATCTCCGCCTTACACATATTCAATGACCCAGCCTCCACAGCTCTCTGGGGCAGAGAATTCCAAAGATTTACAACCCTCAGAGAAGAAATTCCTCCTCATCTCGGTTTTAAATGGGCGGCCCCTTATTCTGAGACGATGCCCCCGAGTAAGAGACAGATGGACCGCAAAAGGCCCTTGGCCTGTTTTATGTACCTTATCACATTGTTTTGAAGAGAGATTACATGTCTTCAGCAAGATTTTTCTTGAAAATTACAGCACCAAATTAAAGATTGCTGTGAGGATTTCTTCGAAAAAAACTTTCCCCTCCATCATTTGTTGGTGTTGTGTTTTTGCCTCACATCATTATGCTTTCTCTCATTTGCCATGAAGGTGGGACAGTCTGTAGTTATAAATTCTCCACAGCATTGTTAGCTGCTCTGGATAACTGGCCGATGGGTATGATGAGCACTGTGTGCGGTTCCTGGTTTTCAAATCCCTCCATGACCTCACCCCTCCCTATATCTGTAACCTCCTCCAGCCCTACAACACTCCCAGATCTTTGTGCTCCTCCAATTCGCCTCTTGTGCATCCCCGATTTTAATATTGTAATTGCTCCACCATTGGCGGCGGATCCTTCAGCTGCCTTGGCCTTAAGCTCAGGAATTTCCTCCCTGAACCCCTCTGCCTCTTTCCCCCTTTAAGCCGCTCTTTAAAACCTATGACTTTGCTCAAGTTTTTGGCCATCTGTCCTAATACCTCCTTATGTGGCTCGGTGTCAAATTTTGTTTGATAACACTCCTGTGAAGCGCCTTGGGATGTTGTAGAGGTTGAGTGTCTGAAATCCGGAGTTCCAAAATCCGGAATGTTCTGAAATCCGGACACCGGGCCGATCCGTGGCGGGATCGTCCGGAAACCGGAAAATGTTTCGAAATCCGGACTCCCCTCACCTCGGTGATCCAACTTTGCCCCAGCCCTCGGCGGCCTGACCTCACTCCGGCCCTCGGCGTCCTGACCTCACTCCGGCCCTCGGCGTCCTGACCTCACTCCGGCCCTTGGCGGCCCTACCTCACTCCGGCCCTTGGCGGCCCTATCTCACTCCGGCCCTCAGCGGCCCTACCTCGCCACGGCCCTACCTCACTCCGGCCCTCGGCGGCCCTACCTCGCCCCGGCCCTCAGCGGCCTGATCTCTGGCCCGACTTCGCCGTGACTTCGCCCGCCCCGGTCCGACTTCGCCCCGGTCCCAGCTCCCCCCTTTCTCCCCCCTCTCCCCCTTACCTCGGCTGCCTGACCCCACCTACCTCGGTCCAGGCAAAGACGTTCCAAGATCCAAAATATCCGGAATCTCCGAACGGCCTCGGTCCCGAGATTTCCGGATTTCGGGCGCTCAACCTGTACTACTTTAAAGGCACTATATAAATGCAAGTTGTTGTTGTTTTGTCACTTATTCATAGTCAAGATATTGTAGCCAAGGAGCAAAGGTGATTCTGAGTACTGGGTTTCTAAGTTATAAAGTAATCTAAAAAAGTTGGGCTTTTTTTTTGAGTCGCCAAAACTGAACTTCCAAGCCGGTAAAAGGGGACTGACAAAGTTGCTCCAGGCAAATTGTTCACTATGAAGTATTTGAGTTTGAGGGAGCATGAATAAAAAGATTTAGGAAATTTGGAGTAAGGAGGGAAGTTCAGTGGATTTTTTATGCAGAAATGAGCTGTATAATGCCACCAGGAAAGGCTACTGAAGTGGTTAATATAAATGGGTTCTAAAGGCAACTAAAGAGGTTTTTGAGAAATGCAGCGAGAATATCAATAATTAGAACTTGCATTTAAATGTGCCTTTAATGTAGAAAAATGCTCAAAGTGCTATGAGGAAGTGTAATTAAAACAACTGTATGCCAAAGCAAAGAAGAAGCTATTAAGAAGGCTTGGTCAAAGAGGTGGGTTTTAAGGAGGAGAGGGAGAGAATTATGTGGGGGGAATTCCAGGGTGAGGGGTCTAGCCGGTTGAAGGCACAGCTGCCAATGGTGGGGTGAAGAAGGGGATATGCACAAAAGGTCAGAGGAATGGAGAGTTCGAGAGGGTTGTAGGCCTGGAGAAGTTTACAGAGATGAGTGACAAAGCCACAGAGGGATTTAAATCCAAGGATCTGTATTTTAATATTTGAGGTCTTAGAGGATTGAGGTCCAATGTACATCAGCGAGGGGTGACGATGAGTGGGACTTGGTGTGGGATAGAATATGGGCAGCAGAATTTTAGATAAGGAGAAGTTTACAGAGGGTGGAGGATGGGAGGCCAGTCAGGAAAACATTGGAATAATCAAGTCTGGAGGTGACAAAGACAGGAATCAGGGTTTCAGCAACAGATGGGTGAAGGTAGGTGTAGTGTATGTAGGCACCTTTAGTAATGACTCCACGAGGCAGGGTATGGTGCTTAAACTCTGCAGACTTGCAGTCCTTTTATTAGCAGCTCCTGAGTGCCGAACAACAAGCTGTGTGTTCCTTTTTATACTGGGTTACCTGCCGTGCACAGGCAACCCCTGGGTCTTCAGCAACAGCACCCTCTAGTGTACCGGTAAGGTGTGTACAGTACAAGGTTACATTCAATGTTGCATACAGTGTTGCAGACATCACCAATAAACAGGCATGCATACACAACAGTAGGGGTGGAGACGGGTGATGTTATGGGGGTGGAAGTAGGCGATCTTTGTGATGGAGAGGATATGTGGCTGGAAGATCAGATTGGAGTTGAATAGGATGTCGAGGTTGCAAACAGTCAGGTTCAGCCTGAGACTGTGGTCAGGGAGGGGGATGGAATCGGTAGCAAGGGTACAGAATTTCTGGTGGGGACAAAGATGATGGCTTCAGTCTTCCCACGTTTAACTGGAGGAAATTGTAGCCTATCCAAGACTGGATGTCGGACAGCAGTCTGACAACACAGAGGCAAAGGAAGAGTCTGGATAAGTAGTGGCAAGGTAGAGCTGGGTGTCGTCAGCATACATGTTGATGCTGATTCCCATGTCTGAAGCTGATGTTGGAAAGTTAATAAGAACATAAGAAATAGGAGCAGGAGTAGGCCATACGGCCTCTCGAGCCTGCTCCGCCATTTAATACGATCATGGCTGATCCGATCATGGACTCAGGTCCACGTCCCTGCCCGCTCCCCATAACCCCTTATCTGTTAAGAAACTGTCGATCTCTGTCTTAAATTTATTCAATGTCCCAGCTTCCACAGCTATCTGAGGTAGCGAATTCCACAGATTTACAACCCTCTGGGAGAAGAAATTCCTCCTCATCTCAGTTTTGAATGGGCAGCCCCTTATTCTAAGATTATACCCCCTAGTTCTAGTCTCCCTTATCAGTGGAAACATTCTCTCTGAATCCACCTTGTCAAGCCCCTCATAATCTTATACGTTTCGATAAGATCACCTCTCATTGTTCTAAATTCTAATGAGTAGAGGCCCAACCTCCTCAACCTTTCCTCATATGTGAACCCCCTCATCCCCAGAATCAACCAAGTGAGCCTTCTCTGAATTGCCTCCAAAGCAAGTATATCCTTTCGTAAATATATCCTTTCGGAAACCAAAACTGTATGCAATATTTCAGGTGTGGCCTCACCAATACCTTATATAGCTGTAGCAAGACTTCCCTGCTTTTATACTCCATCTCCTTTGCAATAAAGGCCAAGATACCATTAGCCTTCTGATCACTTGCTGTACCTGCATACTAAACTTTTGTGTTTCATGCACAAGTACCACCAGGTCCCGCAGCAATTTGCAGCACTGATCCCTGCGGCACTCCACTAGTTACTGATTGTCAACCAGAGAATGAACCATTTATCCCGACTCTCTATTTTCTTAGTTAGCCAATCCTCTATCCATGCTAATATATCACCCCCTACCCTGTGAACTTTTATCTTGTGCAGTAACCTTTTATGTGGCACCTTGTCAAATGCCTTCTGGAAGTCCAAATACACCACATCCACTGGTTCCCCTTTATCCACCCTGTTTGTTACATCTTCAAAGAATTCCAGCAAATTTGTCAAACATGACTTCCCCTTCATAAATCCATGCTGACTCTGCCTGACCGAATTATGCTTTTCCATATGTCCTGCTGCTGCTTCTTTAATAATGGACTCCAACATTTTCCCAACCACAGATGTTAGGCTAACTGGTCTATAGTTTCCTCCTTTTTGTCTGCCTCCTTTTTAAAATAGGGGCGTTACATTTGCAGTTTTCTAATCTGCTGGGACCTCCCCAGAATCCAAGGAATTTTGGTAAATTACAACCATTGCATCCACAATTCCTGCCACTACTTCTCTTAAGACCCTCGGATGCAAGCCATCAGGTTCAGGGGATTTATCTGCCTTTAGTCCCATTATCTTACTGAGTACCAGCCCACAGTGACTGTGACTATGTTAAGTTCCTCCCCCCCATAAACCCTTGACTATCCACTGTTGGGATATTTTTAGTGTCCTCTACCGCAAAGACTGATACAAAATATTTGTTCAGAGTTTCTGCCATCTCCATGTACCCCATTACTAATTCCCCGGTCTCATCCTCTAAGGGAGCAACATTTACTTTAGCCACTCTTTTCCTTTTTATATACCTATAGAAACTCTTACTATCTGTTTTTATATTTCGTGCTAGTTTACTTTCATAGTCTATCTGCCCTTTCTTAATCATTTTTTTAATCATTCTTTGCTGGCTTTTAAAAGCTTCCCAATCTTCTGTCCTCCCACTAGTTTTAGCCACTTTGTACACCCTTGTTTTTAATTAGATACCGTGCTTTATTTCTTTAGTTAGCCACGGATGGCTATCTTTTCTTTTCCACCCTTTTCTCCTCACTGGAATATATTTTTCTTGAGAGTTGTGAAATAGCTCCTTAAATGTGCGCCACTGTTCATCAACCATCCTCCACTTTCATCTATTTTCCCAGTCCACTTTACCCAACTCTGCCCTCATACCTTCATAGTCTCCTTTATTTAAGCTTAGTACGCTGGTTTGAAATCCAACTTTCTCAGCCCCCCATCTGAGTTTGAAATTCAACCATGCTATGATCATTTATTCCAAGGGGATCCTTTACTAGGAGATTGTTTATTAATCCTGTCTCATTACACAGGACCAGATCCAAGATAGCCTGCCCCCTGGTTGATTCCGTTACATACTGCTCATGTTGCAGGAAATGTAGATGAGGAAGAGGAAGGATCTAAGGATAGATCTATGCGGGACTTCAGAGGTAACATCGCAGGGACAGCAAGAAAGACCATTGTTATCGATGTTCCAGCTACGATCAGATGGGTAAGAGTGGAACCACAGTCCACAGAGCTGGATAATAGAGAAGAGAAGTTGGAGGAGGATGGTGTGGTCAACTGTGTCAAAGACAGCAGAAAGGGCAAAAATGGTGAGGAGGACCTCATAGTGCACCATGGTTACTGTCACAAATGTTATTTGTCACTTTAGATAGGCATGTTTTGCTGCTGTGGGAGAGGCAGAAACTGATTTAAACAGGGAGTTACGGGAAGATTGACACAGATTTTGGAGGTAACAACACGTTCAAGGACTTTTTAATGAGAAAGGAAGGTTGAAAATGGGTGGTAGGACAGAGGTGCAGAGGGAAGTTTTTGAGAAGGGAAGTAACAGTAGTTTTGAAAGTAGTTTCGGAACAGTACCTTGGGAGAGGGAACCAATTACAAAGTCAGCTAGCATGGGGACCAGGAAGGGAAATTGCTTGGTCAGCAGTTTAGTGGCAATGGGGTCAAGAGAGCAGGAGGATGAGTTGAGCTTGCAGAAGGCATGAGGAGAATAAGACTAAAATGAGAGAGATGTGGGATGGAATACAAATGCAGGGAGGTCCTTCTGCAACTGTATAGGGTATTGGTGAGGCCGCACCTGGAGTACTGTGTGCAGTTTTGGTCACCTTACTTAAGGAAGGATAAACTAGCTTTGGAGGGGGTACAGAGACTATTCACTAGGCTGATTCCGGAGATGAAAGGGTTACCTTATGATGATAGATTGAGTAGACTGGAGTTCAGAAGGATGAGGGGTGATCTTATAGAAACATTTAAAATAATGAAAGGGATAGACAAGATAGAGGCAGAGAGGTTGTTTCCACTGGTCGGGGAGACTAGAACTAGGGGGCACAGCCTCAAAAATATGGGGGAGCCAATTTAAAACCGAGTTGAGAAGGAATTTCTTCTCCCAGAGGGTTGTGAATCTGTGGAATTCTCTGCCCAAGGAAGCAGTTGAGGCTAGCTCATTGAATGTATTCAAGTCACAGATAGATAGATTTTTAACCAATAAGGGAATTAAGGGTTACGGGGAGCGGGCAGGTAAGTGGAGCTGAGTCCACGGCCAGATCAGCCATGATCTTGTTGCATGGCGGAGCAGGCTCGAGGGGCTAGATGGCCTACTCCTGTTCCTAATTCTTATGTTCTCATGTTCTTATGTTCATGGCTAAGGCAGGGGGAGCCTGAGGAGCAGTTTGGCTTGGGGGGCAAGGGGAAGCAGCAGACGCAGCTGAACAGATGGTTTCTGTCTTAGTAACAAAGACGTTGATGAGCTCCTTGCACTTGTTGTTGGAGGTCAGGATAGAGGGGGCAGGTCAGTGAGGTTGAAGCAGATGGTTGATATTGGAGAAAAAAAGCCAAGGGTTATCCTTTCTATCCAGGATAATCCTGGAATAGTGGGCAGTTTTGACAGGGCGGACTGAGGCCTGGTAGCGCTCGGTGTGATCCCGCCATTTCTGGTGCCGAATGGCTAAACCAGCTGCCCGCTAGAGATGATCAAGTTTGCACCCATTGTACTCGGAGACCATAGCGGGGGCAACGGCTGAGATAGGAGAGATTACGCATTTTGCAGGGGACAAGGGCTTCACCAGTGGAGGTAAGCGAATGGTTGCAGAAGTGTCATGGCAAATGGAGCATCAAAGGTTAGGCAATCGAGAGTTTGAAAGTGTTGTCATAAGTAATACAGGGGAAGTGTTTTTTTCAGAGGTGGATACTGAAGGAAGTGGGCTTGGAAGTGGGTAGGGGAATGTGGGTGGCGAGGGATATAAGAAAATGGTTGCAGGTGGCTTTGTTAGCAATCGAGACCATGGGAACAGAGAGACCACAGGAGGTGACATGTTTGAGAGGGTAACTCTGAATAATGGAGGGGTGGGGTGCAAGTTATAGGAAGGGGGAGCTTTAGGGAGGGCAGGTGGGGAGAGGGCAACGTGTGCTGAGATGGAGCTTAAATTGACCAATGATGAGTAGTAGGTCAGTGGAGAGACTGGGGGTAAATAAAGGGCTGATAATTTAGGTGATACTCAGGATGGACGATGAACAACAATGATTTTAGAAGAGTGGTGAGAAGGTGAGTAGGTGGGGTTGGTCTATGAGAAATGTCCAGGCCTGTTGGCCAAAGTATATGGACCTTGTAGGATGTTGGCTACAATCTAAGATCTCTCTTATTTTGATGTTTATGTCCTCTTCAATACGGTCAGAGTTTTCCATGTGTCACCCATGGTAGCAAATGGCATTAAATATGATTGAAAGTGGACTGATTCCGACTGAGACAGAGGCGTCAGTGTTGACATATATAGTTGGCCCAGCAGAATATCTAAAATCCTCTTCTTAGGAAGTTCCCCGGAGTTGAGGATGACTTGCTCCCACACTAAAATGAGTTCTAAGATGGCTGATGAGACCAATGTGTGATCTACAGTCTCTGTCACAGGTGGGGCAGACGGTAGTTGGAGGGACGGATGGATGGGTGCTTGATTTGTCGTACGCTCCTTATGCTTTTTGTACTTGGCTTCTACGTGCTCCCGTCGAAGAGAATCTATGCGTTCGGTGCCTTCTTCGATGCTCCTCCTCCACTCTGAGCAGTCTTGGGCCAGGGATTCCCAAGAGCCGGTGGGGATGTTGCATTTTTTCAAGGAGGCTTTGAGGATGTCCTTGAAGCGTTTTCTGTGCCCTCCTGGGGCTTGCCATAGAAACATAGAAAATAGGTGCAGGACTAGGCCATTCGGCCCTTCAAGCCTGCACCACCATTCAACAAGATCATGGCTGATCATTCACCTCAGTACCCCTTTCCTGCTTTCTCTCCATAACCCTTGATCCCTTTAGCCGTAAGGACCATATCCAACTCCCTCTTGAATATATCTAACAAACTGGCATCAACAACTCTCTGCAGAAGAGAATTCCACAGGTTAACAACTCTCTGAGTGAAGGTGTTTCTCCTCATCTCGGTCCTAAATGGCTTACCCCTTATCCTTAGACATAGTCGTGATATAGCTCTGAGTAGAGTGTTTGTTTTGGGAGTCTAGCATCAGGCATGCGGACAATGTGGCTCTTCCATCCGAGCTGGTCGAGCGTGGTTAATGTCTCGATGCTGGGGATGCTGGCCTGAGCGAGAACGCTGACATTGGTGTGCCTATCCTGCCAATTAATTTGCAGGATTTTGTGGAGGCAGCGTTGGTGGTACTTCTCCAGTGCTTTGAGGTGCCTGCTGTACATAGTCCATGTCTCTGAAGCATATAGGTGGGCGGCTATCACTATTGCTCTGTCAACCATGAGCTTGGTGCCGGGTTTGAGATCCTGGTCTTCGAACACTCTTTTCCTCAGGTGGCCGAATGCTGCACTGGCACACTGAAGGCGGTGTTGGACTTCGTCACCGTGTCTGCCCTTACTGACAGTAGGCTCCCGAGGTATGGAAAATGGTCCACATTGTCCAAGGTCTCATCATGGATCTTGATAACCTTGGAGCCGCACAACAAAACATATCATCTGCAATTTAAACACAAATTTTTAAAAACTTTGTGTAACACAGACTTTTTATAACTTAAAATAATAGTTTCCCCTTCTCTGATTTTCTCCTATCCTCTCCAGAATTGAGTGACTCAAAGTTCTATGGGTGTTGGCTGCTGTATGATACAGCACCCAAATGGTCATTTTATCATCTTTAAACCTGGATGGAGTATTACCAAGCTATTCCACTATAGGGGGCACCACAGCTAAGCCCATCCTCTCCTCACTGCATGTCCATCCACTCTCACACATCACTGGAGGTCATTGGATCGTCATCAGGAATGGGTTTGGATGTGAGCGAGATGGCTAACAGGGTTGTTATTGAGTGTTTTGGTAACATTCTATGCCCTGTAAGGTTGAAATTCCACCAAGTGCTATTATTTGAGCACTGACTAACATAGTTGTGTAAAGTTTCTATATGTCCTATTTTAATGGAGTTGGTAACTAGTTTATAATAAACAGGTTGTCAAATTTGTTTAAATAACATGCACAGACATATTACAAATGTTAGTCAGTATGTTAAAAATGTTGTCATGGGGGATTTCAATACCATAAGTAAGGAAATAAAAGGAAGAATAAAATTGGAAAGATTTGATTTTCCTACTTTGCTTTTTGTATTGCCCACAGATAAAGAACACACCCACAATTCTGCTCTAACATATCCCTTGTTCACATGTTGCACATTTTGGGTCTAAACATCTCTATTCCAACTACAGATTTCAGTAATGAAGAAATTAATTACTGAGAATATTGAAATACAGGAAACTCACTAAAATGGCTGCTCTTCAATTGTCAGTCGGTCATTTAACCGGGATGGCCATCACAGTTGAGCCTGATCATGTCCTTAGTCTGATTTTCACGCAATCACACTTTCAGGCAGGGATTATTGGGTTATCAGGAAAGAAAGAAAAAGCATTTATATAGCAACTTCCACGGCCACCAGAAGTCTCAAAGCTCTTTACAGCCAATGAAGTACTTTTGGAGTGTAGTCATTGGTGTAATGTAGGAGCAGGAACTCTGAGCAATTTTTCCTCTCCCTACCCTGGGGAAGGGGTTGACTCCAAGATTGAACCTGGTAGCTACTTGCTTGTACCCACACCTGGAATACTGCGTGCAGTTTTGGTTTCCATATTTACGAAAGGATATACTTGTTTTGGAGGCAGTTCAGAGAAGGTTCACAAGGTTGATTCCGGAGATGAGGGGGTTGACTTATGAGGAAAGGTTGGGAATGTTGGGCCTCTACTCATTGGAGTTCAGAGAGGTGATCTTATCGAAACGTATAAGATTACGAGGGGGCTCGACAAGGTGGATGCAGAGAGGATGTTTCCACTGATGGGGGAGACTAGAACTAGAGGGCATGATCTTAGAATAAGGGGCTGCCCATTTAAAACTGAAATGAGGAGAAATTTCTTCTCTCAGAGGGTTGTAAATCTGTGGAATTTGCTGCCTCAGAGAGCTGTGGAAGCTGGGAATTTGAATAACTTTAAGACAGAAATAGACAGTTTCTTAACCAATAAGGGAATAAGGGGTTATGGGGAGCGGGCAGGGAAGTGGAGCTGAATTCATGATCGGATCAGCCATGATCGTATTAAATGGCGGAGCAGGCTCGAGGGGCCATATGGCCCACTCCTGCTCCTATTTCTTATGTTCTTATGTATGGCTCAGTATACTTGCATAGATCTATGTAATATGCCTTACAAGAAGAATTGGATGTAAAGGACTTTTGTTGCTATATTTTAATGTTTGTCTTTTTGTTTCCAATTGGGTATTTAGCAGCTGTCTATGTTGATCATTCTGTTCTGTCTTGGCAGAAGTAATTACAGATCAAAGAAAAAGGGCCAACTTTATTAGGAGTTCTGTAGAAATATTTTCAGGCTATACCAGGTCAGGACACCAACAACCCATCAACTGACAACATAAAATATGATCAAATACAAAGATTTTCCATTATGCGTAATGAAAAACTAATAAGCGATATGGTTTTCAGTGTGTTTTGAAATATTTCTGCCCTGAAAGTCTGAATCACATAGAAAAACAATGTAAATTCCAGTTCAATTGTAGAACTGAAAAACACTCCCTTCATGAGCCCCTGTTTTTGAATGATTGGATGTATAGGATTCAATGATTGCACAATGTTTATACTCTGGAGACAGATGAACATGAGGTGCTTTTCATACATGCTGTGCCATTGTGCATTCCACTCATTGTTGAGTTTTTGGCCATTTCTGGGCACAAACAGATTGAAAACCTCCTGTCTCTGTTTTCATTGCCTCCGTGGCTTTGCAACTTAATCCTCTGAGTCTTTGACAATGAGCAATGAAAGCTTACCTCAAATACTTTTATTTTTGCCTTAATTTGTGTAGGCTGTAATTCAATCTCACAGAACTGGTTAGCCAAATATTACCTTGAAAGGTTAACTGTTCCTTTATTCAATATTTTTCTTGGAATTTGACTTCTTTAGCAGACTTTATTGTAATGCACCACAGATCACACTGTTGTTGACAGATAAAAAGGATAGGGAAAACTGCACCTTATTTGTGCACATACATTTCTGTTGTTTTTTTTTAAGGAGGTATCCAGCACATGGGATGGGGCACTGAGCATCAGCACACCAACATTCTGTGCAGTGGGGAAAGAATGAACATGGGTTTCAGTCCTGCTCATCCAGAAAAGGAAAAAAAGCAAGACTTGGATTTATATAGCGCTTTTCACGACCACCGGACGTCCCAAACCACTTAACAGCCAATGAAATAATTTTGTAGTCACTGTTGCAATGTAGGAAACATGGCAACAAGCAAGTTCCCAAACACAGCAATGATCATGATCAGATAATCTGTTTTTTTGTTATGTTGATTGAGAGATAAATATTGGCCAGGACACCGTGGATAACTCTCCTGCTCTTCTTCGAAATAGTGCCACGGGATCTTTTATGTCCACCTGAGAGAGCAGACGGGGCCTCGGTTTAACGTCTCATCCGACAGTGCAGCACTCCCTCAGCACTGCACTGGAGCGTCAGCCTAGATTTATGTGCTCAAATCCCTGGAATGCTACCAACTGAATTGTAAAGTCCTGTCCCTGCAGTACAGACTCACACAAGGCACATGCTGAAGTCAAGGTCACTCAGGACCTGCACCTGCTCTCGAATGCCACACTTGCCTGAGACCTGTCTTTATATACCTGTGTGGAACAGGTATGCAGTGTCTCCTGCAAGTGCACCCCTGGTGGTAAGGTATGCTAGTGGTTACAGGTCATAATTATTTACAGTCATGTATAGCATGGTAAGGTACAGTTATGTACAGTAATGTGTGATACATGACATGAACCATGCACCCAAAATACTGCCCCACCCTGGAATAAGGAAAGTAGAAGAAACCACTAAATCACATCAAAATGTCATAGATCAATTATCTTTACCAAATATGCACGAGGATCAGGTGCAAAATTCTGATCCAGCCTCCTTCGATGAAGTAGGAATACTGTAAACTCTAAGGGGCCGAAATTGCCCCTCTTGGTAAGGCCTGTTAGCGCCTCAAACCGGCAGCCATGCTGTGGAGTGCAGAGGCTGTCAAGTTCTCGTGAAATGGCCGCCGAGATCGGAACTGCATTGAACCGGCTTAGTGGTAGTGTACAGTACCGCACCTCCCCCACGCCCCCCCTACTTCCGCGGCGGTGATGGACAGCACTCCTAAGTGCGTCATCACTGCGCACATCACCGCGGTCCCGGGCCGGAAGCCTATTGCCCTTCAAAAGTTGTCCGGCCGCTCGGCGGTGCCAAGAGTAGGATTTTTCGAGTGGTGCATCATTGCTAACACCGGAGTGCCTTAAAAGGGTTGGTGATTTCATTGGATTTAGTGTCGGCGACTTTTTTGCGTTCTTTGAATAGCTGTGCAAGGCTACAATGTGCACTGCTTAGCGAGTGCTGGAGGTGCCTTCCACCTGCAGAACAGGGAGGCCACTTCGAGGAGGCTGCACTTGTGGAGGGCTTTGAGATGAGGGCGGTGCTTGCAGGCCAACGCCTCCTGCGCATTGTGAGTGCTGCCGAGGCACGGAGGAGAAGGTGGCGCCGGGGGCAACGGCTGCAGAGGCAGCAGGCAAGGGCCGCAGGCATCATTGCGGCCCAGCGTGGAGAGGGCCGGGGAGATGGCCACGGAGGGTAAGCAAGGGAGGTGCCACATGATGGGTCTCAGCAACGGCCTTCCCCCGAGGAGGAGAGTCCGGTGCGCTGACTCCCCCCAACAGATAATGGGGGAGCAGCCCAGGAGGCAGCCTGCAGCGGAGCCAGATGCTGAGCAGCAGCAGCCTGCAGAGATGGAGGAGGCAGCAGAGCAGCAGGGAACAGCGAATGAGCCATCTTGCATAGCAAGACTCCACACACAAGTGGGGGCGAGAGGTCATATCGCGGAAGTGTCGCCCGGCATCAATTCGCATACACTGATATGAGCGATGATCAGTGCCTTCGCAGACTGCGATCCGGAAGGATGCCGTCACTGAGATCTGTAATCTCCTGCAACCGTAACTGGAGCCACAGACATGGGTGAGGACAGCCCTGAGCGTGGCATCGAAGGTCACTATAACCCTCAACTTCTGTGCCACAAGCTCGTTCCAAGCAGCCCACGCAGCGATACGGGAGGTCACAGATGCTCTGTATAGGAGGAGGGCTGACTACATCTCCTCCCTGACCAGAGAGCAGCAGTTGGAGTGCCAGACTGCATTCTTGTGCCTTGCGCGCTTACCCTGGGTCCAGGGGATGATTGACTACACCCATGGAGGTCTCACGGTACCACACCAGGCTGCTGAGCAATTCAGGAACCGCAAGGGCTTCCTGTCCCTCAATGTGGAACTAGTTTGTGACCACAACCGCAAGAGTATGAACGTGGATGCCCGGTACCCCGGCAGCGCACACGACTCATTCATACTGCGCCAGAGCAGTGTGCTACGCGCCTTCACAGGTCCCAGTGAACATAGCGGCTGGCTGCCGGGTGACGAGGGCTACGTGTTGAGCACTTGGCCCATAACTCCTCTGCCCAACCTGAGAACTGAAAGGCAGGTCGCCTACAATGAGAGTCTGATGGCCACCAGGGTCATAATCGAACACACTATAGGCGTTCAGAAGCAGAGATTCGTTGCCTCGACCGCTTGGGGTGTACTGCAGTACTCGCCTGAGCGTGTCTCCAGATTTGTGGTGGTGTGCTGCATGCTCCACAACCTCACCATCATGAGGGCACCGCCGTTGGAGAATGACGCAGCAGTGCTACCTGTGTAGGAGGAGGAGGCCCAGGAGGAGGAGGCTCTGGAGGAGGAGCAGGAAGCGGGTGGGCAGCCACGCAGGAGGCGGCATCCCCATCCTACCCTGCAAAGGAAGCACAATGCCATCTCGTAGCTTGCCGCTTCACATAAGTCAATGCCCACTTCATAGAAACATAGAAACATAGAAAATAGGTGCAGGAGTAGGCCATTCGGCCCTTCTAGCCTGCACCGCCATTCAATGAGTTCATGGCTGAACATTCAACTTCAGTACCCCATTCCTGCTTTCTCGCCATACCCCTTGATCCCCCTAGCAGTAAGGACCTCATCTAACTCCTTTTTGAATATATTTAGTGAATTGGCCTCAACAACTTTCTGTGGTAGAGAATTCCACAGGTTCACCACTCTCTGGGTGAAGAAGTTCCTCCGCATCTCGGTCCTAAATGGCTTACCCCTTATCCTTAGACTGTGACCCCTGGTTCTGGACTTCCCCAACATTGGGAACATTCTTCCTGCATCTAACCTGTCTAACCCCGTCAGAATTTTATATGTTTCTATGAGGTCCCCTCTCATTCTTCTGAACTCCAGTGAATACAAGCCCAGTTGATCCAGTCTTTCTTGATAGGTCAGTCCCGCCATCCCGGGAATCAGTCTGGTGAACCTTCGCTGCACTCCCTCAATAGCAAGAATGTCCTTCCTCAGGTTAGGAGACCAAAACTGTACACAATACTCCAGGTGTGGCCTCACCAATGCCCTGTACAACTGTAGCAACACCTCCCTGCCCCTGTACTCAAATCCCCTTGCTATGAAGGCCAACATGCCATTTGCTTTCTTAACCGCCTGCTGCACCTGCATGCCAACCTTCAATGACTGATGTACCATGACACCCAGGTCTCTTTGCACCTCCCCTTTTCCTAATCTGTCACCATTCAGATAATAGTCTGTCTCTCTGTTTTTACCACCAAAGTGGATAACCTCACATTTATCCACATTATACTTCATCTGCCATGCATTTGCCCACTCACCTAACCTATCCAAGTCGCTCTGCAGCCTCACAGCATCCTCCTCGCAGCTCACACTGCCACCCAACTTAGTGTCATCCGCAAATTTGGAGATACTACATTTAATCCCCTCATCTAAATCATTAATGTACAGTGTAAACAGCTGGGGCCCCAGCACAGAACCTTGCGGTACCCCACTAGTCACTGCCTGCCATTCTGAAAAGTACCCATTTACTCCTACTCTTTGCTTCCTGTCTGACAACCAGTTCTCAATCCATGTCAGTACACTACCCCCAATCCCATGTGCTCTAACTTTGCACATCAATCTCTTGTGTGGGACCTTGTCGAACGCCTTCTGAAAGTCCAAATATACCACATCAACTGGTTCTCCCTTATCCACTCTACTGGAAACATCCTCAAAAAATTCCAGAAGATTTGTCAAGCATGATTTCCCTTTCACAAATCCATGCTGACTTGGACCTATCATGTCACCTCTTTCCAAATGCACTGCTATGACATCCTTAATAATTGATTCCATCATTTTACCCACTACCGATGTCAGGCTGACCGGTCTATAATTCCCTGTTTTCTCTCTCCCTCCTTTTTTAAAAAGTGGGGTTACATTGGCTACCCTCCACTCCATAGGAACTGATTCAGAGTCAATGGAATGTTGGAAAATGACTGTCAATGCATCCGCTATTTCCAAGGCCACCTCCTTAAGTACTCTGGGATGCAGTCCATCAGGCCCTGGGGATTTATCGGCCTTCAATCCCATCAATTTCCCCAACACAATTTCCCGGCTAATAAGGATTTCCCTCAGTTCCTCCTCCTTACTAGACCCCCCGACCCCTTTTATAACCGGAAGGTTGTTCGTGTCCTCCTTCGTGAATACCGAACCAAAGTACTTGTTCAATTGGTCCGCCATTTCTTTGTTCCCCGTTATGACTTCCCCTGATTCTGACTGCAGGGGACCTACATTTGTCTTTACTAACCTTTTTCTCTTTACATATCTATAGAAACTTTTGCAATCCGTCTTAATGTTCCCTGCAAGCTTCTTCTCATACTCCATTTTCCCTGCCCTAATCAAACCCTTTGTCCTCCTCTGCTGAGTTCTAAATTTCTCCCAGTCCCCAGGTTCGCTGCTATTTCTGGCCAATTTGTATGCCACTTCCTTGGCTTTAATACTATCCCTGATTTCCCTTGATAGCCACGGTTGAGCCACCTTCCCTTTTTTATTTCTATGCCAGACAGGAATGCACAATTGTTGTAGTTCATCCATGCGGTCTCTAAATGTCTGCCATTGCCCATCCACAGTCAACCCCTTAAGTATCATTCGCCAATCCATCTCAGCCAATTCATGCCTCATACCTTCAAAGTTAGCCTTCTTTAAGTTCTGGACCATGGTCTCTGAATTAACTGTTTCATTCTCCATCCTAATGCAGAATTCCACCATATTATGGTCACTCTTCCCCAAGGGGCCTCGCACAACGAGATTGCTAATTAGTCCTTTCTCATTACATAACACCCAGTCTAAGATGGCCTCCCCCCTAGTTGGTTCCTCGACATATTGGTCTAAAAAACCATCCCTTATGCACTCCAGAAAATCCTCCTCCACCGTATTGCTTCCAGTTTGGTTAGCCCAATCTATGTGCATATTAAAGTCACCCATTATAACTGCTGCACCTTTATTGCACGCACCCCTAATTTCCTGTTTGATGCCCTCCCCAACATCACTACTACTGTTTGGAGGTCTGTACACAACTCCCACTAAAGTTTTTTGCCCTTTGGTGTTCTGCAGCTCTACCCATATAGATTCCACATCATCCAAGCTAATGTCCTTCCTAACTATTGCCTTAATCTCCTCCTTAACCAGCAATGCTACCCCACCTCCTTTTCCTTTTATTCTATCCTTCCTGAATGTTGAATACCCCTGGATGTTGAGTTCCCAGCCCTGCTCATCCTGGAGCCACGTCTCCGTAATCCCAATCACATCATATTTGTTAACATCTATTTGCACAGTTAATTCATCCACCTTATTGCGGATACTCCTTGCATTAAGACACAAAGCCTTTAGGCTTGTTTTTTTAACACCCTCTGTCCTTTTAGAATTTTGCTGTACAATGGCCCTTTTTGTTCTTTGCCTTGGGTTTCTCTGCCCTCCACTTTTCCTCATCTCCTTTCTGTCTTTTGTTTTTGCCTCCTTTTTGTTTCCCTCTATCTCCCTGCATTGGTTCCCATCCCCCTGCCATATTAGTTTAACTCCTCCCCAACAGCACTAGCAAACACTCCCCCGAGGACATTGGTTCCGATTCTGCCCAGGCGCAGACCGTCCGGATTGTACTGCGGATTGTATTGCGGATACTCCTTGCATTAAGACACAAAGCCTTTAGGCTTGTTTTTTTAACACCCTCTGTCCTTTTAGAATTTTGCTGTACAATGGCCCTTTTTGTTCTTTGCCTTGGGTTTCTCTGCCCTCCACTTTTCCTCATCTCCTGTATCTGGCCATGTCCATGGGCCAACCTGTGAGCCCTCTCACAAACCATTCCCAAACACTGAAATGACAGACCTGATCACAAATTCCAAACGCTAAATAAAAGATTTATTACAACCCAAACAATAGGTCTCCAAAACATTCTCATAATCCATTATCACCCTTGTCCAACTCCTTATTACCCCTCTAACTCAGACCTATCCTTACAGTACGCCGCAGTGTCTCCCCTGTGGCTGCTTCATGACTTTGGAAAGGTGGCTGTGTTTGTGTAGCGGACACCCTCGACCAGCTGTGGCCCTGGAAGGGCCAGCTGACGACTGGGCGACATCCTCCTGTGTGCCTTCAGTCGGAAGCAGTTGGGGCGAAGCCATGGTTGGCAGCAATTGCGCACTGCCAGCTCTCGGCTCAGGGCTGATGTGAACCGGAGAGGGAGCATCAGTATCCAGGTCTGAGTAGCCGCCGCCACTCCCCCGGGGCAGCATCCCACCTCCCCCACCAAGCTGCTGGACCACAGGTCGGCGGGGCGTGGTGGCACCGTTAGGCCCCCAGGGGACCCAGCCGCAATGGCAGCAGTCAGATGTCGCGTCGCCTCCAGCTGACACTGCATGACAGCAGCCACACTCTGGAAGCCATCAGAGATGAAAGCAGTCAGAGGCTCCGTGCCCTGTTGTCCAGAGTGCATGAGAGCATTCTGAGCTTCCAGGGCAGCGGCCATCCTGTGCAAAGAAAGGTCAAGACGAACTCAAGACACAGCTGCAAAACCTGCTCTTAAAGAAGTCCAGGGAGCAGCTGCATCGTTAGCGTGATGGTTTGCATCAAGTGGACAAGAGAGGAATTTTGTGGTCCAAACTGCACTCCGCAGGCACACCGCTGAAACCAGCGATTACCACCGGGAATGAACACTTCGCTCCGTTTCGGCCATGATAAAGGGCAATTTCTATTTATTAACACCGCATCCATATCGGCCCTAACAGATGGGCGGGGTGCAATTTCGGCCCCTAAATGTCCTGGGAGATTAAGTCCCCTTGCCATTGGACCAAGACCTTTGTCAAGTCCGTGTGGTAGCTGATGTGTAACGTTAAAAGTATTCACGCACAGGCATCTTCCATCCTCTAAAATGAAGTTCGAAGGGCCAAATGGCCTACTCCTGCAGTATTTTCTATGTTTCTATGTGACCTGGAACGTCAGGACCCTCATGGACAACCCCCAACAGCGCATCAGCTACCTTAGAACTCATGTTAGTGCGGAAGCAAGTCATCCTCGACTCCGAGGGACTGCCTGAGAAGAGAAGAATTATCTTTACGCAATAAATTGTGTCAATGAATCCCGTTTTGATACTGCTAACTTCTGATTATCTTTTTGCTATTAAATAGTTAATTTCATTTCCTCCTAAGTCTTATTTATATCTATAATGACAGCACTTGATTGCTCAACTTGCATCCCCATTTTAATCAGATAGTTCCTTTCCTGAACCATTAGGGTTAAGGGGCTAGAATTATTCGAAGATGTGCATGCTTTGAGCCCCAGCTCGTGCTGAGTGAGCTGATCACATGTAGGCCAATGGAGGACAGCTACAGTGGTAGAGGAGAGAAAAAAACAGGACAGATTGCTGGTCCCGATCACAAACCAGTGGATAATATGCATGTGTGAATATAGGGAGAAAGCAAATACCCTGGCAACACTCACTATGTAGACTCACACTTGAAGAATGCAATTGGGCATTGTAGCAGAGAGCTGCTGGCATCCATGAAAAGGGTCCTCAGCACTTTTCTCAGGAAAGGAGGGGAGAAAATGGGAGAGAGAAAGGGGAACCTTTGAAATGTAGGCCTGTGGATATACATTAATAGGAGAGAAGCAACGAGGAAAAGGAGCAGGGTAAAGGAGACGCTACATTAAAAAAATCATAGTGGAGAGAGAAGAGCAAAGAGACAGGAAAAAAAAATCTGTGGCAAGAGGGAGAAAAAGATGATCAATTCAAATGTTTAATATATAAAAATCGCCGACCTAATATTACTCATGTTTTTGAATTTGATAATATGTCACTTTGGATCAAAATACTTTAACACCAACAGCAGCACTGGGGAATCTCAGTCTTCCTGGACTGACTATTATATTTAACATTTTTGGCTCACAAATCATGATACTGAAACCAACTGCAATATTACAGTAATAGTTATTCAAATGCCAGGACAATCTTTATTACTGTATTAACGGGCCGAAAATTGCAGCCTCGCTGGGTGCGTACAATGTGCACACGCGCCCGGCGAGGCCTCGCAAATGCTGGTTCTCGGCGCGCGATGCACATGCGCCAAGAACTGTCTTTTCCGATCTGTCAAAATTTATTTTGACAGTTCCAACACATCCCCGCAGGAAGGGCCTTTGCGGGCGGAGATTGGGCTACTTGCCCAACTCTTGCTCAGCGAATGTCCTTCAAACTCTTATGCCTGGAAAAAGCAGGCATATAACCTACTTTTACCAGTGTAAGAGTTTTAAAACATAGAAATATTAAATTTAATCACTAATTTTTATATTTAAAACCCTGTCCATTAAGGTAAGTTTATTATTAGCCCCATTAAAACACATTCAAAAAAAATTCTAAAAAATATATATTTTTCTAAAACATTTAATTACATTCAATTTCAATTAATTTTAAATATATGAGGTGTTTTTTTTAAATTTATCGTGCTGTATTTCTTGTTTTTGGTGGGTTTTCTCAATGATAGTAATGGGAACTTGTATAAACGGAGTTCCCATTATTATCAATGAGTATAGTACTTGATGATTGGTGGTCCAGTCCCACGTGACTCCAGGATACGAATACGAACCTGGAGGACTTGCTTCCATACGCTGCACAGCGAATGGAAGTCTCCGACTGGAATCCTACATTTCTCCTGGACCACCACGTATTTTTGTAAAAACATTTTGGGTCGGGGGCTTTCGTATGAAGGAAGTCTCCGACCGCAATTTTCCCCTGATTATCATTAAGAACATAAGAACATAAGAATTAGGAGCAGGGGTAGGCCATTTGGCCCCTCGAGCCTGCTCCGCCATTTAACAAGATCATGGCTGTTCTGATCATGGACTTAGCTCCACTTCCCCGCCCGCTCTCCATAACCCTTTATTCCCTTATCGCTCAAAAATCCATCTCCGCCTTAAATATATTCAGTGACCCAGCCTCCACAACTCTCTAGGTCAGAGAATTCCATAGATTTACAACCCTCTGAGAGAAGAAATTTCTCCTCATCTCAGTTTTAAATAGGCGGCCCTTTGTTCTGAGACTATGCCCCCTCGTTTTAGTTTCCCCTATGAGTGGAAATATCCTCTCTGCATCCACCTTGTCGAGCCCCCTCATTATCTTATATGTTTTGATAAGATCGCCTCTCATTCTTCTGAACTCCAATGAGTAGAGGCCCAACCTACTCAACCTTTCCTCATAAGTGAACCACCTCATCTCCGGAATCAACCTAGTGAACCTTCTCTGAACTGCCTCCAAAGCAAGTATATCCTTTCGTAAATATGGAAACCAAAACTGCACGCAGTATTCCAGGTGTGGCCTCACCAATACCCTGTATAACTGTAGCAAGATTTCCCTCCTTTTATACTCCATCCCCTTTGCAATAAAGGCCAACATTCCATTTGCCTTCCTGATTACTTGCTGTACCTGCATACTAACTTTTTGTTTTTCACGCACAAGGACCCACAGGTCTCTGTACTGCAGCATTTTGTAATTTTTCTCCATTTAAATTGTGTATCTGTGAAGCATGCACTCCCATATTCCGCCACCAGGGAGCACTGTATATAAGCCGGCCCCTAAGGCCTGTTCCTCACTCTCGAATGTCTTAATAAAGACTGAGGTCACTGTTACTTTAACCTCCCTGTGTGCAGTCTCATCTGTGTTAGGAACTCAACAACTGGCGATGAGGACACAAATCCTTTGCAAAGATGCAGCAAACTGTGGGCATCCTGGAGAAGTTCTCGGAGGGTGAGGACTGGGAAGCCTTTGTCGAACTGTTAGACCAGTACTTTGTAGCCAACGAGCTGGACGGAGAAGGAAGCGCTGCAAAAAGGAGAGCGGTCCTCCTCACGGTCTGCGGGGCACCGACCTATAGCCTCATAAAGAATCTTCTGGCTCCAGTGAAACCCACAAATAAATTGTATGAGGAGCTGTGTACACTGGTTTGGGAGCATCTTAACCCGAGGGAGAGCGTGCTGATGGCGAGGTATCGGTTCGACACGTGCCAGCGATCTGAAGGTCAGGAAGTGGCGAGCTATGTCGCCGAGCTAAGGCGACTGGCAGGACAATGAATGTGAGTTTGATGGCTACCTGGAGCAGATGCTCAGAGACTTTTTTGCACTGAGCATTGGCCACGAGACCATCCTACGAAAACTTTTGACTGTAGAGACACCGACCCTCAGTAAGGCCATTGCGATAGCACAGGCGCTTATGTCCACCAGCGATGACACCAAATAAATCTCTCAGCACACAAGTGCTAGCAATGTTCATAAGTTAACTGGAACTGTGTTTGTGAGTAGAAATGTACAGGGCAGAACCCAGCAGGCCTCAGGTGACCCAGATGATTCAGAGTCTGCAACAAAGGATGAATGCAAGGCAATTCACACCTTGTTGGCGTTGTGGAGGCTTCCATTCAGCCTATTCATGCCACTTCAAAAGGTATGTTTGCAAGAGCTGTGGAATAATGGGGCACCTCCAACGAACTTGCAGACAAACTGCTAACCACCACGTGGCAGAAGAAGATCGGTCCATGGTGGATCAAAGCAATTTCGAGCCTCAGAGAGAGGAGGCAGATGCTGAAGTACATGGGGTGCACACATTTTCAACGAAATGTCCACCTATAATACTAAACGTAAAATTGAATGGCTTACCCATAGCCATGGAACGGGACACTGGCGCTAGCCAATCCATCATGAGTAAAAAGATGTTTGAGAAACTGTGGTGCAACAAGGCACTCAGACCAGCCCTGAGCCCCATCCACACAAAACTGAGAACGTACACCAAAGAGCTCATCACTGTACTGGGCAGTGCCATGATCAAGGTCACCTACGAGGGCACGGTGCACGAACTGCCACTCTGGATTGTCCCGGGCGATGGCCCCACACTGCTTGGAAGGAGCTGGCTGGGCAAAATCCGCTGGAACTGGGATGATATCTGAGCGCTATCACATGTCGATGAGGTCTCATGTACCCAGGTTCTCAACAAATTTCCTTCCCTTTTTGAGCCAGGCATTGGAAACTTTTCCGGGGCGAAGGTGCATATCCACTTGGTCCCAGAGGCATGACCCATTCACCACAAGGCGCGAGCGGTACCTCACATGATGAGGGAGAGAGTGGAAATTGAGCTGGACAGGCTGCAACGCGAGGGCATCATCTCCCCAGTGGAATTCAACGAGCGGGCCAGCTGATTGTTCCAGCACTCAAAAGTGATGGCACGGTCAGAATTTGCGGCGATTATAAAGTAACTATTAATCGTTTCTTGCTACAGGACCAATACCCGTTACCTAAGGCGGACGACCTGTTTGCAACGCTGGCAGGAGGCAAGACATTCACCAAGCTCGACCTGACTTCGACTACATGACACAGGAGCTGGAGGAGTCTTTGAAGGGCCTCACCTGCCTCAACACGCACAAGGGACTGTTCATCTACAACAGATGCCTGTTCGGAATTCGGTCGGCTGCAGCGATCTTCCAGAGAAACATGGAGAGCCTACTCAAGTCGGTACCACGCATGGTGGTTTTTCAGGATGACATATTGGTCACTGGTCGGGACACCGTCGAGCACCTACAAAAAGGAGGTCCTCCAGCGACTAGATCGCGTAGGGCTGCGGCTGAAGAGGTCGAAATGCATCTTCATAGCAACAGAAGTGGAGTTTTTGGGGAGAAAGATCACGGCGGACGGCATTCGGCCCACAGACGCCAAGACAGAGGCTATCAGGAACACGACCAGGCCACAGAACGTCACGGAGCTACGGTCGTTCCTGGGACTCCTCAACTATTTTGGTAACTTCCTTCTGGGGTTGAGCATCCTCTTAGAGCCCCTACATGTGTTATTGCATAAAGGTGAGAACTGGGTGTGGGGAAAAAAACAAGTAATTGCTTTTGAGAAAGCCAGAAACATTTTATGCTCCAACATGCTGCTTGTATTGTATAACCCGTGTAAAAGACTCGTGCTAGCACGTGATGCGTCGTCGTACGGAGTCGGGTGTGTATTACAACAAGCTAACGTTGCGGGGAAGTTGCAACATTCCCTGATGGCGGAACATGGGTGTGCATGCTTTATAGATACATAACATAAATAATTATCTTTTTTTCTGCTAAAGTGGATAACTTCATATTTTCCCACATTATACTCCATCTGCCAAATTTTTGCCCACTCAATTAGCCTGTCTATATTCTTTTGCAGATTTTTATGTCCTCCTCACAATTTGCTTTCCCACCCATCTTTGTATCATCAGCAAACTTGGCTACATTACACACAGTCCCTTCATTCAAGTCACTAATATAGATTGTAAATAGTTGAGGCCCAAGCACCCCTCTAGTTACTGTTTGCCAACCAGAAAATGATTCTCTGATTTCTGTTAGTTAGCCAATCCTCTATCCAAGCTAATATATTCCTCCCAACCCCGTGAACTTTTGTCTTGTGCAGTAACCTTTTATGTGGCACCTTATTAAATGCCTTCTGGAAATCCAAATATACCACATCCTCTGGTACCCTCTTATCCACCCTGCTCGTTACATCCTCAAAGAACTCCAGCAAATTTGTCAAATATGGTTTTTCCCTTTCAAAAAACCATGCTGACTCTGCTTGATTGAATTATGCTTTTCCAAATGTCCTGCTAATGCTTCCTTAATAATAGACTCCAGCATTTTCCCAACGATAGATATTAGGCTAACCGCCTAAAATTGCCCAACTATAATAAGTACTTTTATATATTTTACTAATATATATACATTTTTAAAATCAGAATTTAAATATTACTCAACCTTATTCTACATTCTCTCACTTATATTTAATTATAATTTCTATCTATATAATCATTTCTTTCAATCTTATATTCTCTCAATTCTGTATTCTATGTCCTGTAATCTATTAATCCTATATCCCATCAATTTTATATTTTGTTGATCATATATTCAATAATCCTATATTCTATCTCTTATCAGTCACGTATTCTATCAGTTCTATATTCTATAGGCCTGTATTTTATCAATTCTATATTTTATGAATCATATATGCCATCAATTCCACATTCTATCAATCATATATTCTATCAAATCTATAACAATTGAATAACCTAATTCTTCACCATTTTCCCCTGAACTTCAAATTAATTCATCAAAAAAGCTGCTGTTGTTAACAAAAGTTATCTTTCAGATCAGAAGAACATAAATATTGTCATTGAAGGTTGGCATGCAGGTACAGCAGGCGGTTAAGAAAGCAAATGGCATGTTGGCCTTCATAGCGAGGGGATTTGAGTACAGGGGCAGGGAGGTGTTACTACAGTTGTACAGGGCCTTTGTGAGGCCACACCTGGAGTATTGTGTACAGATTTGGTCTCCTAACTTGAGGAAGGACATTCTTGCTATTGAGGGAGTGCAGCGAAGGTTCACCAGACTGATTCCCGGGATGGCGGGACTGACCTATCAAGAAAGACTGGATCAACTGGGCTTGTATTCACTGGAGTTCAGAAGAATGAGAGGGGATCTCATAGAAACGTTTAAAATTCTGATGGGTTTAGACAGGTTAGATGCAGGAAGAATGTTCCCAATGTTGGGGAAGTCCAGAACCCGGGGTCACAGTCTAAGGATAAGGGGTAAGCCATTTAGGACCGAGATGAGGAGAAACTTCTTCACCCAGAGAGTGGTGAACCTGTGAAATTCTCTACCACAGAAAGTTGTTGAGGCCAATTCACTAAATATATTCAAAAATGAGTTAGATGTAGTCCTTACCACTAGGGGGATCAAAGGGTATGGCGAGAAAGCAGGAATGGGGTACTGAGGTTGCATGTTCAGCCATGAACTCATTGAATGGCGGTGCAGGCTCGAAGGGCCGAATGGCCTACTCCTGCACCTATTTTCTATGTTTCTATGTATAACACAGCAAAGAGTCATGGTTGTGAGATGTGGTGCCAAATATGTACGTGGCAGATGTAAGGAATTAAGGCAAAATGTTTACTCAACAGTGCAATAAAGAATGAACGGTGCCTCAAAGATTTTTCACTTGATTGAAAGCAACAGGCTTCTCCAACTCATTTGCTTCTCATGTATAACTGAGGTCTGAAAATATTATTTTTGTGTTTTCATCTCAGATTAGTGAAAGTCTAAGGTTCTATCTAAGATTACAGTGATCTTTATTTACAGTGTACAGTGTACAAGGTAATAATCACTGTGTATAATAATCTTTAATATATTGAGGCCTCTGATATATTGGACTGATAAGTGACAAGTAACATTTGCACCACACAAGTGCCAGGCAATGACTATCTCCGACAAGCGAGAGTCTAACTACCACCCCTTGACATTCAACGGCAATCCCCCACCATCAACATCCTGGGGGTCACCATTGACCAGAAACTTATCTGGACCAGCCACATGAATACTGTGGCAACAAGAGCAATTCAGAGGCTGTGTATTCTGTGACATGTGTCTCACCTCCTGACTCCCCAAGCCTTTCCACCATCCAGAACCGGGGGTTACAGTCTAAGGATAAGAGGTAAGCAATAAATGAGGAGAAACTTCTTCACTCAGAGAGTTGTTAACCTGTGGAATTCTCTACCGTAGAGAGTTGTTGATGCCAGTTCGTTAGATATATTCAAGAGGGAGTTAGATATGGCTCTTATGGCTAAAGGGATCAAGGGGTTTGGAGAGAAAGCAGGAAAGGGGTACTGAGGTGAATGATCAGCCATGATCTTATTGAATAGTGGTGCAGGCTTGAAGGGCCGAATGGCCTACTCCTGCACCTATTTGCAATGTTTCTTTGTTTCTATGTTTCTATCTACAAGGCACAAGTCAGGAGTGTGATGGAATACTTTCTACTTACCTGGATGAGTGCAGCTCCAACAATACTCAGGAAGCTTGGCACCAGGTCAAAGCAGCCCGCTTGACTGGCACCCCATCCAACACCTTAAACATTCACTCCCTCCACCACCGGCGCACCTTGGCTGCAGTGTGCACCATCTACAAGATGCTCTGCAGCAACTCGCTAAGGCTTCTTCGGCAGCACCTCTCAAACCCGCGATGTCTACCACCTAGAAGAACGCATGGGAACACCATAGGCAATAAATGCTTGCCTTCCCAGCGATGCCCACATCCCAGGAACGAATGAAAAATATAAGGATTCGTTGTTTATGGCACCAAAACCAGTGTAGAATTTACAAAAAGCACCTGTGTTCCCTCACCATACATTATTTGAATGAGTGTCCAAGACAGCTTCATAAAAATGGTCTCTCCTCTGGAGTTCTGACTAATGGTGAAGGAACATTAATTTATCGATCCTCTTTTCAGATGGCTGATGGATATTTCCAATGTGTATTTCCAATATCTTATTTTTGCCTTTACATAAATGTCCTTATCACTAATTTAAATCCAGCCTCGACTAATGGGATGGAAGTTTCTTCTGCCTGCTGGCAAGAAGGGGCCTATGTGAAATGAGTTTGGGTAGTCCCAATTCAGCTTTAAATGGGCAAGAAAATGGCACCTAATTCTGCTAGTAACAGCAATAGCAATTTGCATTTATATAGCAATTTTAACATCGCAAAATATCGCAAGGTACTTCACAAGAGCGTTATCAGACAAAATATGAAGAAAGGTTGAGCAGGTTGGGCCTGTACTCATTGGAGTTTAGAAAGTGATCTTATTGAAATGTATAAGATTCTGAGGGGGCTTGACAAGGTAGATGCAGAGAGGATATTTCCACTCATAGGAGAATCTAGAACGAGGGGGTATAGTTTCAGAATAAGGGGCCACCCATTTAAAACGGAGATGAGGAGGAATTTCTTCTCTGAGGGTCGAGAATCATTGGAATTCTATACCCCAGAGAGCTGTGGAGGCTGGGTCATTGAATATATTTAAGGTGGAGATAGACAGATTGTTGAAAGATAAGGGAGTCAAGGGTTATGTGGAGTGGGCGGGAAGTGGAGTTGAAGCCCAGATCAGATCAGCCATGATCTTATTGAATGGTGGAGCAGGCTCGAGAGGCCAAGTGGCCTTCTCCTGCTCCTATTTCTTATGTTCTTATATGACACTGAGCCACATAAGGAGATATTAGGACAGGTGCTTGGTCAAAGAGGTAGGTTTTAATGAGCCTCTTGAAGGACGAGAAAGAGGTAGAGAGGCAGAGAGTTTTATGGAGATAATTCCAGAGCTTAGGTCCTAGGCAGCGGAAGGCACGGCCGCAAATGGTAGGGCATTGAAAATCGGGAATGCGCAAGAGGCCAGGTTGGAGGAGCGCAGAGATCTCGGAGGGTTGTAGGACTGGAGGAGGTTACAGAGATAGAGAACTGAGAGACCATAGAGGGATTTGAAAACAAGGATGTGCATTTAAAAATCGAGGTGTTTCAGGACCTGGAGCCAATGTAGGTCAGCAAGTGCATGGGTGATGGCTGAATGGGATTTGCAGGATCTTGCAGAGGCAGCGTTTGTTGGTACTTCTCCAGCGTTTTGAGGTGCCTGTTGTACATAGTCCATGTATCTGAAGCATATAGGAGGGCGGGTATTACTACTGCTCAGTAGACCATGAGCTTGGTGCCGGGTTTGAGGTCCTGGTCTTCAAACACTCTCTTCCCCAAGCAACTGAAGGCTACACTGGCACACTGAAGACGGAGTTGGACTTCGTCATCGACGTTTGCCCTAGTTGACAGGCTCCCAAAGTATGGAAAATGATCCACGTTGTCCAAGGCCTCATCGTGGATTTTGATAATCGGGGGGGCAGTACTGTGTGGTGGGGGCAGGTTGGTAGAGGGCCTTTGTCTTACGGATGTTTAATGTAAGGCCCAGACACTCGTACGCTTTGGTGAAGGTGTTGACGATGGTTTGAGGTTTGAAGTTCGACCTCCGAGTGTGCGCAGACGCAAATGTTGTCTGCATACTGTAATTCAATGACAGAGGATGGGACGACCTTGGATCTGGACTGGAGGTGATGGAGGTTGAACAGTTTCCCATTTGTTCTGTAGATTAGCTCCACTTCAGCAGGGAGCTTGCTGAGGGTGAACTGGAACATTGCAGCAAGGAAGATCGAGAAAAGCGTTGGTGCGATAACACAGCCTTGCTTGACTCCGGTCCGAATTGGGTCTGTGGTGGATCCATTGGTCAGGATCATGGTTTGCATGTCATTGTGAAGCAGGCGGAAGATGGTGACAAACTTTTGGGGGCAGCCGAATTTGAGGTGGACACTCCATAATCCCTCATGGTTGACACTGTCAAAGGTCTTTGTGAGGTCGAAGAAGGCCATGTTCAGCAGTTGGAGCTTTTCCCTGCATTTCTCTTGAATTTGACACACGGTGAAGATCATGTCTGTTGTGCCCTCTAGTGGGTGGAATCCGCATGGAGAATTTTGGTGGAGCTCTTCAGCCACTGGGAGGAGGCGATTGAGGCGGATTCTTGCAATGATTTTTCCAGTGGCAGACAGCAGGGAAACTCCTCTGTAATTACCGTAATCGGACTTGTCACCTTTCTTGAAGATGGTAATGATTACGGCGTCTCTGAGATCCCCTGGCATGCTCTCCTCCTTCCAAATAAGAGAAATGAGTTCATGTATTCACGCCAATACTGCTTCTTCGCCATGTTTTAGTGCCTCGGCGTGGATTCCATTTGCTCCTGAGGCCTTGTTGTTCTTCAGTTGTCAGATGACCTTTTCAATCTCATACCGGGCTGGGGTTGTGCTGAGGTGGTGACGGATAGCATGATGTGGGATGGAGTCCAGGACACTCACGTCATGTACAGAATAGCTACATATAAAGTAAAGATCCCTCTACTCTGCTCCAACAAAATAGATTAAATTCAGCCTTAGAAAAGCACTGGTATGATTCTTTTTCCCCCATTTCCACAGAATTCTCTGATAGAGATTGACAGGACTATTTTGTGTTGAGTTGTACTGAATTATATACTGTGTTGTGCTGCCCACCCATAATACTTGTATTTATATACCGCTTAATCAAGTTGAAATACCACAAAGCAATTCATGCAATTAATTATTGTTGAAGTGCAATCAATGTGCTATGAAAGCAAATTAACTGACATTAACCACTGCGTGGCGACTAACTAAAGTCATTTTGCACCTCCTATTGTACCTGTCCAAGAGCTTCATTTCTCACACAAGCCTTCTTGTAGATCACAATAGCAGAAGGAGCTCTATCCTATCTGCCTGGTTGATTTTGAAATCAGGTACAAGAGGTAAAGAACCCTGCTAATCCAATACCCTGAAATAAAGGAATTAATCAGGTAAAATAAAGGAATTTCTTATAAATGAGATGTAAGTTCTGGGAAAGCTAGAAGGGATGAAAAATAATAAATCCCTAGATTTAGATGGTATTTATCCCAGAATCTTTAAGGAGACTCGGGAGGAGACATGTAAGACATTGGGTAATTGTTGCGAGGGAGTGAATGGAGACTGCGGAGAAACATAGAAACATAGAAACATAGAAAATAGGTGCAGGAGTAGGCCATTCGGCCCTTCTAGCCTGCACCGCCATTCAATGAGTTCATGGCTGAACATGCAACTTCAGTACCCCATTCCTGCTTTCTCGCCATACCCCTTGATCGCCCGAGTAGTAAGGACTTCATGTAACTCCTTTTTGAATATATTTAGAGAATTGGCCTCAACAACTTTCTGTGGTAGAGAATTCCACAGGTTCACCACTCTCTGCATTAAGAAGTTTCTCCTCATCTCGGTCCTAAATGGCTTACCCCTTATCCTTAGACTGTGTCCCCTGGTTCTGGACTTCCCCAACATTGGGAACATTCTTCCTGCATCTAACCTGTCTAACCCCCGTCAGAATTTTAAACGTTTCTATGAGGTCCCCTCTCATTCTTCTGAACTCCAGTGAATACAAGTCCAGTTGATCCAGTCTTTCTTGATAGGTCAGTCCCGCCATCCCGGGAATCAGTCTGGTGAACCTTCGCTGCACTCCCTCAATAGCAAGAATGTCCTTCCTCAGGTTAAGAGACCAAAACTGTACACAATACACCAGGTGTGGCCTCACCAAGGCCCTGTACAACTGTAGCAACACCTCCTTGCCCCTGTACTCAAATCCCCTCGCTATGAAGGCCAACATGCCATTTGCTTTCTTAACCGCCTGCTGTACCTGCATGCCAACCTTCAATGACTGATGTACCATGACAACTAGGTCTCGTTGCACCTCCCCTTTTCCGAATCTGTCACCATTCAGATAATAGGCTGTCTCTCTGTTTTTACCACCAAAGTGGATAACCTCACATTTATCCACATTATACTTCATCTGCCATGCATTTTCCCACTCACCTAAACTATCCAAGTCGCTCTGCCACCCAACTTAGTGTCATCCGCAAATTTGGAGATACTACATTTAATCCCCTCGTCTAAATCATTAATGTACAGTGTAAACAGCTGGGGCCCCAGCACAGAACCTTGCGGTACCCCACTAGTCACTGCCTGCCATTCTGAAAAGTACCCATTTACTCCTACTCTTTGCTTCCTGTCTGACAACCAGTTCTCAATCCTGTCAGCACACTACCCCCAATCCCATGTGCTTTAACTTTGCACATTAATCTCTTGTGTGGGACCTTGTCGAAAGCCTTCTGAAAGTCCAAATATACCACATCAACTGGTTCTCCCTTGTCCACTCTACTGGAAACATCCTCAAAAAATTCCAGAAGATTTGTCAAGCATGATTTCCCTTTCACAAATCCATGCTGACTTGGACCTATCATGTCACCTCTTTCCAAATGCACTGCTATGACATCCTTAATAATTGATTCCATCATTTTACCCACTACCAATGTCAGGCTGACCGGTCTATAATTCCCTGTTTTCTCTCTCCCTCCTTTTTTAAAAAGTGGGGTTACATTGACTATCCTCCACTCAATAGGAACTGATCCAGAGTCAATGGAATGTTGGAAAATGACTGTCAATGCATCCGCTATTTCCAAGGCCACCTCCTTAAGTACTCTGGGATGCAGTCCATCAGGCCCTGGGGATTTATCGGCCTTCAATCCCATCAATTTCCCCAACACAATTTCCCGACTAATAAGGATTTCCCTCAGTTCCTCCTCCTTACTAGACCCTCTGACCCCTTTTATATCCGGAAGGTTGTTTGTGTCCTCCTTAGTGAATACCGAACCAAAGTACTTGTTCAATTGGTCTGCCATTTCTTTGTTCTCCATTATGACTTTCCCTGATTCTGACTGCAGGGGACCTACGTTTGTCTTTACTAACCTTTTTCTCTTTACATATCTATAGAAACTTTTGCAATCCGTCTTAATGTTCCCTGCAAGCTTCTTCTCGTACTCCATTTTCCCTGCCCTAATCAAACCCTTTGTCCTCCTCTGCTGAGTTCTAAATTTCTCCCAGTCCCCGGGTTCGCTGCTATTTCTGGCCAATTTGTATGCCACTTCCTTGGCTTTAATACTATCCCTGATTTCCCTTGATAGCCACGGTTGAGCCACCTTCCCTTTTTTATTTTTACGCCAGACAGGAATGTACAATTGTTGTAGTTCATCCATGCGGTCTCTAAATGTCTGCCATTGCCCATCCACAGTCAACCCCTTAAGTATCATTCGCCAATCTATCCTAGCCAATTCACGCCTCATACCTTCAAAGTTAGCCTTCTTTAAGTTCTGGACCATGGTCTCTGAATTAACTGTTTCATTCTCCATCCTAATGCAGAATTCCACCATATTATGCTCACTCTTCCCCAAGGGGACTCACACAACGAGATTGCTAATTCATCCTCTCTCATTACACAACACCCAGTCTAAGATGGCCTCCCCCCTAGTTGGTTCCTCGACATATTGGTCTAGAAAACCATCCCTTATGCACTCCAGGAAATCCTCCTCCACCTTATTGCTTCCAGTTTGGTTAGCCCAATCTATGTGCATATTAAAGTCACCCATTATAACTGCTGCACCTTTATTGCATGCACCCCTAATTTCCTGTTTGATACCTTCCCCAACATCACTACTACTGTTTGGAGGTCTGTACACAACTCCCACTAACGTTTTTTGCCCTTTGGTGTTCTGCAGCTCTACCCATATAGATTCCACATCATCCAAGCTAATGTCCTTCCGAACTATTGCCTTAATCTCCTCCTTAACCAGCAATGCTACCCCACCTCCTTTTCCTTTTATTCTATCCTTCCTGAATGTTGAATACCCCTGGATGTTGAGTTCCCAGCCCTGATCATCCTGGAGCCACATCTCTGTAATCCCAATCACATCATATTTGTTAACATCTATTTGCACAGTTAATTCATCCACCTTATTACGGATACTCCTTGCATTAAGACACAAAGCCTTCAGGCTTGTTTTTTTTTAACACCCTTTGTCCTTTTAGAATTTTGCTGTACAGTGGCCCTTTTTGTTCTTTGCCTTGGGTTTCTCTGCCCTCCACTTTTCCTCATCTCCTTTCTGTCTTTTGCTTTTGTCTCCTTTTTGTTTCCCTCTGACTCCCTGCATTGGTTCCCATCCCCCTGCCATATTAGTTTAACTCCTCCCCAACAGCACTAGCAAACACTCCCCCTAGGACATTGGTTCCGGTCCTGCCCAGGTGCAGACCGTCCACTTTGTACTGGTCCCACCTCCCCCAGAACCGTTTCCAATGCCCCAGGAATTTGAATCCCTCCCTGCTGCACCACTGCTCAAGCCACGTATTCATCTGCGCTATCCTGCGATTCCTACTCTGACTAGCACGTGGCACTGGTAGCAATCCCGAGATTACTACTTTTGAGGTCCTACTTTTTAATTTAGCTCCTAGCTCCTTAAATTCGTTTCGTAGGACCTCATCCCTTTTTTTACCTATATCGTTGGTACCAATGTGCACCACGACAACTGGCTGTTCTCCCTCCCTTTTTAGAATGTCCTGCACCCGCTCTGAGACATCCTTGACCCTTGCACCAGGGAGGCAACATACCATCCTGGTGTCTCGGTTGCGGCCGCAGAAACGCCTATCTATTCCCCTTACAATTGAATCCCCTATCACTATCGCTCTCCCACTCTTTTTCCTGCCCTCCTGTGCAACAGAGCCAGCCATGGTGCCATGAACTTGGCTGCTGCTGCCCTCCCCTGATGAGTCATCCCCCCCAACAGTACCCAAAGCAGTGTATCTATCTTGCAGTGAGGTACCTGGAAGCAAGCTAATGTGGTGCTCATATTCAAAAAGGGCAAAAATTCAGATATAGATAATTACAGACACAGGGCTGGATTTTCGGTTCTGGTCATTTTAGGGCGGTAATGATGGCAGGGCGGTAAAGTTTGCGCCCTGAGGGTGGAATGGAGTGCTAAGGGAGGCATTGCACATCTCTTTTAGGGCACAAGGCTAGCTGAGCAATTGTATTCACTGGAGTTTAGAACGATGAGAGGAGATCTCATAGAAACATATAAAATTCTGACGGGATTGGACAGGTTAGATGCAGGTAGAATGTTCCCGATGTTGGGGAGTCCAGAACCAGGGGTCACAGTCTAGGGATAAGGGGTAAGCTATTTAGGACCGAGATGAGAAGAACTAATTTCACTCAGAGAGTTGTTAACCTGTGGAATTCTCTTCCGCAAAGAGTTGTTGATGCCAGTTCATTTGATATATTCAAGAGGGAGTTGGATATCGCCCTTACGGCTAAAGGGAACAAAGGGTATGGAGAGAAAGCAGGAAAGGGGTACTGAGGTGAGTGATCAGCCATGATCTTATTGAATGGTGGTGCAGGCTCGAAGGGCCGAATGGCCTACTCCTGCACCTATTTTCTATGTTTCTATGTTTCTATAAATCCGTTGCTAAAGAGCCAGCCACGGAACGCCCTAAGAGAGGCTTCTGTGGGTGTAAAAACACCCCACAAAACACGCAATAAATTTTCCCAATACCTTGCCCACCCCACAATAGGATAAATCGCAAAGATAAAAATAAACAGAACAATTAAACTTACCTCATTCATTCCTTACTTCACTCCCCGCTGCCGGGACAGCTCTGACCGCCCGGCAACTAATTTCCCGGCGGGGCGCTGGGAGCTCGCCGCCCACCCGTAAACCATCCTCGCCGCCATTACCACCCATCTGGGACACGAACAGAGGCGGCAACATAGGGAAAATCCAGTCCATTAGTCGTGCTTCAGTCTCAGAATGGAAATAATGGCATTGATTATTAGATCCAAACTGCCTAACTTTTGGTCCTCTATTTGCCATGAATGTTTTGTTCAACCATCCCCTCACACCTACCTTTGTCTTTTTCTCCAGCAATACCTTTACTGTCTCCATCCAGTCACTTGCCTGTTACAGTTCCCATCTTCACTCCCTCATGTCCAAGAGGCACAAACTTAAACAGATTTGGTACATCTTTGCTTCACCATCCATCACCAGATCTGGCAAAATCACAGCGAGTTCGACCAGGCTTTATGTTCCTCTGGCAATACCACCCACAACTTTAGGGTCATCCTGGAGAGCAAGGATAACCTCTGGCTTCTTTACTCCACTGTCAACCACCTCTTTCATCCCCCTCCCTCTTGCCCTATCCACCCTCAATCCCTGTCCATCCTTAAGTGTGAGGAGCGCCACCCTCTTCTCCTCATCCAAAACTCTGCTATCCTTCTCTTACTCCACACCTAGTCCTGTTCACTAATCACCCCTGTCTCCGCTGAGATCCGAAAAGGTTTTCAACCCCCAGGTGTGAAGTGCCTTTCTGAACAACTAGACGTGACTAATGAATTGTCCATTGCTTGGGGTTCTGAGGGATACAACTTTCCATTTTGTGTTGTAATTACCTTGCATCTGCCTTCTGATCCAACGCTCAGAACGGACTGTATTGGGAAGATTGGCCCTGTTAGACAAACATTTGCTAAAAAAAATGTCGACATACCCCATGTCTAAGCCCTTTCCTAAACAACTGGGCAATGACCTCCAAACCACGACAGGACTAGGTAAATATAAATCTGTCTCTCTTGCCAGGAAGACCTTACAGAGATGGGGAACTGATTGTCAGAATTATCACAAAGGGCACTGGATCTTAGTTTTACTAGGTTTTTCAGCTATCGGTTAGCTGCCTGCTAGTTAGGTAGATTGTGCGTCTTATGCATCTGCTCCTGTTAATTCAAAGTCGCAGTTTGAAATTTGTGCATATTCAAATTCAGAGCAGACACTAAATTCTCACTTTGCTTTGTTATTTACATTGTTTCATTTAAATTATTCGATAACATCAATTTTCTTTAATATACAACTTTGTACCACAGAATTGTAGAACGATAGACGTTTATAGCACAGAAGGAGGCCATTCAGCCCATCATGTCTGTGCTGGCCCTTTGCTAGAGCAATGCAGAACAAATCTCACTGCCATGCTCTCTCTCCTAAAAAGCATCGTATCATCTTCTGCTTCAAATATTTATCCAATTCGTCCCTTAAAAGTTGCAGTGGTCTCAGCATCTCTGTGTTGCAAAACATTAAACAGTAATGATTATACCATCACTCAGCAATAAATCCATTCCTGCTCCAAACTAAAACTTGCAATTTATTTTGTGGCTGTGGCTTTCTTCAGGTCTGGAGATAGAATTCACATGATATTCCCTCACACTTTGTCCTCACTGTAAGTAGATTCGTAAAGTGGAAAATTACAATGGCCAGAATTTTCTTTACCCGGGCAGGTCAGTTAGCATGGTGGGTCACGACCCTGTTGTTACTGCCAGTGAATGGTCATGATGTGCATAATGTTATCATTACCCATTCTTGATATGACATTTCTAAATCATCTCTCTGCACTCCCACAGGCCCATCAAGAGCGCCCCCCCACTCCGTCCCCACTGTCCAGACGGGAGAGGAAGATGACTCCTCAGAGGAGCCTGCAGTCTCTACAGACATAAGTGCACCAAGGACCAGTGCAGATACGCACACCTCGGTGGGTCCTACACAAGATCAAGCAGTGTTGTCACCTGGTGTCTCACAAGTCACAAATGAACAAGAGCAGATAGTGGAGACAGGGACAGCAGTGGAGACACCTCGCCGGAGGGCACAGCACGCTCCCAGCTCCCAGCTGCATGCAGACACTGAGTCTCAGGGGCCATCCAGAAAGAGGGCAATCCTGGAGGTGCAGGAAGAAGTGCAGGAGGCTCTGACAGGTTTTGCAACCGCGATGTCCGTAAATATTCAGAGAATGGAGGAGTCCATCTCCAACATGTGCACCACCATGCCGCAGGTGTAGGCACTTCCATGGAAAGGATGGCCACCTGCATGGAGCAGCTAATGTGCCAGTAGTATGAGCACATGCTATCTATGGAGAACAGATGGCAGAGGGTCATCGACCTTCTCTCTGGGAGGGATGTCAATGTAGACTTGGGTCCCCGTGGCCCCAGTGCTGTGCAGCAAGGTACTTTCCAGCTCCTTGCTAGCCAGGAAGTGTGGGTGGCCCATGAGAGGGGTGATGGTGAGAGGAGACACGGAAGTGGCGGCTCCTCTCAAAACGCTCACACTTCTCCCCCATTGCCACCCCTCAGTCAGAGCCCCAGATGCACCCTGGGATTATGATCTGCCCCCACACAGTCGCAGGAGGAACAGACTTTGCCGGGGCCGGCACAGGCTCCAAAATGCAGAGGATATCCACCAAAAGTGTCTAAACAGTCACAGCAGGGACGTGAGCAGGCTGCCTCTACCTCTACTGAAGACACACGGGTTGTACCTCGTAGAAGCACACGTAAATGGAGAATGACACAGAAGTAGATGCACAAGGGTAACCTCATGGGTGTTTAAAAAAACTGATTCTATTACGTTTCCGTTAATCTAATGTCACATATAAAACTATTTATTTTCGCCATTTATCAGTCATGCCCAATTTTGTCTCTTACTTTGGAAGTGGCTTTGTAAGTTGGAGTGAATGAGTGAATTACCTCCAGCAATGGGGATCAGTGTGAAAGGAATGGCTTGGTTATTGTAGGGATGCTTCATGGTGTTGGGGGAGGGGGAGGGGGGGGGGTAGGCTGAGGAGGAATCTGGCACAGTATGTGGCAGTCAGATGGGCGTAATGCAGGAGGTTAAGTATATCTGGCCATGATGAGGCCATCCCTGACCTCCCGGGCTGCAATTGTTCGGGTGCTGGTGGTAACTGGACAGGTTCCTCCTGCTCCTCCTCCTCGTCTTCCAGCTGGTGCTCTTTATCCTCCTCCTCCTCCTCCTCTGAAGATGCTGTGCGCTCAGAGCCTTGCTCCTCATGCAGAGCTAATCCTTGCCGCTGCGCTATGTTGTGTAGCACGCAGCAGATGATGACGATTCTGGTGACCCTGTTTGGTGCTTACCGAAGGGCTCCTCCAGATCTTTCAAGGCATCTGAAGTGCATTTTCAGCATGCCTATTGTCTGCCCTATGACACACCTGGTGGGCATCTGGCTTTCATTATATCTCTCCTCGGCTTCAGTACTTGGTCTCCTCAAGAGTGTCATGAGCCACGTCTTCAGTGGTGGCTTTTGTCTCCAAGTAGCCAGCCGGAAAGTCTATTCGGAGGTGCGAAGAGCTGGAGGAGGGTGGACTGGCGCAAGACGATAGAGTCATGGCAGCTGCCAGGGAATTTGGCGCACATACATGCATGATGAACTTCCTATGGTTGCAGACCAGCTGCACACTGAGGGAGTGGAAGCCCTTGTTGTCCACAAACACTCCTAGGTTATGAGGGGTTTCCCTGATGGCCACATGTGTGCAGTCGATGATGTCCTGCTCCCGTGGGAAGGCAGCCAGAGCCACAAAGCCCAGTGCCCGCTCAGTAACACTGGCATCATCAGTGGCAAAGTTGATATAATTGGCTGACTTATCAAACATGGCATCAGTGACCTGTGTGATGCATATGTGGGTGGCCGACTGTGAGATACCACAAATGTTTGCTGTAGATCCCTGAGGCGAAGAAGTTGAAGGCGTTGGTGACTTTGCCAGCCACTGGTAAGGCGTGTCCACCAGGTCCTCTGGGCTGCAGGTATTGCTCCAGCAAGCTACAAATGTGCAAAAGTCTACGCCACCCTGGCGCGATAGCGTGAGCCTCCTTTGACACTGCTGCTCAGTCAAGTTGAGGAAGCTCATCCTCTGCCTGTGTACCCTGTGTTGGGGGTATCGCCTCGGTGCAGCCCTGCGCTGATGCCCTCTGTCCTGTGGAGCATCAGGCCGTTGAGGAAAAGGTTGTTGGTGTGTTGCTGCTGCTGGTGTGCCTGGTGCTGCTGGTGTTGGAGCTCATTCTGGTCCGATTCTGAGGACCAAGGTGAGACAGTATAAACAGCACCCATGCTGATGTAATAGATGTGATCAAAAAAAGCTTGTTTTGTAGTGTATTGCTCAAAGTAAGAGGGTTTCTTTTTTTACAAAATTTTAAATGATTGTTGACATTGTACACCAAAAAAAAGTGCATGTTTTTTTTAAGGCCCATGTGACGTGCGTTAAGTGCATCGTTTCGGGGTATTGTTAAAAGTTTCAAAAATTGCACACTATTTATTTTGTAAATATGCCAAAGTTGAATGTTTTGAGACCAGAGAAACAATCTGTCAATGGTATAATAGCAGGAATGAGGTGAGAGTGACATCCGAATTTGCAGAACAGACTTGCAGACACCTAAATCTGTGCTGAAAATGCACTCAGCAACAGTATTTTCCTTATGCCAGTAGGCAGGTGTCAGGTGGGAGTATTTATTGGGATTCCCGTGCTCTGCAGTAATGATTTCAATCAATGGCCACTGAGCTACTCTTGACAGATGTCGTTCCCGAGCTGCCTGAGTTCCGTAGTCATCTGGTGAAATCCAAAAAGGTATGGTTGTAAAAATGGTTAAGGGTCCGACAACAAGCTGATAATGATCTAAATTAGATTGCCCGCCTCTGCCCTTTGGGTCGCTGCCCTCCGAGCAAATGCGCCCGAGTTAAAGGCACGAGGAGGCGGGATAATGGCGGGTTCCCGACGCGCTCCGACATATTTCACTCCCAACCTGCCTCTAATCCCGCACGCATGGACAAATTCAAATTCCGGCCAATGTGTATACTGTAATAAACTATCTCAAACTCAGAGGTTAGCTTCCAGTATTCCAAGACACTTTCTACTCAGTTTTTCTTTCTTCAGTGTTTAAAATAATGGCCCATGGCAATCTGACGTTGAGCCATTCTGATGTATTTTTAATGTGTGAATGTTTATATAAAATACACAGCCTCTCCATTAACTGCTACAGTCATACTAATTACTCGGTGAGCTTTTACTTGTTTGATATTCAATAAATTGCTACACAGAACATTCCAGCTTTTATTTCTGGAAATTCAATACATGGCTCGAGAGGAACATTTTGAAAGAAAAATTTTGTCATTGTTATTTTTTTGACAGAAGAAGTCTTGGTTGGCTCTTAAGGCATACCCAAACTTGCCAGGCCTTGTCAGAGTTATTGAGGAGCCTGAAGCCGCTGCATTGTTCACACAGCAGATCTTTGTCCGTACTGTATAAATTATGCTTTTTGCCCCATTCCAAGTGTGCTGTTTGCTGCTGTCAGCACTGCCTGCTCACTTTATGGTCCACCTGGTCGGAAACCAATTGTTATAAATCAAAGATTTTTCATAGCTTCAGATTCCTTTTGTTTGGCATTTGTAAGCATATCGTCACTGCCACAGCAGCCAAGCAGATAAAATTAGTGAACAAACAAGTGATTCTTCACAATGTTGCTTTGCACTGCATGCCTATGAAGTGTACATACCTCAGGGCTTTACCACTATGGAGCATAATGGCTTGGAAATTACGCCGTGTAATTGTGATGTTATTCTGTCTGCTATTTTACCAGAGGCATTATTCTGTTCAAAAATAATTGGATTAACGCTTCCGTTAAAATACCAGTCAGAAGAATTTGATATGAAACATTAAAATACGTATCACAGAGAGTAACTTCCAGGCCTGTTTCTCAGTAAAGCCCTCGCTTTCTGTCACATCTACTACAGTACTATACTTTTCTAGAGTTTTTGAGTCCTGTATTCAGTTTGTGGCCATAAAGCCATGTTTGGTTTTAACTACATTCGGCTAACACTGAGTTGCTAACGAGCAATATTAAGATCCACTGGGGGTAATTTTAACTTTATGTGACAGTGTAAAATGGGTGATAGGGAACCAGCAGTCCGTATTACATCTCTCCCGAATTTTATTCCCATTGGCTGCACCCATTTTACACTATTGTGCAAAATCAAAATTACCCCCACTGTTTTTTAACCTGGTACCGTTAGTGAAGTTAAGTTACCACAAGGCTAAAAGCCCTTTGCACCGGTAACTGCCTTATTTTTGGTTGTGAGTTGAAGTTATTCAAGCCTTCTGTTAATTTTCCAATTGCTCTGATTTCCCAATGTAAGAACATAACATTAATATAATTCAGCTAGGTAGAGGTATCAAGAGATATGGAGCAAAGGTGGATTATTGGAGTTGAGGTGCAGATCAGCCATGATCTAATTGATTGGCGGAGCAGATTCAAGGGGCTGAATATAGAAATAGGAGCAGGAGAAGGCTATATGGCTCCTTGAGCCTGCTCTGCCAATCAATAAGATTATGACTGAACTTCTATATCAACTACATTTTCCCACCCTCTCCCCATATCCCTTGATCCCCTTACAGCCCAAAAATCTATTGATCTCAGTCTTGAATATACTCATTGGCTGAGCATCCACAGCCCTCTCAAGATCCACAACCCTCTGAGTGAAGAAGTTTCTCCTCATCTCAGTCTTAAATGGCCGACCCCTTATCCTGAGACTGTGACCCTTAGTTCCAGACTCTCCAGCCAGGGGAAATAACCTCTCAACATATACCCTGTCAAGCCCTCTAAGAATTTTATACATTTCAATGAGATCACTTTTCATTCTTCTAAACTCCAGAGAATATAAGCCCATTCTACTCAATCGCTTCTCCTAGGTCACCCCTCTTAACCCAGTAATCAATCTAGCAAACCTTTGTTGTACCCCTTCCAAGGCAAGTATATCCTTCCTTAATTAAGGTGAGCAAAACTGCATACCATACTCCAGGTGTGATCTCACCAAAACCCTATATAATTGCAGCAAAAATTCCTTACTCTTATAGTCCAATCCCCTTGCAATTAAGGCCAACATACCATTTGCCTTCCTAATTGTTTGCTGTAGCTACATATTAACTTTCTGTCATTCGTGTACATGGACCCCCAAATCCCTCTTAATAACAACATTTACTAGTCTCTTACCTTCTAAAAAATATTTTGCTTTTCCATTCTTCCTACCAAAGCTGATAACTTCACACTTCCCCATATTATATTCCATCTGCCACCTTCTTGTCGAACCACTTAACCGATCTATATCCCTTTGAGCCTTTTTGCATCCTCCTCACAGCTTACTTTCCCAGCTAACTTTGTTTCATCAGCACACTTGGATATATTACACTTGGTCACCTCATCTATGTCATAGATATAGATTTTAAGTAGCTGAGCCCCAAGCACTGATCATTGTGGCACCCCTCTAGTTATACCCAAAAATGACCTGTTTATTCCTACTCTCTGTTTCCTGTCCTGTAACCAATCCTTAATGCATGCTAATATATTAACATGAGCCCTAACCTTGTGAAATAACCTCTTGTGTGGCACCTTATTGAATGCCTTTTGAAAATCCAAATATACTATATCCACTGGTCCCCCCTTATTAACCCTGCTGGTTACATCCTCAAAAATCTCTTAATGGATTTGTCAAACACAATTACCCTTTCATAAAACCGTGTTGACTTTGCCTAATCAAATGCTCATTTTCCAACTGGCCTGTTACCTTAATAATAGATTCTAGCATTTTCACTACTACTGATCTACTCTCCTACTTCTGTTCCCATGTTCCATCCAGTGGAAAGTCAGAGCAGTAAACTTGAATAATGTCAACTAAAAATAAGGCAGTAACCTATGTATATGACTTTGGAGGTGATTTTCACAGAATACTTTAGGCGCTAATGCATCTCTGAGGTGGCCAAGATGGTCTTAAACTGCAATGCCAGTACAGCCCAGTTTTAGCGCAAGACTCCATCTTGGTAAAGGAGCCGAAGCCAGCACTAAGAATGGCTGCCCGGAAGATCGTTAAAATGCCTGCTAGCGCACATTAAAGAGGCAACATGGCATTTTGGTGGATAGCACTTCAACTAATGCCCTTTCCCAACAGCGACCAGCTGTTTGAAAGTAAACACAGCAGTGATGTTGATTTCAAGCGCTACTGAAAGTGATACGCACCATTTCATGTTCATTGCTGCTGGATCTGTGCAGAGAGCCTCTGAAACACATTGGGAGACTTCTGGGACACTTTATCAACATAAGAACATAAGAAATAGGAGCAGGAGTAGGCCACACAGCCCCTCGAGTCTGCTCTGCCATTTAATACGATCATGGCTGATCCGATCATGGACTCGGGTCCACTTCCCTGCCCGCTCCCCATAACTCCTTTTTCCCTTATCGGTTAAGAAACTGTCTCTCTCTGTCTTAAATGTATTCAATGTTCCAGCTTCCATAGCTCTCTGATGCAGTGAATTCCACAGATTTACAACCCTCGAAGAGAAGAAATTTCTCCTCATCTCAGTTTTAAATGGGCGGCCCCTTATTCTAAGATCATGCCCTCTAGTTCTAGTCTCTCCCATCAGTGGAAACATCCTCTCTGCATCCACCTTGACAAGCCCCCTCATAATCTTATACGTTTCGATAAGATCACCTCTCATTCTTCTGAATTCCAATGAGTAGAGGCCCAACCTACTCAACCTTTCCTTGTAAGTCAACCCCCTCATCCCTGGAATCAACCTAATGAACCTTCTCTGAGCTGCCTCCAAAGCAAGTACATCCTTTCGTAAATATGGAAACCAAAACTGCACGCAGTATTCCAGGTGTGGCCTCATCAATACCTTGTGTAGCTGTAGCAAGACTTCCCTGCTTTTATACTCCATCCCCTTTGCAATAATGGCCAAGATACCATTGGCCTTCCTGATCACTTGCTGTACCTGCATACTATCCTTTTGTGTTTCATGCACATACCCCCAGGTCCTGCTGTACTGCAACACTTTGCAATCTTTCTCCATTTAAATAATAACTTGCTCTTTGATTTTTTCTGCCAAAATGCATGACCTCACACTTTCCAACATTATACTCCATCTGCCAAATTTTTGCCCACTCACTTAGCCTGTCTATGTCCTTTTGCAGATTTTTTGTGTCCTCCTCACACATTTGTTTTCCTCCCATCTTTGTATCGTTAGCAAACTTGGCCACGTTACACTCAGTCCCTTCTTCCAAGTTATTAATATAGATTGTAAATAGTTGGGGTCCCAGCACTGATCCCTGCGGCACCCCACTAGTTAGTGGTTGCCAACCAGAGAATGAATCATTTATCCCGACTCTGTTCTCTGTTAGTTAGCCAATCCTCTATCCATGCTAATATATTACCCCCTACCCCGTGAACTTTTATCTTGTGCAGTAACCTTTTATGTGGCACATTGTCAAATGCCTTCTGGAAGTCCAAATACACCACATCCACTGGTTCCCCTTTATCCACCCTGTTCATTACATCCTCAAAGAACTCCAGCACATTTGTCAAACATGACTTCCCCTTCACAAATCCATGCTGACTCTGCCTGACCGAATTTTGCTTTTCTAAATGTTTTTAATAATTCTTGCTGGGGGTCTGCCTTGGTCTGCAGGAGGAATGGGAGGAGGACATGCGGCCATGCAGAGCAGCATCAGCTGTTGCAGGACAGAGGGACATCAGGACAAGGTGGGCTCCTTCCGCTCTGTGGGTACTGAACCTCCATCTTCCTCTGGACCTCCTCCACCAGGACCTCCAGTGCCGCATCCAATAACCTGTGTGCCCTCTCCCTCGGTGCCCGAGCCATCCTGCAACGTGCCACTGTGTGCCAGCCAGCGTATTCCACACCTATGCCATGTTCGACCACATTTGTCATGCTTTTGTTGGACATAGATCCCTCCTGTATCCTTTTTATGTCTGTTATCTCACTGATATCCTTTATATACCTAATTGGTTTCTATTAAGCAGTTTGCAGGTTATTTTACACATTAATTTCCTCTCTGTGATTGTTGGTTCTTTCCCTCTTTCCTGCCCTTTACTCTCTCTAAAATGCCTGTTTATCTCTTAGCTTTCAGAGTAATGAAGGGTGCCCACTCAAAACATCAAAGCATCATATAACCACGGAAGGAGGCCAGTCAGCCCATTGTGCCTGTGCCAGCTCTTTGAAAGAGCTATCTAATTAGTCCCACTCACCTGTTCTCTCCCCATAGCCTTGTAAATCTTTCCTTTTCAAGTAATAACCTGTCTTCTCTTTATGCAGAGATGAATTGACCCACTGCGTATTTCTAGAATTGTCCGTTTTTATTTTTAATGCACGCCGCATTGTTAGAGGCAACAGATTAAATCTAAACCCCACACTTCTGCTCTCACCCCTTCCACTCCCTCCTAGATCCACGACAGGGTTCCCCTTGTCCTCACCTTTCACCCCACCAGCCTCCACGTTCAACGGATCATCCTCCGCCATTTCTGCCAACTCCAGCGTGATCCCACCACCAATCACATCTTCCCCTCCCCTCTCAGTATTCCAAAGGGGCCGCTCCCTCCACAACACCCTGGTCCACTCCACAATTACCCCCAGAACCCCCTTCCCATGGCACCTTCCCGTGCAAGTGCAGGAGATGCAACACCTGTCCTTTTACCTCCTTCCTTCTCACTATCCATGGGCCCAAACATCTCTTCCAGGTGAAACAGCGATTTATTTGTATTTCTTTCAATTTAGTATCATCATTATCATCATCATAGGGAGTCCCTCGGAATCGAGGAAGACTTGCTTCCACTCTTAAAATGAGTCCTTAGGTGGCTGAACAGTCCAATACGGGAGCCACAGTCCCTGTCACAGGTGGGACAGATAGTCGTTGAGGGTAAGGGAGGGTAGGACAGGTTTTCCGCACGCTCCTTCCGCTACCTGCGCATGATTTCTGCATGCTCTCGGTGATGAGACTCGAGGTGCTCAGCGCCCTCCCGGATGCACTTTCTCCACTTAGGGCGGTCTTTGGCCAGAGACTCCCAGGTGTCGGTGGGGATGTTGCACTTTATCAGAGAGGCTTTGAGGGTGTCCTTGTAACATTTCCTTTGCCCACCTTTGGCTCCTTTGCTGTGAAGGAGATCCGAGTAGAGCGCTTGCTTTGGGAGTCTCGTGTCAGGCATGCGAACTATGTGGCCTGTCCAACGGAGCTGATCAAGTGTGGTCAGTGCTTCAATGCTGGGGATGTTGGCCTAGTCGAGGACGCTAATGTTGGTGCGTCTGTCCTCCCAGGGGATTTGTAGGATCTTGCAGAGACATCGTTGGTGTTATTTCTCCACCGATTCAATTTAGTATACTTTATTTGTTGCTCACGATGTGGTCTCCTCTACATTGGGGAGACCAAACGCAGATTGGGTGACTTCTTTGCAGCACACCTTAGTTCAGTCCGTAAGCATGACCCCAAGCTTCCACTCCCACTAGACCTCTCCATCCTCAGCCTCCTGCACTGTACCAATGAAGCTCAACGCAAGCTTGAGGAACAGCACCTCATCTTTCGTTTAGGCACTTTACAGCCTTCTGGACTCGACATCGAGTTCATCAATTTCAGACATTAACCTCTGCCCATGTTTTATTCCCCTTTCCTTCTTTTTTTTAACTAAACCCCACCCATTTTTTTCTCTTTCCCATGGTAGCTTTTGATAATTCCGCCATTCACACCCCATCCAACTCATCTTTTGTTTCCTAACTTGTGCAATTACCATCTCATTTTTTCCATCTCGCCCCTTTTGTCTCCTAAATCACCTTAATCGCTTTCCGCCCTGTCACAGATCTACCCTTTTGTTCTTTCCTCCCCTCCCACTTTCAGTGCCTCCTACACTTTCTTAAGTATTGGTTACATCGCAAACTTTTCCAGTTCTGATGAAGGGTCACAGACCCAAAATTTTGTTAAATCTGTTTCTCTCCACAGATGCTGCGTGGCCTACTGAGATTTCCAGCATTTTCTGTTTTTATTATTAATTCGAAAGATGCATTTCTCGGAACTAAATGAATGTGTGAAAACATGGCGTGGTTGAGGGGCAATTTTAGTTGGAAAAGTCAACACCTCCAAGTGCACAGACTGTAAAAGCACATTAATGATTTAAAATGTTTTGTCGGATTCAAACTAGCACCCAATAAAAATTAATCACTGGCAGCAAAAACAGAGCTATGTGGTCCCACCAAAAAAAACTGTCTTTGCATGCCAGAAAAAATAATTGCAGAAGCTTTTGATCTTTTGAGCAAAGGAACCAACATGTTCTCTGACTCTTCCAATCCATGAGGTGGATTGTGCTTTTTTTTTCAACCTCTTCCCTTAAAGAATGAATAAAAGACATACATTTATATAGCGCCCTTCATGACCACTGGATGTCTCAAAGCGATTTACAGCCAATTAAATACTTTTGAAGTGTAGTCACTGTTGCGATGTAGGAAACGTGGCAGCTAATTTGCGCACAGCAAGCTCCCACAAACAGCAATGTGATAATGACCAGATGATCTGTTTGTTTGTTATGTTGATTGAGGGATAAATATTGGCCAGGACACTAGACATAACTTCCCTGCTCTTTGAAATCATGCCATGGGAGAGAGAGCAGACGAGACCTCAGTTTTAACATCTCATCCGAAAGACGGTACCCCTGATAATGCAGTGCTCCCACTGCAATGGAGTGTCAGCATAGATTTTGTTGTGTTCAAATTCCTGGGGTGGGACTTGAACCTACAACTTTCTGGCTCAGAGACAAGTGTGCTACCCACTGAACTAATACTGACCTAACCACCTTTTTTTCATTCTTTCTGCAGGATTTTCCTTCCAGTGTCTCATCTTTGTTGTGCCTCCAAATCTCCCTGAGTGACACTTGGAGAAAGGGGTCATGCTCTGGGTGCAAATGCGGAAGGGGGAATGGGATTTGTGAGCACTCAGAGTTAGTCTTTGGACATTGCAGGACTCAGAGTGGCCAAGGAGCACTTGAGGAGGAGCTGGGGAGCAGAGAAAATATCGGGGGAGAGGGCTGGGATACTGACAGCGTTTGGGATCTCAGAGCACAGGGAGACTGTGGACGGTGAGCATCATCATCATAGGCAGTCCCTCCGAATCAAGGAAAACTTGCTTCCACTCTAAAAGTGAGTTCTCAAGTGGCTGTATAGTCCAATGGGGAATTACAAACTCTATCACAGGTGGGACAGACAGTCGTTGGAGGAAAGGGTGGGTGGGAAGTCTGGTTTGCCGCACGCTCCTTCCGCTGCCTGCACTTGATTTCTGTATGTTCTCGGTGACAAGACTCAAGGTGCTCAGCGCCCGACCAGGTGCTCTTCCTCAATTTTGGGCGGTCTTTGGCCAGGGATTCCCAGGTGTCAGTGGGGATGTTGCACTTTATCAAGGAGGCTTTGAGGGTGGCTTTGAAACGTTTCCTCTGCCCACCTGGGGCTCGCTTGCCTTGTAAGAGTTCCAAGTAGAGCGCTTACTTTGGGAGTCTCGTGTCGCGCATGCAGACAATGTGGCCCACCCAGCGGAGCTGGTTGAGTGTGGTCAGTGCTTCGATGCTGGGAATGTTGGCCTAAGCGATGGCATTGATGTTGGTGCGTCTATCCTCTAGTGGATTTGCAGGATTTTGCGTAGGCAGCGTAGGTGGTACTTCTCCAGCACTTTGAAATGCCTGCTGTATATGGTCCACGTCTCTGGGCCATATAGGAGGGTGGGTATCACTACAGCCCCGTGGACCATGAGCTTGGTGCTGGTTTGAGGTCCTGGTCTTCAGACACTCTTCCTCAGGCTGCCCTGGCACACTGGAGCTGGTGTTGGACCTCGTCATCGATGTCTGCCCTTGCTGATAGTAGGCTCCTGAGGTATGGAAAATGGTTCACATTGTCCAAGGCCGCGCCGTGGATTTTGATGACCGGGGGGCAGTGCTGAGTGGCGGGGTCAATTTGGAGGAGGACCTTTGTCTTACGGATGTTTAACATAAGACCAATGCTTTCGTACGCCTTGGCGAAGGTGTTGACGATGGCTTGGAGTTCGGCCTCTGAGTGTGCGCAGACGCAAGCGCCATCCGCGTACTGCAGTTCGATGACAGAGGATGGGATGACCTTGGATCTAGCCTGGAGGCGGCAAAGGTTGAACAGGTTCCCATTAGTTCCATAGTTTAATTCCACTCCAGCAGGGAGCTTGTTGAGAGTGAGATGGAGCATTCAGCGAGGAAGATCATGGTTGGCAGTGTCAAAGGCCTTTGTGAGGCCAAAGAAGGCCATGTACAAGGGTTGATGCTGTTCCCTGTAGTTGACATGCGGGCAGAGGGCTGGGACACTGATGGCGTTTGGGATCTCAGAACATAGGGAGACTGTGGACGATGAGCACCAGAGAGACTGCAGACATTGGGGCAGTGGATCAGGCACTCAGAGCATCCCTGGCAGCAGAGATAGAAAGTGCCAGGATCAGAGCGTGGCCATGGCAACTGAGCCAGGATTTGAGGCACAGAGATCTCTCTGAATGGGTCGTAGATTTGGGTATGCATGGAGTGAACGTGTGTGGGGTGTAGAATAATGCCAGCCCTAATTACTGCATGAACTCTGAGGCTAGCCTTATGGACTAAAATGGTCTTTTCTGGTCTTGGGCGTTCCTATATTCCTATCTGATACATCAGGCCGTTCAAAATGCCAATTAATCTGGCGTCGCTTAAAATGTGGAAATGTGGCAAGGTCATGTCATATGTTAGAATTTCAGTGGCTGCAGTTGGCAGAGTAGGTTTTTGTGCAGTAAATCTGCACTCCCGCCCCCATAGATCCAGGACGTTGCCAATGAGACCTCCCATTTTTCTGGCAATGTAGAGAAACTCTCCTCAGCAAACTCTGGTCTTTGAGCTGCCAGAATCAGACTCCAATGGAATATAAAAATATTTGTTTCCTCCAATTCCACACATGTAATTCCCTTTTTTTTTTCTCACGTGCACGTTCCCTGCACCCATACAATGCATTTATTGCCCAATCTGTTCCTCCATTACTCCTGCTCGTGAGTTGCCCACCAGGATAAGTGTGGTTAACTTGTGCTGTCATTGACCCGGCCTCTGCTTCACATTTGCTGGCTGGCTGAGAACAAGAAAGGAAAACAAAGAAAGACTTAAAGCATTTATATAGCGCCTTTCACAACCTCAGGACATCACAAAGCGTTTTGCAGCCAGTGAAGTACTTTTGAAGTGCAGTCACTGTTATAATGTGAGAAACACGGCAGCTAAGGGAGTCAAGGGTTATGGGGAGCGGGCAGGAAAGTGGAGTTGAGGCCAAGTTCTGATCAGCTATGATCTTATTGAATGGCGGAGCAGGCTCGAAGGGCCAAATAGCCTACTCCTGCTATTTCTATGTTCTGATGTACTAATTTGTGCGCAGCAAATTCCCACAAAAAGCAGTGTGATAATAACCAGATAGTCTGTGGTTCTGGGATGCTGAGGAATAAATATTGCTCAGGACACCGCGGATGTAGGGGTTAAAAAGGAGGCTTCTCTTCTTCAAGGTGGATTAACTTATATAGTTAATCGACATCTCGCCCTTCTCCTGTTGTATAACGACCACGGAAGTGAACACTCAAAATCCCAGGTTCAACCGGCTTTTATTACGAGCAATTGCAAGGGAGGGTTCAGTCATGGAACCTCCGAAATACAAGAGTTTTCAAGCATAATTTATACAGGTTTCGGAGAGGCGCTATCCTCCTACAAAATCATTGATAGGTCTATTGTTATCAGCGAAGGTACATTGATTTGTCGACTCTTATCAGACGGGCTCTGAGTGATACATGCAACTGTCTATCTCTCATCATTGTTTTGTTCCATTTTGCCCTCTATCCCAGTCTATCCGACGCCTAGTGTGGTTTGTACTGGCTTCTTTATCTCTTCCTCAGCAACCTTTAAACAAAACTGTTGACTTTGGCTGTTTAAGTGTTACTAAGGTTAAGCTTTAGTTTAATGTGTATAAGTGTGCTATACCTATATAAGCAAGTGTTACATACATAGGCACTTTATAAATTTGCTACCTTCAGCATAATTCTGCCCCCCTATTTGCAACCTTACAATTTATCCCTTACAATTCGCCCCCCTAATGGCCCTTGGCTATATGCCCAAGATAGGCCATTTCCCAATTAATACCTCACGGGTGAGCTTCCAGGGTTGTCCTTTTGCTTGGGTAGCGCTACTTTCTGAGCTACAGGATCTACCTGTTGACTTTCCCATCAAGGTTATGGCAGGCAGAATGGCAGGCAGTGACTAGTGGGGTGCCGCAGGGCTCAATGCTGGGACCCCAGCTATTTACAATATACATCAATGATTTAGATGAAGGAATTGAGTGTAGTATCTCCAAGTTTGCAGACGACACTAAGCTGGGTGGCAGTGTGAGCTGTGAGGAGGATGCTAAGAGGCTGCAGGGTGACTTGGACAGGTTAGGTGAGTGGGCAAATGCATGGCAGAGGCAGTATAATGTGGATAAATGTGAGGTTATCCACTTTGGTGGAAAAAACATGAATGCAGAATATTATCTGGATGGTGGCAGATTAGGAAAAGGGGAGGTGCAACGAGACCTGGGTGTCATGGTACACCAATTATTGAAAGTTAGAATGCAGGTACAGCAGGCGGTGAAGAAGGCAAATGGCATATTGGCCTTCATAGCTAGGGGATTTGAGTATAAGAGCAGGGAGGTCTTGCTGCAACTGTACAGGGCCTTGGTGAGGCCTCACCTGGAATATTGTGTTCAGTTTTGGTCTCCTAATCTGAGGAAAGATGTTCTTGCTATTGAGGGAGTGCAGCGAAGGTTCACCAGACTGATTTCCGGGATGGCGGGACTGACGTATGAGGAGAGATTGGATCGATTGGGCCTGTATTCACTGGAGTTTAGAAGAATGAGAGGGGATCTCATAGAAACATATGAAATTCTGATGGGACTGGACAGGTTAGATGCAGGAAGAATGTTCCCGATGTTGGGGAAGTCCAGAACCAGGGGTCACAGTCTAAGGATAAGGGGTAAGCCATTTAGGACCGAGATGAGGGGAAACTTCTTCACTCAGAGAGTTGTTAACCTCTGCAATTCTCTACCGCAGAGTTGTTGATGTCAGTTCGTTAGATATATTCAAGAGGGAGTTAGATATGGCCCTTATGGCTAAAGGGATCAAGGGGTATGGAGAGAAAGCAGAAAAGGGGTACTGAGGTGAATGATCAGCCATGATCTTATTGAATGGTGGTGCAGGCTCGAAGGGCCAAATGGCCTACTCCTGCACCTATTTTCTATGTTTCTATGCTTCTATACTAAGTAAGTCCTTTCTGCCGAACTATCTGATTTCCCTTTATTCAATGTTTTAACTATAGTACGGGCTAGGGCCTGCCGCTTACATCGGTTACACCTTTTTACAGGATAATACTAGCAAGATGGGTTCCCTTGCACTACAACCAGTACCTTTAGTCCAGCATAGTTTGTGTATAAGTCCTTTTTAGCTAACATTTTCTCGGTGTTCGAATTATGCCCCGCCTGGGGTATCCTCTGTTTCTTCTATCTTTCCCCCACTTGGGGTCTTCTCTATTCTGCCGAATTTCTGCCCTGCCTGGGGTATCCTTATGTTGTTGAATGGTGTCTAATTCAGTCGAGTATGTTCCTCTTTCAGTTCGAGTATTGGTTTTCCTTGCGGCCCAATGGCCTTTGCTTAACCTCCTCAGGTAATGTCCATCATTGTCCCATCGATCTTTCCTCCTTAAGCTCAGGGGTTATAATAAACCCGTTTATATCTGTCTCCTCAAGCGGAGTAAAGCAGAAGTCAATATCCATAATGGTGCATGAGGTGTTCCTTTCTTCATTTCAGTTGCCGTGGTGCTCACATATCAATCTCCATTTCCTCGTGGAACAGCGATAATTTAGTAGTCCTGTGTTAGGGGGCTGATACTCAAGATACTTGGTTATATCCACAGTCATCTTTGATCATTCATAGTGGATCTTGACATAAAGCAACTTGGTTATTTTTATAACAATCATCTATGCTGAGACTCTTAGTACTGTTGTTCTCTTCAGTTATATTTCTGGTACTGCACGCGAGTTTGATTTCTTATTTCTCCTACATTGTTTGGTATAGATGATCTCCCTTTGTCACATCATACTGTGGTATAGATAATACAAAGTATATTATATTTAAATGTCCGGTTACATATCTGGCCTTTGGACCCAAGCATGACTGTTTCTCCGCACCTCGCAGACATGAGCAATGTTTTTGTTGGTAAATACATCAAGTGTTATTTTTTTTTTTTTTTTTTTTTGAAATTCGTAGCCAATCGTTCCAATTCTTTGTCAAATCACAAACGCCAGAGGTCACCTTGGGCCCATTCAAGGATCACTCTGCGTCAATGCTCTTAGCCAAAAGGCCTAGAGCCACTGCACCGTTCCTGGAAGGACTGCAATACCAGGTTCGTGCCATGGAGGTGGATGGGTCAGGTCCCCCACACACCTCCGTGGAGGTGGATGGGTCAAGCCACCCCACCCACCTCCTGTTTCCAAAAAAGCAAGCATATACCTTCCTGATCCAGGGAGAACCACCTTGGGGTTATGGTGGTTACTCCCCTGTCAGGTCAGTTACGCATGATCTTAGCCAAAAGGCCGAGAAGCGAATACATCAAGTGTTATCCAATCCGGCACCTTAACATTCTGAAGCTGCTCTAGGTTATGTTGTGTCCATTGAGCAACCATGCTCCATATCCTGTATGTACTAGTTCTGTCTGTATGGTTTTACTTAACTTCCGTTCTGCTCTATTCATTTATAGTTCTGGCGTGGTCTCGCAATGTGTGGGCCACTTGTAATAATTCCCTTTCTGCACCATTACCCAGTTGTGCCTGTATCTTTTGATTATCCTCATCCCTTTCCAGCAATCCCTGTAAGGTTTGTGTTAGGGCGTTAACTCGATCATCCATTGTGTGTAGGTCTATAGTGTTTACCGTCGCAACTCCCGCCGCGTATCCTGCCGTATATCCCGCCGCGTACCATTTCTAGTATCCCTCTTTTTCCCCGGTCCCGTTTTTTACCTGATCCTCTTTCCACATTAAACTTCATGGTTTTTGATTCAGGGCCTTTAATTGCTCGCAGGGTCAGGTTTCTATACAGGCTTGTAATGTTTAACCCGCAGAAGTTGGGGATGGTTATAGTGTTTAAATTGAGGAATACAGTAATTATTCGCTGATGTACCCAGAAGTGTATCTTATCCTTGGTCTGCCTTATCAATTTCTCTTTTGTCCCAGCGTTCATAGTTGAACATGTTTGTGGTGCTGGGGGTGTGATGGTCGAGGCCCTGGTAGTGCTCACTGTTGCTAAAGTAATGGGTGGGGCCGTGTTGCACCCACTTCCTCCGGGTGCAGTATCTTTGTCCCTCCTGATTATAATACACACCATGGTCTTATTCCCATTAATTATTGGTCCCGTATTACTGGCCAATCCCCAATGTTGTTTCATTTCCTTGTTACGTTGGTTTATGCCCGTTATTTAAGTCTACTGTTGCTCTGTCCATTACCATCAGTGTTTTTGATTCTTTATTAAACTAACGTCGCCCGAGTTCCTGTAATACAGACCTTGCCATCCCTCAGCCTATTATCCTTGATATGAGGCTGCTTTACCCCGCGTTGGGGTCAAAGTTTCAACCTGAGTTGCTCCTATTTTTTTGGAGCAACTAGTTTAGAATGGAGCATCTTAGAAATTGCAATTCTTGGCATTTAGTTTGCTCCAGTTCTAGTCAGTTAGAATAGTTTCACTGCAGAACAGATTTTTTTTTCCAAAAGGGCGCGTATCCAGTCATTTACGCCTGTTTTGCAAGTTTAGGTAGTAAAAACTTACTCCAAACTAACTTAGAATGGAGTAAGTGTAGATTTTTGTACGCTCAGAAAACCTTGCCTACACTTAGAAATCAGGCGTAAGGAACGAGAAATGGGGGAGGAGAGGGGAGGGGGGAGAAGGGGGGTTTTCAAACATTAAACACTTCACTTTTACAAATAAAGAGCCATCATCAATAATAAATGATAAATAAATCAATAAATCAATCAAAAAAATTTAAAACGAACAAATAAAAAATTAGAAAAAATCAATCAATAAATAAAAAATTAACTTTCTACTCACTGACTGCAGCACCGGGAGCCCTCTGTCAGTGTCTGTCTCTGTCTCTGTTTCTGACAGCGAGGGAGAGGGAGGGAGGGGAGAGGGAGGGAGGGGGGAGGAGAGGGGAGGGAAGGGGAAGAGGGCAGGGGAGGGGGGAGGGGAGGAGAGGAGAGGGAGGGAGGGAGAGAGAGAGAGAGTGGGGGGAGAGGAGGGAGAGGAGGGGGGCTGAACGGGGGTTGAATGGGGGGGGAAGGGAGGGGTGCTGAACGGGAAGTGGAAGAGGGAGGGGGGGCTGAACGGGGGGGGCGAGGGAGAGGGAGGGGGGTCTGAACTGGCGCCAGCGCCGGCGATTCCAAGGACGACTTCAGGGGACTTCGGGCAGGGTCCACCCCCAGCGAGAGGTCGGGCGGGCGGGCCCTGACGACGACGATGGAATTCGGGGGACTTCAGGCGGGGCACGCCCCCAGCGAGAGGCCAGGCGGGCGGGCCCCACAACGAGGTAAGATGCGTCAGGCCACTCGGCCCGGGATAGGGGCAATGTCCTTTTGGCCTGGAATAGGATTCGTCGCCCCGGAGACAGGACGCGCTGGGAGGACCGGGAGCTTCTGTGCACGTGCACAGCCTCCACTGCGCACGCGCGCAGCTGCCAGCACTGTTTTTTGGCGCAGGGCTGTTGCTCCTCCCCCAGCAGCTCCTGCTGCGCTGTGCCGGCCTGGAAATGGGCCTACAGCTATCTGAGAATTGCGAGGTAAGTATTCGCCGCAATTTTGGTTCTACAAATTAGGCGGGCCTCTCCAATGTGCGCCGTTCTAGCGGGCGTCCGAAACTTGAGCCCGTTGTTTCCTCGAGCACTAGAGTCCTGCAAAAAACAATATTTCCCGGTCGTCACCGGTTAATTAATGACCGTGCTTTTTTTAACTGGGTCCAGTGTTTCCACTTGCCGATACCCCTTATAATTACCATAACTTACCATTATTACCTGATAGGGTGCGGTCCATTTGGGTGCCAGCCTAGATTTCTCTGGGGTAATCACCTGACTGCCTATTTGGGGTGTTTGGACCTTCTGTTCCTTAGTGTCGTTCTCTCAGTCCTTGATTTGCTAATCTCTAGCCTGTGTCTTTAAATCATGTAACTGCTTACAGAGTTCCATTACAAATTTCTGTATCCTGTCTTTTTTTTAGTTCAAAAGGTGTCAGTCCTGTCGTCCGACTAGGGGTTGCCTTGAGCTTCATTAGTACTCGGGGTATCCTGTCTACCCATCCCTTTCCAGTCTCTTTGATATGGGATATTTTTGCCTGATCCCAAGTAACGCACAGGCCTGTTTCATCACCTTCCCTGATCTGAGTCCAGCTGTAGTGGCATTCCCCATCGGGATATTATTTCTTCTGCTAGGATCCTGGCCACGGTTTCTGCTGAACAATTTCTAGTGGTGAAAGCCTCTAACCACTTCGTAAACTGGTCTATTATAACTATGCAGTAGGTCTTTCCTTTGTTGCTGGGTAATGGTCCAGTAAAATCTATCTCCAAGTTTTCGCAGGGTCATTTCGGTCGAGATTGATGTCCCATTCTGACCTTTACTTTCCTCCCTGGGTTGTATTTTGCGCATGTCACACACCTTCTACATTGAAACATAGAAATTGGGTGCAGGAGTAGGCCAGTCGACCCTTCGAGCCTGCACCGTCATTCAATAAGATCATGGCTGATCATTCAACCTCAGTACCCCTTTCCTGCTTTCTCTCCATACCCCTTGATCCCTTTGGCTCTAAGGGCCATATCTAACTCCCTTTTGAATATATGTAACGAACTGGCCTCAACAACTTTCTGCGGTAGAGAATTCCACAGGTTAACCACTTTCTGAGTGAAGAAGTTTCTCCTCATCTCGGTCCTAAATGGCTTACCCTTATTCTTAGATTGTGAACCCTGGTTCTGAAACTCCCCAGCAACGGGAACATTCTTCCTGCCTCTAACCTCTCCAATCCCGTCAGAATTTCATGTTTCTATGAGATCCCTTCTCATTCTTCTAAACTCCAGTGGATAAAAGCCCAGTTGATCCAATCTCTCCTCATATGTCAATCCTGCCATCCCGGGAATCAATCTGGCAAACCTTCGCTGTATTCCTTCAATAGCAAGAACGTCCTTCCTCAGATTAGGAGATCAAAACTGAACACAATATTCCAGGTGTGGCCTCACCAAGGCTCTGTACAACTGCAGTAAGACCTTCCTGCTCCTATACTCAAATTCTCTAGCTATGAAGGCCAACATGCCATTTGCCTTCTTCACCACCTGCTGTACCTGCATGCCAATCTTCAATGACTGATGTACCATGACACCCAGGTCTTGTTGCACCTCCCTTTTCCTAATCTGTCACCATTCAGATAATATTCTGTCTTCCTGTTTTTGCCCCCAAAATGGATAACCTCACATTTATCCACATTATACTGCATCTGCCATGCATTTGCCCACTTCCCTAACCTGTCCAAGTCACCCTGCAGCCTCTTTGCATCCTCCTCACAGCTCACTCCGCCATACAGCTTAGTGTCATCTGCAAACTTGGAGATATTACATTCAATTCCTTCATCTAAATCATTGATGTATATTGTAAATAACTGGGATCCCAGCACTGAACCCTGCGGCACCCCACTAGTCACTGCCTGCCATTCAGAAAAGGACCCGTTTATTCCGACTCTCTGCTTCCTGTCTGCCAACCAGTTCTCTATCCACATCAATACATTACCCCCAATACCATGTGCTTTAATTTTACACAATAATCTCTTGTGTAGGACCTTGTCAAAATCCTTTGGAAAGTCCAAATATACCACATCCACTGGTTCTCCCTTGCCCACTCTACTAGTTACACCCTCAAAAAATTCTAGAAGATTTGTCAAGCACGATTTCCCTTTCATAAATCCATGCTGACTTAGACCGATCCTGTCACTGCTCTCCAAATGCGCTGCTATTTCATCTTTAATAATTGATTCCAACATTTTCCCCACCACCGATGTCAGGCTAACCGGTCTATAATTCCCTGTTTTCTCTTTCCTTCCTTTTTAAAAAAGTGGTGTTACATTAGCTACCCTCCAGTCCATAGGAACTGATCCAGAGTCAATAGACTGTTGGAAAATGCATCCACTATTTCTCTGGCCACTTCCTTAAGTACTCTAGGATGCAGCATATCTGGCCCTGGGGAATTATTGGCCTTCAATCCCATCAATTGCACACTAATCTCTTGTGTGGGACCTTGTCAAAATCTTTTTGAAAGTCCAAATATACCACATCCACTGGTTCTCCCTTGCCCACTCTACTAGTTACACCCTCAAAAAATTCTAGAAGATTTGTCAAGCATGATTTCCCTTTCATAAATCCATGCTGACTAATTTCAGCAATTAGTCAACACAATTGACTAACACAATTTCCTGACTAATAAGGATTTCCTTCAGTTCCTCCTTTTCGCTAAACCCTCGAACCCCGAGTATTTCCGGAAGGTTATTTGTATCTTCCTTAGTAAAGACAGATCCAACATATTTATTCAATTGGTCTGCCTTTTCTTTGTTCTCCATTATACAATGGTCCTCTATATCTCTACCCATTCCCTTCCACCACCAGCATCTGGACATCGAGCTTATCATGTTGGTTCTACCTGTACAGGCTCCCCTGGACGCATTCCGGGGCCACCACATTCCCATTATTTCTTCCATATCCCGTCTGTCCCTTGTTGGGCCCCTCTTTGCTTCCACCCCTCCTTTTCCTGTGGAGTGGCTTCTCCCTGTACCTTAAACATGTTTACTTCCTCAGGCCCGATTGTACTTGCTCCGATTTGAGCTTCCTCGGCTAGTGTGCCTGTCTCTGCCACTTGCTTGGCTGCTTCATCTGCCCATGCATTCCCCTGTTGATACTGATCATTAATTTTTATGTGCACTTTGACCTTATCGCACACTCCTGGGGTAAGAGGGAGGCTTCCACTAGGTGTTTAACAATCTCCTCATGTTTAATTGGTCCTCCTCCTGAGGTCATGTATCCCCGTCTGCTCCAGGCTATCATATAATCATACACTACTCCAAAAGCATATTGACTGCCTGTATAGATAGAAACATAGAAACATAGAAAATAGGTACAGGATTAGGCCATTTGGCCCTTCGAGCCTGCACCACCATTCAATAAGATCATGGCTGATCATTCACATCAGTATCCCTTTCCTGCTTTCTCTCCATACCTCTTGATCCCTTTAGCCGTAAGGGCCATATCACTCAATTCCTTCATCTAAATCATTGATGTATATTGTAAATAGCTGGGGTCCTGTGGCACCCCACTAGTCACTGTCTGCCATTCTGAAAGGGACCCGTTCATCCCGACTCTCTGCTTCCTGTCTGCCAACCAATTCTCTATCCACATCAGTACATTACCTCCAATGCCATGTGCTTTAATTTTGCATACCAATCTCTTGTGTGGGACCTTGTCAAAAGCCTTTTGAAAGTCCAAATACACCACATCCACTGGTTCTCCCTTGTCCACTCTACTAGTTACATCCTCAAAAAATTCTAGAAGATTTGTCAAGCATGATTTCCTTTTCATAAATCCATGTTTACTCTTTTTCCCTTAGCCAGCCTCAGAGGCTCCGTGAGAACCACTAATTCAGCCACTTGAGCTGATAGACACCCTTCCAACCGTCCTTCCCTTTTGACCTGTCTGCTGCTATCTAACACGGCCCGTCCGTGGTGTCCCATTGATAGAGCGCCGAGACCCATCTACATTTAGAGCCATGTCTGCCTCCTCAAGCGGCATTTCACTTGCCTGACTACTTCCCTGGTCTTCTCCTGTTGGGCTACACGATGCTCCTGTCCCCCCGTAATGATCCACCCTGCAGGGTTGTTACAGTTGTCTTTTATTATTGTTACCGTCCCATTGGGGGGGTAATAGCATTGCTTCCCACCTTGCCCTTTGTGCATCGGATACCGTTTTTAGCCTTCCAGTGTTAAGTAATTCTACTAAGGTATGCTGGGTATGTAGAATAGTGCGTCCTGACTTTATTATTGGCTCGCTAACTCTGATGACCCAAGCCGCACAGTCTAGGGCAGAAACACACGCTAGATAGTACTGCGGCCACGGAATTGCGGCTTAACTGAGTAATATGTCACTGGTCTATGTCTGTCCCCATGTACTTGAGTCACTACTGCTTTATAATGATCGTTACTATGGTAGGTATAGACTTGAAAGGGCCTATTTTGGTCTGGTAGTCCCAAGGCTGGAGCACTTGTGAGAGCTTGCTTTAACTGCACAAATGCAGTTTCCTGATCAGGGCCCCAGTTTACAGGCTCTTGGGAGGGTTTCCCCCCTTTGACCAGATCCTGTATAGGTTAGGCCATCTCGGCATATTCGGGAATAAAATTTCTGCAGTAGTTGAATAGTGCTAGTACCTGCCTGACTCGTTTCATGGTTCCTGGCCTGGACATTGATTGAATTGCTTCCTTTCTGTCCTCGGGCATCTGGGAAGGTGGCTCAACCGTGGCTAACAAGGGAAATTAAGGACAGTGTTAAATCCAAGGAAGAGGCATATAAATTGGCCAGAAAAAGCAGCAAACCTGAGGACTGGGAGAAATTTAGAATTCAGCAGAGGAGGACAAAGGTTTAATTAGGAGAGGGAAAATAGATTGTGAGAGGAAGCTTGCTGGGAACAAAAAAACTGACTGCAAAAGCTTCTATAGATATGTGAAGAGAAAAAGATTAGTGAAGACAAATGTAGGTCCCTTGCAGTCAGAATCAGGTGAATTTATAATGGGGAACAAAGAAATGGCCGACCAATTGAACAAATACTTTGGTTCTGTCTTCACGGAGGAAGACACAAATAACCTTCTGGAAATACTAGGGGACAGAGGGCCTAGGGAGAAGGAGGAACTGAAGGAAATCCTTATTAGTCAGGAAATTGTGTGAGGGAACTTGATGGGATTGAAGGCCGATAAATCCCCGGGGCCTGATGGTCTGCATCCCAGAGTACTTAAGGAAGTGGCCCAAGATATAGTGGATGCATTGGTCATCATTTTCCAGCAGTCTATCGACTCTGAATCAGTTCCTGTGGACTGGAGGGTAGCTAATGTAACACCACTTTTTAAGAAAGGAGGGAGAGCAAAAACAGAGAATTATAGACCGGGTTAGCCTGACATCAGTGGTGGGCAAAATGTTGGAATCAATTATTAAAGATGAAGTAACAGCGCATTTGGAAAGCAGTGACAGGATTGGTCTAAGTCAGCATGGATTTACGAAAGGGAAATCATGCTTGACAAATCTTCTAGAATTTTTTGAGGATGTAATTAGTAGAGTGGACAAGGGAGAACCAGTGGATGTGGTGTATTTGGACTTTCAAAAGGCTTTTGACAAGATCCCACAAGAGATTGGTGTGCAAAATTAAAGCACATGATATTGAGATTAATGTATTGATGTGGATAGAGAAATGGTTGGCAGACAGGAAGCAGGGAGTCGGGATAAGTGGGTCCCTTTCAGAATGGTAGGCAGTGACTAGTGGGGTGCCACAGGGCTCAGTGTTGGGACCCCAGCTATTTACAATATACATAAATGATTTAGATGAAGGAATTGAGTGTAATATCTCCAAGTTTGCAGATGACACTGGGTGGCGGTGTGAGCTGCGAGGAGGATGCTAAGAGGCTGCAGTGTGAGTGGGCAAATGCATGGCAGATGCAGTATAATGTGGATAAATGTGAGGTTATCCACTTTGGTGGCAAAAACACGAAGGCAGAATATTATCTGAATGGCGGCAGATTAAGAAAAGGGGAGGTGCAACGAGACCTGGGTGTCATGGTACATCAGTCATTGAAAGTTGGCATGCAGGTACAGCAGGCGGTGAAGAAGGCAAATGGCATGTTGGCCTTCATAGCTAGAGGATTTGAGTATAGGAGCAGGGAGGTCTTACTACAGTTGTACAGGGCCTTGGTGCGGCCTCACCTGGAATATGTGTTCAGTTTTGGTCTCCTAATCTGAGGAAGGACTTTCTTGCTATTGAGGGAGTGCAGCGAAGGTTCACCAGACTGATTCCCGGGATGGCAGGACTGACATATGAGGAGAGACTGGATCGACTTGGCCTGTATTCACTGGCGTTTAGAAGAATGAGAGGGGATCTCGTAGAAACATATACAATAATGACGGGACAGGTTAGATGCGGGAAGAATGTTCCCGTTGTTGGGGAAGTCCAGAACCAGGGGACACAGTCTAAGGATAAGGGGTAAACCATTTAGGACCGAGATGAGGAGAAACTTCTTCACTCAGAGAGTTGTTAATCTGTGGAATTCCCTACCACAGAGTTGTTGATGCCAGTTCATTGGATATATTCAAGAGGGAGTTAGATATGGCCCTTACGGCTAAAGGGATCAAGGGGTATGGAGAGAAAGCAGGAAAGGGGTACTGAGGTGATGATCAGCCATGATCTTATTGAATGGTGGTGCAGGCTCGAAGGGCGAATGGCCTACTCCTGCATCTATTTTCTATGGTTGCTATGTTTTTATGTATGTTTTTCTTCCCTTGTGATATTATGTATCCTAGATACATTACTTCACCCCTTCCCACCTGCATCTTCGTAGGATTTATTTTTAATCCTGCGCCCTGTAGAGCTCCTAGCAATGTAGTTAAAGATAGTACATGTTGTTGTTCTGTGCTGGAGGCAATCAGGATATCATCCAAATACTACAAAAGGATGCTTCCTTCTCCTACATCTACTGGTTCCAAAATCCCGGACAATACTCGATGAAATATGCTCGGGCTATTATGGAATCCCTGTGGCACTCTGGTATGTGTATTGTTTTCCCTTTAAGGTGAAGGCAAACTTTCCTTGGGAATCTTTGTCTAAGGGTATAGCCCAAAATCCATTCGCTATATCCAGCACGGTGAATATCTTATGTTCTGGATCCAGGGCATTAAAAATTGTGGCTGGACTTGCCACTATTGGGTGTTCTCGGGGAGTCACCTTATTCAGGGCGGTACAATCGATAGTTAGTCGGTAAGACCTGTTGGGTTTCTTTACCGGCCACACAGGTGAATTAGTCGAGTCTATTACCTGTTTCACTACCTCTTGCTCCTCTAATTCCTGCACTATCTGACAGACTGCTGCCTCAGCCTCGGGTCTTAATGGGTATTGTCGGTGAGCTTTGTGTTCGCGTCCAGGAATTTTGATGAGTGGTGTCTCTGCTAATCCACAATCTTGCTTGTATAATGCCCAAGGCGTCGGGTATAATTGACACACGCTATCCCATACACCCTTTGTTTCCCACTCGGGTTGGATTAGGGTTATTCCGGCCACTCGTTGCTGCTGGTGTCCCGGGTGTTCGAACTTAATTCGGTTTTCGTGCTTATCCCCCCAAATTATTCGGTTATGCTGGGGATCTATCAGTACCCCTATCTCCCGTATGGTATCGATGCCCAATATGGTGCCTTCTGTGTTGTGACAGCACCAGAACTGAGTAGGTAACATTACCCCTGTACTTTTAACAACACTATTTCACTGAGGGTTGCTTTCTGATATCCCCCACCCACTCCTTGTATGTTTACAGTCCTGCGGGTCAGGGGCAAATCTAAGTTGGTTATGGAAACGGACGCTCCTGTGTCTACTAGCATAGCGCAGTGCCGGCCCCCTACCACTGCACTAATAAACATCCTTGGGTCCCCTAGCTGCCGTCCCATACCACTGCCGGAGGCTGGTAACCCCTAGCCTGTACTGGCTAATCGGAGCATATTGATCCTTGTTAGAGGGTATCTCAGGTTGTGACGATGGTGACAGTGGTAGCAATGGTACTGGTACCTGTCTGAGCATGTCCATCAGCTCTTCCCTGGTTAATGATGTTCCCTTCTTTGCCTGTTGGGGGCCTCGCCTTCCTGTGCCTCCCCCCTTACTCCAGCAATCGGCCACACATTTTTAATAGCTATTTTGTTTACTGAAATCCAATTTTCCCACAAGCTATATTCATTCCAGCATTTTGTTTTTACAGTCCCGTTCACGGACCAAATCTTGTGTTTTATTTCTCTCGGCACAAAATCTAAACTTCCGCGCCGGTTCTTTTTTAAGAATTCTCTAATTCCCAGTTTTTTTCCTTCCTTTGCTGAGTTCGCATAACTTAGATTTTTTTTCCCCTTTTGAATCCGAACTTAATAATTTTTTTTGATGATCTTCCTCTAGTCCATAGTTAAACATCTTTGTTTCTCTTTCTCGGCACAAAACTTCTGTGTCGGGTTTAACTCATAAGTTTTTATATTTAAACCGATATCTTTTTCACAGCCAATTTAAATCTCCTTTCTTCAAATTTTGTATTTTGATGATCTTCCTCCAGTCCATTTTCCTAAACATCTTTGTTTCTCTTTCCAGCAGCTGCAGCTTTCAAGGTCGCATTTTTATCTTCTGTCCTTTGTAAATTCAATGTGTTTTTCCAGCATTTTTCTTTGTATTAATTTTCCATTATTCTCAGCTAGCATTTTATCCTACTGGCCAGTTTTCCTAGGATCCTGGGATCTCACCCCCTTTTTCGGTTGTATTCCTTCTCTGTTTGCGCTGCGCATGATTAATACCGGCTTCTCCGTGTTATTACCATGTCACGCTTCGGGACATACACCTTATTTTCCTTCTAACGATTGCTGGGGTCCACTTCTCCTTGGGTTCTATTCCTTCTTTTTCAGGCAATACACCTATCCCACCCTTGGTTTTCGTCCTTCCGTGGTTCGCTATAACATGTTCTACAGATTATCCTTCTAATTCTTTATCCCCGTCAATGCTACAGCTCCAGGTGGTACAAAACATACTCACTGCTGTTCAGCTGTCACATCATCCAGGTCACAGGGTCTGCATCCTGTTCGTGACGCCAAATGTAGGGGTTAAAAAGGAGGCTTCTCGCCTTCAAGGTGGACTAACTGATATAGTTAATCGACACCTGCCCATCTGTTGGGGTAAAAGGAGGCTTCTCTCCTTTGGGGTGGACTAACTTATATAGTTAATCGACACCTCGCCCTTCTCCTGTTGTATAAGGACCACGGAAGTGAACACACGAAATCCCAGGTTCAACTGGCTTTTATTACGAGCAATTGCAAGGGAGGGTTCAGTCGTGGAACCTCTGAAATACAAGAGTTTTCAAGCATAATTTATACAGGTTTCAGAGAGGAGCTATCCTCCTACAAAATCATCGATAGCTCTGTTGTTATCAGTGAAGTTACATTGATTTGTCGACTCTTATCTGACGGGCTCTGAGTGATACATGCAACTGTCTATCTCTCATCATTGTTTTGTTCCATTTTGCCCTCTATCCCAGTCTATCCGACGCCTAGTGTGGTTTGTACTGGTTTCTTTATCTCTTCCTCAGCGACCTTTAAACAAAACTGCTGACTTTGGCTGTTTATGTGTTACTAAGGTTAAGCTATAGTTTAATTTGTATAAGTGTGCTATACCTATATAAGCAAGTTTTACATACATAGGCACTTTATAAGTTCGCTACGTTCAGCATAATTCTGACCCCCTATTTGCAACCTTACAATTTATCCCTTACAGCGGAGAACATCACTTCTTTGCAATAGTGCCATGGGATGTTTTACATCCACCTGAGAGCCTAGGTTTAACGTTTCATCCGAAAGACGACACCTCTGACAGTGCAGCACTCACCTCAGTACTGGAGTGGGACTTGAACCCACCACTATCTGACTCAGATGTGTGAATCTCAGTATGCTTAGGAAAGTAAAATATTAACTGTTATTAACTATTTCTAATCAAACATTCAGTAATTTTCTAATAAACAGTGCACTTTGTGCATCATGCTGGAAATGCCTGCAACCTTTCACGCAAATACCTCTCTGCGCAGATCTGCATTTAAACCCTGGCCTGTGCAAAACAGTCAGGAAGGTAAATACTGAAAACCAAACATCTGTCCTTTACTTACCTTTAAACATGTGTTCACAATTACAGATTCCCAGTAAGGATATATTCAGATCGAATGTCAAGCTATTTTGACGTCTAGACAAAAATACAAACTATAGCTTTATATAACCAAGCAGCAGGAAGCCATTTTTATAAATTGTGAATCGAATAATGTTTTAAAAAAAATATATATGTCCGGGCTTAAAATAGATACCAGTTGTACAATACGGGGAGAACGTGTATGTTGTTTGGTGGTCCGCAAATGACCAATCAGTGGCAACTGGTTTAATTTTATGAGAGGCCCAGCCACATAATAGGTGAGGAGAAACTTCTTCACTCAAAGAATTGTGAACCTGTGGAATTCTCTACCACAGAAAGTTGTTGAGGCCAGTTCGTTAGATATATTCAAAAGGGAGTTAGATGTGGCCCTTACGGCCAGAGGGATCAAGGGGTATGGAGAGAAAGCAGGAATAGGGTACTGAGGGAAAGATCAACTATGATCTTATTGAATGGCGGTGCAGGCTCGAAGGGCCGAATGGCCTACTCCTGCACCTACTTTCTATGTTTCTATGTTTCTATGTTTCTATACACCTTGCTCATAATCGCAAAACAGATTTCTTAGTATAACTGTTACCGGTGCTTGTCTGTCTCACATTTCCACAGGAGGCAACATTGCTGTCAGCTGTCCAGAACTCATTTAAAAAACGCATCAAATTGAAAAACGCAGCATCTGTAGATAATGCTGAGATAACTGCTGAAGGCCTCCTCGGACACCAGACCTTCTAATTTAAGTAAAGTGACTCAAAGAGTCAAAGGAAGCCTGGTTAGTTGCTTTGACTGTACTCCCTACATATTTTAAAGGAGGAGTTCTCATGAAATAATGATGGAATTTTCACATGTGCTTTATTGCTTTATTGCTTCCTGGTTAGAGTCAGCACCACTTTAAATGAAAATCAGAAAATGTTGGAAAGCTGAATTAAAAACCAAATAATGCTGCAAATATAAAACAATTCTATCAGCATCAGGGATGGTAAAATAGATGACTATTTTAGGTGCAAAAGGCAAGATACTGCGGATGCTGGAAATCGAGGGATATGGAGAACAGGCGGAAAGTGGAGTTAAGGTCGATGATCAGCCATGAACTTATTGAATGGTGGAGCAGGCTCGAAGGGCTGTATGGCCTACTGCTGCTCCAATTTCTTATGTTCTTATGTAAATCGGAAATAAAAATAAAAAGTGCTGGAAAGCAGGTCAGACAGCATCTGTGGAGAGAGAAACAGAGTTAATGTTTCAGGTCGATGACCTTTGGTCAGAACTGGAAATAGATAGAGATGTAACAGGTTTTAAGCAAGTACAGAGGCAGGGAAAGGTGGGTGGGGCTGGGGGAAGGAAAGAACAAAAGGGAAGGTCTGAGATGGTGGGAGGCAGCACCTATTTTAAGTGAGATCCTTTATATGAACTATATCTATAAAAATAACATAGTTATGCTCACCTGATTCAGAACCGAGAATAGTTTAAATGATTTGGGGTTCACAGCACTTGGGATCTGAAGCCACCTCTTTTAGCTGGGCTCACAACTCCTGAGATATCAGCAGCATCACCGTGCTTGTTTGACAAGGTTGCAGTGCAAGAGATTGTGATTCCAAGCATTCAGTACAACTAGTGCATCACTCATGTTATTTTTTTTTACATTTAAAAAAAATGTATTCATTCATGGGATGTGGATGTCGATTGCAAGGCCAGCATTTATTGCCCATCCCTAATTGCCCCCTACAGTCCTTGTGTTGAAGATAATCCAACAGTGCTGTTAGGAAGTTCCAGGATTTTGACCCAGCGATGATGAAGGAACGGCAATATATTTCCAAGTCAGGATGGTGTGTAACTTGAAGGGCAACTTGAAGGTGGTGGTGTTCTCATGCGCCTGCTGCCTGTAATGTCTGTAGCTCCACATTGTGAATGCCTGTGTTACTGCAGCTAGTGCTGTTTAATAAAGAGCAGGTCACCTGACCAGCAGGTCAGAAGTTGCCAGAACATGCAGCCATCTCACAAGTTGTGTGTTGTGTGCTTCTCTGAAGATATCACATTTAGCGATGGGAATGGGATGTAATCGGATAATACAAAGCTGAAATTTTTGTTGGTGAAGGATTCAGCCAGCCGACAGAGGGACTTTGAGAGCTTCTCTGTTTTTGGAAACAGCTACAAATCCGAGATAAATTACGAGTGCACTTGGTTAAACTGCCATAGTCAAAATGGCTGCACCTATGGGAGTTATCGAGCATTTGCGGGCATTTCAATGTGACCGTGAAAGTTTCAGAGCATATGTGGATCGGCTAGAAATGTTTTTTACAGCAAATAATATAAAAATTCCCAGTAATGAAGACAATAACCGGCAGTGTTGGAACGAAAAAGAGCTATATTCTTAACTGAGGCCGGGCCCGAGTTGTATGAAATGCTGATAAATTTGCTTGTACCTGACAAGCCAACGCTGAAACAGATTCTAACTAAGCTAGAACAACATTACAGCCCCGTTCCAGTAGAAGTTGCTGAAAGTTATCATTTCGGAATACAAAATCAGAAGGCCGAAGAAAATATCAGTGAGTACATTGTAGCATTAAAAAAGCTATCTATTCACTGTAATTTCGGAGACTTTCAGAACCGAGTGTTGTGAGAACACTTTGTTTGTGGGATGAAAAATGATGCAATCAGAAGAAAGTTATTGACGATACCTAACTTGACTTTTCATTTAGCTTGTCAGACAGCTAGGTTGATGAGCATGGCCGACCAATATTCCCAAGAATTTCATACTAATTTCATTCATCAGACAACCAAGGTGAATTGCCTGCAGGTTCAAAGTAAAAGACGGTGGGGCCCCAAATTCTCAGAAACTGGAAATGGGAACAGGGCATGGATGTCCTGCTATTGGTGCCTGGGACAACACATTGCTCAAAGTTGTCCATATGTGAAGGCAGAGTGTTTCTTCTGCAGGAAAACTGGACAGCTTGCGAAGGCATGCCGACTGAAGGGTAAACCAGCTTTCAAAGCTAGGATGGAAATCCCCAGAGACTACATAGCATGGAAGAACAACAACAGGACGAGGAGATATTAGAGTTAAATGTCATCAGGAGCACGAGGTTAATGGACGGCGATTTGAAAAGTATCATAATCCACATAGATGTTGCAGGATTCAAGATACCCATGGAAATTGACACTGGTGCATCTGTGAGTGTAGTACCAGAGTCGCTATACCTCGACAAGTTGCAGGTTTTCCATTGGAGAAAGCCAAGATAGAGCTGCAAGGCTACTTGGGACAGAACATTCCAGTGGTAGGCCGTATCACCGTACCGGTGAAATACAAGGATCAAGTTCAGAGCTTGCCTCTAATAGTAGTGGCAGTAGGCAAGTCTGCCTTATTAGGAAGAAATTGGTTGGGATCACTGAAGCTGGATTGGAGTGAGATTTTTCATGTTGAAACGAGATTTGCGTCAAAGGATGATGTCATCAAGAATTATCCGGAGGTGTTCTGTGAAATGGGCAGTCCAATCCAAGGCTTCAAGGCGAGTGTCAGGGTACAGAAGGATGCTAGATTGGTTTACTGCAAGCTACGTGCCGTATCATATGCACTCAAGGAAAAAGTTGAGCAAGAACTCAATTGACTAGAGACTGAGAACATTATTTCTAAGATAGATCGATGTAATTGGGCTATACCCATTGTTGTTGTACCTCAGTCCGATGGTAAGGTAAGATTGTGTGGTGATTATAAAGTAACCGTAAACTATGTTCGAGAGGGTAATCTCCCCAATACATTGCCGAATATAGAAGATTTGTTCACAACAGTGACATGGGGTCAGATTTTTTCAAAGTTGGATCTTGCGAATGCCTACTTACAGTTTGAACTAGATGAGGAGTCCAAGTCATGCTTGACTATAAATACCCATCTAAGCCTATATCAATTCAGTAGGCTACCATTTGGAGTGTCTTCCGCCCCTGCCATATTCCAAGGGGTAATGAACCAGATTTTGCAAGGTATTGAAGGGGTAGTATGTTATTTAGATGACATACTAATTTCAGCATCAAATAGGCAAATTCATAATAACAGATTGAATTAAGTCCTCAAATGGCTAGAGAAGCACAGAGTACGAGTGTCTGCTCGCAAGTGTGAGTTATTTCAAAACTCAGTGCAGTACTTAGGGTACAGAGTAGACAAAGATGGTTTACATCCAACCAAGAAAAAACTGGATGCACTCAGAAATGCACCCACTCCCAAGAATGTCACTGAACTTCGATCATTTTTGAGTCTTTTGAACTATTATGGGAAATTCCCACCAAATTTGGCTACAGTATTACAACCACTGAATGAACTATTGAAAAAACAGCTCCATTGGAAGTGGTCAAAAGAATGTGATACAGCCTTCAAGGAGTTTAAAATCAACGAGGTAGAGAGCACCATGTTAATTCACTATGATGTATCTCAGGAGATCAAGCTAGCATGTGATGCCTCTCCGTATGGAGTTGGGGCAATAACTCTCATGTATTATGTAGTGGGGAGGAGAGACCAATTGCTTTTGCTTCACGCACTCTCAGTGCCAGTGGGCGTAATTATGAATAAATCGAAAGGGAAGCTGTGGGATTAATTTTTGGGGTCAAGAAGTTCCACAAATACTTGTATGGTCGTAAGTTTACTCTCATTATGGACCATAAGCCGCTGACAGCAATCTTCTATCCAAAATCCCCAGTTCCAACATTAGCTGCAGCCTGAATGCAGAGATGAGCTTTGATTTTGTTAGCATATACAAATGATATTGAATACAGATGATCAACTGATCACGGTAATGCTGATGCTATGTCTAGATTTCCTTCCCCATCACAAGTTACACCAGATACATTGATGAACTGCCAGTCACAGCTGAAGAGATTGGTAGAGCAACCAAACATGACCCAGTTATGTCAAAGGTATATTGCAAACGGATGGCCAAACCAGGTAACGGACAAAGATATTCAACCATTCTTCATTCGTAGAAATGAATTATCAGTTGATAAAGATTGTATCATGTGGGGTGCAAGAGTGGTTATACCAAATAAATTCAAGCCCAAATTATTAGGAGGCCTCCATGGGAATGTGCTTGACCAAGAGTTTTACATGCAGTTACTTATGGTGGCCAGGTCTTGATAAAGATATAGAGCACATCGTAAGTCAGTGTACGACATGTCAATCGGTAAGCAAGCAACCACCATCAGTACCATTACAGCCATGGAAATGACCTCCAATGGTGTGGCAAAGGTTACAGATTGATTTTGCTGAGCGAGAAGGACAACAATTGTTCATTGTGATTGATAGCCATTCGAAGTGGGTCAGGGTGTTTCCAATGTGGAAAATAACAACAAATAAAACATTAGACATTTTGCGAAGATTATTTTCTTCATTTGGCCTCCGAGAAGAAATTGTTTCTGATAATGGACCCCAATTTCAGTCAGAAGAATTTGCACAGTTCACGAGCAAAAATGGTGTGAAACATGCCAAGGTTCCACCATACCACCCTGCTTCGAATGGTGCAGCAGAGCGCACTGTACAAATTGTAAAACCTGCCCTCATCAAACAAATGTTGGATCCAAATCCAAAGAAACGACAGTTGTCATTGGATCACAAATTGGCTAATTTTCTAATAACATATCGGAATACTCCTCACACAACTACTGGTAGAACACCAGCAGAGTTGTTTCTCAAACGATAGCCACGAACCAGATTCTCATTCTTAAAACCAAACTTGGCATAGTCCCTAGAAGAGACACAATTAAGACTGAAAGTGAATCATGATAAGGTAGAGTAAAAATAAAAAAGGAAAGGTGGCTCAACCGTGACTATCCAGGGAAATCAGGGATAATATTAAAGCCAAGGAAGTGGCATACAAATTGGCCAGAAATAGCAGTGAATCCGAGGACTGGGAGAAATTTAGAACTCAGCAGAGGAGGACAAAGGGTTTGATTAGGGCAGGGAAAATAGAGTATGAGAGGAAGCTTGCAGGGAACATTAAAATGGACTGCAAAAGCTTCTATAGATATGTAAAGAGAAAAAGGTTAGTAAAGTCAGAATCAGGGGCAGTCATAACGGGGAACAAAGAAATGGCAGACCAATTGAACAAGTACTTTGGTTCGGTATTCACTAAGGAGGACACAAAAAATCTTCCGGATATAAAAGGGGTCAGTGGGTCTAGTAAGAAGGAGGAAGTGAGAGAAATCCTTATTAGTCGGGAAATTGTGTTGGGGAAATTGAAGGGATTGAAGGCCGATAAATCCCCAGGGCCTGATGGTCTGCATCCCAGAGTACTTAAGGAGGTGGCCTTGGAAATAGTGGATGCATTGACAGTCATTTTCTAACATTCCATAGACTCTGGATCAGTTCCTATCGAGTGGAGGGTAGCCAATGTAACCCCACTTTTTAAAAAAGGAAGGAGAGAGAAAACAGGGAATTATAGACCGGTCAGCCTGACATCGGTAGTGGGTAAAATGATGGAATCAATTATTAAGGATGTCATAGCAGCGCATTTGGAAAGAGGTGACATGATAGGTCCAAGTCAGCATGGATTTGTGAAAGGGAAATCATGCTTAACAAATCTTCTGGAATTTTTTGAGGATGTTTCCAATAGCGTGGACAAGGGAGAACCAGTTGATGTGGTGTATTTGGACTTTCAGAAGGCTTTCGACAAGGTCCCACACAAGAGATTAATGTGCAAAGTTAAAGCACTAAGGATTGGGGGTAGTGTGCTGACGTGGATTGAGAACTGGTTGGCAGACATGAAGCAAAGAGTAGGAGTAAATGGGTACTTTTCAAAATGGCAGGCAGTGACTAGTGGGGTACCGCAAGGTTCTTTGCTGGGGCTCCAGCTGTTTACATTGTACATTAATGATTTAGATGAGGGGATTAAATGTCGTATCTCCAAATTTGCGGATGACACTAAGTTGGGTGGCAGTGTGAGCTGCGAGGAGGATGCTATGAGGCTGCAGAGTGACTTGGATAGGTTAGGTGAGTGGGAAAATGCATGGCAGATGAAGTATAATTTGGATAAATGTGAGGTTATCCACTTTGGTGGTAAAAACAGAGAGACAGACTATTATCTGAATGGTGAAAGATTAGGAAAAGGGGAGGTGCAACGAGACCTGGGTGTCATGGTACATCTGTCATTGAAGGTTGGCATGCAGGTACAGCAGGCGGTTAAGAAAGCAAATAGCATGTTGGCCTTCATAACGAAGGGATTTGAGTACAGGGTCAGGGAGGTGTTACTACAGTTGTACAGGGTCTTGGTGAGGCCACACCTGGAGTATTGTGTACAGTTTTGGTCTCCTAACTTGAGGAAGGACATTCTTGCTATTGAGGGAGTACAGCAAAGGTTCACCAGACTGATTCCCAAGATGGTGGGACTGACCTATCAAGAAAGACTGGATCAACTGGGCTTGCAGGGCTCGAAGGGCCGAATGGCCTACTCCTGCACCTATTTTCTATGTTTCTATGCTTCTATGTTTCTAAAAGAGAGAAGTGTGAAATTAAATCAGAAGGTGAGAGTGAAGAACCATAACCATAAATGGGTAAAGTGGTTACCAGGAAGAGTGGTGAAGATATGTGGTCCTCTCACATATTTGGTCAAGATGTTTGATAATGGACAGGTTACGTTTGATCACATTGATCATATTGTACCCACAGACATGGAAGGAGTTGAGAGTGGGAGTGATTCAATTATTTCTGACTCATCAGATAGTTTTGATACACGAGTAGCATATCCTACATCCAATGTACTGGAAACAAATCCAAGAGAAAGTCAGAATTTCAGTCTGAGTCCGAGTCAGGAAAACAAACAGTCTCAAGTTAGAGAGAGTTCAAATGGAAAGCAAGGGCATCCCTTGGAGAAAAACTTCCCTCAGGATCAGCCTCGAATGAGTTTAAATTCGACACCATGTTTGGAAGTTTCTGTTAGAGAGCAAAGGTATCCTCTTCGAATCAGAAAACAAGTGGTTAAGTTTGATTTGTAAATATGGCAAAATAAGTCCATATGTTTTGTTATATAGAACCATGCAAGTTATGTATGATGACTGTTTGTTATAAGTACTTCTTCATTTAGGAGAGAGAAGTGTAATATATATAGCTCCACCTGTGGACACCTGTGACACTGCAGCCAGTGCTGTTTATAATAAAGGGAACAGGTCACCTGACTGGTGAATTCTGGAAGGTTCTGCCATCTTAAGGCTGTGTGTGTTTCTGTGAGTACCTGAAGATATCACAGTTATGGTCTGAAATTGTTGAACTCACCCTCCAGAAGGCTGTATAGTGCCTAATCACTCGGCATGATGGCCCCGACATATGAGGAGAGACTGGATCAACTGGGCCTGTATTCAGTGGAGTTTTGAATAATGAGATGGGATCTCATAGATACATAAAATTCTGATGAGACTGGACAGGTTAGATGCAGGAAGAATGTTCCCAATGTTGGGGGAGTCCAGAACCAGGGATCACAGTCTAAGGATAAGGGGTAAGCCATTTAGGACCGAGAAGAGGAGAAACTTCTTCACTCAGGGAGTTGTTAACCTGTGGAATTCTCTACCGCAGAGAGTTGTTGATGCCAGTTCATTGGATATATTCAAGAGGGAGTTAGGTATGGCCCTTATGGCTAAAGGGATCAAGGGGTATGGAGAGAAAGCAGGAAAGAGGTACTGAGGTGAATGATCAGCCATGATCTTATTGAATGGTGGTGCAGGCTCGATGGGCCGAATGGCCTACTTCTGCACCTATTTTCTTTGTTTCTATGTTTCCTTCCTTCCTTCCTTCCTTCCTTCCTTCCAGAGATAGCTATAAATATAGAGAAAGTTGGGTCTCAAACCAGTGGCCTGATCTTTAATAAAGGTGATTACACAGGTATGAAGGTACTGTTAGCTAAAGTGGACTGGGAAAATAGATTAAAGTGTTAAGGCGGTTGATAAGCAGTGGCAGACATTTAAGGAGATATTTCATAACTCTCAACAAAAATATATTCGAGTGAGAAGGAAAGACTTTAAGAGACGAGAGATCCATCATTGGCTAACTGAGGAAGTAAAGCATGGTATCAAATTGAAAACAATGGCAAACAATGTTGTCAAGATTAGTGGGAGGCCAGAGGGTTGGGAAATAAAAAAAAAACAGCAAAGGACGACTCAAAGAATAATGAGAGAGAAGATGAATTATGAGAATAAATTAGCAAGAAATATAAAAACATATAGTAAGAGCTTCTACAGGTATATACAAAGGAAGAGAGTAGCTAAAGTTAATGTTGGTCCCTTAGAGAATGAGACTGGGGAAGTAATAATGTGGAACAGGGAAATGGCAGAGATTTTGAACAAATATTTTGTATCGGTCTTCAAGGTAGAAGGCACTAAAAACATCCCAATAAAAGGTAATCAAGGAGCTATAGGGAGGGGGGGGATCTTAAAACAATCACTATCACTAAAGAAAAAGTACTTGGTAAAATAATGGGACTAAAGGTGGACAAGTCCCCTGGACCTGATGCCATGCATCCCAGGGTCTTAAAAGAAGTGGCTGCAGAGACAGTGGATGCATTGGCTGCAATCTACCAACATTCCCTGGATTCTGGAGAGGTCCCAGTGAATTGGAAAATGTAATGTCCCTATTTAAGAAAGGAGGGAGACAGAAAGCAGGAAACTATAGACCAGTTAGCCTAACATCTGTCATTGGGAAAATGCTGGAGTCCATTATTAAGGAAGCAGTAGCAGGACATTTGGAAAAGCAAAATTCAAACAAGCAGAGTCAGCATAGTTTTATGAAAGGGAAATTATGTTTGACAAATTTGCTGGAGTTCTTTGAGGATGTAATGAGCAGGGTGGATAAAGGGGAACCAGTGGATGTGGTGTATTTGGATTTCCAGAAGGCATTCGATAAGGTCCCACATAAAAGGCTACTGCACAAGATAAGAGCTCATGGGATTGGGGGCAATATATTCGCATGGATAGAGGATTGGCTAACTAACAGAAAACAGAAAGTCAGGATAAATGAGTCATTTTCCGGTTGGCAAGTGGTAACTAGTGGGATGCCACAGGGATCGGTGCTGGGGCATCAACTATTTACAATCTATATTAATGACTTGGATGAAGGGACCGAGTGTAATGTAGCCATGTTTGCTGATGATACAAAGATGGGTGGGAAAGCAAGTTGTGAGTTGGACACAAAGGGCTAGACTTTCCATTATTGTGCAGATCACCCAAAAATGGGTGTTATTTCCAGCGTTGGTGTTTATCATGGGTTTTGAGATCGCCGGATTATCGCCCACTTTCAAAACTCCAACTTTCCACTTTATAAAATGGGCATTAGCGGGAGCGATGTAAAATAACGCTAGCGATAATTTTTTTTTTCTTCTGCCGTAAAATGTTGACATCCATAGCAACGCCATGTCAACGGTCATTTCCCACATTTCAGGAGATCAGGGGTCATCAATACATGCGCAGAAGAGGAGAGAGAGAGAAAGAGACAGAGAGAGCAGAGAGGAAGTGAAAGCATGTGTGGGTGTGTTGTTTGGTTGTTTGGCTATTGTGGGAGGTAGGAAAGATATTTTGGAGGAGTAAGAAGAATTTAAGAAGATAAGAACATGAGAAATAGGAGCAGGGGTAGACCATACAGCCCCTCGAGCCTGCTCCACCATTTAATATGATCATGGCTGATCTGAACATGGACTCAGGTCCACTTCCCTGCCCGCTCCCCATAACCCCTTATTCTCTTATCAGTTAAGAATTTAGAGTACTATTGAATGTGTTGACACTGAAATTTTGTCCAAAAAAAAATTATTTACACGGAAGGCATGGAGGAGGTGAGACAGCACGATGTGGATGGGGAGGAGGCTGGTGAGAGCAGTGAAGTTGGAGAGGAAGTCGAAGTTGGAGGACAAAAACAAGCTTGCCGATTCACCGACGAGGCAAATGCCGACCTCCTGCAGCAGTTGGAGTCATGCTGGGGTCAATTGACCTGGGGTGGGCGTGGGAAGCCCACACTGAAGGGAAAATTTGGGCCGAGATCGCTGAGGTGGTCTCATCGGTGATTCACGAGGTGCGTGAGGGCAACCAGTGCCACAAGTGCTGGAATGACCTTGTCGGATCCGCAAGAGTAAGTATTACATTTATTTACATTTACTTTTCTATTTATATAATTGGAATTATAAATGTAATGAGTGAATAAATTCAGATTTGATGTATTGCACTTAGACCAGGAATGTTTTACTCAAATCCTAAGTTTACGGTCTATGTCTTTAGGTTAATAATGATAATAATAATTATAACATCTGTCGGTTATGTGTTGTATCAGTATCTGTGACAGTACCTAGCAATGATATCACGCAATGATCTTATGCCATGTTGTGCTGTTGTTACCTTTTGCAGAAAAAACTTTCGAAGAATAGGGCCGTACAACGGCGCACGGGTGGCGGCCCACCAGTCATCAGTGAGCTAACTGACCTTGAGGAGCCACCCCCGGTCAGCCACGCAAGCAGCAACAGAAACTAATGTGATGCCACGTGAGTAAAGTATACACCATTGCAGGATGTAAAGTCAATAGATGCCACACCCACTCATATCCAAACAATAGATGATTGATGAGAATGTAATCTAATTAATGATGGGCTCAAATCATTGTAATGCAGAATTTGTTTATGTTCATTAAATGTGATGTCTGTGATGATTTTGCTAGTGGTAGTGTTATTGTCGTGCATATGCTGTGTGTAGCGTTAGAATCACTCTGTGACCCTAGCACCCCCTTTTCCTCTAATAACCTCATTTATGTTTTGTAGCTCAGCCAAAAGCGCAGTCACAGGCAATGCCACCAAGGCAAGGTGTGGATCCAGCGGTGGCCTCAGCGGGGGATCGTCACTCTGGTGGTGAGGAGCCCCGAATCTCACCTGTGGAACTGCAGGGTGCCTTCTTCACTGATGACAGTGCGAAGTTTGAGGAGGCTGCAGCAACACGCTCTATTATGTCTACAAGACTGATGCCATTTAGTGCTCCTGCGGCCATGTCTGCCTCCACCTTGGAGGTAGCGGGCCCAAGCACTTTGTCGCAGGGCAACCCAATTGTCTCCATGTCGGCGCCGACCCAGCAGAGGTTGGTTCAACGCAGCAGGACTGCTCCAAGAACGGCAGATCTAAGCGGGACATGGTTAATTTGTCCAGGAGGAGTTTTGAAATAAGTCAGCAGATCCTCCAGACAATGAAGGGAATATCCCAACAGCTGGCCACCGTGTCTGCGACCATGATTCTAAATGGATTGAATGCATAATCATGTCATCCAGCACATCCACCTCCACCATTGATAGCCTCCGGGCTATGTTTGCTACCCATGGCTTGCCTGATGTCCTTGTCAGTGACAATGGACTGTGTTTCACCAGCTCGGAATTCAACGAGTTTATGACCCGCAATGGTATATCAGATCTGTCCCATTTAAGCCCGCATCCAACGGTCAAGCAGAACGGGCAGTCCAAACTATCAAGCAGAGCTTGAAACGTGTGATGGAAGGCTCCTTGCAGACCCGCTTATCTCGGGTTCTGCTCAGCTACCGGACACGACCCCATTCGCTCACTGGGGTTCCCCCTGAAGAATTGTTAATGAAGAGAGCACTCAAAACCAGGCTCTACCTAGTCCACCTGGATTTAAATGATCATGTGGAAACTTGGTGTCACCGGCAAAACATGTACCACGCTCACGCAGCTGTATCGCGTGACGTTGATGTTAACGACCCTGTGTTTGTCCTTAATTATGGTCATGGTCCTAAATGGGTCACTGGCACTGTCTTGGCCAAGGAGGGGAATAGAGTGTTTATAGTCAAACTATTGAATGGACAAACATGCAGAAAGCATTTGGATCAGACCAAACTGCGGTTCACTGACAACCAAGAACAACTTGAAAGGGACATTACCATCAACGATCCACCAACACACATCCAACCAGCAATCGACCTCGCTGTCAATCAAGAGGATGAACCCACCGTTCCCAACAGTCCTGTCAGACCAGCCGCACCGCAGTGCAGCAATGGTCCAACAAACTCACCCATGCCAGAGTTTGAACTCAGACGATCAACCAGGGAGTGTAGGGCCCCGGATCGTCTCAACTTGTAGATAATTTGTATCAAAGACTTTGGGTGGGGGGGGGGGTGGGTGATGTAATGCATGTAAACATTGTAACTGTGTAAGACTTGCCGCAACTGTTGGAGGCCCAAGGGTCACCTGCAAGCCTCGTGCAAGGGAGTATAAAAGGTTGTCTGCCATGCTGCTTCGGCACTCTGGAGTTGTATTAAAGAAACTAAGGTCACATCAGTTTTAGCTCACAGTACTCAGTCTTGTGGAGTTCTTCCAGACTTAACAGTTATGTTTAGAATAACTCCACAAGACTGTTTATCTTAAGCCCAAACTGTTGTGACCTTGGTCTCTTTATTGTAACTCCAGAGTGAAGAGGCAGCATGGTAGATTGCCTTTTATACCTGCTTGCCCAGGGTGTGCAGGTGACCCTTGGGTCTCCCACAGGTGCACCCCCTGGTGGCAAGTCTTACACATTGTTTACATACATGACATCATTTCCCCCCCCCCCCAAAATCTTATGTACAAGTTATTTACAAGTTGAGGCGATCCGGGGCTCTGCGTTCCCGGGTTGATCGCCTGAGTTGAAGTTCTGGTATGGGTGAGTCGGTCGGATCATTGCTGCACTGTGGTGTGGCTGGTCTGATCGGACTGTCGGGCATGGTGGGTTCATCCTCGTGGTTGACCGTGAGGTCGCTTGCTGGTTGGGTGTGTGTGGGTGGATCAATAATGGTAATGTCCTTTTCAAACTGTTCTTGGTTGTCAGTGAACCACAGTTTGGTCTGATCCAAGTGCTTTCTGCACGTTTTCCGTTGACAACAAACACTCTATTCCCCTCCTTGGCTAACACAGTGCCAGCAACCCATTTAGGACCATGACCCTAATTGAGAACAAATACAGGGTCATTAACTTCAATGTCGCTTGATACAGCCGTGCGATCATGGTACATGTTATGCCGGTGACGCCGGGTTTCTACATGATCATTGAGATCCGGGTGGACTAAGGAGAGCCTGGTTTTGAGTGCTCTCTTCATTAGCAATTCTGCAGGGGAATCCCGGTAAGCGAGTGGGGTTGCGTGCGGTAGCTGAGCAGAATCCCAGATAGCCGGGTCTGCTTGATGGTTTGGACTGCCTGTTCTGCTTGACCATTGGATGCAGGCTTAAACAGCCAAGACCTGACATGCTTGATGCCATTGTAGGTCATGAACTCTGAGCTGGTGAAGCATGGTCCATTGTCACTAACAAGGACGTCGGTGCAACGAGACCTGGGTGTCATGGTACATCAGTCATTGAAGGTTGGCATGCAGGTACAGCAGGCGGTTAAGAAAGCAAATGGCATGTTGGCCTTCATAGCGAGGGGATTTGAGTACAGGGTCAGGGAGGTGTTACTACAGTTGTACAGGGCCTTGGTGAGGCCACACCTGGAGCTTTGGTCTCCTAACTTGAGGAAGGACATTCTTGCTATTGAGGGAGTGCAGCGAAGGTTCACCAGACTGATTCCCGGGATGGCGGGACTGATATATCAAGAAAGACTGGATAAACTGGGCTTATATTCACTGGAGTCCAAAGAATGAGAGGGGATCTCAAAGAAACGTTTAAAATTCTGACGGGTTTAGACAGGTTAGATGCAGCAAGAATGTTCCCAACGTTGGGGAAGTCCAGAACCAGGGATTACAGTCTAAGGATAAGGGGTAAGCCATTTAGGACCGAGATGAGGAGAAACTTCTTCACCCAGAGAGTGGTGAACCTGTGGAACTGTCTACCACAGAAAGTTGTTGAGGCCAATTCACTAAATATATTCAAAAAGGAGTTAGATGAAGTCCTTACTATGAGGGGGATCAAGAGGTATGGCGAGAAAGCAGGAATGGGGTACTGAAGTTGCATGTTCAGCCATGAACTCATTGAATGGCAGTGCAGGCTCGAAGGGCTGAATGGCCTACTCCTGCACCTTTTTTCTATGTTTCTATGTTTCTATGTTTCTATTGGCAGACCATGGGTGGCAAACATGGACCGGAGGCTTTCAATGGTGGCAGTGGACGTACATGAGGATATTATTGTACATTCAATCCATTTAGAGTAAGCGTCCACTGCTACTAGGAACATCTTTCCAAGAAAGGGGCCAGCAAAATCTATGTGGACTCTTAACCATGGTTTGGAGGGCCATGACTACAGACTTAGTGTGGCCTCCCATGGCACATTGCTCAACTGTGAGCAAGTGTTGCATTGGTGTGTGCATGACTCCAGTTCCGAGTCAATGCCGGGCCACCAAACGTGCCTTCATCATGACTATGCCGAGGTGGGTACTGTGAAGGTCGCGTATAAACATTTTCCTGTCTTTTTTTGGCAAAATTACACGATTCCCCCATAGGAGACAGTCCGAATGGATGGACATTTTATCCTTGCGTCGGTGGAACGGCTTAATTTCGTCTTGCATTTCCCCTGGGACCGCCGACCAGCTCCCATTGAGGACACAGTTTTTTACTAGTGATAGCACCAGGTCCTGTTTAGTCCAGGTCATGATCTCGCGAGCCATGACGGGTGACCGCTCGCTCTCAAAAGCATCCATTACAAGGAACAAGTCTGCGGGTTGCGCCATTTCCACCCCGGTGGTGGGCAATGGTAGCCGACTGAGGGCATCCGCACAGTTCTCCGTGCCTGGTCTGTGGCGGATTACATAATCATACGCAGATAACGTTAGTGCCCATCTTTGGATGCGGGAAGCATTGGTGTTAATACTTTCTGAGAACAACAAAATGAGCGGCTTGTGGTCGGTTTCGAGCTCGAACCGGAGCCCAAATAGGTATTGGTGCATTTTCTTAACCCTGTATACACATGCTAATGCTTCTTTTTCAACCGTACTGTAGGCTCTTTCAGCCTTAGATAAGCTTCTGACCCATTGGCTAGAAGTAACACACAACTGACCCCGTACGATGATGCATCACAAGCTAGTACTAAATGTTTACACGGGTCACACAATACAAGTAACTTGTTGGAACATAGCAGGTTTCTGGCCTTGTTAAAGACTGTCTCTTGAGCTTTATCCCAAACCCAGTTGTCACCCTTGCGTAGCAATAAATGCAATGGTGCCAGCAAAGTGCTCATCCCTGGTAGAAAGTTACCAAAATAGTTGAGCAGTCCCAGAAACGAACACTGCTCCATCACATTCTGTGGTCTGGGTTCATTCTTGATGGCCTCCGTCTTGGAGTCCGTGGGTCTGGTGCCTTCCACCGAAATCTTTCTCCCCAGAAATTCGACCTCGAGCGCCAGGGAAACACACTTGGAGTGTTACAACCTGAGTCCCACTCTGTCCAGTCGCTTGAGAACCTCTTCCAGGTTGTGCATGTGTTCGGTGGTGTTGTGGCCAGTGATCAAGATGTCGTCTTGGAACACCACTGTGCGTGGAACCAATTTCAGCAGGCTCTCCATGTTCTTCTGGAAGATGGCCGTCGCCAAACGAATCCCAAAGGGGCTTCTGTGGTATATGAACAGTCCTCTGTCCGTGTTGATGCACGTTAATTTTTTCGAAGGTTCAGCCAGCTCCTGTGTCATGTAAGCAGAGGTTAGATCTAACTTGGTTAGCGTTGCAAACAGGTCATCCGCTTTGGGTAGTGAGTACTGGTCCTGTAACGAGACTCGGTTGATCGTTACCTCATAGTCCCCGCAGATTCTGACCGTCCCATCGCTCTTCAACACCAGAGCAATTAGACTGGCCCACTCGTTGAACTCGACTGGCGATATGATCTCCTCTCATTGAAGTCTGTCCAGCTCGATCTCGACTTTCTCTCGCATCATGTATGGAACCGCTCAGGCCTTGTGTTGAACGGGTCATGCATCAGGGACTAGATGGATCTGCACTTTGCTGCCTGTGAAGTTGCCAATGCCTGGCTCGAATAACGACGGGAATTTGTTTAGCACTTGGGCGCACGAGGCATCATCCTCCGAAGACAGTGCTTTGATGTCGTCCCAGTTCCATCGGATCTTTCCTAGCCAGCTTCTGCCAACAGCGTTGGGCCATCGCCTGGTACGATCCATAGTGGTAAATCATGCACAGCTCCATCATACGATACCTTCACTGCTGCAGTGCCAATGATTGGTATGAGCTCTTTGGTGTAAGTGCGCAGTTTGGTATGGATCGGACTTAGTTTTGGCCTTTGTGCCTTGTTGCCCCACAGTTTCTCAAAAGCCTTCTGGCTCATAATTGACTGACACGCCCCCGTGTCCAATTCCATGGAAACTGGAATGCTGTTTAATTTGACTTTTAACATTATCGGAGGGCTTTTGGTGGTGAAGTGTGTACTCCATACACTTCCTCTTCAGTCTCGGTTTGAGTTGCCTCTCTTACTCATTCAGCGTGATCCGCGCTGGATCGGTCATCTTCTGCCGACTCTGCTACATGGTCAGGCGCAGCACGTCTGCACATTCGCTGGAGGTGCTCCTTTGTTCCACAGCCCTTGCACACGTAGTGCTTGAATCGACATTGATGGGCTCGATGATTACCCCAACAGCGCCAACACGTTGCTAATGGATTCGCATTCACGTCCCACAGTGGACTCTGAGTCATCCTAGGTCTGACCTCTGCAGGTGTGTAGGCCATGCCATGTACAGTTCTGCCTGCTGAAGACGTTATTTTATGCACAGTACTTGCCGGTGAGTTCCTGTGCTGCAATGATATCTGTTTAGTGTTATCGTTCGTTGACATAAAAGCCTGGGCTATCGTGATGGCCTTGCTCAGATCTAGGGATTCAGCAGACAGCAGTTTGCAAAGAATGACCTCGTGGCTGATTCGAAGCACGAAAAAGTCCCGCAACACTTCCTCCAAAAATCCAGCAAATACGCAACGTGTCTTAGGTCGGTGACATAGCTCGCCACATCCTGGCCCTCGGAGCGGTGGTACGTATAAAAGCAATACCTTGCCATCAAGATGCTCTCCTTCGGCTTGTGGTGTTCCTGAACCAGCGTGCACAACTCTTCATATGTCTTGTCCATTGGTTTTGTCGGCGCTAGCAGATTTTTGATGAGACCATATATCGTGGACCCACAAAAGGTGAGGAGAATCGCCCTGCGCTTGATTGTGGTTTCTGCCTTTTCTAGCTCTTTGGCCACGAAGTACTGGTCAAGACGCTCAACGAAGGCTTCCCAATCATAACCCTCAACAAATCTCTCAAGAATACCAACGGCAGCGATAACTGCGTGAAAGTTCGTGATCGGTTACTCGTCGCCAATTGTTACATTTAGAATAACTCCACAAGACTGTATATCTTAAGCTCAAAACTGTTGTGACCTTGGTCTCTTCATTGTAATTCCAGAGTGAGGAGGCAGCATGGTAGACTGCCTTTTTATACCTGCTTGCCCAGGGTGTGCAGGTGACCCTTGGGTTTCCCACAGGTACGCCCCCTGGTGGCAAGTCTTACACATTGGTAATGTTTATATACATAACACAGGGGTTAAATTACGAGGAGGGATTACACAAATTAGGGTTGTATTCCATGGAATTTAGAAGGTTAAGAGATGAGTTGGTCGAAGGTTTCAATATATTAAAGGGAACAGATAGGATAGATAGGGCGAAACAATTTCCATTGGTTGGGGATTCTAGAACTAGCGAGCATCATCTAAAAATTAGAGCCAGACCTTTCAGGAGTGAAATTAAGAAACACTTCCATACACAAAGGATGGTAGAAGTTTGGAACTCTCTCCCGCAAACGGCAATTGAAGCTAGATCTATTCTTTCAGAAAGCAAGTGTGAAGAGTGAAAGAGTTTAGCATACGTGCTCTGTCATGTTTTTGTTGGGTGGTGCCTTGTTGTCCATTGCATGGAAAACATTAAAATGAGGTTAATCATGTTGCTGAAGCTCACATTCCAGATCTCAATATAGCCATAACATTATCTCGAGGGCTACACTGACCTACATTCCCACTTGCAATGCTTGTATCAACACGTAAAGAACCCAGACTATACAAAACACGGCTTCAACTTCTTACCTGCTTCAGCACTTCGAAAGCAACCAGTGGGGGGGAAAAAAGACCGCTTGAGTTCCATGAATTGTTATTTAAAAAGTCCTCCTGACTTCCATTGGTAAGAGCATTACAATTGGTCTCACTTTTCCTGGAATGAAAATTATCAGTCACTATTCCTTAACTCGATCAACAACAACTTGCATTTATATTGCAGACAATATACCAGCTGTGTGAGTGTGAGTTTGGAGGCGGGCCCGCTGTCAAAAGGGCTGTGATTGGCAGCGGGGCGGAAGTCCCCTCTGAGCCCGTCGAGGTTGGTAAAATCCAGCCCTTAATGTGGCAAAAAGGGCCTGAGAGGCTTCACAGAGGAACAGACAGTGAGTGGATTTTACCAATCTCGGCGGGTCCAGGGCGGGCGACATCCTTGGTGAATCCTGACCCCGCAGCTGTGTTGATCCGGGCCTCCCACATGATTTTACGATGATTGTGCTTGTTAAGGCCATCCTGCGAGGTTCCTGACCAGTTAAAAGGAAGTGAGTCTGATGGCATCATCTGATGACGTGTCATCAGCTGGTTTCCTTGAACGGACTATGTCCACACTGATTTTGATAGTTGTGCTGTCAGTATTCTACAGCATTGAGATGCTGCAAACACTGACAAGCACTGCACAAAGGCGCACGGCTGCACCCAGGCTCTCCCATGACTCCCTCTAGATGCTTATGGAGGGAGTCACAGCACACAGGGAGGTTCTGTTCCCTTCCAATGGGCAGAGGAGATCTCCCCAGGCCACTAATGCACTCTGGTTACACATTGCACAGGAGGGCACAAGCAGGGATGTTGTCAGGAGGACCTGGCTGCAGTGACGCAAACCTTTCAATGATCTCAGTGGATCACGAAACGTTACTGCAAAGCCACACTCAACCTCATCGTGCTCTACCACTCATCACATCCCCATCACTCTGCCTTCCCTACCTTACTCCTGTGCATCCTTACTCACACCAACTGACCTTGCACGTCCAGCCATCAGTCTCTCGCTACCTACATTATCACATCCCCATCTCACTCATCATCATAGGCAGACCCTTGGAATCGAGGAAGTCCAATACGAGAGCCACAGACCCTGTCACAGGTGGGATAGATAGTCGTTGAAGGAACGGGTGGGTGGGACAGGTTCACCGCACGCTCTTTCCGCTAGCTGCTCTTGATTTCTGCATACTCTCGTCGATGAGCCTCGAGATGCTCAACGCCCTCCCGGATGTACTTCCTTCACTTAGGGCGGTCTTTGGCCAGGGACTCCCAGGTGTCAGTGGGGTTGTCGCACTTTATCAGGGAGGTTTTGAGGGTGTCCTTGTAATGTTTCCACTGCCCACCTTTGGCTCGTTCGCCGTGAAGGAGCTCTAAGTAGAATATTTGCTTTGGGAGTCTCGTGTCTGGCATGCGAACTATGTGGCCTGCCCAGCGGAGCTGATCGAGTGTGGTCAGTGCTTCAATGCTGGCGATGTTAGCCTGGACGAGGACGCTGATGTTGGTGCATCTGTCCTCCCAGGGGATTTGTAGGATCTTGCGGAGACATCGTTGGTGATACTTTTCCAGCAACTTGCGATGTCTACTGTACATGGTCCATGTCTCTGAGCCATACAGGAGGGCAGGTATTACTGCAGGTATTACCCGTAGACCATGAGCTTGGTGGCAGTTTTGAGGGCCTGGTCTTCAAACACACTTTTCCTCAGGGGGCTGAAGGTTGTACTGGCGCAATGGAGGCGGTGTTGGATCTCGTCATCAATGCTCTTGTTGATAGGAGGTTGGCGAGATATGAGAAGTGGTCCATGGTGTCCAGTGCCGCACCATGGATCTTGATGACTGTGGGGCAGCGCTGTGTGGTGAGGCCAGGCTGGTGGAGGACCTTTGTCTTACGAATGTTTAGCGTAAGGCCCATGTTTTCGTACTCAGTAAATATGTCGACTACGTCCTGAAGTTCAGCCTCTGTATGTGCGCAGATGCAGGCATCGTCCACGTACTGTAGCTCGACGACAGAGGTTGGGGTGGTCTTGGACCTGGCCTGGAGACGGCGCAAGTTGAACAGCTTCCCACTGGTTCTGTAGTTTAGTTCCACTCCAGCGGAGAGCTTGTTGGCTGTGAGGTGGAGCATGGTGGTGAGAAAGATTGAGAAGAGGGTTGGGGCGATGACACAGCCCTGTTTGACCCCAGTCCGGACGTGGATTGGGTCTGTGATGGATCCGTTGGTAAGGATCACGGCCTGCATGTCGTTGTGAAGCAGGCAGAGGATGGTGACAAACTTTTGGGGGCATCTGAAATGGAGGAGGACGCTCCATTGACCTTCGCGGTTGACAGTGTCAAAGGCCTTCGTAAGGTCGAAGAAGGCCATGTATAAGGGCTGGCGCTGCTCCCTGCATTTTTCCTGCAGCTGTCATGTTGCAAAAATATGTCCGTTGTGCCCTGTAGAGGCCGAAATCCGCACTGTGACTCCGGGAGGAGCTCCTTGGCCACAGGAAGAAGACGGTTGAAGAGGATTCTAGCGGCAACTTTCCCTGTGGCTGATAGCAGGGAGATTCCTCTGTAGTTGCTGCAGTCGGACTTACCCTCTTTTTTAAAGATGATCATGATTACTGCATTTCTGAGATCCCCGACATGCTCTCCTCCCTCCAGATGAGAAAGATGAGGTTGTCAGCAGTGCCTCTCTGCCATACTTCAGTGCCTCAGCAGGGATTCCATCCGCACCCGTAGCCTTATTGTTTTTCAGCCGTCTTATGGCTTTTTCTACCTCGTGCAATGTTGGGGTTTCACTGAGATGGTGGCGGGTAGCATGCTGCGGGATGGAGTTGAGAACACTCGAGTTAAAGGCAGAGTCTCGATTGAGGAGATCTTCGAAGTGCTCCTTCCAGCCAGCCCTGACTGCCTCGGTGTCCTTGGTGAGTGTTACCCCGTTCTTGGCCAGCAGTGGGGTGGGGTCTTGGATGTTTGGGCCGTAGGTGGCCTTGACTGTGGTGAAGAATCCTCGCACATAATGGCTGTCGGCCAGCTGCTGTATCTCCTGTGCTTTCTCCATCCACTATTTATTCTTTAGATCCCAGGATTTTTTGTTGGACCTCAGCTTTGAGCCGTCTGTAATGCTGCTTTGCTGCTCCCGAGTTGGGTTGTTATTTAAGGCTCAGAAATGCGCTGTGCTTGCGATCTATTAGCTCTTGGATCTCCTGATCATTTTCATCAAACCAGTCCTGGTGTTTCCTGGTTGAGTGACCGAGCGTCGGGGTCATCAAGGCACGCCAAGTTAGCTGTGAGGCGCTGGCTTAATAGGGCTCTCTTAGCTGGGTCCTTAAGTGCGCCGGAATTGACTTTTTTGCGGCACTGTTTCTGCTGCCCCCTCCACTTTGGGGCTATGTTGATGTCGATGATGGATTGGATTAGGCAGTGGTCCGTCCAGCAGTCGTCAGCTCCTGTCATGGCGAGGGTGATGTGCACATCCTTGTGATCCCTGGCTCAGACAATGACATAGTCGAGCAGGTGCCAGTGCTTGGAGCGAGGGTGTTGCCACGATGCCTGGTATTTGTCCCTCTGGTGGAGCAAGGTGATGGTGATGACAACCAGCTTGTTTTTAATGGCGAAGCCAACTCCATGGAGGCGGTGCTCTTCCTCTGATTTCCCTTTCCAGGAGAAGGTGTAACCTCCACCTTGTTCCTTGAGCTGGCCTTCCCCTGCCTGCTGGGTCTCGCTTAGGGCGGCGATGTCGATATCAAAGCGTCTAAGTTCCCAGGCAACTATGGCGGTGCGGCATTCCGGCCTGTCGCTGTTGGGGGTTGTCCATGAGGGTCCTGATGTTCCAGGTCCCGAACTTCATGTTAACGGAGTGGAAGATGCCTGTGCTTGAGTTCTTTTAACGTGGGGTGGTCGTTGCACACCGGCTACCACACGGGCTTAGCTGAGCGAGGTCTTGATCCAGTGGCAAGGGGTTCCAAGACGACTGGAGACCAGGCACTGCTGTAATAAGCCTAGTTGCCTACGGCAAGATGTTGGCCGCAGGCTCGGTGCTGGGTAGCGCCCTTGATGGTAGGTGGTCCGAGGCCTGGTTGGGGGCAGGCAATGGGAGGGTCAGTGACCCACCGGTGTTTAGGGTGTGAGGGTAGGCGGGGTCACAGCCATGGTACTCACCACATGTAGGAGGAGGAGAAGAGGCCAGGTCACCAGTGGGGAAGGAGAGCTACAGTCGTCGCTGAAGGGAAGGAGGGGAGGCCAGTCGCCGATGTAGGAGAGGGGGAGCCGGTCATCGTTGAGGAGGAGGTTGTCTGTCGCCACAGGCGGTCCAGCCATCATCGGGGAGGTCCAGACTGCCGTCGCTGGAGGTGTTCCGATCACCGCTGGATTGGGAGGGGGGTGGCGGTGGAGGCCCGATAGTCAGGTCCAGATCGAGGACGCTGCCTCCAAAGGTCGTCGGAGTCGCCGGAGGTTGTCGGAAGTCGTCTAGATACCTCAGAAGGCCCAGTTACCGTCGCCGATGGATGATATGGTGGGAGGTCTGAGGTAGGCCCGAATGGCCCGAATTCGTGGGACTCGCCGGAGGTCGTTGGAGGTCGCCGGAGGTCGTTGGAGGTCGTTGGTGGTCGCTGCTACGAGAGCCAATATGAGAGCCACAATCCCTGTCACAGGTGGGATAGATGGTCGTTGAAGGAACGAGTGGGTGGGACTGGTTTGCCGCACGCTCTTTCCGCTAATTGCTCTTGATTTCTGCATGCTCTCGGCGATGAGACTCGAGATGCTCAACGCCCTCCCGGATACACTTCCTCCACTTAGTGCGGTCTTTGGCCAGGGACTCCCAGGTGTCAGTGGGGTTACCGCACTTTATCAGGGAGGTTTGAGGGTGTCCTTGTAATGTTTCCTCTGCCCACCTTTGGCTCGTTTGCCCTGAAGGAGTTCCGAGTGGAGCACTTGCTTTGGGAATCTCGTGTCTGCCATGCAGACAATGTGGCCTGCCCAGCGGAGCTGATCGAGTGTGGTCAGTGCTTCAATGCTGGGGTATTGGCCTGGTCAAGGACACTAATGTTGGTGCATCTGTCCTCCCAGGGGATTTGTAGGATCTTGCGGAAACATCGTTGATGGTATTTCTCCAGCGACTTGAGGTGTCTGCGTTACATGGTCCATATCTCTGAGCCATACAGGAGGGCAGGTATTACTACAGCCCTGTAAACCATGAGCTTGGTGGCAGATTTGAGGGCCTGGTCTTCGAACACTCTTTTCCTCAGGCAGCTGAAGGCTGCATTGGCGCACTGGAGGCGGTGTTGAATCTCGTCATCAATGTCTGCTCTTGTTGTGCTCCCGAGGTGTGGGAAATGGGCCACGTTGTCCAGGGCCGCAACATGGATTTTGATGACTGGGGGGAAGTGCTGCGCGGCGAGGACAGACTGGTGGAGGATCTTTGTCTTACGGATGTTTAGAGTAAAGCCCATGCTTTCGTACGCCTCAATAAAGACATCGACTATGTCCTGGAGTTCAGCCTCTGTCTGTGCATAGATGCAGGCATCGTCCACGTACTGTAGCTCAACGACAGAGGTTGGGGTGGTCTTGGACCTGGCCTGGAGATGGCGAAGGTTGTCTCACTAGCCACCCCTCACACTCACCCTCATCCTTGTCCAATCATACCAACTAACAACACACAAGGGTTGGCAATTGGGTGTTATCGTTAATCTGATGTAAAGTTTCTGCTCGTGTTGTCAAACATTGAAATCTATATTTTCAACACTTTGCTTTCTTGGACAGATCGGTGTTGTGATATATTCACATTGCACAAGCACACACAGCTTCCTAACATAGCAGGCAGCTCTCTCGGAAGTCTCTAGAAATCTGCCAGTTCTGTTTATTATTAACCCTGCACTTGCAGTACAGAATACGTCCATATCCACAATGTGGAGCTACAAATATTACAAGCTTACAGACATTACACTTCTCCCTCCTTAATGAAGAAGCCATCATAACAAACATAGAAACATAGAAAATAGGTGCAGGAGCAGGCCATTCAGCCCTTCTAGCCTGCACCGCCATTCAATGAGTTCATGGCTGAACATGAAACTTCAGTACCCCCTTCCTGCTTTCTCGCCATACCCCTTGATCCCCCGAGTAGTAAGGACTTCATCTAACTCCCTTTTGAATATATTTAGTGAATTGGCCTCAACTACTTTCTGTGGTAGAGAATTCCACAGGTTCACCACTCTCTGGGTGAAGAAGTTTCTCCTCATCTTGGTCCTAAATGGCTTACCCCTTATCCTTAGACTGTGACCCCTGGTTCTGGACTTCCCCAACATTGGGAACATTCTTCCTGCATCTAACCTGTCTAAACCTGTCAGAATTTTAAACGTTTCTATGAGGTCCCCTCTCATTCTTCTGAACTCCAGTGAATACAAGCCCAGTTGATCCAGTCTTTCTTGATAGGTCAGTCCCACCATCCCAGGAATCAGTCTGGTGAATCTTCGCTGCACTCCCTCAATAGCAAGAATGTCCTTCCTCAGGTTAGGAGACCAAAACTGTACACAATACTCCAGGTGTGGCCTCCCCAAGGCCCTGTACAATTGTAGCAACACCTCCCTGCCCCTGTACTCAAATCCCCTTGCTATGAAGGCCAACATGCCATTTGCTTTCTTAACCGCCTGCTGTACCTGCATGCCAACCTTCAATGACTGATGTACCATGACACCCAGGTCTCGTTGCACCTTCCCTTTTCCTAATCTGTCACCATTCAGATAATAGTCTGTCTCTCTGTTTTTACCACCCAAGTGGATAACCTCACATTTATCCACATTATACTTCATCTGCCATGCATTTGCCCACTCACCTAACCTATCCAAGTCACTCTGCAGCCTCATAGCATCCTCCTCGCAGCTCACACTGCCACTCAACTTAGTGTCATCCGCAAATTTGGAGATACTACATTTAATCCCCTCGTCTAAATCATTAATGTACAATGTAAACAGCTGGGGCCCCAGCACAGAACCTTGTGGTACCCCATCATACATAACCTTCATGTTTATACATAAGACAGGATATAAACTTATTTTTTTTCCATATTTACAAATTTAACTTTACCATTTGTTTTCTGTTTCAAAGAGGATACCCTTGCTCTCGAACAGAACCTTCCAAACATGGTGTTGATTTCACACTCATTCGAGGCTCATCCTGAGGAACGTTTTCCTCCACGGAATTTCCTTGATTTTCATTTGAACTCACTCTAACTTCAGGCTTTTTGTTTTCCTGACTCGGACTCAGACTTTTATTCTGATTCTTTCCTGGATTTGTTTCCAGTACATTGGATTTAGGATTTGCTACTGGTGTATCAAAACTATCTGATGAGTCAGAGATAATTGAATCATTCCTACCTCCAACTCCTTCCATGTCTGTAGGTAAAATATGATCAATATGAACAAACCTAACCTGTCCATTATCAAACATCTTTACCAAATATGTGCGAGGACCACATATCTTCACCACTCTTCCAGGTAACCACTTTAACCATTTATGGTGATGGTTCTTCACTCTCACCTTCTGGTTTAATTTCACACTTCTCTCTTTTACTCTACCTTTATCATGATTCTCTTTCTGTCTTAGTTGTGTCTCTTCTACGGACTGTGCCAAATTTGGCTTTAATAACGAGAATCTGGTTCGAGGCTGTCATTTGAGAAACAATTCTGCTGGTGTTCCACCAGTCGTTGTATGAGGAGTATTTCGATATGTAATCAAAAAATTAACCAATTTGTGATCCAATGACAACTGTCGTTTCCTTGGATTTGGATCTAACATTTGCTTTATGAGGGCATGTTTTACAATTGTACAGTGCGCTCTGCTGCACCATTCGAAGCAGGATGGTATGGTGGAACCTTGGTAAGATTCACATTTTTGCTCGTGAATTGTGGAAATTCTTCTGAACGAAATTGTGGTCCATTATCCGAAACAATTTCTTCATGAAGAAAATAATTTTCGCAAAATGTCCAATGTTTTACTTGTTACTTTCCACATTGGAAACACCTCGGCCCACTTCGAATGGCTATCAATCACAATGAACAATTGTTGTCCTTCTAACTCAGCAAAATCAATATGTAGCCTTTGCCATACCCTGGGAGGCCATTTCCATGGCTGTAATGGTACTGATGGTGGTTGCTTGCTTACCGATTGACATGTCGTACACTGACTCACGATGGACTCTATATCTTTATCAAGACCTGGCCACCATAAATAACTGCGTGCAAAACTCTTGGTCAAGCACATTCCCAGGTGCTGGTCATGGAAGTCTCCTAATAATTTGGACCTAAATTTATTTGGTCTCTAACCATTCTTACACCCCACATGATACAATCTTTATCGACTGATAATTCATTCCTACGAATGAAGAATGGATGTGTATCTTTGTCTGTTACCTGGTTTGGCCATCCATTTGCAATATACTCATACACCTTTGACATCACTGGGTCACGTTTGGTTGCTCTACCAATCTCTTCAGCTGTGACTGGCAGTTCATCAATGTATGAAAAATAAAACACTTCTTCCCTATTGGGTGTAACTTGTGATGGGGAAGGCAATCAAAGACATTGAATCAGCATTACTGTGATCAGCTGATCGTCTGTATTCAATATCATATGTATATGCTGACAAAATCAAAGCCCATTTCTGCATTCGGGCTGCAGCTAATGTTGGAACTGGGGACTTTGGATGGAGGATTGCTGTTAGGGGCTTATGGTCTGTAACGATGGTAAACTTATGACCATACAAGTATGTGTGAAACTTCTTGACCCCAAAAATTAATGCCAAAGCTTCCCTTTCAATTTGCGCATAATTACTCTCACTGGCACTGAGAGTGTGTGAAGCAAAAGCAATTGGTCTCTCCTCCCCATTACTGAATACATGAGAGATCACTACCCCAACTCCATATGGAGAGGCATCACATGCTAGCTTAATCTCCTTAGATATGTCATCATGAACTAACATGGTGCGCTCTACCAATTTGCTTTTACACTCCTTGAATGCTGTATCGCATTCTTTTGACCACTTCCAATGGACCTGTTTTTTCAAAAGTTCATTCAGTGGATGTAATACTATAGCCAAATTTGGTAGGAACTTTCCATAATAGTTCAAAAGACCCAAGAATGAACGAAGTTTAGTGACATTCCTGGGAGTGGATGTATTTCTAATTGCATCCAATTTTTCCATGGTTGGATGTAAACCATCTTTGTCTACTCTGTACACTAAGTACTCGACTGAGTTTTTAAATAACTCACACTTATGAGCAGACACTCATACTCTGTGCTTCTCTAGCCGTTTGAGGACTTCATTCAATATGTTATTATGAATTTGCCTATTTGGTGCTGAAATGAGTATCTTGCTCCAAGGAGGTGTCACTGGATAGAGAGTTTACTGCAAACACTTCAAACTTCCATAAAGCTGAAAAGTGTATTCCAAATCCTGAAGGCTTCAGCTTCTAAGATTGGAAATTGAACAGCTGTGAAATGGTCGCTTTTATATCCCTTCTTCAGCTATCAACTAGTCAAACCAATCCAGAGTTGTTGAGAACCCGACCTGACGTGATCCCCGAGGGATCTGAACCTCGTAAAAAAACTTGGAAAATTATTTGGACCTTGTAAAATGCTGCTTAAATAGCTTTAAGCAACTTGTTAACTCGAACAATTGCCTGACACGTTGCTTAGTGCCGGCTCTGTAATCCGCAGCCAGAGCCGACACTTGGGAAATTCACAAGGAGGCGGATTCAGAGCGGACTTCCGCCCCGCTGTCAATCACAACCATTTTGACAGCCTCCAAACACGCACTTGCAGGGCTGGTAAAATTCTGGCCATTGAGTCATTTTGTGAAGATTCGGAGCGGTTAACTGAAAGCTTTGGTCAAAGACATGGGTTTTGAGAACATTTTTTTTTACAGACATTGAGGGGCTGAAATTCCCGTGTTGTGCGCCTCCGGGGAACTCTAATGGGGCGCAAAGGTTTTTTCGCCCAATCATCATCATCATCATAGGTAGTCCCTCAAGATCGAGGAATACTTGCTTCCACTCTAAAAATGAGTTCTCAGGTGATTGTACAGTCCAATATGGGAATTACAGTCTCTGTCACAGGCGGGGCAGACAGCAGTTGAAGAAAGGGTGGGTGGGGAGTCAGGTTTGCCGCACACTCCTTCCGCTGCCTACGCTTGAATTCTGCATGCTCTTGGTGATAAGACTCGAGGTGCTCAGCGCCCTCCTGGATGCTCTTCCTCAACTTAGGGCGGTCTTTGGTCAAGGACTCCCAGGTGTCAGTGAGGATGTTTCACTTTATCAGGGAGGTTTTGAGGGTGTCCTTGTAATGTTTCCTCTGCCCATCTGGGGCTCGCTTGTCGTGTAGGAGTTCCGAGTAGAGCGCTTGTTTTAGGAGTCTTGTATTGGGCTTGTGGACAAAGTGGCCCGCCCAACGGAGCTGGTCGAGTGTGGTCAGTGCTTCGATGCGGGGGATGTTGGCCTTTTCAAGAACACTGATGTTGGTGCGTCTATCCTCCCAGGGGATTTGCAGGATCTTGTGGAGACATCGTTGGGGCGCTATTGGCTTCTGTGAAATCGTGTGGGGTTAGCGGAAGCGCAAATCCATTAGCGCCCCGGGCCGCTGCACTGGTGATGATAACGCTGCAGAAATTGGCCAACACCCCGTGAGACCGCTGCAGACAATCCCCATGCCAGGCTCGTGGGTCACAAATCGGGTCACACACCCATTGCAGGCCAAAAGTTAAAGGGGAGGTGCACTGCGCCACTTATCAGTCGGGCCACTGTGCAACGTTTGTCGTGGGGTCTGGGCCACGATCGTGCAGCCTGGCATTCTGTTTCGTTGTCGGTCTGCGGCCATGGCACCGCTTAGCCCTGGTGGCCCAGTGGAGGCCATCATAAGGCCTGCAGAGTTCACAGCGTCCTTCCCCTTTAATGGAAGGGGAAGGATGTTAAAACGCACCCTGCCCTCATAGCGCCCCCCCCAATCCCATCCCGCAACACTTCCTGTGAGGGGTGGTTACTGCAATTTCACTTCTGGGGCGCGACTTCTGTGCCGGGCGCAGAATGTCCGGTCTTGGAGAGGTTACCGTCCCCAACTGGGGCCATAACCAATTTCGCCCCCTGAGGGTTTAAGGAGGAAGTTCCAGAGAGTCGGACCAGGATGGTTGAAGGCTGTGCTTTAGATGATGTACCAGAGGAAGGGAGGATGCACAGGAGGCCACAGTCAGATGACTAGAGGGCATGAGATGGGACATGAAGGTGGACGACATTACAGGGAACATTTGGCGTGAGGCAATTAATCTATAGATGAAGATAAGCGTTGGGGGAAATTTGGTAGCGCCAGGTGCTAATGGTTTCAAACTTTAAAAAATTCAGCGTTTGCACTCCAGGACGGAAGTGGGGCACTAAATCCGGGACTCCACTTCCTTCCTGGAGCGCAATGGGCAGCAGGTGGGGCAGTGAGTGGAGCTGCAGCGTTGAAAGGCTCCTTGCCTCTCTGAAAGGGAAGGGCCATCGCTGCAGGCTCTGCAAAGGAAAAAATAACTTGCCTTCTCCCCGATGGCAGCCGGGATCCAGCCCGGCACTCAGGCAGGGTGCCGCGCTGATCGATCTCAGAAGCAGGAACCCACGAAAAAACCTGCAAAAAGTGAAGGTAAGTTTTTCTTTACCTACCTCGGCTACCTCGCCCTTAAGCATCATCCCCGAAGCGGTCGGCCGCCCGATGCACGCCTGCTGCAGCTGCCGGTGTTTTCGCCCGGCGATGCTGCAGGAGGTGGAACGCAATTTCTGGTCCGGGGCGCTACCGGCCAAATATAGCGGGAGTCGCTGATTTGCGCCCCGTTTTCGCCCCTCCGTAGGCGCTACCGGGAGACGCAAAGGAGCCCAATTTCACACCAGAGGATTTCAAGTGTGATATATTAGTGAACAGCAAGCTACGGTAGCAAGGATAGGCTATGAGCAGGCAGCACTTAATGCAGGCCAAGAAGCAGGCAGCAGAGTTTTGAACAAGTTGGAGGGCGTGGTCACCAGAGGGGTGAGAAGTGAATTGAAAAGATTTGAATGCAATAAAGGCAAACATTTTGGTTTCAGTGGCAGTGGAGGTGTTTTGGGGGGGGGGGGGGAGTATGATGGCATTGAAAAAGTGGAAGCAAGTAGTGTTATAAGAACATTAGAACATAAGAAATAGGAACAGGAGTAGGCCAAAAGGGCACTCAAGCCCACTCCGCCATTCAATAAGATCATGACTGATCTGATCATGGACTCAGCTCCACTTGAAGATGGATAGGTTAAAGGGGTTTGAAGCTCAACTCTGCTTTGAACAGGGTGCTGAGGGAACATAAGGCCTGGTTCAGCCTCAGCGAACAACCAGGGAGAGGAAATAGAGTCAGTGGCAAGGGAATGGATTTGGTCGCTGTTCAGTGAATCCTGCTGGAAGAATGCCCATGTATGGACATCATGTGATAATAGAATTAGACGGTCCATATGCTCTCCTTGGTCGAGTAGTCTACCGACACTTGCCTCCCGGCTCACAGTTGAGGAATAGAGCTGACGGAGCTGCATCCCAGCATGCAGTTAGTGTCTTTAGAAGAGGAGGCAAAAAAGGAGAACATTAACGGAAAGAAAAAGCAGCCATTCGCTGACTGCTGCAGAGTTCCTGTAGGCTAGCAATTATACCACCAGCTGCAGTTCTGAGGTAATAAACTGTTATGTATGTGAACCTCATTTGCGTGTAAGACTTGCCACCAGAGGGCAGACCTGTGGGAGACCTATGGGTCACCTGTGTGCACCCTGGTGCAAGCAGGTATAAAAGGTAGGCCATCACGCTGCTGCCTCACTTTGGAGTTATATTAAAGAGTCCAAGGTCACAATGATTTAAATTTACAACACAGCCTCATGGAGTTATTCTAAACACAACAACTGGCGACGAGTTACAGACCACAAACTTTCACGCGGAATTGACTGCCGTTGGTATTCTTGTGAGATTTATTGAGGGTGATGATTGGGAAGCCTTAATTGAGCGCCTCGACCAGTACTTTGTGGCCAACGAATTGGACACGGCTGAAACAGAGATCAAGAGCTGGGCAATTCTCCTCACTGTATGTGGGTCATCGGTATATGGCCTCCTTAAGAACTGCTGGCACCGGCCGAACTAACGGACAAATCGTATACAGAGCTATGCACGCTGGCTAAGGAGCACCTCAAGCCCAAGGAAAGCATCCTGATGGCCAGGTATCGCTTTTACATGCACCAGAAAGTGGCGAGTTTCATCGCCGACCTTAGACGCCTTGCAGGGCAGTGCGACTTTGCAGGATCCTTGAGGAAATGTTGCGGGACTTTTTCGTGCTTGGAATTGGCCATGTGGGCATCCTTCACAAGCTGCTGGCTGCCAAATCCCTGGATCTGAGCAAGGCCATCATGATAGCCCAGACCTTCATATCCACGAGCGACAACACGAAGCAGATATCTTCACTGAATCAAGGCTCACTGGCAAGTACTGTGCTTAAAATAATGCTTTCAGCATGCAGGACTGTACGTGATAGGGCCCACACGACTGCAGAGGCCAGGCCCAGGGTGACTCAGTGGCCACTGGGGAGTGCGAATGTGCATCCATTAACGCCATGCTGGTGCTGCGGGAACAGTCACAGAGCCCATCAATGTCATTTCGAGCACTACGTGTGCAGGGGCAGTGGGACAATGGGGCACCTCCAGCGATTGTGCAAGCGACCTCGGACTTGCCACGTGGCAAAGACAGCAGAGAGCTACCAATCCAGCGCGGATCACACTGAATGAGCAGGAGAGGCAACTCTGCTGGAGAATGAGAAGGAAGTGTATGGGGTACACACCTTCACCACCAAAAGCCTTCCAATAACGTTAAAAGTCAAACTTAATGGTATTCCAGTCTCCATAGAATTGGACACTGGAGCAAGCCAATTGATAATGAGCCAGAAGGCCTTTGAGAAACTGTGGAGTAACAAGGCACAGAGGCCAAAACTGAGCCCGATTCACACTGCACTGTGCACTTACACCAAAGAACTCATACCTGTTATTGGCAGTGCGGCAGTGAAAATATCGTATTTACCACTGTGGATTGTACCAGGCGATGGCCCTACACTGTTCGGCAGTAGCTGGCTAGGCAAGATCCGGTGGAACTGGGACGACATCAAAGCATTCTCCTCAGCGAATGACGCCCTGTGTGCCCAGGTACTAAACAAATTCCCGGCGATATTTGAGCCAGGCATCGGCAACTTCACAGGCTCCAAAGTACAAATTCATCTTGTTCCTGGGGCACGGCCCGTTCATCACAAGGCCTGAGCAGTCCCATATATGATGCGAGAGAAAGTCGAAATCGAGCTGGACAGACTTCAATGAGAGGGAATCATATCGGCAGTCGAGTTCAACGAGTGGGCCAATCCAATCGTGCCGGTACTAAAGAGCGATGGGACGATCAGAATCTGCGGGGACTACAAGGTGACGATCAACCGAGTCTCGTTACAGGACCAGTACCCGCTACCCAAAGCGGAGGACTTATTCGCAATGCTAGCAGGGGGAAAGTCATTCACCAAGTTAGACCTAACCTCCGCTTACATGACGCAGGAACTGGCTGAACCGTCAAAGAAGTTGACGTGCATCAACACGCACAAAGGACTGTTCGTGTACCACAGATGCTCCTTTGGGATTCGCTCTGTGGCGGCCATCTTCCAGAGGAACATGGGGAGTCTGCTGAAATCGGTTCCATGTGCAGTGGTGTTCCAGGATGACATCTTGATCACTGGTCGAAACACCACCGAACACTTGCACAACCTGGAAGAGGTTCTGAAGCGAATGGACAGAGTGGGACTCAGTCTGAAATGCTCCAAGTTGTTTTCTTGGCGCCAGAGGTCGAGTTTCTGGGGAGAAAGATTGCGGCGGACGGCATCAGATCCACGGACTCCAAGATGGAGGCCATCAAGAATACACCCAGACCATAAAACGTGATGGAGCTGAGTTCGTTCCTGGGACTCCTCAACTACTTTGGTAGCTTTCTACCGGGGTTGAGCACTTTGCTGGAACACTTGCATTTGTTGCTACGCAAGGGTAACGACTGGGTTTGGGGTAAATTTCAAGAAACAGCCTTTAACAAGGCCAGAAACCTGCTATGCTCCAACAAATTACTTGTATTGTCTGACTCATGTAAATGTTTGGTACCAGAATGTGATGTGTCGTCATACAGGGTCGAGTGTGTGTTACAGCAAGCAAATGTATCAGGCAAACTGCAACCAGTTGCATACGCGTCCAGAAGTTTGTCCAAGGCTGAAGGAGCCTACAGTATGGTTGAGAAAGAAGCGCTGGCTTAGAAACATAGAAACATAGAAAATAGGTGCAGGAGCAGGCCATTCAGCCCTTCTAGCCTGCACCGCCATTCAATGAGTTCATGGCTGAACATGAAACTTCAGTACCCCCTTCCTGCTTTCTCGCCATAACCCTTGATCCCCCGAGTAGTAAGGACTTCATCTAACTCCCTTTTGAATATATTTAGTGAATTGGCCTCAACTACTTTCTGTGGTAGAGAATTCCACAGGTTCACCACTCTCTGGGTGAAGAAGTTTCTCCTCATCTCGGTCCTAAATGGCTTACCCCTTATCCTCAGACTGTGACCCCTGGTTCTGGACTTCCCCAACATTGGGAACATTCTTTCTGCATCTAACCTGTCTAAACCCGTCAGAATTTTAAACGTTTCTATGAGGTCCCCTCTCATTCTTCTGAACTCCAGTGAATACAAGCCCAATTGATCCAATCTTTCTTGATAGGTCAGTCCCGCCATCCCGGGAATCAGTCTGGTGAACCTTCGCTGCACTCCCTCAATAGCAAGAATGTCCTTCCTCAAGTTAGGAGACCAAAACTGTACACAATACTCCAGGTGTGGCCTCACCAAGGCCCTGTACAACTGTAGCAACACCTCCCTGCCCCTGTATTCAAATCCCCTCGCTATGAAGGCCAACATGCCATTTGCTTTCTTAACCGCCTGCTGTACCTGCATGCCAACCTTCAATGACTGATGTACCATGACACCCAGGTCTCGTTGCACCTTCCCTTTTCCTAATCTGTCACCATTCAGATAATAGTCTGTCTCTCTGTTTTTACCACCAAAGTGGATAACCTCACATTTATCCACATTATACTTCATCTGCCATGCATTTGCCCACTCACCTAACCTATCCAAGTCACTCTGCAGCCTAATAGCATCCTCCTCGCAGCTCACACTGCCACCCAACTTAGTATCATCCGCAAATTTGGAGATACTGCATTTAATCCCCTCGTCTAAATCATTAATGTACAATGTAAACAGCTGGGGCCCCAGCACAGAACCTTGCGGCACTCCACTAGTCACTGCCTGCCATTCTGAAAAGTACCCGTTTACTCCTACTCTTTGCTTCCTGTCTGACAACCAGTTCTCAATCCACGTCAGCACACTACCCCCAATCCCATGTGCTTTAACTTTGCACATTAATCTCTTGTGTGGGACCTTGTCGAAAGCCTTCTGAAAGTCCAAATATACCACATCAACTGGTTCTCCTTTGTCCACTTTACTGGAAACATCCTCAAAAAATTCCAGAAGATTTGTCAAGCATGATTTCCCTTTCACAAATCCATGCTGACTTGGACCTATCATGTCACCATTTTCCAGATGCACTGCTATGACATCCTTAATAATTGATTCCATCATTTTACCCACTACTGAGGTCAGGCTGACCGGTCTATAATTCCCTGTTTTCTCTCTCCCTCCTTTTTTAAAAAGTGGGGTTACATTGGCTACCCTCCACTCCATAGGAAGTCTATAGGGGGTTAAGAAAATGCACCAAAACTATTTGGTCTCCGGTTCGAGCTCAAAACTGACCACAAACTGCTCATATCGCTGCTCTCAGAAAGCAAAGATATCAACACCAATGCTTCATCCTGCATCCAAAGATGGGCGCTAACATTGTCTGTGTATGACTATGTAATCCGCCACAGACCAAGCACTGAGAACTGTGCTGATGCCCTCAGTCGGTTGCCATTACCCACCACCGGGGTAGAAATGGCACAACCTGCAGACTTGCTTCTGGTAATGGATGCCTTTGAGAGCAAGGGTCGCCCATCTCAGGTCCTGGACCAGCCAAGACCCCCTGTTATCGCTAGTAAAAAGCTATATCCTCAATGGGAGCTAGGGAAATGCAAGAGGAAATTAAACCTTTTCACCGACGCAGGGACGAACTGTCAGTCCAGTTGGATTGCCTCCTATGGGGGAATCGCGTGATTTTGTTCAAAAAGGGCAGGGAAACATTTATACGCGACCTACACAGTACCCACCCAGGCATTGTCATGATGTAGGCTATCGCCAGGTCAGATGTCTGGTGGCCCGGCATCGACTCCGAATTAGAGTCATGCGTACACCAATGCGACACTTGCTCATAGCTGAGCAATGCACCCAGGGAGGCCCCACTGAGTCTGTGGTCATGGCCCTCCAAACCATGGTCCAGAGTCCATGTAGACTTCGCTGGCCCCTTTCTAGGGAAGATGTTTCTAGTAGCAGTGGGCGCTTACTCAAAATGGATTGAATGTATAATAATATCATCATGTACATCCACTGCCACCATTGAAAGCCTCAGGGCCATGTTTGCCATCCATAGTTTGCAGTGACAATGGACCATTTTTCACCAGCTCGGAATTCAATGAATTCATGACCCGCAATGGTTTCAAGCATGTCAGGTCTGCCCCATTTAAACCTGCATCCAATGGTCAAGCAGAACGGGCAATCCAAACAATCAAGCAAAGCTTGAGACATGTAACGGACGGCTCCTTGCAGACCCGGCTATCTCGGGTCCAGCTCAACTACCGGATGCCCCCCCACTCGCTCACCGGGGTTCCTCCTGCAGAATTGTTAATGAAGAGAGCACTCAAAACCAGGCTCTCCTTAGTCCACCCGGATCTCAATGATCACGTAGAAACCCGGCGGCACCGGCATAATGTGTACCACGATCACACGGCGGCCTCGCGTGACATTGAGGTTAATGACCTGGTGTTTGTTCTAAATTATGGTCACGGTCCCAAGTGGATTGCTGGCACTGCCTTAGCCAGGGAGGGGAATAGAGTGTTTGTTGTAAAATTGTTGAATGGGCAAACCTGCAGAAAGCACCTGGATCAGACCAAACTGCGATTCATGGACTACCAAAAACAGTTTGAGGAAGATCCCACCATCTATGATCCACCAACCGGCAAGTGACCCCGCTGTCAACCACGAGAATGAAACCACTTTGCCCAACAGTCCGACCAGACCAGCCGAGCTGCCGTGCATCGATGACCCAACCAACCCACCCATGTCAGGGTGTCAACTCAGGCGATCGACCAGGGAACGCAGACCGCCAGATCACCTCAACCTGTAAATAACTTGTACTCAAGACTTTGGGGGGAAGTGATGTTATGTATGTGAACCTCACCTGTGTGTAAGACTTGCCACCAGAGGGCACACCCGTGGGAGACCTATGGATCACCTGTGCACCCTGGAGCAAGCAGGTATGAAAGGCAGGCCACCATGCTGCTGCCTCACTTTGGAGTTATATTAAAGAGACCAAGGTCACAATGGTTTAAGTTTACAATACAGCCTCGTGAAGTTAATCTAAACATAACATAAACGCTGTCGAGCCACTTTGATTCCTTGCCTCCCAGAACTCACAGCACTTTCAAGCTCTTTTCTTTTCCTTTATACGAGGCAGAGAACCTTATTGTAATTCATCAGGTCAGTTCTTGCAGATGCAGTCACCAGTTGTCAGAGAATTACAAAGAGTCTTACATTTAGTTCCCCAAAGGGATAGGAAGCCATTCTTGCCGACTGCAACTATCCCATGATTTAAGGTCGAAGCCTAAATTCGTAGGCCTCTTTCCCAAAGTACTGGCTTACAATGTATCATGTCTGGTACTTGCTGTCAGTCAGGTTGGAGCACCACAAATGTAATATTTATCCAATAGGCGCCTGAGCGACCCTTCTGTATATTCACTTGTCCTTTTACAACTTGAAGAGAGCCAGTGCATGGGACATACTCCCATGAAAATGTAACCCAGTCCTCTCAAATTGAAATGGTACTTAGAGCACAAAAGGCTATGATCTGCAACAGGGGTTAATATATTTGCCTTTTGATCAAATAGTCAGCCTTATTAACACCAACCGAATGCTAAGGACTTAAAATCCTTGTTTAGTACAAGATGTTCTTTGTGCTTTTATTTAAGTCAATTAAGTTTTATATCTGCCTGGAAGGGTATTTAGGTTATATAATGTTTTTCACTTCAAGAGCCTGGGCAAGAACTCAGTTCAGATTGAAAGTTTCGTAAACAGATTGAGTTGGACCTATCTCAACCCAGTTCCCAGTAGGGGCGAAGCCAAACCACAAAAATACCAGTAAATTGCAATAAATGACACTGAATTGGCAGTCGTGCTCTCAGAGATCTGAAGGATGGTTGCTGTGAGAAGCAGAAATGTCCCATAGGTGTGTTAGAAAGTGCTCTTCTGAAGCAGGGCTAGAGGGATTGGGGCACAGTCTCTTTACTCATTGTGGAAATAAAAATGGGGAGAGATGTAAAATGGGTTGCCGGTTCGCTATCACCCGTTTTTACACCAGTCAAAAACGACCCCAGTACATTACAACAGTGATTACATTTTCAAAATGACTTCATTGGTTATCATCATCATCATCATAGGCAGTCCCTCAGAATCGAGGAAGACTTGCTTCCACTCTTAGCATGAGTCCTTAGGTGGCTAAACAGTCCAATACGAGAGCCACAGTCTCGGTCACAGGTGGGATAGATAGTCATTGAGGGAAGGGATGGGTGGGACTGGTTTGCCGCACGCTCTTTCCACTGCCTGCGCTTGATTTCTGCATGCTCTCAGCGACGAGACTCGAGGTGCTCAGCGCCCTCCCGGATGCACTTCCTCCACTTAGAGCGGTCTTTGGCCAGGGACTCCCAGGTGTTAGTGGGGATGTTGCACTTTATCAGGGATGTTTTGAGGGTGTCCTTGTAACGTTTCCTCTGCCCATCTTTGGATCGCTTACCGTGAAGGAGTTCCGAGTAGAGCGCTTGCTTTGGGAGTCTTGTGTCAGGCATGCGAACAATGTGGCCTGCCCCGTGGAGCTGATCAAGTGTGGTCAGTGCTTCAATGCTGGGGATGTTGGCCTGGTCAAGGACGCTAATGTTGGTGCGTCTGTCCTCCCAGGGGATTTGTAGGATCTTGTGGAGACATCGATGGTGGTATTTCTCCAGCGACTTGAGGTGTCTACTGTACTGTACATTGGTTATAAAGTGCTTTGGCTTTCCCTGACGTCGCGAAAGGCGCTATCTAAATGCAAGTCTTTCTTTCCCCAGAATAAATACCGTAGCAGTGGCCTTAAAGGACTTTCCAGGTTAAGGGATCGAAATTTGTTTTCTAACGCCACCCGTTACCGCCGGAGAGGGATGGCTAACGGGCGGCTAAGTGCTTACCGTCGGCGGCGACCAGGTTCCTCGGCTGTCGGAAAACTTGGTTGGGCAGTGGGGGCAGCGGCAAGATGTACGTACCGCTGCGCGCACTGTCACCACCCACGCAGTGACGTCATCCTGCCTGCAGTGCCACCTTGCCGCCACGGCTGCGAGATTCGCTAAGTACGGTGGCCTTATCGTTCGTACAGCCTGTAAAAGGTGGGACATCGGCGATCCCGGGGCGATAGCGTCCAGGGATCAAGGTAAGTGGTTATGTTTTTTTAGCATTTATGTAGGAATGGGACCAATGGGGAAGTATGGGTGAGGGAAAGGGTTGGAAATTTAAAAAAAAACATTTTTTTCCCCCTCGCATGCTGGCAGCCTACTGTGGGGAAATTCAGTAGGCCTCCTAAGATACTGCTCCGTTGGCCCCCGAGGATGAGTGCAATGCCACTTTTAGCGTTGCTCTCTCATCTTTGGGCGGTAAAACTGAATTTTGCAGTTTGAGGTGGCACCTACCGCCTGGTGTTAAAATCAGCACTCAGCCGGTGGCACCGCCTCAGCGAGACTGAATTTCGATCCCTAAATGTAGCCCCATCTTAGTCAGCTGCAGATCAGTGGTAGCATTCTCTAAATCACAAAGGTTGTGGGTTCAAGTCCCACTCCAGAGACTTGAGTATTTAATCCAGACTGACACAATACTGAGAGAGTGCTGCAGAGGTGCCGCCATTCAGATGAGACTTTAAACCGAGGCTCCATCTGCCCCCTCTGGGTGTAAACGATCCCTTTCGAAGAAGAGCAGAGGAGTTCTCCCCACTGTCTTGGCCAATATTGATCCAACCTTCGTTAATACAGATCGGGCGGGAAAGTGGAGTTGAGGTCGATGATCAGCCATGATCTTATTGAATGGCGGAGCGGGCTCGAGGGGCCGTATGGCCTATTTTGTTCCTATTTCTTATGTTCTCATTGTGTGATCATTATTATATTGCTGTTTGTGGGAGCTTGCTGTGCATAAATTGGATGCTGTGTTTCCCAACATTACAGTAGTGACTGCAGTTCGAAAGCACTTCATTGGCTGTAAAGCGTTTTGAGAAGTTTTAAAAGCTATAGAGATGTAAGTCTTTCTTTTTTTCTAAATTTGATAAATGTGCTCCAGACTAACCTAGAGCAATGCCACCAGAGACCATATGAGAAAGAAAGAGAGAGATTATATAGTTTGTTGGCTGACAGATATGGCTTTTATTAACAAATGGTACGATGAGATAACTGAGCCTGAGGGAGACAGGCTGACATTCTGCTGCTGACGGACTGACATTTTACTACTGTCTGACATTAGCTGATCACCAGAAAATAATTATGCAAAGACAGCAGCTGCTGTTGAAAGCCCTGTTACTCAGAACTCACCTGCAGTCTGCAAGCCAGAACAGGAACACAGATACTTCAAGCTTTTCTTTCCCTTAGGGAAACACATTTAAGCAACTGTGTAACGTACATTAAATGTAAGGTAATCAATCACTCCCACCTTTTTTAATGGTGATATGAATGTGTATGGCTTTATGAGGGACCCAGGCCCTCCAGTCTCGCGGAGGTGCAAAGAGCAGTCTAAAATTCACCAGTCAAATGAAACAATGCAGAATTCTTTGCCTCAAGCTGTTAAATTCATTTTTAAAAGAAAGAAAGACCGATTTACATAGCACCTTTCATGACCAACGGATGTCTCAAAGCGCTTTACAACCAATAAAGTACTTTTGGAGTGTCGTCACTGTTGCAATGTAGGAAACGTGGCAGCCAAATTGCGCACAGCAAGCTCACACAAACAGCAATGTGATAATGACCAGATAAACTGTTTTTTATTGTTACGTTGATCAAGGGATGAATATTGGCCAGGACACCGGGCATAACTCCCCTGCTCTTTCTTTGAAATAGTGCCATGAGATCTTTTACGTCCACTTGAGAGAACCGACGGGGCCTCGGTTTAACGTCTCATCCGAAAGGCGGCACCTCCAACAGTGTAGCACTCCCTCAGCACTGCACTAGAGTGTCAGCTTAGATTTTTTTGTGCTTAAGTCCCTGGACTGGGGCTTGAACCCACAATCTGTTGAGTCAGAGGCGAGGGTGCTACCACTGAGCCATGGCTGGGGGAGTTACTTGCTTGAGAAAGAGGGATATTAAAAGAAGGCGTGGCATGAGCAGGAGAGTGCTCCAGGGAAGGAGAGACACTTGCAGAGACCTCTGGTTAGGAAATTATAGGCCACCAGCTCCTGATGTTCTATCCACTTAAATGAATGAACAGGAAACCAAGGGCTGCCAGCTCATCATTTCTCGCCCAGTTCTCCATGTGATCACTACTCCCAGTTGTGAGCGTCCAATCAGAGAATTAGCTTCTTAGTTCCCTCATCATTGCTAACAATGATGTGCCTTGAATTTGAGCGTGCCTGTGGTCTTACTGTAACTGCTGGGATGCATCTATTGGCCAGAATATTTGGACGGTGGGGGTGGGAAGATGGGGGGAGGAGGTGTGAGTTGTGATTGAGAGGCCGATGCCCAGATTTATATTTTCTGGTGGAATCTCGTGTCACTAAGGGTAGCGCTCACCCTCGCAGGAAACCCAAGAGGCAACCCAGCGAGTGCAGATGTCAAAAGGGACCAAAATGTCATTAAACCTTTAGGGGCCCAGCGCAAGTCCTAGGCTTGGATCCCCGTTTCTGCCGGCTAGGATGTGGCTATGCCTCCTGTCACTTGGTGCACTGGCTGACTTGGTAGATTCCAGGCCGGGGTCAAGGAGTCGTTTGGGCTGGGGGCGGGAGGGGGTGGGTGTCCTCCCTCTGGCCATGTCTTCCGTGATGTGCCGGAACATTTTTGGAGTGGATAGGAGCTTCCGCCAGAAACAACGCCCCTTGGAACCCTGGCCTATCTGGATTCTGGTCTAATTCACCAGCCTTCCATTACACTCCCACCCAGCTTGTGGTTAGAGTGCACTAGAAAGCTTGCGCTGGTTTTAAAGAGGGAAAATAAAGGTAGTACACTGGTTTACATGGCAAACCTTTCTTTTTACAAATACTGCTGCATATTTCCAGAAATTTTTTTAAATTCCAGTTTTCCAGTAATTTTTTTTAACAGGATGGTCCATTTTATACATCCATCCAGAAAAATCCTATACTCCTGCCATTACTACTATCTTGTTATTTCATAAATGAAACCGTATCACTGAGCCAATATGGTGCTGGATGTATTTCAGGCACCTTGGGACCCAGGACATAGCCCTGAAAACCGGCTGCTACGATGTCCAATTCTTGTCCCCAGTCTCTCCAGTCTTTCCTCACAATTCAGAGCCTTGGCACTAGGGATCATTTCATAGAAGCATAGAAAGATAAAGAAAGATGTGCATTTATACAGTGCCTTTCATGACCTCATGACATCCCAAGGCAATTTACAGCCAATTAAGTATCTTTTGAAATGTAGTCACTGTTGTATTGTAGGAAATGGGGCAGCCAATTTGCGCACAGCAAGGTCCCACAAACAGCAATGTGATTATGACCAGATAATCTGTTTTAATGGTATTGGTTGAGGGATAAATGTTTGCTAGGACACCGGGGAGAACTCCCCTGCTCTTCATAAAATGCCATGGGATCTTTTACGTCCACCTAAGAGGGAAAACATGGCTTTGGTTTAACATCTCATCTGAAAGACAGCATCTCCGGCAGTGCAGCACACCTTCAGATACAGCATAGAAGGAGGTGATTTGACCTGTTTTGGATCTGGATGAATGTTAAATAAGAGACAAGACAAATGAAGTAAAGAATAAAACACCGTTTACTGAGAGAAAAGAAATATAATAATACAGTTTACGAAGAAAAGAGAAGTATGATAAGATGCAACAACGCTCATCCCGTCGGGAACTCCGCAGTGATGGCTGGTCTGGAGCATTGGGGGTCCCGGCACCGCTCGCGAATCACGGTCCAAGGTGAAGTTCAAAGAGCTACGGGACAGTGCTGTACATTTATACTAGCAAACAAACATACTATTGAACAAAACATGGGTGCATGTGGCTTATGGCCCCAGGTGCTTGTCCACAAAGCATGAGATCTTGAGGCACCGACCATCTCATAACAAGCTGGTGTGCGTCCCAAGGTCGCTTCCCTCTCTCTCTATAGCAACAACATTCTACGGGACATGGGACAGAGACACACTGTAAATGACTAAATATCATAATTAACCCCATGTGATTAACCCTATACAATACAATCCACCCTTGATATTTAGATATTCTAAGTAATATAATCAAGTCGAAGGCGTAATGCATCAGTTACGTGTTGAGTATGCGCAAGCAACGCCCGCAATCTACACCAAAGAATACATACGAGCAGTAATATCAGTAAAAACGCGACGAGTAAAACAACGATAGGATGTATTAACATCTTCAAAGCGGCAGATGTTTTTGGGGACCATCCGTAAAAGATGTCCCACCAATGGTGAACCGTAAGGTCGGTGACCGTTGTCGCAACTCTGACCAAGGCGCCTTCACTGTAACTCATAGCAACTTGCAGAGTATGAAGAGTACGCCCTCGTTTGCTCAATTCGTCAGTGACCTTTTGATTATCTTTTAGAAATTGAGCTAAACGAGTTAGGTCTACAGTGGGAGGAAGGTTAGTAATACCTAGGATGGTGCGATGGCGCACAACATTTTTCCATCGTCCCAATCGATATGACCTTTTAGAATGGTCATATATGGTATACACATCTTTAAAGCAAGCACTTAGATGAGGATCTTTACGGGCACCATCAAGATAAATGGGCTAGACACTAGTAACGCAAAACATGATTCTGTCCGATTTCATGTAAAATTGTATCATTGTATGATACAAGTGTCCAAATACATGTTCCCGCTGTATGCTGCAGGGAGCATGGTTCAAACACAGGTGTGTGCAAAGGACACACCATACCGAAAGGCCATATTTGACAATCTTGAGCTTGAGTTCTATTGTTAGCATCAATCCATCCACCCTTGAACTTGGGTACCCACAGATTTTGGCCATACAGGTGGGATAGCACTATAAACTGGCACCAAATGTTGTTTTTTGTGATATTGACTATTCTCATAGTAAAGTTACACCCCTGGTCATCACAATGTGTATGTTGCATATCCGGTTTTACCCCTAGATTTCTATTGCCGAAGTGGAATATTTTGCTCCAACTATTTGCATGCCCTGGCATGGCAATATGTTCTAATTCGGCCCTTAATAGTTGCCGGGTTACTTCTGCAAACATGCATTGAGTGTGATGACCTAATTCTTGTTGTCGCCCAGTGACACTCCCTATCTCTTGCGTAGTTTTATCTATGTGTTCCCATCGCATTACGTCCGACAGCCAACTATAAAACATCTGTCCTGTGAGACCTCTGTCCCATGCATTTCGCAATCGAATTGCATCCCCAGTGAGTCTCCCTACTTTTTGTATTTTGTTTTGTAAGGTCTCGATATCCATAGAGTTTAATGCTCCTATTCCTGTTCCTATGCCTCCTAATATTGTGGCTAATATATCACGCCTTTGTCTCACTAACGTTTTCAGATTAGCTTTAATTGTTACATTACAAGTATCAGACGGCTTGTCCGCATACTGGACTTGTAGTGTGAGATTTAATATGGGTGGGGATGTAAGCACAGGTGTGCATGTAGAGTATAGTCGTTGCAAATGATCCATGGGGCTCTTAGAATGCTTAACTACACGCATTGACCAAAAGTGGCCCATAATCCCCCTACCAGTGATTACGGAGGCATTTGTACATCCATACCATAGAGACGCATTTAACTTAATTTCGTCTGACATATGTAATTACTTGACGTAACGCTGCGGGCCCAACTCCTTAACCACGTGACGTCGTGCAATAACGACACATTGGGGTACACATTGCATATCATTGTCATATCTTTTTGTCACTTGATTGATAACGTGATGCTGGCCCCCGTGCTTACTGTTAATAGCACCTGTCCTGGGCCTCCCCAGTACCCGCATGCGTCACAAGTGACGCTCCAGTGTCCTATAGTGCAGGCTTGCCCGGAAGGACAGGTTAAATTGTCTTGTGCATGATCAGTGTTAGCTAACCACCACCCTATATGGCCATCCCATGCTGTGTTTGAGGATGGAAGTAGCACAGTCACAGATAACGAGACACAGAGACTGGCCAGCATGAGTTGGTAAGTCGCCATTTTGGGCAGAATTCCTGTGGGAGGAAACATAATATATTAATTCAGCCCCGTTTAGTCAATTTACCCTTGTCAACACAGAGAGGAATATCTTGACCAGTCAGGAGCACCCAATAAGTGTTTCCTTCTCCTTTCGCTAAGATTTCCCCTGCTTGTAAGGGTTTCTGGGGGTACTGCACCCACACTTTTCCGCCTTCACAAACTGTGTCCTGAGTCTGATTTTCTTTTTCAATAGTAGGGACACTAACTTTGCCTAACATGTGGCTTATGGGAGTTCCCCCCCGTAATGGTGGGTGATTCAAATTGCGCACTGCTTGTGGTAAGACCTTTAATCACCCTTGCAATGTGTTAGTGGGAGTTAATATTTTAATCTGTTGCTTAAGTAGTCCATTCATGTGTTCTATTAACCCTGCAGCTTGCGGATAGTAAGGTATGTGAAACATCCAATAGATCCCGTTGTCTACCGCCCACTGTTGCACTGTTTGACCTGTGAAGTGCGACCCATTATCGGACTGTACTTCTGCTAGCTCACCGTAGTATGTGATTATATTCTCCAGTCCTTTAATCGTACTTTGTTGATTCGCTTTAGTCACTGGATAAGCTATCAAAAGTCCAGAATAGGTATCAACAGCAGAGAGCAAATATTGGAACCGTTGTTGCAATGGTAAAGGTCCTACATAATCAACTTGCCATATTTGTGCTGGTTGAGTCCTTCTCTTAATATGGGCACAGGGTTGTCGTTGTAGGGGAAAATGCTTCACCTTTTGACAAATTTCACAGGTGTTATGATCGTAGTCAAATGTAACCCCCTATTTCATGCCCATTGCATCATACCCTGAATACCCAAATGTCCAGATTTGTGATGGGCCCACTTGCCTATGCCATATTCTTCCTCTTCTGCCTCTTTGACAGCCCGTACCTGGGCTATATTATCAACGGTGTTATTGTATTCAGAGGTCTTTGAAGTGTTTTTCATGTGAGCATCCACATGCTATACAGTTATTTTCATCTTCTGGGCTTTGGACCATATTTGTTCCCATAGGTGCTTTCCCCACAAGTCTTTCCCAGTTATTTGCCAGTTATGTTTATGCCAGTTTCACATCCAGCTCGCCATGCCATTGGCTACTACCCATGAGTCAGTATATATGTGTACTTGTTGCTGTTCCTCGTCTAACGCAAGGACTATAGTTGCTAGTTCTGTTCGCTGGCTGGAGCCTCCCACGCCCTCATCATGCACAATTGTCTGGGTTTTTGGATTGAAAGCAACGGCTCACCAACGCTGAAGGCCGTTTCGCCAGACCGCTGAGCCATCTGTGAACCAGGCATGGCTACATTCTTCAGGTGTTTACTGTTCAAAAGACACACCCCAGGAGATCGGTGACTCTTGGGTTAAACTGACAGACGACTGCCTAAGTTCACTCTCAGCTGTTTGTGGGTATTCAGCCACATGCTCATGTAATCGGGTGATTCCTTCTTTTCCTTTACTTGCTCTGTCTTCAATATACCATTTCCAGTGCACTATGGAGCTTTGCTGCGCTCGCCCGACCTTGTGTGTCTCATTTTCTGAGAGAACCCAGGATAATATGGGTAGGTCTTGATACGTCCTTACTACACAGTATAAATGCACAAGAGGCCCATGCTTGAGAGAAGGTCAGTCTGTGACCTGTCCTTTATTCCTTAGCACTCAAGTGATGAAGGTGGGTGGAGCTTCCCCTTTTATACCTGAAGGTCCAGGTTAGGAGTGTCTCCCACCTTGTGGTCAGTGTTCTCACGGTGTACAACTTAGGTCAGTTTATACATGGTTTACAATGCTGGTTGAATACATGACATCACCTCCCCCCCCAAAGTCTTATTGGGATCACAGGTTGAGTCTCTCTGGTGGTTTACGTTCCCTTGTAGAGCGCCTGAGTTGGGGCTCCGGTTGTTGGGCGCTGGCCTGAGTGTCTGCTGTTTGCAGTGCCTCAGGCCTGTCCGGACTGCCCACAGTGACTGGGCTCTCCTCCCTTTGGTTCCAGTGTTCGGTCACCTGTGGTGGAGTGAACTCTATATCGTGTTCTTTCTCTGCTTCTTCTTTGGGGTTGCTGAACCTCCTTTTTGTTTGATCCACATGTTTGCGGCAGATTTGTCCATTGGTAAGTTTAACTACCAGAATCCTATTTCCCTCTTTGGCAACCACAGTGCCTGCGAGCCATTTGGGCCCTGCAGCGTGGTTGAGGACAAAAACAGGATCATTTACATCAATACATCGCGCCCTCTGGTTGAATACATGACAGGTCTGGTCTTAAACTGACTTTGTCGTTCCCTGTCTGTCCTTCTGTTTCTGTTAGGGCCCAATAACATGCTAATAATTGTTTCACAAATGGAGTGTAACGATTAGCAGCATCTGTCAATTTTCTAGACCAGAACCCTAATGGTATACGGGTGCCATGTTGAACCTGCCACAAACCACAAACTCCACACTATCATTGGTAACGGATACCCGTAGCTCAAAGGGCTGTCCAGGCATTCGTGGGGCTAGGGGTAAAGCTTGAGCTACGGCTTCTTTGGCTGCATCAAAAGCCACCTGTTGTTCCTTTCCCCACTCGAAGTGGGCCTTTTTTCGTGTTACGGCATACAGTGGTTTTAATAGCATCGTGAGGTGAGGTATGTGTCTCCTCCAGTAACCCAATAGTCCCACGAACCGTTGTGTCTCAGTTTCATTCTTGGGGTGGCCATTTCTTGAATTTTATTCTTCACAGGCTCGGTTATGATGCACTCACCCTGAGACCATTGGATACCCAGAAACTGGACAGTCTGGCTAGGGCCCTGCACCTTCTTCGGATTTATCTCCCAGCCCCTGTCTCGCATGTGTTGGACTAAAGTAGCTAGGGCTTCTGACACTACTGCCTCAGTGGGACCCCTTATTAGTACATCATCGATGTAGTGTGCCAGTGAGACGTTAGGAGCCAACATGCACATGTCCAGGTCCCGGGCCACCAATCCGTGGCATAGGGTAGGGCGATGTAGGTAACCCTGAGATAGGTGTTTAAACGTGTATTGCCTCCCTTCCCAAGTGAATGCAAATTGGTCCTGGGATTCTTCTGCTATTGGAATGGAGAAAAAGGCATTGGCCAGATCAATTACCGCATACCACTCCGCACCTTCTTCAGATAGCCGCTCCGTTATAGTTACTACATCTGGGACAGCGGTTGCCAGGGGAGGGGCAAATTTGTTCAGTTGTCGGTAGTCCACAGTCATCCTCCAACTTTCGTCGGGTTTCTGCACAGGCCAAACAGGACTATTGTAGGGGGACACCGCATGCCTCCAAGAGCCCTTGTATGGTTTCCCCTATTTCTTTGTGTCCCCCAGGTACTCGGTACTTTTTCATAGTCACTATACGCGATGGCCGTGGTATTACCACTGGTTCCCACTTTGCTTCCCCTGCAATCACAGTGATCGCCCGTATCCCGAATGAGAATCGCCCGAACGAGGTATTGTGTGTGGTTCCCTTTAAAAGGTCCATCCAATAATATGTTCCTTTACTGCCGATATTAAGACCATTACCCAGCGCGGAGGCCCATTTCCCAAAGCCATTCTGATCGTTGTTCGGACAGCGGGCTTTTCTGCCCTTCCGAACCCATTAATCATCATACGGGTTCCTGTGTATTTCCTAGGACTTCCATGGATAATAGTAACTTTTGCCCCTGTGTCTAGTAAAGCAACATCTCTTTGTATGTTCCCCCCCGCGCCAATATATCGTAATCAGAATGTGTGGCCTCAGATCCCCAGGAGCTTGGGTTGATGTGGTTCTAACGGGGAGTACTCCCGGATCCCGGCCACACCCCGAGTTGAGGGGATTACTAGCCTTCCACAGCTCTTCTACGTTGGGGTATAGGCTAGCGGGAGGTGGTTTCTCCACATCTGCAGACTTACTGCTATCCGACTTAATCTTCCTTACCTCCCTCCTCTCACTCTTCCCTGTTCCCAGGACGCAGTCTTGCTTCCACATAGGATACATCGCTCCTGTTGGGATTCCATCAATTTTTTCTTTGGGGACCCCTGCCTTCAGTAAAGCTGCAAACATTTCCCTCCGTGTAATTCTTTTTTTTTGTCTTTCCTGACCCTGTACTTTCCCAGAGGTCGAACCTTGTCGCTGGTCCCGATCCCCCTCTACATTAGCCGTTTTCGACTCTCGCACACTATCTTCTGCATCCTCTAACTGTCCTAACAATAGGCAAGCGTGCCCCACCCGCTGCCCTTGGGTTGGTCCCAATAATGCGAGTAGCGCACCCCTCATCATAGGAGGGCCACTCTTCATCAGCCTGCTCCGCATTCCTGCCGTAAAGAGCTCCTGATCTGGCCCCTCATATGGTTGGTGATATATTCCTCCCTGTGTTGCCATGTTGCGCAACTGTATCACACCCTCCGCCATAGTATTCCAAGGTTTTACCTCACCTTCCCAATCAACGGCAGAGGGATATTTTTGCCGGACCCCTGTAGTAACCATGTCCCATAGCGAACTTGTGACCTGGACATTCCGTAGCACTGCTGTGATATGGTGGTCCGTAATCATAGTCCCCATTTTTGTTAACTCTTCGGGGTTAAGTATTACGCCTGATGCTCCCTGGTCCCAAATCCGGGTTAGCCATTCTGACAATGATTCCCCGGGTTTTTGGCGAAATCGAGACCCTATTTCTTGTAACTCACTAGTGGTGAAGTCACGCACCCCTCTAGTGGTTACCGGCTGTTCCCCATCTTGCTGTTTTGTCTTATTTGTCATAAGGGGTCTAGCTTTCGTGCTCGGAGCGTATGGGGTGGGTTTTTAGTTTCCTCCCGTTTCCCCACCCCACCCCTCTCCATCTATCCACTCATATTCTGAGTCAGAGGAGTACCAGATGTCTCCATCCCAACGAGCCGGATCCCAAGTGGATCCAGCTACCAATGCACGTACCTTTGACCCATCTATCTGTCATTTCAGTCGGTCTGGCTTTTTAAAAATGTTGTACTGTCACCAGACGGCATATTAAAGTTTCTGATTGTTCATTGACCTTGCCCGCCCACTCTTGTGCAGTGCAGACTGCTTCAGTCAGGATCGAGTTTTGACTTTCCAAAACCTTAACAGCTGTTTTTAACTATAAGTCTTCTGCCTCACTTTCCTTAAGTTATTTACTCATCGCCCTTAATGCTGTCAACAAAATCCATCCCATTTGTGGGGATTATTTTTCTCCTGTGTGAAGCCCACTTCCTCCAGGAGAGACAGTCCCGTGTGGGGTACGGCTCTATCTTTGCTCTGTTCCAATAACTGCATATCCCAATGTTGTGGGGGTCCAAACCTGGCTAGCACATTGGCAAGAGAGCCAAAACCCTCATCCCTCGTGCTCCACCCTGGTATTCTATACTTCTCTCCCGCAGGAGGAGACTGCTTCTTGTCTTTTCTCTTAAACATTTTACCAGATCCTGTTCGTGACGCCAAAATGTTTTGGATCGATAATAATAGACCCAGGTTCGGGATCTGGATGAATGTTAAATAAGAGACAAGACAAATGAAGTAAAGATAAAACACCGTTTACTGAGAGAAAAGAAACATAATAATACAGTTTACGAAGAAAAGAGAAGTATGATAAGATGCAACAAAGCTCACAGCCTTCAGCCCGTCGGGAACTCCACAATGATGACTGGTCAGGAGCCTTGGGGGTCCCGGCACCGCTCGCGAATCACGGTCCAAGGTGAAGTTCAAAGAGCTACTGGACAGTCTGTTCCTTTATACTATTGAACAAACATGGGTGCATGTGGCTTATGGCAAACTCCTAATCTGTAAGGCCCCAGCTGTTCTTCCACAAAGCATGAGATCTCGAGGCACCAACCATCCCACAAACAAGCTTTTTTTTTTTTTTCTCTCTCTCTCTCTCTCTCTCTCTCACATATCAACAACGGAGCAGAAACACACTGTAAATGTCAAAATATCATAATTAACCCTGTACAATGCATGTAAAACTATAGCAGCCTTGGTCCTTCATTCGTAACTCCAGAGTGAGGCACAAGCATGGTGAGCAGCCTTTTATACTGGGCCCTGCACACCTATGCAGGTGACCCTCAGGTCTCCCACCACAGTGCCCTCTGATGGACAGCCTCTGCCACAGGGGCAGGAAACCCTGGTCTCCACCAGTTGCACCCTCTAGTGGTGCCAGCATAGTATATATGCAGTGTGAACTTTATTGATAGTACATCAGGTAACAAGTCTCCATCTTATGCAATTATACAGAGTATATCTATAGTCTGCATATATAACAATAGCCAGTCCCTCGAACCAACCTACCCTTAGTCATGAGAGGACTCCGCTGTCATAGATAAATTTGGACTTTCATTCCCTGACATGGTCATTGCCACTTCCATCAGATCGGCTACCCAGCCCCCAGTCATAACAGACTCAGAATGCTCGCCCAAGGGTGGAGTTGAACTGAGATGATCTACTTGGGAGCGGAAAGCCCCGGGCCATCTCAATTTGTAAAAAGACAGTTAGTAATATTTTAAAGGGGGATATTGTCATGTATGTATGCTTGGGGTTACTAGCCACCAGGTGGCGCCACTGTCGGAGGTCATTGGGCTATACGCAAATCTGTGCCAGCCCAGGTATAAAAGGCAAGTCATCATGTAATGTAATCAGTTTGAGCCCGAACAATGCAGGGCCAGGTTTGTACCGGTGTTAATTTACAGTATTCAGTCTATCGACTTATTACTTACATAACATCTACTGTATATGGTCCATGTCTCTGAGCCATACAGGAGGGCGGGTATTACTACAGCCGTGTAGACCAAGAGCTTGGTGGCAGATTTGAGAGCCTGGTCTTCGAACACTGTTTTCCTCAGGCGGACGAAGGCTGCACTGGTTCACTGGAGGCGGTGTTGAATCTCGTCATCAATGTCTGCTCTGTTCGACAGTGCCCGGTGAGCTAGATTAGCATCCGACCAAGCATTCGGGCCCCCAGCGGTATTCAGGACTGTCCAACGGCGACCAGGCTTTCGGGCCCCCAGTAGCGCTCAAACCTCTCCAGATCATAACAAATTGCCATGTAAAAACATTTCTCCTCCTCTCGCCCCTGGTTCTTTTGCCAAATACCTTTAATCTCATTCAACTGGAAGGCAAGATGGCTTATCTCAACCCTACTACCATGGGAAGACATACATTACCATGAGGTTTATACTCTAGCATCTTGGCCCCTTATGTGGCTCAGTGTCACATTTTGTTTGATTAGAAACATAGAAACATAGAATTAGGTGCAGGAGTAGGCCATTCGGCCCTTTGAGCCTGCACCACCATTCAATAAGATCATGGCTGATCATTCACCCTCAGTAACCCCTTCCTGCTTTCTCTCCCTACCCCTTGATCCCTTTAGCCGTAAGGGCCATATCTAACTCCTTCTTGAATATATCCAACGAACTGGCCATAACAAATTTCTGCGGTAGAGAATTTCACAGGTTAACTTCTGAGTGAAGAAGTTTCTCCTCATCTTGGTCTTAACTGGCTTACTCTTTATCCTTAGACTGTGACCTCTGGTTCTGGACTTCCCCAGCATCAGGAACATTCTTCCTGCCTCTAATCTGTCCAATCCCGTCAGAATTGTATATGTTTCTATGAGATCCGCTATCATTCTTGTAAACTCCAGTGAATACAAACCCAGTTGATCCAGTGTCACCTCATATGTTAATCCTGCCATCCCTGGAATCAGTCTGGTGAACCTTCACTGCACTCCCTCAATAGCAAAAATGTCCTTCCTCAGTTTAGGAGACCAAAACTGAACACAATATTCCAGGTGTGGCCTCACGAAGGCCCTGTACAACTGCAGTAAGACTTCTCTGCTCCTATACTCAAATCCTCTAGCTATGAAGGCCAACATGCCATTTGCCTTCTTCACCGTCTGCTGTATCTGCTTGCCAACTTTCAATGACTGACACCCAGGTCTTGTTGCACCTCCCCTTTTCCTAATCTGTCACCATTCGGATAATATTCTATCTTCCTGTTTTTGCCACCAAAGTGGATAACCTTACATTTATCTACATTATACTGAATCTGCCATGCATTTGCCCACTCACCTAACCTGTCCAATCACCCTGCAGCCTCTTAGCATCCTCCTCACAGCTCACACCGCCACCCAGCTTAGTGTCATCTGCAAACTTCCTTCATCTAAATCATTAATGTATATTGTAAATAACTGGGGTCCCAGCACTGAACCCTGTGGCACCCCACTAGTCACTGCCTGCCATTCTGAAAAGGGCCCATTTATTCCAATTCTCTGCTTCCTGTCTGCTATATATTTCTCTATCCACATCAATATATTACCCCCAATACCATGTGCTTTGACTTTGCACACTAATTTCTTGTCAAAAGCCTTTTGAAAGTCCAAATACAACACATCCACTGGTTCTCCCTTGTCCACTCTACTAGTTACATCCTCAAAAAATTCTTGAAGATTGGTCAAGCATGATTTCCCTTTCATAAATCCATGCTGACTTCGACCAATCCTGTCACTGCTTTCCAAATGCTCTGCTGTTTCATCTTTAATAATTGATTCCAACATTTTCCCCACCACCGATGTCAAGCTAACCGGTCTATAATTACCTGTTTTCTCTCTCCCTCCTTTTTTAAAAAGTGGTGTTACATTAGCTACCCTCCAGTCCATAGGAACTGATCCAAAGTCAATAGAATATTAGAAAATGATCACCACTATTTCTCTGGCCACTTCCTTAATTACTCTGGGATGCAGCCTATCAGACCCTGGGGATTTATTGGCCTTCAATCCCATCAATTTCCCTAACACAATTTCCTGACTAATAAGGATTCCCTTCAGTTCCTCCTTCTCGCTAGACCCTCAGACCCCTAGTATTTCCGGAAGATTATTTGTGTCTTCCTTAGTGAAGACAGAACCAAAGTATTTGTTCAATTGGTCTGCCATTTCTTTGTTCCCCATTATAAATTCACCTGATTCTGATTGCAAGGGACCTACATTTGTCTTCACTAACCTTTTTCTCTTCATATATCTATAGAAGCTTTTACAGTCAGTGTTTATATTCCCTGCAAGCTTCCTCTCATACTCTATTTCCCCCCTCCTAATTAAACCATTTGTCCTCTTCTGCTGAATTCTAAATTTCTCCCAATCCTCAGGTTTGCTGCTTTTTTTGGCCAATTTATATGCCCCTTTCTTGGATTTAACACTGTCCCTAATTTCCCTTGTTAGCCACGGTTGAGCCACCTTCCCCATTTTATTTTTACTTCAGACAGGGATGTCCAATTGTTGAAGTTCTTCCATGTGATCTATAAATGTCTGCCATTGCCTACCCACCGTCAACCCTTTAAGTATAATTTGCCAGTCTATCCTAGCCAATTCATGTCTCATACCATTGACGTTACCTTTCCTTAAGTTCAGGACCCTAGTCCCTGAAGTAACTGTCACTCTCCACCTTAATAAAGAATTCTACCATATCATGTTCACTCTTCCCCAAGGGGCCTCGCACAACAAGATTGCTAATTAGTGTCTCTCATTGCACAACAGCCAGTCTAGGATGGCCAGCTCTCTAGTTGGTTCCTCGGCATATTGGTTTAGAAAACCATCCCTAATACACTCCAGGAAATCCTCCTCCACCGTATTGTTACCAGTTTGATTAGCCCAATCTATATGTAGATTAAAGTTGCCCATGATAACTGCTGTACCTTTATTGCACGCACCCCTAATTTCTTGTTTGATGCCATCCCCAACATCACTACTACTGTTTGGTGGTCTGTACACAACTCCCACTCGTGTTTTCTGCCCTTTGGTATTTCGCAGCTCTACCCATACTGATTCCACATCATCCAAGTTAATGTCCTTCCTTACTATTGCGTTACTTTCCTTTTTAACCAGCAATGCTACCCCACCTCCTTTTCCTTTCTGTATATCCTTCCTGAATGTTGAATACCCCTGGATGTTGAGTTTCCAGCCTTGATCACCCTTTAGCCATGTCTCCGTAATCCCAATATTTGTTAATAGTTGCCTGCACAGTTAATTCGTCCACCTTATTATAAATGCTCCTTGCATTGAGACACAGAGCCTTCAGGCTTGTCTTTTTAACACTCTTTTTAACACTCTTTGTCCCTTTAGAATTATGCTGTAATGTGGCCCATTTTGATTTTTGCCTTGGATTTCTCTGCCCTCCACTTTTACTATTCTCCTTTTTATCTTTTGCTTCTGCCCCCATTTTACTTCCCTCTGTCTCCCTGCATAGATTCCCATCCCCCTGCCATATTAGTTTAACCCCTCTCCAACAGCACTAGCAAACACTCCCCCTCGGACATTGGTTCCGGTCCTGCCCAGGTGCAGACCGTCCATTTTGTACTGGTCCCACCTCCTCCAGAACCGGTTCCAATGTCCCAGGAATTTGAATCCCTCCCTTCTGCACCACTCCTCAAGCCACGTATTCATCTTAACTATCTTGCTATTTCTACTCTGACTAGCATGTGGCATTACTACTTTGGTCCTACTTTTTTAATTTAACTCCTATCTCTCTAAATTCAGCTTGTAGGACCTCATCCCATTTTTTTACCTATGTTGTTGGTACCTATATGCACACGACAACTGGCTGTTCACTCTTCCCCCTCCAGAATGCCCTGCAGCTGCTCCGAGAGATCCTTTACCCTTGCACCAGGGAGGCAACATACAATCCTGGAGTATTGGTTGCGACCACAGAAACGCCACATAGCACAGGAGGAGTATGTCATGGATCTGGGCTCTCCTGCCATGACTTAACCCTTAAATTAATTTAGTTTGGCAACAATGTCAAATTAAGGTTTCTCACTGATAAGGAAAAGAAAAAGAAAAACTACTCACCAATCACCAGCCAATCACTTACCCCCTTGGCTGTGACGTCACACTTCGATTTCTTTTTACCATCTTTTTTGCCTTGTCTCCCTGCTGCAGCTGCACCAGCTGGCTCCTCCTCAACGCTACTACTCCTCCGACTGCTGGGCTTTTTATGGGCCTCCCCTCGACTCACCGCTCCTCCTCGATGATCCTGTGAAGTGCCCTGGGACATTTTTACTCTATTAAAGACTATATAAATGCGAGTTGTTGTTGTTATTGACCGAAACTGGGCACAGTACTCACGGTGCACTCTGACCTGAGCATTGTTCATATTGGTTACAGCTTACTCTGGCTTCCACTCTACTGCTTCGGTTATGTAGTTCAACAGTTGATTGGCTTTGTTGATTGCTGGCCCGTATTGGTTGGGCATGCTGAGCGTTGAATCTGCTACAACTCGCAAGTCTCTTTTAACCTCATCCTTTGCTATTTCAACACCATTCATCAAGTATAGATGTGGCTCATTTTTTTTTCTGATGTGCAATACTTCACATTTGCCCGCATTAATTTTCATCTGCCATTGTTGAGTCTCCTCCTTTGGCATCATCTGCAAATGTAACCAGTTTGCATTGCTTTTGAGAATCCAGCTCACTGATGTAAATAAGAAACAATAGTGGTCCCAACACTGAGCTCTGGGACATCCCACTCAGTACATCCCCCTCCCTCACCCCACCCTGACATTACCCCTCTAACCCATCATCATAGGCAGTCCTTCGAAGCGAGGATGACTTGCTTCCATGCCAAAAAGGGATGAGTTCACAGGTGTTTCAATGAAGGACCTAATATTCCAGATCCAGAACTACATCCTTAAGGGTGGAAGATGCCTGTGCTTGGATTTTTTTAACGTGTGGTGGCCGTTGCACACCAGCCACCACACGGGCTTGACAGAGTTAGGTCTTGGTCCAGTGGCAAGGATTACCCAAGACTAACTGGAGACCAGCTCTGCTGCACAGACCGAGCGTGCACACATATCGCAGTGTGGGCTGGCCCTTGCTGCCCCTGGGCCCTCGCCTCTTCTGGGCCCCAGATTCTCACCTCTCCTGGGCCCGGTCACTTCCCTCTATGGGCTTTTGCCGCTCCTTCGCCCCTCCTGCTGTGCCTGCCCGCACTGCAATCAGCGACCTGGCTCCTGCTGATGGTCTTGCAGGCCGGGACCGCAACGATTTCCGGGCTGGGCCGCCGCACGCCCCCGTAATTTACAACCCTTCAGCCATTTTCTTACCCATATCCAACTTATGTCCTGAATCCTTTGAACGTCATCAAATGTCTTTTGCAAGTCTTAGTACATAACGCAAATCTTCTTGCTAGTCTCTCTCAACACTCCAGGATCAATACGACCTATCTCTGACAATGAATCACTTGGCATAATTCTGTTTGTTTGTACAGTCCTTTTCCATGTGGTGGTAACCATGTTTTAGGGTGGAGGGAGGAAGAGTTGCAAGGAATGCCACAGTCCCACGGGGCAGTCATTACAAAACACTCTCATGCCCTGCACTGTTCCTTTGGAGTGCAGCAACTTGAAAAAAAAAGAAGGCTGAGGTCTAATAGAGGTCTTTAAAATCATGAAAGGTTTTGATAGAGTGGATACAGAGTGAATGTTTCCACTTGTGGGGAAGAGCATAACTAGAGGCCATCAATATAAGATAGTCACCAAAAATCCAATGGGGAATTCAGAAGAAAATTCTTCACCCAAATAGAGGTGAGAATGTGGAACTCGCTACCACAGGGAGTGGTTGAAGCGAATAGTATAGATGCATTTAAGGGGAGGCTAGACAATCATATGAGGGAGAAGGGAATAGAGGGTTATGCTGATAGATTTAGATGAGGAAAGATGAGAGGAGGCTCGATTGGAGCATAGACGCTGCCATGGCCTTTTTCCTGTGCGGTATATCCCATGTAATCCTATGTAACTCCACTGAGTAGCATCAATGGTGCAGGTGAAATCCAATCATGGTCCACCTTAAAAAAAAACCTTCTTGTTTAAATAAACAATCAGCCGGCTGTTTTGATTATTGGGTGAGTTCAGTTTATTTAATGTTTTAACATGTAACTTGTATTATTATTTTTTTTAAAGTACAGATTTGCTGTAGTTAGTGCCAGCATTCTGAAACCGAGAATTTGCAAGTCTGAAGTTGCAGGTACAGCTGATTTCAACGAATATTTGATTTACAGAAGCTTTAAATGCCTGGAGGATATCACAGAAGGGATAATTTTAGCCTTGGGTGGGTGGCGCCCGCCCGATGTCCTTGGCGGGAAGCCCATTTTCATAGCTGGGCCCCATTTGCATAATGCCCGTGGGGTGTGAGTGCTGAATCAGCACTCACAGGCAGCTCACCAGCCCAGGGCAGGGGGGTTGTCGAGATCCTCCATGGAGCCGAGGTGAAATTTCAACGTTAGAGGGGAGAGGCAGTCGCATGGGTGAGGGGGAGGGTCTCGAAGAATTTTGTGGGACCAAGAGGAACATTCGGACTCCCCCTCTCCCCACAAAACTCAGTAAACAAACAGCAACTTACCTGGTTCGGATAAGACGTTGAACCGAGGCACCGTCTTCCCTCTCAGATGGACGTAAAAGATCCCATGGCACTCTTTCAAAGAAGCGCAGGGGAGTTATCCCCGGTGTCCTGGCCAATATTTATCTCTGAATCAACATGACAAAAACAGATTATCGGGTCATTATCACAGTGTGGGAGCTTGCTGTGCGCAAATTGGCTGCTGTGTTTCCCACATTACAACAATGACTACACTCCAAATGTATTTCATTGGCTGTTAAGCGCTTTCAGATGTCTGGTGGTTGTGAAAGGCGCTATATAAATACAAGTCTTTCTACCACAGCCATTCAAATGAGGAATATCCCACGTTTGATCCCACGTCTGTGTGGAGTTAGTTGGTCGCAGCCAGGGTGGAAGCTGAGGTACTACAGTGTCACCAGAGTAGGGAAAAACCATCCAAGATCCTGCTCGCCTCTTTTCTTGAATGAAGGTACTGACTGTTACCTCTGTTGGTTCTTTGGTTGCTGGAAGTCCTACATTAGCTTGCTCAAGTGGCCATTTGTATTGTGTGCGCCGGATCAGTGAGTGACAACTGGCTACTTGACTAAGGCGCATGACAGACAAACCTGATCCTCCTCTCACGCAACATCCACTTTCCAACAGGGAGCCCTGGATACCAATAAGAATCAAGAAACCTGACTGATGTGGTTTTCCTTAGCTAAATGTTTCTGTGGCCAATCTTGGTACTGCTACTGCCATCCAGGCTGAGATCAGCTAATCCATCAGAGACTGAAGACATTACCTAGAATTATAGAATCATTCAGCACAGAAGGAGGCCATTCAGCCTATCGTGCTTATCCAATTAGTCTCACTCCCCAGTTTTCCCTATAGCTCTGCAAATTTCTCCTTCTCATGTCTTTATCCACATCCCTGTTAAATGTTACTAGTGAATCTGCTTCCACCACCCTTTCAGGCAGTGCATTCCAGATCATAACAACTCACTGCATAAAACAGATTCTCCTCACCTCCCTCTTTGCCAATGATCTTATATCTGTGTCCTCTGGTTATCGACCGTCCTGTTAGTGGAAATGGTTTCTCCTTGTGTGCAATATCAAAACCACTCATAATTTTGTGCACCTCTGTTAAATCTCCCCTTAATCATCATCATCATCCTAGGCAGTCCCTCGGAATCGAGGACTCTCCCCTTAACCTTCTCTCCTCGAAGGAGAATAGCTTCTCTAGTCTCTCCACATAACTCAAGTCTCTCATCCCTGGTATAATTCTAGTGAATCTCCTGTGCAGTCTCTCCAAGGCCTTCACATCCTTTCTGTAGTGCAGTGTCCAGAATTAGACGCAATACTCGAGCTGAGATCTAACCAATGATTTATAAAGGTTTACCATAATCTCCTTTATTTTTTACTCTATGCCTCTATTTATACAGTCAAGGGGCTGGATTGTCGGTTGCCTGTAGCCTCAGTTAGCGGCCAGAAGAAATGCGAGCGTTAGAGCTTAGCGACCGGGCGCGTAGCGTTTAGCGGCCCGACAGAAAATTCATTGGAGGCTCCCAAACCATTAGCACCTGGCTGCAGACAATCACTCCGATCATGACATATTCCTGGTGCAACGCCCACGCTTCCTCCCCGGTCGGTAAATTCGGTGCCTGTCCCTCATTGAGCACCCGCCAATAATAATGTCTGGAAAAGCAGTCGGTACAGGCTTGCAGAATCGTTAACTGGTGACTACATAAAGGGATGAGGAAGCACTTCCCTCAGAGGTTACAGTCAGTGCAGCATTTACACAGAGCACGGTGTGTGAGCCTCCGAGTATGCAGCAGCGACAGACATAATAGTACAGGCTGAAATCAAGTGATTTTGAAAACTTTAATGGGTGCATTACTATGCCGCGCTTTTAAGACTCGGCTTTTCTGGGGACCTGATTTGGAGTTCCCCAGTGGGTCTGCAATGGGTCTGCAAAATGTACCGACCAAACTTTTGTTATCGCCCCTGTCGGCTCTTCGACCGATTCTGATGAATTTCTGGGCGGGAGACACAAACTTTTTCGAGGCACTAAAAGTACCACTCCCGCCTGGATTAATGCCATAACAGAGACGCGACCGAATTTCTACCCCAAGGATCTCATGTGCTTTGTTAACAGCTTTGTCAACTTGTCCTGCTACTGTCAAAGATTTGTGTATGTCCAGCCCCTGGACTCTCTGTTCCTGCACCCCCGTTAAAATGATACCATTTAGTTTATATTCCTGATCTGCAATAATTTTGTACCACACCAGGAATACGTTTGCTACTAAGCCATTGGAGAGTGCTCACTCCTAACTTTTTTTTAACGATAGTGCAAGTTTCAATACTTCTGATCAATAGCTATTATGTATGTAATGCACTTATGAAATACTCCACGAGGCAATGTGTTGTACTCAAACTGTAGTGACCTTGGTCCTTTATTCGTAACTCCAGAGTGAGGCAGCCGCATGGTAGTTCCCCTTTTATACAGCCCCTGCCACCAGGGCAGGAAACCCTGGTCTCCACCAGTTGCACCCTCTAGTGGTGCCAGCATGTATATACAGAGTCTAAACCTTATTGAAAGTACATCAGGTAAACAAGTCTCCATCTTATGCAACTATACAGTGACTACACAGAGCGTATATCTTTAGTCTGCATATATAACAATAGCCAGTCCCTCGAAAGTATTACCTCAGTAATGTGCCCTTTCCTATCGGTGTCTAAATCCTTCTGATTGGCTGCTGAAGTGTCTTTATATTGTGAATGCTGTTTGTCGAAATGATGTTAGCTGGATTTCTGTTATATTAAGCATGGTTGCTAGACGTGACAACTTACATTAATTTTTTTGCATTCTTAACATTTGTCCTGCTGATACAGGTGCAGCATCCAGAATTCGGAACCTTTGGGACTGAGGCCGTTCCGGATTCCGCGCTTTTCCAGACTTTGGATCATCTTTCTGACGTCACAAATCCGGAAACATCCGAGCCCAGGTTCGGGTATTTCCGGATTTCGCAACATCAGAAAGTGGAGCTGGGAGGAGCTGTTCGGGCCTCATTGATGATATCGTCAAGTGGGACCCTGCCACCAAGGAGGTGTTCGGACGGGCCCCGCCGCGGAGGAACTATTCGGGCTGGCCCTGTCGAGAAGATGTTCGGACGGGGCCCGCCAAAAAGGAGCTGTTCGGGCGGGGCCCCGTCGCCGAGGAAGTGTTTGGGTGGGCCCCATTGCAGAGGAGGTGTTTGGGCGGCCCTCCTCAATCGGCTGCCTCTGCCTTGTCACCTGCTGGAACTCCTGCAGCCACAGTCCTCGGGCCAACCACTCCTCCCCACAGCCCAGCGACTCTTCGAGGCCCGTCAGGGCCCACCGACTCTTTGGGGCCCACCGACTCTTTGGGGCCCGCCGACTCCTCTGGGCCTGCCGGCTCTTCGAGGCCCCCTGCACACTGATTGACCGACGGCACACACACACACACTTACCCCAGCAACAATACTTAACAGTCCACCCAAACACGTGACCTCCCCTCATCCGGTAAAATCCCTCGTTCGGGACAGGCCAGGTCCCGAGGGTGCTGGATAAGGGAGGTTCAACCTGTAATAGCTTTATCTCCTAAGTGTCATTACTGTCTTTTCAGAAATCTCTGCTCTGCGACCGATTGGGGTTTTCCACAAGCCAAGTTAGGGATGGATTGTTCCAGAGTTCAGCTGAAGTACTTCTCTTCCATTTCCTTCCCTTCTTTCACTTCTTTCCTTTTTGTAAGGTTCCCCCTATTTTTGTTCTTCTGAACGCCCTCTTCTGAATATGTTCACTTCTGGGTCAGAAAGCATAAGGTTGTTCATTCCATGGTAATGTCCATGGATACTGTCAATACCTGTCGACAATCAATCAGTCAGAAAGTGCATCACTCGTGATACCGAATCATAGAATGATGCAGCTCAGAAGGAGGCCATTTGACCCACTGTGCCTGTGCCGGCTCTTTGAAAAGCTATCCAATTAGTCCCCTTCAAGTATTTATCCAACTCCCTTTTAAATCTGCTCTTGAATCTGCTTCCACCACCCTTTCCGGCAGTGCAATCCAGATCACAACAACTCGCTGCGTACATTTTGTTTTCTTATGTCGCCTTTGCCAATTACCTTAAATCTGTGTCCTCTGGTTACTGACTAGTGCCACGGGGAACAGTTTCTTCTTATTAACTCTCTAAAAACCCTTTAGCTTGTAACAACGATAACAACGGTGACTACATTGTACAATCATTCGCTGCAAAGCACTTTGAGATGTCCGGTGGTCATGACAGGCGCTATATAAATGCAAGTCTTTCTTTCTTTATGATTTTGAACGCCTCTATCAGATCTCCCCTTAACTTTCTCTCTTCTTAGAAGATCTATCCCAGCTTCTCTAGTCTATCCACAGAACAGAAATCCCGCATCCCTGGTAAATCTCCTCTGCACCCTCTCCAAGGCCCTGACATCCTTCCAAAAGTATGATGCCCAGAATTGGCCACAATTCTCCAGCCGGTACCTAACCAGTGTTTTCTAAAGGTTTAGCTTCATTTCCTTTCTTTTGTACTCTATGCTGCTGTAAGGGAAATAAATTCCATACCGAGTCTGAGAATAGTGAGGGAAACGTCACAGTTTATTCGTTTAGAGCACTATGGGAGAAGTGGGGAAACTCCGCAGCTTTGCCACACCTTCTCTCCGAGCGAAGTTTCCAAGTTACAGTTATACCTTTGGGGGCGGTCCCGCCCCCTTACACCATTGTCCAATTATCTAACATTTTTGTAACCTCTTACCCTATATGGTAATGCTATGACAATCTATCTTTACATTGTGGTAAGTCAAAGGTTAACTAGCATACGCACACACAAGTGGGGTTATTTTCCTCGCATCAGCAGAAAAACAAGGAATTATCTTCCTGTTATTAGTACAAGCGATATACATCTGTTTGCCTTTCTAACCGCCCATTGTCTTACTTCCCCTATCTCCATGACTCAGGGTCACCGGACTTTGGAGACTACACATGCCTTCTGCTTAAGTATACATTTCTTACTTGACCACTCTCCCTGTCCCATAATTCATCAGAGAAAGACAGGGGAGCTGGCTACACATTATAAAAGTTACAAAGGTTATAGGTTAAGAAATTTCTCTCCAACAGCCGCTAAAGCCAAGTATCCCATATGCTTTTTTAGCAGCCTTCTCACCTTGTCTTGCCACCTTCAAAGATTTATGTACATGTACCCCCTGGTCTCTCTGCTCCTGCACCCCTTTTTAAAATGGTACCATTCCTCATTCTTCCTACCAAAATGAATCACTTCACACTTCTCCGCATTAAATTTCATCTGCCACGTGTCTGCCATTTCACCAGTCTGTTTATGCCCTCCAAGAGACCTCCCTAGGCCACTATTATAGCTCTTCATAAATAGTCCATCTAAGACCATGAAGCTCATCACAGGGGAAAAACGAGCGCAAATGCTTGTCCGTCTGGCTTGAATTTTTAACTGCGGCCTCCTCATATCTAGCAACTGGTCTCGATTTCCACAATCTAAGAATGGAGACATTATGCTGAGGTCACTCTAGAGAGCTGTGGTGAACAGCTGGGATGAACAGTTTATTTATCCTAGAACTCAGGTTTGAACCAGAGAGAAATGAGAGTGGTGTTAACAATATATTACTTTGGCACCATCCGGTTTTGATAAAAGTTGTTAATTTAAAGGTGCCAAAGTTGTCAAAATTATACTCCGCATGTCATTGTTGAGGCAGCAGGCAATGTAGAAAATACAGGAATAGTTCCCATTCTACATGTGTATAGTATGTAATATTGGTAGAACAGGTTGCATTTTACTTTGAAAAACCGATCAGCCAAAAATGTAATTTGTTTTAGACGATGCAACTGGAAGTTAGTGATGAATATTTTCAAAAGAAGTGAAAGAACCTACAATCCCTATCACAATTAATTTGCTACTAAAATATTTTAAAACAATTTTAGAGGATGTTAACTAAAACAACCTCTCTGAAATATGAGAAGAAATAATTCAGTCAAAATGTGTTCACATAGCACAAAGAGCAGAAGGTCTCTCTGTCCACCACAGAAAGACTTACATTTATATAGCGCCTTTCACGACCACCGGATGTCTCAAAGCACCTTACAGCCAATGAAGTACTTTTAAAGTTTTGTCACTGTTATAATGTAGAAAACATGGCAGCCAATTTGTGCAAAAGCAAACTCCCACAAACTGCAATGTGATAATGACCAGATAATCTGTTTTTTGTAATGTTGATAGAAGGATAAATATTGGCCAGGATACCGGGGATAACTCCCCTGCTCTTCTTTGAAATAGTGCCATGAGATCTTTTACATCCACTTGAGAGAGCAGACAGGACCTAAGTTTAACATCACATCCGAAAGATGGCACTTCCGACAGTGCCGCACTCCCTCAGTACTGCACTGGAGAGTCAGCCCAGGTTTTTTATTTGTACTCAAGTCCCTGAACTGGGACAATGAACCCACAACCTTCTGTCCCAGAGGCGAGGCCACTGAGCTACAGCTGACACTTGTATAAAATGTTTCCCTTTTATAAGGATGATTGCATTTCAAGGCCTACAAGCCATGCCTTTTTTTGAACAGGATTGACTATGAGTTTTCTTTGGGTACATCTTGCATGAAAACCATGTACAGCCATCAATTCACTGTCATTAGTTTTAGGAGTTGAAATTATGGTGTGTGATTTTGCAAATAAAGACGTTTGTAAGAAATTCCTTTGTCCACTATTTTAACCAAGTTGTTAAACTGGTTAGAATTTGAGCGCATGAATCTTTTAACACGAAGCTTGCTGAATTAATCCATGCAGCAGCAAAGAAATATTTAACTTTCAATCAGTTAGTGAGGTCAGAAATTTGCTGAAATTAAAAAAAGATTGAGTTCACAAATCGGTCAGAAAAAGAACTTGTCGACAAAGAATAAAAAGCCAGCTTGCATTTAGAACATAAAGAAAGTATGGAATAAGAATGGGGCACTCAGCTATGTGCAGTCTATCCTGTCAGGAGCTGTTCAATCTCCTGAAGTAAACCTCTGCATAAATCACTTTAATTCTCCGTTCCACTCCTACTCTGACATCTCCGTCCTCAGCCTTATACACTGTTCCAATGACGCTCAATGCAAGCTCGAAGAACAGCACCTCATCTTTCGTTTAGGCACCTTACAGCCTTCTGGACTCAACATCAAGTTCAAAAATTTCAGACCATAACCTCGGCCCATATTTGGCTCCCTTTCCTCCTTCTCCCCCTGCCCCTCACCCCACTCTTATATATATTTTTTCTCTCTCTGTTTCCCATGAGAGCTGGTAATTATTGCGTCATTCACACCTTATCAAGACTAGACTTTTTCCAACTTCTGCCATTACCATCTCAAGTCTGCCCATCATCCCTTTTGTCCCTCAAATCTCTCCTGCCTTCCACCCTGTCACAGACCCTTTTGTTCTTTCCTCCCCTCCTCCTATCATTGCTCCTTAAGAATCTGTTCATTTCGAACATTCGACAGTTCTGATGAAGGGTCATTGACTCTGTCTCTCTCTCCACAGATGCTGCCTGACCCGCTGAGATTTCCAGCTCTTTCTGTTTTTACTTCTGTTTAAATACTCTCGTTTGCTCTGGCAAGTGGACGTAAAAGATCCCACGGCATTATTGAGAAGAAACATAGAAACATAGAAACATAGAAAATAGGTGCAGGAGTAGGCCATTCGGCCCTTCTAGCCTGAACTGCCATTTAATGAGTTCATGGCTGAACATGCAACTTCAGTACCCCATTCCTGCTTTCTCACCATACCCCTTGATCCCCCTAGTAGTAAGGACTTCATCTAACTCCTTTTTGAATATATTTATTGAATTGGCCTCAACAACTTTCTGTGGCAGAGAATTCCACAGGTTCACCACTCTCTGGGTGAAGATGTTTCTCCTCATCTCGGTCCTAAATGGCTTACCCCTTATCCTTAGACTGTGACCCCTGGTTCTGGACTTCCCCAACATTGGGAACATTCTTCCTGTATCTAACCTGTCTAAACCCATCAGAATTTTAAACGTTTCTATGAGGTCCCCTCTCATTCTTCTGAACTCCAGTGAATACAAGCCCAGTTGATCCAGTCTTTCTTGATAGGTCAGTCCCGCCATCTCAGGAATCAGTCTGGTGAACCTTCGCTGCACTCCCTCAATAGCAAGAATGTCCTTCCTCAGGTTAGGAGACCAAAAGCGTACACAATACTCCAGGTGTGGCCTCACCAAGGCCCTGTACAACTGTAGCAACACCTCCCTGCCCCTGTACTCAAATCCCCTCACTATGAAGGCCAACATGCCATTTGCTTTCTTAACCGCCTGCTGTACCTGCATGCCAACCTTCAATGACTGATGTACCATGACACCCAGGTCTCGTTGCACCTCCCCTTTTCCTAATCTGTCACCATTCAGATAATAGTCTGTCTCTCTGTTTTTACCACCAAAGTGGATAACCTCACATTTATCCACATTATACTTCATCTGCCATGCATTTGCCCACTCACCTAACCTATCCAAGTCACTCTGCAGCCTCATAGCATCCTCCTCGCAGCTCACACTGCCATCTAACTTAGTGTCATCTGCAAATTTGGAGATACTACATTTAATCCCCTCATCTAAATCATTAATGTACAGTGTAAACAGCTGGGGCCCCAGCACAGAACTAGTCACTACCTGCCATTCTGAAAAGTACCCATTTACTCCTACTCTTTGCTTCCTGTCTGACAACCAGTTCTCAATCCATGTCAGCACACTACCCCCAATCCCATGTGCTTTAACTTTGCACATTAATCTCTTGTGTGGGACCTTGTCGAAAGCCTTCTGAAAGTCCAAATATACCACATCAACTGGTTCTCCCTTGTCCACTCTACTGGAAACATCCTCAAAAAATTCCAGAAGATTTGTCTAGCATGGTTTCCCTTTCACAAATCCATGCTAACTTGGATCTATCATGTCACCTCTTTCCAAATGCACTGCTATGGCATCCTTAATATTTGATTCCATCATTTTACCCACTACTGAGGTCAGGCTGACCGGTCTATAATTCCCTGTTTTCTCTCTCCCTCCTTTTTTAAAAAGTGGGGTTACATTGGCTACCCTCCACTCCATAGCAACTGATCCAGAGTCAATGGAATGTTGGAAAATGACTGTCAATGCATCCGCTATTTCCAAGGCCACCTCCTTATGTACTCTGGGATGCAGTCCATCAGGCCCTGGGGATTTATCGGCCTTCAATCCCATCAATTTCCCCAACACAATTTCCCGGCTAATAAGGATTTCCCTCAGTTCCTCCTTCTTACTAGACCCTCTGACCCCTTTTATATCCGGAAGGTTGTTTGTGTCCTCCTTAGTGAATACCGAACCAAAGTACTTGTTCAATTGGTCTGCCATTTCTTTGTTCCCCGTTATGACTTCCCCTGATTCTGACTGCAGGGGACCTACGTTTGTCTTTACTGACCTTTTCCTCTTTACATATCTATAGAAACTTTTGCAATCCGTCTTAATGTTCCCTGCAAGATTCTTCTCGTACTCCATTTTCCCTGCCCTAATCAAACCCTTTGTCCTCCTCTGCTGAGTTCTAAATTTCTCCCAGTCCCCAGGTTCGCTGCTATTTCTGGCCAATTTGTATGCCACTTCCTTGGCTTTAATACTATCCCTGATTTCCCTTGATAGCCACGGTTGAGCCACCTTCCCTTTTTTATTTTTACGCCAGACAGGAATGTACAATTGTTGTAGTTCATCCATGCGGTCTCTAAATGTATGCCATTGCCCATCCACAGTCAACCCCTTACGTAGAATTCGCCAATCTATCCTAGCCAATTCATGCCTCATACCTTCAAAGTTACCCTTCTTTAAGTTCTGGACCATGGTCTCTGAATTAACTGTTTCATTCTCCATCCTAATGGAGAATCCCACCATATTATGCTCACTCTTCCCCAAGGGGCCTTGCACAACGAGATTGCTAATTAATCCTCTCTCATTACACAACACCCAGTCTAAGATGGCCTCCCCCCTAGTTGGTTCCTCGACATATTGGTCTAGAAAACCATCCCTTATGCACTCCAGGAAATCCTCCTCCACCGTATTGCTCCAGTTTGGTTAGCCCAATCTATGTGCATATTAATGTCACCCATTATAACTGCTGCACCTTTATTGCATACACCCCTAATTTCCTGTTTGATGCCCTCCTCAACATCACTACTACTGTTTGGAGGTCTGTACACAACTCCCACTAAAGTTTTTTGCCCTTTGGTGTTCTGCAGCTCTACCCATATAGATTCCACATTACCCAAGCTAATGTCCTTCCTAACTATTGCATTAATCTCCTCCTTAACCAGCAATGCTACCCCACCTCCTTTTCCTTTTATTCTATCCTTCCTGAATGTTGAATACCCCTGGATGTTGAGTTCCCAGCCCTGATCATCCTGGAGCCACGTCTCTGTAATCCCAATCACATCATATTTGTTAACATCTATTTGCACAGTTAATTCATCCACCTTATTACGGATACTCCTTGCATTAAGACACAAAGCCTTCAGGCTTGTTTTTTTAACACCTTTTGTCCTTTTAGAATTTTGCTGTACAGTGGCCCTTTTTGTTCTTTGCCTTGGGTTTCTCTGCCCTCCACTTTTCCTCATCTCCTTTCTGTCTTTTGCTTTTGTCTCCTTTTTGTTTCCCTCTGTCTCCCTGCATTGGTTCCCATCCCCCTGCCATATTAGTTTAACTCCTCCCCAACACCACTAGCAAACACTCCCCCTAGGACATTGGTTCCGGTCCTGCCCAGGTGCAGACCGTCCGGTTTGTACTGTACTGGTCCCACCTCCCCCAGAACCAGTTCCAATGCCCCAGGAATTTGAATCCCTCCCTGCTGCACCACTGCTCAAGCCACGTATTCATCTGCGCTATCCTGCGATTCCTACTCTGACTAGCACGTGGCACTGGTAGCAATCCCGAGATTTTGAGGTCCTACTTTTTAATTTAGCTCCTAGCTCCTTAAATTCGTTTCGTAGGACCTCATCCCTTTTTTTACCTATGTCGTTGGTACCAATGTGCACCACGACATCTGGCTGTTCTCCCTCCCTTTTTAGAATGTCCTGCACCCGCTCCGAGACATCCTTGACCCTTGCACCAGGGAGGCAACATACCATCGTGGAGTCTCGGTTGCAGCCGCAGAAACGCCTATCTATTCCCCTTACAATTGAATCCCCTATCACTATCGCTCTCCCACTCTTTTTCCTGCCCTCCTGTGCAACAGAGCCAGCCACGGTGCCATGAACTTGGCTGCTGCTGCCCTCCCCTGATGAGTCATCCCCCCCAACAGTACTCAAAGCAATGTACCTGTTTTGCAGGGGGATGACCATGGGAGTTCTCGCCGGTGTCTTGGCCAATATTTATCACTCGACCAACATCATTAAAACTGATTATCTCATCATGATCACATTGTTGTTTGTGGGAGCTTCCTGTGTGCAAATTGGCTGACATATTTCCTATATTAAAACAGTGACTATACTTCAAAAATTATTTTATTTTAATTTGTTGTGGCATGTGGGCTTCACTGGCAAGGCCAGCATTTATTAGCCATCCCTAACTGCCCTTGAGAAGGTGGTGGTGAGCCACCTTCATGAACTTATGGTGAAGGTACTCCCACAGTTCTGTTAGGGAGGGAGTTCCAGGATTTTGATCCAGCAACGATGAAGGAATGGCGATATATTTCCAAGTCAGGATGGTGTGTCGCTTGGAGGGGAACTTGCAGGTGATGGTGTTCCCATGTGCCTGATACCCTTGTCCCTCTAGGTGGTAGAGGTCACGGGTTTCAGAGGTGCTGCTGAAGATGCCGTGGCGATTGCTGCAGTGCATTTTGTAGATGGCTGTAAAGTTCTTTGTGGGGTCCTGAGGTTGTGAAAGGCGCTATTAAAATGCAAATTCTTTCTTTCTTTAAAAGCAATCAATAAAACTCCTGATGGTGCGACCCTCCCCATTTCTCCACTATTTGATAATGATTGTTTTGAGACAGGTATGTATAGTTAGGTTTTCTGACTTCTTAGTATGGTCTATGTTCGAAAATTCTAGAACTCGTTACTATTCCAACAAATTATTTACTACTCTGTCCGTTCAACAATAAATGAGTTGCAACATGACTTATCTTCCAATTTGTTGCTTTGTTTAAAGGCCAGTGAACACAGAAACCACGTTATCAGGTTCATGACCTGCTCACCGTGCGGAAACAATGGGCGGGTGGTCGACTCTGTACTGACCCTCCAACACTGCGGCACTCCCTCAGTACTGACCCTCCAACACTGCGGCACTCCCTCAGTACTGACCCTCCAACACTGCGGCGCTCTCTCAGTACTGACCCTCCAACACTGCGGCGCTCCCTCAGTACTGACCCTCCAACACTGCGGCGCTCCCTCAGTACTGACCCTCCAACACTGCGGCGCTCTCTCAGTACTGACCCTCCAACACTGCGGTGCTCCCTCAGTACTGACCTTCCAACACTGCAGCGCTCCCTCAGTACTGCCCCTCCAACACTGCGGCGCTCCCTCAGTACTGACCCTCCAACACTGCGGCACTCCCTCAGTACTGCCCCTCCAATACTGCGGCGCTCCCTCAGTACTGACCCTCCAACACTGCGGCGCTCCCTCAGTACTGACCCTCCAACACTGCAGCGCTCCCTCAGTACTGACCCTCCAACACTGCGGCGCTCCCTCAGTACTGACCCTCCAACACTGCGGCACTCCCTCAGTACTGCCCCTCCAACACTGCGGCGCTCCCTCAGTACTGACCCTCCAACACTGCGGCACTCCCTCAGTACTGCCCCTCCAACACTGCGGCGCTCCCTCAGTACTGACCCTCCAACACTGCGGCACTCCCTCAGTACTGCCCCTCCAACACTGCGGCGCTCCCTCAGTACTGCCCCTCCAACACTGCGGCGCTCCCTCAGTACTGACCCTCCAACAGCAGCTCAGATATCTTGGGAGGGTTGTCTTCTTCTTCCTCTTCCTGCTCCTGAGCTGGTGCACATATCCTGGGAATTTCAGCAAATTGGCACTCCTGGCTGGCCTCCCACCTTGCTGTTGTAGGCTCAGTATCTGCTCATCGCCGACCTCTGGGCCTCCCGCTCCTCGCTGACCTCCCACTCCTCGCCAACCTCCTGCTCCTCGCTGACCTCCCACTCCTCGCCAACCTCCTGCTCCTCGCTGACCTCCGGGCCTTTCGCTGCTAAGTGCATTAATCCCTTGCGCCCTGCTGATTTCGGATTTTGGATTTGGCTCCAAATTGCGTTTCCGACCTCTGCCTGCTCACAGCCCTTGTCCGAGCAGGTAAGTGATTGGCTAGTTGATTGATAAGTATCTCTCTTTCTCTTTCATAACAGATAAGTCTAATTAGCGGGATGGCAGGGCAGCTCAGCCCTGTGGAGTGCATGTCCTGCGACATGTGGGAAGTCCTGGATGCTTCGGGCAGCCTAGACAACCATGTGTGCAGGAAGTGTCTCCAGCTTCAACAACTCGAGGTCCGCGTTTCGGAGCTTGAGCAGCAGCTGGAGTCACTACGATGCATCTGCGAGGCTGAGAGTTATGTGGATAGCACGTTTCAGGATGTGGTCACCCCGCAGCTTAAAAGCGTGCAGATAGAGGGGAAGTGGGTGACTACCAAACGGATGAAGAATGCTAGGTAGGTAGCGCAGGAGTCCCCCACTGAGTCCAGCTTGCTTTCTAACCGATATTCTCTTCTGAGCACCGGTGAGGACGATGGTGCCTCTGGGGAGTGCAGCCAGAGCCAAGTCCAAGGCACCACGGGTGGCTCAGCTGCACAGAGGGGAGGGACAAAGATTAAAAGAGCTTTAGTGGTAGGGGATTCAATAGTTAGAGAACAGAGAGACGTTTCTTCAGCCTTGGACTCCAGAATGGTATGGTGCCTCCCCAGTGTCAGGCTCAAGGATGTCACAGAGTGGACGCAGGGCATTCTGGGGGAAGAGGGTGAATAGCCAGAGGTCATGGTCCATATTGGAACCAATGACATAGGTAAAAAGAGAGATGAAGTCCTGCAGACATAATTTAGGGAGCTAGAAGAAAAATCAACGGGTAGAACCTCAAAGGTAGTAATCTCCGGGTTACATGTGCTAATGAGTACAATAATAGAAGGATAGAGAGGATGAACACATGGTTGGAGAATTGGTGCAGGAGGGAGGGCTTTAAATACCTGAGACATTGGGACCGCTTCTGGGGGAGATGGGACCTGTACAAATCGGACAGGTTGCACCTCAACAGCGTCGGGACCAATATCCTCACAGGGAGTTTTGCTAGTACTGTTGGGGAGAGTTTAAACTAGCTTGGCAGGGGGATGGGAACCTGAGAACAAATTCAATAGGAAAGGAAGTAAAGCTGAAATTGGATAGCAAGATTGTAGAAAACGAATCTGTAAGACAAAGGGAGCAAGTAGCAATCAAGGAGGTCTTCCTGTGCTAAATGGTATATACTTCAATACAAGGAGTATAGCAAATAAGGCGGATGAGCTGAGAGCACAGGTAGACACTTGGGAGTATGACATTATAGCCATTACAGAGACATGGCTGAAAGAGGGGCAGGTTTGGCAGCTCAATATTCCTGGCTACAGGATTTTTAGACAAGACAGAGAGGGGGGTAAAAAAAAGGAGGGGGCTCACAGCATTGATTAAAGAAATTATTGCAGCTGTGAGAAAGGATGATATGTTAGAGGGATCATCAAATGAGGCCATATGAGATGAAATGAAAAATAAAAAAGGGGCGCTCACACCACTGGGCGTGTATTATAAACCTCCAAACAATTGGAAGGAGATAGAAGAGCAAATATGTAGACAACTTTCTGTGAAGCCCAAAAACCATAGGGCAGTAATAGAAGGGGATTTCAACTATCCTAATATTGATTGGGGAAAATATAGTGTGAGCGGAATTCCTAAAATTCATTCAAGAGAATTTTTTAGTCATTTTGTAACAAGCCCAATGGGGGGTTTAGGATTTAGTTTTGGGGAATGAAGCTGGGCAGGTTGAAGGGGTATCAGTGGGAGAGCACTTGCGTGCCAGTGACCATAATTCAGTTAGATTCAAGGTAGTTATGGATAAGGACAAGGATAGACCAGGAATAAAAGTCCCAAATTGGGTAAAAGCTAACTTTGCTAAGTAGAAGCACAGAAACATAGAAAATAGGTGCAGGAGTAGGCCATTCGGCCCTTCAAGCCTGCACCACCATTCCATAAGATCATGGCTGATCATTCACCTCAGTACCCCTTTCCTGCTTTCTCTCCATACCCCTTGATCCCTTTAGCCGTAAGGGCCATATCCAACTCCCTCTTGAATCTATCGAACTGGCATCAACAACTCTCTGCGGAAGAAAATTCCACAGGTTAACAGCTCTCTGAGTGAAGAAGTTTCTCCTCATCTCGGTCCTAAATGGCTTACCCCTTATCCTGAGACTGTGACCACTGGTTCTGGACTACCCCAACATCGGGAACATTCTTCCTGGATTTAACCTGTCCAGTCCCGTCAGAATTTTATATGTTTCTATGATATCCCCTCTCATTCTTCTAAACTCCAGTGAATACAGGCCCAGTTGATCCAATCTCTCCTCATATGTCAGTCCTGCCATCCCGGGAATCAGTCTGGTGAACCTTCGCTCCACTCCATCAATAGCCTTTCTCAGATTAAGGCACTAAAACTGAACACAATATTCCAGGTGAGGCCTCACCAAGGCCCTGTACAGTTGCAGCAAGACCTCCCTGCTCCTATACTCAAACCCCCTAGCTATGAAGGCCAACATGCCATTTGCCTTCTTCACAGCCTGCTGTACCTGCATGCCAACTTTCAATGACTGATGTACCATGACACCCAGGTCTCGTTGCACCTCCCCTTTTCCTAATCTGCCACCATTCAGATAATATTCTGCCTTCATGTTTATGCCACCAAAGTGGATAATCTCACATTTATCCACATTATACTGCATCTGCCATGCATTTGTCCACTCACCTAACCTTTCCAAGTCACCCTTCCTCTTAGCATCCTCCTCACAGCTCAAACCATCACTCAACTTATTGTCATCTGCAAACTTGGAGATATTACTCTCAATTCCTTCATCTAAATCATTAATGTATATTGTAAATAGCTGGGGTCCCAGCACAGAGCCCTGCGGCACCCCACTAGTCACTTCCTGCCATTCTGAAAAGGACCCATTTATCCCGACTCTCTGCTTCCTGTCTGCCAACAAATTCTCTATCCACGTCAGTACATTTCCCCCAATGCCATGTGCTTTAATTTTGCACACCAATCTCTTGTGTGGGACATTGTCAAAAGCCTTTTGAAAGTCCAAATACACCACATCCACTGGTTCTCCCTTGTCCACTCTACTTGTTACATCCTCAAAAAATTCTAGAAGATTTGTCAAGCATGATTTCCCTTTCATAATCCATGCTGACTTGGACCGATCCTGTCACTGCTTTCCAAATATGCTGCTATTTCATCTTTAATAATTGATTTCAACATTTTCCCCACTACTGATGTCAGGCTAACCGGTCTATAATTCCCGGTTTTCTCTCTCCCTCCTTTTTTAAAAAGTGGTGTTACATTAGCTACCATCCAGTCCATAGGAACTGATCCAGAATCGATAGACTGTTGGAAATGATCACCAATGCATGCACTATTTCTAGGGCCACTTCCTTAAGTACTCTGGGATGCAGACTATCAGGCCCTGGGGATTTATTGCCCTTCAATCCCATCAATTTCCCAAACACAATTTCCTGACTAATAAAGAAGTGACTAGTAGAGAAGTGATTTGTCCACAGTGGACTGGAAACAGTTACTTGAAGGTAAATCAGTGTCGGAACAGTGGGAGGCATTCAAGGAGGAGATCCGGAGGGCTCAGGCTAAACATGTGCTCTTAAAGAAAAAGGGTGTGAATAACAATTCTGGAGCCCCCTGGATGTCTTGGGACTTACAGGGGAGGATAAAGAAAAAAATGGAAGCTTATGTCATATACCGATGGCTAAATACTGTAGAATCTCTGGAGAAAAGTAGAAAATTCAGAGGTGAAATTAAAAAGGATATTAGGAATGCTAAGAGAGAGCATGAAAAATTCTTGGCAAGTCAAATCAAGAAAAAGCCAAAGATGTTTGATAAATATATTAAGAGCAAGAGGATAACTAAAGAAAGGGTAGGGCCTATTAGAGACCATGAGAGTAATCTGTGTGTGGAGGTGGAAGATGTGGGTATGCGTCTTAATGAATACTTTGCCTCTGTTTTCACAAGGAAAGGGACAATGCAGATACTGCTATCGAGGAGGAGTGTGAAATTCTGGATGAAATAAACACAGTGAGAGAGGAGGTAATGAGGGGTTAGCAGCTTTGAAAGTGGACAAGTCCCCAGGCCCGGATGAAATGCATCCCAGGCTGTTGAGCGAAGCAAAAGACAAAATAGCAGAGGCCTTGACCATCATTTTCCAGTCATCTTTGGATTCAGGCATGGTGCCGGAGGACTGGAGGACTGCTAATGTAGTACCCTTGTTTAAGAAGGGAGAAAGGGATAGGTCGAGTAATTACAGGCCTGTCAGCCTAATCTCAGTGGTGGGAAAATTATTGGTAAAAATCCTGAAGGACAGGATAAATCTACATTTAGAAAGGCAAGGATTAATCAGGGACAGTCAGCATGGATTTGTTAAGAGAAGATCATGTTTGACTAAACTGATTTAATTTTTCGAGGAAGTAACCAGGAGGGTTGATGAGGGTAGTGCGTACAATGATGTGTATATGACTTTAGGAAAGCTTTTGATAAGGTCCCACATGGCAGACTGGTCATGAAGGTAAACGCCCATGGGATCCAGGGCAACGTGGCAAGTTGGATCCAAAATTGGCTTAGAGGTAGGAAGCAAAGGGTAATGGTTGATGGATGTTTTTATGACTGGAAGGATGTTTCCAGTGAGGTTCTGCAGGGCTCAGTACTGTGTCTCTTGCTTTTTGTGGTATATATCAAAGATTTAGATTTGAATATAGGGGGTATGATTAAAAAGTTTGCAGATGACACTACAGTTGTCTGTGTGGTTAATAATGAAGAGGAAAGTCATGGATGGCAGGAAGATATCAATTATCTGGTCAGGTGGACAGAACAGTGGCAAATGGAATTTAATTCGGAGAAGTGTGAGATAATACACTTGGGGAGGGCTAATAAGGAAAGGTATATACATTAAATGGTAGGCCACTAGGAACCTTGGAGTGCTTGGGGAGGGCTAATAAGGAAAGGGCATACACATTCAATTAAATTAATTAACAGTGTAGATGAGCAAAGGGACCTTGGAGTGCTTGTCCACAGATCCCTGAAAGTAGCAGATCAGGTGGATAAGGTGGTTAAGAAGGCATACGGAATGCTTGCCTTTTTTGGCCGAGGCACAGAATGCAAGAGCAGGGAGGTTATGCTTAAATTGTATAATACACTGGTTAGGCCACAGCTGGAATACTGCGTGCAGTTCTGGTCGCCGTATTATAGGTAGGACATGATTGCACTGGAGAGGGTGCAGAGGAGATTTACGAGGATGCTGTCTGGAATGGAGAATTAGCTATGAGGACAGATTGGATCGGCTGGGTTTGTTCTCATTGGAACAGAGGAGGCTGAGGGGAGACCTCACTGAGATGTTTAAAATTTTGAGGGGCTTGAACATAATGGAGAGTAAGGATCTATTTCCCTTGGTGGAGAGGCCAATTATGAGGGGGCATAAGTTTAAGATGGTTGGTGGAAGATTTAGAGGGATTTGAGGGGAAGCTTCTTCACGCAGAGGGTTGTGGGGGTCTAGAACTCACTGCCTGGAAAGATGGTAGAGGCAGAAACCCTCACCACATTTAAAAGATGCTTGGATGTGCACTTGAAGTGCCGTAACCTGAAGGGTTACAGACCTGGAGCTGGTAAGTGGGATTAGACTGGATAACCTCTTGTTGGCTGGTGCATATACGATGGTAAGTACTTCAGGGAATCTAACATGGCTAGAGTGGTCTCCTAGACTAGTTTTGATCGCCTGAATGGGTCGGAGAGGAATTTTCCCAGATTTTTTTCCCCTAAATTGGCCTGGGTTTTTATCTTTTTTTGCCTCTCCCAGGAGATCGCATGGCTCCGGGTGGGATGGAGTATAAAATGTTGCGATACATGGGCTATCGCAGTTGTGTGGGGCGGACTGATTGGCCCGAATGCTCATTAGTTGTCCACCATTGTTCATAGGTTTATATGTAATCTTCAGGACTGCTGACCGAGGGCCATGTTCCATGTAAATGAGGACATTGCAACAGTACTATAGCTTTCATTAACATTTTACTTAACTTCTGCTTTTCTCTCTTAACATGCTGAATCATTTGGACATGGGTCCACTGAGTGGTTGTGGTGAGTGGGAATCAGCCCCTCAGTACCATCCCTAAACAGCCATTCTTCACATGTAATCCTGGGTGAATAGTGTTGGTGCATTGGGATGGAGAATGAAACAGTTAATTCAGAGACCATGGTCCAGAACTTAAAGAAGGCTAACTTTGAAGGTATGAGGCGTGAATTGGCTGGGATGGATTGGCGAATGATACTTAAGGGGTTGACTGTGGATGGGCAATGGCAGACATTTAGAGACCGCATGGATGAACTACAACAATTGTACATTCCTGTCTGGCATAAAAATAAAAAAGGGAAGGTGGCTCAACCGTGGCTATCAAGGGAAATCAGGGATAGTATTAAAGCCAAGGAAGTGGCATATAAATTGGCCAGAAATAGCAGCGAACCTGAGGACTGGGAGAAATTTAGAACTCAGCAGAGGAGGACAAAGGGTTTGATTAGGGCAGGGAAAATGGAGTATGAGAAGAAGCTTGCAGGGAACATTAAGACGGATTGCAAAAGTTTCTATAGATATGTAAAGAGAAAAAGGTTAGTAAAGACAAACGTAGGTTCCCTGCAGTCAGAATCAGGGGAAGTCATAACGGGGAACAAAGAAATGGCGGACCAACTGAACAAGTACTTTGGTTCGGTATTCACGAAGGAGGACACGAACAACCTTCCGGTTATAAAATGGGTCGGGGGGTCTAGTAAGGAGGAGGAACTGAGGGAAATCCTTATTAGCCGGGAAATTGTGTTGGGGAAATTGATGGGATTGAAGGCCGATAAATCCCCAGGGCCTGATGGACTGCATCCCAGAGTACTTAAGGAGGTGGCCTTGGAAATAGTGGATGCGTTGACAGTCATTTTCCAACATTCCATTGACTCTGGATCAGTTCCTATAGAGTGGAGGGTAGCCAATGTAACCCCACTTTTTAAAAAAGGAGGGAGAGAGAAAACAGGGAATTATAGACCGGTCAGCCTGACATCGGTAGTGGGTAAAATGATGGAATCAATTATTAAGGATGTCATAGCAGTGCATTTGGAAAGAGGTGACATGATAGGTCCAAGTCAGCATGGATTTGTGAAAGGGAAATCATGCTTGACAAATCTTCTGGAATTTTTTGAGGATGTTTCCAGTAGAGTGGACAAGGGAGAACCAGTTGATGTGGTATATTTGGACTTTCAGAAGGCGTTCGACAAGGTCCCACACAAGAGATTGATGTGCAAAGTTAGAGCACATGGGATTGGGGATAGTGTACTGACATGGATTGAGAACTGGTTGTCAGACAGGAAGCAAAGAGTAGGAGTAAATGGGTACTTTTCAGAATGGCAGGCAGTGACTAGTGGGGTACCGCAAGGTTCTGTGCTGGGGTCCCAGCTGTTTACACTGTACATTAATGATTTAGATGAGGGGATTAAATGTAGTATCTCCAAATTTGCGGATGACACTAAGTTGGGTGGCAGTGTGAGCTGCGAGGAGGATGCTGTGAGGCTGCAGAGCGACTTGGATAGGTTAGGTGAGTGGGCAAATGCATGGCAGATGAAGTATAATGTGGATAAATGTGAGGTTATCCACTTTGGTGGTAAAAACAGAGAGACAGACTATTATCTGAATGGTGACAGATTAGGAAAAGGGGAGGTGCAAAGAGACCTGGGTGTCATGGTACATCAGTCATTGAAGGTTGGCATGCAGGTACAGCAGGCGGTTAAGAAAGCAAATGGCATGTTGGCCTTCATAGCAAGGGGATTTGAGTACAGGGGCAGGGAGGTGTTGCTGCAGTTGTACAGGGCATTGGTGAGGCCACACCTGGAGTATTGTGTACAGTTTTGGTCTCCTAACCTGAGGAAGGACATTCTTGCTATTGAGGGAGTGCAGCGAAGGTTCACCAGACTGATTCCCGGGATGGCGGGACTGACCTATCAAGAAAGACTGGATCAACTGGGCTTGTATTCACTGGAGTTCAGAAGAATGAGAGGGGACCTCATAGAAACATTTAAAATTCTGACGGGGTTAGACAGGTTAGATGCAGGAAGAATGTTCCCAATGTTGGGGAAGTCCAGAACCAGAGATCACTGTCTAAGGATAGGGGGTAAGCCATTTAGGACCGAGATGCGGAGGAACTTCTTCACCCAGAGAGTGGTGAACCTGTGGAATTCTCTACCACAGACAGTTGTTGAGGCCAATTCACTAAATATATTCAAAAAGGAGTTAGATGAAGTCCTTACTACTAGGGGGATCAAGGGGTATGGCGAGAAAGCAGGAATGGGGTACTGAAGTTGAATGTTCAGCCATGAACTCATTGAATGGCGGTGCAGGCTAGAAGGGCCGAATGGCCTACTCCTGCACCTATTTTCTATGTTTCTATGTTTCTATGTTACATCATGGGAGGCATTACAAGCTGACTCCAATCTTGCCTCCAGTCGATGGTCACATGTGCATTCTTCAAAAAGAATCAGCGGACAGTACTCAGGAACGAGAAACTTGGTCATTGAGACCTGCTGTAGAGGCTCCACTGCTATCTCAGCACAGAGGGCTTGTTTAATACTGTGTGCCTCAGTGTCACATCACATGGTGCATTTATCATCATCATCATCATCACAGGCAGGCCTTCAGAATCGAGGAAGACTTGCTTCCACTTCTAAAGTGAGTTCTTTGGTGGCTGAACTGTCCAATACGAGAGCCACAGACCCTGTTACAGGTGGGACAGAGATTCGTCGAGGGAAGGGGTGGGTGGAGCTGGTTTGCCGCGTGCTCCTTCCGCTGCCTGCACTTGACCTCTTCATGCTCTTTGCGTTGAGACTCGAAGAGCTCAATGCCCTCCCGGATGCACTTTCTCCACCTCGGGCAGTCTTCGGCCAGGGACTCCCAGGTGTCAGTAGTGATGTCGCACTTTACCAGGGAGGCTTTGAGGGTGTCCTTGTAACGTTTCCGCTGCTCACCTTTGGCTCGTCTGCCATGAAGGAGCTCCGCATAGAGCATTTGCTTAGGGAGTCTCGTGTCTGGCATGCAAACTATGTGGCCTGCCCAGCAAAGTTGATCGAGTGTGATCAGTGCTTCAATGCTGGGGATGTTAGCCTGGTTGAGGACACTCATGTTGGTTCGCCTGTCCTCCCAGTGGATTTGCAGGATCTTGCGGAGACATTGGTGATATATCTCCAGCGACTTGAGGTGCCTTCTATACGTCGTCCATGCCTCTGATCCATACAGGAGGGCGGGTATTACTACAGCTCTGTAGACCACTACTGCCTAATCACATAGAAAATAGAAACATAGAAAATAGGTGCAGGAGTAGGCCATTCAGCCCTTCTAGCCTGCACCGCCATTCAATGAGTTCATGGCTGAACATGAAACTTCAGTACCCACTTCCTGCTTTCACGCCATACCCCTTGATCCCCCGAGTAGTAAGGACTTCATCTAACTCCCTTTTGAATATATTTAGTGAATTGGCCTCAACTACTTTCTGTGGTAGAGAATTCCACAGGTTCACCACTCTCTGGGTGAAGAAGTTTCTCCTTATCTCGGTCCTAAATGGCTTGCCCCTTATCCTTAGACTGTGACCCCTGGTTCTGGACTTCCCCAACATTGGGAACATTCTTCCTGCATCCAACCTGTCCAAATCACGTATGCATGCATGTAGTAAGGTGGGTTAGAGTCTGAAAGATGTGAAACGGAAATGTCTGCAGCAAACATTTAGCACTAAATTACTGATTGAGTTGAATGAGAATGGCACGCAGCTTCACTCGTTCAAATGCCAAGAATTATTTGAGTTCACATTTGTCACAATGGTTGTTGGTTTTAAGATTGAGTAATGCAGTCAGATGGAACATGAGGCGTTAGTTAGGGGAAGTGACAGACACTGGGAATGTGCTGGGGATCAAAGAGGGCAAAATAAGGAAAATAAATAAACGTGAAAATTACAGGAACAGTTTAGGCCATTCAGCCCCTTGAGGCTGTTCTACCATTCAATTAGATCATGTGTGTCCACCCAGAACCAGCTGTGTTTTTCTCCAGCGCATGGTGAATTGGCTAAAATATAGTGTGTAAAGTTGATGGGAATTCCTAGGATTTGAAAGAAAAAGAAAGACTTGCATTTATATAGCGCCTTTCACGACCACCGGATGGCTCAAAGCGCTTTACAGCCAATTAAGTACTATCTTGGAGTGTACTCACTGTTGTAATGTGGGAAACGCGGCAGCTAATTTGCGCACAAGTAAGCTCCCACAAACAGCAATGTGATAATGGCCAGATAATCTGTTTTTGTGATATGTTGATTGAGGTATAAATATTGGCCAGGACACCGGGATAACTCCCCTGCACTTCTTCGAAATAGTGCCATGGAATCTTTTACGTCCACCTGAGAGAGCAGATGGGGCCTCGGTTTAACATCTCATCTGAAAGACGGCACCTCCGACAGTGCAGCACTCGCTCAGCACTGCTCTGGAGTGTCAGCCTGGATTTTTTGTGCTCATGTCCCTGGAGTGGACTTTTTTGTTAAAAAAAGCTGTTAAAAAAAGAATACCCCCATTCCCATTTAATCTTCCATAGGATCCCACCACCCACTCCTACTTCCTCCCCTGGAGGTATTGAATCCTCACTGGGATATGATTCAACGTGCGCTGCTCACCCTCCAGCACCTCCTTAGAAGCCATGTTTGATGGTGAGTGTTGGTAGGCTATTGGAACATGGGACCATCACAGCCACTGTTCTTACCTGATGTCTGTGGAGTGTAGAATGTTTCAGTGTAAGGGGTGTCGCAGTTGTGTGGGGCGGACTGGTTGGGCTGGGTGCCCTTGACCTTTCCGCCATTGTTCATTGTTCATAGGTTTACATGTAATGTTCAGGGCTGCTCACCGAGGGCCGTGCGGCTCTTTGTCGACCGGCGTGGACATGATGGTCCGAAATAGCCTCCTTCTGCTCTGTAAATTTCTATGTTTCTATGTCTGCGCGTACAAAACAAAAACCCTGTACCCCTCCCTGAGCCGGGACCTCAGAGACCAAATGCAGCCCCTCTACCGCTGCCTGAACTGAGAGCACCTATTAAAACTGTATCCCAAAAAACCTTTTGCAACTAAAGAAAAAAAAATGCAGTTTTCCACAGGTTTTCAGAAAATGGTTAACTTGCAGAGAACAGGATTTTAAAAAACACATCAGATCAATAATAGCTTTGTGAATGAGGCAGGGTTTATGTGAGATTGAATTTAATGGTTTTTAAAATGAAGCATTAACTGATCCACAAAAGTAACACTGTGTTTTTATGCTGCAGAATTGGTATTCTGTTACAGTGCTGTGGCTAGCCAAAACTATCCTGTGAATGCCTGTCAGCTTTGATTGTCAAACCTTGTACGCTAGTATTTCACACCCTGTTTATGTCAGGGACCTGATCCGCACAGCCTGAAGCTGTTTACAGTACAGATATTGATTGCACTGTGCCATCAGCTTGTAGCTTTCAAGTTTCTTTCCATTTCATTGCAAAAATATCTGGCCACTTTACAAGAAAATAATTCTATTTTATACAGAAAAATGGCACTTTCTGAACACACGGAGTTTCGAAAGAGCACAGAGTCAATGGGCCGAATGGCCCCCTTCTGTCCTGTATTATTCTATGCTTCGATAAGCATGGTGCAGAATAAGGAATTTGATTTCCAGTGTGTTTCATTTCGGCACCAAGAACATGGGAAGGGATAGAACAAGGACTTTAAGCCTACCATTTCTACAGACTGTAGGGCTAGAAATTCCCTGGGCTAGCGCCCCGGACAAGTGTCGGAACAGGGGCGCTAAAGGGTTTGCAGCCCCGAGCGCCGGCATTCGCACCGCTTGGCAATTTCAGTGTGCCGGTACCGGCAACGCAGAGGAGTATCGCCCGGGAGCGATGCGCCGGTGTACAACACCCCTGGTATTGACCCGCTTTCAAAACTTGTAGCGCCCCCTAGTGACCCCGCCAGAAAAAGCTGGTGTGCAGAGCTGTGCTGGTGATGGCAAAGGAAGGAATGACTGCACGAGGTAAGTGGGATTTGTTGTGTATAGAAGAACTCCACGAGGCTGAGTACTGTGAGCTAAACTTAGTGTGACCTTAGTCTTCTTTATTACAACTCCAGAGCGCCTAAACAACATGGCAGCCAACCTTTTATACTGGCCCTGCACATGTGTGCAGGTGACCATTAGGACTCCAACAGTCGCGCCCTCTGGTGGCAAGTATTACATAGTTACATATAACACCACACCCCCCAATGTCTCCGGTACAAGTTATTTACAAATCAAGGCGATCCGGAGCCCTTCGCTCCCTGGTTGATCATCTAAGTTCAAACCCTGGCATATGTGAGTTGTTCAGACCATTGCTGCACTGCACCGCGGCTGGTCTGACCGGACTGTCAGGAACGGTGGGTTCATCCTCGTGATTGACAGCGAGGTCGATTGCTGGTTGGGTGTGTGTTGGTGGATCGCCGATGGTGATGTCCTCTTCAAGTCGTTCCTGGTTGTCAGTAAATTGCAATTTGGTCTGATCTAAATGCTTTCTGCACGTTTGGCAATTTGATTATAAACACCCTATTCCCTTCCAAAATAGTGCCAGCAAACCCACTTGGGACTGTGACCATAATTCAGGACAAAACATCATCATCATCATAGGCAGTCCTTCGGAATCGAGGAAGACTTTCTTCCATTCCTGAAGTGAGTTCTTTGGTGGCTGTACAGTCCAATACAAGAGCCACAGACTCTGTCACAGGTGGGACAGATAGTCATTGAGGGAAGGGGTGGGTGGGACTGGTTTGCCGCACGCTCTTTCCACTGCCTGCACTTGATTTCTGCATGCTCTCGGCGTTGAGGTGCTCAGTGCCCTCTCGGATGCACTTCCTCCACTTAGGGCGGTCTTGGGCCAGGGACTCCAAGGTGTCAGTCGCACTTTATCAGGGAGGCTTTGAGGGTCTTCTTGTAGCGGCAAACAGAGGGTCGTTAACATCAATGTCATGTGAAACAGCCGCACGATCGTGGTACATATTCTGCTGGTGTTGCTGGGTTTTCACGTAATCATTAAGATCCGGGTGGACGAAGGAGAGCTTGGTTTTGAGAGTTCTCTTCATTAACAATTCTGCCGGGGAAACCCCGGTGAGCGAGTGGGGTTGCGTTTGGTAACTGAGCAGAATGCGAGACAAGCGGGTCTGCAGGGAGCTGTCCGTCACGCGTTTCATGCTCTGCTTGATTGTTTGGACTGCTCGCTCTGCTTGACCGTTAGACGCGGGCTTAAACGGAGCAGACCTGACATGCTTGATGCCATTGCGGGTCATAAACTCGTTGAATTCCGAGCTGGTGAAACACGGTCCATTGTCGCTGACAAGGACGTCGGGCTAGCCATGGGTGGCGATCATGGCCTGGAGGCTTTCAATGGTGGTTGTGGACATGCTACTTGACATGCTTACGCATTCAATCCAGTTGGAGTAAGCATCCACTACTACTAAAAACATCTTTCCTAGAAAGGGGCCGCAAAATCTACATGGATCCTGGACCACGGTTTGGAGGGCCATGACCACACTCAGTGGAGCCTCCCTTGGTGCATTGCTCAGTTGCGAGCAAGTGTTGCACTGATGCACGCATGATTCCAAGTCTGAATCAATGCTGGGCCACCAAACTTGCGACCTGGCAATTGCCTTCCTCATGACAATGCCTGTGTAGGTCGCATATAAACATTTCCCTGCCTTTTTTTGGCAAAACCACGCGATTACCTCATAAGAGACAATCTGACTGGATGGACATTTCATCTTTGCGTCGGTGAAATGGCTTAATTTCATCTTGCATTTCCCTGGGAACGGCCAACCAGTTCCCATTTAGGACGCAACTCTTTACTAATGATAGCACAGGATGCTGGCTGGTCCAGGTCCTGATCTGGCGAGCCGTGACGGGCGACCCCTTGCTCTCAAAAGCATCCATGACCAGTAGCAAGTCTGCGGGCTGCACCATTTCAACCCCGGTGGTGGGTAATGGTAGCCGGCTGAGAGCATCGGCACAGTTTTCAGTGCCTGGTCTGTGGTAGATAACATAGTCATAAGCTGATAATATTAGTGCCCATCTTTGGATGTGGGACGAAGCATTGGTGTTTATATCTTTTGCTCTCTGAAAATAGTGAAATGAGTGGCTTGTGGTCCGTTTCAAGCTCAAACCGAAGTCCAAATAGGTATTGGTGCATTTTCTTAACCCCATATATTATGGGCTCTCTCAGCCTTAGACAGACTTCTAGATGCGTATGCAACCGGTTGGAGGTTGCCCGATACATTGGCTTGCTGTAACACACAGCTGACCCCATACGATGAGGCGTCACAAGCTAGCCCAAAACATTTACATGGGTCGTAGTGTACAAGTAACTTATTTGAACATAACAGGTTCCTGGCCTTCTCAAAGGCTGTGTTTTGAGATTTGTCCCAAACCCAGTCATCACCCAAGATGTGCAAAGGCTGTAACAACATGCTCCACCTGGGTAGAATGTTACTGAAATAGTTGAGGAGTCCCAGGAACGAACGCAGCTCCATCACATTCTGTGGTTTGGGTGCATTCTGTTGTGTATCTGTAAAGCATGCACTCCCATGTTCTGCCACCAGGGAGCTCATCCCCTGAAGTCCCAAGGGATCCCAGAATCCCTTGGGAGCACTGTATATAAACTGGCCCCTAAGGCCTGTTCCTCACTCTGGAGTGTCTTATTAAAGACTGAGGTCACTGTTACTTTAACCTCCCTGTGTGCAGCCTCATCTGTGTTAGGAACACAATACATTCTTGATGGCCTCTGTCTTTGAGTCCGTGGGCCTGATGCTGTCTGCTGCAATCTTTCTCCCCAAAAATTCGACTTCTGGCACCAGGAAAACACACTTGGAGCGTTTCAGCCTGAGTCCCACTCTGGCCAGGTGACTTAAACCTCTTCCAGATTATGTAGGTGTTCAATGGTGTCACGACCGGTGATCAGGATGTCGCCTTGAAACACAATGGTGCGCGAAACAGATTTCAGCAAACTCTCCATGTTTCTCTGGAAAATGGCTGCAGCTGAGCGAATCCCGAAAGAGAACCTGTGGTATATAAACAGTCCTTTGTGTGTGCTGATGCACGTTAGTCTTTTCGAAGATTCAGCCAGCTCCTGTGTTATGTAGGCGGAGGTTAGATCCAACTTGGTGAACGACTTCTCCCCCCACTAATGTTGCGAACAGGTCATCCGCCTTGGGCAGTGGGTACTGGTCTTGTAGTGAGACTCGGTTAATCGTTACCTTGTAGTCTCCGCAGATTCTGACCGTGCCATGGCTTTTCAACACCGGAACAATTGGATGGGCCCACTCGTTGAACTCGACTGGCGATATGATTCTTTCGCATTGGAGTCTGTCCAGTTCGATGTCGAATTTCTCCCTCATCATGTACGGAACCGCTCGAGCCTTGTGATGGTCGGGTCGTGCATCTGGGTCTAGATGGATCTGTACCTTAGCGCCTGTGAAGTTGCCGATGCCTGGTTCGCATAGCGAGGGAAACTTGCTCAGCACTTGAGCACATGAGGCATCATCCACTGAAGATAGTGCTTTGATGTCGTTCCAGTTCCCTCTAATCTTTTCTAGCCAGCTTCTGCCGAACAACGTTGGGCCATTGCCTGGAACAATCCACAATAATAGGTCATGCACAGCTCCATCATACAATACTTTCACTGCCGCACTTCCAATGACTGGTATGAGTTCTTTGGTGTAGGTACGCAGCTTTGCATTAATCGGGCTCAGTTTGGGCCTTTTTGAGTTATTGCCCCACAGTTTCTCGAAAGCCTTCTGGCTCATTATTGACTGACTCGTGTCCAACTCCATGGATACTGGAACTCCATTTAATTTTACTTTCAGCATTGTAGGAGGGGTCTTGGTGGTGAAGGTATGTACCCCATACACTTCTTCCTTGGGTTGAGTTGCCTGTGCTGCGTGATCCACACCGGATCGATCATCCTCTGCCACGTGGTGTGTCGCAGCACCTTTGCACATTCGCTGAAGGTGCCCCACTGTTGAGCAGCCTTTGCACACATAGTGCTTGAATCGACATTGATGGGCCCGATGATTATCCCCACAGCGCCAACATGGTGCTAATGGATTCACATTCACGCCCCACGGCGGGCTCTGAGTCGTCACAGGTCTTTCAGCTGCAGACATATAGGCCCTGCCATATGCAATTCGGCCTGCTAGCAACATCATTTTCTGCACAGTACTTGCCGGTGAGCTTCGATGTTGAGAAAATATCTGTTTTGTGTTATCATCCGTGGCTTGGGCGATCGCGATGGCCCTGCTCAGGTCTAGGGTTTCGGCAGCCAGCAGCTTTTGAAGAATGACCTCGTGGCTGATGCCACGCACAAAAAAGTCCCGCAGCATTTGCCCCAACGCAGCTCCAAAATCGCAAGGTCCCGCGAGGCATCTCAGGTCGGTGACATAATCCGCCACGTCCTGGTCCCCAGAGCGATGGTGTGTGTAAAAACGATATCTGGCCATGAGGATACTCTTCTTCAGCTTGAGGTCGTCCCGAACCAGCATGCACAATTCTGTATATTCCTTCTCCATTGGTTTTGTTGGTGCAAGCAGATTCCTGATGAGGCCGTATATATTTTAGGCCCACAGATGGTGAGGAGAACCGTCCTGTGCTTGAACGCGTTAGTGTCTCCTTCCAGCTTGTTGGCCATGAAGTACTGGTCGAGATGCTCGATGAAGGCTTCCCAATCATCACCCTCTACGAATCTCTCTAATATTCCAACAGCAGCCATGGTTGTGTGAAGGTTCGTATTCTGTTATTAGTTGCCAATTGTTGTGTACAGAAGAACACCACGAGTACTGTGAGCTAAACTTAGTGTGACCTTAGTCTTCTTTATTACAACTCCAGAGTGCCTAAACAGCATGGCAGCCAACCTTTTATACGGGCACTGCAGGTGTGTTGAGGTGACCATTAGGACTCCAACAATCGCGCCCTCTGGTGGCAAGTATTACATAGTTACATACATAACAGAATTGATATTTTTTCTTTTTGCGATTTAACTTTATTTGGGATGACTAATAAATAAGGAATGTTTTAAAATGTTTTTGCAGGGAGGCCTCTCTGAGGGCACTATGAAGCCGGCTGTTTTGCACGGGATTTTCAGTTGCGCCCTAAGTGTGGAACGCTTCCCTTAGTGCTCCACTCCACTGTCACGGTGCAACCACTGAATTTTTTGCCTGCCGACGCAAACCATTTCCAGGCACTAAATTTATCCACCGTCCGACATTTATGCCACAAAAAACCGTCAACCTAATTTCCAGTCCCAAATGTTAGCCGTGGCTCAGTAGGTCTCTCATCTCTGAGTCAGAAGGTCACGTGGTTCAATTCCCACTCCAGAGACTTGAGCACAAAATCTAGGACTGACTCTCCAGTGCAATGCTGAGGGAGTGCTGCACTGTCGGAGATGTGATTTTTCAGATGAGACTTTAAACTGGTGCCCTGCCTGCTCTCTCCTGGACATAAAAAATCCCATGGCACTATTTCAAAGAAGAGTAGGGGAGTTCTCCCCGGTGTCCTGGCCAATATTTATCACTAAAACTGATTGTCTGGTCATTATCATATTGCTGTTTGTGAAACCTTGCTGTGCTCAAACTGGCTGCTGAGTTTCCTGCATTACAACAGTTACTACACTTCAAAAATACTTCATTGGTTGCAAAGCACTTTGGAATGTCCTGAGGTCATGAAAGGCACTAGATCAATGCAAGTTCTTTCTTTCCTTCCTACTCTTTGGAATAACAAGTTCCTTCCAATCTTTCATCTCACAATACTTATGTGCTCTAGCTTTGTGCTTTCCCACTGGGCCAAATAATCTGCCGACTTCTCTGTCATCTCTCTCTCTCTCTCAGCATTTTAAATACCTAGATCACAGCTCTTTTCTCAATTCTTTCCTCCAACGAAAACAAGTTCAACTCTGAGAGTTTATTTTCACAATTTAGAGAGCAACTGCTGGATCTCTCATCATCCCATCCACTCTGAATCCTTTTCAACACATCAGGGGCGATTGCTAACTTATCTGTCGAAAACGGGGTGGGCGGAGTTAAAATCGACCATGTTACGTACCCGCTGGAAAACCACCAGGATACCGCCATTTCGGGATTTTAACCAGTTCTCCTGAGCAGGTGGCGAGGACACCTGCTCAAAGCGGGTAAAGCCCTTTTTTACACATGCGTGTCGGGTCCCGACTGCTATTTTGTGGGGCCTCAGCGGGGATATTTTCGTGGCCCTCCCAGGAAGAAAGAAGAAATTCTTGGATTTATATAGCGCCTTTCATGGCCACTGCATGTCTCAAAGTGCTTTACAGCCAATGAAATACTTTTGGAGTGCAGTCACTCTTGTAATGTGGGAAACACGGCAGCCAATTTGCGCATAGCAAGCTCCCTCAAACAGCAATGTGATAATGACCAGATCATCTGTTTTTGTGATGTTGACTGAGGGATAAATGTTGGCCAGGACACCGGGGATAACTCCCCTGCTCATCAATTTCTGTACATCTCCCCCTTGAATTTCGGTCATGGTACTCGTTTTGGGACTGGCGCTTGCCCTCAACAATGTCGGACAGGACTGGATGAATGAGGGACAGCCGAGTTTTGAGTGTTCGTTTCATGAGCAGCTCCGTGGGCGGGACCCCCGTGAGCGAATGCGGTCGGGACCTATTGGCCAGCAGGAGGCGCAATAGGCGGCATTGAAGGGAGGGTCCTTAAATCCGGAGCATGTCTTGCTTTATGATTTGGACCGCACGTTCCGCCTGGCCATTGGAGGCCGGCTTGAACGGTGCTGTCCTGACATGGTTAATGCCATTACCCGACATGAACTCCCGGAATTCGTAGCTTGTGAAACATGGGCCATTGTCGCTAACAAGGATGTCCGGCAAGCCGTTGGTCGCAAAGACCGTGCGCAGACTCTCCACGGTGGTGGATGTCGTGCACGAATTCAAAATGATGAACTCGATCCATTTCGAGTACGCATCAACCACAACGATAAACATTTTTGCCATGAACGGGCTCGCGTAGTCTACGTGAATATGTGACCATGGCCTAGTGGGCCAGGGCCACGGGCTGAGCGGGGCCTCCCTGGGGGCATTACCTAGCTGGGGACACATCGTGCACCTGCGAACACAGTGTTTCAGGTCTGAATCAATTCCCGGCCACCAAACATGTGACCGGGCAATGGCCTTCATCAGCACGATACCCGGGTGCTCGCTGTGGAGTTCCCTGATGAATGCTTCCCTGCCCCTCTGGGGCATGACTACCCGGCTGCCCCATAGTAAGCAGTCGACTTGGATGGAGAGCTCATCCATCCGTCTGTGAAACGGTCTGACCTCCTCAGGGCATGCTCCGTGTGCGGGAGCCCAGTCCCCAGTCAGGACACATTTCTTAATCAAGGATAGGAGGGGATCTCTGTTGGTCCAGATTTTGATCTGGCGGGCTGTGATGGGGGAGCCTGCGCTGTCAAAGGCATCGACAGCCATGACCATCTCAGCGCTTTGCTCCACTGTTCCCTCAGTGGTGGCCAGTGGAAGCCTGCTGAGTGCGTCAGCGCAATTTTCGGTGCCGGGCCGGTGCAGGAAGGTGTAGTCATACGCAGCGAGCGTGAGAGCCCATCGCTTATGCGAGCTGACGCATTGGCATTGACAGCCTTGCTGTCTGACAACAGGGATGTTAATGGCTTGTGGTCCGTTACTAATTCGAACCTCCTGCCAAAAAGGTACTGATGCATCTTTTTCACCCCATAGACACATGCGAGTGCTTCCTTCTCAACCATCCCATAACCCCGTTCAGCTTGAGAGAGCGACCTGGAGGCATAAGCTACAGGTTGTAGTTGGCCCTCAGCGTTACTCTGCTGCAACATGCACCCAACCCCATAGGACGATGCATCACAAGTCAGAACCAATTTCTTACAAGGGTCGTACAGGGTCAACAACTTATTTGAACAAAGTAGGTTACGCGCCCAATTGAAAGCCCGTTCCTGACAGACCCCCAAAACCAATCACAACCCTTACGCAGGAGCACGTGTAGCAGCTCCAACAACGTGCTTAAGTTCAGCAGAAAGTTCCCAAAATAGTTCAAGAGTCCCAGAAATGAACTCAACTTCGAATAGGACTTTCATCATCATAGGTGGCGTTTTTTTATGTGAGCTGTGAATGTTTGCCACATGAACCCGCTGAACTTCAGTGTCCATTGATTTGCCTCAAGCGTCATTCTGCCTCACAGACCCCTCATCTGGTACATCAGCCTCGTATATTAGCCTGGTTACAGGCTTCCTGCACATTCTGGCTAAATGGCCATTCAGGTTTCAATTTCTGCAGACGAACTGTTGAAACCTGCAAGTCCTGGCAGCATGTCTGCCCCCACACCTCCAGCATGAACTGAGATTCCCATTGTTGTGAACAAAAGAGCTGTTACAAGGCATTCCTCGCTGATTGTCCCTTTGACTGCTCTTGAGCACCCTGTTAGTGGGTGTCAATGGCCCCATCCCAGGCCGCATTGTCCACTGGAGGGGTCTAAATGTCCGTTCAGCCTGCCATTGTCTCTGTTGGAGACTTATTCTTGGGTCTATTGCTGCCTGGGGTGTCTTGAACTGCCCTTGCCTGCCTGCGGGGCTCTGTGTCGCGTTTATGATATTGACTCCCTGATCCATCGCCAGGTTGGAGGCAGAATTGCGTGCGTATATTATCTTGGTTTCCTTCTCCCCCGCCATAAAAGTCTGAGCCATCAACGCCGCCACTTCCAAGGTCAAGTCCTTGGTCTCAATTAGCTTTCTGAAAATCCCAGCATGACCGATGCCCTCAATAAAGAAATCCCTCAGCATCTCCCCCCTGCAGGCGTCTGTGAACTTACAGAGGCTGGCCAAGCGCCGGAGGTCTGCAACGAAATGCGGCATGCTCTGTCCTTCCCGACGTCGGTGTGTATAGAATCTGTGTCGGGCCATGTGTACGCTGCTCCCGGTTTGAGGTGCTCACCGATTAGTTTGCTGAGCTCTTCGAAGGTTTTGTCCGCCGGCTTCTCGGGTGCTAGCAGGTCTTTCATGAGCGAGTAAGTCTTAGGTCCACAGCTGGTCAGCAGATGAGCCCTTCGCTTGTCGGCCGCTGCGTCTCCCAGCCAGTGCTTCGTGACAAAACTCTGCTGGAGCCTCTCAATGAAATCGTCCCAGTCCTCACCAACACAGTACCGTTCATCTGTGCTGCCAGTGGCCATTCTAATGGGTCGTTGATTCCCGTTTCTTGTCGCCAATGTAAAGTTTCTCGTCGCCAATGTAAAGTCCTTACACAATACCACAAATCCACACGAGGCACATTCTATGGACAAGGTCACCCTATGACCTGAACCTTTAGTCACAGGACCAAGAAGAGATGACCCTGCGTGGGACCTCCCTTTATATACCTGGGTGACCAGGTGAGGAGTGTCTCCCACAAGTTCACCCCCTGTGGTCAAGGTATACATTTCTTACGTATATACAGTATTGCAGTGTTGTTACATAAAGGTTACATACATGACATGTCCCACCTGTGACAGGGACTGTGGTTCTCGTATTGGGCTGTTCAGCAACCTAAGGACTCATTTTTAGAGTGGAAGCAAGTCTTCCTCGATTCCGAGGGACTGCCTATGATGATGATGATGGTCTGCTGGTGCTCCCCAACACCCGAGGTGTGGCCACCAGTCTCCTCTGCCCCATGCTGCGATTCATTTAGTCCGCAAAGGATAATTAAATGTAAAGAAATTCAAGGGCCAACTGTAAGTCGGGGTGGGCATTGTGTGGACGGGGCAAACTTCCATAACGGTCACTTTAACTCGCGGGCCTCACCAACATTTGGCTGGCGGGCAGCGCGTGTGCGGCCCTCCTGATCGTACAATTTCCGCTGCTGTCCCCGCCTCTGCTGAAAGAGGTGACGTCACTCTTAAAGCGAGGTTGCACCGCAGGCTTTCATTTTTGCATTGAACAACCCTGGGAGACTTGCTGGCCTGTGCAGGCACGAGTCGGAGGGCGACCCCTTGCTTTCCTGACGCATCCCTGGAGGTCCCAGTGGAGAATGTGAGGGCCGGGAGCTAAGTACTGTTGGCCAGAATCCGCAGGAGCATTCCCAATGTCACTGTCAAGCAGACCAGGACAGAGGTGGCTGAGAGGGTCAGTGTCAGCAGCATCACCACCCCACTCCCACGATAAGAACATAAGAAATAGGAGCGGGAGTAGACCACACGGCCTGCTCTGCCATTCAACAAGATCATGGCTGATCTGCGACCTCAGCTCCACTTTCTCACCGATCCCCATATCACTTGATTCCTTTGGAGTCCAAATATCTATCGACCTCAGCCTTGAACATACTCAACAACTGAGCACCGACAGCACTTTGGGACAGAGTATTCCAAAGATTCCCGGCCCTCTGAGTGAAGAAATTCCTCCTCGTCTCAGTCTTAAAAGGCGCGAGACTTTGCGTCAGGCGCAGAAGCCTTGCCTCTCGCGAGAAATTGGTGTTACCGCCCCCCCCCCCCCCGAAGGGACGTGGAGTGCTAAACCAAGCGCTCCACTTCCTTTCTGGGGTGGGATCGGGGCAGACGCCTCGGGAGCTGGGCACACGGCTCAGCAACACTACGCACTGGGCCGCGTAATGCTACCGCGTAGGAGGGGCTCTTCCCTGATTTAAAGGGAAGGGCTCAAGCTCCATACTGTGCAGGAAATCCTGGGTCCTACCTGGACCACGGGGGAGCAGGGATGCTGTGCCAACAGCCCGGCACTCAAGCAGAGTGTGCAAGGATGACCAATCGCGGCACGGACCCCTTGTCCAAAGCGGCAATGGGGCGCACAAGAAAAACCAACATATTTATTACAAACAGCAGCCCACCTCCCCTTTAACTTTCAGCCCGCTGTCGCTGTCAACACCCGACGCGGTTTCAGGGAGTCATACCCAACTTAATGACTGAGACACTAACGGGGCATTGTGCACAGTGGTGAGGCCACACCTTGAATTCTCTACCACAGAAAGTTGTTGAGGCCAGTTCGTTAGATATATTCAAAAGGGAGTTAGATGTGGTCCTCACAGCTAAAGGGACCAGGGGGTATGGGGTACTAAAGTTGCATGAGCAGCCATGATCATATTGAATGGTGGTGCAGGCTCGAAGGGCCAAATGGCCTACTCCTGCACCGATTTTCTGTGTTTCGATGTTTCTATGTCAGCATCGGCGGGCATAGCAAAGCGGAGCGCAACACCACAGCGGTGCCGCTAAACTTCTGCTGAATTTAGCGGGAGTCGTAAGTAACGCCACACCCGGTCGCAAAGTCGTTTTTGTCCCATTTGGGGCGCTAATGGGAGGCACATAGGACCCAAATTTCTCCCCCTATGACCCTTAGTTAATGGGCCTGAAATTCAGGTCGGAGACTTCCTTCAGACAAACGCCTCCGACCCGGGAATTTTTTACGAATTTGCCTGGTGATCCCGGAGGCGCGTGAGATTCCGGTGGGGAGGCCTTCTCTTCCCGATCTTCAGAGCGTACTCCCTTCCTCGACATTCGGATGCAGCACAACCAATCAGGTACAGTATTCTAATTAAATGACATTGAGAACTCCGTATCTACGAGTTCTTAGTGCTATTAATGAGAAAAAAAACCCAAACACACAAAACACAACATAAAAAATAAAAAAAACACCCCACATAATTAAAATTAATTGAAATTAAAGTTCATTAAATGTTTTAGAAAAAATATATATTTGGGGGATTTTTGCTTAAAGTGTTTTAATAGGGTTTAAAATTAACTTATCTTAGTGGACAGGGTTTTTAACATAAAACTGTGTTTTTAATTTTTATTTTTTATGTGTTTTAAAACTCTTACGCTGGTAAAAGTAGGCTATGCACCTGCTTTTACCAGGCGCAAGAGTTTTAGAAACATAGAAACATAGAAAATAGGTGCAAGAGTAGGCCATTCGGCCCTTCTAGCCTGCACCGCCATTCAATGAGTTCATGGCTGAACATGCAACTTCAGTACCCCATTCCTGCTTTCTCACCATACCCCTTGATTCCCCTAGTAGTAAGGACCTTTGCTGGGCAGGAGTTGGGCAAATAGCCCAATCTCGCCTGTGCAAGTGTCCTGGCTGCAGGGATGCGGAGATCTTTCAAGCCAAAACTTGACAAATCGGAAAAGCCGGTTTTCGGCGCATGTGCATTGCACGCTGAAAATCGGCATTTGCAGGGCCTTGTCGGGTCCGTGCGCATTCCGTACGGACCCAGCGAGGCCGGAATTTTAGTCCAATAGACTCTCCAGCCAGGGGAAACAACCTCTCAGCATCTACCCTGTCAATCCCCCTCAGAATCTTATATGTTTCAATGAGATCACCGGTCATTCTTCTAAACTCCAGAGAGTATAGGCCCAATCTACACAATCTAAGTGTTCATTGTTGAAAGACATTCAATGACCTCACAAGCAGGGGTGAGTACAGCCCAACACCTCTCTGCCTTTCTCAACAATACCTCACACACACCTCTCACCCCTTCCCCCACCACTCTCAAATATTACCTCTCCTCCATCACATCCTTCACCATATAATAACAAGGGCACACTACAACACATCGCTGATTCATTAACACACTCATCTCTTCCTTCCCCTGTTCACACCACACACACCACTACCATTCCCTTCTCACCGCCTAATGTTTGCACAACTGTAAGGGGAGCTTGGGGTGTGGGTTCGAATCCACACTCCCCTGGAGTTCTGTACGTGCGATTTATGAGGATGGGTGAGTGATGAGGCACCAGACACAGTGGGTAAGAGTACAAAATGGCTAATGTTGTTTATTTAGAATAGTAAACACCAAGATAAAGGGCATAGGAAGAGGTCATAAGTAGCAGTAATGGCACAATCTCACTCAACAACACGAAAAATCTCGCAACAGAGAAGGGGAAAATAAGAGGTTAAAACATTCCACTCACACACAACCCCACCTCCCACTTCCACCCTTCTTACCAATTCCTATCCTAAATTGAGTCTGTGAGGGGGTTTGGACTATACTCACAATCCTATCAACTCCAGGGTTCTGGGGGCACTTATTTCAGCTCAGGGTCCCTCTGGGGTGGGTTTTACATTGTTGTTCGGTTCGGTTTTCCTCCTCGATGTTGCGTCGGTTTCTTCTCTTTGCCTTTCAGTTGGCTCCTAAGCAAAAAGCTGCTGGAGTTAAGCACACCTTCCCCAGAGCGAGGGCCCTGTGAAAAGCTGACTCAACTCCCAAAAGCTGACTCCAACCTCCAACCTCTGGTTGCTTTCCTTGCTCAGCTCAGCTGTGGGAAGTCACTGCCACTGCCTGCTGGTTTTCAGTCTCGATGGCTTCGTCTGCGGAACTGCTGCTTCTTCCTCTGGTGGAGCGAGAGCGAGAGGGAGAGAGAGCTCTCTCTAGATACAAGCTGCAAGCTGCCAGCTCCAAGCTCCAAGCTCTCCAACTGCTTCCACACCCTGCTGCTTCTACCCCACGGTGGTTCTGTCGGTCCTATCACCAATTTAGTGCTGGTCTTTTCGCGTTCAAACTTAGTTGGTGGTCCATTGTGTAAGTTTGGGCGGGGAGATAGCTTTGAATATTTAATCAGAAGATGTCACAGGTACAGGTAGGTGTGAGGATAGCGGTATTGTTTCAGTGCACATTAGAAACATAAAAACATAGAAAATAGGTGCAGGAGTAGGCCATTCGGTCCTTCTAGCCTGCACCGCCATTCAATGAGTTTATGGCTGAACATGCAACTTCAGTACCGCATTCCTGCTTTCTCGCCATACCCCTTGATCCCCCTAGTAGTAAGGACTTCATCTAACTCCTTTTTGAATATATTTAGTGAATTGGCCTCAACAACTTTCTGTGGTAGAGAATTCCACAGGTTCACCACTCTCTGGGTGAAGAAGTTTCTCCTCATCTCGGTCCTAAATGGCTTACCCCTTATCCTTAGACTGTGACCCCTGGTTCTGGACTTCTCCAACGTTGGGAACATTCTTCCTGCATCTGAACCTATCAGAATTTTAAACGTTTCTATGAGGTCCCCTCTCATTCTTCTGAACTCCAGTGAATACAAGCCCAGTTGATCCAGTCTTTGCTTGATAGGTCAGTCCCGCCATCCCGGGAATCAGTTTGGTGAACCTTCGCTGCACTCCCTCAATAGCAAAAATGTCCTTCCTCAAGTTAGGAGACCAAAACTGTACACAATACTCCAGGTGTGGCCTCACCAAGGCCCTGTACAACTGTAGTAACATCTCCCTGCCCCTGTACTCAAATCCCCTCGCTATGAAGGCCAACATGCCATTTGCTTTCTTAACCGCCTGCTGTACCTGCATGCCAACCTTCAATGACTGATGTACCATGACACCCAGGTCTCGTTGCACCTCCCCTTTTCCTAATCTGTCACCATTCAGATAATAGTCTGTCTCTCTGTTTTTACCACCAAAGTGGATAACCTCACATTTATCCACATTATACTTCATCTGCCATGCATTTGCCCACTCACCTAACCTATCCCAGTCACTCTGCAGCCTCATAGCATCCTCCTCGCAGCTCACACTGCCACCTAACTTAGTGTCATCTGCAAATTTGGAGATACTACATTTAATCCCCTCATCTAAATCATTAATGTACAATGCAAACAGCTGGGGCCCCAGCACAGAACCTTGCGGTACCCCACTAGTCACTGCCTGCCATTCTGAAAAGTACCCATTTACTCCTACTCTTTGCTTCCTGTCTGACAACCAGTTCTCAATCCATGTCAGCACACTACTCCCAATCCCATGTGCTTTAACTTTGCACATTAATCTCTTGTGTGGGACCTTGTCGAAAGCCTTCTGAAAGTCCAAGTATACCACATCAACTGGTTCTCCCTTGTCCACTTTACTGGAAACATCCTCAAAAAAATTCCAGAAGATTTGTCAAGCATGATTTCCCTTTCACAAATCCATGCTGACTTGGACCTATCATGTCACCTCTTTCCAAATGCGCTGCTATGACATCCTTAATAGTTGATTCCATCATTTTAACCAATACTGAGGTCAGGCTGACCGGTCTATAATTCCCTGTTTTCTCTCTCCCTCCTTTTTTAAAAAGTGGGGTTACATTGGCTACCCGCCACTCGATAGGAACTGATCCAGAGTCAATAGAATGTTGGAAAATGACTGTCAATGCATCCGCTATTTCCAAGGCCACCTCCTTGAGTACTCCGGGATGCAGTCCATCAGGCCCTGGGGATTTATCAGCTTTCAATCCCATCAATTTCCCCAACACAATTTCCCGACTAATAAGGATTTCCCTCAGTTCCTCCTCCTTACTAGACCCTCTGACCCCTTTTATATCCGGAAGGTTGTTTCTGTCCTCCTCAGTGAATACCGAACCAAAGTACTTGTTCAATTGGTCTGTCATTTCTTTGTTCCCCGTTATGACTTCCCCTGATTCTGACTGCAGGGGACCTACGTTTGTCTTTATTAACCCTTTTCTCTTTACATATCTATAGAAACTTTTGCAATCCGTCTTAATGTTCCCTGCAAGCTTCTTCTCGTACTCCATTTTCCCTGCCCTAATCAAACCCTTTGTCCTCCTCTGCTGAGTTCTAAATTTCTCCCAGTCCCCGGGTTCGCTGCTATTTCTGGCCAATTTGTATGCCACTTCCTTGGCTTTAATACTATCCCTGATTTCCCTTGATAGCCACGGTTGAGCCACCTTCCCTTTTTTATTTTTACGCCAGACAGGAATGTACAATTGTTGTAGTTCATCCATGCGGTCTCTAAATGTATGCCATTGCCCATCCACAGTCAACCCCTTAAGTATCATTCGCCAATCTATCCTAGCCAATTCACGCCTCATATCTTCAAAGTTACCCTTCTTTAAGTTCTGGGCCATGGTCTCTGAATTAACTGTTTCATTCTTCATCGTAATGCAGAATTCCATCATATTATGGTCACTCTTCCCCAAGGGGCCTCGCACAACGAGATTGCTAATTAATCCTCTCTCATTACACAACACCCAGTCTAAGATGGCCTCCGCCCTAGTTGGTTCCTCGACATATTGGTCTAGAAAACCATCCCTTATGCACTCCAGGAAATCCTCCTCCACTGTATTCCTTCCAGTTTGGCTAGCCCAATCTATGTGCATATTAAAGTCACCCATTATAACTGCTGCACCATTATTGCATACACCCCTAATTTCCTGTTTGATGCCCTCCCCAACATCACTACTACTGTTTGGAGGTCTGTACACAACTCCCACTAACGTTTTTTGCCCTTTGGTGTTCTGCAGCTCTACCCATATAGATTCCACATCATCCAAGCTAATGTCCTTCCTAACTATTGCATTAATCTCCTCTTTAACCAGCAATGCTACCCCACCTCCTTTTCCTTTTATTCTATCCTTCCTGAATGTTGAATACCCCTGGATGTTGAGTTCCCAGCCCTGATCATCCTGGAGCCATGTCTCTGTAATCCAATCACATCATATTTGTTAACATCTATTTGCACAGTTAATTCATCCACCTTATTATGGATACTCCTTGCATTAAGACACAAAGCCTTCAGGCTTGTTTTTTTTAACACCTTTGTCCTTTTAGAATTTTGCTGTACAGTGGCCCTTTTTGTTCTTTGCCTTGTGTTTCTCTGTCCTCCACTTTGCCTCATCTCCTTTCTGTCTTTTGCTTTTGTCTCCTTTTTGTTTCCCTCTGTCTCCCTGCATTGGTTCCCATCCCCCTGCCATATTAGTTTAACTCCTCCCCAACAGCACTAGCAAACACTCCCCCTAGGACATTGGTTCCGGTCCTGCCCAGGTGCAGACCGTCCGGTTTGTACTGGTCCCACCTCCCCCAGAACCGGTTCCAATGCCCCAGGAATTTGAATCCCTCCCTGCTGCGCCACTGCTCAAGCCACGTATTCATCTGCGCTATCCTGCGATTCCTACTCTGACTAGCACGTGGCACTGGTAGCAATCCCGAGATTACTACTTTTGAGGTCCTACTTTTTAATTTAGCTCCTAGCTCCTTAAATTCATTTCGTAGGACCTCATCCCTTTTTTTTACCTATGTCGTTGGTACCAATGTGCACCACGACAACTGGCTGTTCTCCCTCCCTTTTTAGAATGTCCTGCACCCGCTCCGAGACATCCTTGACCCTTGCACCAGGGAGGCAACATACCATCCTGGCGTCTCCTCACAATTGAATCCCCTATCACTATCGCTCTCTCACTCTTTTTCCTGCCCTCCTGTGCAACAGAGCCAGCCATGGTGCCATGAACTTGGCTGCTGCTGCCTTCCCCTGATGAGTCATCCCCCCCAACAGTACTCAAAGCAGTGTATCTGTTTTGCAGTGGGATGACCACAGGGGACCCCTGCACTACCTTCCTTGCACTACTCTTCCTGCTGGTCTTCCATTCCCTAGCTGGCTGTGGACCCTTCTCCTGCAGTAAGACCAACTCGCTACACGTGCTACTCACATCATTCTCAGCATCGTGGATGCTCCAGAGTGAATCCACACTCAGCTCCAATTCCGCAATGCGGTCCGTCAGGAGCTGGAGGCGGATACACTTCCCGCAGATGTAGTCGTCAGGAACACCGGAAGTCTCCCTGAGTTCCCACATGGTATAGGAGGAGCATATCACGTGACCGAGCTCTCCTGCCATGACTTAACTCTTAGATACACTTAAATTGGTGACAACACTGTTACAGGTTACTTACTGATATAAAAAAGAAAAAGAAAATCTACTTACCAATCACCAGCCAATCAATTACTCCTTTGGCTGTGACATCACCTTTTGATTCCTTTCTACTTCTTTACTGCTTTTTCTCCCGGCTGGAGCTGCACAAGCTGGGCCTTTATAGGCCTCACCACGCTGCTCCCACCTCTCGCCGACTGTCGCTGGCTGTGGAACACCCGCTGGACCTTTTATAGGCCTCACCACGCTGCTCCCGCCTCTCGCTGACTGCCGCTGCCTTTGGAACACCCGCTGGGCCTTTTATAGGCCTCACCACGCTGCTCCCGCCTCTCGCCGACTGCCGCTGCCTGTGGAACACCCGCTGGACCTTTTATAGGCCTCACCACGCTGCTCCCGCCTCTCGCCGACTGCCGCTGCCTGTGGAACACCCGCTGGGCCTTTATAGGCCTCGCCACGCTGCTCCCGCCTCTCGCCGACTGTCGCTGGCTGTGGAACACCCGCTGGACCTTTTATAGGCCTCACCACACTGCTCCCGCCTCTCGCCGACTGCCGCTGCCTGTGGAACACCCGCTGGGCCTTTTATAGGCCTCACCACACTGCTCCCGCCTCTCGCCGACTGCCGCTGCCTGTGGAACACCCTCTGGGTCTTTTATAGGCCTCACCACACTGCTCCCGCCTCTCGCCGACTGCCGCTGCCTGTGGAACACCCTCTGGGTCTTTTATAGGCCTCACCACACTGCTCCCGCCTCTCGCCGACTGCCGACTGGTGCCTAAAAGTCTGCTGGTCCTTTGTTACAGTCCTGGGAATCAATTGGTTTGGGCCTCCCCTTTGATGGGCCATTACTGCAGTGATTGTCCACTGTCCATATTAATTAGGTAGATGATGGTCCACGTTCATTAGGGGTGAGTCATATTTTCAAACTGGGCCAGGTAGTCCCTATTGGTTGAGGATTTCTCCGCTTCAGGCCCAACACGACCCCTGATTGGCCTGCCAGAATGCACTTTTCCCCCATTGGCCAGTGCCTCTGTCTCGCTTGTAAGCCAGACTCCACAATGTCTGTATCCGTCCACACGTTTCCCAGCCTGCCTGGTCTGAGGGTTTGGTGGCCAAAAAATGTTCATTTAAAATGAATAGAATGATCCCATGTTCATTTTCTTGTCCTTAGGGTGTTTCAATAAAATGCGACCGTGGATTTTCGAACCTTACAACAACCACCAACCACTCACCCCACTCCTTACTCACTTCAAATCATGCACACTTCCACTTACATTCAACCCCTCCCCATCATCATTCCAGCTTGCTTCTTCTACACCTCTCACCACAAGCCCCAAACCCACCTTGTCAATACACACTCACTAACTCTCAACCCCTCTTTCTGCAGGACAAGCTTGCGCATCATGCCAGAGAGAGGAACAGGAAGGGTGGAGGAACCCCCGACATCATCGCCCTCACACAGGAAGCACTGGAGATCACTGTCCCAGGCCTACCCGAGCAGGGCATCTGCATATTACTTCACCCCTTCATTCAACTCAGCCAGGTGAAGCCAGCCTCGCAACTTCAACCTGCATTCTCAAGACCGTTCTAGCTAGCAGCAAGTCCTGTTGCAGGAGGTTGCGGAGATCTGGTCCAGGGAGGTGCGTCTCAGTTAGGTCCAGGGAGGTGTGTCTTGTCCTGTAGACCCTGTGTGCTGGGTATGGCCTCTTGTGCACAGCCATACACCTGATGTACTCCGAGGGGCCCAGGTGGTGGCTACGGTCGCTGCTGCTGCTCCTCTCTTCCAAGTCTTCCTACATCTAGAAGAAAGAAGCAAGAATGGCTCCCACAATAAGACACACCTGACTATAGGTTTTTTATGCAGATGAAGTGTAGCGGTCATGATCTGTTAATCAAGACAGCAAAGGATCCTGTGATCCAGTGAGCTGCAACTTCGAGCCCCTATTTATTGAGCTTCAGGAGTTCTCAGGCACCAATCCTGCTGGGTCTTTATGACGAGTCTAAAAACATTCACAAATTGGTTTACAATGCAGTGGGAGCAGGTAAGACCTCATTGAATGGTGGACTAGGCTCGAGGGGCCGAATGGCCTACTCCTGCTCCTAATTCTTAATTCTTATGTAAGACGTCATTGGAGTGTGACCTTGACCTTTTAATTAGGACTCCGATTGACTGGGACAGGTGCCTGACACACAGCCACAAACAGGTCAGTTAAAATAGTGGGATGAGGCGGGAGCAAGGGATCAAAGCGGGAACGGGGTGTGGCGACCAATGGCAGCCTGTAACCATCCGCCCCAAGTGAGTGGGGTTAAAATTGGTCCTTTCGTTTTGTTGGAGTGCGGGGGAGTGGATCGATGCTGTACTATTCAAGGTCAGCGAGATCAATTCTCGGCTTGGGATATTTTACCATCAGTTCCTGAGTCAGTTCGAGGCCAAAGCTTTGGCAGAACATCAAAGGGAGCTGCGACTCTGCTGTAGCGTGAGCATTTTAAATCGGCATCCCTGCACATTGTCTGGACAACACTCTTCCAGCTAAAGGTCATGCAGCTGCCTGACTAAAGTTACACTGGGTGACACGAGACCAAGGTGCCTGAAGTCAGGCATTTTACTTCATTAGTTTAAGAAAAAAACACGCATACACTCATACACACTCACAGACACACACACACACACACTCACTCACAGACACACACACACACACACACACACACACACACGCACACACTCACTCACAGACACAGACACGCATGCACACACACACACACACGCACACACTCACTCACAGACACAGACACGCACGCACACACACACATAGACACACATACACACAGACACACACATACACACACAGACATACACGGACACACACACATACATACACACAGGCACACACATACACACAGACACACACAGACACACATGGACACACAAACACACACTCACACACACACATACGTACACACACACAGACATAGACACAGACACATATACACACACGGACACACACATACACACACGCATACACATACACATAGAAACACACACATGCACTCCACACACACATACACACACATATTATCATCATAGGCAATCCCTCGAAATCGAGGAAGATTTGCTTCCACTCTAAAAGTGAGTTCTCAGGTGACTATACAGTCCAAAGTGGAATTACAGTCTGTCATGTATGTACTTTTGGGATCACTAGCCACTAGATGGCTTCACTGTTAGCCACAGTATGAAAGGCCAGCCATTTTGTATATTAGTCACTTTGGGCCTTAATAAAGCAGAGCCAAGGTTATACCTCTTGGAGTTAAACAGTACTCAGTCTAACAGTTATTACATACACAACATTTGGCGACGAGGCAACAAGAACCTTTGCATGAAAAAATGAGCACAATTGGATTTTTGGAGGGATTTGTGGAAGGAGAAGATTGGGCAGACTTTGTGAGCCATTTGAGTCAGTTCTTCGTCGCCAATAAAATGGAGGAGGTCGGCGACGCAGATCGGCGCCAGGCGATGTTCCTCACGGTTTGTGATCCAAAAATTTATGGTCTGATAAAGAATTACTCCTGCCTGTGAGTCCAACAGAGAAGATGTATGAAGAATTGTGTACACTGGTACAGGACCACCTTAAGCCAGACGAAGGTATTATCATCTCGAGATACAGATTTTACACGCACATTAGCTCAGAGGGCCAGAATGCGGTGGAATTCATTGCCGACCTGAGACGTCTAGCAGGACCGTGTAATTTCGGGGCTGTGTTGGCAGACATGCTGCGGGACTTCTTTGTAATCGGCATCAACCACGAGGTGATCCTGCGTAAACTACTGGCGGTGGAGACGTTGGACTTGAACAGGGCCATCACATTTGCTCAGTCATGCATGACGATGGATAGAAGTCTAAAGCAGATATCAGTGAAAAAATGAAACTAGGCAAGTACTGTAAATATGATTGATTCGGCGTTCGGCAGAGCGGCACATGGCAGGGCCTACCCGACTGCATAGGCGAAACCTATTGGCTTCCCAAAGTCTGCCAGTGGGAATGCAACTGATTTCTCCATGTTGGCATTGTGGGGGCAATCACCGGCACCAGTGGTGCTGATTTAAGCAATATAGCTGCAAAGGCTGTCTGAGAGTGGGGCATCTCCAGCGCAAGTGTCCGCAGATGAGCAAGCGTGCTGCGACACACCACATGGAGGATGATGGTCAGACTAGCGCGGATCTGGATATGCAATTCGAGATACCAGAGGAGGAAGTGTATGGACTATACTTATTCCTAACTAAGAGCAAACTGATAATGATCAACATGAAATTTAATGGAGTGCCGGTCTCGATGGAACTGGACACGGGGGCGAGTCAATCAATAATGAGTCAGAGGGCATTTGACAAGCTGTGGGATACTAAGGCTGTGAGGCTCAGGCTGAGTCCAGTCAATGTCAACTTGCGCACGTACACCAAAGAATTCATAACGGTGATTTGGCAGTGCCACAATTAAAATGTCGTATGACGGTGCAGTTCACGAGTTACCGCTATGGATTGTCCCAGGCAATGACCCAACGCTGTTCGGCAGGGACTGGCCTGAAAAAAATCAGATGCGATTGGAACGACATCAAGGTGTTGTCGTCGGAGAAAGATACATATGCCCAAGTACTGAGCAAGTTCCCCTCGCTATTTGAACCAGGCATCGGCAACTTCACGGGAGCCAAGGTGCAGATCCACGTGGACTTGGATGCAAGACCAGTCCATCATAAAGCTCAGGCAGTTCCGTCTATGATGCGGGAGAAGATCGAAATCGAACTGCACAGACTCCACCGTGAAGGGATCATATCACTGGTTGAATTTAATGAATGGGCCAACCCCATTGTTCCTGTGCTGAAAAGTTATGGCACAGTCAGAATCTATGGAGACTACAAGGCTATGATCAACAGGATTTCGAAACAGGATCAGTATCTGTTACCGAAGGCTGATGACTTGTTTGTAATGCTAGCCGGGGGAAGTCGTTCACCAAACTGGACTTGACATCAGCCTACATGACACAGGTGTTGGTTGAGTCATCGAAGAGACTTACGTGTATTAACACGCATAAAGGACTATTTATTTATCACAGGTGCCCTTTTGGAATTCGCTCGGCTGCAGCAATATTTCAGAGAAATATGGAGAGTCTACTGAAGTCCGTTCCAAGAACCGTTGTGTTCCAAGATGACATCCTGATCACAGGTCGTGACTACGAGGAACATCTGAACAACCTGGAAGAGGTTCTACGTCGTCTGGACAAAGTGGGACTCAGACTGAAATACACAAAGTGCGTCTTCATGGCACCAGAGGTCGAATTCCCGGGGAGGAAAATTGCTGCTGATGGTATCAGGCCCACGGACGCGAAAACCAAGGCCATCAAGAATGCACCCAAGCCTCAGAATGTGATGGAGCTGCATTCATTCCTGGGTCTACTCAACTACTTGGGTAACTTCCTACCTAAATTGAGCACTTTATTAGAACCACCGCACATGCTGCTAAGAAAAGGCGACAACTGGGTGTGGGGTGCGTCTCAAGACACAGCTTTTGAGAAAATCACTAATCTGCTTTGCTCTAACAAGCTGCTGGTACATTATGACCCATGTAAACGTTTAGTATTGGCCTGTGATGCATCGCCATATGGAATTGGTTGCGTACTCCAACAAGCTAATGAGTCGGGTAAACTTCAACCAGTCGCGTATGCTTCAAAAAGTTTGTCTAAAGCGGAAAGAGCCTACAGCATGGTAGTGAAAGAAGCACTAGCCTGCGTGTATGGGGTTAAAAAGATGCATCCGTACCTGTTTGGTCTTCGGTTTGAACTGGAGACAGATCACAAGCCGCCCATTTCGCTGTTCTCTGAAAACAAAGGTATCAATACCAATGCTCATCCTGCATCCAGAGGTGGGCGCTGACATTATCCGCTTATGTTTATGTCATTCGCCATAGACCTGGCACCGAGAATTGTGCCGATGCTTTGAGCCATCTGCCGTTGCCCATACCGGAGGTGAAAATGCCACAACCGGCGGACCTATTGTTAGTTATGGATGCTTTTGTGAGTGAAGGAACCCCTGTCATGGCTCAGCAAGTTAAGACCTGGACCAGCCAGGACCTGATTTTATTGGCAGTGAAGAGTTGCATCCTCAAAGGTGATTGGTCTGCCATACCCAAGCAAATGTGCGAGGAGACCAAACCTTACATTCGTCGCAAAGACAAACTGTCTATTCAGTCGGATTGTATACTGTGGGGCAATCGTGTTGTTATGCCCAAGAAAGGGAGAGAGAAATTTGTACATGAGCTACATAGCACACATCCCCGCATTGTAATGATAAAAGTCATCGCCAGGTCTCACATGTGGTGGCCGGGAATTGACTCTGAGATGGCATCATGTGTGCATCAGTGCAACACTTGCATACAGCTCAGCAAAGCACCAGCGGAATCGCCACTGAGTCTGTGGTCGTGGCCGTCGAAACCATGGTCCAGGATCCACATAGACTTTGCAGGTCCCTTCCTGGGGAAGATGTTTTTAGTTGTGGTGGATGCATATTCGAAGTGGATAGAATGTATAATCATGTCATCCAGCACATCCACAGCTACCATTGAGAATCTCAGTGTCATGTTCGCGACACATAGTCTGCCTGACATCATTGTTAGCGACAACAGATCGTGCTTCACCAGTTAGGAGTTTCAAGGGGTCATGAAACTCAATGGTTTCAAACATGTAAGGTCAGCATCATCCATTTGGTATAAAATGAGTATATATTTTGTGAATATTTCAATCAAATTTTTGATACTTGTCCAATGGGCAAGCAGAACGTGCTGTCCAAATTATAACGCAGAGTATGAAGCGAGTAACCCAAGGGTCACTGCAGACCCGCCTGTCATGCATACTGCTTAGTTACAGGACAAGACCACACACACTTACCGGGGTCTCGCCTGCTGAACTAATGATGAAGAGAGGTCTTTTAAGACCAAGCTATCTCTTGTACACCCTGACTTGAATAAGCATGTTGAATTTAGAAGACAAAGTCAGCAAGGGTATTACGATCGTGTCAGGCGATATTTCTGTAAATGATCCTGTATATGTTCTGAATTATGGTCAGGGTCCCAAGTGGATCGTTGGTACTGTCATGGCCAAGGAGGGCAACAGAGTATTTATTGTCAAGCTCAAAAATAGGCAAGCATGCAGGAAACATATGGATCAGACAAAGCGGTGGAGCACAGACGAACGGGAACAGTCGGAGGAAGAGACAATCGACGACCAACCAAACTACACCCAGTCATCAGAGGACTCAGTGGTCATCAGTGAATCGGGACTTTCAATCACTGACATGTTCAATGAAAATGGGCTTTCAATCCCTGACATGGCCATTGCCACTCCTACCAGGTCAGCCACCCAGCCACCAGTCACAAGAGACTCTGAACACTCACCCAAGGCTGGAGTTGAACTGAGACGGTCAACCCGGGAGCATAAAACACCGGACCGTTTCAATTTGTAAAAGACTGTGTTAATATCTCATAGGTGGGGTATTGTCATGTATGTACTTTTGGGACCACTACCCACTAGATGGCGTCACGGTTGGAGGCCATTGGGCTGCACGCACGTGTGTGCAGCCCAACTATAAAAGGCCAGCCATTTTGTATATTAGTCACTTTGGGCCTTAATAAAGCAGAGCCAAGGTCATATCTCTTGGAGTTAAACCGTCTAACAGTTATTGCAAACACAACACAGTCTCTGTCACAAGTGGGGTAAACAGTGGTTGAAGGAAAGGATGGGTGGGGAGCCTGGTTTGCTGCATGCTCCTTCGGCTGTCTGTGCTTGATTTCCGCATGCTCTTGAAGTCAAGACTCGAGGTGCTAAGCGCCCTCCCGTATGCTCTTTCTCCACTTTGGGCGGTCTTGGGCCAGGGAGTCCTAGGTGCCGGTGGGGATGTTGCACTTTATCAAGGAGGCTTTCAGAGTGTCCTTGAAACGTTTCCTCTGCCCATCTGGGGCTCGCTTGTTGTATCAGAGCTCCGAGGAGAGTGCTTGCTTTAGGGGTCTTGTGTCAGGTATGTGGACGATGTGGCCCGACCAACAGAGTTGAATGAGCATGGTCAGTGCTTCGATGCTGCGGATGGTGGTCTGATCGAGAACACTGACATTGGTGCGTCTATCCTCCCAGTGGATTAGCAGGATCTGCCCCCTGGTCATCAAAATCCACGGCATGCCCTTGGACAACGTGGACCACTTTCCATACCTCGGAGGCCTACTATCAGCAACGGCAGATATTGATGATGAGGTCCAACACTGCCTCCAGTGCGCCAGCGCAGACTTCGATCACCTGAGGAAGAGAGTGTTTGAAGACCAGGCCCTCAAATCTGGCACCAAGCTTAAGGACTAAAGGGCAGTAGTGATACCCGCCCTCCTATATGGCTCAGAGTCGTGGACTATATATAGCAGACATCTCAAGGCTCTGGAGAAGTACCACCAGCAATGCTTCTGCAAGATCCTGCAAATCCACTGGGAGGATAGACGCTCCAAAAGACATGGGGCTAGAACCTCCACTTTTTTTGCATGCTTAACACCCACTTAACGCCCATTGAACCACTGAAATGACATATAATGCCCAGATATCACCCATTTTAGCACAAAATGGAAACTGATGGGCTTTTTTAGGGGACTTATCGCCGAGCATTATTTTTCCAATCGGCTTAACGATGAGAAAAAATATTATCACCCGCCCACTTTTTTGGGGCGGAATCAGCAGAATGGGCGATTTCAAGGCTCATATTATTGCCCAGCATTACTTTCCTCACGGACTTAATGCTGAATTTCAATAACAATGCCCGGCGACTGTTTTTTCTTGTAAAGAGTATATTTACCCAAACAAGCAGTCATGGAGATCGCCCACCGTCAATTTCATCACCTCGCACACATATTGCCCAGAATATCGCACGCTCAAAAAGCCGCCCACAAAAAGTGGAACTAACCGGGACGGACGCCAACAATGTGGCTGGCATTTGTTAAATCCCACTCTTACATGAGGAGCTGATATCGGAAAGATTTGCCTGAAAGAGCATTGATGTGAGTGACAACACTGACACACTGCTGTGTGTGTGCAGCTCAGACATCAATGGTGCCCATCACCTTGGTGCCAGTTAATGTTTACGTTGATTGATGTTAAGTTGTATTTAACCCTTTCACGGTAAGGAATCACAAGAGTGTAACGGTCCAGCTATCTGAGACGATGTGCAACAGGGTTATGTTCAATAACAAAAGTTGAATACCAACATTGGTCTGAAATCTTAAGTAATACAGCCAATAACACCCAACCCCCGCCCACACCCCACTTTTTCCACCATTGACATCAATCAAATGTTCAACATGTCCAGCAACACAGACTACAAAGGCAAAGCAGGAGCGTGATCCCCAGCCCCCATACATTGCAACAAATTGCATATACCCAGATAGAGCTATATCATAGCCATCACCAGCGTACATGCACCTCACTTTCCTTCCCCCCTCTCTTTCTTCTCCCCACTTCGATCGCTTCCCCTCGCTCCATGGCACCTGGCCGAGGAGCTCCTCAGGTGGTGCCTCATTGGGGGGGGGGGATGATGGCAGATCCGTTGGTTGCACAGGGACGGGAGTGGTGGGTGCCGAGGGGACAACATTCTCTGATGCAGAAGCAGGATCTTGGTCCTTGCTCGCATTTTTGCAGTGGTGGTGCCAAACCTAGGGGTGGAGTGCCGTGCTCTGGGACCACTGGGAGGGCTGTGGCAGCAGTGTTCCTGGCTATCACATCCAGGGACTCCGCCATGCACAGAATGTACTCGGTCATGATGGCCAGCTATTGGGATATGCCCCCCAAAGCTTCGATGAGCTGGTCACCAATGTCTACAGTCCTCCTGGACAACTGAACCATCTCTCCGCTGTCATATCGCGCTCGTGGAACAGACCTGCTGCGTCCACGAAGCCTCCGCGGGGTCGGCGCCATCCTGGGGACAAATGGGGTGCCCTGTGGGGAGGTGCTTGGGGCCAGCACCTCCAGAGTGGAGGCGGGAATGACCTGAGGACCAAGAGATGGCCTTGAGGTGGAATGGGTTCTGGAGCGTGGCGATGCAGGTTCTTCGAAGTCTGCGCTCTCATCCATGGAGAACAGACCCAGCGGATTGACAGGCGACAATCGGAGCTCCTCAGCACCAGATGTAGGATCGTCCGCCGACTCCTGTCCCACGCTCCCACCTTCTGGTCTCTGTGGCCTTGCCTTGGGCCGTGCTGCTGGCTGAGCTGCAAGACACAAATGAGGTTGTTAGAGGATAGGGGGTGTTAGGGTGACAAGGTGAGTCCAGCGCTACACACAGCATATGCACGACAAAAACACCACCACTCTCAAAATCATCGCAGACATCACATTTCATGACCTTCAACACATTGTGCATTGCAATGATTTTCATTAGACCAGCATTATTTTTATGACACTTTTAGAAATCATTTATCATATATGATTGGTCGGATATGAGTGGGTGTGGCATCTATTGAATTTACATCATGCAATGGTGTCAGCTTTACTCACGTGGCATCACTTCAGGGTCTGCAGATGCGTCCATGGCTGTCCGGGGGTGCTTCCCCACGAGTGTGAGCACCTGCTCCTCCATCTCAGTGATGTCGCTGGGGACTCACCCGTTCGCTTCTGCATGGACCTCATCGTCGATAGCTTCTTCTGTAAAAGGTGACAGGATGGCATGGCATGAGACCATTGCATGATATCATTGTTAGGTACTGTCACAGATACTGATACAACACATAACCGACAGATGTAATCATGATTTTCATGATTATTATCATTCTTTACCTAAAGACGTACACCATGACCGCAGGCTTTGAGTGAAACATTCCTGGTCAAGGTGCAAAACCTCACATCTGCTGATAGTCACTCATGACTGTTACAAATCAAATTATATAAATACATAAGTACATGTAAATCAATGTAATATTTACTCTTGCGGATCCCACAAGGTCGTTCCATCATTTGCGGCATTGGTTGCCCTCACCCACCTCGCTGCTATCTCGGTCCATATCCTCTGGTAGGCCTTTGGGGTGGGCTTCCCACGCCCTCCCTGTGTCAAATCACTCCAGCGTGACTCGACCTTCTGCAGGAGGGAGGCATTTGCCTCGTCCGAGAACCTCCTGGCTCTTTTGCGGCCTGCAATGTGCTCCTCTCCCACCTCACTGTTCTCTCCAGCGTCAGTCTCCACAGCGTGATGTGATGCTTCCTTCTCTCCCTCCATTATAGGGCCAATTCGGTCAAATATGTAGCTGATAAAAGCTACTTTTTGTTTGCCTACTTGCTGTGAAGCTCTAAAGTCTCCCTCCTTTCTCCCAAAGCAGCCACACCACACCCAGCCACGCCTTCAGTCCCTCTGAGCTCCCTCTCTCTCTGTCTCTTCTGCGCATGTCATGGTGACCCTTGACCTCCTGAATCGCGGGAATCGAGCATTACCTGTAAAGTCCTTACTCTACAGCATGAAACCACACGAGGCACATTCTGAGGACAAGGTCACTCCGTGACCTGCTCTCTTTATTACAGGACTCCAAAGATGATGACCCTGTGTGGGACCTCCCTTTATATATCTGTGTGATCAGGTAAGGAGTGTCTCCCACAAGTTCACCCCTTGTGGTCAAGGTGTGCATCTAGGTTGAGTATATGTAGTAATACAGTGGGGTTACATTGTGGTTACATACATGACATTACCTTCCCCCCCAAAGTCTTACTGGGATCATAGGTTTAGTCTTTCAGGTGGTCTACTCTCCCTCGTGGAGCGCTGCAGTTGAGGCTCTGGTTGTTGGACACTGACGTGAGTGTCTGTCACCTGTGGTGATTCCGGCCTGTCCGGGCTGACCGCAGGGACTGTGCATTCTTCTGATTGCTCTTGTTGCTCGTTCACTGGCGGTGGTGTGAGCTCCATCTCATGGTATTCTTCAGGTTCCTCCGTGTCGGTGCTGAACCTTTTTTTAACTAGGTCCAGATGCTTCCGGCATATCTGACCATTGTTGAGTTTTACCACAATGACCCTATTCCCCTTTTTGTCTATTACAGTGCCCTCAAGCCATTTGGGCCCCATGGCGTGATTGAGGACGAATACAAGATCATTTATTTCTATACATCTCCCCCTCGAATTACAGTCATGGTACTCATTTTGTGACTTGCGCTTGCCCTCAACTATGTCGGTCAGGCCTGGGTGAATGAGGGACAATTGAGTTTTGAGTGTCTGTTTCATTATTAGCTCTGCGGGCAGGACCCCCGTGAGCGAGTGCGGTCGTGATCTTCAGGCCAGCAGGAGGTGTGACAGGCGGCATTGTAGGGAGGGTCCTTGAATCCTGAGCATCCGTTGCTTAATGATTTGGACCGCATGTTCTGCCTGGCCGTTGGAGGCCGGCTTGAACGGCGTAGTCCTGACGTGGTTGATGCCATTGCCCGACATAAACTCTCAGAATTCGTAGCTTGTGAAACATGGGCCGTTATAACTAACCAGGACGTTCGGCAAGCCATGGGTTGCAAAGATCGCACGTGGGCTTTCCACCGTGGTGGATGACGTGCATGAATTCAGAATGATGCACTCGATCCATTTCGAGTAAGCATCTACCACAATAGAAATATAGAAACATAGAAAATAGGTGCAGGAGTAGGCCATTCAATGAGTTCATGGCTGAACATTCAACTTCAGTACCCCATTCCTGCTTTCTCGCCATACCCCTTGATCCCCCTAGTAGTAAGGACCTCATCTAACTCCTTTTTGAATATATTTAGTGAATTGGCCTCAACAGCTTTCTGTGGTAGAGAATTCCACAGGTTCACCACTCTCTGGGTGAAGAAGTTCCTCCGCATCTCGGTCCTAAATGGCTTACCCCTTATCCTTAGACTGTGACCTCTGGTTCTGGACTTCCCCAACATTGGGAACATTCTTCCTGCATCTAACCTGTCTAACCCTGTCAGAATTTTAAATGTTTCTATGAGGTCCCCTCTCATTCTTCTGAACTCCAGTGAATACAAGCCCAGTTGATCAAGTCTTTCTTGATAGGTCAGTCCCGCCATCCCGGGAATCAGTCTGGTGAACCTTCGCTGCACTCCCTCAATAGCAAGAATGTCCTTCCTCAGGTTAGGAGACCAAAACTGTACACAATACTCCAGATGTGGCCTCACCAATGCCCTGTACAACTGTAGCAACACCTCCCTGCCCCTGTACTCAAATCCCCTTGCTATGAATGCCATTTGCTTTCTTAACCGCCTGCTGCACCTGCATGCCAACCTTCAATGACTGATGTACCATGACACCCAGGTCTCTTTGCACCTCCCCTTTTCCTAATCTGTCACCATTCAGATAATAGTCTGTCTCTCTGTTTTTACCACCAAAGTGGATAACCTCACATTTATCCACATTATACTTCACCTGCCATGCATTTGCCCACTCACCTAACCTATCCAAGTCGCTCTGCAGCCTCACAGCATCCTCCTCGCAGCCCACACTGCCACCCAACTTAGTGTCATCCGCAAATTTGGAGATACTACATTTAATCCCCTCGTCTAAATCATTAATGTACAGTGTAAACAGCTGGGGCCCCAGCACAGAACCTTGCGGTACCCCACTAGTCACTGCCTGCCATTCTGAAAAGTACCCATTTACTCCTACTCTTTGCTTCCTGTCTGACAACCAGTTCTCAATCCACGTCAGCACACTACTCCCAATCCCATGTGCTTTAACTTTGCACATCAATCTCTTGTGTGGGACCTTGTCGAACGCCTTCTGAAAGTCCAAATATACCACATCAACTGGTTCTCCCTTGTCCACTCTACTGGAAACATCCTCAAAAAATTCCAGAAGATTTGTCAAGCATGATTTCCCTTTCACAAATCCATGCTAACTTGGACCTATCATGTCACCTCTTTCCAAATGCACTGCTATGACATCCTTAATAATTGATTCCATCATTTTACCCACTACCGATGTCAGGCTGACCGGTCTAAAATTCCCTGTTTTCTCTCTCCCTCCTTTTTTAAAAAGTGGGGTTACATTGGCTACACTCCACTCTATAGGAACTGATCCTGAGTCAATGGAATGTTGGAAAATGACTGTCAATGCATCCACTATTTCCAAGGCCACCTCCTTAAGTACTCTGGGATGCAGTCCATCAGGCCCTGGGGATTTATCGGCCTTCAAGCCCATCAATTTCCCCAACACAATTTCCCGGCTAATAAGGATTTCCCTCAGTTCCTCCTCCTTACTAGACCCCCCGGCCCCTTTTATAACCGGAAGGTTGTTTGTGTCCTCCTTAGTGAATACCGAACCAAAGTACTTGTTCAATTGGTCCGCCATTTCTTTGTTCCCCGTTATGACTTCCCCTGATTCTAATTGCAGGGGACCTACGTTTGTCTTTACTAACCTTTTTCTCTTTACATATCTATAGAAACTTTTGCAATCCGTCTTAATGTTCCCTGCAAGCTTCTTCTCATACTCCATTTTCCCTGCCCTAATCAAACCCCTTGTCCTCCTCTGCTGAGTTCTAAATTTCTCCCAGTCCCCAGGTTCGCTGCTATTTCTGGCCAATTTGTATGCCACTTCCTTGGCTTTAATACTATCCCTGATTTCCCTTGATAGCCACGGTTGAGCCACCTTCCCTTTTTTATTTTTATGCCAGACAGGAATGTACAATTGTTGTAGTTCATCCATGCGGTCTCTAAATGTCTGCCATTGCCCATCCACAGTCAACCCCTTAAGTATCATTCGCCAATCCATCCCAGCCAATTCACGCCTCATACCTTCAAAGTTAGCCTTCTTTAAGTTCTGGACCATGGTCTCTGAATTAACTGTTTCATTCTCCATCCTAATGCAGAATTCCACCATATTATGGTCACTCTTCCCCAAGGGGCCTCGCACAACGAGATTGCTAATTAATCCTCTCTCATTACATAACACCCAATCTAAGATGGCCTCCCCCCCTAGTTGGTTCCTCGACATATTGGTCTAAAAAACCATCCCTTGTGCACTCCAGGAAATCCTCCTCCACCATATTGCTTCCAGTTTGGTTAGCCCAATCTATGTGCATATTAAAGTCACCCATTATAACTGCTGCACCTTTATTGCACGCACCCCTAATTTCATGTTTGATGCCCTCCCCAACATCACTACTACTGTTTGGAGGTCTGTACACAACTCCCACTAACGTTTTTTGCCCTTTGGTGTTCTGTAGCTCTACCCATATAGATTCCACATCATCCAAGCTAATGTCCTTCCTAACTATTGCCTTAATCTCCTCCTTAACCAGCAAGGCTACCCCACCTCCTTTTCCTTTTATTCTATCCTTCCTGAATGTTGAATACCTCTGGATGTTGAGTTCCCAGCCCTGATCATCCTGGAGCCACGTCTCCGTAATCCCAATCACATCATATTTGTTAACATCTATTTGCACAGTTAATTCATCCACCTTATTGCGGATACTCCTTGCATTAAGACACAAAGCCTTTAGGCTTGTTTTTTAAACACCCTCTGTCCTTTTAGAATTTTGCTGTACAATGGTCCTTTTTGTTCTTTGCCTTGGGTTTCTCTGCCCTCCACTTTTCCTCATCTCCTTTCTGTCTTTTGCTTTTGCCTCCTTTATGTTTCCCTCTATCTCCCTGCATTGGTTCCCATCCCCCTGCCATATTAGTTTAACTCCTCCCCAACAGCACTAGCAAACACTCCCCCGAGGACATTGGTTCCAATTCTGCCCAGGTGCAGACCGTCCGGATTGTACTGGTCCCACCTCCCCCAGAACCGGTTCCAATGCCCTAGGAATTTGAATCCCTCCCTGCTGCACCATTGCTCAAGCCACGTATTCATCTGAGCTATCCTGCGATTTCTACTCTGACTAGCACGAGGCACTGGTAGCAATCCCGAGATTACTACTTTTGAGGTCCTACTTTTTAATTTAGCTCCTAGCTCCTTAAATTCATTTCGTAGGACCTCATCCCTTTTTTTACCTATGTCGTTGGTACCAACGTGCACCACGACAACTGGCTGTTCTCCCTCCCTTTTTAGAATGTCCTGCACCTGCTCCGAGACATCCTTGACCCTTGCACCAGGGAGGCAACATACCATCCTGGGGTCTCGGTTGCGGCTGCAGAAACGCCTATCTATTCCCCTTACAATTGAATCCCCTATCACTATCGCTCCCCCACTCTTTTTCCTGCCCTCCTGTGCAACAGAGCCAGCCACGGTGCCATGAACTTGGCTGCTGCTGCCCTCTCCTGATGAGTCATCCCCCTCAACAGTACTCAAAGCAGTGTATCTGTTTTGCAGTGGGATGACCACAGGGGACCCCTGCACTACCTTCCTTGCACTACTCTTCCTGCTGGTCTTCCATTCCCTCGCTGGCTGTGGACCCTTCTCCTGCGGTAAGACCAACTCGCTCCACGTGCTACTCACGTCATTCTCAGCATCGTGGATGCTCCAGAGTGAGGAATAAGGAACATCTTACCCATGAACGGGCCCGCGTAGTCAACAAGAATGCGTGACCATGGCCTGGTGGGCCAGGGCCACGGGCTGAGCGGGGCACACGTCGTGCACCTGCGAACACAGTGTTCCAGGTCTGAATCAATTCCAGGCCATCAAATGTGTGACCAGACAATGGCCTTCATCAGCACAATGCCTGGGTGCTCGCTGTGGAGTATCCTGATGAATGCCTCCCTGCCCTTCTGGGACATAACTACCCGGCTGCCCCATAGTAGGCAGTCGGCTTGGATGGAGAGCCCATCCATCCGTCTGTGGAACGGTCTGACCTCCTCAGGGCATGCTCCGTGTGCGGGCACCCAATTCCCAGTCAGGACACATTTCTTAATCAGGGATAGGAGGGGATCTCTGTTTGTCCAGATTTTGATCTGGCAGGCTGTGATGGGGAGCCTGCACTGTCAAAGGCATCAACAGCCATGACCATCTCGACGCTTTGTTCCGCTGCCCCCTCAGTGGTGGCCAGTGGAAGCCTGCTGAGTGGGTCAGCGCAATTTTCAGTGCCGGGCCAGTGCCGGATGGAGTAGTCATAAGCAGCCAGCGTGAGAGCCCATCGCTGTATGCGAGCTGATGCATTGGCATTGATGGCCTTGCTGTCTGACAACAGGGATGTTAATGGCTTGTGGTCCATCTCTAATTCAAACTTCCTAGCAAAGAGGTACTGATGTATTTTTTTTACACCATAGACACATGCAAGCACTTCCTTCTTGACCCATCCCATATCCCAGTTCTGCTTGAGAGAGCGATCTGGAGGCATAAGCCACAGGTTGTAGTTGACCCTCAGCATTGCCCTGCTGCAACACGCACCCAACCCCATAGGACGATGCATCACATGTCAGAATCAATTTTTTACAGGGGTCGTACAGGGTCAACAACTTGTTTGAACAAAGTAGGTTTCGCGCCCGATCAAAAGCCTGTTCCTGACAGTCCCCCCAAAACCAATCACAACCCTTACGCAGGAGCACGTGTAGCGGCTCCAACAACATGCTCAAGTTCGGCAGAAAGTTCCCGAAATAGTTCAACAGCCCCAGGAATGAACGCAACTCCGATGTGCTGCAGGGCCTGGGTGCTCATCGAATCACCTCTGTTTTGGATTCGGTGGGCCGAATCCCATCTGCAGCAACCCTCCTGCCCAGAAACTCAACCTTAGGAGCTAAGAACACACATTTAGACTTCTTGAGTCGCCGGTCCAGTCGGCGTAGCACCTCCTCCAGGTTGTGGAGGTGTTCCTCGGTGTCTCGACCCGTGAAGAGGATGTCGTCCTGGAAGACGATCGTTCCAGGAATGGATTTAAGCAGGCTTTCCATGTTTCGTTGAAAAATTGTGCCTGCTGATCGAATGCCAAGCGGGCACCTGTTATAAACGAACAGTCCCTTGTGCGTGATGATGGTGGCCAGTAGTTTAGATTCATCGGCCAGTTCCTGGGTCATATAGGCTGAAGTGAGGTCCAACTTGGTGAACAGCTTGCCGCCTGCCAGTGTGGTGAAGAAGTCCTCTGCTCTTGGGAGCGGTTATTGATCTTGTAGGGACACCCGATTGATGGTGGCCTTGTAGTCGTCACAGATCCTGACAGAGCCATCCGCTTTTAGGACGGGAACGATGGGGCTCGCCCAGTCGCTGAATTCAACAGGCGAGATGTTGTCCTCTCTCAACAGCCAGTCCAATTTGCTCTCGATCTTTTCCCGCATCACATACGGCACCGCTCTGGCTTTGTGGTGCACTGGCCTGGCGTCCGGGGTGATGTATATCACTACCTTAGTGCCTTTGAAAGTCCCGACGCCAGGTTGGAAAAGTGAATCGAATTGTTGTAGGACTTGTGAGCACGAACTTCGCTCCACAGATGAAATTGCGTGAACATCCCCCCATTTCCAGTTCATCTCGGCTAACCAGCTCCTCCCCAACAGTGTGGGAACATTGCCCGGGACAATCCAGAGCGGCAGTCGATTCACTAATCCATTGTGTGTGACTGCCGACATTGCACTGCCTAGCACCGGAATGATTTCTTTAGTATAAGTCCGTAATTATGTCTCGATACGTGCTAATTTGGGTCTACTGGCTTTAAGTGGCCATAGCTTCTCAAATTGCTGAACTCCCATGAGTGACTGGCTGGCCCCAGTGTCCAGCTCCATGCGTACAGGGGTACTGTTTAATAAAACCCTCATCATGATTGGTGGCGTTCTGGTGTATGAACTGTGAATATTCGCCACATGGACCCGCTGAACCTCGGCATCCATCGATTTGCCCCAAAAGTCATCCTGCCTCAAAGAACCCTCTTCTGGTCCATCAGCCTCATATATCAGTCTGGTTGCAGACTTCCTGCACATTCGAGCTAAATGGCCACTGAGATTGCAGTTCCTGCAGACAAACTGTTGAAATCTGCAAGATCTAGCTGAGTATTTTCCCAGACACCTCCAGCATGAGTTAAAGTTTCCATTGTTGGGAACAAAGGGGCTATGGCCAGGCATTCCACGCTGACTGTCCCTTTGACTGCTCTTAAGTACCCTATTAGTGGGTGTCAATGGCCCCATCCCGGGCCGCATTGTCCGCTGTGATGGCGTGAATGTCCGTTCAGCCTGCCATTGTCTCTGTTTAAGTCCTACTCTGGGGTCTATTGCTGCCTGGGAAATGTCGGACTGCCCCTGCCTGCCTGCAGGGCTCTGAGTCGCATTGATGATGTTGACTCCCTGATCCATCGCTGCGTTAGAGGCAGAATTGCGCGCGTATCTTATTTTCGTCTCTTCCTCCCGCGCCATGAAAGTTTGAGCCATCAAAGCCGCCGCTTCCAAGGTCAAATCCTTGGTCTCAATTAATTTGCAGAAAATTCCCGCATGACCGATGCCTTCGATAAAGAAGTCCCTTAGCATCTCCCCCCTGCAGGTGTCTGTGAACCTAGAGGCTGGTCAAATGCCGGAGGTCCGCTACGAAGTCCGGTATGCTCTGTCCTTCACGACGTCGGTGGGTGTAGAATCTGTGTCGGGCCATATGTATGCTGCTTGCCGGTTTGAGGTGCTCCACAATCAATTTGCTAAGTTCTTCAAAGGTTTTGTCTGCCGGCTTTTCGGGTGCTAGTAAGTCCTTCATGAGCGTGTAAATCTTTGGTCCGCAGCTGGTCAAAAGATGAGCCCTTCGCTTGTCGGCCATCGCATCTCCCAGCCATTCTTTCATAACAAAGCTTTGCTGAAGCCTCTCGACAAAATCATCCCAGTCTTCCCAACACAGTACTGTTCCTCTGTGCTACCGGTGGCCATTCTCGTGGGCCGTGAGTTCCTTTTTCTCCTCGCCAATGTAAAGTCCTTACTCTACAGCATGAAACCACACGAGGCACATTCTGGGGACAAGGTCACTCCGTGACCTGCTCTTTTTATTTACAGGACTCCAAAGATGATGACCCTGAGTGGGACCTCCATTTTTCTACCTGTGTGATCAGGTAAGGAGTGTCTCCCAGAAGTTCACCCCTTGTGGTCAAGGTGTGCATCTAGGTTGAGTGTATACAGTAATACAGTGGTGTTACATTGTGGCTACATACATGACATTACCATGATGTTGCTAAGGATGGCCACACTTCACGGCAGAAGGTCAAAAAAATTTAACACTAACGCCCATTTGATATCGCTCGTGGTAACGCCCATTTTCAAAAATGTAAACAAGGTGTTTTGAGAATTGGCGAGAAGCCAGCGATCTGAAAACCCAATTTTACCACCCACGCTGGAAATAACACCCATTTTTGGGCGATAAGTTCAAAAGTGGAAGTTTATGCCCAGATACAGACACACACATAGACACACACACACACACACACACACACACAAACACAGATACTTGGAAGGGCTGTTCTGCTGGTACAGAGGTCCACTTTCTGTTTCCATTTCTATTTTTGCTCTTTCGCAGTGTATCTACATCCAATTATCTATATCTTGTGCATGGCACACACCCTATGGTAATCTGCTATGTAAGCATTTCTCTGTGGAAATTCCAATGTTAAAGGTTGTGACATTGGTCTTTGTGGGCAGCGCAAACAGGCGGTAACGAATCGGCAGCCAGTTTTACACCCCGCCCGATTTACGTTAACCATTGACTTTGGGCTGCTGATTCGTTAACACCCATTTAGCACTGAAAACAGATTTCAATCCCAAAATATCAACAATGAACTGTTGCACTTACTTTTAACTAAAATCTCTTGTGTCACTCGGTAGCACTCTAATGGGATTACCAATGTCAAAAGACAACACTGACCTGTACTGATTATCTACTATGCCACAAAGCAGCTGCTGTTATCTTTTTCTTGAAAATCCATCCAGAAAAAGATCTTGTTGGCATTTTTCCTCAGTGTTCAGGTGGATCAATCTATTGATCCAAAATTGACCTTTCGCACCTGCTCTCGGCCTCCAATTCAAGAGGGCCCATCATGATGAAATATTCTGGGCACAAATAACGAATGCAACTTAGCTGGGAGATGTCTGTGAAACAGTGGGTTTTAATTTCCCAGGTACTGAACAACAGCAACAACTTGCATTTATGTAGTGCCTTCAACATAGTAAAACATCCCAAGGCATTTCACAGGAAAATAATCAGATACAATTTGACACCGAACCAGATAAAGAGCTATTAGGACAAGTGACCAAAAAGCTTGGTCAAAGGAGGACTGACATAAAGGAGGAGAGAGAGGTGAAAACAGAAAGAATGCAAAACGTTAAGAGTACAGAATTATTGTGAGATGAGAGGTTGGAAGGAACCTATTATTTCAAAGAAAGAAAAAACTTGCATTTATATAGTGTTTTTCACAACCTCAGGACATCCCAAAACACTTTGCAGACAATGAAGTACTTTTGAAGTTTAGTGACTGTTGTAATGTAGGAAAGACAGCAGCCAATTTGCGCACAGCAAGGTCCCACAAAAAACCATGTGGTAAGGGTCTGTTTTTAGTGAACTTAGTTGAGGCTTAAATATTAGCAAGGACACCAGGGAGAACTTCTCTGCTCTTCTTCGAAATTGTGCCATGGGATCTTTTTTTTATATCTACCTGAGAGGAAAGATGGGGTGTGAGCTTAGGGTTTCGTCACCTGAAGTCACAGTTGCCAATGGTGGGGTGAAGGCAGCGACGCATGGACGCGAGACCAGAGTTGGGGAAACACAGTGTTTTCAGAGGGTTGTAGGGCTGGAGAAGGTTTCAGACATCATCATCATAGGCAGTCCCTCGGAATCGAGGAGGACTAGCTTCCATTCCCAAAGTGAGTTCTTTGATGGCTGAACAGTCCGATACGAGAGCAACAGACCCTGTTACAGGTGGGATAGACATTCGTCGAGGGAAGGGGTTGATGGGGCTGGTTTTCCGCGCGTTCCTTCCGCTGCCTGCGCTTGGCCTCTTCATGCTCTTTGCGTTGAGACTCGAAGAGCTCAACGCCCTCCCGGATGTACTTTCTCCACATCGGGCGGTCTGCGGCCAGGGTCTCCCAGGTGTCAATGGTGATGTCGCACTTTACCAGGGAGGCTTTGAGGGTGTCCTTTTAACGTTTCTGCTGTCCTCCTTTGGCTTGTTTACCATGAAGGAGCTCCGCATAAAGTATTTGCTTAGTGAGCCTCGTATCTGGCATGCGTACTATGTGGCCTGCCCAGCGAAGCTGATCGAGTGTGGTCAGTGCTTCAATACTGGGGATGTTAGCCTGGTCGAGGACACTGATGTTGGTGCGCCTGTCCTCCCAGGGAATTTACAGGATCTTGCGGAGACATCGTTGGTGATATATCTCCAGCGACTTGAGGTGCCTTCTATACATCGTCCATGCCTCAGATCCATACAGGAGGGTGGGTATTACTACAGCCCTGTAGACCATGAGTACAGTCATAGGAAGGGGCGAGGCCATGGAAGGATTAAAATGGAGGCATTCTGGGAACGGTACCCATTGTAGGTCAGCGAGCACAGGGGTGATCAATGAACAGGACTTGGTATGAGTTAGGAAACGGGCAGCAGGGTTTTGGATGAGCTTAAGTTTATGGAGGGTGGAAAACTAATCGCCGGCCAGGTGAGCATTGCAATAGCCCAATCTGGAGTAACAAAAGCATGGATGGGTTTTTTTTTCTTTATTCATTGATATGTGGGCCTCTCTGGTAAGGCCAGCATTTATTGCCTATCCCTAATTGCCCTTGAAAAAAGGTGGTGGTGAGCCGTCTTCTTGAACCGCTGCAGTCCGCTTCATTGGCACCCTCATTACCACCTTCAATATTCACTCCCTCCACCACCAGAACACTGTGCATGCAATGTATACTATCTATAAGATGCACTGCGGCAACTCCCCACGGCTTCTTCAGCAGTGATAAGCTCATAATAAAGGTTGAAACTGAGTACTGTGTCCAATGAGCAAGTGTGACCTTCACTCCTTTAATGAGACTCCAGAGTGCAGGTACTTCGTGGGTGGCCTGCTTATATACCGTGCTCCCAATGGATGTTGGTATCCCTTGGGACTCCAACAGGTAGACCCTCTGATGGTAGTGTAATACAGTGTGCAAGAGGTTAAATACATAACATCACTCCCCCGTGAAGTCAATAGTACACTTATTTACAAGGTGAGACGATCTGGGGCTTTTTGTTCCCTTGTCGATCGTCTCGGTACAAATGCAGGTGTGGGTGAGTTGATTAGTGTTATGTATGAAGAAAGAGTCTGACTGAATACTGTGAGCTCAAAATAAAGTGTGACAGTCTTTTATTGCAGGTCTCCAGAGTGCCTCTCCAGCCTGTGAGGCCTCCTTAAATACCTGTGCTCCCAAGGGATTATGGGATCCCTTGGGACTCCAGGGGATGAGCCCTCAGGTGGCTGTACAAGGTAAATACAAGTTTACATATATAACAACACTCCCCCCTCAAAGTCAACAGTATAACTATTTATAAAGTGAGACGATCTGGGGACCTTCTTTCCATGGTTGATCGTCTCAGTGCAGATGCTGGTATTGGTGAACCGTCTGTTGGACCTTCGCTGGACTGCTGTGCAACTGACCCTGCTGGGCTGCCTGGTGTGTTGGGTCCTGCAGGGGCTGCTGCGGATGGTGGGTTCTACTTTATGGCCAACCGTGGTGCCGGTTGCCACTGGTGTGTATGTTGGGGGGTCAAAGAAGGTAGGGTCCAAAGTGGGTTGCTCAGGATAGTCCGTGAATCTGAGTTTGATTTGGTCCAAGTGTTTCCGGTGAATTAGTCCATTTGAAAGTTTGACCCGAAACACCCTGCTCCCCTCTTTGGCTACAACAGTGCCGAGAAGCCACTTGGGACCTTGTCCATAATTTAATACAAATACTGGATCATTGATTTCAATCTCACATGACATATTTGCGCTATCATGGTATGTACTTTGTTGAAGCTGCCTGCTCTCTACCTGTTCATGTAGACCAGGGTGAACTAACGAGAGCCTTGTCTTAAGTACCCTTTTCATGAGCAGTTCAGCAGGTGGAATCCCAGTGAGCGAGTGGGGTCTTGTGCAGTAACTAAGCAGGACTTGGGATAACTGCAGTGAGCCTTCAGTTTCCCTCTTCAAGCCCTGCTTGATGGTTTGCACTGCTCTCTCTGCCTGACCATTGGATGCTGGTTTAAACGGGGCAGATGTGACATGTTTGATCCCGTTGCAGGTCATGAATTCTTTGAACTCAGCACTGGTAAAACATGGCCTGTTGTCGCTCACCAGGACATCGGGTAGCCCGTGTGTGACAAACATGGCCCGCAGGCTTTCAGTGGTGGAGCAGAGGTGCTTGCCCACATTATCTCACATTCAATCCATTTGAAGTACGCATCGACAACCACAAGGAACATTTTACCCAAGAACGGACCTGCATAGTCGACATGGACCCTCGACCATGGTTTGGAGAGCCAAAACCATAAACTTACTGGCGCTTCCCTGAGTGCATTACTTAACTGCGAGCATGTGTTACATCTGTGCACGATGGACTCTAAGTCCGCATCGATACCAGGCCACCTCACGTGGGATCTGGCTAGAGCTTTCATCATTACGATGCCTGGGTGGGTGCTGTGGAGGTCACTGATGAAGGTGTCTTTGCCCTTCTTGGGAACCACTACCCGATTTCCCCACAGAAGGCAGTCTGCCTACACAGACATTTTATCTTTGCGCCACTGGAACGGCTTTATCTCTTCCTGCATTTCCACTGGGACACTGGAGCACACAGTTTTTAACTAGGGACAGTAAGAGGTCCTGGCTCATCCAGGTTCTAATCTGTCGGGCTGAGATGGGTGATTGCTCACTCTCAAATGCTTCCATAACCGTGACTAAATCTGCGGGCTGCGCCATTTCCACCCCCGTGGTGGGCAATGGCAGCCTAATGAGAGCATCGGCGCAGTTTTCTGTGCCTGGCCTGTGGCGGATGGCATAGTTGTATGTGGACAACTTGAGCGCCCATCTCTGAATGCGGGCTGACGCATTAGTATTTATCCCCTTACTCTCGGAAAACAGGGATATCAGTGGCTTTATGGTCAGTTTTCAATTCAAATTTTAGCCCAAACAGGTATTGATGCATTTTTTTTACCCCATAGACACACGTTAACGCTTCTTTTTCAATCATGCTGAAGGCTCTCTCAGCCTTATCCTGGATGCATAAGCAACCGGTTGCAATTTCCCAAAATCATTAACTTGTTGCAATACACACCTGACGCCATATGACGACGCATCATATGCTAGTACCAAATGCTTACATGGATCATACAACACAAGCAATTTTTTTGAGCACAACAGTTTTCTAGCTTTTACAAAGGCATTTTCTTGGCTTTTGTCCCATACCCATTCGTCGCCTTTATGCATTAAGGCGTGCAGTGGTTCTAACAGTGTGCGGAGACCCGGTAAGAAGCTACCAAAATAATTCAGAAGTCCGAGAAATGACCTCAGCTCCGTCACGTTCTGTGGCCTCGGTGCGTTCACGATTGCATCCGTCTTCGAATCGGTGGGCCTGATGCTGTCCGCCGCGATTCTTCTCCCAAGGAACTCCATATCAGGCGCCAGGAAGGTGCACTTCAAGCATTTTAACCTGAGCGCCACGTGGTTGAGTCGATTAAGAACCTCCTCCAGGTTCTGCAGATACTCGCTTGTGTCCCAACCTGTAACCAAGATGTCGTCCGGAAAACCACCGTGCGCGGGACCAACTTCAGTAAGCTTTCCATGTTTCTCTTGGAATATCGCTGCTGCTGATCGAATTCCAAACGGGCATCTGTTATAAATGATAAGAACTTTGTGCGTGTTGATACAAGTGATGGCCCTTGATGATTCCTCCAGCTCCTGCGTCATGTAGGCTGTGGTCAAGTCCAGCTTCGTGAACGTCTTTCCTCCCGCCAGCCTGGCAAAAAGGTCATCGGCCTTTGGTAGTGGGTATTGGTCCTGCAGGGCAGAAATGATTGATAGTTACTTTGTAATCACCACAGATTCTGACAGTGCCATCTCCCTTGAGGACAGGAACGATCGGACTGGCCCACTCGTTGAATTCGATCAGCGAAATGATGCCCTCTCGTTGCAACCGGTCTAGCTCGATCTCTACCACTTCTCTCATCATGTACGGTACTGCTCTCGCCTTGGATGGGTCACGCCCCCGGAATTAGGTGGACCTGCACTTTTGCTCTTTGGAACTTCCCGATGTCTGGTTCGAATAGCGAAGGGAACTTGTTTAAGACCTGGGTACACAAAATTTCGTCAGTGGGCTAGAGCACTCAGACGTCGTCCCAGTTCCAGCGTATCTTTCCCAGCCAGGTTCTGCCGAGCAGCATGGGACCATTGCCCGGTACCACGCAGAGTAGTAGCTTTTGCACCACTCCATCGTAGGAGACTTTTACAGTCACATTGTCGATTGCAGGAATCAGTTCCTTTGTGTAAGTTCTCAGTTTTGTGAGAATTGGAGTCAAGACTGGCCTTGAGGCCTTGCTCAACCATAATTTTTCAATAGTCTTTTTACTCATAATGGACTGGCTCGTGCCCGTGTCGAACTCCATTGACACCGGGAATCCATTTAGTTCAACCTTCAGCATTATCGGGTGACACTTAGTGGTAAATGTATGCACCCCATATACCTCTACCTCCTCGGTCTGAGGCTCTGGTTCATCGTGATTCACCGTGGATCTGTCCTCCTCTGCAACATGGTGGTTTGCAGGATTAACAGGAGTAGCAGCTCGCCTGCACATACGTCGAAGGTGTCCCATTGTTCCACAGCCCCTGCAAATGTACCCTTTGAAGCGGCATGAATGGAAACGATGATTACCCCCACAGCGCCAACAAGGCATTAAAGGCCTTGCATTGATCACCCTTGATGGTGGACTCTTGAGACATCTGCGGACATGCAGCTGCAGGCATGTGGGGCCTGCCTTGTATGTTGCAATTTGAAAACAACATCACTTTGTTCACAATACTTGTAGCAGCACTCTTGTGCTGAGAAATTTGCTTAGTATTGTCACTGGTGGCAATGAACGCCTGGGCTATCGCTATGGCCTTACTCAAGGTTGGGGTCTCTACATTCAAAAGTTTTCGAAGTATCATTTCATGGCCAATGCCAAGTACAAAAAAGTCTCTGACCATGTTCTCCAAATGACCTTCAAATTCGCAATGTCCTACAAGGCATCTTAGCTCGGCGACATGACTCGCCACTTCCTGGCCTTCAGACCTTTTGTAGGTGTAGAACCGATACCTTGCCATCAGAACGCTTTCCTTCGGGTTCAGATGCCCCTGGACCAGTGTGCACAAATCATCGTACGATTTCTCTGTGGGTTTTGCTGGAGCAAGCAGATTTTTCATGTGGCCATACGTTGGTGCCCCGCAGACGGTGAGGAAGATCGGCCTTCGTTTGGCAGCGTTCGCTTCTCCTTCCAGCTCATTGGTCACGAAGTATTGGTCGAGTCGCCCCACAAAGGTTTCCCAGTCATCTCCCTCCGAGAATTTCTCCAGGATGCCCACTGTTCTCTGCATCGTTGGGTTCGTTATCTGTGTCTCGCCGCCAGTTGTTATGTATGAAGAAAGAGTCTGTCTGGATTCTGTGAACTCAAAGCAAAGTGTGACCGCAGTCTTTTATTGCAGGTCTTCAGAGTGCCTCTCCAGCCTGTGAGGCCTCCTTAAGTACCTGTGCTCCGAAGGGATTATGGGATCCCTTGAGACTCCAGGGGATGAGCGCTCTGGTGGCTGTACAAGGTAAATACAAGTTTACATATATAACAATTAGTTCTTCACTCAGCTGCTGGGCAGCCGGCCTTGCCGGGCTGCTGGGGATGGTGAGTTCAGTTTCGTGGTCAACCATGATGTCAGTTGCCACTTGTGCGTGTGTTGGAGGGTCAAAGTTGGTAGTGCCTTCTTTGGTTTGTTTGTAGCTGTTGGTGAACCGCAATTTGATTTGGTCCAAATGTTTTCTGTCCATTGGCAAATTTGACCAGAAAAATCCTATTCCCCTCTTTGGCTGTGATCGTGCTGGCAAGCCATTTGGGACCATTTCCATAATTGAGTACACACACAGGGGCATTGATCCCAATATCGCGTGACAAATTTGCGCGGTCATAGAAACATAGAAACATAGAAAATAGGTGCAGGAGTAGGCCATTCGGCCCTTCGAGCCTGCACCGCCATTCAATGAGTTCATGGCTGAACATGCAACTTCAGTACCCCATTCCTGCTTTCTCGCCATACCCCTTGATCCCCCTAGTAGTAAGGACTACATCGAACTCCTTTTTGAATAGATTTAGTGAATTGGCCTCAACAACATTCTGTGGTAGAGAATTCCACAGGTTCACCACTCTCTGGGTGAAGAAGTTTCTCCTCATCTCGGTCCTAAATGGCTTACCCCTTATCCTTAGAGTGTGACCCCTGGTTCTGGACTTCCCCAACATTGGGAACATTCTTCCTGCATCTAACCTGTCTAACCCCGTCAGAATTTTAAACGTTTCTATGAGATCCCCTCTCATTCTTCTGAACTCCAGTGAATACAAGCCCAGTTGATCCAGTCTTTCTTGATAGGTCAGTCCTGCCATCCCGGGAATCAGTCTGGTGAACCTTCGCTGCACTCCCTCAATAACAAGAATGTCCTTCCTCAAGTTAGGAGACCAAAACTGTACACAATACTCCAGGTGTGGCCTCACCAAGGCCCTGTACAACTGTAGTAACACCTCCCTGCCCCTGTACTCAAATCCCCTCGCGATGAAGGCCAACATGCCATTTGCTTTCTTAACCGCCTGCTGTACCTGCATGCCACCTTCAATGACTGATGTACCATGACACCTAGGTCTCGTTGCACCTCCCCTTTTCCTAATCTGTCACCATTCAGATAATAGTCCGTCTCTCGGTTTTTACCACCAAAGTGGATAACCTCATATTTATCCACATTATACTTCATCTGCCATGCATTTGCCCACTCACCTAACCTATCCAAGTCACTCTGCAGCCTCATAGCATCCTCCTCGCAGCTCACACTGCCACCCAACTTAGTGTCATCCGCAAATTTGGAGATACTACATTTAATCCCCTCGTCTAAATCATTAATGTACAATGTAAACAGCTGGGGCCCCAGCACAGAACCTTGCGGTACCCCACTAGTCACTGCCTGCCATGGTACACACTTTGTTGATGACGCCTGCCCTCCACGTGATTATGGAGATCAGGGTGGACAAGAGCGCCCTTTTCATGACCAGCTCGGCTGGGGGAACTCCGGTGAGAGAGTGGGTCTGGTGCAGTAGCTGAGCAGCACTCGGGACAGCCGGGTCTGCAGGGAGCCTTCTGACACACGTTTCAAGCTTTGCTTGATGGTCTGAACTGCCCGTTCTGCCTGGCCGTTGGATGCGAGCTTGAACGGGGCAGATGTGACGTGCTTGATCCCATTGCAGGTCATGAATTCCTTGAATTCAGCACTGGTGAAACACGGCCCATTGTCGCTGACCAGGACATCAGGCAGTGGTAGCAAACTTGGCCCGTAGGCTTTCAATAGTGGCCGTGGACGTGCTTACAGACATTATCGCACATTCAATTCATTTTGAGTAAGCGTCCACGACAACCAAAATCATTTTGCCTCGGAATGGGCCCGCATAGTCCACGTGGATCCTCGACCACGGTTTGGAGGGCCACGACCACAAACTTAGCGGTGCCTCTCTGGGTGCTTTGCTCAGCTGAGAGCAAGTGTTGCACTGGCGCACACATGACTCTAAATCTGAGTCGATGCCGGGCCACCACACATGGGATCTGGCTATGGCATTCATCATTACAATGCCTGGGTGGGTGCTGTGCGGTTCACAAATGAACATATCTCTGCCTTTCTTGGGCAAGACCATGCGATTGCCCCACAACAGACAGTCCGCCTGCAGGGACATTTCGTCTTTGCGCCTGTGGAACAGCTTAATCGTCTCCTGTATCTTCGCTGGGACGCTGGACCAGCTCCCATGGAGGACACAGTTTTTTACCAAGGAAAGTAAAGGACCCTGGCTGGACCAGGTCCTGATCTGGTGGGCCGTGACGGGGGACTTTTCGTTCTCGAATGCATCCATTACCATGAGTAAGTTCGCTGGCCGTGCCATTTCCACCCCAGTGGTGGGCAATGGCAGCTGACTGAGAGCATCTGCGCAGCTCTCTGTGCCCGGTCTGTGGCGGATTACATAGTTGTATGCTGACAGTGTGAGCGCCCAACTTTGGATGCGGGCAGAGGCATTGGTGTTAATCCCTTTGCTCTCAGAGAACAGCGATATGAGCAGCTTGTGGTCAGTTTCAACCTCAAACTTGAGGCCAAATAAGTACTGGTGCATTTTTTTTTAACCCCGTAAACGCACGCCAGAATCTCTTTCTCAATCATGCTGTAGGCCCTTTCGGCCTTGGACAAACTCCTGGACGCATAAGCGACCGATTCGTTAGCCTGTTATAACACACACCCGACCTCGTATGACGACGCATCGCAAGCCAGCAGTAATCTTTTAAAAGGGTTATATAGGACAAGCAGTTTGTTTGAACATAACAGATTTCTGGCTTTCTTAAAGGCAGCCTCTTGTGAATTCCCCCATACCCAGTCGTTTCCCTTGCGCAGTAGCACATGTAGGGGTTCCACCAGGTAGGAAATGACCAAAATAGTTAAGGAGTCCCAGGAACAACCGCAACTCCATCACGTTCTGTGGTCTTGGCGCATTCTTGATGGCCTCCGTCTTGGCATCGGTGAGTCTGATGTCGCCTGCTGTGATTCTTCTTCCCAAGAACTCGACCTCCTGCGCCAGTAAAACATACTTCGAGCGTTTCAACCTGAGCCCCATGCGATCCAACCGACTAAGATCCTCTTTCCAGGTTCTGCAAGTGTTCGATGGTGTCCCAACCTGTAACCATGGTGCATGGAACCGACTTTAGCAGGCTCTTCATGTTCCGTTGGAAGATTGTTGCTGCTGACCAAATCCCGAACGGGCATTTGTTATAGATGAACAGACCTTTTTGCGTATTGATGCAGGTGAGGCCTTTCGAAGATTCCTCCAGCTCCTGCGTCATGTAGGTCAAGGTCAGGTCCAGCTTGGTGAATGTCTTCCCTCCAGCCAGGGTCACAATTAGGTTGCCTGCCTTGGGTAGCGGGTACTGGTCCTGTAGCGAAAAACGGTTAATCATTACTTTATAGTCCCCACAAATTCTGACTGTGCTATCCTCTTTAAGTACCAGGACAATCAGACTGGCCCATTTGTTGAATTCCACCGGCGCGATGATGCCTTTTCGCTGCAGCCTGTCCAGCTCAATTTCCACTTTCCCACGCATCATATATGGTACTGCCCATGCCTTGTGGTGGATGGGTCGCGTACCGGGAACCAAATGGATCTGCACTTTCGCACCCGAGAAGCTTCCAATGCCTGGCTCAAATAACGATGGAAACTTGCTCAGAATCTGGGCACATGAGGCGTCGTTGACGGACGAGAGCGCTCGGATGTCGTCCCAGTTCCAGCGGATTTTTCCCAGACAGCTTCTTCCAATGTGGGGCCATCTCCTGGCACAATCCACAGGAGACTTTGACTTCTGCACAGCCAATTACAGGGATTAGTTCCTTGGTGTAAGTCCTTAGTTTGGTGTGAATGGGGCAGAGCTTGGGCCTGTGTGCCTTGTTGCACCACAGCCTGTCGAAGGCCTTTTTAATCATTATGGACTGACTCGCACCCGTGTCTAGTTCCATAGATACTGGAATTCTGTTCAGTTCAACTTTCAACATTATTGGTGGACATTTCGTGGTGAATGTGTATACCCCATACACTTCTGCCTCCTCGGTTCGAGTCTCCAATTCAGTCTGATCCACAGTGGATCTATCTTCCTCTGTAACGTGGTGGTTTGCAGGGTTTGCAGCTCGCCTGCACATTCGTTGGAGGTGTCCCATTGTTCTGCAACCGTTGCACGCATAGTGCTTGAAGCGGCATTGATGGGGCTGATGATCACCTCCACAGTGCCAACAAGGTGTAACCTGCCTCGCATTAATGATTGATTGCGGACTGTGGGTCATTTGAGGTCGGGCAGGAGCAGCCGGCATGTACGTTCTGCCATGTATATTTCTGCTCGAAAACCACGTTACTTTGTTCACAATACTGGCCGAGACTTCTTTACTCTGCGACATCTGTTTGCTGTTGTCGCTGGTGGGCATAAATGCCTGAGCTATCATTATGGCTTTACTTAGATTCGGAGTTTCAATGGTTAACAGTGTGCGAAGGATTGCCTCATGGCCAATGCCCAGTACAAAAAATTCTTGAAGCATTTGTTCTCGGAATCCCTCAAATTCGCAATCCCTTAGTTCGGCGATGTAGCTCGCCACTTCCTGGCCCTCCGATCATTGGCACGTGTAGAACCGATATCTCGCCATCAGAACGCTTTCCTTAGGATTTAGGTGTTCCCCGATTTAGGATTTAGCTGTTGGTTTTGCCGGAGCTAGGAGATTCTTCATGAGGCCATAGGTTGTTGCCCCACAGACAGTTAGGAGGATCGCCCTTCGTTTGGCAACGTTCTCATCCCCTTCCAGCTCGTTGGTCACAAAGTATTGGTGGAGTCTTTCAACGAAAGCCTCCCAATCATCCCCTTCTGAGAACGTCTCCAGGATACTAACTGTTCTTTGCATTTTCGCGCGGTTGTTCGTTACCTCGTCGCCAATTGATAAGCTCATATTAAAGGATGAAACTGAGTACTATTACAATGAGCAAGTGTGACCTTAGCTCCTTTAATGAGACTCCAGAGTGCAGGTACCACGTGGGTGACCTGTTTATATACCGTGCCCCCAAGGGATGCTGGGATCCCTTGGGACTCCAACAGGTCGGCCCTCTAGTGCTAGTGTAATACAGGTTGCAAGGGGTTAAATACATAACAGGCAGCACCTCCCAAACCCGCGACCTCTACCACCTAGAAAGACAAGGACATCAGACGCAAGGGAGCCCCATCAACTGCAAGTTCCCCTCCAAGTTACACACCATTCTGACTTGGAAATATATTGGCGTTCCTTCATCGTCGCTGGGTCAAACTCCTGGAAGTCCCTCCCGAACAGCGTTGTGGGAGTACCTTCACTACACAGGCTGCAGCGGTTCAAGAAGGCGGCTCACCACCAGCTTGTCAAGGGCAATTAGGGATGGGAAATAAATGCTGGGCTTGCCAGCGAGGCCCACATCCCAGAATGAATTTTTTAAAAGTGCTGTTAGGGAGGGAGTTCTAGGATTTTGCAGGTTTGCGAGGTGCTGCCGAAGAAGCTGCGGCAAGTTACAGCAGATGGCAGCGATCCATCTAGTATTGAAGGCAGGAGAGTTAAAATGATAGTTTCCTTACAAAATACTTTAATGCGGAAGCTAGAGGTAATTGAGTACTGGACGGTAGCATAGTGGTTATTTTACTGGACTAGTAATTCAGAGCTCTAGACTAACCATCTGGGGTCATGAGTTCAAATCCCAGCACGGCAGCTTGGGAATTTAAATTCAGTTAATTAAATAAACCTGGAATAATAAAGCTCGTATCAGTACTGATGACCATGGAACTACTGGATTGTTGTAAAAGCCCATCTGGTTCACTAGTGTGCTTAAGGGAAGGAAATCTCATCCGCTCTGGCCTATATGTGACTCCAGACCCACAGCAATGTGGTTGACTCTTAACTGCCCTCTGAAATGGTGGTTCATCATCACCTTCTCCAGGGCAATTAAGGATGGGCAATAAATGCTGGCCTTGCCAGTGACACCTACATCTCATGAACGAATAAAAAAAAAATTGAGGTCATTTTTAGTATTGACCCTGCAGTCCTCTATGAGTCAGCTATGGCTCAATGGGTAGAAATCTCACCTCTGCGTCATAAGGTTGTGGTTTCGAGTCCCACTTCAGGGACTTGAGCACAAGGAAATCTAGGCTGACACTCAAGCGCAGTATTGAGGGAGTGCTGCACTGTCAGAGGTGCATTCTTTTGGATGAGACGTTAAACCAAGGCCCCGTCTGCTCTCTCAAGTGGGCGTAAAAGATCCCATGGTACTATTTTGAACAGGAGCAGGGGAGTTATCCCCGGTGCCTTGGCCAATATTTTGTCATCATCACATTGCTGTTTGTGGGAGCTTGCTGTGTGCAAATTGGCTGCCGCATTTCCTACATTACAACAGTGACTACACTCCAAAAGGACTTAATTGGCTGTAAAGCACTTTGGGATGTCCGGAGGTCATGAAAGGCGCTATATAAATGCAAGTCTTTCTTTTTTTTCCACGTGGGGAACAACTGGACCAAAATGACTATAACATTATTAGATTCAACTTGATGAGCCCAATCAGGGCTGGTGAAAAGTTAATGCTTAGCACCAGAGAGTAAGAGGGTAAATTTGCAAAGATGGTAGATAACTTGGGCGTGATTCAGTGGACGGTCATACTTGATGAGGATAATAGCAGCAATGAAGAAAAATGGAATGCTTCCAAAATCATCCATATGCAAAAAGAAGCCATGTACGTCCCTAGAGTTGTAGGAAAGGCACACGGTTGAACAAAGCCTAAGTGACTAACTGATCATGTCCAAAGATAAATTGGACATCAGTAGAAATATATTTGCTTAGGAAGGGTTGGCAACTGGAGGAGACAGATTTAAAATAATTGGCAAAAAAAGAGGGGAGATGAGAAAAATTACTTTAACGCAGCGAGTTATTGGGATCTGGAATGCACTGCCTGAAGGGGTGGTGGAAGCAGATTCATTAGTAATATTCAAAGGGGAATTGGATATATACTGGAAAAGGAGAAATTTGAAGTGCAATGGCGAAAAAGCCGGGGAGTGGGACTAATTGGATTGCTCTTTTAAAGACCCAGGACAGGCATGGTGCACCGAACTGCCCACCCCAAACTGGCATCCTGACATGGCTCGCTGGATTTGGGCAAAGGGAAGTGAGTCCTGGTCGGAGGGGGGGTTGGGTGCCTGTGATCACAGTGGGGAGTCTTGCGGTGCTCAGGGAAGCACACCATCTCCTCCTGGGCACAAAAATCAAGTTATTTCCCATAACAGATCATTCTTGTTGAATGGAATTACCTCCCTAAACCTTTCCACCTCTCTACTTCTCTCTCCGAGTCTTGCCTCTCCACCTCTCCACATCTCTCTCCACCTCTCTATCTCTCTCTCTGCCTCTCTACCTCTCACTTCGCCACTATCTCTGTTCACCGCTCTATCTCTCTCTTCGCCTCCCTACGCCTCTCTACGTCTCTCTCTGCCTCTCTCTGTCTCTCTACCTCTCTCCATCTCTACCTCTGTTCCTCTCGCTCTGCCTCTCCACCTCTCTCTCCGCCTCTCTACCTCTCTCTCCACCTCTCTACCTCTATCTCCACCTCTCACTCCGCCTCTTTCCTTCTCGGTCCGCCTCTCTCTCCTCCTTTAAGCTGCTCCTTAAAACCTACCTGTCCTAATATCTCATGTGGTTCGGTGTCAAATTTTATTTGGTAATGTTCTTGTTTAGCGCCTTGGGACGTTTTACTATGTAACTGCAAGTTGCTGCTGAATACCAGAGGCTGCTGTAGGCCACAGCAGGTATTCTGTTGAGGAAGGTGTGTGCGTGAGATAAGTGAGAATCTACACAATTAAATCCAATTTATTCCGTCAGTGGGAAGGCAATACATTTCTGATCAGAGGGTGAGCTGGGGGTTGATTGTTGCACATTTTTCGATGGCATAACTGCTTTGTGTACACTCTGGCTCCAGACCAGCAACCATTATTTCAATCACCCAATTACTGTCTGAACTTTACTGACTCAGCTTGATCCAAACATATCGAAAATTTATCACTGAGACCTCAGTGCTAAAAACACTATTTATCATAAGCTTTTCGTTGGCTAATATTTTTCGCTTTTAATAAATCCTTTTTAACACTCAAGTGTGATAGAGCATACATCATTCAATGCAATAATTTTGTGACAGAACTGGTTCTCATTCCATGGGTAATTCTGTAAATCAGATCTAAAGCACCCTCCCGGGCTGCATGCAATTGAATGGGGAAAGGTAGGTTGTCAGAGGCAAATTAAAGATTTTGCAAGAGATGAACTTTTTGCCTCAGCAAGGGTGAAAGGGCTGAGGTACTATTTTCTTCCTCAACACGGAGGGCAGTTTTGCTGCCTGGGTGAGGAGGGGTTATGGGGTAGGTGTGCAGCAATAGGGTGGCTGCATTTTTGTCTTCAGTTGGAGGAGTTTGAAGGGTCCGGGTGATTTTTGCGCAGTCTGGCTGAGTTGGGAAATCCTGATCATTTGGTCGACCTCCTCTTCTTTGCACAGTGGCGAGGATTTTTCCTGTTGCTGGTCAAGTGTTATGCAGTCATCAAGCATCCTAATAGGTTTGGGGAAGGCAGAATTTGCTTGAGATGAAGTATTTTCTGGAGCTCATCTTGCCAGTTCTGACGTGACTTGAGTTCAGAGCGCTGTCTTTTCTCGGGCAGTACCTAATCCCAACACGGCAGCTGGGGAATTTAAATTCAGTTCATTAAATAAATCTGGTTAAAAAAAGCAAGTATCAGTAATGGTGGCCATGAAATTACCGGATTGTTGTAAACACCCATGTGGTTCACTAATGTCCTTTAAGGAAAATCTGCCATCTTTACCTGGTCTGGCCTATATGAGACTCCAGATGAGACTAGCTCTTGGTCGGCCGGCGTGGACACAATGGGCCGATATGGCCTCCTTCCGTGCTGTAAATTTCTATGTTTCTATGATTCTATGAAAGCAAAAATAAGCAATCCACTTTTGCAAACAAGCAAGAGGGGATTTTATTTTTTAAATATTTTTTTTTAAACACCAATGTGCTCGACTCTTATCTGCCCTCTGACATAGCCAAGGTGGCTCACCACCGCCTTCACAAGGGTAATTAGTGATGGGCAGTAACTGCTGGCCTTGCTGGTGATGCCCACATCCCGTAAACGAACAACATAATTAACCACAGCCAATTGCGGATTCCTTTCAGTTCATTCTTTCACTGATTTTTAAATTATTTTGGGGGTCAAGCATCTTGCAGGTATTTTTTTGAGATGCTCTGCTTTTAAAAAAAAAACATCTAAAAAATAAAACCCCCTCTTGCTTGTTTGCAAAGGTGGATTCCTTATTTTTGTTTTCATAGAATCATAGACATTTACAGCACGGAAGGAGGCCATTCCGGCCGACCAAGAGCTGTACAGCCTAATCCCACTTTCCAGCTCTTGGGCCGTACCTCTGTTGGTTACGGCACTTCAAGTGCACATCCAAGTATCTTTTAAATGTGGTGACGGTTTCTGCCTCTACCACCCTTTCAGGCAGTGAGTTCCAGACCCCCACCATCTTCTGGGTGAAGAAATTTCCCCTCATATCTCCTCTAAACCTTCCCACAATTACTTTAAATCTATGCCCCTTGGTTGTTGACCCCTCTGCCAAGGGAAACAGGTCCTTCCTATCCACTATATCCAGGCCCCTCATAATTTTATACACCTCAATCTTGTCTCCCCTTAGCCTCCTTTGTTCCAAAGAAAACAGACCCAGCATCTCCAATCTTTCCTCATAGCCAAAATTCTCCAGTCCAGGCAACATTCTTGTAAATCTCCTCTGCACCCTTTCCAGTGCAATCACATCTTTCCTGTAATGTGATGACCAGAACCGCACACAGTACTCCAGCTGCGACCTAGCGAGTGTTTTATGTAGTTCAAGCATAACCTCCTTGCTCTTGTATTCCATGCCTCGACTAATAAAGGCAAGTATTCCATATGCCTTCTTAACCACTTTATCTATCTGGCCTGCTACCTTCAGGGATCTGTGGACCTGCACTCCAAGGTCCCTTTGTTCCTCTACACTTTTCAGTGTTGTACCATTTAATGTGTGTTCCCTTGCCTTGTTAGACCTCCCCAAATGCATTACCCCACACTTATCCGGATTGAATTCCATTTGCCACTGTTCTGCCCACCTGACCCGTACATTGATATCTTCCTGCAGTCTACAGCTTTTTTCTTCATTGTCAACTACACAGCCGATTTTAGTATCATCTGCAAACTTCTTAATCATACCCCCAGCATTTAAGTACAAGTCATTGATATATACCACAAAAAGCAAGGGACCCAGCACTGAGCCCTACGGAACCCCACTGGATACAGCCTTCCAGTCACAAAAACACCCATCAACCATTACCCTTTGCTTCCTGCCTCTGAGTCAATTTTGGATTCAACTCGCTACTTTGCCCTGGATTCCATGGGCTATTACTTTTGTGACCAGTCTGCCATATGGGTGGCCCTGTCATATAACGTTACGTCTTGTAATGTTATGCTCACAGCACTACCTACAGCTGGAATACCTTTGAAATGTTGCAGCTATAAACCATTTAAAAAATCTATAACAGCCATTTTTTATTGAGAAACCTAAGTGAAGGCTAAATGACATTGTGAGGAACACCACTAAGATTGAAAAGAGTAGGATAAATGATGTAAATCATGAAGCAATTGGTAGCACACCTCTGAGTCAGGTAGTCATGGGTTCAAATCTCAATAAAGACTGGATCAAGTAATCTAGGCTGACACTTTGGTGCAGTACTGAGGGAGTGCTGGATAGTCAGAGATGCGCTGTCTTTTGTCTCTAATGATGTCTCCGCAAGATCCTGCAAATCCCCTGGGAGGATAGATGCACCAACATCAGTGTTCTCGACCAGGGCAACATCCCCAGCATGGAAGCACTGACCACACTCGACCAGCTCCACTGGGCGGGTCATATTGTCCACATGCCCGACACAAGACTCCCAAAGCAAGCACTCTACTCGGAACTCCTACACAGCAAGCGAGCCCCAGGTGGGCAGAGGAAACGTTTCAAGGACACCCTCAAAGCCTCCTTGATAAAGGCCGCTCTAAGTGGAGGAAGAGCATCCGGGAGGGCGCTGGGCACCTTGAGTCTCGTCGCCAAGAGCATGCAGAAAACAAGCGCAGGCAGCGGAAGGTACGTGCGGCAAACCAGACTCCCCACCTGTGACAGAGACTGTAATTCCCGTATTGAACTGTACAGTCACCTGAGAACTCAATTTAAGAGTGGAAGCAAGTCTTCCTCGATTTTGAGGGACTACCTATGATGGATGATGTCTTTTGGCTGAGATGTTAAATTGAAACTCTAGATGGTGCTATTTGGAAACAAAGCAGAGAGTTCTCCTAGTGTTCATTAACAGGCTTCAATAGAAAGCGTAGAAGGAGAAAAGGCCATTCAGCCCATCAGTCTCACTCCTACCATATAAGATGTGCAACCTGGCCCACTGTATACTCTCTTATAGCTGTTTAATCTTCCTGAGGGAAAATTCTGCATAAATACACCCTGGTTCCCAAATTTCAAACATGCAAAACTCCAGTTATATTCATCCATCCTCACATCTCCATTCTTCAACCCTGGTTTGCTGCTCCTCACAGAGAACAATTGGCCCTTATTCCTTACTCCAACCCTCAGCCTGATCCCAGATGCAGGGAACTATAGTGAGTGGAAATCATCTCATCATTTTGAAACGGATTCAAAACTACATTCCACTAATGAGTATAAGGGGTTTGAACCCATTGCATCATCCAGCAAAGTATTTCTATGTAATTACAAAGATAAGTGCTGATGTGTTAGAACACTTGGCCCATCAAGCTTATCATTATGTAGAGATTTGCTTTTGGATGAGATTTTAAACTGAGGCCCCGTTTCCCTGCTCAGATGAATGTAAAAGGTGCCCCATGAACCCTCCTTCGCAACATCTAACTGCTTCCTGAATCATTCCAGAACTTTTGTGTTGAATTTCCTCCCCCAGAATATCAATCCAAATATGAGACACTATTTGCATGAAGACATGCTTCCTGACATCAGTCATGATTATACCAGTTGGTAGCTATGCCACCCTGTCTTGCATTTACGGAGGAGGACATTGGAAGGAGACAGAAAAGAGCATAACATTTTAATCATAGAATCATAGAAATTTACAGCACGGAAGGAGGCCATTTCAGCCCATCATGTCCTCGCCGGCCAACCTAAAGCTATCCAACCTAATCCCACTTTCCAGCTCTTGGTCCGTAGCTCTGCAGGTTACGGCACTTCAAGTGCACATCCAAGTACTTTTTAAATGTGATGAGGGTTTCTGCCTCTACCATCCTTTAAGGCAGTGAGTTCCAGACCCCCACTTCTGCGTGAAGAAATTTACCCTCAAATCCCCTCTAAACCTTCTACCAATTACTTTAAATTTATGCCCCCATGGTTGTTGACCCCTCTGCTAAGGGAAATAGGCCCTTTCTATCCACTATATCTAGGCCCCTCATAATGTTATACACCTCAATGAGGTCTCCCCTCAGCCTCCTCTGTTCCAATGAAAACAAATCCAGCCTATCCAATCTGTCCTCATGACTTAGATTCTCCACTCCTGGCAACATGTCAGTACGCCCAACATGGGAGGGGGTGGTTCTGGGTTTAGTTTGGGGGAATGAAACTGGGCAGGTGGAAGGGGTATCAGTGGGAGAGCACTTGTGTGCCAGTAACCATAATTCAGTCACATTCAAGGTAGTTATGGATAAGGACAAGGATAGAGCAGGAATAAAAGTCCCAAATTGTGGAAAAGTTAACTTTGCTAAGTTGAGAAATGATTTGTCCACAGTGGACTGGAAACAGTTAGTTGAAGGTAAATCAGTGTCGGGACAGTGGGAGGAATTCAAGGAGGAGATCCGGAGGTCTCAGGCCAAACATGTGCCCTTAAATAAAAAGGGTGGGAATAACAAGTCTAGAGTCTCCTGGATGTCTAGGGACTTACAGGGGAGGATAACGATAAAAAGAGAAGCTTATGTCATATACCGACGGCTAAATATTGTAGAATCGCTGGAGAAATGTAGAAAGTTCAGAGGTGAAATTAAAAAGAATATTAGAAATGCTAAGAGAGAGCATGAAAAATTCTTGGCAAGTAAAATCAAAGAATACCCAAAGATGTTCTATAAATATATTAAGAGCAAGAGGATAACTAAAGAAAGGGTTGGGCCTATTAGAGACCATGAGAGTAATCTGTGTGTGGAGGCGGAAGATGTGGGTATGCTTCTTAATGAATACTTTGCCTCTGTTTTCACAAAGGAAAGGGGCAATGTAGATACTGCTATCAAGGAGGAGTGTGAAATTCTGGACGAAATAGACATAGTGAGAGAGGAGGTATTGGGGGGTTTGGCAGCTTTGAAAGTGGGAGGCATTCAAGGAGGAGATTCTTAAAGAAAAGTGAAAGTGAACTGCATCCCAGGCTGTTGAGTGAAGCAAGAGAGGAAATAGCAGAGGCTTTGACCATCATTTTTCAGTCCTCTTTGTATTCAGGCATGGTGCCGGAGGACTGCTAATGTGGTACCCTTGTTTAAGAAGGGAGGAAGGGATAGGTCGAGTAATTACAGGCCTGTCAGCCTAACCTCAGTGGTGGGAAAATTATTGGGAAAAATCCTGAAGGACAGGACAAATCAACATTTAGAAAGGCAAGAATTAATCAGGGACAACCAGCACGGATTTGTTAAGGGAAGATCGTGTTTGACTAACCTGATTGAATTGTTCGAGGAGGTAACCAGGAGGGTCGACGAGGGTAGTGCATATAATGTAGTGTATATGGACTTTAGCAAAGCTTTTGATAAGGTCCCACATGGCAGACTGGTCAAAAAGGTAAAAGCCCATGGGATCCAGGGCAAAGTGGCAAGTTGGATCCAAAATTGGTTTAGAGGTAGGAAGCAAAGGGTAATGGTTGATGGATGTTTTTATGACTGGAAGTATATTTCCAGTGGGGTTCTGCAGGGCTCAGTACTGGGTCCTTTGCTTTTTGTGGTATACATCAATGATCTAGATTTGAATATGGGGGTATGATTAAGACGTTTGCAGATGACACTAAAATTGTCTGTGTGGTTGATAATGAAGAGGAAAGTCATGGATTGCAGAAGGATATTAATATACTGGTCAGATGGGCAGAACAGTGGCAAATGGAATTTAATTTGGCGGGGGCTAATAAGGAAAGGGTATACACATTAAACGGTAGGTCACTTAGAAGTATAGATGAACAAAGGGACCTTTGTTCACAGTGCTTGTCCACAGATCCCTGAAAGTAGCAGGCCAGGTGGATAAGATGGCTAAGAAGGCATGCGGAATGCTTGCCTTTATTGGCCGAGACATAGAATATAAGAGCAGGGAGGTTATGCTTAAATTGTATAATACACTAGTTAGGCCACAGCTGGAATTCTGTGTGCAGTTCTGGTTGCTGTATTGTAGGAAGGACGTGATTGCACTGGAGAGGGTGCAGAGGAGATTTACGAGGATGCTGCCTGGAATGGAGAATTTTAGCTATGAGGACAGATTGAATAGGCTGGGTTTGTTCTCCTTGGAACAGAGGAGGCTGAGGGGAGACCTCATTGAGATGTACAAAATTTTGAGTGGCCTGGATATAGAGGATAGCAAGGGTCTATTTCCATTGGTGGAGGGATGTAGAGAGGATTTGAGGGGAAGCTTCTTCACGCAGAGGGTTGTGGGGGTCCGGAACTCACTGCCTAGAAGGGTGATAGAGGCAGAAACCCTCACCACATTTAAAACCCTCACCACATGCTTGGATGTGCATCTGAAGTGCCGTAACTTGAAGGGTTATGGACCTAGAGCTGGTAAGTGGCATTAGACTGGATAACCTCTTGTTGGCTGGTGCAGATATGATGGTAAGTACTGCAGGGAATCTAATATGGCAAGAGTGATCTCCTGAACTAATTTCCATCGCCTGAATGAGTCGGAGAAGAATTTTCCCAGTTGTTTTCCCCCAATTGGCCTGGGTTTTTATCTGTTTTTTTTCTTCCCCACAGGAGATCGCATGGCTCCAGGTGGGGTGGAGTGTAAAATGTTGCGATACATGGTTTATCGCAGTTGTGTGGGGCAGGCTGGTTGGGCCAGATGCTGTTTACCTGTCCGCCATTGTTCATTGTTCATAGGTTTATATGTAACCTTTAAGGCTGCTGACCAAGGACCGTGTTGCTCTTTGTCGGCCGAAATGGCCTCCTTCTGCACTGTAAATTTGTATGTTTCTGTGTTTTTAACATCCTCATAAATCTCCTCTGTACCCACTCCAGTGCAATCACGTCCCTCCTGTAATGCGGTGACCAGAACTGCACACAGTACTCCAGCTGTGGCCTAACCTGTGTTTTATACAGTTGAAGCATAACCCCCCCCCCGGCTCTTCTATTCTATGCCCCGGCTAATAGAGGCAAGCATTCCGTATGCCTTCTTAACCACCTTATCTATCTGGCCTGCTACTTTCATGGATCTGTGGACATGCATTTAATGGTGATGGGGGGGGAGGGGGTGGAGCAGGGGGGGTGGCGACCTACAAACATTCCAAGCTGAAATGCAGCAAAGCAGGGAAAGTTAAACATTTTACTATTGGTTTCATTATGCTCGTTCATTTTTTCACTTGTTCTTGAAGGCATTAAGGGGCCGAAATTGGCCTCTTGTACACCTCTCGTTAGCACCTCCCGGGGGCGCTAACAGAGTGCAAATCTGTTTTCGCCCAGGCAATCGACCCAGTGAAATCGGCCTTGGTTTTTGCGGAGGTGTTACCAAGTACCAGGTAGTCATTGTCATGGGCACCGCCTCGTTACCGCCACCCCCCCAACATAAATTTGACCTCTCCCCCTCAGCTCCTGCCTGGCGCTGACAATGACAGCTTCAGTTGCCGAGTTGTAGGCTGGAGTCGGCTGGAGAAGCGCTAATTAAAGGCGCCACATTGTCAAAAAAATTTTGGGCAGCCATTATTATTTTCAGCTTGCTGACAGTTAGGAAGAGTGCTTGTTGCAAATATTGTAGTGGTTTTGTCCTCATAGACTGTTCTGGCTCTTAATCATTGCTTTGTTTAATTCAGGGCAGATTTGACTCACCAATATTCTTCTCATTTCATGTTAGCACTCGACCTCTTGTTCCAACGTCACCGTCAGAGGTTACTTAGGCGGAGGGAAAGGCGGAGGGAAAGGCAGACAGAGAGGACAAGGAGAAGGGCAAAGAGAAAGGGAGGGAGCAATACAAGGAGAAAGGTGAAGAGAGAGAGGGAGAATGACAGGTGCAAGATCAACAAGATGTGGCCAGAGGGAGAAGGTGCGACAGGCCTGGCAACAGGAGACCTTACCCTCCCAGGGTATTCCGACAGCATTTCTCCTACATCAATTTCACTGAGGAGCAGTGTGTTCGAAGACTGTGCTTCAGCAAAGACGTGGCCACAGAGATCTGCCATCTCCTGCAACCAGACCTCGCGCCTCAGACCAGGGTGAGGACGGCTCTCTCAGTGGCAGTCAAGGTCTCCATCGCGCTCAATTTCTATGCGAATGGATCCTTCCAGGTTGCAACAGGAAATATATCCAACATCTCTCAGTTTGCCGTGAGGTCACAGATGCTCTGTACAGAAGGAGAAGGGACTACATCTCCTTCCCCATGACCAGAGAGAAGCAGCACGAGCGAGCATCTGGATTTGTCAGGAAAGCGGGCTACCCCATAGTGCAGGGCACCATTGACTGCACCCATGTCTCTTTACGAGCACCGCAGCACAATCCTGAGATCCTCCATAACCGCAAACTGAATGTGTACTTGGTGTGCTACCACACACACAGAATCTTCACTGTTAATGCCCGCTATCCTGGCAGCAGCCATGCTCTCTTCCAGCCATCATCATCATAGGCAGTCCCTCAGAATCGAGGAAGGCTTGCTTCCACTCTAAAAATGAGTTCTTAGGTGACTGAACAGTTCAGTCTCTGTCACAGGTGGGACAGACAGTCGTTGAAGGAAAGGGTGGGTGGGACTGGTTTGCCGCACATTCCTTCCGCTGCCTGCGCTTGCTTTCTGCATGCTCTCGGTGACGAGACTCGAGGTGCTCGGCGCCCTCCCGGATGCTCTTCCTCCACTTAGGGCGGTCTTTGGCCAGGGACTCCCAGGTGTCAGTGGGGATGTTGCATTTTATCAAGGAGGCTTTGAGGGTGTCCTTGAAACATTTCCTCTGTCCACCTGAGACTCGTTTGCCGTGATCGAGCGCTTGCTTTGGGAGTCTTGTGTTAGGCATGCAAACAATGTGGCCTGCCCAGTGGAGCTGGTCGAGTGTGGTCAGTGCTTCAATGCTGGGGATGCTGACCTGGTCGAGGACGCTAACGTTGGTGCGTCTGTCCTCCCAGAGGATTTGTAGGATCTTGCGGAGACATCGTTGGTGGTATTTCTCCAGCGATTTGAGGTGTCTACTGTACGTGGTCCATGTCTCTGAGCCATACAGGAGGGCGGGTAATACTACGGCCCTGTAGACCATGAGCTTGGTGGCAAATTTGAGGGCCTGATCTTCAAACACTCTTTTCCTCAGCCGGCCGAAGGCTGCACCGGCGCACTGGAGGCGGTGCTGAATCTCGCCGTCAATGTCTGCCCTTGTTAATAAGAGGCTCCCGAGGTATGGAAAATGGTCCACGTTTTCCAGGGCCGTGACGGGGAGCTTGATGACTGGGGGTAGTGCTGTGTGGCAGGGACAGGCTGGTGGAGGACGTATGTCTTATGGATGTTTAGTATAGTGAGAAGGAGGAACTGAAATAAATCCTTATTAGGCGGGAAATTGTGTTAGGAAAATTGATGGGATTGAAGGCCGATAAATCCCTGGGCCTGATAGTCTGCATCCCAGAGTACTTAAGGAAGTGGCCCTCGAAATAGTGGATGCATTGGTGATCATTTTCCAACAGTCTATTGACTCTGAATCAGTTCCTATGGACTGGAGGGTAGCTAATGTAACGGCACTTTTTAAGAAAGGAGGGAGCGAGAAAACGGGTAATTATAGACCAGTTAGCCTGACATCAGTAGTGGGGAAAATGTTGGAATCAATTATTAAAGATGAAATAGCAGCGCATTTGGAAAGCAGTGACAGGATTTATGAAAGGGAAATCATGTTTGACAAATCTTCTAGAATTTTTTGAGGATGTAACTAGTAGAGTGGTTAAGGGAGAATCAGTGGATGTGGTTTATTTGGACTTTCAAAAGGCTATTGACAAGGTCCCACACAAGAGATTGGTGCGCAAAATTAAAGCACATGGTATTGGGGTAATGTACTGACGTGGATAGAGAACTGATTGGCAGACAGGAAGCAGAGAGTTGGGATAAATGGGTTCTTTTCAGAATGGCAGGCAGTGACTAGTGGGATGCTGCAGGGCTCAGTGCTGGGACCCCAGCTATTTAAAATATACATTTAGATGAAGGAACTGAGTGTAATATCTCCAAGTTTGCACATGACACTAAGCTGGGTGGCAGTGTGAGCTGTGAGGGGGACACTAAGAGGCTGCAGGGTGACTTGGGCAGGTTAGGTGAGTGGGTAAACGCATGGCAGATGCAGTATAATGTGGATAAATGTGAGGTTATCTACTTTGGTGGCAAAAACACGAAGGCAGAATATTATCTGAATGGCGGCAAATTAGGAAAAGGGGAGATGCAACAAGACCTGGGTGACATGGTACATCAGTCATTGAAAGTTGGCATGCAGGTACAGCAGGCGGTGAAAAAGGCAAGTGGTATGTTGGCCTTCATAGCTAGGGGATTTGAGTATAGGAGCAGGGAGGTCTTACTGCATTTGTACAGGGCCTTGGTAAGGCCTCACCTGGAATATTTTGTTCAGTTTTGGTCTCCTAATCTGAGGAAGGACGTTCTTGCTATTGAGGGTTCACTAGACTGATTCCTGGGATGACAGGACTGACATATGAGGAAAGATCGGATCGACTGGGCCTGTATTCACTGGAGTTTAGAAAGATGAGAGAGGATCTTATAGAAACATATAAAATTCAGATGGGACTGGACAGGTTAGATGCAGGAAGAATGTTCCCGATGTTGGGTAAGTCCAGAACCAGGGGACATAGTCTAAGGATAAGGGGTCAGTCATTTAGGACTGAGATGAGGAGAAACTTCTTCACTCAGAGAGTTGTTAACCTGTGGAATTCCCTACCGCAGAGAGTTGTTGATGCCAGTTCATTGGATATATTCAAGAGAGAGTTAGATATGGCCCTTACAGCTAAACGGATCAAGGGGTATGGAGAGAAAGCAGGAAAGGGGTACTGAGGTGAATGATCAGCCATGATCTTATTGAATGGTGGTGCAGGCTCGAGGGGCTGAATAGCCTACTCCTGCACCTATTTTCTATGTTTCTATGTTTCTAAGGCCCATGCTTTCGTACGCCTCAGTAAAGATGTTGACTATGACTTGGAGTTCAGCCTCTGAATGTGCGCAGATGCAGGTGTTGTCCGCGTACTGTAGCTCGACAACAGAAGTTGGGACGGTCTTAGACCTAGTCTGGAGGCGGCGAAGGTTGAACAGGTTCCCACTGGTTCTGTAGTTTAGTTCCACTCCAGCAGGGAGCTTGTTGAGTGCGAGTTCCAGCCACCACATCAAGCTCGCCGCTGGCTGCTTGGAGACAAGGACTATCCGCTATCCACCTGGCTCATGACTCCCCTCCACAACCCCAACACTCCTGCCCAGCTATCATACAATAAGAGCTATGCCACCACCAGGAACATCACTGAGCTGACCAATGGAGTGCTGAAGCAACGGTTCCGCTGCCTTGACCGCTCGGGAAGAGTCCTCCAGTACTCGCCAGAGCGGATGTCCCTATTTGTCATCGTCTGTTGCATGCTGCACAACTTGGCCATCATGAGGGCACTGCCATTGCCACCAGGCATAGCCGCACCACCTCAGGAGGAGCAGGAGCAGCAACAGCTGCAACGGAAGAGACAGCGACTCCAGCATGGTCCTGCAAGGGAGGTCCCCGACCGTGTTATCAGAGTTCAATTCCATTGATTTCCATCCCACTTCCCAGTTCCTCTGGACATCCCCATCACCACACCAATTTGTTCTTCCATACAAAAGCCCCAAAACTGAAATGAGGGACAACAGCAAACATTAAACATTCCAATCAAAATTTATGAAACAACAATAAAATGTATAATTGTGTATTTATGAATCACCTTGTGCATTTCGTTATATCCCCTTTTTCGTTGACCTATTCTACTGCCGGAAACGACATCCCCTTTAAGAACTGGAACGAGCCTGCTGATTGCTGAATGAAAGTCACCTGAAATTGGGTAGAGCTCTGGCAATAGGGTCCCTGCAGCAGCGCCCCACTGAGGCCATTAGCGCCTCCGATACCGCCCCCCTCTTCCTTCCTGTGGCGAAAACGCCCAACTTTCCAGAATTTGGCAGCCCATCTCGCCGGGCGCTAACCTTTCAAAAAGTTAAAACTTAACGCCCCAAACGGCCCCATAAGTGTCAACCACATAGTAATGAATAAGAAGTCTTGGAGGGATATAGACTTGTAGGAGGTTAGAGAGATTGGGAGGGGCGAGGTCATGAAGAGGTTTAAAGATTTAAGGTTAGGAATTTAATAGTTGAGGCATTGGGGGACTGGGACCCAAGGTTAGTGAGATAGGATATGAGCAGTACTGTTTTGGATAAGGTGAAGCTCACAGAAAGTTGAGGATGGGAGGTCGGGTAGGAGACTGTTGCAATAGTGGAGTGTGGAGGTGACAAAGACATGGATGGAAGTTTCAACAGCAGACGGGCTGCGGTAAGAGTGGAGCGGGGTGATAATATGGAGGAGGAAGTAGACAGTGTTTGTGGTGGAGCCAGAAGTTCAGCTTAGGCTTGAATAGGATGCTGAGATTGATTGCAAACAGTATGGCTCAGCCTGAGGCAGCAACCAAGGAGGGCCATGGAACCGGGATCAAGGGACCAGAGATTTGGGTGGGGGCCGAAGTAGGCTTCGTTCTTCCCAATGTTTAATCGGAGGAAATTGTGACTTATCCAAGGCTGAATGTTGGGCAGGCAGTCTGACAACACAGAGGTAGTGGAGGGGTTGAGAGAGGTGTTGGCAAGGTAGAGCTGCGTATTGTCAACATACACATGATAACTGGCCCCATGTCTGTGGACGATTTTGCCAAGGGACAACATGTAGATGAAGAAGACGAGGGGGGCCAAGGATAGATCCTTGTGGTACAGGGATAGGAGGAGAAAACATTGCTGGAGATGATCTGGCTACAATCAGTTGGACAGAATGGAACTAAACGAGGGCAGTCCAACCAAGCTGGAAAACGGAAGAAAAATGTTCAGTGAGGATGGGGTGGGCGGCCATGTCAAAGGCTGCAGAGAGATCAGGGAGAACAAGGAGGATATAACACTCAAAGTCACTCCATGTCGGTTCTGTCAGAAGGATGGATTAGTAAACTAGTTGGATCAACAAGAATCCAGAGCTTTCCATGATTATTTTCTGGGTGCCAATTTCACAAGTTACTCTGGCGGAATTAGATCGCTGGGTTGGTAGTTCAGTACTATGAACCACTAGGCTTACCGTATCCTATAACCCACTGTAGCCTTCAGCCCCGCATAGAAAATGGCACTAGGCAAAATAACATTTAGCACAAAACAAATTGTTGAAAAATGTCAATAAATTGAATGATTATTCCATGATGCAAAATTTATTTTGGCTTAATCAAATATTATGCTTGCAGTAACTGATGGCCTCTGCAGTTTATACAACACTTTCAAAATTCCCCAGTATAAAAGGCACTCATATACCATCTTCATATTTCTATCAACACTAAATTAGTTGAGTTCACACTTGCACTCAATATATAAACGCAAGTGCACTGAACAGGCTGCCTTTAAAGAACAAACGTTCACAACAAAGGATGCTTTGTCTGCACATACAGCTTATGCACTTAATCTCCACTCACAGTTGGAGAAAGCTTTCATTCAGCGGGACCACTGTTTTCGATTCTTGACTGCCCTGAATTGTAACAGATAGCTTTTGTGATTGTCTTAAATGTTCTGAACACATCAGTAAGTCTAATTTATTTTTTCCTCCTTCAGCTGAGACAGAGAGAATGACAGCGCGGGCCGTCCTTTTTCAATTGTGTTTCAAATCAGCTGACAGGAAGTGCACTGTAGGAACATTAGGAGCGGGAGCAGGCCATTCAGCCCCTCGGGCCTGCCCTACCACTCAATTGGATCATGGCTGATCTGTGCAATGATAAAATGTATAGCGCCCTCTAGCTAGGAGATATAGCACCCCGGATCTGTATTGAGAAACTGGGTGTATGAGGAATGCCATTTTTAGCTGCAGATCGCTGTCTGAGATCTCCCAAATAAATAGAGTTAATTTGAATTAAGAGTGTTCAAAAAGACTATAAAATATATCTGAACCTCCATTTTATTTTCCCACCTTTGCTCTATTTCCCTTGATAACCTTCTTCATCATAGGCAGCCCCTTGAAATCGAGGAAGACTTGCTTCCACTCAAAAAGTGATTTCTCAGGTGATGAAACAGTCCAATTTGGGAATTACAGTTTCTGTCACAGGTGGGGCAAACAGTGGTTGAAGAAAAGGGTGGGTGGGGAGTCTGGTTTGCCGCACGCTCCTTCCACTGTCTGCGCTTGTTTTCTGCATGCTCTCGGCGACGAGACTCGAGGTGCTCAACGCCCTCCCGGATGTTCTTCCTCCACTTTGGGCGGTCTTTGGCTAGGGATTCCCAGGTGCCGGTGGGGATATTGCACTTCATCAAGGATGCTTTGAGGGTGTCCTTGTAACATTTCCTCTGCCCACCTGGGGCTCGCTTGCCGTGCAGGAGTTCCGAGTAGAGCGCTTGCTTTTGGAGTTTTGTGTCGGGCATGCGGACAATGTGGCCCGCCCAACAGAGCTGGCCGAGTGTGGTCAGTGCTTCGATGCTGGGGATGTTGGCCTGATCGAGAACACTGACGTTGCTGCGTCTATCCTCCCAGGGGATTTGCAGGGTCTTGCGGAGGCAATGCTGGTGATATTTCTCCAGCGATTTGAGGTGTCTATTGTATATGGTCCATGATAACCTTACCAAACAAATATCTAACAATTTCAGTCTTGAAAGCTCTAATTGTCCCAGCATCCACAGCCTTTTGGGGAGAGAGTTCCGAATTTCTACCACCTGTTATGTGAAAAAGTTATTTCTGATTTCTCTCCCAAATGGCCTGGCTCTAATGTTAACCCGATAACCCCTTGTTCTTGATTCCCCAGAGGAAATAATAACTCTGTATCTACCCTATTAAATCCTTTTAATGTTTTGAGCACCAAGACCAGATCACTCCCTCAATCCTCTATACTCAAGGCAATACAAGCCAAGTTTATGCAACCTGTTCTCATCATTTAACCCTCTAAACCCCTATGCAAGGTAGTTCGGTCTCACTGAAAAGATTCTCCTCCCATCCCCTGCCCCAGTCCCAATGCCAGACCTTTCAGCTGAAGCAGTCCACCACTACATGGTTCTTAAAAGGGAATCAGCCATGATCTTATTGAACGGCAGAGCAGGCTCGAGGGGCCAAATGGCCTACTGCTGCTCCTAGTTCTTATGTTCTTATGGATCGGCTAAGTACCTGAAGGAAAAGATTTTGCAGGGCTGCGGGGGAAAGGGCGGGGGAGTGGGACTAGCTGAAGTGCTCTTGCAGAGAGCTGGCATGGGCCCGACAGGCCGAATGGCCTCCTTCTGTGCTGTAACCATTCTATGATTCGATGACTTAATCTGCTGGATCAGCTGAGGACTGCAAAATCCGGTTTGGCCATACACCGGGTAACCCGAACCAGCGGTTAATATCTGTCAGCTGGCCAAAGAAGCCAATTTAACCCAAGGCCTCCGAGTGGAAGTCCGACATGGGATTCCACTAAAGCCATTCCCCTGCTTGAAGCAGTTTTCAGATATAAAATACCAATGAACATGTGGCGTATCGGTGGAGTTTTATTTCAGAGTGCACCTCACTCTCAGCATGTAGCTTTTGAGAATAATCTTGTTCACTTTTATCTTTTGGTTTTAGCATGAAAGAAAGATGTGCATTTTATATAGAGCGTTTCACGACATCAGCTTGTTCCAAAGCGTTTCACAACCAATGAAGTACTTTGAGATGTAGGTATTATTGTAATGTAGGAAATTACAGTCAGCCAATTTGTGCCCAACAAGGTCCCACAAACAGCGAGGTGTTATAATGAAAGTGGAAAACATGTATTATGAAGAACTTATAGTTTTCTGTGTCTCGGTGTGTAAGCTCTAGTTTGGGAGAGATTGATGGTTAACCAGCGTTTACCATAGTTAACTTGCCAGTTGACAGTACTTGGTACATAACCTTGCAATTGGAGCACTAGTTTGTTATTTAATGCTAGTTTTGGGACCAGTCTATTAGCCAAGGTTCCGGTGCATTACTTCAGTTGTGAACGATTGCCCAGAGAAGTTAGCCCATTATGAATGCCTAAGTTTCGAACACGCATGCTTAACTTTCAATGCTTTTCCCACCCCTCATCTCTGTTACAGTACGGTCCCAGGCAAACGAGTCATCCGTTAACAAAAGTGGTTAAGCATCACAAAAGATCAAAGTCCCGTGTCAAAAACACCCTCCAGTTTTCCATTGCTGGAATTCCGATTCTTATACTTGGAACAATATATATTTATTCAGTGTTCTACAACTGTTGAAAAAGCTCGGGAAAATAATCCCCTACATATTTGATCACTAGCTTTCCCTAATTAGCAGGATATCAAAATATCTGGCGAGATTAAACTTCAGATAGAACTTTGATCTTGACGATAGAGCAGGGGAAGCATAGTTATGGGAAGAATCTTTTTCTTGCAAATTTTCAGTAAAATTATGTTAATTTAAATCTGAACTCACAAATAACATCAAACAACATGTCTTCGTGATGGATCATGGCCCCGATTATGTTTCGAGGGCTATAACTGTTTCCATTTTAATTAATATTTTTTTCCCAGATAAGATGTTATTTATTTTCCCCTTTCTTTTCAGTTCTCAGCCCCTGGACCATAGACTATTCCTTTATCAGAAGGCAAGCAGATGACAATGTATTGCTTTCGCCTCTGGTGCACTACTAACTAGGTGAGCTATTTTACAGTGGCTCATGGGAAGCTGACTGGTTTCTGTTATATGCATCATTCGAATGACTTGACTGATATCCCTGGTGCTGGACAGTGTGTGGGTGTGTATCTTTCCCTCTTCCTAACTAGAGGAAGAGCATCAGGGAGGGCGCTGAGCACCTCGAGTCTCATCGCTAAGAGTATGCAGAAAACAAGCGCAGGCAGCGAAAGGAGCGTGCGGCAAACCAGACTTCCCACCCACCCTTTCCTTCAACCGCTGTCTGTCCCACTTGCGACAGAGACTGTAATTCCCATATTGGACTGTACAGTCATCTAAGAAGTCACTTTTAAAGTGGAAGCAAGTCTTCCTCGATTTTGAGGGACTGCCTATGAATGAATGAATCTTTCCCTCATACCAGTGGGTGTGTGAATCTGTATCCTCCTCTCGGACCAGTGGGAATGTATGTGTTTCAGGCTGTATATTCCCCTGTGTCAGTGGGCGTGTGTGTGTGTGTGTGTGTGTGTCAGGTTGTGACCTCCCTGTGTCGATGTGTGTGTGTGTGTGTGTGTGTGTGTCAGCTTGTGTCTTTCTCTGTGTCGGTGTGTGTGTGTGTGTGTGTGTGTGTCAGGCTGTATCTTCCCCTGTGTCAGTAGGTGTGTGTCAGACTGTGTCTTCCCCTGTGTCGGAGGGTATGTGTGTGTGTGTGTCAGACTGTGTCTTCCCCTGTGTCAGTGGGTGTGTGTGTGTGTGTGTGTGTGTGTTAGGCTGTATCTTCCCCTGTGTCAGTGGGTGTGTGTATGTCAGACTATATCTTCCCCTGTGTTAGTGGGTGTGTGTATGTCAGGCTGTGTCTTCCCCTGTGTCAGTGGGTGTGTGTGTGTGTCAAACTGTATCTTCCCCTGTGTCAGTGTGTGTGTGTGTGTTAGGCTGTATCTTCCCCTGTGTCAGTGGGTGTGTGTGTGTCAGACTACATCTTCCCCTGTGTTAGTGGGTGTGTGTGTGTCAGGCTGTGTCTTCCCCTGTGTCAGTGTGTGTGTGTGTGTGTGTTAGGCTGTATCTTCCCCTGTGTCAGTGGGTGTGTGTGTGTCAGACTATATCTTCCCCTGTGTCAGTGGGTGTGTGCGTGTCAGGCTATATCTTCCCCTGTGCCTATCAGTGTCTGGGTGAGGATGTAGCTTTCCTACATCTGCCGGTGCAATGTTTACCTTTCCTGATTGAGATGGATCCTATGCAATTGCTGCCTCGGAGCTGCTTCGATATGTGTTTCTACTGGTAACTCAGACAAACTGCACCCCATCTCCACCTTGGCTACCCCTACAGAGTACCCCAACCGTCTCCTTTTCACTATGGACGTCCAATCTTGCTACACTTCCGTCTCCCACCAGGATGGCCTGAGGGCGCTCCGCTTCTTCTTCGAGCAGAGGCCCAACCAGTCCCCATCCACCACCACTCTCCTCCGCCTGGCTGAACCTGTTCTCACATTGAACAACTTCTCCTTTGACTCGACTTTAAAAAAAGTTTAATGCACATCAAATTTTGTGTCGGTTTCCACGTCCCACAACAGCCATCTTTATATTGTGTCTGAGATTATATTTGGTGTCAGTGGGTGCTAAATGTTGTGGGGGGCGGTGGGGAGTGGGGAGAGTTTGGGCTGCTGATTGTATTCACCAACTTGGTAAAATCATTCAGAGAAAGTAGATTCCTCTTGCTTGTCTGGGTTGGATTCAAACACGCGGCCCAGACATGCAAAGATAGTTCTGGAGCTCATTGTGTCGCCCAGTCTCCTAAATTGAACACACGCGTTGATTGATCTGATGAAGATGTAAGCAATGCATGGATAACCAATGAATAGTCATTAGGCAAGCACTGTCTGCAGTGAGACCTCCTCTATGCTCTGCCTTTCATTTACATCGGCCTTTTCCCCTGACAAGTACTCAAAGGCAGCCTATAAAAGTCTGATCATTTTACAATGACACATTTACAGAGTATCTTTGGTCTAGACTTACAGCTCACCTATTGGCCTCTTCTGTCGAGTAGTTTAATGTCATCGCTGCTTCAGTGGAAATTATTGATGTGTTATTGCAAAGAGCAGCAGAGGTTACTGCATTACAAATAGCCCGACTTTGCGTGCTCCCACATGCCAGGAGAGTGCCAGGAAAGAGGAATGTCCTCAGCTGCTCCTGAGGTGTCCCCCAGGTTCAGGGTGAATCAATTGAGGGGGAATCATTAATGGATTAGCTGCTGGCTCAACAGATGTGGCCTGGTGGCCATGCGAAACAGTCCGATTCATCTTACAGATATGCATAAGACCCAGTGAGATCATCTAACCCTATTCATTTTGAGCATTTGGCAGAAAAAGTCCAAAGCTTTCATGCGTAATCATACATGATCATCACTTCTGGTCGGGGCAACAGTGGTGTATTCTGTCTATTCTATTCTTTAACTTGACATTATTAGTAAGTATAATATTGATTCAGATGTAACAGATTTCTTTGATGATATCAGGATGCTGCACAGCTATCAGATTGTACAGCTGTAATACCTTACAGAACCACTAGGTGCCACTGTTTAGTTGCAGGCAGAACGATTCCTTTCGCTCCAAACCCCAGAGTCCGAGCTGCATTAAACGGTACTTCTCTCTGTGATTTTCTTAATCAACAGCCGATTGTATTATGATTCTGGGACTGTCCTGTTACTTTTCTTCTTCCTTCTTCTTAGGCAGTCCCTCGAAGTCGAGGATGACTTGCTTCCACACCAACATGAGTTCTAAGGTGGCTGATGAGTCCATGAGGGTCCTGACGTTCCAAGTCCCGAACTTCATTTCACAGGGTGGAAGATGTCTGTGCATGAATTCTTTTAATGTGGGCCGCCCATTGCACACCAGCTACCACACGGACTTGACAGAACAAGGTCTTGGTCCAATGGCAGGGGGACTCAAGACGATTGGAGACCAGGCTTTGCTGCATGGATCTAGCACACACCCACTTACATATTCCCACTGACCACCCCTCTTCCTCCCTCCCTCAGGTCCCGGTCCTCTCTCCCTCCGCGGTCTAGGTGCTACTTTTACTCGTGACACAGGTGTCAGCCATAGCTCAGTGGGTTGCACCTTTGCCTCTGAGTGAGCAGGTGGATTAAAATTCCACTCTGGAATACCGCACTGTCGGAGGTGCTGTCTTTCAGATGAGGCGTTAAATCGAAGCCCCGTCTGCGCACTCAGGTGGACGTAAAAGATCCCGTGGCACTACTTCAAAGAAGAGCAGGGGCGTTTCTCGTGGTGTCCTTGCTAACATTTCTCTCTCAACCAACATCACTAAAACAGATAATCTGGTCATTTATTTCACTGCTGATTGTGGGATCTTGCAGTGCACAAATTGGCTGCTGCATTTCCTACATTACAGCAGTGACTGTACTTCAAAAAGTACTTAATTGGCTATAAAGCGCTTTGGGTTGTGGAATTTTCTATATAAATGCAAGTTCTACTGTTCTTTCAATGCAGAAGTTTGCTTTCATAAGCAAGCCCCCATTCTATGAATTGAAACAACACTCGTGCGTGAATAACTCATATAGGGTGCCACCAGGTGGTCAGCGAACCCTTTTACCATTGGGGTATATACTAGACATAGAATGTGTTTTCACTGTGTCATAGGAACAATGGGCTAGAGTTTCCCTAACCCATTTTTCTGGCGCCCTCACCCGAGGTGCACTGTTTTTGTCCGCCTCCAGGCGCATCGAAAAAAGACGTCGGTATTCTGGCTGCTCCCCAGCCTCTCTTCGGTCATGGCACAGCATGGCCCAATGGATTGGGGATAGAGCCAGGTCCCGGCGCTGAAAACATGTGCACTAGAGTCTGCGTGCATGTGCAGTAACTCCTGGCAGGCCGAATCTGAGTACGCGCTGCAAGCTGTGTGGGAGGGGCCCGAAGCATGCCGTCCCTAGCTCTGGCCGAATGGGCTCCCTCATCGGCGGCCCGCTGTGTTCCCTAAGGTAGGATTTCTATTTTTTATTTGTTAGTTACTGATTGATTTTCGTGCTTTAGGTGCAGCGTTCCTTCTATTTTTTTATTTATTGATTGCTTATTACTTTTTATGCTTTGTTTGGTGCTTGGTGGTGCTTTAAATGTAGTTACTTGCGCCTTAACTCGAGGTAAGGTTTTTCTGTGCAGATAGAAGTGGCAACTTACGCTGGCTTATGTCTTAAAAAAAAACCTAACTAACTCACTTACACTGGCGCAAATTAAATGGCCAGAATTGCAACTAAAAAGATAGTCCAGAAAAATGAAGTTGCTCCAAAAAAAAAGGAGCAACTCCTGGGGAAACTTGGGCCTATAGGAACAGAAGTAGGCCATTCAGCCTCTCGAGCCTGTTCCGTCATTCAATGAGATCATGTCTAATATGCAACCTAACTCCATATACCTGCCTTTGGCCCATATCCCTTAATACCTTTGGTTAACAAAAAGCTATCGATCTCCAGTTTAAAATTAACCATTGATCTAGCATCAATTGCCGTTTGCGAAGAGAGTTCTAAACTTCTACCACCCTTTGTGTGTAGATGTTTCTTAATTTCACTCCTGAAAGGTCTAACTCTAATTTTTAAGCTCTGTCCCCAGTCCGAGAGTCCCCAACCAGCGGAAATAGTACCTCTCTACCCTATCTGATCCCCTTAACATCTTGAAAACTTTGATCAGATCGTCACTTAACCTTCTAAATTCTAAGGAATAAAACCCTAGTTAGTGTACTCTCTCCTCGTAACTTAACCCTTGAAGTCTAGGTATCATCCATGTCCGAAAGATCTCTCTGCCTGACAGAAAACACCACACTGACATACCATATGGCCCATGCTAAAAATGATGAATTATGTGTATTAAGACGTAATACCAAACAGAAATAAAAGCAGACAGCAGAATAGTTATATATTCACTTAACTTACAGTATCTGAGTTTCTGAAGATGGCAAAAATGGGGTTGAGCAGGCCCTTGCTATGCCAAAGCAAGAGAGTCCTCCCACTGATTTGACTAGGCGACTGGTATATGAAAAGCTGGTCCAGACAGCTTGTTCTATGTCCTTTGCTAAAGGACGTAACATCTAGGGAGGAAGCAGCTCTTAAAGGGCTGCTGCTAGCCTGTAAAGAACATAATGGAAGCACTAGTCCCTTTGATACTTGGAGGCCCTTTGCAGGAAGTGGACCAAAAGAAGGAATTCCTATTTGGTACTGAAGGCCACTCTCCGATAAAAGCACTGGTGAAAGCTACCTGGAAGGAGGTTGCTGACCGAATCAGTAATGTCACCCAGGTCCCCCATACCTGGCTGTAAATGAGGAAGATGTTTGTTGGTATTAGAACACTGGAGCTTAAAAAGCATAGTACAAATCTCAAATGGACCTGTTGTTTCCTCATACCATTTCAACCATTGGGCCCAGCCATTGCTCTTCCATTGTGCTGAAGTTGGATGGCACACCATCCTTGCAGGTGGAGGTGATGGCCAAGGAACAGATTACAGGTGCTCAGGCTTCCAGCCCAACATACTGCTTCGATGTTAGGAGGATTATCTGTGGGGTCCACAGCCGTGATTGCAGTAGTTAGCTCTGGTCTCTGAAGAGCAATTTCCGCTGCACAATTAATTCTTCACCTGTGAAAAATGTGGGAACCTTGGACATTTTGGGATACAGTCTATAAGTAATGGGAGACATGACATATGGTAAGCACACCATGCTTAGGAGGAACAGGTGAACTTTGGAATAGAAACAGAAAATGCTGAAAATGCTCAGGCAGCATCTGTGGAGAGAGATACCGAGTAAACATATCAGGTTGATCACCCTTTGTCAGAACTTTGGACCTATGGTTCCCCAAGCTCTCCACCAATGGGGTTTCCCTCGTATCATTTCTGGGTCTGTTGTTGGCCAATTGATAGGAGATCGGTTGCTATGAATAGTCAGCAACTCCATTATCATTGTATCATGTGACTCCCAGGATGGTGGAAGGCGAACTAGATGGACCCTAGTCTGTTTTTGTCTAACAATTCCTATCTTCCTACTGTTGATTAGTTCCGTCACTTCACTGATGATTAGGACGAGGCTGATAGGGTGGTAATAAGCTCAGTTAGATTTATCCTGTTTTTTGTGAATCGGACATACCTGGGCAATTTGATATGACCTGAATTTTATTTGAGTGTAAATTCTTTCTGTTTATTTAGCCCATGGGTTGCACTGAGGAACGGAGATATCCACTGGCTGCAAAATGCTTTGGGCCGTCTCAAGGTCGTTAAAGGTGTTATATAAATGTAAGTTTGTTTGTTCACACTTTCTATCTCTTCGGTTGAAGGCATTTTTGAAGATTGCTTTGTATCTGTAATTTTATGTGTGGCATCTGGTGTAATGTCTGGAGTGTGACAGATATGCACTAGATGCACGAGACATGTAGACATATAAGTCCCCACCATGATTAATGAAGATTGACATGTTATAACGTTGCAATATTGTTGAATGGATTTGATTGAAGCAATCAAAAATAAATATACGTTAAACTTTGAATTAATTTTACTTATTATTTTCATTGTAATGGGCACGATTGGCGATGTCTTGGAATACTATGTTATAGTAACCGAATAAATCAAATTCCATTTTTATTATGCGAGACTCTGGAATTTTCACCAGTGTGTTGGGGATTGCATTCCGTAATTATGTTCATTTTTCTGTTGAAACTGCAAATCTGCAAGCTGATGCCGCCAAGCCATTGTACCAGGAAGCTGTCTGAAATCCTTGTTATTCACTTTACCTTTTTGGAGACTCGGGATTATGGTAGTGGACTAGTAATCCAGAGGTCGTGGGTAGAAATTGGACCTTGCTGTGCCTGTTTCCTTGTGGAAAGTGCAGGCAAAAACGGAACAATTTGCAAGGCTGTGTCCCATGACCTAAAGATTGGCTCCCCAAAGACGATCCCCGTGTTGGATCGGGCGATTTGTTCATATTTTATTTGTTCTTGGGATGTGGGCTAGGCTGCATTTATTGCCCATCCCTAGTTGTCCTGAGGGCATCAAAAGTGAACCACACGGCCTGAGACTGAAGTCATGTGTGGGCCAGACCAAACAGGGGTGGTGGTCACCCTTTCCTGAAGAACATTAGGGAGCTATTTGGGTTTTTAACAACAGCCCAAATAGCTTTCCTGATCATTTTCTGGTGCCATCTCCATAAATTACCAGACTTTTCAAGTTCAGTTTCCCATGATGGGATCTGAATTCATGATCTCCCAGGGGATAGTTGAGGACCTTAAGCACTAGGTTACCATACTTCTTCATGCAAAGGATGATAATCACCTGGAGTAATCTACTGGACAGGTTAGAAAAGATGTAGACTTTAAGGGCATTCATGATACAGTTGGTTGCCAGGCTGAGAGATTTAGGGTAATAGAGGGGCAAGTTTCACTGAGCGAAATAGACTTTACTTGTCATTGACTATTCTATGTTCTTACTATTTTAAGTATATCAGGAATTGGTTTCATTAAAGTAAAAAACTCAGCCTGTTTTTTAACAATGCATTTAGTGGGGACATTGTGTCTAATTGTTTGTTTATAAATTCATTTTGCAAATGGCACATTGATTTTTATGATATGCGTGTACAAAATTCTGCAGAATTACTAATTATCCTCTCTCAGGCTGTGAGAGAGAGAGTAACTATACTTAAAAGTTTTTTGTCTAAAATTTTTGTCACTCAGCCAAGCCAAATCTCTGTAAGCCCTTGAGAAAACAAGCAGGCTGATTCATTTTTATTAGTCTCCTCATTGTTTTTATTGGACTTCACGCAGTGAGAGAGAGTGGGGTTGTCAGATGAAGATATATAGGAAAGATGCACCCATGATAAGGATTTTTAGTCTAAAGAGTGTGCTTTGGACCTGCTCCAATATTCACGCATGCTTGTAACAGGCTCAGGGAGCTCTTTCTGATTGTTTCAGTTTTATGGAAAAGAATATCGAAGCCTGGAATTTGCATACTGGAGCAATCTTTCACCATCAAGAGATAACGAAAACAAGAAACTATTGTGTAGGACTGAACTGACCACGAATGAATGATTTTGGAACTAGTAAATGGATTGAACTTGGCATCGATGGCCGAGTCTAAGAAGATTCATTTGGAGGGTCTCATAAAGTACTGGGAACAGCCTGGTAACTGTTTCATACCAAGAGTTAAAAACACATTTCAATGAAGATTTTATCAAAGTAATGCTTCATAATACACTGAGGCTGCTGCATTCCCTTGTATCAGACAGTAAAATAATTCTTCTAAACTCCAGAGAGTATAGGCCCATTCTACACAATCTCTCATCATAGGACAATCCTCCATCGTAAGAATCATTCTAGTGAACCTTTGTTACACTGCCTCCAAGGCAAGTATTCCTTCCTTAGATAAGGAGACTAAAGCTATGCACAGTACTCCAGATGTGGTCTCACCAAGGTCCTGTAAAATTGTAGCAAGTCTTCCTTACTCTTGTACTCCAACCCTCTTGCAATAAAGGACAACATTCCATTTGCCTTCCTTACTGCTTGCTGTACCTGCATGCTAGCTTTCTGTGTTTCTTGCACAAGGGCACCCAAATCTCTCTGAACACCAACATTTAAAAGTTTCTAACCATTTAATAAATATTCTGTTTTTCTATTCTTCCTACCAAGGTGAATAAACTCACATTTCCCTACATTATACGCAATCTGCCACCTTACTTAGTCTATCTAGAGCCCTTTGTAGACACTTTGTGTTCTCCTCACAGCTTACTGTCTGTCCCACCTAGCTTTGTATCATCAGCAAACTTGGATACATTACGCTCGGTCTCTTCATCTAGGTCATTAATATAGATTGTAAATAGCTGAAGTCCCAGCATTGATCCTTGTGACACCCCACTAGTTACAGCCTGCCAAACTGAAAAAGACCCGTTCATCACTACTCTCTATTTTCTGTCCGTTAACCAATCCTCTACCCTTAACTTCTTTAGTTAGCCACGGATGGATCACTTTTCCCGTGGAGTTTTTGTTTCTCAATGGAATGTATTTTTGTTGAGAATTATGAAATATTTCTTTAAATGCTAGCCACTGCTTATATACCTCCATATCTTATTATCTATTTTTCCAATCCACCTCAGCCAACTGACCTCTCATACCTATGTAATTGGCTTTATTTAAGTTTAAGACTCTAGTTTCAGACTTAGGCAAGTCACTCTCAAACTTAAGGTGAAATTCTATCATATTATCATCACTCCGCCCCAGAGGATCCTTTACTATGAGATTGTTAATTAACTCTTTCTCATTGTACAATACAAGATCTAAAATAGCCTTTCCCCTGGTTGGTTCCATGACGTATTGTTCTAGGAAACTGTCCCAAATGCATTCAATGAACTCGTCCTCCAGACTACCTTTGCCAATTTGATTTGTCCAGTCCATATGAAGATTAAAGTCCCCCATTATTATTGCAGTGCCTTTGTTACAAGCTCCTACTATTTCTTGATTAATATTTTGTCCAATGGTATAGCTACTGTTAGGGGGCCTATATGCTACTTCCACCAGTGTTTTCTGCCCCTTGTTATTCCTTAACTTCTCCTATACTGATTCTACTTCCTGATCTTGCGAGCCGAGATCCTTTCTCTCTAATGTCCTTATGTCATCCTTTATTATTAGGGCTGCCATCCCTGCTTTTCCATTCTGCCTGTCTTTTCAAAACGTACCCTGGAACATATAGGGAGAAAAATTGGGGTCGTTTGCACCTCCCATTAGCACCCCCGGAGGGCGCTAACAAATTACTTTTCGACCAGGCGCGGCTCCGCTAATAACTCCCGCTAAATTCTGTGCAGGTTTAGCGGCGACGGTAGCCGGTAGCGGACCTGCTCCGCTGCGCCGGCGATGACAACGTCATCACGGTGCGCAGCAACCCGTTTTCGTCTCGGAGCAAAAAGTCGGTATTGCTTCCTGAAGCTGTGCCATAAGATGCCAGCAACAGCTTCAGGGGGCGTATACATGGCGGCCGGCCGCTCACGGGGTGCTAGTTAAGGGAGAGGTGGCATGTGTGTAAATAAAAGATCGACCGACTTACCTGTCGCGGCCCATTGCCTCCTTGAATGCGGTGTTCGTGCCACGATCTGGCAGCCCGGCACTCCGCTTGAGTGCTGGGCTGATGGCACAGCACCCCACTCCCTGGTGGTCCAGGCAGAGCCCCGCAGAGTCTGCAGTTTGGCCCTTCCCCCTTTAATGAATGGGAGGGCCCCTTTCCACGTGGCAGCGCTACATGGCTCAGTGCGTAGCGCTGCGCCCCGCTCCCTCATCTTCTGCTCCCAGAGTGCCTCAGAGAGGAAGTGGTGTGTGTCCTTTTGCGCTTCACTTCCTCTCGGAGGCGGTAATCCCAATTTTGTGAGTGGGGCAGGACTTTCGTGCCTGGCGCAGGAACTCACGCCTCGCAGATGTTACCACACTCAAATGGGACGCCTTGCAATTTCCCAGCCTTAGTTCCCAACCTAGGTCACCTTGCAACCACGTCTCTGTAATGGCTATTAGATCAAACCCATTTATCTCTATTTGTTCCACTAGTTGGTCTATCTTGTTAGGAATGCTTCAATTCACAAGTAGCGCCGGTCTTTTTGACAACTGCACTATCAAAAATACAGAGCAGAATGCGGTAAGATTTTCAATCTGACCTCACTTTATCCTTCTTCTCCAGAAGGTGAGGCTGGAGATGCTGGTACTATTCCCATTAAAGCAGAGAAGGCCAAAAGTTTTGATCGAGTGAATGGGGAAAGACTATGGGCTAGAACCTCCACTTTTCAGCTTATCGCCCACAAATGGGCGATATTTCCGGCGTGGGTGGTAAAAAAGGGTTTTCAGATCGCCGGCTTGTCGTCCATTCTCAAAACACCTCGTTTACATTTTTGAAAATGGGCGTTACCGCGAGCGATATCAAATGGGCGTTAGCGTTAAATTTTTCTGACCTATTGCCGTAAAATGTGGCCGTCCTTAGCAACGGCATGGCAACACTCGATTCCCGTGATTCAGGAGGTCAAGGGTCACCATGACATGCGCAGAAGAGGAAACAGAGAGAGAGGGAGCTCAGAGGGACTGAAGGCATGGCTGGGTGTGGTGTGGCTGCTTTTGGAGGATGGAGGGAGACTTTAGAGCTGCACAGCAAGTCGGCAAACAAAAAATAGCTTTTAACAGCCACATATTTCACTGAATTTGCCCTATAATGGAGGGAGAGGAGGAGGCATCACAGAACGCTGTGGAGACTGACGCAGGAGAGAGCAGTGAGGTGGAAGAGGAGCACATTGAAGGCCGCAAAAGAGTCAGGAGGTTCTCGGACGAGGCAAATGCCTCCCTCCTACAGGACGTCGAGTTACACTGGGGTGATATGACACAGGGAGGGCGTGAGACGAGCCCACCCCAAAAGCCTACCAGAGGATATGGACCAAGATAGCAGAGGTGGTCTCGTCGATGACCAACGATGTGCGTGAGGGCCACCAATGCTGCAAACGATGGAACGACCTTGTGGGATCCGCAAAAGTAAGTGTTACATTGATTTACATGTACTTATGTATTTATATAATTTGATTTGTAACAGTCATGAGTGACTATCAGCAGATGTGAGGTCTTGCACTTTTACCGGGAATGTTTTACTCAAAGCCTGCGGTCACGGTGTAGGTCTTTAGGTAAAAAACGATAATAATCAAAATAATCATGATTACATCTAACGATTATGTGCTGTATCAGTGTCTGTGACAGTACCTTGTAATGATATCACGCAATGATCTCATGCCATGTCGTCCTGTCACCTTTTACAGAAGAAGCTATCGATGATGAGGTCTGTGCAGAAGCGAACGGGTGGGGGGCCACCAGTCCCCAGCGACATCACTGACATGGAGGAGCGAGTCTTAGCACTTGTGGGGAAGCACCCCCGGAGAGCCACGGACGCATCTGCAGACCCTGAAGTGATGCTACATGAGTAAAGCTTACATCATTGCGTGATGTAAATTCAATAGATGCCACACCAACTCATATCCGAACAATCATATATGATAGATGATTTCTAAAAGTGTCATAGAAATAATGCTGGTCTAATGAAAATCATTGCAATGCACAATGTGTTGAAGGTCATGAAATGTGATGTCTGCGATGATTTTGAGAGTGGTGGTGTTTTTGTCGTGCATATGCTGTGTGTAGCGCTGGACTCACCCTGTCACCCTAACACCCCCTATCCTCTAACAACCTCATTTGTGTCTTGCAGCTCAGCCAGCAGCACGGCCCCAGGCAAGGCCACAGAGACCAGAAGGTGGGAGCGTGGGACAGGAATCGGCAGACGATCCTACATCTGGTGCTGAGGAGCTCCGATTCTCACCCGTCAATCCGCTGGTTCTGTTCTCCATGGATAAGAGCGCAGACTTCGAAGAACCTGCATCGCCACGCTCCGGAACCCATTCCCACCCAAGGCCATCTATTGATCCTCCAGTCATTCCCACCTCCACTCTGGAGGTGCCAGCCCCAAGCACCTCACCACAGGGCACCCCATTTGTCCCCAGGATGGCGCCGACCCCGTGGAGGCCTCATGGACGTGGCAGGTCTGTTCCACGAGCGCCACATGAGAGCGGAGAGATGGTTCAGTTGTCCAGGAGGACTGTAGACATTGGTGACCAGCTCATCGAAGCACTGGGGGGCATATCCCGACATCTGGCCACCATGACTGAATACATTCTGTGACGAACACTCCTGCCACAGGCCTCCCAGTGGTCCCAGAGCGCGGCACTCCACCCCTAGGTTCCGCGCCACCACTGCGAACGACAGATGCGAGCAAGGACCAAGATCCTGCTTCTGTATCAGAGAATGTTGTCCCCTCGGCACCCACCACTCCCGTACCCGTCCAACCAACACATCTGCCATCATCCCCCCCCCAATGAGGCACCACCTGAGGAGCTCCTCGGCCAGGCGCCGTGGAGCGAGGAAGGGTAGGGATAGAGGTGGGGAGAAGAAAGAGAGGGAGGAAGGAAAGTGAAGTGCATGTGTGCAGGTGATGGCTGTGTTATATCTCCATCTGGGTGTATGCAATTTGTTGTAATGTATGGGGGGAGGGGACCACGCTCCTGCTTTGCCTTTGTATTCTGTGTTGCTGGACATGTTGAACATGTGATTTATATCAATGGTGGAAAAAGTGGGGTGTGAGCGGGGGTTGGGTGTCATTGGCTGTGTTACTTATGATTTCAGACCAATGTTGGATTAAACATTGCCTCAGATAGCTGGACCGTTACACACTGGTGATTCCTTACCATGAAAGGGTTAAATACAACTTAACATCAATCAACGTAAACTTTAACTGCCACCAAAGCGACGGGCACCATTGATGTCTGAGCTGCACACACACAGCAGTGTGTCAGCGTTGTCACTCACATCAGTGCTCTTTCAGGCAAATCTTTCCGCTATCAGCTCCTCACGTAAGAGTGGGATTTAACAAATGCCAGCCACACCACTGGCGTTCGTCCCGGTTAGTTCCACTTTTTGTGGGCGCTTTTTTGAGCGGGCGATATTCTGGGCGATATGTGTGCGAGGTGGTGAAATTGACAGTTGGCGATCTCCACGGCCGCTAGTTTGGGTAAATATGCTCTTTATGACAAAAAACAGTTGCCAGGCGTTAGTATTGAATCTCGGCGTTAAGTCCGTGAGGAAAGTAACACTGGGCGATAATATGGGCCTTGAAATTGTCCGTTCTGCTGATTCCGCCCAAAAAGGTAGGCGGGCGGTAATATTTTTTCTTGGCGTTAAGCACATGGGGAAAGTAACACTCAGCAATAAGTCTCCTAAAAATGTCCGTCAGTTTCCATTTTGTGCCAAAATGGGCGATATCTGGGCGTTATACGTCACTTCAGCGGTAAAATGGGCGTTAAGTGGGGGTTAAGCAGGCAAAAAAAGTGGAGGTTCTAGCCCTATGTCCTTGGGTCTGGGATGACGGGAGGTGGTCGGGGTGGGGGGGGGGGTCATCAATTTAAAATGATCTCCAAACGAGGACAGAGGTTCGGAGACATTTTTTTACACAGCGGGTTGTTAAGAGCATGGGCTGCTTTGCCACAGTCGAGGCAGAGACTACTGCTTCTTTTGATTGCGAATTGGATCAATATATGAAGCGGGAGGAAGTTACTGTGGGGAGAGAGCAGGGCAGTAGGATTCGGTTTGGATTTCTCCAGCAAAGAGTCAACACAGATACCATAGACCGTACAGCTTCCTTTGTGCTTTAAACTTCTACGGATTGTTCTGGTGGTACAGACCAGGCACATCACAGTGTGAAGGCCCTTTGCTTCCTCACCCTGTGATCGGCTTGGTCTGTGTTGATAACTGTCTCACCATGTGGTATACTTACCCACTTCGCCATTGCTGGGGCTCCGTATGGGTCGTTCTGTGTCCCCACAATCCCAGTAGGGTGCTGTAGGTTGAGAATATTGTTGCTTGACCTCTGACCTGAGCTGCCTCCCTTGCGAATGTTGAATTATCCTTTCTACTGCTACATGTACTATAAAACACACTCCAGAAAAGGTTCCAAGGGAGTAACATACGCGGAGGATTGAAATACGACGATGAATTCATCAAAACCTGTCAATGTGTCATTCTGTTGTAGGCTATGTGTTATCGAAACAGCCCTTGTTATTTTTTTGCAAAATATTCGAGTGCAAGTAATTATGGCACAAAGCTATCCCATGAGAAAAGGCTTTGTAGACACTCAGACTACTTGGCCTGCTCATGCTGCACCAACAGAGTAATTGCTTATAAAACACATTTACAATACTATTATAAAACAGGAACGGTGGCCTTAAATCATCTATTACATGATTGTAACACAGCCTTGGCATTCAGGCAGTTTTGTAAACTGTTTGAACTAGAAATTGAATGGCACAGTGCCCGTTTTTCAGGTCCAAAAAGGACGCCTAAGCATCCAATATGGTGGGAGGAACGCTTGCCTTCATTATGCGCCAAAAGTTCTCCGCCCATCACATCGAAGACAGACAGAAAGGCGTCTAGGGTCTGTATCTGAAACAGGCGTTAGGCTATGTGTGCATATCCAATTAAGGGGGCCTAATGCCTGTTTAAGGACCCTTATGCAAAATTTGGACTATAGATATAACGATATAGTTTAATATAGGACAATCGATGCCCAAGGCTAATTAAACATGGAATTTTTACGATAGAGATAAAGCAGTGGGGTAAAATTCTATCCTCGTTATGTTAATTTTCCATGCAGAAAAAGGGGACAAAAAGGACCAATTGTTGGGTGCAACATCGCACACCCAATCTATGCCTGCTTAAGGGCACTGCCAGATTGGTAAAGGCACCTCAACAGGTGTCCCGGGAGGCCATATAAAACAGGCGTTAGGCTGCTTTCATATGTAAATGAAGGTCCTAACGCCTGTTGTAGGTCCCGTCTGAATTCGCTGATCTTCTGTCCCTTCATATAAACTCTCCTACCCATATATACAGGCACCCCTCTACCTTCCTATCTCTCATGTCCTTTCTACTACCATGGTCTCAATCACGAGGCCATTTCCGGCTAATTCCTTGTATCATCTTTCTTATTCCCTTCCAACTTCACCCACTTCCTTCTGTGTCAATCTCTTGCAAAAAAAAATCTTTCCCATGAGTCATTTTCAACTGCTATTTCTAAAGCCTAACTGCCCTCATTTCCCGCAATACTTCTGCAGCCGTCGATATGCTCAAACACTCCCTCATTTGCGCCTTTGATGCCCATGTCCCCAGCAAAACCTTTGTCCTCTCCCATCCCAGTTAATCCCCCTAGTACGACCACCACCTTTTCTCTTCGAGTGCAAGGGACGTAGGCATTAGCGTATCCAAGGCATAATCAGTTTAGCCATCCATCACCAGTTCTGGACTGACTACCTCAAGCACTATTAGGCTTCACTTTCGGTGCCAAAACCATCTACTGCTCCAGGGGGCTCGGTAGTGTAGTGGTTATGTTATTGGACTATTAATCCACAAGAACGCAACTTCAAATCCCGCCATGGCTGTTTGAGAATTTGAGTCCAGTTTTTAAAAAGTGACCGTAATGCTGTCAGATTGTTGTAAAAACCCAACTGGCTCACTAATGTGAAGGAAAGGAAACCTGCTGTTCTTATCCAGTGTAATGTATGCACCTGTGAACATGCTCACAGGTTTGTACATACATTACACTCGGTCTGGCCTATATCAGTGACTCCAGTCCCACTCCAACTTATCCGACCTCTACATTGGCCTAGTAAGCCACTCAATTGTATCAGACTGCTCAGAAGGCCCATCACCACCTTCACAGGACAAGTGAGGATGGGTAGTAGTTGCTGGCCTTGCCTGTGGCACGCACATCCTGAGAATGGGAATGATCCCGGAGAGCAAAGATAACCCCCCAGCTTATTTTCTCCACTACCAGCTGTTTCTATAAAGCCCACCTCCTTGCCTCTCTGCATTCATTTCTAACAATGAGAAGAGCTTGTGGATTTCTTTGTCACTAAGATTGGAAACATCCGTTCAGCTGCCGCAGCTGTGTTACCCCTTCCCCTTGCCCACCAAGCCACACCTCCTTCCAGACTCTAACACTGAACCATCATCTAGTGTCTCACCTTTTGTCCATGAGACCACCTGATGCTCCCTTGACCCCCACTCATACTAAACTCCTGGCCACCCAACTTCCCCTACAGCCCCCCACGTTAGCAAGCTATCTCCCCCTCCTCAAAAAACCCACTCTCCACTTCTCTGCCCTTGCAAACTACAGTCCAATCTCCAATCATCCTTTCCTCTCCAAAGTTCTTGAACGTTTTGTTGCCTTTTACGTCCATATTTGAATCTCGATTTAAGGTTCTCTCTCTGCCACAGTACCAAAATATCCCGAATCAATGTCACAAATGACATCCTCATCCAAAACTCTGCTGCCTGTACCTATCCCAGAGCGGGTCATGCTCATCTAACACCCCTCTTCCTTGCTGACCTACTGGGCCCCAGTACCTCCACTTTAAAATTCTCATCCCTGTATTTAAATCCCTTCATGCCTCACCCTTCCTTTTCTCCAGCCCTACAACTCCTTGGTAGCTGTGCCTTCAGCCATCAAGTCACTTGATCTTTAATTCCCTTTTTCTAGATGTCCCTCCACCTCTCCAACTCCCTCTCCACCTTTCAGGCCCTCCTTAAAACCCACCTCTTTGACCAAGCTTCATGTGTATTTTTGTCTGATGGCATCTCTATGACACTACTTGGGATATTTTTCTACGTTAAGGGCGCTATATAAATGAAAGTTGCTGTTGCTGAATGTACGCCTTTGAAACTTGTGATTTCTGAGAATTTAATGTTAGTGGCTCACTCAATATGGAGAAAAACAAGATTCTCTCAATAAGTGAGGAATTTAGTCTCTTTGTCTCTCTGCACGCGGGCATCATCTTTCTTTTTAAAGAATATGGAGTGCATGGAGTGCAGGTCCACAGATCCCTGAAGATAGTAGGCCAGATAGAGAAGGTGGTTCAGAAGGTATAAGGGATTCTTGTCTTTATTTGTCGAGGCATAGATTATAAGAGTAGGGAGGTCATGCTTGAACTGTATAAAACACTGGTTAGGTCACAGCTAGAGTACTGTATGCAGTTCTGGTCACCACATTACAGGAAAGATGTGATTGCACCAGAGAAGGTACAGAGGAGATTTAGGAGGATGTTGCCTGGAATGGAGAATTTTAGCTATGAGGAAAGATTGGATAGTCTGGGTTTGTTTTCTCTGGAACAGAGGAGGCTAAGGGGAGATCTCATTGAGGTGTATAAAATTATGATGGGCCGAGATAGAGTGGATAGGAAGCACCTATTTCTCTTAGCAGAGTAGTCAACAACCAGAGGACATAGATGTAAAGTAATTGGTAGGAGGTTTAGAGGGGATTTGAGGTGAAAGTTTTTCACCCAGAGGGTGGTGGGGTCTGGAACTCACTGCCTGAAAGGGTGGCAGAGGCAGAAACCCTCACCACATTTAAAAAGTACTTGGATAGGCAGTAACCTTGAAGTGCCGTAACCTACAAGGCTGCGGACCAAGAGCTGGAAAGTGGGATTAGGCTGGATAGCTCTTGGTCGGCCGGTGCGAAAACGATAGGCCGAATGGCCTCCTCTTGTGCTGTAAACTTCTATGATTCTATGAATCGCTCCACCTAAAACCAATTGTTATGTATTTAACCCTTTGCAACCTGTATCACACCACCACCAGAGGGCCTACCTGTTGGAGTCCCAAGGGATCCCAGCATCTCTTGGGAGCACGGTATATAAGCAGACCACCCACGAGGTACCTGCACTCTGGAGTCTTATTAAAGGAGCTAAGGTCACACTTGCTCATTGTTCACAGTACTCAGTTTCATCCTTTATTATGAACGCATCACCTACATTTCAAGGTTCGGGCTAATTGTGGTCATTTAGCAAATTAACACAACTTGCTCAATGCCAGACTCTGTGTTTGAAATTTCCTTCACCTCTTGTCTTTGCTGCTGGCTTTAATTGTTTTTCTTTGGAAGCAATCATCCGTCAATTTGTGAGGAAATAGGAAGGCCATTGTGATAAATGTGGTGTTATGAAACATGTGGTGGCATTTAGATTATAGGTATTATGGGGAAAGAGCTGGGAAGTGGGTCATATTGAATAGGTCTTTCAAAGAGCCGGCACAAGCATGATGGGCCGAATGGCCTCCTTCTGAGCTGTAAGATTCAATGATCTACAAATTGATCAAAGGATTCTGTGTGGCCTTAATGTTCCCCATGGCTGCAGTGTCAGCCTATCATTCTTCATGGAAACAGCAATGACATTGCACACACACTGCAAGAAATAATCTATTCTGCCTGTTGTCCTTGAGGAACCAGCTGCCCTGATCTCATGGGTTTGGGATGTGGGGGTGAGGGAAGAGATTGATTGTGCACTTGGCCAGACTTATTTAACAATCGATCTTGTCCCCCAGCCCACTTGTTCAGAACAGGTCAGTCCTTCATGGGAACAACTGTAATATATTGTATGTCATTGCTTAAGAAGCTGAATCAACAGCATCGATGGAGCCAAACTGCTGTTAGTAAGTGAGTGAGAAGTACAGTTAGATAGGATTTTCCTATTAAAATAAGCTACTTCATGGCCAAGCCAAATCTCCTTCAGTTTGTAAAGGGGCATGTGTGTGGGTGAGTGGAGAAAGACACAGATAAGGATGAATGAGCATTTTGGATTCAGTTTACCATTTTAAGGAGCAAGTCGTCCAATGTGAATTCTCTAACCTTTGATCTGAGTTTTCAAATTGGTTGCAATGCTTTTTTTTCATTAAAATGGTATTATTAGTGACTGAGAAGCGCCGTGTGTTATTTAAGTCTACTTTCATCTCTGGAACGTGTTCAGATCCAGGTGACAGATGTTATGAACTTGCACTTTGCCTGACAGCAGTTGAGAATCCTGGTTGTACTAGATTTCAGCACAGTTCCCAGCGAATGTTAATTCATGGCATAAGCTACCATTAACTTAGCACTATTAACAGCAATTCAGCAATGTCGCTCAGATATGCCATAAATGAGGATGGCAGGACCCAGCCAGTGAAAAGGTAATGCCACAATGTTGGCCGGGGTTAGGGTATAGTGTTGGTGTAATGAATCTAACTCATGCTATTTCTATACTGTCATTTCTCATCTTTATGAAGAGGGGGGAAAAAAACAAATTAAACGGCAATATAATAGAATGACACTCTCGGATAAAGTCCAGCATTTTCTTCATAGCTCTTACACTTACTTTTAACTGAACTATTTTATTTAAGAACTTACAGTTTTTCAGACGAGACGTTAAGCCGAGGACCCGTTTGCTCTCTCAGTTGGACGTAAAAAATCCCATGGCACTATTTCGAAGAAGAGCAGCGAAGCTATCCCCCATATTCTGGTCAATATTTATCCCTTAACCAACATTGCACAAACACTATGCCCATATCAATGATTGGACTTGAATGTTGGGGTTATGATTAAGAAGTTTGCAGATGATATTAAAATAGGCTGTGTGGTTGATAATGAAGAAGAAAGCTGCGGACTGCAGGAAGCTATCAATGTATGGGTCAAGTGGGCAGAACAGTGGCAAATGGAATTCAATTCAGATAAGTGTGAGGTAATGGGTATGGGGAGGTCTAACAAAGCAAGGGAATACACATTAAATGGTACGACACTGAAAAGTGTAGTGGAATAAAGGGACCTTGGAGTGCAGGTCCACAGATCCCTGAAGGTAGCAGGCCAGGTAGATAAGGTGGTTAAGAAGGCATATGGAATACTTGCCTTTGTAAGTCAAGGCATGGAATACAAGAGCAGGGGGGGGTTATGCTTGAACTGTATAAAACACTGGTTAGGCTGCAGCTGGAGTACTGTGTGCAGTTCTGGTCACCACATTACAGGAAAAATGTGATTGAACTGGAAAAGATGCAGAGGAGATTTACAAGAATGTTGCCTGGACTGGAGAATTTTGACTATGAGATAAGATTGGAGATGCTGGATCTGTTTTCTTTGGAACAGAGGAGGCTGAAGAGAGACCAGATTGAGGTGTATAAAATTATGAGGGGCCTGGATAGAGTGGATAGGAAGGACCTGTTTCCTTTGGCAGTGGAGTCAACAACCAGGGGGCATAGATTTAAAGTAATTGGGTGGTGATTTAGAGGACATATGAGGGTAAATTTCTTCACCCAGAGAGTGGTGGGGGTGTGGAACTCACTGCCTGAAAGGGTGGTAGACGCAGAAACCCTCACCACATTTAAAAGATACTTGGATGTGCACTTGAAGTGCCGTAACCTACAAGGATACGGACCAAGAGCTGGAAAGTGGGATTAGGCTGGATAGCTCTTGGTCGGCCGTCGCGGACATGATGGGCCGAAATGGCCTCCTTCTGCGTTGTAAGTTTCTATGGGGCTGAAATTGGTCGTCCGCCCATTTCTTGGCGGAATGCCGGTGGTATGTCGTTGCATACCGCTGGGTAGCGCTGGGGCGGAGTGCGGTCAAAATTGATGCGGCTGGTCCTGAGTGGTGAGTCAGCGGAGTGCGACGGACGGTCTGCTCCGATAGTGCAGAGTAAGTTGTCTGCGACTCAGGTCTCTTTGGGTCCCGAGTTCTGCGCACTTCCGTTCCCCCCCCCCCTCCGAAAAGAGCAAGCCGGAGGCCAGAGACTGTCGACGTGAGTCGCAGGTAGGTGTCTCAAGGTACGTTTAGATTGTTATTTTTTTTTTGCAGTGTTTTTGATTTATTTTTCATACTTAGGCTGTTGTGTGAATAACATTTATTATTGTTATTTATTTATTTACTTTTGCGTTTTTCTGGTGGGTGGGCAGAATAGATCTCAAGGGGGGAGGACTAGATCGCTGGGGGGATTAGATCTCGGGGGGTTAGATTCATGGCGGCGTTAGATCTCTGGGGGGGATTAAATCTCGGGAGGGGGAGAAGAAATAGATCGCTGGGAGGAAGACTAGATTTCTGGGGGGATTAGATCTCTTTGGGGGGATTAGATTACTGGGGGGGAGGACTAGATCGCTGGGGGGGGAGGGGAGGAACATTGTACATACCATCAACATACCATCGACATAAAACCACCTTTTTCCAGACGGTTTGCAGCTCCGGTGGTATGTTGGCGGTATGCTACCAATGTCGGACTTTTGGGTGGTCCGTAGGGTGCTCCGTGTGGGCGGAAGGTATGCTTACTGCCCGGCGGTATGTCGCTAATGAATTTCCTGCCGGGCGGTATGTTTGTATTTTTCCATCAATTTTGCGATTTTGGGCGGTATGTTGGCGGTCTGCAGGCAGTATGTCCACCAATTGTGGACTCTATGTTTCTATGAACATCACTAAAACAGATGATCTGGTCATTATCATTTCAGTTTGTGGGACCTTGTTGTGTGCAAATTGGCTGCTACGTTTCCTACATTGCAACAATGACGACACTTCAAAGGTAATTCATTGGCTGTAACGCACTTCAGGATGTCCTGTGGTCATGAAAGGCGCTATATAAATGCAAGTTCTTTCTTTTACCTCGGGATGGCCAACCTCCCAAGCAGAGTCACCATTTTTTGAGGTAGCATCACTGAGACATGGAGGCTGAAATTATTGTGATCACTCATTTTAGTGAATAAGTAGACGTGAGTAAAAACCCTCTTTAAAGTAAGCAATCACAAATAATGTATAATTCCCTCTTGGTATCACTGGTATGTAAGTCTGTTCTAAGGACTATGCAGTGGAGAGGGATCAGGGGTAGACGGCTTCCCATCACATGGCTAGAATTAGTGTGTAGTTATAGTACTGGGCAAAAGTTGTGTGCCAGAACATCCTGTTCCACTGCAGTCATCCTTGGACTGATGGCTCTAAGCAGGGGTCTCACAATCTCTGGATAAAATCTTAAATTCAACTTTTCATTAAAAGTGAATATATAGTCAGCTGCAATTCCCCCCACCCCCTCGCCTTCCCACATGGTCAAAAGACCAGCTGACGTTGCCTGAGGTGACAGAGAGTTTCTGGTGCCAGTGTGACTGGAGCATGGTAAGCTTTCATGTGGCCAGAGTGAGGAAGAACTAGACAAGAAAATTGAAGTCCAAGGACTAAGATAAATGCATTCTAAGACATTGTGAAGAGCCATTAAGTCCCACCATGTAACACACCATTCCGTGAACAAGAAAGTAGACAGCTGACTTGCTCCAAGTGCTTTGCCAATTTTGTTCTTCAGTGTTTCTTACTACCTGTTCCAACTTCATATACATATAGCTGTTGTTTATTCTGCTACACTCAAAGCCATATCCTAGAGTCAGTGTCAGCTTGGCTTATTTGGAAGCGCTTTAATTTCTGAATTAGAAGGTCATAGGTTCAACCCCACACCACTAAGTGAGTCTTACTCAGTAAGACAAAGGTCCTCCACCAGCCTGTCCTCACTGCACAGCACTGCCCCCCAGACATCAAGATCCATGGCGCGGCCCTGGACAACGTGGACCAATTCTCTTTTCTCAGGAGCCTCCTATCAACAAGAGCAGACATTGACGATGAGATCCAACCCGCCTCCAGTGCGCCAGTGCAGTCTTCAGCCGGCTGAGGAAAAGAGTCACCAAGCTCATGGTCTACAGGGCCGCAGTAATACCCGCCCTCCTGTATGGCTTAGAGACGTGGACCATGTATAGTAGACACCTCAAGTCGCTGGAGAAATACCACCAACGATGTCTCCGCAAGATCCTACAAATCCCTGCGAGGACAACCGCACAAACATTAGCATCCTCGTCCAGGCCAATATTCCCAGCATTGAAGCACCGACCACACTTGATCAGCTCTGCTGGGCAGGCCACATAGTTCGCATGCCAAACACGAGACTCCCAAAGCAAGCGCTCTACTCGGAACTCATCCACGGCAAACAAGCCAAAGGTAGGCAGAGGAAAGGTTACAAGGACACCCTCAAAACCTCCCTGATAAAGTGCGACATCCCCACCGACACCTGGGAGTCCCTGGTCAAAGACCGCCCTAAGTGGAGGAAGTGCATCCGGGAGGGCGCTGAGCTCCTCGCGTCTTGTCGCTGCGAGCATGCAGAAATCAAGCGCAGGCAGCGGAAGGAGCGTTCGCCAAACCAGACTCCCCGCCCACCCTTTCCTTCAACCACTGTCTTCCCCACCTGTGACAGAGACTGTGGTTCTCGTATTGGACTGTACAGCCACCTAAGAACTCATGCTAAGAGTGGAAGCAAGTCTTCCTCAATTCCGAGGGACTGCCTATGATGATGATGATGACTAAGTGAGTGCTCTATTGTTGGAGATGCACTCCTATGGATGACCTGCCAAACTGAGGTCTGCTTAAGGTGGACATAAAAGATTTCAAGACAGGGCCAAAAATTGCGGTCGGAGGCTTCCCGTGGGCGGACGTCTCCGGCCAAATGTTTTTAAATGGAAGTACCTGGTGGTCCTGGAGGAACGTACACTTGTGCTCTGAGGCCTAGCTTCGCAGCCCGACCTACGGGCCCAAGCATCCCAGGAACGTAAGCTGGGATCACGTGGGCCTGGACCACCAATCATAATGCAGTATTCTCATTCATAGTAATGGGAGCTCTGAGCTCCTATTACTATCAATGAGAATACCCCTAAGATCAAATAAAACACAACATGAATTTTTAAAAAACACTTCATTACAAATAGAAATTGCATTAAATTTAATTTATTAGAGAGAATTTTTTTTATTGAAAATTAAAAAATATATATTTTAATAGTGTTAAAAATAAACTTACCTTCTTAAACAGGGTTTTTAATATAAAAATAAGTAATAACATTTTATTTTTCTATCTATTAAAACTCTTACGCTGGTAAAAGCAAGAGTTGGGCAAATAGCCCAAATCTCTGCCCGCGAAGGCCCTTCTCCCAGGGCTGAGTGCAATCTGTCAAAAGCGCCTCAACCTGGAACTTGCGGGGATTCTTCAGGTGCCTGCGCACATCGTACGTACCCAGAGAGGCCGCAATTTCAGGGCCAATATTTGTAGAGGACGAAGTTTACCAACCAACCAACTCCACCCCCCAGAAAAACAGTTTAACCAGCTATTCATTTGAGTTGTTGTCTGTGGGGCATTTTGGCTGCTGAGTTTATCCAAATAATTCCTGCGTTATGTGGGTGAACCGGACACTGTTCAAATAATAATTCATTGAATGGATTGCTTTGGGAAGTTGCCCACTAAACACAAGCTCCTTTACAGACCCCTTCCCCCTGTGTTTTTATCTTTGGTTTTCCTTTCATTTTCTTTTCTCCTCTGCTGAAAACACTAATTCTTGCTGGGTGACCATTCCATAGATCGTGACAGCCCCAACTACCCTCAATCATTCACCCAACTGGTCATTAGTTCTTTGTGAATCTTGATAATTAAAAATAAAATCATTCCCGGGATGTGGGCGTTGCGAGCAAGGCTGGCATTTATTGCCCATCCCGAACAACTGAATGCCTTGCTGGGCCACTTCAGAGAGCAATTAAGAGTCAACCACATTGGGCAAGGTCAGCAAGTGTCCTTCCCTAAAGGATATCAGTGAACCAGTTGGGTTTTCACCACAATCTAACATCTTTATGTTACTGATACCAGCTTTATATTTCCAGATTTTTGCTTTAAACTGAATTCAAATTCTCAATGGTGGGATTTGAATTTGCATTGCTCGAAATTTATTAGCCCACGCCTCTGGATCCCAATTCAGTGACATAAGCACTATGCTATTGTACCTTTAGCGTTAAGAGGGTGAACTGGACAGTGTTCAAAAAATAATTTAAACAAATAATGAGCACTGTCAGGCTATTCAAATATGCAGGGCATGAAAACTGAGCACATTCTTCTTCCCACCCGGCATCCAGACATGTGTAATTTCCACCTAGAGTCAGGGGCAGGTATCCGGGATAATTCCCAACCTTCCATAGCTCAGGTATACTGCAGCCAACTGTAGCACCGCAACCACTGCCCCAACTGAGACTAGACTCTATCTATCTATTACTCTATCACTCTATCTATCTATCATTCTATCTATCTATTATTCTATCTATCACTCTATCTTTCTTTCTTTCTTTATGTCTTTCTGTCTTTCTTTCTTTTCTTTCTTTCCTTTCTTCCTTTCCATAACCTCCTTTCTTGGATCAGTATTCCCTTCAAGTTTGATTCCCTGTTGTGAATGCAGAATTTACCCTTGTACGATCCTTTGTAAGTATTTTGATAAGTATTTCTACAGTTAATCAATATCAATAAAACTCATGATGTGTGAGGACACACAATGGCACACTTCATTTTTCAGGTCAATGTAATGCTACATCTGTGTCCTCGATCCTACATTCTGTAATGAACTGAGTCCTCAGGGATGTTTTTGCTTCAAGTAGGAAAAATATTAGAAATTGTTCTGGTAAACTAATTCGTTATTTTCTTTGGTTATAGAACAGTCCAATTATGGCCTCAAATTCAAATCATCCAGTTAAACTTTAAGGAATTATTTAATGTAATTGTGTCCCTAACGCAAGGTTTGTACGTATGACTCAGTGCTGGAGACTCCTTTATTTCAAGGGGATTGGACTTCCAAAGTGAGGGAGTGATGCTTCAGTTATACCGAGCCTTGGTGAGACCCCATCTAGGGTCCTGCCTTCAGTTTTGGGCACCGAACCTCAGGAAAGATACACTGGCCTTGGAAGGGGTACAGTGCAGATTCACCAGAACGATTATTATTTTTTTATTATTTGTTCCGGGATGTGGGCGTCGCTGGCAAGGCCAGCATTTAATGCCCATCCCTAATTGCCCTCGAGAAGATGGTGGTGAGCCGGCTTCTTGAAACGCTGCAGCCCTTGTGATGAAGTTACTCCCATAGTGCTGTTAGGGAGGGAGTTCCAGGACTTTGACGATGAAGGAACGGCAAAATATTTCCAATTCAGGATGGTTTGTAACTTGGAGGGGAACTTGCAGGTTGTGGTGCTCCCATGCGCCTGCTGCCCTCAGTGGTAGAGGTCACGGGTTCAGGAAATGCTGCCGAAGAAGCTGAATACTGTGACAATACTAGGGGACTTACTCTCAGAATAAGGGGCCGCCCATTTAAAACTGAGTTGAGGAATTTCTTCTCTCAGAGGGTTGTAAATCTGTGGAATTCTCTGCCCCAGAAAGCTGTGGAGGCTGGGTCATTGAATATATTTAAGGCGGAGATAGACAGATTTTTTAAGCGATAAGGGAATAAAGGGTTTTGGGGAGCAGGCAGAGAAATGGAGCTGAGTTCATGATCAGATCAGCCATGATCTTATTAAATGGCGGAGCAGGCTCGAGGGGCCAAATGGCCTACTCCTGCTCCTATTTCTTCTGTTTTAATTTTCAAGATTGAGATTGATAGAGTTATTAGGTAAGGATATCAGTGGAAATGGAATAAAGGCGGGCAAATGGAGTTGAGGTACAGATCAGCCATGATCTAACTGATTGGTGGCTCGAAGGGCTTGGATGGCCCACTCCTGTTCCTGTGTTCCTTACTCCTGTGTACAGAAAGCTTAATGTAATCAGCCCATGACTGATGCCATACCAGATAAGGTCTGGTATTTAGACAATAAAGCTACTGTACCTTTATGAAGCGCTGCAGCCCAGACCTGGTTCTTCTTTTTTGCAGACGACCTTGTAAAATTGAAATAAGTACTAGACTGGCTAAGACTACGACACAGCATGAATTTAATCATTTGTTAAAAAAGTAATAGGATACTCAAAAACTTCATGCGTCACTCCTGGGACATTCTGGCAAGCCACGCGCGGTCTGTGGCTCCTGTGGAGGAAGTCCAGTACTTATTACAGTCTCAGTTATTCAGGCCATTTACCTTCGTCTAGATGTTAGGGAAAAAAACTTGTTTGCTTGGCTCCCTGGTGATGCTGGCATGTCAGGAGTGTATTTTTCCACGATATCCATGCATTGCCATCACACTTTTTGACTTGTTTAATTTTCATATTCATGAAACGGGCATAAATCAGAACTCAGCAGTTGGCACATACATGAATCAAAAACACAAAAGGCAGTTTACTATTTAGGTTTCATTATGTTATTGTGAAATAGGTAACGTTTAAAGCTGAGCAAATCTGCTGGGGCTGAGGGTGTGATCTGGGATGTACTGCCCCCGCCCCCACATAGTTCATTAGGTCAGGGGAGGCTCTTGAGGTACAGGCAATTGGCAGTTCGAGGGCACATAGGAGGCTGGAAATACCAGCTGAAGCTTATCAGGGTATGAGAGGACACCGGATTCACCGGTCCACACCCGCCTCCGTGCTCCCCCCCCTTTAAGAAAGGGGAAGAGTTGCTCCCTGAGTGCAGACTCTTCCTCATTCAGAGGATTGCTAATAATACAGATTTTTTTAAAGTGGTACTGCTGTGGGATGCAGGCTCCAACGCCAACCTGGACCTGGCGGTCTCGACATCCACCCCCTGTCTGAGAGACACACATCATTGGACCAGATGTACCTGCACCAACCGATCACCAGGTCACGAGCGAGAGGCAGGACACGGGGACTCCCGAGTTAGGGAGGTCCTTCACCTGATGTTGAAGGGCTTGTAGGGGGTGCAGAGGCTTTTCCCCACAAGCCCACCTTGGAAACTATTCCCTGCAGCCAAGACCTGCCAAATCGAGTCTTGACAGAGTTTGCGGCCATTCTGGTGGAGCCCCACCAAGAGAGCAGTCGGAGTCTGCTCCAACAGCGACACATCTTTGGCCCCTATATCTTATACACACTTCATTTCAAACATAGGAATTTTAATTCCTGAGGAAAAGAAATATGCTTGATCTTTTATTTTTGCCCTGAACTATTGCATGGTTTGCCGAAGGGAGTTACCAACTATTCCAGTTTTGAGGATGTCGCAGTCTGAGTAAGTACAATGCATAGAATTACTTGCAATGCATCGATAAGATTCTGTTAGTACATCTGCAACAGTCTTTCTCCTCCGCCTTTAATAGTATATATCTGTTTTACAAATAATTTGAAGAAAAATTGGAAGATGAATTTCAAAAGCTTTTTTGCGGGTAACATTTTCACAAAACTAATGTTGAGTATTGTTACTTCAGGAAAGCTATCAGTAAGAGAGAAAGAAAAACACACAATGTTGATTGGACATCCGTCCTTCCCTTTCTTTATATTCCAATTCCAAAATGAAGTGGGCACTTTTTTATAGAATCTTAAGGCACAGATGGAGGCCATTCGGCCTATCGTGCCTGTGCCAGCTCTTTGAAAGAGCTGTCCAATTAATCACACTTCCCTGCTCTTTCCTCAGAGCCCAGCAAACGTTTCCTTTTCAAGTATATATCTAATTCCTTTTTGAAAATTACAATTGAATCTGCTTCCACCAGCCTTTCAGGTAAAGAACATAACATAAGGATATAAGAAATAGGAGCAGGAGTCGGCCATACGGGCCCTCGAGCCTGCTCCGCCATTTAATGCGATCGTGGCAGATCCAATCATGGACTCAGGTCCACTTCCCTGCCTGCTCTCCATAACCCTTTATTCCTTTATTGGTTAAGAAACTGACTATCTCTGTCTTAAATTTATTCAATGTCCCACCTTCCACAGCTCTCTGAGGCAGCGAATTCCACAGATTTACAACCCTGAGAGAAGAAATTTCTCTTCATCTCAGTTTTAAATAGGCGGCCCCTTATTCTAAGATTATGCCCCCTAGTTCTAGTCACCCCTATCAGTGGAAACATCCTCTCTGCATCCACCTTGGCAAGCCTCCTCATAATCTTATACGTTTCGATAAGATCACCTCTCATTCTTCTGAATTTCAATGAGTAGAGGCCCAACCTACTCAACCTTTCCTCATAAATCAACCCCTTCATCTCTGGAATCAACCTTGTGACCCTTCGCTGAACTGTCTCCAAAGCAAGTATATCCTTTCGTAAATATGGAAACCAAAACTGCACACAGTATTCCAGGTGTGGCCTCACCAATATCCTGTATAGCTGTCGCAAGACTTCCTTGCTTTCATACTCCATCCCGTTTGCAATAAAGGCCAAGATTCCATTGGCCTTCCTGATCACTTGCTGTACCTGCATACTAACCTTTTGTGTTTCATGCACAAGTACCCCCAGGTCTCGCTGTACTGCAGCACTTTGCAATTTTTCTCCATTTAAATAATAACTTGCTCTTTGATTTTTTTCTGCCCAAGTGCATAACCTCACACTTTCCAACATTATATTTCATCTGCCGAATTTTTGTCCACTCACTTAGCCTGTCTATGTCCTTTTGCTGGTTTTTTGTGTCCTCCTCACACATTTCTTTTCCTCCCGTCTTTGTATCATCAGCAAACTTGGCTACGTTACACTCAGTCCCTTCATCCAAGTCGTTAATATAGATTGGAAATAGTTGGGGTCCCAGCACTGATACCTGCAGCACCCCACTAGTTATTGATTGCCAACCCGAGAATGAATCATTTATCCCGACTTTCTGTTTTCTGTTAGTTAGCCAATCCTCTATCCATGCTAATATATTACACCCAACCCCGTGAACTTTTATCTTGTGCAGTAACCTTTTATGTGGCACCTTGTCAAATGCCTTCTGGAAGTCCAAATACACCACATCCACTGGTTCCCCTTTATCCACCCTGTTCGTTACATCCTCAAAGAATTCCAGCAAATTTGTCAAACATGACTTCCCCTTCATAAATCCATGCTGACTCTGCCTGACCGAATTATGCTTTCCAAATGCCCTGCTACTGCTTCTTTAATAATGGACTCCAACAGATCGCGACAACTCGCTGCGTAAAATAATTTCTCCTCATCTGCCCTCTGATTCTTTTGCCAACTACCTTAAATCTATGTCATAAAAATAGAAAATACTTCTATCCACCAGTGGTAAATAAATAACTACTGCAGCTCCATAATGAAATGTTTCTATAAGCAAGTCATTGTTTGAAATTCTAATTATAAGCAATTCAAGCCTAGACGTATATTCATACTATTTCTCTATGTTTCGGCCGTTATTTCATCGACCTGAAATGTTAACTCTATTTTGTTCTCCACAGATGCTGTCTGATCTGCTGAGTATTTCCAGCATTTTCTGTTTTTATTTCAGATTCCAGCATCCGCAGTATTTTGCTTTTAAATCTATGTCCTCTGGTTAACACCTAAAAACAGATTATCTGGTCATATTCACATTGCTGTTTGTGGGAACTTGCTGTGCACAAATTGGCTGTTGTGTTTCCTATATTACAATAGTGACGGCACTTCAAAAGTACTTCATTGGCTGTAAAGCGCTTTGGGACATCTGGAGATCGTGAAAGGCGCTTTATAAAACCTTTCTTTCCTTATTGTAAGGGGAATAGATAGGAGTTTCTGCGGCCGCAACTGAGACTCCAGGATGGTATGTTGCCTCCCTGGTGCAAGGGTCAAGGAAGTCTTGGAGTGGCTGCAAAGCATTCTGGAGAGGGAGGGTGAACAGCCAGTTGTCGTGGTACATGCAGGTACCAACGATATAGGTAAGAATTTAGGGAGCGAGGAGTTAAATTAAAAAGTAGGACCTCAAAGGTAGTAATCTCTGGATTGCTACCAGTGCCACGTGCTAATCAGAGTAGAGGGAGCAGGATGGTTAGAATAAATACGTGGCTTGAGGAGTGGTGCAAGAGGGAGGGATTCAAATTACTGGGACATTGGAACCAGTTCTGGGGGAAGTGGGACCTGAATGAAGGGATGGTCTGCACTTGGGCAGGACTGGAACTGATGTCCCAGGGGTAAAATTTGCTAATGCAGTTCGGGATTGTTGAAACTAATATGGCAGGGGGATGGGAACCTATGCAGCGAGATAGGGCGAAGTAATATGGAGTCAGAAACAGATGGTAGAAAGGTAGAAAGCAATAGTGGAAGGCCGAGTAAACAAAAAGCGCCACACTACATCATAATTCTAAAAGGACAAAGGGTGTTAAAAAAACAAGCCTGAAGGCTTTGTGTCTTAATGCAAGGAGTATCCATAATAAGGTGGATGAATTAACTGTGCAAATAGATGTTAACAGATATGATTTGATTGGGATTACAGAGACGTGGCTCCAGGATGATCAGGGCTGGGAACTCAACATCCAAGGGTATTCAACATTCAGGAAGGATAGAATAAAAGGAAAAGGAGGTGGGGTAGCATTGTTGGTTAAAGAGGAGATTAATGCAATAGTTAGGAAGGACAATAGCTTGGATGATGTGGAATCTATATGGGTAGAGTTGCAGAACACCAAAGGTCAAAAAACGTTAGTGGGACTTGTGTACAGACCTCCAAACAGTAGTAGTGATGTTGGGGAGGGCATCAAACAGGAAATTAGGGGTGCATGTAATAAAGGTGCAGCTGTTATCATGGGTGACTTTAATATGCATATAGATTGGGCTAACCAAACTGGAAACAATACGGTGGAGGAGGATTTCCTGGAGTGCATAAGGGATGGTTTTCTAGACCAATATGTCGAGGAATCAACTAGGGGGGAGGCCATCTTAGACTGGGTGTTGTGCAATGAGAGAGGATTAATTAGCAATCTCGTTGTGCGAGGCCCCTTGGGGAAGAGTGGCCATAATATGGTGGAATTCTACATTAGGATGGGGAATGAAACAGTTAATTCAGAGGCCATGGTCCAGAACTTAAAGAAGGGTAACTTTGAAGGTATGAGGCGTGAATTGGCTAGGATAGATTGGCGAATGAGACTTAAGGGGTTGACTGTGGATGGGCAATGGCAGACATTTAGAGACCGCATGGATGAACTACAACAATTGTACATCCCTGTCTGGCGTAAAAATAAAAAAGGGAAGGTGGCTCAACCGTGGCTATCAAGGGAAATCAGGGATAGTATTAAAGCCAAGGAAGTGGCATACAAATTGGCCAGAAATAGCAGTGAACCCGGGGCCTGGGAGAAATTTAGAACTCAGCAGAGGAGGACAAAGGGTTGGATTAGGGCAGGGAAAATAGAGTACGAGATGAAGCTTGCGGGGAACATTAAGACGGACTGCAAAAGTTTCTATAGATATGTAAAGAGAAAAAGGTTAGTAAAGACAAACATAGGTCCCCTGCAGTCAGAATCAGGGGAAGTCATAACGGGGAACAAAGAAATGGCAGACCAATTGAACAAGTACTTTGTTTCGGTATTCACTAAGGAAGACACAAACAACCTTCCGGATATAAAAGGGGTCAGAGGGTTTAGTAAGAAGGAGGAACTGAGGGAAATCCTTATTAGTCGGGAAATTGTGTTGGTGAAATTGATGGGATTAAAGGCCAATAAATCCCCAGGGCCTGATGGACTGCATCCCAGAATACTTAAGGAGGTGGCCTTGGAAATAGCGGATGCATTGACAGTCATTTTCCAACATTCCATAGACTCTGGATCAGTTCCTATGGAGTGGAGGGTAGCCAATGTAACCCCACTTTTTAAAAAAGGAGGGAGAGAGAAAACAGGGAATTATAGACCGGTCAGCCTGACATTGGTATTGGGTAAAATGATGGAATCAATTATTAAGGATATCATAGCAGTGCATTTGGAAAGAGGTGACATGATAGGTCCAAGTCAGCATGGATTTGTGAAAGGGAAATCATGCTTGACAAATCTTCTGGAATTTTTTGAGGATGTTTCCAACAGAGTGGACAAGGGAGAACCAGTTGGTGTGGTGTATTTGGACTTTCAGAAGGCTTTCGACAAGGTCCCACACAAGAGATTAATGTGCAAAGTTAAAGCACATGGGATTGGGGGTAGTGTGCTGACATGGATTGAGAACTGGTTGTCAGACAGGAAGCAAAGAGTAGGAGTAAATGGGTACTTTTCAGAATGGCAGGCAGTGACTAGTGGGGTACCGCAAGGTTCTGTGCTGGGGCCCCAGCTGTTTACATTGTACATTAATGATTTAGACAAGGGGATTAAATGTAATATCTCCAAATTTTCGGATGACACTAAGTTTGGTGGCAGTGTGAGCTGCGAGGAAGATGCTATGAGGCTGCAGAGTGACTTGGATAGGTTAGGTGAGTGGGCAAATGCATGGCAGATGAAGTATAATTTAGATAAATGTGAGGATATCCACTTTGGTGGTAAAAACAGAGAGACAGACTATTATCTGAATGGTGACAGATTAGGAAAAGGGGAGGTGCAACGAGACCTGGGTGTCATGGTACATCAGTCATTGAAGGTTGGCATGCAGGTACAGCAGGCGGTTAAGAAAGCAAATGGCATGTTGGCCTTCATAGCGATGGGGATTTGAGTACCGGGGCAGGGAGGTGTTACTACAGTTGTACAGGGCCTTGGTGAGGTCACACCTGGAGTATTGTGTACAGTTTTGGTCTCCTAACTTGAGGAAGGACATTCTTGCTATTGAGGGAGTGCAGTGAAGGTTCACCAGACTGATTCCCGGGATGGCGGGACTGACATATCAAGAAAGACTGGATCAACTGGGCTTGTATTCACTGGAGTTCAGAAGAATGAGAGGGGATCTCATAGAAACTTTTAAAATTCTGATGGGTTTAGACAGGTTAGATGCAGGAAGAATGTTCCCAATGTTCGGGAAGTCCAGAACCAAGGGTCACAGTCTAAGGATAAGGGGTAAGCGATTTAGGACCGAGATGAGGAGAAACTCATTCACCCAGAGAGTGGTGAACCTGTGGAATTCTCTACCACAGAAGGTTGTTGAGGTCAATTCACTAAATATATTCAAAAAGGAGTTAGATGTAGTCCTTACTACTAGGGGGATCAAGGGGTATGGCGAGAAAGCAGGACTGGGGTACTGAAGTTGCATGTTCAGCCATGAACTCATTGAATGGCGGTGCAGGCTCGAAGGGCCGAATGGCCTACTCCTGCACCTATTTTCTATGTTTCTATGTTTCTATGTTTATTGACCCTCCTGTCAGTGGAAACAGTTTCTCCTTATTTAATCTATTAAAGCCATTCATAATTTTGAACACCTATTAAATATTCCGGTCCCCTTCTCTGCTCTAAGAAGAAGCTTAGCTTCTATAATCTCTCCACATAAATGAAGTCCCTCTTCCCTGGTATTATATGTAATTTCACGAGGGGGGTACTACAGTCAGAAAGAAATAACGGCCGAAACATAGAGAAATAGTATGAATATACATCTAGGCTTGAACTGCTTATAATTAGAATTTCAAACAATGACTTGCTTACAGAAACATTTCATTATGGAGCTGCAATAGTTATTTATTTACCACTAGTGGATAAAAGCAAACAAGCTTTCACATTAGGGTCCCAATTTTAACCCAACCTGTCTGGCAGGACCAGGCTGAGTGAACGGTTAAAGTCAGGAAATTTGAATTACCATTCCCTTTCTGCCAGAAACTCGCCGACCACCATGATAACTCTGATGCTCCCTGAGGTAGCGGGTGCCTTGCATATATTCAAATAGGAATCCGATGACGTCATGTGGACCAAGATGCAACTTCAGAACTGTTCAGAAGTCCCACTCTACTGAGTAGAACTTAGTGGCATTGGTTTCACAAACTGACTGGCGTGACTGGAAGCTGAATGTAAAGAGGCACTCACCTGCCAAGCACTCAGGTCATTATGATCTGTGTGCCTGTAATGACTCAAGAGTCTGGTTTCGGTAAACTCACTCAGGTGCAATCTGATCCATCTTTATTCCAGCCCAAGAGTGCCAGCGTGATAAAGACACCCAGCTTATATACAGGTGACCAAGCACACATGCCACATGCATACAGCCCGATGACCTCCAACCGCAGCGCCCTCTGGTGTCTAGTAACCCCCAAGCATTAATACATAACAATATCCCTCTTTTAAAATCTTAATAGTCTTTTTACAAATTAAGACGGTCTGGGGCCTTCCTCTCACGAGTTGATCGTCTCAATTCAACTTTGGCTCTGAGCGAGCGTTCTGAGCCCATTGAGACTGAGGGCTGAGTAGCCGATCTGATGGGAGTGGTCATGACCGCATCAGAGACTGAAGGTTCAGAGTCAGTAATGTCAGCAGAGTCCTCTGATGAGTGAACAATGGTTGGTTGGTCACTGACTGAATCTTCCTTACTTGGTTCTAGTTCATCCGTGTGCCGCAGTTTAACCTGGTCAAGGTGTTTCCTGCATGTTTGTCCGTTCTTGAGAAAAGAGTCTCTGCAGTGAGCCCTGAGTTACACGTTTCATACTTTGCTTGATCGTTTGAACGGCACGCTCTGCTTGACCATTAGAAGCAGGCTTGAACGGAGCTGTTATCCTCCTTGGTTGTAACAGTGCCGGCGATCCACTTTGGACCTTGACCATAGTTCAGTACATAAAGTGGATCGTTGACCGAAATGTCACGTGACACGGCAACACGATCATGACACCATTGCTGACTTTGACGTCAGCTTTCAACACGATCATTCAAATCAGGATGAACAAGGGAAAGCCTTGTCTTGAGATTTCTCTTCATCAGTAGTTCAGCAGGAGGAACCCCAGTAAGCGTATGAGGTGTTGACCTGTAACTGAGCAATATACATGACAACCGTCTCTGCAGTGAGCCCTGAGTTACACGTTTCATACTTTGCTTGATCGTTTGAACGGCACGCTCTGCTTGACCATTAGAAGCAGGCTTGAACGGAGCTGATCTCACATGTCTGATACCGTTGAGTTTCATGAACTCCTGAAACTCAAGACTTGAGAAGCAAGATCCGTTGTCGCTCACAACAATGTCAGGCAAACCATGAGTAGCAAACATGATACGAAGGCTCTCAATGGTAGCTGTAGACATGCTGGATGACATAATAACACACTCTATCCACTATGAAAATGCATCTACTACGACAAAAACATCCTTCCTAGGAACAGGCCCGCAAAATCAATGTGAATCCTTGACCATGGTTTGGATGGCCACGACCAAAGACTCAGCAGAGTTTCCGCTGGTACTTTACTTAGCTGCATGCAAGTATTGCACTGATGCACGCATGATTCCAGATCAGAGTCAATTCCAGGCCACCATACATGAGACCTAACAATAGATTTCATCATGACAATACCAGGGTGAGTACTATGAAGTTCACGTACAAATTTTTCTCTACCTTTCTTAGGCACGATTACACGATTACCCCACAGTAAACAATCTGACTGAATGGACAGTTCATCCTTGCGATGGTTGTAAGGTTTGGTCTCCTCACGCATCTCCATAGGTATGGCAGACCAATCCCCACTGAGTATACACCATTTCACAACCGATAAAATAGGGTCATGGCTGGTCCAGATCCTAACTTGTTGAGCAGTGACAGGGGTTCCTTCACTCTCAAAAGCATCCATTACTAACAGCTGATCTGCAGGTTGAGGCGTCACCATCTCAGTTGTGGGTAAGGGAAGACGACTCAGTGCATCGGTACAATTTTCAGTACCAGGTCTATGACGGATGACGTAATCATAGGCAGACAATGTCAGTGCCCACCTTTGAATGCGGGACGGTGCATTGGTATTAATACCTTTGTTTTCCGCAAACAATGAAATGAGTAGCTTGTGATCCGTTTCTAGTTCAAAACGAAGACCAAACAGGTACTGGTGCATTATTTTTTTTACCCCATACACACAGGCCAAAGCTTCTTTCTCGACCATACTGTAAGCTCTTTCCACTTTAGACAGACTTCTCGAAGCATATGCAACAGATTGTAGCTTGCCCGATTTATTTGCTTGTTGGAGTATGCAGCCAACCCCATATGATGAAGCATCACAGGCCAAGGCAAGACGCTTACACGGATCATAATGAACAAGCAACTTGTTTGAACAGAGCAGATTCTTGGCTTTCTCAAAGGCTCGATCTTGAGACGCACCCCAAACCCAGTTATCATCTTTTCTTAGTGATACATGCAGTGGCTCTAGTAATTAGTCATCAGGGCACAAGCTGGTAACATGGACAACACAACTCCCAAAGTAAAACCGTAAGAGTCTGTGACGAGAGCGGAAGAGTCCGTGAGTTCCGGGGCGTCTGAGTTCAGGAGTTCAGGAGGTCGGCGACTCGGTAGGCCCTGAGATCGGTGAGTTGGTAGGCCCTGACGTCGTTGAGTAGGTCGGCCCTGAGATCGGTGATTTGGTAGGCCCTGAGATCGGCAAGTAGGTAGGCCCTGAGATCGGCGAGTTGGTAGGCCCTGACGTCGGCGAGTAGGTAGGCCCTGAGATCGGCGAGTTGGTAGGCCCTGACATCGGCGAGTAGGTAGGCCCTGAGATCGGCGAGTTGGTAGGCCCTGACGTCGGCGAGTAGGTAGGCCCTGAGATCGGTGAGTTGGTAGGCCCTGACGTCGTTGAGTAGGTCGGCCCTGAGATCGGTGATTTGGTAGGCCCTGACGTCGGCGAATAGGTAGGCCCTGAGATCGGCGAGTTGGTAGGCCCTGACGTCGGCGAGTAGGTAGGCCCTGAGATCGGTGAGTTGGTAGGCCCTGACGTCGGCGAGTAGGTAGGCCCTGAGATCGGCGAGTTGGTAGGCCCTGACGTCGGCGAGTAGGTAGGCCCTGAGATCGGTGAGTTGGTAGGCCCTGACGTCGGCGAGTAGGTAGGCCCTGAGATCGGTGAGTTGGTAGGCCCTGACGTCGGCGAGTAGGTAGGCCCTGAGATCGGTGAGTTGGTAGGCCCTGACATCGGCGAGTAGGTAGGCCCTGAGATCGGTGAGTTGGTAGGCCCTGACGTCGGCGAGTAGGTAGGCCCTGAGATCGGTGAGTTGGTAGGCCCTGACGTCGTTGAGTAGGTCGGCCCTGAGATCGGTGATTTGATAGGCCCTGACGTCGGCGAGTAGGTCGGCCCTGAGATCGGTGAGTTGGTAGGCCCTGACGTCGGCGAGTAGGTCGGCCCTGAGATCGGTGAGTTGGTAGGCCCTGAGATCGGCAAGTAGGTAGGCCCTGAGATCGGCGAGTTGGTAGGCCCTGAGATCGGCAAGTAGGTAGGCCCTGAGATCGGCGAGTTGGTAGGCCCTGAAATCGGCAAGTAGGTAGGTCCTGAGGTCGGCAATTCGGGAGTTCGGATGCCGGGAGTTCGGAGGCCGGGAGGTTGTTGAGGTGAGTTGGTAAGTAGCTCTCTTTTCTCTATTTTTTCTCTTTCTTTTAAGGAGGTCAGGAGTTCGGAGGCCGAGAGGTCGGGAGGCCACAGAGGTCAGTGAGTTCGGGAGGCCACAGAGGTCAGTGGGGTGAGTTGGTAAATATCTCTCTTTTCTCTATTTCGTTTTAAGTAGATTTTAAACTAGATAAGGCTAACTAGAGGGATGGCAGTGCAGCTCAGCCTCGTGGAGTGCACATCCTACGGCATGTGGGAAGTCCTGGACGCTTCACATAGCCTAGACAACCATGTGTGCAGGAGTTGTCTCCAGCTTCAACTGCTTGAGCTCCGCGTTTCAGAGCTGGAGCAACGGGTGGAGTCAATACAGTGCATCCATGAGTCTGAAAACTACGTGGTTAGCACGTTTCAGGAGCTGGTCACCCCGCAGCTTAAAGGCATGCAGGCAGAGGGGAAGTGGATGACTACCAGACGTAGTAAGTGTGCTCGGCAGGTAGCGCAGGAGTCCCCCCCGTGAGTCCATCTTGCTTTCAAACCAATATTCAATTCTGAGTGCCTCTGGGGAGTGCAGCCAGAGCCAATTCCAAGGCACCACGGGTGGCTCAGCTGCACAGGGAGGAGGGACAAAGAACAAAAAAGCCCTAGTGATAGGGGATTCTATAGTTAGGGGAACAGACAGGCGTTTCTGCGGCCGTAGACGTGACTCCCGAATGGTTTTGTGCCTCCCTGGTGCCAGGGTCAAGGATGTCACAGAGCGGACGCAGGGCATTCTGGGGGGAGAGGGTAAACAGCTAGAGGTCGTGGTCCATATCGGGACCAATGACATAGGTAAAATGAGGGATGAGGTCCTATAGACAGAATTTATGGAGCTAGGAAGAAAATTAAAGGGTAGGGCCTCAAAGGTATAATCTCCGGGTTACTACCGGTGCCATGTGCTCATGAGTACAAGAATAAAAGGATAGAGAGGGTGAACTCATGGCTGGAAAATTGGTGTAGGAGGGAGGGCTTTAAATTCTTGAGGCATTGGGACTGCTTCTGGGGGAGATAGGACCTGTACAAATCGGACAGGTTGCACTTCAACAGCACCGGGACCAATATCCTCGCGGGGAGTTTTGCTGTTGGGGAGAGTTTAAACTAGCTTGGCAGGGGGATGGGAACCTGAGAACGAATTCAAAAGGGAAGGAAGTAAAGCAGAAGTTGGATAGCAAGAATCTAGAAAGTGAATCTGTAAGACAGAGGAAACAGGGTTCAGTATGTAGTGAGCAAGGAGGTCTTCCTGCGCTGAATGGTATATACTTTAATGGAAGGAGTATAGTGAATAAGGCAGATGAGCTAAGGGCACAGGTAGACATTTGGGAGTATGACATTATAGCTATTACAGAAACATGGCTGAAAGAGGGGCAGGTTTGGCAAATTAATATTCCTGGCTACAGGATTTTTGGGCAAGATAGAGAAGGGGGTAAAAGAGGGGGGGGTTGTGGTACTAATTAAATAAACTATATACAGTGGTAAGGAGTGATGATATGTTAGAGGGATCATTAACTGAGGCAAAATGGGTCGAATTGAAAAATAAAAAAAGAGGCGATCACACTGCTGGGAGTGTATTATGGATCCCCAAAAAGTGGGAGGGTGATAGAGGAGCAAATATATAGGCAAATTGCTGTGGTCTAACAACCATAGGGTAATAATAGTAGGGGATTTTAACTATCCAAATATTGATTGGGACAAATTTAGTGTGAAGGGTATAGAGGGTGCGGAATTCTTGAAATGCATTCAAAGAACTTTTTTAGTCAGTGTGTAGCAAGCCCAACATGAGAGGGGGCGGTCTTGGATTTAGTTTTGGGGACTGAAGCTGGGCAAGTTGAAGGGGTATTAGTGGGGGAGCATTTGGGTGCCAGTGACCATAATTCAGTCAGATTCAAGTTGCTTATGGATAAGGTCAAGAATAGGCCTGGAATATATGGGAAAAAGCTAATTTTGCTAAGTTAAGGAGTCATTTGGCTATAGTGGACTGGAAACAGCTACTTGTCGGTAAATCAGTGTTGGAACAGTGGGAGGCATTCAAGGAGGAGATCCGGAAGGTTCAGGTCAAACATGTGCCCTTAAAGAAAAAAGCTGGGAAAAATAATTCTAGAGCCCCCTGGATGCCTGGGGACTTACAGGGGAGGATTAAGAAAAAAGGTGACGCTTATGACACATATCAACGGCAAAATACTTTAGAATCTTTAGAAGAATATAGAAAAATAAGAGGTAAAATTAAAAAGGATATTAGGCATGCTAAGAGAGAGCATGAGAAATTCTTGGCCAGTAAAATTAAGGAAAACCCTAAGGTGTTCTATAAATATATTAAGAGTAAGAGGGTAACTAAGGAAAGGGTAGGGCCTATTAGAGACCATGTGAGGAGGCGGAAGATATTGGCAGGGTTTTTAACGAATACTTTGCATCTGCTTTCACAAAGGAAAGGGACAATGCAGATATTGCTATGGAGGAGAAGTGTGATATTCTGGATGAAATAAATATAGTGAGAGAGGAAGTATTAAGGGGTTTAGCAGCTTTGAAAGTAGATAAGTCCCCAGGCCCGGGTGAAATGCATCCCAGGTTGTTGAGCGAAGTAAAAGAGGAAATAGCAGAGGCCTTGACCATCATTTTCCTCTTTGGATATGGGAATGGCGCCGGAGGATTGGAGGACTGCTAATGTAGTACCCTTTTTTAAGAAGGGAAACAGGGATAGGCCGAGTAATTACAGGCCTGTCAACCTAATGTCAGTGGTGGGAAAATTATTAGAAAAAATCTTGAAAGACAAGATAAATCTGCATTTGGCTAGGCAAGGATTAATTAGGGACAGTCAGGACGAATTTGTTAAGGGAAGATCGTGTTTGACTAATCTGATTGAATTTTTTGAGGTAACCAAGAGGGTCGATGAGGGCAGTCTGTACGATGTAGTATATATGGACTTTAGCAAGGCTTTTGATAAGGTCCTGCATGGTAGACTGGTCATGACGGTTAAAGCCCATGGGATCCAGGGCAAAGTGGCAAGTTGGATCTAAAATTGGCTTGGAGGTAGGAAGCAAAGGGTAATGATTGATGGATGTTTTTGTGACTGGAAGGATGTTTCCAGTGGGGTTCCGCAGGGCTCAGTACTGGGTCCCATGCTTTTTGTGGTATATATCAACGATTTAGATTTGAATAAAGGGAGTATGATTAAGAAGTTTGCAGACGACACTAAAATTGGGTGTGTGGTTGTAAAATTGGCAGGAGGATATCAATCTACTGATCAGGGGGGCAGAGCAGTGGCAAATGGAATTTAATTCAGAGAAGTGTGAGGTGATGCACTTTGAGAGGGCTAATAAGGAAAGGGTATACCCATGGGGCCCAAGTTTTGGCATCAGGTGAACACGGCGCACCGCCGAGACTTATGTGACCTGCCTGGGCTCGAAGGTGCACCGGAATATTCTCCGGTCCTCCTGGACTGTGGCGTGGTGCAGTGCAGCCTTCCTGGGGCGGAGCAAGCTGCAGGTGGGCGGGGCTAAGCCCCTGCATGTCTGAAGACTGCCGGCTTCGTTGCGCATGCTCGTTGCAACGTGCGCGCCTGCGCAATGGCTCAGCAGGGCGTTTTCAGAATGGTGTGGGTACTGGGGAGGGATGGAGGAGCGTGGAAAGGGGACACTGGGGAGGTGATCGATGAGGGAGAAACATGGGAAGAGCTGGAGGAGCGTGGCAAGAGATGGAGGAGCGAGGCAAGGGATGGAGGAGCGAGGCAAGGGATGGAGGAGTGTGGGTTGGGGGGCACTCGAAATGATCGAAGGGCCGGAGGAGAGAGTAGGGGTGCCTCCGTCCAGCCTCCCCCCCCCCACCGCGTTCACCCCCCCACCCCCCGCGTTCAGCCCCACAACCCCCCCCCCGCGTTCAGCCCCACCCCCCCACACACACCCCCCCCCACACCCCCCACACACACCCCACACACACACCCCCAAACCACCCCCACACCCCCCCCACCACACACACACCCCACACACACACACACACCCCCTCCACCCCACACCCCCCCACACCCCACACACACACACCCCCACCCCCCCCGCACCCCCTCCACCCCACACCATCCCCACCCTCCCACTCCCCCCACACCCCCCACACACACCCCCCCCACACACACATCCCCACCCCCCCCACACCCTCCACCCCACACCCCCCCACTCCCCCCACACACCCCACACACACACCCTCCCCCCACACACACACACACACACACCCACACACACACACACCCCCACCCCCCTCACACACACACACCCCCACCCCCCCCCCCACACACACACACACACACACCCACCCCCCCACACACACACACACACCCAACCCCCCACACACACACACCCCAACCCCCCCCCCACACACACACACACACACACACACACACACACCCACCCCACACCACCCCCACCACCCCGCACACCCTACCCCCCCACCACCCCTCACTGTCAGATACAGAGAGAGAGAGAGAGACACTGACAGAGACACTGACAGAAACACCTTCCCTTCACATAAAGGTAGGACTTCTATTTTTTTATTTTTTTATTTTTTATTGATTGGTTGCTTATTACTTTGGTCTTGGTGCTTTATGTGCAGGGTTCCTTCTATCTTTCATTAATTAATTGCTTATTACTTTTTGTGCTTCGTAAATGTACTGCTTTGTTTTATGCTTACTGCTTTAAATGTATTTTGCTTCTTTAATGTTGTTGTGAAGGTGTTTATGGAGAATCCTTGAACTTCCCTTCCCCCCAACCTGTTGTGATGTTGATGTGTCCTTTGTGTTTAATGCTTCCCACCACCCCGCACCACCCCGCACCACCCCACCCACGTCTCTGGCTGTGCCTGCACTGATACGTCCTTACTATACAGTATAAATGCACACGAGGCCCATGCTTGAGAGAAGGTCAGTCTGTGACCTGTCCTTTATTCCATAGCACTCAAGTGATGGAAGTGGGTGGAGCATCCCCTTTTATATCTGAAGGTCCAGGTAAGGAGTGTTTCCCACAAGTTCATCACCGAGTGGTCATTGTTCTCAAAGTGTACAACTTAGGTCAGATTATACATGGGTTACAATGCTGGTTGAATACATGACATGCACTAAACTTAACTCGAGGTAAGGTTTTTCGGAACTTACAACACTTTAAGTGCCCATCCAACCATCTCTTAAAAGTGGTGAGGGTTTCTGCATCCACCACTCTTTCAGGCAGCGAGTTCCAGATCCTCACAACCCTCTGTGTAAAGAAGCACCCCCTCAATTCCACCAACCACCTTAAAACTATGCCCCTCGTAATAGTCCCGTCCACCAATGGAACTAGACCCTTACTCTCCACTATGTCCAGGCCCCTCAATATTTTGTACACCTCAATGAGGTCCCCTCACAACCTCTTTTGTTCCAATGAGAACAAACCCAGCCTATCCAATCTATCCTCATAACTAAGATTCTCCATTCCAGGCAGCATCCTAATAAATCCTAAGTTAGTTTGTAGTAAATTTTCACTGCCGAAACTTGCAAAACAGGCCTGAGTGGCTGGACACACCCCCTTTTGAAAAAAAAAACACCTTACCTGAAGTCAACCAAAACTAACTCATTAGAACTGGAGCAAACTAATATCCGAGAATTGCAATTTCTAACATACTCCAGACTAAACTAGTTGCTCCAAAAAACTAGGAGCAACTCCACCCGAAACTTGTGCCCATTAAGTGGTAGGCCATTTAATAGTGTAGATGAACAAAGGGACTTTGGAGTGCTTGTCCACAGATCCCTGAAAGTAGCAGGCCAGGTGGATAAGGTGGTTAAGAAGGCATACGGAATGCGCTTGCCTTTATTGGCCAAGGCATAGAATATAAGAATATAATAGAATATAATACTTTGGTTAGGCCACAGCTGGAGTACTGCGTGCAGTTCTGGTCGCCATATTATAGGAAGGACGTGACTGCACTAGAGAGGGTGCAGAGGAGATTTATTAGGATGCTGCCTGGAATGGAGAATCTTAGTTATGAGGATAGATTGGATAGGCTGGGTTTGTTCTCATTGGAACAAAAGAGGTTGTGAGGGGGCCTCATTGAGGTGTACAAAATATTGAGGGGCCTGGACATAGTGGAGAGTAAGGGTCTAGTTCCATTGGTGGACGGGACTATTACGAGGGGCATAGTTTTAAGGTGGTTGGTGGAATTGAGGGGGTGCTTCTTTACACAGAGGGTTGTGAGGATCTGGAACTCGCTGCCTGGAAGAGTGGTGGATACAGAAACCCTCACCACTTTTAAGAGATGGTTGGATGGGCACTTAAAGTGTTGTAACCTGCAGGGTTACCGACCTAGAGCTGGTAATTGGGATTAGACTGGATGACCTTTCGTTGGTTGGTGCAGAAAAATGGTAAGTACTGCAGGGAATAGAATATGGCCAGGGTGATCTCCTTGACTAGTTTCGATCGCCTGGATGGGTCGGAGAGGAATTTTCCCAGATTTTTTTCTCCCTAAATTGGCTTGGGTTTTTATCTGGTTTTTGCCTCTCCCAGGAGATCTCATGGCTCCAGTTAGGGTGGACTGTAAATGTTTTTAGTATAAGGGATGTTGCAGTGGTGTGAGGTGGACTGGTTGGGCTGGGTGCTCTTTGCCTTTCCGTCATTGTTCATGGGTTTGTATGTAACCTTTAGGGCTACTGACCAAGGGCCGTGTGGCTCCTTGTCGGCCGGCACAGACACGATGGACTGAAATGGCCTCCTTCTGTGCTGTAAATTTCTATGTTTCTATGTTTCTAAAGTGCTCAATGTGGGTAAGAAATTACCAAAGTAGTTGAGTAGCCCAAGAAACGAATGCAGCTCTGTCACATTCTGAGGCCTGGATGCATTTTTGATGGCCTGGGTTTTCGAATCAGTGGGCCTGATGCCATCAGCAACAATCCCGAGGAATTAGACTTCAGGTGCCATGAATACACACTTCGAGCGTTTCAGCCTGAGTCCCACTTTGTCCAGATGCTGGAGGACTTCTTCAAGATTATTCAGATGTTCAACAGTGTCGCGACCTAGGACCAGAATGTCATCTTGAAACACGACAGTTCTAGGAATGGACTTCAGTAAACTCTCCATATTACTCTGAAATATGGCTGCAGCCGAACGAATCCCAAAAGGACACCTGTTGTAGATGAACAGTCCTTTATGGTGTTGATGCAGGTGAGTTTCTTCGAAGTGTCGACAACCTCCTGGGTCATATAGGTCGAGGTCAGTTTCGTGAACGAATTTCCACCAGCTAGCATGGCGAACAGGTCATCAGCTCTCAGTAACAGATACTGATCTTGTTTCAAAAATTGGTTAATCGTAACCTTGTAGTCTCCACAAATCCTGACAGTGCCATCACTCTTCAATACAGGAACAAAGGGTCTAGCCCACTCGTTAAACTCGACCGGTGATATGATCCCTTCACGCTGGAGTTTGTCAAGCTCAATTTCAACCTTCTCCATCATGTATGGAATAGACCGAGCTTTTTGATAGACGTGCCTTGCATTGGAGTCCAGATGAATCTGCACCTTGGCTCCTGTAAAATTACCAATGCCCGGTTCAAACAAAGAAGGAAACTTTTTCAATACTTGAGCACACAAAGTATCTTTCACCGAGGACAACATCGTGACATCATTCCAGTTAAGCTTGATTTTCTCGAGCCAATTCCTGCCGAACAACTTTGGACCATTTCCTGGGACGGTTCATAATGGTAGCTCGTGAACCACACCGTCATATGACACCTCGATTGCTGCACTGCCGAGCACCGGTATGAGCTCCTTAGTGTAAGTACGCAACCTGGCATTGACTGGACTCAGCTTCGGTTTCACAGCCTTAGTGTCCCACAGCTTGTCGAATCTCTTTTGGCTCATTATCGACTGGCTCGCACCCTTGTCCAGCTCCATTGATACAAGCACGCCATTCAGCTTCATATTAACGACTATCGGCTGGCTCTTGCTCAGGAACGAATACAGTCCATTCACTTCCTCCTTGGGTTGCGTATCCGGGCCATCACTAAACTGGTCCTCATCAACCACGTGGTGAGCCGCACCACGCTTGCTCCGTTGTGGATGCATCCTGTGAAGATGCCCCACTTTCGAACATCATTGTATGAGTATTGTCTAAACTGACACTGATGAGGCTGATGATTTCACCCTGTTGGCATTGTGGGGGCAATCTGGATCGAACCAGTTGGCGGGCTCTGAGCAGCGGCAGGTTTCGCGTAAACAGCTTTGCCCGAAAACGACGGCATCTTGTTTACAGTACTTGCCGTGGAACTCCGACTCGTTGATGATAGCTGCCTCAAATTATCATCCGTCGTCATGCATGCCTGGGCAGTCGCGATGACCTTTTTCAAATCCAGTGTCTCTGCAGCCAACACCTTCCTGAGGATCGCATCATGGCTGATGCCTATCACGAAGACATCACGCAGCATGTCTTCCAGCATGTTCCTGAACTTACACAGCTCAGCAAGACGTCGCAGGTCGGCGACAAATCCCGACACGTCCTGGCCCTCAGCATGAACATGCGTGTAGAAACGGTAGCGTGATATGATGATCCCCTCTTGTGGCTTCAGATGGTTACCCACCAACGTACACAATTGCTCGTACCCTTTTTCCGCCGGAAGTACAGGCAAGAGAAGATTCTTCATGAGGCCGTAAATTTTCGGACCACAAATGGTGAGGAGAACTGCGTTGTGCTTAACTGGAGGCCTCTGCCTCCATGCCGTTGACCACAAAATACTGATCCAGGAGGTTGACAAAATCTGCCCAATCCTCGCCCTCCATGAATCTCTCCAGGAATCCAACAGTGCCCCATTGTGTATGCGAAGGTTCTTAAATTACCTCGTTGCCAATTGTAATGACTCAAGAGTCTGGTTACTGTAAACTCACTCAGGTGCAACCTGATCCATCTTTATGCCCAAGAGTGCCAGAGTGACAAAGACACCCAGCTTATTATGTGTGACCAAGCACACATGCCACATGTGTACAGCCAGATGACCTCCGACTGCAGCGCCCTCTGGTGTCTGGTGACCCCCAAGCATTAATATATAACAATGCCATTGTCAGTCGTGCATTTTAAAACCAGCTCGGAGTTGCAAGGTTGCTTCTTTCCGATTTCTATGCACCCCACTCCCCCCGCACTTCGTTATCTACCCTTATTAAGCATTCATTGTTCATCATGGGTATTGTTTTTAATGGTTCATTCCTTTGGATGGATGAACAGTTGGAGGAAGAGGAGCAGCAGCAGTCCTGAACAACCAGGACATACAGCAGCTGGGTCTGTTCCAAGGCAGGAGGTGAGAGGGGCTGCTAGTACAACAGCTTACCCAGCTCACTGGGTCCGCAGGCCAAGAATTACTTTCCTGGATATTTCTGAGGTGCAGTGCATGAGGAGTTACACCGGGCAGTCTGTTGCTGACCAATGTGGCCTCTTGCAGCAGGACCTGCTGCCTACTGGACCAGGGGGCAATGCTTTGCCAGTGGCTGTCAAGGTCACCACCACCCTTCGCTGCACCCACTCAATAGCAAGAACATCCTTCCTCAGATTATTCTACTAGGTGCATACTATAGGCCACCAAATAGGATTCCCCAGGAGCAAAGAAGCGCAAAATCAGTCCTATTATTTCTCAGAAAGCCTCGGAAATCAGCAGCGATGCTCACAAAATTGGAGGGTGCAAAAGGATGAATGGATAGGTGAGTGAATGTCCAATGGACTGGGAGTACAGAAGGATGGACAGGTGAGAGATTGTCCATGGATTGGGAGTACAGGAGGATGGACAGGTGAGAGATTGTCCATGGACTGGGAGTACAGGAGCATGGACAGGTGAGAGACTGTCCATGGACTGGGAGTACAGGAGAATGTACAGGTGAGAGATTGTCCATGGACTGGGAGTACAGGAGAATGGACAGGTGAGAGATTGTCCATGGACTGGGAGTACAGGAGAATGTACAGGTGAGAGATTGTCCATGGACTGGGAGTACAGGAGAATGGACAGGTGAGAGATTGTCCATGGACTGGGAGTACAGGAGAATGGACAGGTGAGACATTGTCCAATGGACTGGGAGTACAAGAGGATGGACAGGTGAGAGAAGGTCCAATGGACTAGTATGCAGGAGAATGGACAAGTGAGAGAATGCCCAATGGGCTGGGAGTACAGGAGAATGGACAAGTGAGAGAATGCCCAATGGGCTGGGAGTACAGGAGGATGGACAGGTGAGACATTGTCTAATGGGCCAGGAGTACAGGAAGAGGCTATGGGTGATCTTATCGACGACTAAAATTCAGAGGGAGAGATGTAATATTTATTGTCCTGGGCTGCAAACTTACTTTGATGCAAACAAAACAAAACACAGATACATGGAGAAAGTGTTATAGCCATTGGGCCCTAGCAGCTGGCATCGAACAGTCACACAAAGAGTTGCCACTTAAAGTAGGGAGGACTTGCATTGTGGGCACTGGCTGCAGTACAGATCTGCAAGGACTGCCAGTGAAACTACCACAATGGCCAGTTAGATACTGAAGGTAGATGATAACCGTTATGTTTTGAAATAGTTGTAACACAAAGAAAATAACATTAAATGATGGTTAAAACAACTTTGCTTTACAAATATTTGAACAACATTTAAATAATTCTTAATGAAAATTGCAGGAAGACATTTTTATTTATCATAACCACTGTCTAGACCAGCGACTGAAAATAACCATTTTTAGAAAATCTTTATTTTTCAATGAATTGCAAAATGGATTTAATTCACCCAGGGCAAGAGAGAATCCTACTCGGCATTTAATTAAGCAGTGTTAAGTGACAGAAAGCAGAATTAAACAATCTCCCTGGTTAAAGGGATCTTCCTCTTTTCAACACTGAATTGTGTTATCTCTCTATTGGCTGTATTTCTTGTTATGTAATGTACGATTTGGTGTCAGTTCATTTCCTGACAGATTGAAACATCAGATTAGTTGTTCTATTGTGACTTGAAATGGAAGGTCAGTAAGTCTGAGGAAGTGTTCGTTTTAAAACAATTTCCTATTATCTTGGGGCTAATCCACAAGCAAATTGCTTGGGCTCACTCTGCCACACACAGTGCGTGGAGCTGACAGTTTAGAAAAATGCTCCATTTCTTTATTTGCTCTTTGTCCAACATCTTTCTTCCCTGCGCCCTCCCATCTCCAAGTTAAGACCCTGTAGCACGCAGCGGAAAAAAGGTTCCTATGTCAGCCATTGTCCACTCCCTGTACTCGCTTCCTCAGAAACAGCCGGGCTCCTGTGCCATTTTTGTTTTGTTTTGTTTTGTTCCTGTCATTGTGGCGTCAGGAAATGATGTTGCTATCCTTCATGGTAAACAACGTAAGGGTGTCTGCAGGAGCAGGTGCAGCTGCCTGCACAATCGCGGCTTTGTGCCTTTGTGCTTGCAGCCCAGGTCCATTCATTCAGCGCTGTGTGACTTAACAGGACAGGGATGTGATCTGCAGTCAAACCTAGCCAGAGATTCGTTGTGATAGATGCAGCTGACTAACTGAACTCCAACTTGTTTTATATTAACCCTGTGCCCATCTGTTCGAGTTCACAAGTTAGGCATCAGCTTCAGCGTGTTAAAAAACTTTTCAACATTGAAGAAAAGAGCCATCTCAGACACAAAGTTCTTTTTCTGTGCTGTAAATTTCAATGGTTCCATGTAAATATTCTATTTACTAGCCTTACCAGTGTCAGCCGTGGCTCAGTGGTTAGCACACTATCGCCTCTGAGTCAGAAGGTTGTGGATTCAAGTCGCACTCCAGAGACTTGAGCACAAAAATCTAGGCTGACACTCCAGTGTAGTACTGAGGGAGTGCTGCGCTGTCGGAGGTGCCATCTTTTGGATGAGACGTTCAACCAAGGCCCCGTCTGCTTTCTCAGGTGGACGTAAAAGATCATATGGCACTATTTCAAAAAAGAGCAGGGGCGTTATCCTGGCCAATATTTATCCCTCAATCAACATCACTAAAACAAATGATCTGGTCATTATCAAATTGCTGTTTGTGGGAGTTGCTGTGCGCAAAATGGCTGCCGCATTTCCTACATTACAACAGTGACTACACTTCAAAAAGTACTTAATTGGCTGTAAAGTGCTTTGAGATGTTCGGTGGGTGTGAAAGGCGCTATATAAATGTAAGTCTTTCTTTCTCACTTTACTGGTCTAGCTTTCAAAATAGATTCTGTTGTAAGTGCATAGCAATAATAAGATTCCAATGATGTAGATATGTGTATTACCCAGTCACTTTACTCTAGCAAAACACAGCTATTTGAAGTTCCCAAGTCCTTCCTACCCACCTCAGTCTCATCCATTTTCTCCCCTTACCACTGCTCTGCTGAAAGGGTAGAGTCAAGATTGGAACTAAAAACAGAAAATGCTGGAAAAACTCAGCAGGTCAGGCAGTAACAGTGGAGAGAGAAACAGCATTAACGCTTCAGGTCGATGACCTCTCACCAGTTCTGATGAAAGGTCGTACAATCCGCCACATGTTCTGGGGGAGTAGTGTTGCCAATTATGGTTGAATGTATTCCTGAAGGTTTCATCGCATGACCTCCTGCCTCCAACTGTCCCGCCCCCACACTCCTGCCATTGGTCGACCAACATGTCCATTCTCATGGCCCACTTCCTCCCCATGCCAATTGGAAAGTGAAAAGACTCTTCATTAACCAATTGGATGATTCTCGACTGTTATTTTATTTTTATTTCCATCTCCAATACTTTTATGACATGATGACAATCAGAAGGGGAGCCCTGATTGATTGTCTCCTATCCGCAAAATATTCGTGTTAACTTTACAATCTGCAATAATCTCCTTTGACAGGCTGCTCTCTTTTTTGGGGCCAGCTGATTATCTCGATATATGTGGAAACGCATCACAGTGATCAATAATCTCCAAATCAGACGACTGTGAGATTTGCTTGCCAGATAAGCAATGCATAGGTATACATCCTACTTTACTTCACTGACAATTGTAATCAGGTTAATAGAAACATGTAAAATATTGCGTCACACAGCTTCTGGGATGTTCCACTCAATTGCAAATAATCAAGGGGTGAATTTAACCCCCACCCGCTCGGCAATTAGTGGAGTTAAAACTGCACTGGGAGGCTTGCCGCTCTGTTCACACATGATTCCTGCCTGCTACCCTATTAACCGCGCAGTTCTATTAGGCGTCCAAGGCACCCGCTGGAAACAACAACAACTTGTGCACTTTTAATGTAGTGAAATGTCCCAAGGCGCTTCACAGGAGTATTATGAGATACTAATACATTTTAAGAAGCAGGCGAAAGCCTCCTGCATACTTGTCCAATTACGTAATTCAGTTCACAATGGGATTTTAACATGCAAAAGCAGAGGTCCCGCCCTGCGACAAACCCGCTGTGTAAAACCTTGCGGTATTGGTTTCCAGAGGGCCAGTGGAAGCAGTACTCACCTGCAAGCACTCAGATCATCAATACTGTTTGATGTTGTGTTTTTTAAAACATTTCCACAGGCGGCGTTGGACGTGGAGATTGCTTTTTTCAACATTGAGGGCTGGAAATTCCCCAACCTTGCGCCGGGTTCCTCGGCGGTATTTCCCCGTTTTGGTGGAAAACGGTGTGGTGAGAAATTCCCTGAAGTCTTGCACCGGCAGTTTTGAAATACCACTGGGGAGTGGACCGTCGACATGTAAGACTGGAAAAAGCACTTTCGCCCGATACTTGGCTCAGTGGTGACCCATAGACAGGACCAAAAATAACGGCGGGGAAAAAACCTGCGTTGCAGCCCTTGGAATGGCGGTAGGTATGAAGACCTGCAAAAAAGGCTAAGTTAAAGTTTTTAATTTTTAATTCCTTTACAGCGATTCGCTAGAAAAGGGTCTTGTGAATGTTTTGTGTTTTTTTATTTTTTGTTTTTTTTTAACTTTTGGGCGGTGTTTTCCCCCCTCCCTCGGCCCAACTCACAGCGGTATCGGTCTCGGAGAAAAGTTGCAGAAAATTCGTCGATTTTTACCGCTGGGCGCATTTTGTAACGAAACTTAGGCCTTAACAAAATGGCGGTATGATTAGTGGCATTTTTGGCGAAAAATGCCGGAAAAAACCCGCAATGACCAAAAACTGAATTTGTAGCCCTTATTCTGCTTGCACACTCTCGTTAAACACATAGTTTATGATGGGTGTCATTCCCTGAACTTACAGCGGGAGAATGTTGGACTTTGGGTCCCCCATTTATAATCATGACTGAAGTTTGGTTATACTCCTTAATTTAGTAGCACTTTCCCATTATTAAAAGTCTCAGCTGTGTATGGCGTTAATTTGCCTGATGTAGCATAAAAATAGGGAATGGCATTACAAGGGTTGCTAATTGTCCTTAACTGATTAACTGTCAAAGTCCCTGAGAATGATTCAATAGCTGTTCTTGTACTGATACTGATTTAGTTTGGATCCTGGAAGTTTGGTGTCAGTGAGTATTTAGTGACCAGGACTCTCTTATCCCAGCAGCAGACACGTGCACCCATTGGTGTACAAGCCCGCCCCAGGAGAAAAGGGTCTGATTTAACAGTATAAACATCGAAGGCAGCTCCCAGACACTGCTCTCTCACAATCCTAAACTAAATCACCAATATAAAAATCGCTAAAGGTTGCACTGCTGAGCGGTGGTTGAGAGCAATGGATGTAAGATAAAAGCGCAGGCATTCTTTCTTTTTTACAGTGGCATATTGGGAGACGAGGGGCTGTTGAATGAGTTGTTTAAAGTACCAGTGAGTGCTTTACAGTGTGGTACATATTATGGATCATGGGCTCAGCAGTGCAGGTTGGGGATGGCTGCCTTCTGATATAATGAGAATGGGATGCGCTGGAACGTCAATGCAGTAGGTGTTGCCAACTCTAGTTTGACATATTCCTGGAGATTTGATCATGTGACATTTGATCATGTGCCATTCAATCCCATGACACTGCTCATGTGATGCTTAATCAATTGACCTTTGATCACATGACATTTGCCCACTGTTTGCAAATGTTATTGCATTTACCTTAGTTGAGTCCAAGTGTCGCCAAGCTCCGAATAAAAAAATGTGACTTTTTGTTTTATAGTGAGCTGAAAAACATCATTTATAAATCAAAGAAAGAACACAAAAAGAAAATAAAAATTTAAGAATAAGTAATGTCTAAATAAAAACGACTTCTGTGATATTTTGACTGCAATGAAAAACACCAAATTCAACAAAAACATCGGTATAAATAGCTGCAATGTTTTTGAACCATTTTATGACGTTTTACAATACACAGCAAGTTATAAAAATAATAAATAAAACCACAACCAAACCTAATTCACTGACCCCCACACCCCACCACTGAACCCAAGCATCAGGGATGTGAGGCTCAGTAAAGTAAGAAAGACTTGGATTTATATAGCGCCTTTCACGACCACCGGATGTCTCAAAGCACCATACAGCCAATGAAGTACTTTTGGAGTGTAATCACTGTTGTACTGTGGGAAAGCTCTCTCAGGACTCACAGAGTTGGCCTCAATGCCTCAATGCCTCAATGCCTCAATGCCTCAATGCCTCAATGCCTCAATGCCTCAATGCCTCAATGCCGTTATCCTCACAATCGGGAATGAAGCAGTATTTCTGAATAGTGGGGAGACCAGTAGGGCTTAGACAACATGGTCTGGTTGCAAGCCTGCATACTGCGCATGCATGAACCATGCAAATAAAAATAACTTATATTTATATAGCGCCTTTAACGTAGTGAAACGTCCTAAGGCGCTTCACAGGAGTATTATGAGACAAAATACTTGACACTGAGCTGCAAAAGTAGAAATTAGTGCAGGTAACCAAAAGCTTGCTCAAAGAGGAATGTTTTAAGGAGCGCCTTGAAGAAGGAAAGAGAGGTGGAGAGGTTTAGGCAAGAAGTTCCGGGGCTTGGGGCCAAGGCAACAGAAGGCATGGCCACCGATGGTTGAGTGATTTTCATCAGGGATGTTCAAGAGGGCAGCATTAGAGGAGTGCAGACATCTTGGGGGGTTGTGGGGCTGGAAGAGATTACAGAGATAGGGAGGGGCAAGGCCATGGAGGGATTTGAAAACAAGGATGAGAATTTTGAAATCGAGGCGTTGCTTAACCGGAAGCTAAAGTAGGTCAGCGAGCACAGGGGTGATGGGTGAGCGGGATTTGGTGCGAGTTAGGACACGGGCAACCGAGTTTTGGATCACCTCTAGTTTATATTTCTCCCAAGTCTCCGGCAGCAGCATTCGGGAGACCAATCGCCCATTCCGGTAAACTCCTGCCCAAAGTGGGAGAGTCAGGAACTCTAAAATACAGATGTAGGATAGACACCTCATCACCATCTAGCCCACTACCACAAGTCAAAGACAGAGCCTTATTCACCCACTATCAACAGGGAAGGACAGAGCCTTATATACACACTAACATCAGAGAAAGAGAGCCTTACACACCCACTATCACCAGGGAAAGAGAACCTTACACACCCACTATCACCAGGGAAATAGAGACCCTTACACACCCATTATCACCAGGGAAATAGAACCTTACACACCCACTATCACCAGGGAAATAGAGACCCTTACACACCCACTATCACCAGGGAGATAGAACCTTACACACCCACTATCACCAGGGAAAGAGAACCTTACACACCCACTATCACCAGGGAAATAGAGACCCTTACACACCCAGTATCACCAGGGAAAGAGAACCTTACACACCCACTATCACCAGGGAGATAGAACCTTACACACCCACTATCACCAGGGAAAGAGAACCTTACACACCCACTATCACTAGGGAAATAGAGACCTTTACACACCCACTATCACCAGGGAAATAGAGACCCTTACACACCCACTATCACCAGGGAAAGAGAACCTTACACACCCACTATCACCAGGGAAATAGAGACCCTTACACACCCAGTATCACCAGGGAAAGAGAACCTTACACACCCACTATCACCAGGGAGATAGAACCTTACACACCCACTATCACCAGGGAAAGAGAACCTTACACACCCACTATCACTAGGGAAATAGAGACCTTTACACACCCAGTATCACCAGGGAGATAGAACCTTACACACCCACTATCACCAGGGAAATAGAGACCCTTACACACCCAGTATCACCAGGGAAAGAGAACCTTACACACCCACTATCACCAGGGAGATAGAACCTTACACACCCACTATCACCAGGGAAAGAGAACCTTACACACCCACTATCACTAGGGAAATAGAGACCTTTACACACCCAGTATCACCAGGGAGATAGAACCTTACACACCCACTATCACCAGGGAAATAGAGACCCTTACACACCCAGTATCACCAGGGAAATAGAGACCTTTACACACCCAGTATCACCAGGGAGATAGAACCTTACACACCCAGTATCACCAGGGAAATGGAGAACCTTACACACCCACTATCACCAGGGAAATAGGGACCCTTACACACCCAGTATCACCAGGGAAAGAGAACATTACACACCCACTATCACCAGGGAAAGAGAACATTACACACCCACTATCACCAGGGAAAGAGAACATTACACACCCACTATCACCAGGGAAAGAGAACATTACACACCCACTATCACCAAGGAAATAGAGACCCTTACACACCCACTATCACCAGGGAAATAGAGACCCTTGCACACCCAGTATCACCAGGGAGATAGAACCTTACACACCCACTATCACCAGGGAAAGAGAACCTACACACACACTGTCATGTATCTCACACTACTGTACATAACTGTATCTTACCATGCTATACATGACTGTAACCAAAGATGATCTGTAACCACAAGCTTACCTTACCACCAGAGGTGCACTTGCAGGAGACACTGGATACCTGTTCCACACAGGTATATAAAGACAGGTCTCAGGCAAGTATGCCATTTGAGAGCTGTGTAATAAAGGTGCAGGTCCTGAGTAACCTTGACTTCAGCATGTGCCTCGTGTGAGTCTGTACTGCAGGGACAGGACTTTACAGTGGCGATGAGTTATGGGATTACAGAATCCACAGAATGGCGACCAACGGCTCAGATGAAAAATACAATGCTGGAGATAATTGGGAGGACTTTATAGAAAGGCTCCAGCAAAGCTTTGTAACCAAAGATTAGTTAGGCGACGACAAGGCAGACAAGAGAAGAGCCCATCTCTTGACCAGCTGTGGCTCGAAAACATACGCCTTAATGAAGGACTTGCTGGCGCCCGAGAAACCAGCAAGCAAGTCATTTGAAGAGTTGAGCACACTGGTAAGAGACCACCTGAAGCCAGCGAGCAGCCTACACATGGCCAGACACAGGTTCTACAACTACAGGCGCTGTGTGGGCCAGAGCATACCCTACTTCGTGGCGGAACTTCGGAGGCTGGCTAGTTTATGTGAGTTCTCTGATGAACTAAGGAGAGAAGTACTGAGACTTTTTTATTGAAGGAATAGGCCACGCAGGCATATTCCGAAAGCTCATAGAAACCACGAAGTTGATCCGAGAGGCAGCAGCACTGGTTGCACAGACATTCTTAGCAGGAGAAGAAGAAACGAGGTTGATCTACACTGCGGGTACGACAACTAACGAAACATCGGAACAAGGGGTTCACAGCGTGAAACAAGCTGCTACCCCCACACACAGACAAAGACAGGAGAGCAGGCCCTCAACAGCAGGCAGTGGCGCCAGAAGCCATCAAGGGCCACATGAACGGCTGTTCACACCTCATCAACCCACAATGCGAGCAATCAACTACAAAGTGAGAGAAGCTCAAGAGAGATCAGCCAGACGCAGCTCATCCTTTGGAAACAATGGAAGCGGTCTGTGCTGGAGATGTGGGGGAAGGCACTCATCAAGGGGTGTCGATTTCAGCATGCTGTTTGCAGAAACTGTAACTATACAGGACATCTAGCCTGCATGTGCAGAAAAGCGGCAGCTCGGCTGGTATACGAATTGGAGGGGTCGGAAAGCGGACCAGAAGACGATGGGGACAGTACCCGAGACACCGAGGTACAGCGGGTCAATATGATCAATGGCCACTGCTCTTACAACAAGACGCCTCCAATAATGATGAGGGTCCTACTCAACGGGATACCCATCAACATGGAGCAGGATACGGGAGCGAGTCAATCTCTCATGAGCGCTAAACAATTTGAACAGCTGTGGCCGCACAAAAGAGACAGACCAAAACTCACAATGGCCGACACCAAACTAAGGACCTATACCAAAGAAATCGTCCCAGTCCTTGGCAGCGCCATGCTCTCAGTCACACACAAAGGGACAGTGAACCGACTTCCCCTGTGGATTGTCCCCGGAGATCTCCCAGCACTGCTGGGGAGAAGCTGGCTGGCAAAACTAAACTGGAAATGGGATGATGTTCACGCCATGTCGTCAGAGGAACGGACCTCCTGCTCAACAGTTCTAAGTCGATTTGAACATCTCTTTCAGCCAGGTGTGGGCACCTTCAAAGGAGCTAAAGTCAAATCTACATCACACAGGATGCTAGACCGGTCCATCACAAGGCTAGAGCTGTGCCCTATGTGATGAGGGAAAAGATTGAACATGAACTGAACAGGCTTCTGCGGGAAGGCATTATCTCACCCGTGGAATTTAGCGACTGGGCAAGTCCCATCGTCCCAGTCATGAAGCCTGATGGATCCATACAAATCTGTGGGGATTACAAGTCTACCATAAACAGAGTCTCCCTACAGGACCAATACCCATTGCCCAGAGTGGAGGACCTATTTGCCACATTGGCTGGAGGAAAACTTTTCTCAAAACTAGATCTCACATCTGTGCATATGACGCAAGAACTGACCGAAGAGTCTAAGCTACTCACCACCATCAACACATATCGAGGCCTTTTCATGTACAATCGATGCCCATTCGGCATCAGGTCGGCAGCTGGTATATTCCAGCGCAACATGGAGAGTCTGCTCAAGTCCATCCCGGGGACGGTTGTATTTCAAGACGACATACTTATTACGGGCAGGGACACCGACTCTCATCTCCGCAATTTGGAGGAAGTACTAAAGCGGTTGGATCAGGTAGGCCTAAGAGTTAAGAAATCCCGCACCCGAGGTTGAATTTTTGGGCAGGAGGATTGCCACTGATGGAATCCGCCCAACTGAGTCCAAAACTGAAGCAATTCGCCTGACACCCAGGCCCCGGAATGTCTCGGAACTGCGCGCCTTTCTCAGGCTACTCAATTACTTTGGGAACTTTATGCAGAACTTAAGCACGCTGCTGGAGGCTCTCCACGTGCTACTCAGAAAGGGGTGCGATTGGTTTTGGGGGGACACCCAGGAACGCGCCTTCAATAAGGCACGCAACCTTCTATGTTCCAACAGTGTTTTGGCTTTTTTTGATCCAGGTAAAAAGCTAGTTCTTACATGTGATGCGTCAGAGTACGGGGTCGGGTGCATTTTGCAACATGTCAATGGTGCGGGCAAATTACAACCCATAGTTTATGCCTCCAGGTCACTTTCGCGGGCGGAGCGCGGATACGGAATGGTGGAGAAGGAGGCGCTCGCGTGCGTGTCTGGTGTCAAAAAGATGCACCAATACCTTTTCAGGGCCAAGTTCACGTTAGAAACTAACCACAAGCCCCTCACGTCCCTCCTATCCGAGAGCAATGCAATAAACGGCAATGCCTCGGCGCGAATTCAACGGTGGGCACGCATGCTGCCGTCTTACGACTACACCGTGCCCAGACAACTGTGCCGACGCGCTTAGCAGGCTACCCCTGGTGACCACAGAAGGGTCTGACGAACAGGACTGTGAGATAGTCATGGCAATCAATGCCTTTGAGTCCACAGGTTCGCCCATGACGGCTCGCCAAATCAGAGCCTGGACGACCGGCGACTCCACGTTATCCTTAGTCAAACGATGTGTCTTAACTGGTGACTGGGCAGAGGCTCGTGATGCCTGCCCCAAGGAGATCAAACCTTTCCATAGGCGCATGCATGAGCTGTCCTTACAAGCAGACTGCCTGATGTGGGGCAGCCGAGTAGTTATGCCTCTGCGAGGCAGAGAGGCATTTGTCCGGGAGCTCCACCGCGAGCACCCGGGGATCGTTCTCATGAAGGCCATAGCCAGATCCCACGTCTGGTGGCTTGGCATTGACGCGGACTTGGAGTTCTGCGTCCGATGGTGCACCATTTGTGCCCAACTCAGTAATGCCCCCAGGGAGGCCCCCCTGAGCCCCTGGCCCTGGCCCACCAAACCGTGGTCGCGGGTGCACGTAGACTATGCGGGCCCATCCATGGGCAAAATGTTCCTCGTAGTTGTAGATGCATTTTTAAAGTGGATCTAATGCACCATTTTAAACCCGAGCACAACCTCCACCACTGTGGAGAGCCTTGGAACTATGTTTGCAATGCATGGAACTCCTGACATATTGGTCAGTGATAATGGTCCGTGCTTTATCAGTGCAGATTTCCAAGATTTCAGAAGTGACCATGGCATTAAACACGATAAGACGGCACCATTCAAGCCTGCCTCCAATGGCCAGGTGGAGAGAGCAATGCAACTCATTAAACAAGGCATGCTCAAAATCCAAGATCCCACGCTGCAGGGCCGCCTGTCGCGACTGCTGCTGGCATACAGATCTCATCCACATTCATTGACTTGAGTCCCCCTCACCCCCCATGCAACTGTTGATGAAATGGACCTTAAAGACAAGGCTCTCATTAATCCTCCCAGACATGCATGAAATCGTTGAGGCAAAGCGCCGTAAGCTAACTGAGTACCATGACCCAAATGCGAGGGGGAGGTGGAATGAGATAGGGGACAAAGTGTTTGTGCTAAACTACGACAGGGGTCCCAAATGGCTTGCAGGGACAGTAACGGGCAAGGAAGGAAACAGGCTACTGGTAGTACAAATGGACAATGGCCAAACCTGCCGGAGGCATGTAGACCAAGTCAAAAGTAGATTTACCAACAACACTGCTGAACCAGAGGCAGACTACAATGTGGAACTCACACCACACCTGGTGGACAGACAGAGGGAACAATCTGAGGAAAGGGCAATCCCAACAGACAGCCCAGGCGAGACACCAACAATCATAATGAACGAAACAGACAGCCCAGGCGAGATACCAGAAATCACACCGGAAGATAAACAGGCACCAAGGCAAACAACTGAACCACAACTAAGACGCTCCACATGAAAGCGTAGACCACCTGAGAGACTAAACCTATAAAGACAATAAGACCTTGGGGGAGGGTGATGTCATGTATCTCACACTACTGTACATAACTGTATCTTACCATGCTATACATGACTGTAACTAGAGATGACCTGTAACCACAAGCTTACCTTACCACCAGGGGTACACTTGCAGGAGACACTAGATACCTGTTCCACACAGGTATATAAAGATAGGTCTCAGGCAAGTGTGACATTCGAGAGCTGTGTAATAAAGGTGCAGGTCCTGAGCGACCTTGACTTCAGTATGTGCCTTGTGTGAATCTGTACTGCAGGGACAGGACTTTACAGATGATCTTATTGAAATGGATGCAGAGAGGATGTTTCCACTGATGGGGGAGACTAGAAGTAGAGGGCATGATCTTAGAATAAGGGGACGCCCATTTAAAACAGATGAGGAGGAATTTCTTCTCTGAGGGTTGTAAATCTGTGGAATTCGCTGCCTCAGAGAGCTGTGGAAGCTGGGACATTGAATAAATTTAAGACAGAAATAGACAGTTTATTAAACGATAAGGGGATAAGGGGTATGGGGAGCGGGCAGGGAAGTGGAACTGAGTCCATGATCTGATCAGCCATGATTTTATTGAATGGCGGAGCAGGCTCGAGGGACCATATGACCTATTTCTTATGTTCTTATGTTCTTATGAGATTCTGAGGGGCCTTGACAGGGTAGCTGCAAAGAGGATGTTTCCCCTCTTGGGGGAATCTAGAACTAGGGGGCATAGTTTCAGAATAAGGGGTCGCCCATTTAATACGGAAATGAGGAGGAATTTCTTTCAGAGGGGCATGAATCTCTGCCCCAGAGAGATGTGGAGAAGGGACGTTGAATATATTTAAGGTGGAGATAGACAGATTTTTGAACGCTAAGGGAGTCAAGGATTATGGGGAGCGGGCGGGTAAGGGGAGTTGAGGCCAGGATCAGATTAGCCATGATCTTATTGAATGGCGGTGCAGGCTCAAGGGGCCAAATGGTCTACTCCTGCTCCTATTTCTTATGTTCTTATGATCTTATTTGTCTGTGCGTAAGGTGTAAAATCTCTAAGTGCTATCTTTATAAATGGGCTTAAGGTTTTGCTGCAAATAGCAGAAGAAATTTCCTCTCGTGTATACGTATATTTGTGTGTGTCACATAATGTGTCACTTGATTTTGGATATCAAAAGCAATGCTGGTTTAGTAATAAACTACCACAAGTGGACAATTGCTACTCCTGTTATACAACAGGGGCCATGATGTTCCAGGGCCTGCCGCTCCAGCTCTTTTATAGCCCGACCTGCGAGAGAACAGCTCCACAGGTCGTGCTATAAAAAAGCTGGAGCGGCATACCACTTCAACCTCCAGCGCGAGCTGCTCCAAGTGTGCGACGATTTTGAGATGGGCGACTGGGTGACGTCATAAAAATCCTGGTCGCCGTTTTGGAGCGTGGGCAGGAACATCGGCAGGGCCCAGGTAAAGAGGAGTGGGAAGGTCGGGGCGGATGAGTGGCAAGTGTTTGTGGCGAAATGCGGTGAATGTTTATGGCAGAGGAGCGGCGAGAGATCGTGGCGGAGGCATGGGCTCAGAAGAGCCGAGGACCCAAGGGCAGCACACTGCGATATGTGTGCGCACTAGGTCCGTGCAGCAGAGCCGGTCTCCAGTCGTCCTGGTTAACCCTTGCCACTGGATAAAGGCCGAGCTCTGCCAAGCCCGTGTGGTGGCTGGTGTGCAACAGTCACCACACGTTAAATAAATCCAGCACAGGCATCTTCCACCCCCTCAACTGGAGTTCAGGACTAGAACATCGGGTCCTTCATTGGAACACCTGTGAACTCTTGTGGAAGCAAGTCATCCTCGTTCGAAGGACCACTTATGATATACAACAGATATCGGACACCTGTTCAGACATTGGGCCAGGTAGCTGATGATAACACAGTTGTACCTGATTCTGGCTCTCGGAAACCGAGTCTACATCAGGATAATTACACACACTCCACTCCTTTTTCCAACAAGGTTTCAGGCTATATGTGTGTGTAATTCCACAATGCATCACACAGCAGTACAAAGGCACCATTGTCTTAATACATCAGACATAACAGGAATTACAAATCGACCTGCAGTTTTACCACAGCTAGATCCACTGGGAATCAACTATCTTAATGTGGTTGCCATTTTTGGGTCACGATGGCATAAGCAGACAACAGTAGTCATACGCCACTGTTCTTGCTGGATCCCCAGTGAATTTAGGGCATTTAAAAGAAAATAGTTCTGTTTAATGCGTGAGACGCAATGTTGGGCTGTCATCGCAATCTCATCGCTGCCCTCTTACTTAGTGCAAGAAGTTTAATCAGCTCCAACTGCACACTGCAGGCATCTGCTTATGTGTCCCAGATGTGGCAGAACATCGTGATCCACATCTGGGGAAAGTTATCAGGTCTTTGACCCGGAAATATTTACAGTATATCAACATTCCCTCGGCAACATACCTTCAGGTCCCGTGTGAGCAAACAAGGCATCGATATTTTTCGCAGCCGGTATTTTATTGTGAGATGTGGTCAGAAACAGAGTTGAACAAAAATAAGCCAGTAACTTTTGTTTGTGCTCTTCGTTTCTGTAGCAACCTTGGCAGCCTGTCGCACGGGATGCTCATCCCTCGCATTAATGTCACAGATTTGTTGCGATATTTTTGAATGTCTCGGCCCCTCCGATCTTTTTTCCTCCTCCCTGGAAGATGCTGATCCTGCTGGGCTGCGGTTTTACAGCGGCCAAGGGGCTGTTCTGCACATGTGAGCCTGGACACCGGCTCTCTGAGCTTGGGCGCACAGCAGAGGGTGACCCGGTCCTCTCCTCCTGTCATGCCCACACACCCACACACACTTCCAGCAGGACTCACTGAGAAGCCGTCAGCAATCACAGAAACATTGCAACACGGAAAAAGGCCATTATCAACAAACATCAACAATTTGGACATATACCACATTTAACATAGTGAGATGTCCCCAAGCGCTTCACAGGAGCAATTATCCAACAAGATTTGACACCGAGCCACATGCGGAGAAACTAGGACAGGTGACCAAAAGCTTGGTCAAAGTGGTAGAACTTAAGAACATAAGAAATAGGAGCAGGAGTAGGCCACCTGGCCCCTCGAGCCTGCTCCGCCATTCAATAAGATCATGACTGATCTGATCATGGGTTCAGTTCCACTTCCCTGCCCGCTCCCCATAACCCTTCAATCTCTTATCGCTCAAAAATCTGTCTATCTCCATCTTAAATAATTCAATAACCTAGCCTCCACAGCTCTCTGGGGCAGAGAATTCCATAGATTTACAACCCTCTGAGAGAAGAAATTCCTCCTCATCTCTGTTCTAAATGGATGACTCCTTATTCTTAAACTATGCCCTCTAGTTCTAGATTCCCCCATGAGTGGAAACATCCTCTCTGCATCTACCTTGTCGAGGCCCCTCATTATCTTGCAGGTTTTATGGAGCATCTTAAAGGAGAAGAGAGAGTTAGAGAGGTGAAGAGGATTAGGGAAGGAATTCCAGAGGCAGAGCCGCCAATGGAGGAGAAATTAAAATCGGAGATGCGCAAGAGGCCAGAATTGGTGTAGTGCAGAGATCTCGGAGGGTTGTACAGCTGGAGGAGGATACAGTGATCGAGAGAGGTGAAGCCATGCAGGATGAACAATAACAGACAGGTAAAGACAAACTGGTCCATCCAGCCTATCCTACACAGCTTATATGCCTTGGGCATCACAATTATATACACTCCCTACCCCGCCCAAAAGACATGTGACATCATCGCTGGATCAAAATCCTGGAACTCTTTCCCGAACAGCACCGTGGAAGTACCTTCAACACACGGACTGCAGCGGTTCAAGAAGGCGACTCACCACCAGCTTCTCAAGGGCAATTATAGATGGGCAATAAATGCTAGCCTTGCCAGCAATGCCTACATCCCATGAACAAATTTTAAAAGAAATCTTCTGGGAGAGGGAAAATACATGGTAAAAACTGAAGCCAATTTGAGAAAAAAAATCTGGGCGATTCCTCTCCGACTATCTTAGGCAATCAAAAGTATTCCAGGAGATTGCCCTGATGATGTCATGCAGTGCCGATCTTTTGTACAAGGTGATCTTTGCCTCAGCCAGAAACAGGTCCAGCTCTCGCTTGAAGAAATTCAGCAAATTGACGTCCACCCCAAGAGCCAACAGTCTGTTCAGCTTGACCAGTCCATTTCATTTTTTAGCCTCCACACGAGCAGCCGTCCTACTCCCACGTACCTGCCCAAGGGGCAGGGGCCATTGCTGATTGTTTTCCTTTCCTTGGCTGTGGAGCATTAGAGTGTCCCTACAGCAGACCTGCCTGGCAATAGTTAACTCGGCAGAGACCAGGGATTGAACCTGAGACTCTCCTGACCCTTATGGCTCAATATGGTTTCCAACGTAAGTCATCAGGAGGCCACAGACTCTAGTGTTCTTTCTGACCCTTCAGGGATACTGCAGCCTCTACTGATTCTGCATATTGTGTTGCAACACAACAACATAAGAACATAAGAAATAGGCCACCTGGCCCCTCGAGCCTGCTCCACCATTCAATAAGATCATGGTTGATCTGATCATGGACTCAGCTCCACTTCCCTGCCCGCTCCCCATAACCTTTTATTCCCTTATCACACAAAAATCTGTCTATCTACAAATATATATTAAATATATTCAATGTCCCAGCCTCCACAGCTCTCTGGGGCAGAGAATTCCACAGATTTACAACCCTCTGAGAGAAGAAATTCCTCCTCATCTCAGTTTTAAATGGGCGGCCCCTTATTTTGAGTCTATGGGCTAGATTTTCCACTTTTTTTTGCATGCATTACGCCCACTTAACATCCACTTTAACCCTGAAATGATGTATAACACCCAGATAGAGCCCATTTAGCCACAAAATGGAAACTGACGCCCATTTTTCAGACACTTATCACCGAGCATTACCTTCCCCATGTGTGTAACGCTTGGAATAAATAATAATACCACCCGCCCACTTTTTTTGGGCGGAATCATCAGAATGGGCGAAACCATAATATCGCCCAGCGTTACTTTTCGCACATAATTAATGCTGAGATTCAATAATACTGACCGCCCACTTTATTTTGTCGTAAAGATTACATTTGCTGAAACTAACGCCCAGGAGATCGCCCAGCGTCACTTTCACCACCTCGCACACATCTCACCTACAATAGCCCGCCCAAAAAAACGCCGGGAAAAAGTGGAACTAACGGTTAATACTCACAGCGTTATGGACGCCATGTTCTAAATCACATGTCGCATCATTTAAAAGGCTGCTCTGCTTCAAACTCGGGGGAGTTCAGATGTACTCTGGAGGTTTTTGGAGGTGATGTGAACATCTGAACAAACATCCTTATCATACTGTGAATGATTGGAATTTAATAGGTGTCTTCGTCGGGACATTCATTCTTTGTGACCAATTGGTGGAAAACAGATAGCTCTTGGAATGGACCCTGTCTTTTCTCACCCTCTCTTGATGACCAATTACTCGAGATGGCAGAAGATATGCTCCACAGCATTACATGCCCAATGTAAGATGTGCCAGACTGATGAGGAGGAACAGATGTTACACCCCCCGCAAATATAGGGAGAAGAACTTGCCCGACACCACCTGCCTTTGGAGACTGCGCTTCCACAAAGAGGTTATCACTGAGGTATGCCAGCTCATAAAGGGAGATCTGCAGGCGGCCAACACCATCAGTACTGCACTGTCTGTCTAGGTCAAAGTCACCGCGGCACTGTCATTCTACGTGTCAGGTTCTTTTCAGGCCTCAGCTGGCGCCATTTGCAGTCTGTCTCAGCATGCCACACATTGCTGCATTAGACAGGTCACTGAAGCCCTGTACTCATGCAGGACGGACTTTATCAGCTTCCCTATGACCAGGGAGCCTCAGACTAAGAGGGCTCTAGGATTCTCCAGAATTGCAACCTTCCCCAAGGTGCAGGGAGTAATAGACTGTACGCACATCGCAATGCGGGCACCTTTTCAGGATACAGAGCTTTTCAGGAACCGCAAGGGATTCCACTCCCTGAATGTCCAACTGGTTGTCGACCACCAGCAAATTATACTGGCAGTGAATGCTAAATTTCTGAGCAGCATCCATGAGCTCTCCTGCATGAGAGCACTGTATCTGACTTGTTTAACAATGAGCCACAAGGTCAATGCTGGATGCTTGGTGACAAAGGATATGGCCTCGCCACCTGACTGATGGCCCCGCTGCGTGATACCCATACCGAAGCCGAGAAGCGATACAATGAGAGCCACAGAGCCACTTGCAATATCGTGGAGAAAACCATTGGAGTGCTTAAGCGGCACTTTGGATGGTTGGACCACTCAGGAGGAGAGCTCCAATACCACCCTGAGCAGGTAGCTCAATTCGTGGTGGTGTGCTCCATGCTGCACAACTTGACTATCAGGAGGAGAATTGCCTGATTAGTCTGACAGTCCACCTCACCAGAGAGAGGAAGAGGGGGATGACGCTGGACATCGGCCCAGACAATCAGGCTGATGCTGAAGCCATGCCCCCGCCCCCCTGTAGACCGCATGAAAGGGCCCGTGGTGGCATGATTGCTACAAAACTCTTACGTTAGGAGCTCATAAATGAGCACTTTGCCTGAAAGAATGTTAGTGGTACTTACAAGGCTGACACACTGCTGGGTGTGCAGGTCATACATCAATGGTGGGCATCACCTTAGTGACAGTTAAAGTTTAAGTTGATTGAAGTTAAGTGTAATTATATCCTTTTAAGGAATCACCAGCGAGTAACGGTGCAGCTATCTGAGCTAATGCGCAACAAGGTTTTGTTAAATAAAAAACATTTAAACCGAACATTTGTCTGAAATCATAAGAATTTCTGAAAAAAACCAACCCTTCCCCCGCCCCCCGCTTCTCCGCCCCACCTCTACCCCTTCTCCTTCCCCTCCTGACTTCAAGCCGCCTGGCCGAAGAGCTCCTCAGGCGATGCTTCATTGGGATGGGGATGGGGGGATGATGGCCGAACCGCTGCTTGGACAGATACGGGAGAGGACAGTCATGAGGTGGGAACGTGCTCCAAGCCAGAAGCAAGATGTTGCTCCTGGCTCTCATGTGTCGTTGGAAGTGGGGTTGCGGCACCTTGGGGTGCAGTGCCGTGCTCCGGGACCACTGGGAGCCCTCTGCCATCAGTGTTCCTGGCTACCAGCTCCAGGGCCGCCTCCATCCCTTCCATGTTATATATTATTTGTTGGACAAAAACTTGGTGTCAATATGTTCTTGGTGCTTAGTAGGCTTTTTGCCGCTGGTGAATCTCCCTCGTACCTCCCACAACAGCCAAATAAGCACACACCACAGCCACACACGCTTTCAGTCCCTCTCAGCTCCTTCTTTCTCTGTCTCCTCTTCTGCGCATGTCATGATGACCCTTGACCTCCTGAATCGCGGGAATCGAGCGTGGTCATGCTGTTGCTAAGGATGGTGACACTTTACAGCAGAAGGTCAGAGAGATTTAACACTAACGCCCATTTCATATTGCTCACGGTAATGCCCAATTTCAAAAATGGAGACTAGGGCCTTTGAGAATGGGCAACAAGCCGGTGATCTGAAAACCCATTTTACTGCCCACACCGGAAATACTGCCCATTTTTAGGCAATCTGCACAAAAGTATAAAATCTAGCCTTTAATCCCTAGTGTTGCTTTCCCATATGAGTGGAAATAGCCTCTGCATCCACCTTGTCGAGTCCCCTCATTATTTTATATGTTTCAATAAGGTCACCTCTCATTCTTCTGAACTCCAATGTGTATAGGCTCAAACTACTCAACCTATCTTCATAAGTAAACCCCCTCATCTCCGGAATCAATCTAGTGAACCTTCTCTGGACAGCCTCCAACGCAAATAAATCTTTCCTTAAATACGGAGACCAAAACTGTACACAGTACTCTAGATGTGGCCTCAGCAACACCCTGTACAGTTGTAGCAGGACTTCTCTATTTCTATATTCTATCCCCCTTGCAATAAAGGCCACCATTCCATTTTCCTTCCTGATTACATGCTGTACCTGCATACTAACTTTTTTGTTTCATGCACAAGGATCCCCAGGTCCCTCTGTACTGCAGCACTTTGCAAATTTTCTCCATTTAAATTATAATTTGCTTTTCTATTTTTTTTGCCAAAGTGGATAACCTCACATTTTCCCACATTATACTCCACCTGCCAAATTTTTGCCCACTCACTTAGCCTGTCTATTTTGTAGATTTTTTGTGTCCTCATCACAACTTGCTTTCCCACCCATCTAAATGAGGTTATCCACTTTGATGGCAAAAACATGAAGGCAGAATATTATCTGAATGGTGGCAGATTAGGAAAAGGGGACGTAGGTGTTATGGTACATCAGTCATTGAAATTTGGCATGCAGGTACAGCAGGCAGTGAAGACGACAAATGGTATGTTGGCCTTCATAATTAAGGGATTTGAATATAGGAGCAGGGAGGTCTTACTGCAGTTGTATAGGGCCCAGTGAGGCCTCACTTGCAATATTGTGTTCCGTTTTGGTCTCCTAATCTGAGGAAGGACGTTCTTGCTATTGAGGGAGTGCAGCGAAGGGTCACCAGACTGATTCCTGGGATGGCAGGACTGACATATGAGGAGAGACTGGATCGACTGGGCCTGTATTCACTAGAGTTTAGAAGGATGAGAGGGGATCGCATAGAAACATATAAAATTCTGACAGGACTGGACAGGTTAGATGCAGGAAGAATGTTCCCGATGTTGGGGAAGTCCAGAACCAGGGAACACAGTCTAAGGATAAGGGGTAAGCCATTTAGGACTGAGATGAGGAGAAACTTCTTCATTCATAGAGAGTTGTTAACCTATGGAATTCCCTACCGCAGAGAGTTGTTGATGCCAGTTCATTGGATGTATTCAAGAGGGAGTTAGATATGGCCCTTACAGCTAAAGGGATCAAGGGGTATGGAGAGAAAGCAGGAAAGGGGTACTGAGGTGAATGATCAGCCATGATCTTATTGAATGGTGGTGCAAGCTCGAAGGGCCGAATGGCCTACACCTGTACCTATTTTCTATGTTTCTATGTTTGCATCATCAGCAAACTTGGCTACATTACACATCACTACTATGTCTGTCTCCTTCCCCTAGCAACATAGAAAGAGATTTATGTTTTGAAAAAGGAAAGAACAGGGAAAGAACCAATAACCTGGAAGATAATTACAGTGATCGTGGGCCCGTCAACAGAAAGAGACCAAGCAATCACTCATTTTCCATCTATCAAATGGATGAGGATGCTTCGGAGGATGAAGGTAGAGCTTCTGAGGTGAATAACTGGAAAGAAACAAGCCAAGTGGAAAAAGTGAGGTGCAGCATGTTCCACTCACATCTAATCGGGGAAAAAACTGAGACTAATGTTTTAATTCGACAGTCACCATCAGTGAAAATTCACACAACACAGCTCTTTTTGTTTTGGAGTCATTTGCTTCCAACTCCAAATATTTAGCTGCTGGACTCAGTCCTCCACCACCACAAACAAATCCACATGGAATTCGGAATCAGGGCCAAATTAGAACTGCCTTTAAACTTGTGCAGAAACAGTTTCAGGGGCACGTTAATTTATTGCTAATACCTTTCACTGTCTGTCTACTCTCCATCTTTTTTCTTTGTCTCTTTTCCTCGTTTGTCTCATTTTTCATATCTCCACTTCCTTATCTCCCCATTTTATCATTCGCTTCTCTTGTGTCTCATTCAGTTCTTTCCTCATATCTCTTGCACTAATTGTCAGGTGTCCACTTTCTTTTTTGTTGTCTCTGTTTTATTTATGCACTTGCATCTTTTCCCCATATACCTCTTGTATGCGTGTCAGTTCTCGTGTCTCACCTTTCTTTCATCTTGTGCTTCAAGCTCTCTTTCATCCGTCTCTCTCACACATTTCATATATTCCTTGGGTTTGTTTTCTTTCTGCGACTCCTGATGCTTTGCTGTACGATACCCACCAAGCAACGAGATTGAGAGTGCCTGGTTTAGAGCTGCTTCTGGCTCTCAGAAACTAGGGAGCCTACTCATTCTCTTCATCTTCCCTCTTTTGCCGATTATCTTAAATCTGTGCCCTCTGGTTACTGACCCACTTGCCAGTGCAAACAGGGGAAGCTGGATAAACACAAGAGGAAGGAAGGAATAGAAGGATGATGTTATATATGTAAACCTGTAAATACCATGTTTAACCACCAGAGGGCTCATCCCCTGGAGTCCCAAGGGATCTCACAATCACTTAGGAGCACCTGTACATAAGGAGGCCTCACAGGCTGGAGAGGCACTCTGAGGCCTGTAATAAAGGACTATGGCCACACCTTACTTTGAGCTTGCAGTATCTGGTCTGACTCTTTATTCAAGACATAAGAGTAATGTTGACAGGGTGAGATGAAGACAGGTGAGAGGAGGCTCCTGTGGAGCATAAATATCGGTATGGACTTGTTGGACTGAATGGCCTGTTTCTGTGCTGTACGTTCTATGTAATTTTATTCTAGGGCAGTTTAAAAAATAATTTGTGGGGGTTCTTGAGTGATTTCCACATCACAATGACCTCTGTAATGTATTTGCTTCATGGCTTCTTTGCTTAAGAATTCATAACAATACATTGCTATTAATAACATAAGAAATAGGAGCAGGAGTAGACCATTTGGCCTCTTGAGCCTTCTCCGCCATTTAATAAGATCATGGTTGATCTGATCTTGGCTTCAGCTCCCTGCCCACTCCCCATAACCCGTCACTCCCTTATCGTTCAAAATCTGTCTATCTAAATATATTTAATGACCCAGCCTCCACAGCTCTCTGGGGGAAGAGAATTCCACGGATTTATGACCCATTAGAGAAGAAATTTCTCCTCATCTCAGTTCTAAATGGGCGACCCCTTATTCGGAAACTATACCCCCTAGTTCTAGATGCCCCATGAGTGGAAACATCCTCTCTGCATCTACCTTGTTGAGCCCTCTCAGTATGTTATATGTTACAATAAGATCACCTCTCATTCTTCGAAACTCCAATGAGTATAGGCCCAACCTGCTCAACCTTTTTTCATGTCAACCCCTTCATCTCTGGAATCAACCTCGTGAACCTTCTCTGAACAGAAAGCAGGAAACTATAGACCAGTTAGTCTAACATCTGTCATTGAGAAAATGTTGGAGTCCATCATTAAGGAAGTAGTAGCAGAACGGTTAGAAAATCATAATGCAGTCAAGCAGAGTCAGCATGGTTTTATGAAAGGGAAATCATGTTTGACAAATTTGCTGGACTTCTTTGAGGATGTAATGAGCAGGGTGGATATAGGGGAACCAGTAGATATTGTGTATTTGGATTTCCAGAAAGAATTCAATAAGATTCCACATGAAAGGTTACTGCACAAGAGTTCACAGGGTTGGGGTTAATATATTAGCGTGGATAGAGGATTGGCTAACTAACAGAAAGCAGAGAGTCGGGATAAATGGGTCATTTTCAGGCTGACAAACTGTAACTAGTGGGGTGCCTCAGGGATCGGTGTTGGGGCCTCAACTATTTACAATTTATATTAATGACTTAGATGAAGGCACCGAGTGTAATGTAACCAAATTTGCTGAAGATACAAAGATAGGTGGGAAAGCAAGTTCTGAGGAAGGTGCAAAGAATCTACAAAGGGAAATAGACAGGTTAAGTGAGCGGGCAAAAATTTGGCAGATGGAACATAATGTGGGAAAATGTGAGGTTATCCGCTTTGGGAGGAAAAATAAAAAAGCAAATTATTATTTAAATGGGGAGAGATTAGAAAATGCAGTGGTGCAGAGGGATCTGGGGGTTCTTGTAGATGAAACGCAAAAAGTTAGCATGCTGGTATAGCAAGTAATTAGCATCGCAAATGGAATGTTGGTCTTTATTGCAAGGGGGATGGAGTATAAAAGTAGGGAAGTCCTGCTACAACTGTACAGGGCATTGTTAAGACCAAACCTGCAGTACTGCGTACTGTTTTGGTCTCCTTATGTAAGGAAGGATATACTTGCTATGGAGGCAGTTCAGAGAAGGCTCACTTGGTTGATTCCTGAGATGAAGGGGTTGACTTATGAAGAAAGGTTGAGGAGGTTGCGCCTATACTCATTGGAGTTTAGAAGACCGAGAGGTGATCTTATTGAAATGTGTAAGATTCTGAGGGGGCTTGACAGTGTAGATGCAGAGAGGATGTTTCCCCTCATGGGGGAATCTAGAACTAGGAGGCATAGTTTCAGAATAAGGGGTTGCCCATTTCAAATGGAAATGAGGAGGAATCTCTCAGAGGGTTGTGAATCTTTGGAATTCTCTACTTCAGGGAACTGTGGAGGCTTGGTCATTGAATGTGTTTAAGGTGGAAACATAGAAACATAGAAACATAGAAAATAGGTGCAGGAGTAGGCCATTCGGCCCTTCTAGCCTGCACCGCCATTCAATGAGTTCATAGCTGAACATGCAACTTCAGTACCCCATTCCTGCTTTCTCGCCATACCCCTTGATCCCCCTAGTAGTAAGGACTTCATCTAACTCCTTTTTGAATATATTTAGTGAATTGGCCTCAACAACTTTCTGTGGTAGAGAATTCCACAAGTTCACCACTCTCTGGGTGAAGAAGTTTCTCCTCATCTCGGTCCTAAATGGCTTACCTCTTATCCTTAGACTGTGTCCCCTGGTTCTGGACTTCCCCAACATTGGGAACATTCTTCCTGCATCAAACTTGTCTAACCCCGTCAGAATTTTAAACGTTTCTATGAGGTCCCCTCTCATTCTTCTGAACTCCAGTGAATACAAGCCCAGTTGATCCAGTCTTTCTTGATAGGTCAGTCCCGCCATCCCGGGAATCAGTCTGGTGAACCTTCGCTGCACTCCCTCAATAGCAAGAATGTCCTTCCTCCGGTTAGGAGACCAAAACTGTACACAATACTCCAGGTGTGGCCTCACCAAGGTCCTGTACAACTGTAGCAACACCTCCCTGCCCCTATACTCAAATCCCCTCGCTATGAAGGTCAACATGCCATTTGCTTTCTTAACTGCCTGCTGTACCTGCATGCCAACCTTCAATGACTGATGTACCATGACACCCAGGTCTCGTTGCACCTCCCCTTTTCCTAATCTGTCACCATTCAGATAATAGTCTGTCTCTCTGTTTTTACCACCAAAGTGGATAACATCACATTTATCCACATTATACTTCATCTGCCATACATTTGCCCACTCACCTAACCTATCCAAGTCGCTCTGCAGCCTCATAGCATCCTCCTCACAGCTCATACTGCCACCCAACTTAGTGTCATCCGCAAATTTGGTGATACTACATTTAATCCCCTCATCTAAATCATTAATGAACAGTGTAAACAGCTGGGGCCCCAGCACAGAACCTTGCGGTACCCCACTAGTCACTGCCTGCCATTCTGAAAAGTCCCCATTTACTCCTACTCTTTGCTTCCTGTCTGACAACCAGTTCTCAATCCACGTCAGCACACTACCCCCAATCCTTTGCACATTAATCTCTTGTGTGGGACTTTGTCGAAAGCCTTCTGAAAGTCCAAATATACCACATTAACTGGTTCTCCCTTGTCCACTTTACTGGAAACATCCTCAAAAAATTCCAGAAGATTTGTCAAGCATGATTTCCCTTTCACAAATCCATGCTGACTTGGACCTATCATGTCACCTCTTTCCAAATGCACTGCTATGACATCCTTAATAATTGATTTCATCATTTTACCCACTACCGATGTCAGGCTGACCGGTCTATAATTCCCTGTTTTCTCTCTCCCTCCTTTTTTAAAAAGTGGGGTTACATTGGCTACCCTCCACTCCATAGGAACTGATCCAGAGTCAATGGAATGTTGGAAAATGACTGTCAATGTATCCGCTATTTCCAAGGCCACCTCCTTAAGTACTCTGGGATGTAGTCCATCAGGCCTTGGGATTTATCGGCCTTCAATCCCATCAATTTCCCCAACACAATTTCCAGACTAATAAGGATTTCCCTCAGTTCCTCCTCCTTACTAGACCCTCTGACCCCTTTTATATCCAGAAGGTTGTTTGTGTCCTCCTTAGTGAATACCGAACCAAAGTACTTGTTCAATTGGTCCGCCATTTCTTTGTTCCCCGTTATGACTTCCCCTGATTCTGACTGCGGGGGACCTACGTTTGTCTTTACTAACTTTTTTCTCTTTACATACCTATAGAAACTTTTGCAATCCGTCTTAATGTTCCCTGCAAGCTTCTTCTCGTACTCCATTTTCCCTGCCCTAATCAAACCCTTTGTCCTCCTCTGCTGAGTTCTAAATTTCTCCCAGTTCCATCCAGTGGAGATAGACAGAATTTTGAAAAATAAGGGAGTCAAGAGTTATGGGGGGTGGCGAAGTGGAGTTGAGGCCAGGATCAGTTCAGCCATGATCTTATTAAATGATGGAGCAGACTCAAGGGGCCAAATGGTCTACTCCTGCTCCTATTTCTTATGTTCTTATGTTCTTATGAACTGCCTCCAGTGCAAGTATATCCTTCCTTAAATAAGGAGACCAAAACTAAATGCAGTACTCTCGGTATGGTCTCACCAGTACCCTGTAGAGTTGTAGGAGGATTTCTCTGCTTTTATACTCCATCTCCCTTGCAATAAAGGCCAACATTCCAATTGCCTTCCTGATTACTTGCTGTACCTGCAAACTAACTTTTTGTGTTTCATGCACAACGACCCCCAGGTCCCTCTGTACTGCAGCATTATGTAATCTCTCTCCATTTAAATAATAATTTGCTTTTTTATTTTTCCTGTGAAAGTGGATCACCTCACACTTTCCACATTGCATTTCATCTGCCAAGTGTTTTCCCACTCACTTAGCCTGTCTATATTTCTTTGCAGATTTTTTGTGTCCTCCTCATAACTTGCTTTCCCACCCATCTTTGTATCATCAGCAAACTTGGCTACATTACACTCGGTCCCTTCATCCAAGTCATTAATATAGATTGTAAATAGTTTAGGCCCCACTAATCCCTGTGGCACCCCACTAGTTACTGTTTGCCAACTGAAAAAAGACCCATTTATCCCGACTCTCTGTTTTCTGTTAGTTTGCCAATCCTCTATCCATACTAATATATTACCCCCAACCCTGTGAGCTCTTATCCTGTGCAGTAACCTTTTATGTGGCACCTTATCGAATGCCTTCTGGAAATTCAAATACACCACATCCACTGGTTCCCCCTTATCCACCCTGCTTGTTACATCTTCAGAGAACTCCAGCAAATTTGTCAAACATGATTTCCCTTTCATAAAACCATGGTGACTCCTATTGATTGAATTATGCTTTTCCAAATGTCCTGCTACTGCTTCCTTAATAATGGACTCCAGCATTTTCCCAATTACGGATGTTAGGCTAACTGGTCTATAGTTTCCAGCTTTCTGTCTCCCTCCTTTTTTAAATAGGGGCGTTACATTTGCGGTTTTCCAATCCGCTGGGACCTCTCTACCAGGGAATTGTGGTAGATTGCAACCAATGCATCCACTGTCTCTGCAGCCACTTCTTTTAAAACCCTAGGATGTAGGCCATCAGTTCCAGCGAACTTGTCCACCTTTAGTCCTATTATTTTACCAAGTGCTTTTTCTTTAGTGATAGTCATTATTTTAAGTTCCTACCTCCCTATAGCCCCTTGATTGTCTATTATTGGGATGTTTTTAGTGTCCTCTACTGTGAAGACTGATACAAAATATTTGTTTAAATTCTTGGCCATTTCCCTGTTCCCCATTATTAATTCCCCAGTCTCATCCTCTAAGGGACCAACGTTTACTTTAGCTACTCTCTTCCTTTGTATATACCTGTTGAAGCTCTGACTATCTGCTTTTATATTTCTTGCTAGTTTACTTTCATAATCCATCTTCTCTCTCTATTATTTTTTTAGTCATTCTTTGCTGGTTTAAAAAAATTCCCAATCCTCTGGCCCCCACCAATCTTGGCAACAATGTATGCCATTGCTTTCAATTTCATGCCATCTTTTACTTAGCCACGGATGGTTCTCCCATCTCTTAAAGTCTTTCCTTCTCACTGGAATATATTTTTGTTGAAAGTTATGAAATATCTCCTTCAATGTCTGCCACTGCTCATTAACCGTCTTACACTTTAATCTATTTTCCCAGTCCACTTTGGCCAGCTCTGCCTTCATACCTTTGCAATCATCTTTTATTTAAGATCAGGTCACTGATTGGAGACCCAACTTTTTCACCCTCCCACTGAATTTGAAATTCAACCATGCTATGATCACTCTTTACTCAAGGGTTCTTTACTATGAGATCATTTATTAATCCTGTTAAGAACTGGTTGGTTTAATAACAAAAGTTTGACAATCACAGTACATATTACTCGTTCATTTACTAGGCTCACAACTGCATACCTCATCGTGGATGACCTAGACCCAACTGACTGGGGTTTTTATTGAGTCTTGTGAACATCATGTGACTGGCTAAGCCACTCACAATACAGCAGTTCTACAAACCTGTGAGCATACTCACAAAAACATATCTTACAACCTGAGTGCCTCATTACAATCTGGATACCAATCTGTCTTATGGTTATGTCTTTATCCACACAGGAACAGGACTAGTGGTATTTATTTGTATGTACCACGTGGTCCAGGAGTTCAGTAGGGTAGATGTAACTGAATTTGGAGTTGTTCTGGCACCACACGTGTAAAGCATTATTTTCGCAATGAATCTGACTTTCATTTTGATGAATTGGGTTTACTCTGATGTTACCATGCTCAATGTAAATGCAGTTTAGCAAAAAATTCTTGTCATTTATGAAGAGACGAGAGTCAAAGTTTTGTTAAGAGACTCATTGCAGAAATAACTTGTGGTTATTTTTGCGATTGTTTCAGCTGCAGCTTGAATCATAGAATGATACATCACAGAAGGAGGAAATCGAAAGGTAATGTCACAGCCAAGGAGGTAAGTGATTGGTTGGTGATTGGTGAGTAGTTTTTCTTTTTCTTTTCCCTATCAATAGGTAACCTTTATCATTGTTGTTGCCAAACTAAGTAAATCTAGGGATTAAGTCATGGCAGGAAAGCTCGGACACATGTTATGCTCCTCCTGTGCTAAGTGGGAACTCGGGGATGCTGACGACTACATGAGCAGGAAGTGTATCTGCCTGCAGCACTTGACAGACCGCATTGCGGCACTGGAGCTGCGGGTGAATTTACTCTGGAGCATCCACGATGCTGAGAATGATGTGAATAGCATGTTTAGTGCGTTGGCCAAACCACAGGTAAAGGGTACACAGCCAGATAGGGGATGGGTGACCAACAGGAAGAGCAGTGGAAGGAAGGTAGTGCAGGAGTCCCCTGCTGTCATCCCCCTGCAAAACAGATAAACTGCTTTGGGTACAGTTGAGGGGGATGACTCATCAGGGGAGAGCAGCAGCAGCCAAGTTCATGGCACCGTGGGTGGCTCTGCTGCACAGGAGGGGAGGAAAAAGAGTGGGAGAGCTATAGTGATAGGGGATTCAATTGTAAGTGGAATAGATAGACGTTTCTGTGGCTGCGATTGAGGCTCCAGGATAGTATGTTGCCTCCCTGGTGCAAGGGTCAAGGATGTCTCGGAGCAGCTGCAGGACATTTTGAAAAGGGAGGGTGAACAGCCAGTTGTCGTGGTGCAGATCGGTACCAACGAGATAGGTAAAAAACGGGATGAATTTAGGGAGCTAGGATTTAAATTAAAAAGTAGGACCTCAAAGGTAGTAATCTCAGGATTGATACCAGTGCCACGTGCTGGTCAGAGTAGGAATCACAGGATAGCTCAAATGAATACGTGGCTTGAGGAGTGGTGCAAGAGTGAGGGATTCAAATTTCTGGGATATTGGAACCGGATCTGGGGGAGGTGGGACCAGTGCAAACCGGACGGTCTGCACCTGGGCAGGACCGGAACCAATGTCCTAGGGGGAGTGTTTGCTAGTGCTGTTGGGGATGGGTTAAACTAACATGGCAGGGGGATGGGAACCTATGCAGGGAGACAGAGGGAAGTAAAATGGGGGCAGAAGCAAAAGATAGAAAGAAGAAAAGTAAAAGCAGAGGGCAGAGAAACCCAAGACAAAAATCAAAAAGGGCCACATTGCAGCAAAATTCTAAAAGGGCAGAGTGTGTTAAAAAGACAAGCCTGAAGGCTCTGTGCCTCAATGCGAGGAGTATTCATCATAAGGTGGACGAATTAACTGCATAGGCAGCTATTAACGAATATGATATCATTGGCATCACGGAGACATGGCTCCAGGATGACCAAGACTGGGAACTCAAAATCCAGGGGTATTCAACATTCAGGAAGGATAAACAGAAAGGAAAAGGAGGTGGGGTAGCGTTGCTGGTTAAAGAGGAAATTAACGCAACAGTAAGAAAGGACATTAGCCTGGATGATGCGGAATCTGTATGGGTGGAGCTGCGGAATACCAAATGGCAGAAAACGCAAGTGGGAATTGTGTACAGAACACCAAACAGTCGTAGTGAGGTTGGGGACAGCATCAAACAAGAAATTAGCGATGCGTGCAATAAAGGTACAGCAGTTATCATGGGCGACTTTAATCTACATATAGATTGGGCTAACCAAACTGGTAGCAATACAATGGAGGAGGATTTCCTTGAGTGTATTAGGGATGGTTTTCTGGACCAATATGTCGAGGAACCAACTAGTGGGCTGGCCATCATAGACTGGGTGATGTGTAATGAGAGAGACTAATTAGCAATCTTGTTGTGTGAGGCCCCTTGTGGAAGAGTGACCATAATATGGTAGAATTCCTTACTCAGATGGAGAGAAACACAGTTAATTCAGAGACTAGAGTCCTGAACTTAAGGAAAGGTAACTTCGATGGTATGAGACGTGAATCGGCTAGAATAGACTGGCGAATGATACTTAGAGGGTTGACAGTGGATAGGCAATGGCAAACATTTAAAGATCACATGGATGAACTTCAGCAATTGTACATCCCTGTCTGGAGTAAAAATAAAAAGGGGAAGGTGGCTCAACTGTGGCTAACAAGGGAAATTAGGGATAGTGTTAAATCCAAGGAAGAGGCATATAAATTGGCCAGAAAAAGCAGCAAACCTGAGGACTGGGAGAAATTTAGAATTCAGCAGAGGAGGACAAAGGGTTTAATTAGGAGGGACAAAATAGAGTATGAGAGGAAACTTGCCAGGAATATTAAAAACTGACTGCAAAAGCTTCTATAGATATGTGAAGAGAAAAAGATTAGTGAAGTCAAACGTAGGTCCCTTGCAGTCAGATTCAGGTGAATTTATAATGGGGAACAAAGAAATGGCAGACCAGTTGAACAAATAGTTTGGTTCTGTCTTCACTAAGGAAGACACAAATAACCTTCCGGAAATACTAGTGAGAAGGAGGAACTGAAGTATATCGTTAATAGGGAGGAAATTGTGTTAGGGAAATTGATGTGATTGAAGACCGATAAATTCCCAGGGCCTGATAGTTTGCATCCCAGAGTATTTAAGGAAGTGGCCCTAGAAATAGTGGATGCATTGATGATCATTTTCCAACAGTCTATTGACTCTGGATCATTTCCGATGGACTGGAGGGTAGCTAATGTAGCATCACTGTTTAAAAAAGGAGGGAGAGAGAAAACGGATAATTATAGACCGGTTAGCCTGACATCAGTAGTGGGGAAAATGTTGGAATCAATTATTAAAGGTGAAATAACAGCGCATTTGGAAAGCAGTGACAGGATCGGTCCAATTCACCATGGATTTATGAAAGGGAAATCATGCTCAACAAATCTTCTGGAATTCTTTGAGGATGTAACTAGTAGCGTGGACAAGGGAGAACCAGTGGATGTGGTGTATTTGGACTTTCAAAAGGCTTTTGACAAGGTCCCACACAAGAGATTGGTGTGCAAAATTAAAGCACATGGTATTGGGGGTAATGTACTGATGTGGAAAGAGAACTGGTTGGCAGACAGTAAGCAGAGAGTCGGGATAAATGGGTCCTTTTCAGAATGGCAGGCAGTGACTAGTGGGGTGCCACAGGGCTCAGTGCTGGGAATCCAGCTCTTTACGACATACATTAATGATTTAGATGAAGGAATTGAATGTAATATCTTCAAGTTTGCAGATGACACTAAACTGGGTGGCATTGTGAGCTGCGAGGAGGACGCTAAGAGGCTGCAGGGTGACTTGGACAGGTTAGGTGAGTGGGCAACTGCATCGCAGATGCAGTATAATGTGGATAAATGTGAGGTTATCCCATTTGGTGGCAAAATCACAAAGGCAGAATATTATCTGAATGGCGGCAGATTAGGAAAAGGGGAGGTGCAATGAGACCTGGGTGTCATGGTACATCAGTCATTGAAAGTTGGCATTCAGGTACAGCAGGCGGTGAAGAAGGCAAATGGCATGTTGGCCTTCATAGCTAGGGGATTTGAGTATAGGTGCAGGGAGGTCTTACGGCAGTCGTACATGTCCTTGGTGAGGCCACACCTGGAATATTGTGTTCAGTTTTGGTCTCCTAATCTGAGGAAGGACGTTCTTGCTACTGAAGGAGTGCAGCGAAGGTTCACCAGACTGATTCCCGGGATGGCTGGTCTGAAATATGAGGAGAGACTGAATTGACTGGGCCTTTATTCACTGGAGTTTAGAAGGATGAGAGGGGATCTCATAGAAACATATAAAATTCTGACGGGTCATAGAAACATAGAAACATAGAAAATAGGTGCAGGAGTAGGCCATTCGGCCCTTCAAGCCTGCATCGTCATTCAATGAGTTCATGGCTGAACATGCAACTTCAGTACCCTATTCCTGCTTTCTCTCCATACCCCTTGATCCCCCTAGTAGTAAGGACTACATCGAACTCCTTTTTGAATATATTTAGTGAATTGGCCTCAACAACTTTCTGTGGTAGAGAATTCCACAGGTTCACCACTCTCTGGGTGAAGAAGTTTCTCCTCATCTCTGTCTTAAATGGCTTACCTCTTATCCTTAGATTGTGACCCCTGCTTCTGGACTTCCCCTACGTTGGGAACATTCTTCATGCATCTAAACTGTCTAAACCCGTCAGAATTTTAAATGTTTCTATGAGCTCCCCTCTCATTCTTCTGAACTCCAGTGAATACAAGCCCAGTTGATCCAGTCTTTCTTGATATTTCAGTCCTGCCTTCCCGGGAATCAGTCTGGTGAACCTTCGCTGCACTCCCTCAATAGCAAGAATGTACTTCCTCAAGTTAGGAGACCAAAACTCTACACAATACGCCAGGTGTGGCCTCACCAAGGAGCTGTACAACTGTAGTAACACATCCCTGCCCCGGAATGCGAATCTCCTCGCTTTGAAGGCCAACATGCCATTTGCCTTCTTCACCGCCTGCTGTACCTGCATGCCAACCTTCAATGACTGATGTACCATGGCACCCAGGTCTCGTTGCACCTCCCCTTTTCCTAATCTGTCACCATTCAGATAATAGTCTGTCTCTCTGTTTTTACCACCAAAGTGGATAACCTCACATTTATCCAAATTATACTTCATCTGCCATGCATTTGCCCACTCTCCTAACCTATCCAAGTCGCTCTGCAGCCTCATAGCATCCTCCTCGCAGCTCACACTGCCACCCAACTTAGTGTCATCCGCAAATTTGGAGATACTACATTTAATCCCCTCGTCCAAATCATTAAGGTACAATGTAAACAGCTGGGGCCCCAGCACAGAACCTTGCGGTATCCCACTAGTCACTGCCTGCCATTCTGAAAAGTACCCAATTACTCCTACTCTTTGCTTCCTGTCTGCCAAACAGTTCTCAATCCACGTCAGCACACTACCCCCAATTCCATGTGCTTTAACTTTGCACATTAACTCTTGTGTGGGAGCTTGTCGAAAGCCTTCTGAAAGTCCAAATACACCACATCAACTGGTTCTCCCTTGTCCACTCTACTGGAAACATCCTCAAAAAATTCCATAAGATTTGTCAAGCATGATTTCCCTTTCACAAATCCATGTTGACTTGGACCTATCATGTCACCTCTTTCCAAATGCGCTGCTATGATATCCTTAATAATTGATTCCATCATTTTACCCACTACTGAGGTCAGGCTGACCGGTCTATAATTCCCTGTTTTCTCTCTCCCTCCTTTTTTAAAAAGTGGGGTTACATTGGCTACCCTCCACTCCATAGGAACTGATCCAGAGTCTATGGAATGTTGGAAAATGACTGTCAATGCATCCGCTATTTCCAAGGACACCTCCTGAAATACTCTGGGATGCAGACCATCAGGCCCTGGGGATTTATCGGCCGACAATCCCATCAATTTTCCCAATACAATTTCCCGACTAATAAGGACTTCCCTCAATTCCTCCTTCTTACTAGACCCTCTGACCCCTTTTAAATCCAGAAGGCTGTTTGTGTCCTCCTTAGTGAATACCGAACCAAAGTACTTGTTCAATTGGTCTGCCATTTCTTTGTTCCCAGTTATGACTTCCCCTGATTCTGACTGTAGGGGACCTATGTTTGTCTTTACTAACCTTTTCCTCTTTACATACCTATAGAAGCTTTTGCAGTCTATTTTAATGTTCCCTGCAAGCTTCCTCTCGTACTCTATTTTCCCTGTCCTAATCAAACACTTTGTCCTCCTCTGCTGAGTTCTAAATTTCTCCCAGTCCCCGAGTTCGCTGCTATTTCTGGCCAATTTGTATGCCACTTCCTTGGCTTTAACACTATCCCTGATTTCCCTTGATAGCCATGGTTGAGCCACCTTCCCTTTTTTATTTTTACGCGAGACAGGGATGTACAATTCTTGTAGTTCATCCATGCGGTCTCTAAATGTCTGCCATTGCCCATCCACTGTCAATCCCTTAAGTATCATTCACCAATCTATCCTAGCCAATTCACGCCTCATACCTTCAAAGTTACCCTTCTTTAAGTTCTGGACCATGGTTTCTGAATTAACTGTTTCCTTCTCCATCCTAATGTAGAATTCCACCATATTATGGTCACTCTTCCCCAAGGGGCCTCGCACAACAAGATTGCTAATTAATCCTCTCTCATTACACAACACCCAGTCTAAGATAGCCTCCCCCCTAGTTGGTTCCTCGAAAACCATCCCTTATGCACTCCAGGAAATCTTCCTCCACCGTATTGTTTCCAGTTTGGTTAGCCCAATCTATATGCATATTAAAGTCACCCATGATAATTGGTGCACCTTTATTGCATGCACCCCTAATTTCCTGTTTGATGCCCTCCCCAACATCATTACTACTGTTTGGAGGTCTGTACACAACTCTCACTAGAGTTTTCTGCCCTTTGGTATTCGGTAGCTCCACCCATACCGATTCCACATCATCCAAGCTAATGTCATTCCTTATAATTGCATTAATTTCCTCTTTAACCAGCAATGCCACCCCACCTCCTTTTCCTTTCTGTCTATCTTTCCTAAATGTTGAATACCCTTGGATGTTAAGTTTCCAGCCTTGATCACCCTGGAGCCATGTCTCCGTGATGCCAACCACATCGTATCCGTTAACTGCTATCTGCAATTAATTCGTTCACCTTATTCCGAATGCTCCTCGTACTGAAGCACAGAGCCTTCAGGCTTGCCTTTTTAATTCACTTTGACCCTTTAGAATTTTGCTATAAAGTGGCCCTTTTTGGTTTTTGCCTTGGGTTTCTCTGCCTTCCCCTTTTACTCATCTCCTTTCTGTCTTTTGCTTCTGTCTCCATTTTGCTTTCCTCTGTCTCCCTGCATTGGTTCCCATCCCCCTGCCATATTAGTTTAACTCCTCCCCAACAGCACTAGCAAACACTTCCCCTAGGACATTGGTTCCAGTTCTGCCTAGGTGCAGACCGTCCGGTTTGTACTGGTCCCACCTCCCCCAGAACCGGTTCCAATGCCCCAGGAATTTGAATCCCTCCCTGCTGCACCACTGCTCAAGCCACATATTCATCTGAGCTATCCTGCAATTCCTACTCTGACTAGCACGTGGCACTGGTAGCAATCCCGAGATTGCTACTTTTGAGGTCCTACTTTTTAATTTAGCTCCTAGCTCCTTAAATTATTCTCTTAGGACCTCATCCCATTTTTTACCTATATCGTTGGTACCAATGTGCATCACGACAACTGGCTGTTCACCCTCTCTTTTCAGAATGTCCTGCACCCGCTCCGACTGGGCAGGTTAGATGCATGAAGAATGTTCCCGATGTTGGGGAAGTCCAGAACCAGGGGACACAGTCTACGGATGAGGGGGAAGCCATTTAGGACTGAGATGAGGAGAAATTTCTTCACTCAGAGAGTTGTTAACCTGTGGAATTCCCTACCGCAGAGAGTTGTTGATGGCAGTTCGTTGGATATATTCAAGAGGGAGTTAGATGTGGCCCTTATGGCTAAAGGATTTATCGGTCTTCAATCTCATCAATTTCCCTAACACAATTCCACGACTAATAAGGATATCCTTCAGTTCCTCTTTTTCGCTACACCCTTAAACCACTAGTATTTCCGGAAAGTTATTTGTGTCCTCCTTAGTGAAGACAAATCCAAAGTATTTGTTCAACTGGTCTGCCATTTCTTTGTTCCCCATTATAAATTCACCTGATTCTGTCTGCAAAGGACCTACTTCACTAATCTTTTTATCTTCACATATCTATAGAAGCTTTTGCAGTCAGTTATTATGTTCCCTGCAAGCTTCCTCTCATACTTTTATTTTCCCCCTCCTAATTAGACCCTTTGTCCTCCTCTGCTGAATTCTAAATTTCTCCCAGTCCTCAGGTTTGCTGCTTTTTCTTGCCAATTATCTGCCTCTTCCTTGGATTTAACACTATCCCTAATTTCCCTTTTTAGCCGAGGTTGAGCTACCTTCCCCTTTTTATTTTTACTCCAGACAGGGATGTACAATTGTTGAAGTTCATCCATGTAATCTATAAATGTCTGCCATGGCCTATCCACTATCAACCCTTTAAGTATCATTTGCCAGTCTATCCTAGCCAATTCATGTCTCATACCATCGAAGTTACCTTTCCTTAAGTTCACGACCCTAGTCTCTGAACTAACACTGTCACTCTCCATCTGAGTAAGGAATTCTACCATATTATGGTCACTCTTCCCCAGGGGGCTTCGCACAACAAGATTCCTAATTAGTCCTCTCTCCTTACACAACACCTAGTCTAGGATGGCCAGCTCTCTAGTTGGTTCCTCGACATATTGGTCTAGAAAGCCATCCCTAATACACTCCACGAAATCCTCCTCCATGGCATTGCTACCAACTTGGTTAATCCAATCTATATGTAGATTAAAGTCGCCCATGATAACTGCTGTACCTTTATTGCACGCATCGCTAATTTTTTGTTTGATGCCATCCCCAACCTCAATACTACTGTTTGGCTGTCCATACACAACTCCCATTCGCATTTTCTGCCCTTTGGTATTCTGCAGCTCTACCCATACAGATTCCACATCATCCAAGCTAATATCCTTTATTACTATTGCATTAATTTCCTCTTTAACCAGCAACGCTACCCCACCTCCTTTTCCTTTCTGTCTATCCTTCCTGAATGTTGAATACCCCTGGATGTTGAGTTCCCAGCCTTGGTCACCCTGGAGCCATGTCTCCGTAATCCCAATTATATCATAATCATTAATAGCTGCCTGCGCAGTTAATTCATCCACCTTATTATGAATACTCCTCGCATTAAGGCACAGAGCCTTCAGGCTTGTCTTTTTAACATTCTTTGTCCCTTTAGAATTTTGTTGTGATGTGGCCCTTTTTGATTTTTGCCTTGGGTTTCTCTGCCTTCCACTTTTACTTTTCTCCTTTCTATCTTTTGCTTCTGCCCCCATTTTATTTCCCTCTGTCTCCCTGCATAGGTTCCCATCCCCCTGCCATATTAGTTTAACCCCTCCCCAACAGCACTAGCAAACACACCCCCTCAGACAATGGTTCCGGTCCTGCCCAGGTGTAGACCGGCCAGTTTGTACCAGTCCCACCTCCCCCAGAACCGGTTCCAATGTCCTAGGAATTTGAATCCCTCACTCTTGCACCACTCCTCAAGCCACATATCCATCTTAGCTATCCTGCTATTTCTACTCTGACTAGCACGTGGCACTGGTATCAATCCTGAGATTACTACCTTTGAGGTCCTACATTTTAATTTAACTCTTAGCTCCCCAAATTCAGCTTGTAGGATCTCATCCCGCTTTTTACCTATCTTGTTGGTACCTATGCACACCATGAACTGGCTGTTCACCGCCCCACCCCCTCCAGAATGTCCTGCAGCCACTCCGAGACATCCTTGACCCTTGCACCAGGGAGGCAACATACCATCCTGGCGTCTCGGGTTGTGACCGCAGAAACGCCTATCTATCCCCCTTACAATAGAATCCCCTATCACTATAGCTCTTTCCCTCTTTTTCCTGCCCTCCTGTGCAGCAGAGCCACCCATGGTGCCATGAACTTGGTTGCTGCTGCCTTCCCCTGGTGAGCCATCTCCCCCAACAATATCCAAAGCGGTATATCTGTTTTGGAGGGAGATGACCACAGGGGTCTCCTGCACTACCTTCCTACTCCTGCTCTGCCTGATGGTCACCCATCCCTTATCTGCCTTTGTAACCTTTACCTGCGGTGTGACCAACTCACTGAACGTGCTATCCACGACATCCTCAGCATTGCGCATGCTCCAGAGTGAATCCATCCGCAGCTCCAGTACTGTCATGCGGTCTTACAGGAGCTGCAGCTGTATACACCTCCTGCACACTGGAAGAGTCCCTGATTTCCCACATGGCACAGGAGGAGCATGACACATGTCTGGGCTCTCCTGCCATGACTTAACCCTTAAAATAATCTAATGTGGCAACAATGCCAAAGGTTTCTTACTGACAAGATAAGGAAAAAATAAAAACTACTCACCAATCACTTACCCTCTTGGCTGTGACGTCAGACTGCATTTTCTTTTCCTCCCAGGTCAGGGAGTCAGTACCGATGGGGAAAACAAGACAAAGCAACACTTCCCGTTCCCACTTGCCCGAACTCTTACCTTTGCACTTTGACCTGCTGCTGCACTCCAAGCAAGTCTGCGGCAAGCCCTCTCTTTTTATACTGTTTCTAGCTGACTCACCATTGGCCTGTTTAGGGAACCAGTTTTAACTAGCTAGCTAGCTTGCTTGTTTGTCTCTGCTTAAATCTACAAGAATCTATTTAATATTTCAGTTTTACTTAAACTTGTAGTCTTATTTTACCTTTAGAAGCTACTAGAAATTGTCACTAGTAATTTACACCAATCCTTGAAATGGTTTAAAAGGGATTAACCCGTAAAGTTCTCCCACTCACCTTTGTACTCTGACCTGCCGCTGCACTATATTGTGGAGTGGGATGGAATACTCTCTGTTGTGTATCTGTAAAGCATGCACTCCCATGGTCAGCCACTAGGGATTCCAGCATCCCTTGACAGCACTGTATATAAGCCGGCCCCTCAGGCCTGTTCCTCACTCTGGAGTGTTTTAATAAAGACTGAGGTCACTGTTACTTTAACCTCCCTGTGTGCAGTCTCATCTGTGTTCGGAACACAATAATCTCCACTTGCCTGGATGAATGCAGCTCCAACAACACTGAAGAAGCTTGACACCATTCAGGATAAAGCAGCCTGCTTGATTTGCACCCCATCCACCACATTCACTCCCTCCACCACCGGCGCACCATGACTGCAGTGTGTACCACCTACAAGATGCACTGCAGCAACTTGCCAAGCTTCTTCGGCAGTGATATATATTGTCCAGGTACACTAAATGTATAAGTATGCCACAGTGGTGGGAGACCTGAAAGTACCTGCTAGACAAAGTATAAAAGGCTACCCACCACACCTGGGAGACACTCTGGAGTTAGAGAATAAAGGACTAAGGTCACAGCAGTTACTACAACACCAGACCGTGTGGAGTCAGTGATTTGAGTGCTACATACATTGCATTGGCGACAAGGACACGGACGAACTTCATGCATCATGCAACTATGGCTACTCTGGGCTCCTTAAAGGATTTTATGGTGGGAAATGATTGGGAGGCCTTTACGGAAAGGCTCGAGTACTACTTCACAGCAAACGACCTGACGGGGCACATGGACGCACTGAGAGAGAAGCGTAAGGCAATATTACTTTCCAGCTGTGGCGATGAGGTTTACTGTCTCATCAAGGATTTGTTGGCACCCGGGAGCGCCAGGGACAAGTCATATGAGGAGCTGGTCGCACTCATTCGTGAGCAACTTAAACCAAAGGAGAGCTTCCTCACGGCCCGGTACAAATTTCTACCACCACTGCAGACCTGAGGGCCAGGATGTCACCAAATATGCTGCGGACCTCAGGAGACTCGCGGAGCTGTGTGATTTTGGCACACACCTTGAAGACGCGTTGCGAGATGTTTTTGTTATGGGGATTGGCCATGAGGGTCTCCTTCACAAGCTGCTATCCACGGAACCTACGGTCACCCTGAAGCAAGCCATCACCATCAGTAGGGCATTTATGACATCGACGTGCAGCACCAAGCAGATGATCCACACAGTCTTGAACCCGGCAGGCACTGTCCACAGGATAGCGCCCACCATGGACAAAACTGCAGAACGTGGCTCTGCCCAGGACAGAGAGCATGGACCTTGGGATCCTGGAACTCAGACTCCGCCGAGGGGGGCTAATCGAGTAGCACCATGCTGGCGCTGCGGAGGAAGCCGTGGGGCTCACCGGTGCAGGTTTACGGAGTATACGTGCAATACCTGCCACTCGAAAGACCACCTTCAGCGTATGTGTAAAAGAAACCTGACTCACCATGTAGCTGAGGAGATGGCAGAGGGTCCAGAGGGTCCATTTTCCAGCGAGGAGCAGGCAGAAGACGAGGCATTGTTTGGACTGTATACGTGCACTGATGATTCGGCCCTGGTGATTATGGAGGTCAAAATTAACGGAGTCCCAGTGAGTATGGAAGTAGATATTGGATCAGGTCCGTCGCTGATGAGTCAGGAAACTTTTGAAAAACTGTGGGTTAACCCAACTGCACGACCCAAGCTGGTCCCGGTCACGGCGAAGCTACGTACCTACACCAAGGAACTGCTACCTGTTCTTGGCAGAGCGGAGGTGCAGGTATCTTACGGGGGCGAGACGCGTGGTTTACCTTTGTGGGTCATTGCAGGCGATGGGCCGATGCTTCTCGGCAGAAGATGGATGGGAAATGTCCGTGGGAGCTGGGAAGACTTCATTCCTCCACAGACCGCTGTCCCCCGGGTCCCCAAAGAGCAGCGCCGACCGAGCTGGAGGAGAAAGAAGCAGTTTATCGGCAGTCCAAATTCCACAAGCGACAGCTTCCCTGCAGCCCCAACCCTGGATGAGCAGTGTTTCATGTACGGGCCGATCGCTGAGGTGCGAGCCGGCGATGCGCTGCGGGTGATGAACGGAAGGCCCATCGATGGCCGACAAGTCCAGGGGGGGCCCACGCGGAAGAAGAGTCGGGCGGTGGTCACGGCTACGGTGGAGGTCGGGACAGCGGCGATGGTGGGGGCGGCCATGGCGGCTGCAGGAGCGGCGGCAAGTACTGGAGCAGGAGCGGAGGCCACAGGAGAGGCGGCACCAGCAGCAGGAGCTGAGGCTGCAGCGGCAGCGGAGGCTACGGAGGCGGCAGGTACAACTCGGGAGAACGTGATTACTCGGACAGATGCAGGAGCCAGAGCAGATACAGGAGCCAAAACAGAGGATACGGCCAGATTCAAGATCATGTTTTGGCTGTTTTCTTTCCTTCTTTCTTCGTTATTTCTTCTTTTCCAGAGAGTAAAATGGCAGGCCAGCGAGCTCAAGATGGTGGCAGCAGAGCTCTGCGAAGAACAAAGGCAAGCAGTACAACTAAAATGGCAGTGCCAAATTGAAGCCTCGTGGGAACCACAAGATGGCGTCTTAAAAGGGAAATGCACCCGGGAACCTTAAAAGGGCATTACACTGTTGACGGTCCGCACAAAAAGACTTTTGTAAGGCAAGAGCGAGTCTAAATATGTAATGTGATTTGTATGATGTTGTAATTTAGGATAAGAAGTGATATTTTGATGCTGAATGGTTACTGTGTTTAAAATGATGTATGATGTATGAAAGGAGTTACTACCACGAGACACAAGTAAAAGAGCCAATGGATCCGTGACTAACATGCCTAAGGGGCCAGTGCGATTTTTGATTTTACGTGATTCATGCAGGGGTTCAGCGGCTGCAGATGAGCTGCCAAGGTGACCACTGAGAACAGAGGCAATGCACTAGTTGCGATACCCTGTTTCAGCGCAGCCCATACCTCGGGCAAAAAGGGGCAGTACACTGCCACCGTACCTCACCCAGTGGAGCTGGGATTAAATAACTGTTCAGTGCACCTGCAACCTTTTGACATAACATCTGTACCACATATCACATGTACCATACAAATGTACTGTCCATGTATACCTATAGTCTGTTGGAGGTTTTACTCGTGAACTTCATCACCCATGTAAGGACTGCAAGTACCACATGCTTGCACCGAATCACAAGCATTATCTCCACATGGGGGGGAAGTGGATGGTCATGGACTCACACTCACAAACCAACCAGGACGAACAAGGCCGAGGTTTCTGGCAATGGCTTTTGGAACTGGGGGGAGGAGTGAGATGATATGTATTGTCCAGGTACACTAAATGTATAAGTACGCCACAGAGGGCGCTGTGGTGGGAGACCTGAAAGTACCTGCGAGACAGAGTATAAAAGGCTACCCACCACACCTGGGAGACACTCTGGAGTTAGACAATAAAGGACTAAGGTCACAGCAGTTACTACAACACCAGACCGTGTGGAGTCAGTGATTTGAGTGCTACATACATCACAGGCAGCACCTCCCAAACCCGCAACTTCTACCACTTTGAAGGACAAGGGCAGCAGGCGCATGGGAACACCATCACTTGAAAGTTTTCCTCCAAGTCACACACCATCCTGACTCGGAAGTATATTGCCATGCCTTCATCATCGCTGGGTCAAAATCCTGGACTGTGGGAATACCTTCACCATACTGACTGTAAAGGCTCAAAAAGGCGGCTCACCACCATCTTCTCAAGGACAATTAGGATGGGCAATAAATGCTGGCCTTACCTGCAACACCCATATTCCATGAATAAATAAAAGAAAAGTTTGGGTTGGAGTTGTAAATCATTCAGCTCAAACAAAACCAGAGTGTGTTAATGTGCACAGATCGAGGGCGAGGAGTTCAGTAAATGTGAGGTTTAGAGTTGGATCCTAAGGCCTGGATCTCAGATCTTTCAAATCCAAATTTCAAATTTGGAAGTGTGCGCTCAATAGTAGGGACATAGTGTACCTGGGACTTGGAATTAAATTTGTATGATTTTTTAAGACTTGGGTTGTTAGCTCTGTGATAAGGTCATTTCCCACTTTTGCAACTCACGCAGACATCAAGCACTTTTCGGTCAGCGAGTGTAGCAGGTTCATTAATGGAAATTAATTTCTGACCTAAGGGCTTCGATCTGTCTGACGTTATTTGCACTCCCTAGCTCAGTTTGTCACTATTACCCAAGGCAGTTAGGATAAGAGTAGATATAGATTATACTAAACAGGCTGCATTGTCACCTTCCTACTGCACTACTTGCAAATAAAAATGTTAAAAATAAACATGCCTTTTGTCAGTGCAATGCTCACTGTGGATAGCAGCCTCCAGCCCCTCAATCAGCAGTGGGGAACTTATGGTGGGATGGTTAACATGGAAATACAGGCGTAGAAAATGCTCCTCGGCACAAGAGCGCCGGGATATTAATCAAAGGGACAGACATCCACAACGATGTTCAAATCTGACTGAATTTGGATATTCAATGAATTTGCTAGTGGCAGTGAGTAAAGCAAATCAGATATTGAGATATATTAAAAGGTAAATATTGAGCTAAAATGGTGAGGTAATCCTGCCACTTTGTAAATCATTGGTGCGACCACACTTGGAATGCTGTGTACAGTTCGGGTCGCCGCAGTACAAAAAGGTTACGGCAGCAATTGAAAGGATACAGAAGAGAGCAACCAGAATGATTGAGGGGCTGGAGGGATTGGATTATGAGGAGCGATTATGTAAATTGGGTTTGTTCTTGCTGGAAAGGAGAAGGTTGAGAGGTGATGTGATTGGCATTATTGGGATGCTAAAGGGATTAGATAATGTAGATCACGCTAAGTATCTTGTGCAGAACAGCCGAACCAGAGATCGCGGCCTGCGCAAGAAGGGTAAACTCCAATCTAATCTGCGGGAACATTGGCATTGAGTATTAACCCAGAGGCGCGTTGTGAGCGGGGGAAGGGTCCAATACTGCGTGGGAAACCCGGAAATAAGTTCAGTGTGTCTATCGGTGGCATTTTAACGCAGCCAACTTATTATCATTTTACTTCCGGGCTTGGTGTCGATTGTGTAGCAGTGTTTAAAGGGCCACGCCAAAGATGGAATTTGGAGGAGTTTGGAGTTGGAAACAAGAGACGACAAGGTGTGACAATGGGTTCCGGACGCTCAAAGGCTGCACTCCACTTCAATGATGCCTTCCTTAATGTACTGCTGGGGGTTGTGAGAAGCCAGAGACAGATACTCTTCCCCAGCATTGGGAGGAAGTAACCTGCTGCTGCCACAATGAAGGCGTGGCTAAAGGAGGACCATGCTCATGACCTAACCAGATGAGGAAAGGTGTGTACAGTTGTACATTCAACTACATACTGCTGTGCACATCACCCCCACCCCCTCACTCTGCTTTGTCAAGCCTACTCTACTATATCACTCCTCACACACTTACTTTGCAAGTGCCCTCATCCTTCTCTTTCTATGCACTTACTCACATTCCCATCCATCCATCCATCCACCACTGCCACTCCTACATCCTTATGTAATTTCATGCCTCTCTCTGAAAGTCACCCTCACAAAATGCACTGCATCCATCCGGTGAATATATGCCATTACAGTCAGGGGGGTATGGTAGCATAGTGGTTATGTTACCGGACTGGTAATCACTCACTCATGTTCAATAGTGAGTGAAATATGATTACCTTCATAATGATAAGTTACAACATTTTGACCTTGCCTGTACTAATTCATGTATTTTCTCTCTCCAAGGGCCCTCCTGCATGCAATAGGAGACCATGGACCTCATGGACGGTGAACTTGTTCTGAGGATACACAAGACTCATGGTTACCATGCATTAGCTCAGATACTCATATTTCAATGGGACCAGTTAGACAGATCGTTGGGTTTTTACTCGATGCCTCAAACTTCACGTGAGCAAGAACAGATGGTGGTGACAGGAACAGCTGTGGAGAATCCATGTCAGAGAGAGCAGCCCTCTCCAAGCTCGGCTCAGCTGGACACAGATGCTGTATCCTGGGGGCCGTCGATGAAAAGGAGAATCATTGAGGAACAGCAGAGAATGTGCGATGTACTGACAGGCCTTCCAAGCACACTGACCATGATTGCAGCGAGAATGCAGGAGTCTGCCTCAAGCATGAGTGGATTAATGTCGCAGGGCATTCCGATGATGTCTTCTTGCATGGATAGAGTGGCTAGCTTCTTGGAACGTCAAACATAGCAATTAAATGAGTCCATGCATGCCTTGACCACGGCTGTGCAGACTCTCGATGCCAACATGTCTGCCGCCTTAAATAGGATGACAGATACCTTAGCCTTGGCCTTACAGCGCCGCACTCCGCACTCATATGCTGGCCCATGAGAGGAATGATGGTGAAAGGGGACATGGAAGTGGGAACTTCACTTGAATTGCTTCTACTTCTCACCCGTTGCCACCTTCCCACCCCCCCCCCCCCAACCTCGCCTCCCCCAGTCAGCACCCAACATGCTGTCCCGTGTCCTGCTGGCAGAGTCTGCCCATGCACTGGTGCAGGTGGAGCAGTCTTTGGCGGGTCGCTCAAGGGCTTCAAAACCCAGAGGATGTTGGCCAAGAGCATCTCAGCTGTCAGGGTAGGGATCTGAGCAGCTTGCCTCTACCTCAGCTTAAGGCACAGGGGCTTCACCATACAAGAGCAGTAGGAAAAGAAAGAGTAAACTTTGTAGTTGCACAAGGGTATGCAAATAGCTGTATGAGAAAATGTTATGTTGTGAAGTTTCTGTTCTTTAGTCGAATCACATGAATGTTATTACAGGTATTTTGTACCACTTGCTCGCCTTGCCCATTCTTGGTTGCTGAATGGCAAGCCGCCTTTTAACTTGCTTGATGATGAATGGGCAGACATGAATTGACAGGGCCCAATGAGGGAAGTGCAAGGGGTGGTTGTTTGGTTACAGGTCTGCTTTGTGTCAGCGGCATTGGCGGGGGGTAGGGGGTGGTGGGGGGTGTGCTTGTGGAGGGTGGGGGAAGTTGATAGGGGTGGGGGATGGTGGGGGTGAGCGGGGGGGGGGGGGTGTTGGTGGGGGGTGGGGTGAGCAGGGCGGGTTTGGTGGGGGGTGGCGGGGTGAGTGGGGAGAATTGGTGGAGGGCGGAGGGGGAGTTGGTGGGGTGAGCAGGGCCGGTTTGGTGGGTGGTGACGGAATGAGCGAAAGGAGGGTTTGTGGGGGGGCTCTTCGACAGCTACGTTCGCGCCAGGGTGTCTCTGGAGATGGAGCACATGGTGTCTACCGGTATGCTCGCGGTCTTCCACGAAAGGTGGACAACAGAGGGACTGGAGTGCATCATCACCCCCGGCAACCAAATTTGTATTTGATCATTTAAGGTTTACTTAAAGTTTTATTGTTAATTTGTGTGTTCTATTGTCCCTTTTATTAAGGGGGCACTTGGCTTGATTTGTTTACCCAAAATAGTTGTAGAGCTGTTGCATTGTGAGTGGCTTAGCTAGTCACGCGATGTTCAGAAGACTCAATAAAACTCCAGTCAGTTGGGTCTCAGTCATCCATGATGAGGTCGGCAGTTGCGAGTCTAGTGGATGAACTGGTAATGTGTAGTGTGATTGGCAAACCGTCGTTAATAAACCAACTAGTTCTTAATAGCATTGTGTTGCCATGAATTCTTAAGCAAAGAACCCATGAAGCAAATACATTACAGCAATGTACCCTGAGATTTAATCAGCCCCCTCAATTGCTTTCAATGGCCAGTTTCAACAAACCCAGGAAACCCGGACGTGACATAAAACTTAAAAGTGTGTTGCAATCTCACTCCAATTAAGCGATTTCCATGTGTTAATAGGCAACCCTCCTCTCCCTAGGGGCTTGCATGCAAGCAGCCTAAAGTGCTTGAGTTAAATGCGGAATTCAGCAGGTTGGAGCCGGTTTACAGGCGTGCTCTCATATTTGCCGGTTTTCACTTCCCACCTGCACCCAAACCCACCATTAAAATTCCCACCCCATTATTTCAGTGAACGATGGATAAATCTATGGAACATGGATGAACATCTCCCTAAATCTAGGGACATAGGTGGAAGCAGATATCGTTGATTCATTCAAGTGCAATTAGATAGATTTCTTTCAGAATATGGTATTTTGAGATACAGTATATGAGCAATTTGAGACGTGACATATGGTAAGTGTAGTATGCTCGGGAGGAACAGGGGACTTTAGACCTATGGTTCCCATGCTCTCCATCATTAGGGGGTTTTCTCTCACCTTATATCTGGGTCTGTTGTAAACTAATTGATAGAGATTGATTGTCATGATTAGTCAATAACTCCATTATCGTTGTATCATGCAACTACCAGCATGGTAGAAGGTCAGGATGGTAGAAGGTGACCTTGGTCTTTGCTCATTCAGCCATTCCTATTTTCTTATGCAGACTAATCTGGGTCATCAACGATTACAGATTTGGTTCGCAGCTCCCCTTTGTGTGTATCAGAGTTAATAGTTATAAATTAATGTCTCCTTCAATAAAATCCTGTAATAAATTCATGAAGCTATAGACAGTTCCTGGAAGGTAATATTGTGGTTGGGTTAACCTGACCTCAATGTGGTAAATACAACTGTGCAAGGCAGATCACGTGGCCCGGATCCAATGTCTAATTAAGTTTAATACTGAAATACGTTGGCCCTGAAATTGCGGTCGGAGGCTTCCCGCGGGCAATTGCCTCCGACCTGAAACATTTCTACGAACTTACCTGGTGGTAGAAACATAGAAACATAGAAAATAGGTGCAGGAGCAGGCCATTCGGCCCTTCGAGCCTGCACCACCATTCAATAAGATCATGGCTGATCATTCCCTCAGTACCCCTTTCCTGCTTTCTCTCCATACCCCTTGATCCATTTAGCCATAAGGGTCATATCTAACTCCCTCTTGAATATGTCCAATGAACTGGCATCAACAACTCTCTGCGGCAGAGAATTCTACAGCTTAACAACTCTCTGAGTGAAGAAGTTTCTCCTCATCTCAGTCCTAAATGGCCTACCCCTTATCCTAAGACTATGTCCCCTGGTTCTGGACTTCCCCAACATCGAGAACATTCTTCCCGCATCTAACCTGTCCAGTCCCGTCAGAATCTTATACGTTTCTACGAGATCCCCTCTCACCCTTCTAAACTCCAGTGTATAAAGGCCCAGTTGATCCAGTCTCTCCTCATATGTCAGTCCTGCCATCCCAGAAATCAGTCTGGTGAATCTTCGCTGCAATCCCTCAATAGCAAGAACGTCCTTCCTCAGATTAGGAGACCAAAACTGATCACAATATTCCAGGTAGGCCACTAAGACCTCCCTGCTCCTATACTCAAATCCTCTAGCTATGAAGGCCAACATACCATTTGCCTTCTTCACCGCCTGCTGTACCTGCATGCCAACTTTCAATGACTGATGAACCCTGACACCCAGGTCTCATTGCACCTCCCCGTTTCCTAATCTGCCGTCATTCAGATAATATTCTGCCTTCGTGTTTTTGCCCCCAAAGTCGATAACCTCACACGTATCCACATTATACTGCATCTGCCATGTATTTGCCCACTCACCTAACCTGTCCAATTCACCCTGCAGCCTCTTAGCGTCCTCCTCACAGCTCACACCGCCACCCAGTTTAGTGTCATCTGCAAACTTGGAGATTTTATACTCAATTCCTTCATCTAAATCATTCATGTATATTGTAAAGAGCTGGGGTCTCAGCACTGAGCCCTATGGCACCACACTTGTCACTGCCTGCCATTCCGAAAAGGACCCGTTTATCCCGACTCTCTGCTTCCTATCTGCCAACCAGTTCTCTATCCATGCTAGTACATTACCCCCAATATCATGTGCTTTGATTTTACATACCAATCTCTTGTGTGGGACCTTGTCAAAAGCCTTTTGAAAGTCCAAATACACCACATCCACTGGTTCCCCCTTGTCCACTCTACCAGTTACATCCTCAAAAAATTCCAGAAGATTTGTCAAGCATGATTTCCCCTTCATAAATCCATGCTGCCTTGGACTGATCCTGTCACTACTTTCCAAATGCGCTGCTATTTCATCTTTAATAATTGATTCCAACATTTTCCCCACTACTGATGTCAGGCTAACTGGTCTACAATTCCCCATTTTCTCTCTTCCTCCTTTTTTAAAAAGTGGTGTTACATTAGCTACCCTCCAGTCCATAGGGACAGATCCAGAGTTGATAGACTGTTGGAAAATGATCATCACTGCATCCACTATTTCTATGGCCACTTCCTTAAGTACTCTGGGATGCAGACTATCAAGCCCTGGGGATTTATTGGCCTTCAAATCCCATCAACTTCCCAACACAATTTCCCGCCTAATAAGGATATCCTTCAGTTCCTCCTTCTCACTATACCCTCGGTCCCCTAGTACATCCAGAAGGTTATTTGTGTCTTCCTTCGTGAAGACAGAACCAAAGTATTTGTCCAACTTGTCTGCCATTTCTTTGTTCCCCATTATAAATTCACCTGAATTTGACTGCACTAATCTTTTTCTCTTCACATATCTATCAAAGCTTTTGCAATACTTAAGGAAGTGGCCATAGAAATAGTGGATGCATTTGTGATCATTTTCCAACAGTCTATCGGAGCCTACAATTCCGGTGGGGAGGCCTTCCCTTCCTGCGCTGCGAAGCACGCTCCCGTCCTATTCAAAAAGGAGTTAGATGAAGTCCTTACTACTCGGGGGATCAAGGGGTATGGCGAGAAAGCAGGAATGGGGTACTGAAGTTGCATGTTCAGCCATGAACTCATTGAATGGCGGTGCAGGCTAGAAGAGCCGAATGGCCTACTCCTGCACCTATTTTCTATGTTTCTATGTCCTCCAGGTTCCCTCGCAGAAGGTGCAGTCATGTGTGACTGCTCAGCCAATCAGATACAGTATTCCACAGCAATGAGAACTCCATATCTACGAGTTCTCATTGCTATTAATGAGAAAAAAAACAAAGACACTAAACACGTGATAAAAAATAAAAAACACACCTCACATAATTAACATTAATTTGAAATTAAAATTAATAAATATCTGAGAGAAAACATTTTTTTCCGAGTTAAATTTAAAAAAAAAAATTATGATTAAAAATAAATGTAACATAGTGGGCGGGGTTTTTAAAAATAATGTGTTTTTAAAATTTAATTTAATTATATTTTTGTATTAAGTTAAACTCTTACGCCTGTAAAAGTAGGCTATGCGCCTGCTTTTATTAGGCGCAAGAATTTTGAGGACATTTGCTGGGCAAGATATGGGTAAATACCGCAATCTTGGCCAAGCAAATATTCTCGCTCCTGATATGCCGAGGATCCGTCGGAAAAGTTGTTTTTCAGCGCATGCGCATCGTGAACTGAAAACCTGCTTTTCCGATGTCTTCCCGGGTCTGTAGAAACTTTGTACGAACCTCGGGAGGCCAGAATTTCAGGGCCATTATTAGCATTGGTTGTTTGGACGTTTACCCTGCAGCTCATGAATCGATATAATGTGTAATTTGGATTTAGTAGGAAGTATTAATACTGAATGAATCTATGCTGTACCTTTCAGCCCCAACTGGTCATCATGTGGCAACAACTTGAACAGATTGAATTTTATGTTACAAGATACTGTTACTGATACGTCCTTACTACACAGTATAAATGCACACGAGGCCCATGCTTGAGAGAAGGTCAGTCTGTGACCTGTCCTTTATTCCTTAGCACTCAAGTGATGAAGGTGGGTGGAGCTTCCCCTTTTATACCTGAAGGTCCAGGTTAGGAGTGTCTCCCATCTAGTGGTCAGTGTTCTCACGGTGTACAACTTAGGTCAGTTTATACATGGGTTACAATGCTGGTTGAATACATGACATCACCTCCCCCCCCCAAAGTCTTATTGGGATCACAGGTTGAGTCTCTCTGGTGGTTTACGCTCCCTTGTAGAGCGCCTGAGTTGGGGCTCCGGTTGTTGGGCGCTGGCCTGAGTGTCTGCTGTTTGCAGTGCCTCAGGCCTGTCCGGATTGCCCACAGTGACTGGGCTCTCCTCCCTTTGGTTCCGGTGTTCGGTCACCTGTGGTGGAGTGAACTCTATATCGTGTTCTTCCTCTGCTTCTTCTATGGGGTTGCTGAACCTCCTTTTTGTTTGATCCACATGATTGCGGCAGATTTGTCCATTGGTAAGTTTAACTACCAGAATCCTATTTCCCTCTTTGGCAACCACAGTGCCTGCGAGCCATTTGGGCCTTGCAGCGTAGTTGAGGACAAAAACAGGATCATTTACATCAATACATCACACCCTCGCATTCCTGTCATGGTAGTGATATTGTGACTGGCGCCTGCTCTCGACAATTTCTTTCATGGTGGGGTGTATGAGGGATAATCGGGTTTTGAGCGTCCTTTTCATTAGTAGCTCTGCGGGTGGAACCCCTGTGAGCGAGTGTGGTCGGGATCTATAGGCCAACAGGAGGCGTGATAAGCGGGTTTGTAGGGAACCCCCTTGGAATCTGAGCATCCCCTGTTTGATTATCTGCACTGCTCGTTCTGCCTGGCCGTTTGAGGCCGGCTTGAACGGTGCCGTTCTAACATGGTTAATTCCATTGCCTGCCATGAAGTCCTGGAATTCAGTGCTTGTGAAGCACAGGCCATTGTCGCTGACCAAGATGTCCGGTAGACCGTGGGCGGCAAACATTGCCCGTAGACTTTCTACCGTGGCAGAGGATGTGCTTGAATTTAAAATGTCACACTCGATCCATTTGGAGTAGGCGTCTACTACAACCAAAAACATTTTCCCCATGAAAGGACCTGCGTAGTCCACATGGATACGTGACCAAGGCTTGGCGGGCCATGGCCAGGGGCTAAGGGGGGCTTCCCTGGACGCATGGCCCAGCTGGGCACATGTGTTGCACCTGCGAACACAAAGTTCCAGATCTGCGTCTATCCCTGGCCACCAAACGTGTGACCTGGCAATTGCCTTCATCGTGACAATGCCTGGGTGCCCATTGTGGAGTTCTCTGATGAACACCTCTCTGCCCATCTGGGGCATGACTACGCGGTTTCCCCACAGTAGGCAATCGGCCTGAATCGAGAGTTCATCCTTGCGCCTGTGAAATGGTTTAAATTTCTCAGGCCATGCCCTGTACGTGGCTGCCCAGTCCCCATTCAGGACACATTTCTTGACTGGAGACAATAGCGGGTCTCTATTTGTCCAGACTTTAATCTGACGGGCTGTCACGGCTTCCGAAAACTTCAACAGCCATGACCATCTCAGCACCATGCTCGGTAGCCTCCTCAGTGGTGGCTAGTGGAAGCCTGCTGAGTGCATCGGCGCAGTTTTCGGTGCCCGGTCTGTGCCGAATTGTGTAGTCATAGGCAGCTAACGTGAGTGCCCACCTCTGTATGCGGGCCGATGCGTTTGCATTTATGGCCTTGTTGTCGGCCAAAAGGGACGTTAGCGGTTTGTGATCTGTCTCCAGCTCAAATTTCCTGCCAAACAGGTACTGGTGCATTTTCTTTACCGCATATACACATGCGAGCGCCTCCTTTTCTACCATCCCGTAGCCCCTTTCTGCCTAGGTCAGACTCCTGGAGGCATAAGCTACCGGCTGTAACTGACCCTTGGCATTGACATGCTGCAAAACACACCCGACCCCATAGGATGACGCATCGCACGTTAACACAAGTTTCTGACATGGGTCATATAGCGTTAACAGATTGTTGGAACATAACAAATTGCGTGCTCTATTAAAAGCCCTTTCCTGGCTGTGCCCCCAGACCCATTCGTGACCTTTGCGTAGGAGCACGTGTAGCGGCTCTAGCAGCGTGCTCAATTTGGGAAGAAAGTTACCAAAATAGTTCAGGAGCCCCAGGAATGAACGCAGCTCCGTCGTGTTATGGAGTCTGGGTGCTCTCTGGATCGTTTCCGTCTTGGATGCAGTAGGGCTGATCCCGTCTGCTGCTACCTTCATCCCCAGGAATTCTACCTCTGGAACTAGGAAGACGCACTTCGCCTTTTTCTGTCGCAGATCTACCCGGTCCAGTCTGCGTAGCACCTCCTCCAGGTTGTGGAGGTGTTCTTCAGTATCGTAACCCGTAATGAGGATGTCGTCCTGAAAAACCACCGTCCCTGGAATCGACTTGAGGAGGCTTTCCATATTTCGTTGGAAGATCGCGGCGGCCGAGCGAATCCCGAACGGACATCTGTTGTACTCAAACAACCACTTGTGTGTCGTGATGGTGGTCAGCTTCTTCGACTCACTCGCCAGCTCCTGGGTCATGTAAGCTGAGGTCAGGTCCAATTTTGAAAAAAGTTTGCCACCGGATAGCGTCGCAAAGAGGTCCTCCGCTCTCGGTAGCGGGTACTGGTCTTGGAGTGACACCCGATTGATGGTGGCCTTGTAATCGCCACATATCCTGATCGACCCATCCTCCTTGTGCACCGGCACAATCGGGCTCGCCCAGTCACTGAATTCGACTGGCGAGATGATGCCTTCCCTCAACAGGCGGTCCAATTCGCCTTCTATCTTTTCCCGCATCACGTACGGCACCGCTCTGGCCTTCTGGTGTACTGGTCTGGCGTCCGGGTTTATGTGAATCACTACCTTGGCCCCCATGAAAGTGCCAATGCCGGGTTGAAATAATGAGTCAAATTTGTCCTGGACATGTGAGCATGATACTCGCTCCACAGAGGAAATTGCATTGACATCGCCCCATTTCCAGTTCATGACAGCAAGCCAATTCCTCCCCAGTAGTGCGGGACTGTCCCCCGGGACAATCCAGAGTGGCAACCTGTTCTCCGAATCTTTGTGGGTCACAACTACCGTGGCGCTGCCTAGCACCGGAATGATCTGCTTTGAGTAAGTCCGTAGCTGTGCGTCAATCGGTGATAATTTTGGCCTCCTGGCCTTGGATGCCCACAACTTTCCGAACTGTTTGATACCCATCAGGGACTGGCTGGCACCCGTGTCTAACTCCATTGATACTGGGATGCCATTGAGGAGCACTTTCATCATTATCGGTGGCGTCCTGGTGTATGAACTGTATACGTGCTCCACATGAACTCGCTGAACTTCAGCTTCCAGCGATTTCCCCCAGTGTCCATTTCTGCAATTTCTGCAGGTATTTTGCTCATCTCTGCAAACTCCGGCTGAATGTATGCCTCCATGCCTCCAGCATGAGTTGCGGTTTGAAACAAAAGGTTCCTTACCAGTTGATCGTCCCTGACTGCCCCTGTTATTGTCCTTGAGTGCACCATTAACAGGTGTTGATGGCCCCATTACTGGCCGCATTGTCCCTTGCAATGGCGTGAATCGCTGTTCAGCTTGCCATTGTCTCTGTCGAACTCCCCCTCTGGGTTCGACTACATGTTGGGGCATGCCTGACTGCCCTTGTCTGCCTGGAGAACTGTGTGCTGCTTTCACAATGTTGAATCTCTGTCCCAACCATTCCTTAACACAGTACCTCTCGTCTGTTCTGCTAATGGCCATGCTCGCGTGGTTTAAATCCCAGTTTCTTGTCGCCATTGATACGTCCTTACTACACAGTATAAATGCACACGAGGCCCATGCTTGAGAGAAGGTCTGTGACCTGTCCTTTATTCCTTAGCACTCAAGTGATGAAGGTGGGTGGAGCTTCCCCTTTTATACCTGAAGGTCCAGGTTAGGAGTGTCTCCCACCTAGTGGTCAGTGTTCTCACGGTGTACAACTTAGGTCAGTTTATACATGGGTTACAATGCTGGTTGAATACATGACAGTTACAATGATGGTTGAGTGCGTCATGGGAACTGGAAGAGAGATCTTTTTATATGTAGTATTCTTCCAGTTCATCTTGGCTCCAGTCAACCTCCTTTTGCCAGAGAAACAGATAATGGGTTCCTGATTTGTTTTAGTGCTCTTGATGCAATGCTAATCCAATAGGAAGCAGCCTATCAGAATGGTCTGTGCCAATTACTCCTTACCACACTCATTGACATGAATTATCCATCAAACATCTGAGCAGTGCCTTCAGTCAGTGGAGCTTGATTTGCTATAATGTGTGCAGCACATTTCATCTGATTATATGCACTCAAATTAACCTATTGGTGCAATTCTAGCAGTTCAGAGGATTGGAGTTATGCTGGAGAGTAGAATCCTAAAATCATAGAAATTTACAGCACAGAAGGAGGCCATTTCAGCCCATCATGTTCGCACCGGCCAACCAAGAGCTATCCAGCCTCAGCCCCCTTTCCAGCTCTTGGTCCGTAGCCCTATAGGTTACGGCACTTTAAGTGCTCATCCAAGTATTTTTTAAATGTGGTGAGACTTTCTGCCTCTACCACCCTTTCAGGGAGTGAGTCCCTCTGGGTGAAGAAATTTCTCCTTAAATCCCCTCTAAACCTCCGAACAATTACTTTAAATCTGTGCCTCCTGGTTGTTGACTCCTCTGCCAAGGGAAACAGGTCCTTCCTATCCACTCTATCCAGGCCCCTCATAATTTTATACATCTCAATCAGGTCTCCCCTCAGCCTCCTTTGTTCCAAAGAAAACAAACCCAGCCTATCTCATCTTTCCTCATAGCCAACATTTTCCAGTCCAGGCAACATTCTTGGAAACTCCCCTTTCTAGTGCAATCACATCTTTCCTGTAATGTGGTGGCCAGAACTGCACACAGTACTCCAGCTGTGGCCTAACCAGTGTTTTATACAGTTCAAGCATAACGTCCTTGCTCTTGTATTCCATGCCTCGAATAATAAAGGCAAGTATTCCATATGTCTTCTAACCATCTTTTCTACCTGGCCTGCTACCTTCAGGGATCTGTGGACCTGCACTCCAAGATTCCTTTGTTCCTTTACATTTTTCAATGTCGTACCATTTAATGTATATGCCCTTGCCTTGTTAGACCCCCTCAAATGCATTACCTCACACTTCTCCGGATTGAATTCCATTTGCCACTGTTTTGCCCACCTGACCTATACATTGATATCTTCCTGCAGTCCGCAGCTTTCTTCATTATCAACCACACAGCGTAATTGAGTGTCATCTACAAACTTCTTAATCATAACCCCAACATTCACTCCAAATCATTGATATATAACCACAAAAAGCAGCCTTCCAGTCACAAAAACATCCATCACTTTTTTCCCTGTCTCTAAACCAATTTTGGATCCAACTTGCTACTTTGCCCTGGATTCTATGGGCTTTTACTTTCATACCAGTCTGCCATGTGGGACCTTATCAAAAGCTTTGCTAAAATCCATCTACACTACATCATACGCACTGCCCTCATCGACCTGGTTACCTCCTCTCAAAATTCAATCAAGTTAGTCAGACACAACCTTCCCTTGACAAATCCATGCTGACTGTCCTTAATTCATCCATGTCTTTCCAAATGAAGATTTATCCTGTCCCTAAGGATTTTTTTCCAATAATTTTCCCACCACTGAGGTTAAGCTGACTGGCCTGTAATTACTCGGTCTAACCCTTTCTCCCTTTTTAAACAAAGGCACCACATTAGCCGTCCTCCAGTCCTCTGGCACCACACCTGCAGCCAGAGAGGATTGGAAAATGATGGTCAAAGCCTCTGCTCTTTCCTCTTTTGCTTCTCTTAACAGCCTGGGATACATTTCATCCAGCCCTGTGGATTTATCCACTTTCAAAGCTGCTAAGCTCCTTAATACTTCCTCTCTCACTATGTTTATTTCGTCTAATATTTCACACTCCTCCTCCCTCATTGCAAAGTCTGCAGTAGATCAAATGGTTTCAATGCACATAGGTTTCTAGCATAAGCGTTAGCTTGGATGATACTTTGAGGAAGTGATGCAGTGCATTTCCCCATTCCTGATATTCATTGCTCCGTCTGCCTCTCCTTGCCTGTTTAACTCCGAATGGTGGCTGCATTGTGAACGAGCAACAGGATGTACTGCAGCAACTCACCAAGGCTTCTTCGGCAGCACCTCCCAAACCCACGACCTCCACCACCTAGAAGGACAAGGGCAGCAGGCGCATGGGAACACCATCATCTCCAAGTTCCCCTCCAAGTTCCACACCATCCCATCTTGGATATATACCACCATTCCTTCATTGTCGCTATGCCAAAATCTGGGAACTTCCTACCTATTGTGCAGTACCATCACCACATGGACTGCAACAGTTCAAGAAGAAGGCTCACCACTATCTTCTCAAGGGTAACTAGGGAGGGCAATAAATGCCGGCCTTGCCAGCAATGTCCACATCCCAAGATTGAGCTACAAAAAACTCCTGATGATTGGACTCACTATGTCTGCCGCTGTCGAACTCTCCCTTCCTGCAGTTCCAGCAATTAGCCTGTTCAAGTTGCCTTTGCCTCGGTTGGCTCATTGACAAAACTTGCCGAACTGCAGCCCGCTTGTCTCTTGCAGCCCCTTAAATTGAGCAATTAGGTTTCCCATGTTCAGATGGCCATTGGCTGATGTGCAGCCTTGATGACAAATCAGCTACAAGCCTATGAGTTTCAACCAGACCAAAAGTGATCAATTCAGACTGGGCGTGCAGTTACACTCGGAGGTTAGTACCTTTGTTTCTGGGCACTGTACCAATTCCAGTTGTTGGATGGTATAACACAATTCCAACTTCAGACCACCACCCTGGGAGATCGTACAGATGTGCGAAACTAGAAAACTAGCAACAGATGATTAACAGCTTCAAAAAAGCTGACAATTCAAGGAAGGGGACCTGGCATATGAAAACAAGTAGTTCCATAGAAATTACAACACAGTAACAGGCATTTCAGCCAAACCAGTCTGTGTTGGTGCTTATCCTCCACACAAACAATGGCCCTAGTTCCATTTGCCTTTCCTGTTGTCATATCCCTTTATTCCAATTTCCTTCAACCACTCTTAAATGTTGACATGGGCCCCGATGTTTATGGGGAGGCCGCTGGTAAGGCCGAAAACGACTGAAGAACCCGGCAAGACCTGGGAGACGGAGATCATGCTGATGTTAGCGGTAGCACCTCATTGACATCTGGTAGCTCTATCTCCCACCCTGCAGCCGGACAAATGGATAGATTGGCCAGTGGGCGGGAGGGAACACCAACAGCAGGAGGGCACACCCGGGGATCCTTGGGGACGGCCCCAGCAATTGGGGGAGGAGGGGGGGGGAAGGTCGACAATTGGAGTGGGGGAGGTCAGCAATCGAGTGGGGGGAGGTCATCAATCGAGTGGGGTGGGGTTGGGGGGCGGAGGTTGGCAATTGGAGAATTTTGTTTTCCTGCTGTCTGTCCTAACCCTCTTGACCTAGAAATCGGCCTTCTTGGCGCCTCCAGTTATCGCCTCCAGGGGTCGCTAACTTGGTTCCAAATGGGCGTGGCAATAACATCGACTCCCGCCATATTCTGCGAGAGGACTGCACTGGAGCTACGGCGTTGCGCCCCAACCTCTTTTGCCCGGAGAGCGTGATCCCATCGCCGTGCGTATCGCCCTAATAGTGTTCCGCCCCCTGCAGCATCACCGGGCGAAAACACCAACAGCCGCAGGAGGCGTGCATCAGGCGGCCGGGCGCTTCGGGGGAGATATTAAAGGTGAGGTGGCCGAGGTAAGTACAAAAACCGTTCCTCCTCTCTTTCAGGTTGTTAGCCGTTCTTCTTTGCCCGTGATCGATCAGCCCGGCACACTGCTCCAGTGCATCGGACTGATTGGGCCGGATCGCAGCTGCTGTCGGGGAGAAGTTAAGTTTATTTTTGCAGAGCCTGCAGCGATGGCCCTTCCCTTTAAGAGAGGGAAGGAGCCTTTCTACGTGGCCCAGTGTGCATCCCTGCTCCACTCACCGCCCCACCTATGTCCTGTAACGCTCCAGGAAGGAAGTGGAGCACCTGATTTAGTACCCCACTTCCTTCCTGGAGTGTGACCCCGAACTTTTTTAAGGTAGAAAAAGATTAGCGACTGGTGGGGGGCAGAATTTGAGGAGCGCAGCAGACATCTCGGATGTTGTGAGGCTGGAGGAGATTACAGAGATAGGGAGGGGTGAGGCCATGGAGGGATTTGAAAATAAGGATGAGAATTTTGAAATTGAGGTGTTGTTTAATCGGGAGCCAATGTATGTTAGTGAGCACAGGGGTAATGGGTGAACAGGACTTGGTATGAGTTAGGACACGGGCCGAGTTTTGGATCACCTCAGGTTTACGTAGCGTAGAACGTGGAAGGCCAGCCAGGAGTGTGTTACAATAGTCAAGTCTAGAGGTAACAAAGGGATGGATGAGGGTTTCAGCAGTGGATGAGCTGAGGAAAGGGAGGAGACGGGCGATGTTATGTGTGAGATTATCACAGAGCACAAGCACACACAGCTTCTAACATGGCAGGCAACTCTGTCGGAAGCCTCCGGAACATGCCTGGTTCTGTTTAATTATTAATTCTGTAGTTGCAGTACACAATTCGTCCACATCCACAGTGTGGCGCTACAAGCATTACAAGCTCACAGTCATTACACTTCTCCCTCCTTAATGAAGAAGTTATGATAACAATATCATACATAACTTGCATGTTATACGTAACACAGGATATAGACTTATTTTTTTTCCATATTTACTTATTTAACTTAACCACTTGTTTTCTGTTTCGAAGAGGATACCTGCGCTCAAACAGAACCTTCCAAACATGGTGTTGAATCTAAAGTCAATCGAGGCTCATCCTGAAGAACGTTTTCCTCCACGGAATTTCCTTGATTTTCATTTGAACTCACTAACTTCAGGTTGTTTGTTTTCCTGACTTGGACTCAGACGTACATTCTGATTCTCTCCTGGATTTGTTTCCAGTACACTGGATGTAGGATTTGCTACTGGTGTATCAAAACTATCTGATGAGTCAGAAATAATTGAATCATTTTCACCTTCAACTCCTTCCATGTCTGTAGGTAAAATATGATCCATATGAACAAACCTAACCTGTCCATTATCAAACATCTTTACCAAATATGTGCAAGGACCACATATCTTCACCACTCTTCCTGGTAACCACTTTAACCATTTATGGTGATGGTTCTTCACTCTCACCTTATGGTTTAATTTCACACTTCTCTCTTTTACTCTACCTCTTTCATGATTCTCTTTCTGTCTTAATTGTGTCTCTTCTACGGACTGTGCCAAATTTGGTTTCAACAATGAGAATCTGGTTCGTGGCTGTCATTTGAGAAACAACTCTGCTGGTGTTCTACCAGTAGTTGTATGAGGAGTATTACGATAAGTAATCAAAAAATTCGCCAATTTGTGATCCAATGACAACTGTCGTATCTTTGGATTTGGATCTAACATTTGTTTTATGAGGGCACGTTTTACAATTTGTACAGTGCGTTCTGCTGCACCATTCGAGGCAAGGTGGTATGGTGGAATCTTGGTATGTTTCACACCATTTTTGCTCGTGAACCGTGCAAATTCTTCTGACCGAAATTGTGGTCCATTATCAGAAACAATTTCTTCTGGGAGGTCAAATGAAGAAAATCTTCGTAAAATGTCCAATATTTTACTTGTTGTTATTTTCTATATTGGGAACACCTCAACCCACTTCGAATGGCTATCAATCACAACTAACTCAGCAAAATCAATATGTAGCCTTTGCCACACCCTGGGAGGCCATTTCCATGGCTGTAATGGTACTGATGGTGGTTGCTTGCTTACCGATTAACATGTTGTACACTGACTCACGATGTACTCTATATCTTTATCAAGACCTGGCCACCATAAATAACTGCATGCAAAACTCTTGGTCAAGCACATTCCCAGGTGCTGGTCATGGAGGTCTCCTAATAATTTGGACCTAAATTTATTTGGTATAACCACTCTTGCACCCCACATTATACAATCTTTATCGACTGATAATTAATTCCTGCGAATGAAGAATGGATGAATATCTTTGTCTGTTACCTGGTTTGGTCATCCATTTGCAATATAATCATACATTTTGACATCACTGGGTCACGTTTGGTTGCTCTACCAATCTCTTCAGCTGTGACTGGCAGTTCATCAATATATGAAAAATAAAACACTTCTTCCCTGTCTTGTGTAATTTGTGATGGGGAAGGCAATCTAGACATTGCATCAGCATTACTGTGATCAGCTGATCGTCTGTATTCAATATAACATGTATATGCTGACAAAATCAAAGCCCATCTCTGCATTCGGGCTGCAGCTAATGTTGGAACTGGGGACTTTGGGTGGAGGATTGCTGTTAGGGGCTTAAGGTCTGTAACGATGGTAAACTTACAACCATACAATTATTTGTGAAACTTCTTGACCCCAAAAATTAATGCCAAAGCTTCCCTTTCAATTTGTGCATAATTACACTCACTGGCACTGAGAGTGCGTGAAGCTAAAGGAATTGGTCTCCCCTCCCCACTTCGTGATACATGAGAGATCACTGCCCCAATTCCATATGGAGAGGCATCACATGCTAGTTTAATCCACTTAGATATGTCATAGTGAACTAACATGGTGCTCTTTACCGATTTACGTTTACACTCCTTGAATGCTGTATCGCATTCTTTTGACCACTTCCAATGGACCTGTTTTTCAATAGTTCATTCAGTGGATGTAATACTGTAGCCAAATTTGGTAAGAACTTCCCATAATAGTTCAAAAGACCCAAGAATGAATGAAGCTCAGTGACATTCCTGGGAGTGGGTGCATTTCTGATTGTATCCAGCTTTCCCATGGTTGGATGTAAACCATCTTTGTCTACTCTGTACCCTAAGTACTCCATTGAGTTTTTAAATAACTCACACTTACGAGCAGACACTCGTACTCTGTGTTTCTCTTGCCATTTGAGGACTTCATTCAATATGTTATTATGAATTTGCCTATTTGGTGCTGAAATTAGTACATCATCCAAATAACATACTACCCCTTCAATACCTTGCAAAATCTGGTTCGTTACCCCATGAAATATGGCAGGGGCGGAAGACACTCCAAACGGTAGCCTATTAAATTGATATATGCCTAGGTGAGTATTTATAGTCAAGCATGACTTGGACGCCTCATCTAGTTCAAACTGTAAGATCCAGTTTTGAGAAGATCTGACCACCTGTCAATGTTGTAAACAAATCTTCTATATTCGGCAATGTATGGGGGATATTACCCTCGAGAACCTGGTTTACGGTTACTTTATAATCACAGTTGTGTATCTGTAAAGCATGCACTCCCATGTTCCGCCACCAGGGAGCGCATCCCCTGAAGTCCCAAGGGATCCCAGCATCCGTTGGGAGCACTGTATATAAGCCGGTCCCTAAGGCCTGTTCCTCACTCTGGAATGTCTTAATAAAGATTGAGATTACTATTATTTTAACTTCCCTGTGTGCAGTCTCATCTGTGTTAGGAACACAATAACTGGTGACAATTATACGAATCCAACGCTAAGATGCAGCAAACTGTGGGCATCCTGGAGAAGTTCTCAGAGGGTGAGGACTGGGAAGCCTATGTCGAATGGCTAGACCAGTACTTTGTAGCCAACGAGCTGGATGGAGAAGGAAGTGCTGCAAAAAGGAGAGCGGTCCTCCTCACAGTCTGCGGGGCACCAACCTACAGCCTCATGAAGAATCTTCTGGCTCCAGTGAAACCCACAGATAAGTCGTATGAGGAGTTGTGTACACTGGTTCGGGAAAATCTTAACCGGAGGGAGAGCGTGCTGATGGCGAGGTATCGGTTCTACACGTGTCAGCGATCTGAATGTCAGGAAGTGGCGAGTTACGTCACCGAGCTAAGGCAACTTGCAGGACAATGTGAGTTTGATGGCTACCTGGAGAAAATGCTCAGAGACTTTTTTGTACTGGGCATTGGCCATGAGACCATCCTACGAAAACTTTTGACTGTAGAGACAACGACCCTCAGTAAGGCCATTGCGATAGCACAGGCATTTATGTCCACCAGTGATAAACCCAAACAAATCTCTCAGCACACAAGTGCTAGCAATGTTCATAAATTAACTGGAACTGTGTTTGTGAGCAGAAATGTACAGGGCAGAACCCATGAGTCTGCAATTACCAGCAGGCCTCAGGTGACCCAGATGATTCAGAGTCTGCAACAAAGGATGAATGCAAGGCAATTCACACCTTGTTGGCGTTGTGGAGGCTTCCATTCAGCCTATTCATGTCACTTCAAAAGGTATGTTTGCAAGAGCTGTGGAACAATGGGGCACCTGCAACGACCTTGCAAATGAGCTGCAAACTAAGCAAAACCTGCTAACCACCACGTGGCAGAGGAAGATCGGTCTATGGTGGATCAAAGCAATTTCGAGCAGATGCTGAAGTACACAGGGTGCACACATTTTTGACGAAATGTCCCCCTATAATGCTAAATGTAAAATTGAATGGCTTACCCATAGCCATGGAACTGGACACTGGCGCTAGCCAATCCATCATGAGTAAAAAGATGCAACAAGGCACTCAGACCAGCCCTGAGCCCCATCCACACGAAACTGAAAACGTACATCAAAGAGCCCATCACTGTCTTGGGCAGTGCCATGGTCAAGGTCACCTTTGAGGGCACGGTGCATGAACTGCCACTCTGGATTATCCCAGGCGATGGCCCCACACTGCTTGGAAGGAGCTGGCTGGGCAAAATCCGCAGGAACTGGGATGACATCTGAGTGCTAGCACATGTCGATGAGGCCTCATGTACCCAGGTTCTTAACAAATTTCCTTCCCTTTTTGAGCCAGGCATTGGAAACTTTTCCGGGGCGAAGGTGCGGATTCACTTGGTCCCAGAGGCATGACCCATTCACCACAAGGCGTGAGCGGTACCTCACATGATAAGGGAGAGAGTGGAAATCGAGCTGGACAGGCTGCAAAGCGAGGGCATCATCTCCCCAGTGGAATTCAGCGAGTGGGCCAGCCCAATTGTTCCAGTACTCAAAAGTGATGGCACGGTCAGGATTTGCGGCGATTATAAAGTAACTATTAATCGTTTCCCGCTACAGGACCAATACCCGCTACCGAGGGCAGACGACCTATTTGCGACGCTGGCAGGAGGCCAGACGTTCACCAAGATTGACCTGACTTCGGCCGACATGACACAGGAGTTGGAGGAGTCTTCGAAGGGCCTCACCTGCCTCAAAACGCACAAGGCACTGTTCATCAACAACAGATACACGTTTGGAATACGATCGGTTGCAGCGATCTTCCAGAGAAACATGGAGAGCCTACTCAAGGGTACCTCGCACGGTGGTTTTTCAGGACGACATATTGGTCACGGGTTGGGACACCGTCGAGCACCTACAAAACTGGAGGAGGTCCTCCAGCGACTGGATCGCGTAGGGCTGCGGCTGAAGAGGTTGAAATGTGTTTTCATGGCAACATAAGTGGAGTTTTTGGGGAGAAAGATCGTGGCGGACGGCATTCGGCCCACAGACGCCAAGACAGAGGCTATCAGGAACGTGCCCAGGCCTCAGAACGTCACGGAGCTGCGGTCGTTCCTGGGACTCCTCAACTATTTTGGTAACTTCCTACCGGGGTTAAGCACCCTCTTAGAGCCCCGACATGTGTTATTGCGTAAAGGTAAGAACTGGGTATGGGGAAAAAAACAAGTAATTGTTTTTCAGAAAGCCAGAAAGATTTTATGCTCCAACAAGCTGGTTGTATTGTATAACCCGTGTAAAAGACTCGTGCTAGCATGTGATGCGTCGTCGTACAGAGTCGGGTGTGTATTACAACAAGCTAACGTTGCGGGGAAGTTGCAACCTGTCGCCTATGCCTCCAGGAGCTTGTCTAAGGCCGAGAGGGCCGACAGCATGATTGAGAAAGATGCATTAGCATGTGTGTTCGGGGTAAAGACCTGTTTGGCCTCAAATTTGAGCTGGAAACCAATCACAAGCCCCTCATATCCCTGTTCGCTGAAAACAAGGGAATAAATACTAATGCCTCAGCCCGCATACAAAGGTGGGCACTCATGCTATCATCATATAACTGTACCCTCCGCCTCAGGCCAGGCACTGAGAACTGTGCGGACGCTCTCAGTCGGCTATCATTGCCCACCACGGGGGTGGAAATGGCGCAGCCTGCAAACTTGTTGATGGAGGTGCAGCCCGCAGACTTGTTGATGGTCATGGAAGTGTTTGAAAATGATAAATCGCCTGTCATGGCCCGCCAGATTAGGACTTGGACCAGCCAAGATCCTCTGCTGTCCCTAGTAAAAAAACTGTGTACTGCATGGGAGCTGGGCCAGCATCCCCGTTGAAATGGAAGAGCTAATCAAGCCATTCCAGCAGCGAAAGGACGAGCTGTCCATTCAGGCAGACTGTCTGTTGTGGGGTAACCGCGTAGTGCAACCCAAAAAGGGCAGTGAGACGTTCATCTCGGATCTGCACAGCACACACCCGGTTATAGTAATGATGAAAGCGATTGCCAGATCCCACATGTGGTAGCCTGGTATCGACTCTGACTTAGAGTCCCATGTACGGCAATGCAGCATGTGTGCTCAGTTGAACATAAGAACATAAGAACATTAGAATTAGGAACAGGAGTAGGCCATCTAGCCCCTCGAGCCTGCTCCGCCATTCAACAAGATCATGGCTGATCTGGCTGTGGACTCAGCTCCACTTACCCGCCCGCTCCCCGTAACCCTTAATTCCCTTATTGGTTAAAAATCTATCTATCTGTGACTTGAATACATTCAATGAGCTAGCCTCAACTGCTTCCTTGGGCAGAGAATTCCACAGATTCACAACCCTCTGGGAGAAGAAATTCCTTCTCAACTCGGTTTTAAATTGGCTTCCCCGTATTTTGAGGCTGTGCCCCCTAGTTCAACGCGCCCAGAGAGGCACCACTAAGTTTGTAGTCCTTGCACTCCAGACCATGGTCGAGGATCCATGTCGACTATGCAGGCCCGTTTCTTGATAAAATGTTCCTGTTGGTGGTGGATGCTTTTTCAAAATGAATTGAATGTGAAATAATGTCGGGAAGCACCGCCACCGCCACCATTAAAAGCCTGAGGGCCATGTTTGCCACCCACGGCCTGCCTGACATACTGGTCAGTGACAACGGGCCATGTTTCACCAGTGCCGAATTTAAAGAATTCATGACCCGCAATGGGATCAAACATGTCACCTCAGCCCCGTTTAAACCAGCCTCCAATGGGCAGACAGAGCGGGCAGTACAAACAATCAAACAGAGCCTTAAACGAGTCACAGAAGGCTCACTCCAAACCCGCCTGTCCCGAGTACTGCTCAGCTACCGCACGAGACCCCACTTGCTCACAGGGGTGCCCCCGGCTGAGCTACTCATGAAAAGGACACTTAAAACCAGACTCTCGCTGGTTCACCCCAACCTGCATGATCAGGTAGAGAGCAGGCGGCAGCAACAAAATGTAAACGATGGTCGCGCCACTGTGTCATGCGAAATTGATCTGAATGACCCTGTGTATGTGCTAAACTATGGACATGGTCCCAAGTAGATTGCAGGCACAGTGATAGCTAAAGAAGGGAGTAGGGTGTTTGTTGTCAAACTAGACAATGGACAAATTTGCAGAAAGCACCTGGACCAAACGAGGCTGCGGTTCACAGACTGCCCTGAACAACCACAGCAGACACCACCTTTTTCGAGTCCGCAACACACACCCAAAGGATCAACGACACCACCCCGGACCAGGAAATTAAACCCATCATGCCCAACAGCCCAGCAAGGTCAGGCTCACCCAGCAGCTCTGCGGAGCCAACAAAACAGCAGCCCAGCGAGGGAACAGCCAACACACCAGAACAGACATTTGTACCGAGGCGGTCCACCAGGGAAAGAAAGGCTCCCGACCGCCTCACCTTGTAAATAGTTTTCACTTTGACTTTGGTGGGAGTGATGTTGTGTATCTGTAAAACATGCACTCTCATGTTCCGCCACCAGGGAGCGCATCCCCTGAAGTCCCAAGGGATCCCAGCATCCGTTGGAAGCACTGTATATAAGCCGGCCCCTAAGGCCTGTTTCTCACTCTGGAGTGTCTTAATAAAGACTGAGGTCACTGTTACTTTAACCTCCCTCTGTGCAGTCTCATCTGTGTGAGGAACACAATATTCACCACACAATCTTACCTTACCCTCAGACTTGGGTACAACAACAATGGGTGTAGCCGAATTACATCGATCAATCTTACAAATAATGTTCTCAGTCTCTAGTCTTTTTAGTTCTTGCTCAACTTTCTCATTGAGTGCATATGGTACGGAGCGTGGCTTGTAGTATACCGATCTAGCGTCCTTCTGCACCCTGACACTCACCTTGTAGCCTTGGATCGGTCTGCCCATATTGCAGAAAACCTTCGGATACTTCTTGATAACATCATCTGTTGATGCGAATTTTGCTTCCACGGGGAAAATCTCACTCCAATCCAGCTTCAGTGATCACAATCAATTTCTTCCTAGTAAGGCAGGCGTGTCTCCTTTCACTACTATTTGAGGCAAGTTCTGAAATTGATCCTTATATTTCACCAATACAGTGATACGACCTACCACAGGAATTTTCTCTCTGGAGTAGCCTTGCAGCTCTATCTTGGATTTCTCCAATGGGAAATCATGCAATTTGTCGAGGTACAGCAACTCCGGTACTACACTCACGGATGCACCCGTGTCAATTTCCATTGGTATCTTGAATCCCGCAACATCTATGTGGGTTTTGATGCCTTCCGAATCGCTGTCCATTAACCTCGTGCTCCTGATGACGTGTAACTCTAACATCTCCTTGTCCTGTTGTTGTTCTTCCATGCTATGTAGTCTCTGAGGATTTCTATGCATAGCTTTGAACGCTGGACTCATAACGTTAAAAGCTGGTTTACCCTTCAGTTGACATGCCTTCGCAAGATGCCCAGTCTTTTTGCAGAAGAAACACTCTGCCTTCACATATGGACAACTTTAAGCAATGTGTTGTCCCAGGCACCTATAGCATGACTTCAAAGCTCTGTTACAATTTCCAGTTTCTGAGATTTTGGGCCCCCACCGCCTTTTACTTAGAATCTGCAGGCAATTCACCTCGGTTGACTGATGACCGTAATTACTATGCAATTCTCGGGAATATTGTTCAGCCATGCCCATCGACCTCGCTGTCTGACAAGCAATCTCAAAAGTCAAACCCTTCGTCATCAATAACTTCCTTCTGATTGCATCATTTTTCACCCCAAAAACAAAACGATTCCCCAGTGCTCGGTTTTGACAGTTTCCGAAATTACAGTGAATAGATAGCTTTTTTAATGCTACGATGTAATCACTGATATTTTAATCAGCCTTTTGATTTCATATCCTGAAATGATAGCTTTCAGCAATTTCTAACGGTTTGGGATTAAAGTGCTGCTCCAGCTTCATTAAAATCTCTTTAAGCATTGTGTCCTTTGGCTCGGCAAGCACAAGCAGATTTACCAGCGTTTCAAACAATTCCGGTCCAGCTTCCGATAAGAAGATTGCTCTCTTATGTTCCAATATCGCCTGATTTTGGACTGCATTCTCTGGAACTTCGATTATGTTATTTGCAGTGAAATACATTTCTAGCCAATCCACATACGCTTTACACAAACAACCTTCCGGATATAAAAGGGGTCAGAGGGTCTAGTAAGGAGGAGGAACTGAGGGAAATCCTTATTAGTCGGGAAATTGTGTTGGGGAAATTGATGGGATTGAAGGCCGATAAATCCCCAGGGCCTGATGGTCTGCATCTCAGAGTACTTAAGGAGGTGGCCTTGGAAATAGCGGATGCATTGACAGTCATTTTCCAACATTCCATAGCCTCTGGATCAGTTCCTATGGAGTTGAGGGTAGCCAATGTAACCCCACTTTTTAAAAAAGGAGGGAGAGAGAAAACAGGGAATTATAGACCGGTCAGCCTGACCTCAGTAGTGGGTAAAATGATGGAATCAATTATTAAGGATGTCATAGCAGTGCATCTGGAAAATGGTGACATGATAGGTCCAAGTCAGCATGGATTTGTGAAAGGGAAATCATGCTTGACAAATCTTCTGGAATTTTTTGAGGATGTTTCCAGTAGAGTGGACAAGGGAGAACCAGTTGATGTGGTGTATTTGGACTTTCAGAAGGCTTTCGACAAGGTCCCACACAAGAGATTAATGTGCAAAGTTAAAGCACATGGGATTGGGGGTAGTGTGCTGACATGGATTGAGAACTGGTTGTCAGACAGGAAGCAAAGAGTAGGAGTAAATGGGTACTTTTCAGAATGGCAGGCAGTGACTAGTGGGGTACCGCAAGGTTCTGTGCTGGGGCCCCAGCTGTTTACATTGTACATTAATGATTTAGACGAGGGGATTAAATGTAGTATCTCCAAATTTTCGGATGACACTAAGTTGGGTGGCAGTGTGAGCTGCGAGGAGGATGCTATGAGTCTGCAGAGTGACGTGGATAGGTTAGGTGAGTGGGCAAATGTATGGCAGATGAAGTATAATTTGGATAAATGTGAGGTTATCCACTTTGGTGGTAAAAACAGAGAGACAGACTATTATCTGAATGGTGACAGATTAGGAAAAGGGGAGGTGCAACGAGACCTGGGTGTCATGGTACATCAGTCATTGAAGGTTGGCATGCAGGTACAGCAGGCGGTTAAGAAAGCAAATGGCATGTTGGCCTTCATAGTGAGGGGATTTGAGTACAGGGGCAGGGAGGTGTTGCTACAGTTGTACAGGGCCTTGGTGAGGCCACACCTGGAGTATTGTGTATTGTTTTGGTCTCCTAACTTAAGGAAGGACATTCTTGCTATTGAGGGACTGCAGCGAAGGTTCACCAGACTGATTCCCGGAATGGCGGGACTGACATATCAAGAAAGACTGGATCAACTGGGCTTGTATTCACTGGAGTTCAGAAGAATGAGAGGGGATCTCATAGAAACATTTAAAATTCTGACGGGTTTAGACAGGTTTGATGCAGGAAGAATGTTCCCAATGTTGGGGAAGTCCAGAACCAGGGGTCACAGTCTAAGGATAAGGGGTAAGCCATTTAGGACCGAGATGAGGAGAAACTTCTTCACCCAGAGAGTGGTGAACCTGTGGAATTCTCGACCACAGAAAGTTGTTGAGGCCAATTCACTAAATATATTCAAAAAGGAGTTAGATGTAGTCCTTACTACTCGGGGGATCAAGGGGTATGGCGAGAAAGCAGGAATGGGGTACTGAAGTTGCATGTTCAGCCATGAACTCATTGAATGGCGGTGCAGGCTCGAAGGGCCGAATAGCCTACTCCTGCACCTATTTTCTATGTTTCTATGTTTCTATGTTTAAAACATTCCCGGTCACGTCTATATTCACCCAAGTGTCCCATTACACCTGCGGATGCTGCCATTTTAATTTCCAGCTGTTCACAGTGTGCTGTATTTTACCTCAGATTTTTTAGCTTTTTCTAAAGACAGAAGCTTCCAAAATCTCTCTGTCAGCTGGTTGAATCCTTCACCAACAAAATTTCAGCTTTAAATCATCCGAAAAATCCCATCCTCATCGCCAAATGTGATATATTCACACAGCACCAAGCGCACACAGCTTCTAACATGGCAGGCAGCTCTGTCGGAACCCTCCGGAACATGCCTGGTTCTGTTTCATTATTGACTCTGTAGTTGCAGTACACAATATATCCACATCCACAGTGTGGAGCTACAAACATTACAAGCTCACAGACATTACATTATGGAGGTGGAAATAAGCAGACTTAGTTATGCTGCGGGTATGTGGTTGGAAGCTCATTTCAGGGTCAAATATGACACTAAGGCTGCACACAGTCTGGTTCAGCGTCAGACAGATGTTAGGGAGAGGGATGGAGTCAGTGGCTAGCGAACGGAGTTTGTGGCGGGGACTGAAAACACTGGCTTTGGTCTTCCCAATACTTAATTGGAGAAAATTTCAGCTCATCGAGAACTGGATGTCGGACAAGCAGTTTGATAATTTAGAGACTGTGGAGGGGTGAAGAGAAGTGGGGGTGAGGTAGAGCTGGGTGTCGTCAGCATACATGTGGAAACTGAAGCTGTGTTTTCAGATGATGTCACCATGGGGCAGCATGTAGATGAGAAATAGGAGGGGGCCAAGGATTGATCCTTGGGGGTCACCAGAGGTAACGATGCAGGGGCGGGAAGAGAAGCCATTGCAGGTGATTCTCTGGCTATGGCTCGATAGATAAGAATGGAACCACCCAGCTGAATGATGGTGGGGAGGTGTTGGAGAAGGATAGAGTGGTCAATCATGTCAAATACTGCAGACAAGTCAAGAAGGATGAGGAGGGATAGTTTGCCTTTGGAAACAATGACCACAATTTCACCTACCGAGGCGAGTGAAGGACGGCCGGGGTCTGGAGTGAGGTTCTGGGCCACTGCTGGTTCCATCCCACTCTCTGCAAGTGATTTTATGATGGTGGGGCTTTTAAGCTTGTCCAGCGAGATTCCCGGCCAATTAAAAGCAAGCTGGTCTGATTACATCATGTGATGATGTGTCATCAGCTAGTTCCCTTAAAGAGACCATGTCCACATTGATTTTGACAGTTGTGCTGTCAGTGTACTGCAGCATTGAAGTGCTGCAAACACTGACAAGCACTGCACAAAGGTGCACGGCTGCACCCAGACTCTCCCATGACTCCCTCCAGATGCTTATGGAGGGAGTTACAGCACGGAGGGAGGTTCTGTTCCCTTCCAATCAGCAGAAGCGACCTCGCCCAGAACACCAATACAGCCTGGTTACACGTTGCACAGGAGGGCACAAGCAGGGATGTGGTCAAGAGTACCTGGCTTCAGTGGCGCAAACCTTTCAATGATCTCAGTAGATCACGAAATGTTACTACAAAGCCACACTCAAACTCATCGTGCTCTACCACTCACCACATCCCCATCGTTCTGCCTTCCCTACTCTACCCCTGCACATCCTTACTCACAACAACTTACCTTGCACCTGCACCCATCCCTCTCTATATTATCACATTTCTATCTCGCTAGCTGCCCCTCACATTAACCCTCATCCTAGTCCAATAATACCAACTAACAAAACACAAGGCACTTGGGTGCTTTATCCAATGTTCATGTAAATTTTCTGTTAATGTATTATCAAACATTGAAACCTTTATTTTCAACACTTTGCATCCTTGGACTGATTTGTGTGCACCTTTTGGAAGTGGCTTAGTGAGTTGCAGTGAATGGTGAGATATAGTGGTTCCTCCCACAATGGTGATGACTCATTTATAGGCAGTCCCTCGGAATCGAGGAAGACTTGCTTCCACTCTTAAAATGAGTTCTTAGGTGGCTGAACAGTCCAATACGAGAACCACAGTCTCTATCACAGGTGGGACAGATAATCATTGAGGGAAGAGGAAAGGAATAGCTTGGTTATTGTAGGGATGCTTTATGGTGCTGGTGTGAGGTGGTGCCAACCTGGTGCATCATGGTGTACAGCATCAAGTGAAGTAAATCTGACCATGGTGAGGCCATCTATCCTTGGCATCCCGGGCAGTAATGTGGTCATGTACTGATGCCCTGTGTCATAAGAACATAACATAAGAACATAAGAATTAGGAACAGGAGTAGGCCATCTAGCCCCTCGAGCCTGCTCCGTCATTCAACAAGATCATGGCTGATCTGGCCGTGGACTCAGCTCCACTTACCCGCCCGCTCCCCGTAACCCTTAATTCCCTTATTGATTAAAATTCTATCGATCTGTGATTTGAATACATTCAATGAGCTAGCCTCAACTGCTTCCTTGGGCAGAGAATTCCACAGATTCACAACCCTCTGAGAGAAGAAATTCCTTCTCAACTCGGTTTTGAATTGGCTCCCCTGTATTTTGAGGCTGTGCCCCCTAGTTCTAGTCTCCCCGACTAGTGGAAACAACCTCTCTGCCTCTATCTTGTCTATCTCTTTCATTATTTTAAATGTTTCTATAAGATCACCCCTCATCCTTCAGAACTCTAACGAGTAAAGACCCAGTCTGCTCAATCTATCATCATAAGGTAACCCTCTCATCTCCAGTATCAGCCTAGTGAATCATCTCTGTACCCCCTCCAAAGCTAGTATATCCTTCCTTAAGTAAGGTGACCAGGTGCGGCCTCACTAATACCCTATACAGTTGCAGCAGGACCTCCCTGCTTTTGTACTCCATCCCTCTCGCAATGAAAGCCAACATTCCATTCGCCTTCCTGATTACCTGCTGCACCTGCAAACTAACTTTTTGGGATTCATGCACAAGGACCCCCAGGTTCCTCTGCACCGCAGCATGTTGTAATTTCTCCCCATTCAAATAATATTCCCTTTTACTGTTTTTTTTCCCAAGGTGGATGACTTCACATTTTCCGACATTGTATTCCATCTGCCAAACCTTAGCCCATTCACTTAACCTATTCAAATCTCTTTGCAGCCTCTCTGTGTCCTCTACATAACCCGCTTTCCCAGTAATCTTTGTGTCATCTGCAAATTTTGTTACACTACACTCCGTCCCCTCTTCCAGGTCATCTATGTATATTGTAAACAGTTATAGTCCCAGCACCGATCCCTGTGGCACACCACTAACCACCGATTTCCAACATGATAAGGACCTATTTATCCCAGCTCTCTGCTTTCTGTTAGCCAGCCAATTCTCTATCCATGCTAATACATTTCCTCTGACTCCACGTACCTTTATCTTCTGCAGTAACCTTTTGTGTGGCACCTTATCGAATGCCTTTTGGAAATCTAAATACACCACATCCATCGGTACACCTCTATCCACCATGCTCGTTATATCCTCAAAGAATTCCAGTAAATTAGTTAAACATGATTTCCCCTTCATGAATCCATGTTGCATCTGCTTGATTGCACTATTCCTATCTAGATGTCTCGCTATTTCTTCCTTAATGATAGCTTCAAGCATTTTCCCCACTACAGATGTTAAACTAGCCAGCCTATAGTTACCTGCTTTTTGTCTGCCCCCTTTCTTTAAACAGAGGCGTTACATTAGCTGTTTTCCAATCCGCTGGTACCTCCCCAGAGTCCAGAGAATTTTGGTAGATTATAACGAATGCATCTGCTATAACTTCCGCCATCTCTTTTAATAACCTGGGATGCATTTCATCCGGACCAGTGGACTTGTCTACCTTTAGTCCCATTAGCCTGTCCAGCACTACCCCCCTAGTGATAGTGATTATCTCAAGGTCCTCCCTTCCCACATTCCCGTGACCAGCAATTTTTGGCATGGTTTTTGTGTCTTCCACTGTGAAGACCGAAGCAAAATAATTGTTTAAGATCTCAGCCATTTCCACATTTCCCATTATTAAATTCCCCTTCTCATCTTCTAAGGGACCAACATTTACTTTAGTCACTCTTTTCCGTTTTATATATCGGTAAAAGCTTTTACTATCTGTTTTTATGTTTTGCGCAAGTTTACTTTGGTAATCTATCTTTCCTTTCTTTATTGCTTTCTTAGTCATTCCTGTGCAGCATCAGGTGATTGCGGAGCAGGTTGGTGCTGTTGGTGCTGCTGATGTGCCTGGTGATGCAGGTTTTGGGGCTGTTTATGGTGGGATTCTGAGGACCAAGGTGAGATTTTTTCAAGGGCACGGATGCTAATGGAATAAATGGCAAGTGAGGTTGAGTTGACAGAGGTGATCTGTCAATGGTGAGAGAGGTTGTTTCCAGGTGAGATTGGAAAGTGAACAGCTGTGAAACGGTAGCTTTTATGCCACATTTGCGGCTGTCAACTATTCAGCATAATGGAAACTGATGGAACACCTGACCTACTGTTGGGGAAGAGTGAAAGTAATATGGTAGGGGGATGGGATCCAATGCAGGGAGACAGAAGGAAGTAAAATGGGGGCAGAAGCAAAAGATAGAAAGAAGAAAAGTAAAAGTGGCGAGCAGATAAACCCAAGGCAAAAATCAAAAAGGGCCACATTACTGCAAAATTCTAAAGGGACAAAGTGTGTTAAAACAACAAGCATGAAGGCTCCTCAATGCAAGGAGTATTTGTAATAAGGTAGGCGAATTAACTGCGCAGGCAGTTATTAACGAATGTGATATAATTGGGATTACGGAGACATGGTTCCAGGGTGAGCAAGACTGGGAACTCAACATCCAGGAGTATTCAACGTTCAGGAAGGATAGACAGGAAGGAAAAGTAGGTGGGGTAGCATTGTTGGTTAAAGAGGAAAGTAAAGCAATTGTAAGGAAGGACATTACCTTGGATGATGTGGAATCTGTATGGGTAGAGCTGCGGAATACCAAAGGGCAGAAAACACTTGTGGGAGTTGTGTACAGAACACCAAACAGTAGTAGTGAGGTTGGGGACAGCATCAAACAAGAAATTAGGGATGTGTGCAATAAAGGTACAGCAGTTAACATGGGCAACTTTAATCTACATATAGATTGGGTTAACCAAACTGGTATCAATACAGTGGAGGAGGATTTCCTGGAGTGTACTAGGGATGGTTTTCTAGACCAATATGTCAAGGAACCAACTAGAGGACTGGCCATCCTAGACTGGGTGATGTGTAACGAGAAAGGACTAATTAGCAATCTTGTTGTGCGAGGCCAGAAAAAGCAGTAAACCTGAGAACTGGGAGAAATTTAGAATTCAGCAGAGGAGGACGAAGGGTTTAATTAGGAGGGGGAAAATAGAGTATGAGAGGAAGCTTGCAGGGAACATAAAAACTGACTGCGAAAGCTTCTATAGATATGTGAAGAGAAAAAGATTAGTGAAGACAAACGTAGGTCCCTTGCAGTCGGAATCAGGTGAATTTATAATGGGGAACAAAGAAATGGCAGACCAATTGAACAAATACTTTGGTTCTGTCTTCACGAAGAAAGACACAAATAACCTTCCAGAAATACTAGGGGACCGAGGGTCTAGTGAGAAGGAGAAACTGAAGAAAATCCTTATTAGTCAGAATATTGTGTTAGGGAAATTGATGGGATTGAAGGCCGATAAATCCCCAGGGCCTGATAGTCTGCATCCCAGAGTACTTAAGGAAGTGGCCCTAGAAAGAGTGGATGCATTGGTGATCCTTTTCCAACAGTTTATCGACTCCGGATCAGTTCCTATGGACTGGAGGGTAGCTAATGTAACCCCACTTTTTAAAAAAGGAGGGAGAGAGAATACAGGGAATTATTGACCAGTTATCCTGACATCGGTAGTGGGGAAAATGTTGGAATCAATTATTAAAGATGTCATAGCAGCGTATTTGGAAAGCAGTGACAGAATCGGTCCAAGTCAACATGGATTTATGAAAGGGAAATCATGCTTGACAAATCTTCTAGAATTTTTTGAGGATGTAACTAATAGAGTGAACAAGGGAGAACCAGTGGATGTGGTGTATTTGGATTTTCAAAAGGCTTTTGACAAGGTCCCACACAAGAGATTAGTGTGCAAAATTAAAGCACATGGTATTGGGGGTAATGTATTGACGTGGATAGAGAACTGGTTGGCAGACAGGAAGCAAAGAGTAGGAATAAACGGGTCCTTTTCAGAATGGCAGGCAGTGACTAGTGGGGTACCGCAAGGTTCAGTGTGGGACCCCAGCTATTTACAATATACATTAATGATTTGGATGAAAGAATTGAATGTAATATCTCCAAGTTTGCAGATGACACTAAGCTGGGTGGCAGTGTGAGCAGTGAGGAGGATGCTAAGAAGCTGCAGGGTGACTTGGACAGGTTAAGTGAGTGGGCAAATGTGAGGTTATCCACTTTGGTGGCAAAAACAGGAAGGCAGAATATTATCTGAACGGTGGCAGATTAGGAAAAGAGGAGGTGCAACGAGACCTCGCTGTCATGGTACATCAGTTATTGAAAGTTGGCATGCAGGTACAGCAAGCGGTGAAGAAGGCAAATGCCATGTTGGCCTTCATAGCGAGTGGATTTGAGTGTAGCAGCAGGGAGGTCTTACTGCAGTTGTGCAGGGCCTTGGTGAGACCACACCTTGAATATTATGTACAGTTTTGATCTCCAAATCTGAGGAAGGATGTTCTTGCTATTGAGGGATTGCAGCGAAGGTTTACCAGACTGATTCCCGGGATGGCAGGACTGACATATGAAGAAAGACTGGATCAACTAGTCTTATATTCACTGGAATTTAGAAGAATGAGAGGGGATCTCATAGAAACATATAAAATTCTGACGGGATTGGACAGGTTAGATGCAGGAAGAATGTTCCCGATGTTGGGGAAGTCCAGAACCAGGAGTCACAGTCTAACGATAAGGGGTAAGCCGAGATGAGGAGAAACTTCTTCACTCAGAGAATTGTGAACCTGTGGAATTCTCTACCACAGAAAGTTGTTGAGTCCAGTTTGTTGGACATATTCAAAAGGGCCCTATGGCTAAAGGGATCAGGGGGTTATGGAGAGAAAGCAGAAATGGGGTACTGAAGTTGCATGATCAGCCGTGATCTTATTGAATGGTGATGTAGGCTCAAAGGGCCGAATGGCCTGCTCCTGCACCTATTTTCTATCTTGCTATGTTTCTATGTAGGGTTTGGACTGGGGCTGTTTGCTAACAATTCAACAGTGTTCAGCTCCATTCACAATACCTCCGATAATGAAGCAGCCCAAGCCAGCCTGCAACAAAACCTGAATAACATCCAACCATCTCCCCTTGACCTTCAATGGCCCCACATTGCTGAGTCTTCCACCATCAACATCTTGGAGGTGGGGGACGGGGGGTCGGGTGGGGGGGGGAGCGGGAGTGGGGGTCCCCATTGACCAGAAGCTTAACTGGAGCAAGCATATCACCACTGTGGCTACAAGAACAGGACAGAGGCTGGATACTGAATGAGTGGCCCACCTCCTGACATCAAATATCTCTCCACTGTCTACAAGGCTCAAATTATGATCAATTTAAACCATCTCACTATGACTGCAATTTCAAGATGATTGCATTTGCTACAGTGCAACTTCCCCCGTGACCAAAAGGGTAGGTGTAACATAGAATTCTCCAAACTGACTGTCCCCAAAAAACTCACTGAAAAGAAGCAATGCTCCTTTAATAACCGATGTTCTACCATATCTACAGTTCTGAGGAAAGCTAACTTTACAAGGTATAAATATGAATTTCTACATTAGACTTGGTAATCCGCATTATCTTAAGACTTGGGGGTGGGTGATGATTTCCTCTCAGCTACGAGTAGCTAAGTACTTAACTATTCTTTATAAACGTGTTTATGATCTCATTTCACATAGAAAATATCTTCCTCCCTTGTTTTGACCCTATCCTCATTCTGATGCTGTTACAAACAGGTGCATCAGTTGAATCGGGCATTGCAGATTTGAAGGGTCACAGCTTCTGGCCTGCATTCAAAATGTTGAATACATATTGCATGATATTTCACAACTACAATGCTATGTGAATAATCATGAATGAAAGTCTGTATTTAAATCATGCAAAGCAAAACAATAATTCGTTATAGACTTCGTTAATGTTGAAATTTGGAATGTTTTCTTGAAGCTGTTGAAGTGTTCTAACTCTCTAAAATTGTGCAATTTTGTAACACAGAAATCTGGTAATACATATTTTGACTGGATACGTTCTCGTTGTGTGGAACTTTTCCTCTGCCTATATTTATCACCGGGATATGGGTTAATGCTGCTCTTCAGGTGAAGTTACGGCAGTGGAACGGGAGCAGTTCCAAGGAATTTTTAAAATATATTTGCCTGTCTTGCCTTTCATTTAAGGCATTTCTGTGACTGTTTGAGCTACCTAGCATATCTATTTCTTGGAAAAGTCCGAACAAAGTTCTTTTTATGCTGGTGGTGAATGATCTGTGATGCTATGGCCATTCCATATTAGAGACTATGGGGGATGGGGGGCAGTTATTACCTAGGATGGGGGACAGCACTGTTCTCATACTGTTCTCACAGTGTTAGCTGTGGCTCAGTGGGTAGCACTCTCGCCTCTGAGTCAGAAAGTTGAGGGTTCAAGTCCCACTCCAAGGACTTGAGCACAAAATCTAGGCTGACACTCCAGTGCAGTGCTGAGGGAGTGCTGCATTGTTGGAGGTGCCGTCTTCTGGTTGAGACATTAAACCGAGGCCCCATCTGCTCTCTCAGGTGGACGTAAAAGATCCCATGGCACGTTTTCGAAGAAGAGCAGGGGAGTTATCCCTGGTGTCCTGGCCAATATTTATCCCTCAATCAACATAACAAACAAAACAGACTATCTTATCATTGTCACATTGCTGTTTGTGGGAGCTTGCTGTGCGCAAATTGGCTGCAGTGTTTCCTACATGACAACAGTGATTATTCTCCAAAAATACTTCATTGGCTGTAAAGCGCTGTGAGACATCCGGTGGTTGTGAAAAGGCGCTATATAAATGCAAGTATTTCTTTCTTTGTTATTGTACAGTTCCTTAGGTCCAATATAATTAATTGAGAAAAACTCTTGTCTTCCGCAGATGGCCCTTTCACATAAACATTCTCAGCGTTAGAACCGACCTCAGTAAATTACCGTGATTTTGGAAGAGAAATAAATGCCTGCACAATACAAAGAGCCTGGGTAGCTGAAGAATGGGGGAGCTAGACCCCGGAGTGCATTATTGGTCAGCAGGAGGCAATCTGTTTTTTTGCAGTTACTCTCCCCGGGGCAAACACAAGTGAGCGAGATCCATCAGCCAAAGCTTGAGTTGTCCCAACATTATACCAGCATAATTCCAGAGCTAAAGAGGAAGAACTTTGCCCCATATATCAGAATTTGGGGGGCTCATAATGCAATCCCAGCACTGCTAACCTTTGAGTGCTGCATACAGCTGTAGTGCAGAAAACTGACATCACACCATGAAGTGAGGTCAGCCTCCAGAGTATATTGTTGACTGACCGGAGGCACCCTTTCATTTGCAAACCTTCTCCACAGGACAAACACAAGTAAGGGAGGATGCACCTTAAAGCTTAAGGTAGTGTCTCCTCATGAAATTGTGGTGCTCTCACATGACATGCAGGGAATGCCCGATGTCAAAGGGTACCCCTTAAAGGAACGCTAATATCAGTAATGGTGGCGATGAAACTACCGATTGTCTTACAGACCCATCTGGTTCGTTAATGTCCTTTAGGGAAGGAAACCTGTCATCGTTTCCTGATCTGGCCAAGATGTGACTCCAGACCCACAACAATGTGGTTGACTCTTAATGACCCTCTGAAATAGAAACATAGAAACATAGAAATTTACAGTGCAGAAGGAGGCCATTTCGGCCCATCATGTCTGCGCCGGCCGACAAAGTGCCACACGGCACTCGGTCAGCAGCCCTGAAGGTTACATATACTGATCATAAGCCTATTAACAGTGAACAATGGCGGACAGGTAAAGAGCATCCAGCCCAACCAGTCCGCCTCACACAACTGCGATATCCCATGTATCGCAACATTTTACACTCCACCTCACCCGGAACCATGTATGCACTGTATATAAGCCGGTCCTTAAGGCCTGTTCCTCACTCTAGAGTGTCTTAATAAAAACTGAGGTCACTGTTACTTTAACCTCCCTGTGTGCAGTCTCATCTGTGTTAGGAACACAATAACTGGCGACGAATATACGAATCCAACACAAAGATGCAGCAAACTGTGGGCATCCTGGAGAAGTTCTCCGACGGTGAGGACTGGGAAGCCTATGCTGAACGGCTAGACCACTACTTTGTAGCCAACGAGCTGGACGGAGAAGGAAGCGCTGCAAAAAGGAGAGCGGTCCTCCTCACGGTCTGCGGGGCACCGACCTACAGCCTCATGAAGAATCTTCTGGCTCCAGTGAAACCCACTGAAAAGTCGTATGAGGAGCTGTGTATAGTGGTTCGGGAGCATCTTAACCCGAGGGAGAGCGTGCTGATAGCGAGGTATCGGTTCTACACGAGCCAGCGATCTGAAGGTCAGGAAGTGGCGAGCTACGTCGCAGAGCTAAGGCGACTTGCAGGACAATGTGAGTTTGATGGCTACCTGGAGCAAATGTTCAGAGACTTTTTTGTACTGGGCATTGGCCACGAGACCATCCTACGAAAACTTTTGACTGTAGAGACAACAACCCTCAGTAAGGCCATTGCGATAGCACAGGCGTTTATGTCCACCAGTGATAACACCAAACAAATCTCTCAGCACATAAGTGCCAGCAATGTTCATAAATTAACTGGGACTGTGTTTGCGAGCAGAGATGTACAGGGCAGAAACCACGAGTCTGCAATTGCCAGCAGGCCTCAGGTGATCCAGATGATTCAGAGTCTGCAACAAAGGATAAATGCAAGGTAATTCACACATTGTTGACATTGTGGAGGCTTCCATTCAGCCTATTCATGCAGCTTCAAAGGATATGTTTGCAAGAGCTGTGGAACAATGGGGCACCTCCAACGAGCTTGCAAACGAGCTGCAAGCTCTGCAAAACCTGCTAACCACCACGTGGCAGAGGAAGATCGGTCCATGGTGGATCAAAGCAATTTTGAGCCTCAGAGAGAGGAGGCAGATGCTGAAGTACACAGGGTGCACACATTTTCGACGAAATGTCCACCTATAATGCTAAATGTAAAGTTGAATGGTTGACCCGTAGCCATGGAACTGGACACTGGCGCTAGCCAATCCATCATGAGTAAAAAGATGTTTGAGAGACTGTGGCGCAACAAGGCACTCAGACCAGCCCTGAGCCCCATCCACACGAAACGAGAACGTACACCAAAGAGCTTATCACTGTCCTGGGCAGCGCCATGGTCAAGGTCACCTTCGAGGGCACAGTGCATGAACTGCCACTCTGGATTGTCCCGGGCGATGGCCCCAAACTGCTTGGAAGGAACTGGCTAGGCAAAATCCGCTGGAACTGGGATGACATCTGAGCGCTATCACATGTCGATGAGGCCTCATGTATCCAGGTTCTTAACAAATTTCCTTCCCTTTTTGAGCCAGGCATTGGAAACTTTTCCCGGGTGAAGATGCGGATCCACTTGGTCCCAGAGGCACGATCCATTCACCACAAGGCGCGAGTGGTACCTCACATGATGAGGGAGAGAGTGGAAATCGAGCTGGACAGGCTGCAACGCGAGGGCATCATCTCCCCAGTGGAATTCAGCCAGTGGGCCAGCCCGATTGTTCCAGTACTCAAAAGTGATGGCATGGTCAGGATTTGCGGCGATTATAAAGTAACTATTAATCGTTTCTCGCTACAAGACCAATATCCGCTACCGAGGGCAGACGACCTATTTGTGACGCTGGCAGGAGGCCAGACGTTCACCAAGATTGACCTGACTTCGGCCTACATGATGCAGGAGCTGGAGGAATCTTCAAAGGGCCTCACCTGCATCAACACAAGTGACTGTTCATCTACAACAGATGCCCGTTTGGAATTCGGTCGGCTGCAGCGATCTTCCAGAGAAACATGGAGAGCCTGGTCAAGTCGGTACCAATCATGGTGTTTTTTCAGGATGACATATTGGTCACGGGTCGGGACACCGTTGAGCACCTACAAACCTGGAAGAGGTCCTCCAGCGACTGGATCGCGTAGGGCTGCGGCTGAAGAGGTCGAAATGCATCTTCATGGCAATAGAAGTGGAGTTTTTGGGGAGAAAGATCGCGGCGGACGGCATTCGGCCCACAAATGCCAAGACAGAGGCTATCAGGAACGTGCCTAGGCCACAGAACATCCCGGAGCTGCAGTCGTTCCTGGGACTCCTCAACTATTTTGGTTACTTCCTACCGGGATTAAGCACCCTCTTAGAGCCCCTACATGTGTTATTGCATAAAGGTGAGAACTGGGTATGGGGAAAAAAACAAGTAATTGCTTTTGAAAAAGCCAATAACATTTTATGCTCCAACAAGCTGCTTGTATTGTATAACCCATGTAAAAAACTTGTGCTAGCATATGATGCATCGTCATACGGAGTCGGGTGTGTATTACAACAAGCTAACTTTGCGGGGAAGTTGCAACCTGTCGCCTATGCCTGCACGAGCTTGTCTAAGGCTGAGAGGGCCTACAGAATGATTGAGAAAGAGGCATTAGCGTGTGTGTTCTGGGTAAAGGAAATGCATCAGTGCCTGTTTGGCCTCAAATTTGAGCTGGAAACCGATCACAAGCCCCTCATATCCCTGTTCACTTGAAAACAAGGGGATAAATACTAATGCCTCAGCCCGCATACAAAGTTGGGCACTCGCGCTATCAGCGTATAACTACCATCCGCCACAGGGCAGGCACCGAGAACTGTGCGGATGCTCTCAGTCGGCTACCATTGCCCATCATGGTGCAGCCTGCAAACTTGTTGATGGTGGCGCAGCCCGCAGACTTGTTGATGGTCATGGAAGCGTTTGAAAATGATAAATCACCTATCACGGCCCGCCAGATTTGGGCTTGGACCAGCCAAGATCCTCTGCTGTCCCTCGTAAAAAACTGTGTACTGCATGGGAGCTGGGCCAGCATCCCCATTGAAATGCAAGAGCTAATCAAGCTGTTCCAGCGGCGAAAGGACGAGCTGTCGATTCAGGCAGACTGCCTGTTGTGGGGTAACCGCGTGGTGCTACCCAAAAAGGGAAGGGAGACGTTCATCTCGGATCTCCACAGCACACACCTGGGTATAGTAATGATGAAAGCGATAGCCAGACCCCACGTGTGGTGGCCCGGTATTGACTCCGACTTAGATTCCTGTGTATGGCAATGCAGCATGTGTGCTTAGTTGAGCAACGCGCCCAGAGAGGCACCACTAAGTTTGTGGTCCTGGCTCTCCAGACCATGGTCGAGGATCCATGTCGACTATGCAGGCCCGTTCCTCGGTAAAATATTCCTGGTGGTGGTGGATGCTTTTTCAAAATGGATTGAATGTAAAATAATGTCAGGAATCACCGCCACCGCCACCATTGAAAGTCTGAGGGCTATGTTTGCCACCCACGGCCTGCCTGACATACTGGTCAGTGACAACAGGCCATGTTTCACCAGTGCCAGATTTAAAGAATTCATGACCCACAATGGGATCAAACATGTCACCTCGTCCCCGTTTAAACCAGCCTCCAATGGGCAGGCAGAGCGAGCAGTACAAACAATCAAACAGAGCCTTAAACGAGTCACAGAAGGCTCACTCCAAACCCGCCTGTCCCGAGTACTGCTCAGCTACCGCATGAGACCCCACTCGCACACAGGGGTGCCCCCAGCTGAGCTACTTATGAGAAGGATACTTAAAACCAGACTCTCGCTGGTTCACCCCAACCTGCATGATCAGGTAGAGAGCAGGCGGCAGCAACAAAATGTAAACGATGGTTGCGTCACTGTGTCATGGGAAATTGATCTGAACGGCCCTGTGTATGTGCTAAACTATGGACATGGTCCCAAGTGGATCGTGGGCACGGTGAAAGCTAAAGAAGGGAATAGGGTGTTTGTAGTCAAACTAGACAATGGACAAATTTGCAGAAAGCACCTGGACCAAACGAGGCTGCGGTTCACAGACTGCCCTGAACAATCCACAGCAGACACCACCTTTTACGAGCCCACAACACACACCCAAAGGATCAACGACACCAACCCGGACCCCAGGAAATTGAACACAGAACGGCCAACAACCCATCAAGGCCAGGCTCACCCAGCAGCCCTGCAGGGCCAACAACACGCCAGCCCAGCGAGGGCACAGCCAACACACCAGAACAGACATTTGTACTGAGGCGGTCCACCAGGGAAAGATAGGCTCCCGACCGCCTCACCTTGTAAATAGTTTTCACTTTGACTTTGGCGGGGGAGTGATGTTGTGTATCTGTAAAGCATGCACTCCCATGTTCTGCCACCAGGGAGCGCATCCCCTGAAGTCCTAAGGCATCCCAGCATCCCTTGGGAGCACTGTATATAAGCCGGCCCCTAAGGCCTGTTCCTCACTCTGGAGTGTCTTAATAAAGACTGAGATCACTGTTACTTTAACCTCCCTGTGTGTAGTCTCATCTGTGTTAGGTACACAATAGTAACCACTTTATCCACCTGGCCTGCTACTTTCAAGGAACATTAAGACGGATTGCAAAAGTTTCTATTTCTATAGATATGTAAAGAGAAAAAGGTTAGTAAAGACAAATGTAGGTCCCCTGCAGTCAGAATCAGGGGAAGTCATAACGGGGAACAAAGAAATGGCGGATCAATTGAACAAGTACTTTGGTTCGGTATTCACTAAGGAGGACACTAACAACATTCTGGATATAAGAAGGGTCAGAGGGTCTAGTAAGGAGGAGGAACTGAAGGAAATCCTTATTAGTCGGGAAATTGTGTTGGGGAAATTGATGGGATTGAAGGCCGATAAATCCCCAGGGCCTGATGGACTGCATCCCAGAGTACTTAAGGAGGTGGCCTTGGAAATAGCGGATGCATTGACAGTTATTTTCCAACATTCCATTGACTCTGGATCAGTTCCTATGGAGTGGAGGGTAGCCAATGTAACCCCACTTTTTAAAAAAGGAGGGAGAGAGAAAGCAGGGAATTATAGACCGGTCAGCCTGACATCGGTAGTGGGTAAGATGATGGAATCAATTATTAAGGATGTCATAGCAGCGCATTTGAAAAGAGGTGACATGATAGGTCCAAGTCAGCATGGATTTGTGAAAGGGAAATCATGTTTGACAAATCTTCTGGAATTTTTTGAGGATGTTTCCAGTAGAGTGGACAAGGGAGAACCATTTGATGTAGTATATTTGGACTTTCAGAAGGATTTCGACAAGGTTCCACACAAGAGATTAATGTGCAAAGTTAAAGCACATGGGATTGGGGGTAGAGTGCTGACATGGATTGAGAAATGGTTGTCAGACAGGAAGCAAAGAGTAGGAGTAAATGGGTACTTTTCAGAATGGCAGGCGGTGAGTAGTGGGGTACCGCAAGGTTCTGTGCTGGGGCCCCAGCTGTTTACATTGTACATTAATGATTTAGACGAGGGGATTAAATGTAGTATCTCCAGATTTGCGGATGACACTAAGTTAGGTGGCAGTGTGAGCTGCGAGGAGGATGCTATGAGGCTGCAGAGCGACTTGGATAGGTTAGGTGAGTGGACAAATGCATGGCAGATGAAGTATAATGTGGATAAATGTGAGGTTATCCACTTTGGTGGTAAAAACAGAGTGACAGACTATTATCTGAATGGTGACAGATTAGGAAAAGGGGAGGTGCAACGAGACCTGGGTGTCATGGTATATCAGTCATTGAAGGTTGGCATGCAGGTACAGCAGGCGGTTAAGAAAGCAAATGGCATGTTGGCCTTCATAGCGAGGGGATTTGAGTACAGGGGCAGGGAGGTGTTGCTACAGTTGTGCAGGGCCTTGGTGAGGCCACACCTGGAGTATTGTGTACAGTTTTGGTCTCCTAACCTGAGGAAGGACATTCTTGTTATTGAGGGAGTGCAGTGAAGGTTCACCAGACTGATTCCCGGGATGGCGGGACTGACCTATCAAGAAAGACTAAATCAACTGGGCTTGTATTCACTGGAGTTCAGAAGAATGAGAGGGGATCTCATAGAAACGTTTAAAATTCTGATGGGTTTAGACAGGTTAGATGCAGGAAGAATGTTCACAATGTTGGGGAAGTCCAGAACCAGGGGTCACAGTCTAAGGATAAGGGGTAAGCCATTTAGGACCGAGATGAGGAGAAACTTCTTCACCCAGAGAGTGGTGAACCTGTGGAATTCTCTACCACAGAAAGTTGTTGAGGCCAATTCACTAAATATATTCAAAAAGGAGTTAGATGTAGTCCTTACTACTAGGGGGATCAAGGGGTATGGCAAGAAAGCAGGAATGGGGTACTGAAGTTGCATGTTCAGCCATGAACTCATTGAATGGTGTGCATGCTAGAAGGGCCTAATGGCCTACTCCAGCACCTATTTTCTATGTTTCTATGTTTAGACAAGCACTCCAAGGTCCCTTTCTTCATCTACATTTCTAAGTGGCCTACCATGTAATGTGTATGCCCTTTCCTTATTAGCCCTCCCCAAGTGCATTATCTCACACTTCTCTGAATTAAATTCCATTTGCAATTGTTCTGTCCACCTGACCATTAGATTGATATCCTCCTTGAGTCATTGACTTTCCTCGTCATTATCAACCACACAGCCAATTTTAGTGTCAACAGCAAACTTTTTAATCATACCTCTATTCAAATCTAGATCGTTGATGTATACCACAAAAAGTGAGAGACCCAGTACTGAGCCCTGCAGAACCCCACTGGAAACATCCTTCCAGACACAAAAACATCCATCAACCATTACCCTTTGCTTCCTACCTCCAAGTCAATTTTGGATCCAGCTTGCAACTTTGCCCTGGATCCCATGGGCTTTTACATTCGTGACCAGTCTGCCATGTGGAACCTTATTAAAAGTTTTGCTAAAGTCCATATACACTACATCGACCTACCCTCATCGACCCTCTTGGTTACCTCCTCGAAAAATTCAATCAGGTTAGTCAAACATGATCTTCCCTTAACAAATCCATGCTGACTGTCCCTAATTATTTCTTGCCTTTCTAAATGTAGGTTTATCCTGTCCTTCAGGATTTTTTCCAATAATGATGACTTACGACCACCACCTTCTCAAAGGCAATTAGCGATGGGCAATAAATGCTGGCCTTGCCGGAGACACCCACATCCCAGGAACAAATACATTTTTAAAAAAGGACTCCTCGATGCTCTGACAACTTGTCCTACTCCTGAAAGGGAAGAGAAATGAATGCAGCAAGTGTATATGGCAGAATAGCTCCATTGAATGGGGCAGCATTTGAGTTGATACTGAAACAGTTGTGGTGCTGGACTAGCAAACTAAAGCATGTGAGTTAAAACCTCCCCATGTCAAATTTTGAAATTGAATTTAATAAGTGTCTGGTAAATTGTAGGCTAGCACCAGAAGAATAACAATAAAAGGTGCAGTATTGTTGTAAAAACTCAACCGGTTCACGAATGTCCTTCAGGAAAGGGAACCTGCTACTTTTACATGGTCCAGTCTCACACTATCTGGTTGAATCTTAATCCCCTCAGAGCATCTCATAGAATCATAGAACCGTAGACATTTACAGCACAGAAGGAGGACATTCGGTCCACTGTGCCTGTGCCGACCGACAAAGAGCTATCCAGCCTAATCCCACTTTCCAGCTCTTGGTCCATAGCCTTGTAGGTTACAGCACTTCAAGTGCACATCCAAGTACTTTTTAAATGCTATGAGGGTTTCTGCTTCTACCAACCTTTCAGACAGTGAGGCTATTAGAGACCATAAGGGTAATCTGTGTATGGAGGTGCAAAATGTGGGTAGGGTTCTTAATGAATACCTCCCTGAACATCTTGCATCTGTTTTCACAAAAGAGAGGGGCAATGCAGACATTGCAATGAGGGAGGAGGAGTGTGAAATATTCGATGAAATAAACATAGTGAGAGAGGAAGTATTAAGGGGCTTAGCAGCTTTGAAAGTGGATAAATCCCCAGGCCCAGATGAAATGTATCCCAGGCTGTTAAGAGAAGCAAAAGAGGAAATAGTAGAGGTTCTGACCATCATTTTCCAATCCTCTCTGACTTCAGAGGACTGGAAGACTGATAACATGGTACCTTTGTTTAAAAGGGGAGATAGGAATAGACCATGTAATTACAGGCCAGTCAGCCTAACCTCGGTGGTGAGAAAATTATTGGAAAAAATTCTGAGGGACAGAATAGATTTTCATTTAGAAATACATGGATTAATCAAGGATAGTCAGCATGGATTTGTTAAGGGAAGGTCATGACTGACTAACTTGATTGAATTTTTTGAGGAGGTAACAAGGAGGGTCGATGAGGGTAGTGCGTATGATGTCGTGTATATGGATTTTAGCAAGGCTCTTGATAAGATCCCACATGGCAGACTGTTCATGAAAGTAAAAGCCCATGGGATCCAAGGCAAAAGCATCGAGGAATAGGTAATAAATACTGTCTTGGCAGTATGAACAATTCAAAAAAAAAACCTGCAAAAAATGGGTGGTCCTTTTTGAAACTGAAAGCCATGAACGACGTCAGAACAGCCTAGTAATGTGGCTAAAAGATGTCACACCCGTGCACCAAACCAGGGAGCAGATGAGGAACAAAGCTACGGAACTCAGGAATGTTGCCACAGTATGTATTGCTCACATTTACCTTAGTTTTATTGTGCTTTATACGGCCTCTTAGTAACACTTCAATTTAAATTTGAGACAGCATCGTAGAGAGAGGACACACAGCATTCTGGTAAGTATTCATGTACTTTCCAAATGTGCAGGTTTGCTTATGTTTTACCAGAGAACTGTGTATTGCTGCTATAGCAGTACATTTGTCCTGAGGTCCATTGCTCGTGGAAAACAGTAAAGATTTAACATGCTGCCAAAGAAGGTATCTGTACTTCCATGTTCACAGACTTACAGTAAGATGGCAGCTGACCTGGGAACTTTGATTGCACGCATCTTCAATCAGATTTCTTTATCCAATATGTGTCTCTTTTTTAATGTGCAACCTCAACCAAGCAACTCAAAGCCCCCTCAAATGATTACAGATGGGTCATGTAGAATATTGGTCCAGGTAGTTACCACACCAACGCATGTCATTGCAGGGCCATCTATTGACCAGACACAAAGTGGAGCCCCTCCAGTTCTAGAGGCGTATACTGACATCCAGCAGCCAGCCACTGTGTGAACACTTAGAAGGTATACATGGCTAGGAAGTGGGAAGGAATACATTATTCACTTTCCTTAAGGGGAAGCACCTGGAAAAATACAATGACTGCACCTGCCTCATGCTCTGTAAGGGTTGATAAAAGTTGTGGTATAAGTGTCTGGAGTGTCCCCCAGATCAGGGGGCACTCGATCTAATGTTTATTTTGTACTCCCTAAAAGAGTTGTTGAGCTGTTGGTAGTGTCCCCCTCCCCTTTTATAGGGGGCACTTGTAAATTATATTTTTAGAGCCCCCAAAAAAATCTAAAAAAAAAAAAAAGGGCCTTGCGAAAGGTTTGGAGTGTCCCCCAGATCGGGGGTCACTTGACCTAATGTTTATTTGTCTCCTCTAAAAGAGTTGATAAAAGTTGTGATGCACTGACAGCTCTTTTGTTATTTGGCAGATAAACTCATTGGGATGAAATGCTGTTCTGTCCATGTGACATATGGCCGGGGCCAATGGAGGCAACGCTTTATTTGGCAAGGATATTGGGTACATATGAGATGACTGTTACACCTTGATGCTTCAGGCTCTGAATTAAATGTGTCATCTATTACAACTTAATGGGGCAAATTTTAACCCCCAAAAACAGATGGGTTGGGGTCAGGTGGGAAGTTGAATTGTTAACAAACTGAATCCTGATCCCAACCCGCCCACATCTGGTTTTACCGGAGGCGGGATGGGGCCGCGCAGCCAATCCGTTCCCAGGAGGCGGGTCTCCCATTTAAATATTATAATGAGACCAGTGTGCCCCAGAGTGATCCACTATTGTGTTTCCCAGGCCTCGGGAAAACCGACAGCTGAAGTAAGGTGAGGACTGCTGGATCTAGGAGGTAAGGGCCTTTACACTTACCTGCTGGATCCAGGTCCCTGCCTCACCCACCCCCGGCGACCGGACACAACTCCGACCCTAACGATCTCCCCCCAACCTCCCCACCCGAGTCCTCTGATCTCCCCCACGAGGCCTCCAACTCCTCCACCCCCCTGAGCCCTCCGATCACCCTCCTCCATTCCCTCCCACCCGAGGCTTCCAATCTCCCAAGCCCTCCAATTCCCCACCCTCCCCCCAAGCCCTCTGATCCCCCCGAGCCCTCCGATCTCCCGAGCCCTCTGATCTCCTCGAAGCCTCCGATTCCATCCTTGTGCCTGCCCCCCCGCGAGCCCTCTGATTCCCCCCCCCCGAGGCCTCCGATCTCCCAAGCCCTCCGATCCCCCCTCTCCCCAAGCCCTCTGCCTCTCTGAGCCCTCCGACCCCCTCGAGGTCTCCGATTCCATCCCTGCGCCCCCCTTCCCCCGAGCCCTCCGATCGCTCCCCCCCGAGCCCTCCGATCTCCCGAACCCTCCAATCCCCCCCCCTCCCCCCCCCCGAGGCCTCCGATTCCATCCCTGCGCCCCCCCCCCCCAACCCCCTCCGATCAACTGCAGAGTCGTGGCACCACATCCCTGTCCCCCCCAATGCTCCTCCGGCTCCTGACCAACCCCCGCTCATTCTGCGGCTCCTGTCCATCACCCTGTGCTTCGCCCCAATCCCCCTACCCCCCCGCCCCCACAGCCACGACCCCTTCCCCCTCTGTGTGTCCTAGTGCAGCAGGCCTACCCGCCCACAGCCAGCCAGCCTTTCCATTTGCTTGGCTGAGGGCGGGAAACAGAGCTTTAAAATGTTAATCAGGCCCCGCTGTTAAATTCGGCAGGGCCTGTGGGAAATCCACCCTTCTGGGTTTTCTGACCGCTTTCGAGCACCATTGCTTTATACTGCATGTATCGCATGGATGCATTTTAAGGGAAACTAGATAAACACATGAGGGGGAATGGTTAGAAGGGTGTGTTGATAGGGTGAAATGAAGTAAGATGGGAGGAGGCTTGTGTGCAGCAAAAACACCAGCACAGCCCAGTTGGGCCAAATGGCCTGTTTCTGTGCTGTACATTCTATATATCAGGTGCACAGCAGGCCTCAGGCTTCAGCACATGCAACACGGGCCACGTATCCGCAAAATGAATCAGCGCTACGGGTGCTGAGCCCCACAATATTGGCCCCTATATACATTTCAACATGAGTTCAAACAAGTGCCTGGGAACATAAGCAAAATGAGTTGCAGTATCACAGGGTCCGGTTACAGAATTATTGTCATCTCTCTTGTCAGTGCAGTGCTGCAGCTGAAGAGACTCCTATAGTCTTTCTTACTGCAGTGGGATGTCTTAGAATCATACCACACAGAAGGAGGCCATTTGGCCCATCATGTCTATGCTAGCTCTTTGAAAAATCTACCCAATTAGTTACACTCTATTTCCATAGCCCTGCAAATTTCTACATTTCAAGTATTTATCCAACTCCCTTTTGAAAGTTATTATCAAATCTGCTTCCACGACCCCTTCAGGCAGTACATTCCAGATCGTAACAACTCACTGCTTAAATGTTTTTATCCTCATTTCCCCCCGCCCCACTCCTCTGGATATTTTGGTCTTAATTCAGATCTCCACAGAGTCAGTTGAAGAATTGCTATGATTCACTAATAACATGTTATGGTCAGCTGAAGCTTGGCAAACGTTCTCATGGTGTTCAGTTCAAAAGGTATAAAGATTGCCGAAAAACCAATCTAAAAAAATGCAGTGCAAGGGGCCATAATGGTTGTGACAGGAAGAAGTGGCAAAAGATGACTCACGATAGCACGCCAAAGCTTGAAGCAAGTTATATCCAGCTGGCTGAACAAAAGGGAGCCCAAATGATAGATCAGCCCTCAAGTCATTCTGACATCCGATGTACAGTGTGTGGGAAACTATTCCTCATGAAAGTTGGACTTTAGTCATATGAGAACCCACAACCTGTTGGAGATGAATCATAGGTAGCTGTCATTGACAACGATGAACAAGCTACCATCATCATTAACATCAAAATAACTTACATTTATATAGCACCTTTAATTCAGTTAAACATCCCAAGGCGCCTCACAGGAGTATTATCAAACAAAATTGGACACCGACCGCCATAAGCTTGGCCAAAGAGGTAGGTTTTAAGGAGCATCTTAAAGGAGAGAGACTGAGCGAGACAGAAAGGTTTAGTGAGGTAATTTCAGAACTTAGGGCCTAGGCAGCTAAAGGCACGGTCGCCAATGGTGGAGCGATTAAAATCGGGGATGCGCAAGAGGCCAGAATTGGAGGAGCGCAGAGAGCTCGGAGGGTTGTAGGGCTGGAGGAGGTTACTGAGATAGGGAGGAGCGAGACCAGAGAGGGATTTGCAAGAAAGGATGAGAATTTTAAAACTGAGGCGTTGCCGGACCGGGGGCCAATGTAGGTCAGCGGGTACAGGGGTGATGTGTGAACGGGACTTGATGCAAGTTAGGATACGGGCAGCAGAGTTTTGGATGAGCTCAACTTTATGGAGGATGGTTTTTAAAAGGTCTAAGCAATGTAAAATTGTGGTGAGTTTCAGCTGTATACTTTGTTGAACACATGCAACATGATGAAGGCATGAGAATCTGAACAAAATAATACAAAGGACATTAGACAGGGTTGCTTGGGAGCGCTGGTCATTGTCATCGCCCCCAACTCTCTTCTCAATCTTCCTCGCTGCCATGCTCCACCTCACAGTTGACAAGCTCCCCGCTAGAGTGGAACTAAAGTACAGAACCAGTGGGAAGCTGTTCAATCTTCGCCATCACCAGGCCAGATCCAAGACCACCCCAACCTCTGTCGTCGAGCTACAGTACGTGGATGACGCCTGTGTCTGCACACATTCAGAGGCTGAACTCCAGGATATAATCGACGTATTTTCCGAGGCGTATGAAAGCATGGGCCTTACGCTGAACATCAGTAAGGCAAAGGTCCTCTACCAGCCTGTCCTTGCCCCACAGCACTGACCCCAGACATCAAGATCCATGGCGCGGCCCTGGACAACGTGGACCACTTCTCTTATCTCAGGGCCTCCTATCAACAAAAGCAGGCATTGACGACGAGATCCAACACTGCCTCCAGTGTACCAGTGCAGCCTTTGGCCACCTGAGGAAAAGAGCGTTTGAAGACCAGGCCCTCAAAACTGTCACCAAGCTCATGGTCTACAGGGCGGTAGTGATACCCGCCCTCCTGTGTGGCTGAGAGACGTGGACCATGTACAGTCACTGGAGAAATACCACCAACGATGTCTCCGTAAGATCCTACAAATCCCCTGGAGAACAGACGCAGCAACATCAGTGTCCTCGTCCAGGCTAACATCCCCAGCATTGAAACACTGACCACACTTGATCAGCTCCGCTGGGCAGGCCACATAGTTCACATGCCAGACACGAGACTCCCAAAGCAAGCGCTCTACTTGGAACTCGTCCACGGCAAACGAGCCAAAGGTGGGCAGAGGCAACGTTACAAAGACACCCTCAAAGCCTCCCTGATAAAGTGTGACATCCCCACTGACACTTGGGAGTCCCTGGCCAAAGACCGCCCTCAGTGGAGGAAGTGCATCCGGGAGGGCGCTGAGCTCCTCGAGTATCGTCGCCGAGAGCATGCAGAAATCAAGCGCAGACAGCGGAAGGAGCGTGCGGCAAACCAGGCTCCCCGCCCACCCTTTTCCTCCAACCATTGTCTGCCCCAGCTGTGACAGATACTGTGGTTCTCGTATTGGACTGTACAGCCACCAAGTCTTCCTCAATTCTGAGGGTCTGCCTATGATGATGAATCTGCCATAAGCTCGAGTCAGTCCTGAGAGGTAGGAACTGGTCCGTCAGATGTTGATAATGCAAAATCACACATCGCTGTTTCTGTTATGGGTTATCACTGATAACCCTTATCTCGTCTGCCTTAAACTCATCAGTTATTTTAAGAATATTATTTATCATAGGCGTGGACTGCTCCTCATTCATCATTATTATGTGCTTCAGTGGGACACAGCATGTAAGAGAGCTATAATCATCAACGGACCTGCAATACTTGGGAAAAAATGGGAAAACAGGAAGTATTCAATCAATTCCAGAAGGATTACAATCCTCCTTTTTATGCTCGGATGTTTGTAAAAGTTCTAAGCCATGTAAAATTGTACCGAGTTTCAGCTGTATACTTTATTGAAGGCAGCTGTGGCAGATTATCTGACTGTTAACGCTCAGACAACATTCATTTTATAATTTGCCTCGCACCCTTGTGCACTCCAAATGTCTTCCTTATGCTGCTGGCCATATAATCTACACCAGCCATATAAAAAGGCTATTCATCTTGTTTCATGCAAGCTCTGGTGGAGTGCATAAGTTTTGTATTAACTATAAAATTTCTCCTTACAGCCTACGATATGAATTGTCAATTAAAGACTCTATACTGCCATTTCAGGCCTCCTCCTGTGCTGTAAAATTATAGGATCTTTTACTTTGGGAAGATAACTAAGAAGTTAGCTTTTCAAACTGTCTGGAGGATAAGCTTTTGGTCATCTGCTGTAATTTCTTCTTATGTGGCTCGGTGGCAATTTTTTTTCTTTTGTCTTATTCTTATAACACTCCTGTGAAGCGCCCTGGGACGTTTTGCTACGTTAAAGGCGCTATATAAATACAAGTTGTTGTTGTAAGCACGCAATCGCAGCTCAAACCGCACCTGAAGCAGAAGTGCACTCGCTCATTTAAAGGATGCAATGTGAGAATGATACTGTGCTAGACCTCGACGGACAATTGTCCAGCAACCTTATCCAGTAAACAATTTACAAAATCAAAACTAGTTCCCTACCATGGGGAGGTCCACAAGATGTGCTCAATTACGCACTCCCCAGAGGAAAGAGTACCATTTATCTGGTGTTTTGGGGTTTAATTTAAAGCACTGCTAACACATATCCAAAGAAATTTGATTCCAACTGCTAACACGCAAGTATGTTTCTGATCCTTTAACAGCCTTCAGAGCTGCTCTACCTGAATGTGATGTCACAGGTGTGGGTCCAACCTCAGGTCACCATCTCATCTATTAGGCTTAGCACAAGATGATATTTATTATTTCACAATCCTTATATATTGGCCATCAGCTTGGATTCATTAAAGTGCAGCAGCATGGGAAAAGATACAGGTCCAGAAATTGCGGTTGGAGGCTTCCCGCAGGCGAATGCTTCTGGCCTGAAAAATTTCTATGAATGTACCTGGTGGTCCCGGTGGAGCGTGAGATTCCGGTGGGGAGGCCTTCCCTTCCCGCGCTGGAAGCGCGCTCCCATCCTCCAGGTTCCCACGCAGCAGGTGCAGTCACATGTGACTGCTCAGCCAATCAGGTACAGTATTCCATAGCTTTTTCATTAATAGCAATGAGAACTCCGTATCTATGAGTTCTCATTGCTATTAAAGAGAAAAACAAAAACACACTAAACACCATAATAAAAAATAAAAAATACACCTCACATTATTAAAATTAATTGAAATTAAAATTAATAAGTACCTTAGAAAAAATATATATTTTTCCGATTTTTAAAAAAGTTTTTAAAGTTTAAAATAAACTTACCTTAGTGGGCAGGGTTTTTAACAATAAAATGTGTTTTTTAAATTTAATTTAATTATATTTTTGTATGTTTTAAAACTCTTACACCTGTAAAAGTAGGCTATGCGCCTGCTTTTATCAGGTGCAAGAGTTTTGAGGACAATTGCTGGGCAAGATATGGGTAAATCCCGCAATCTTGCCCTTGCAAATGTCCTCGCTGCCAATATGCGTTGGATCTGTCAAGCTCCAGCTCAAGGTCCGGAGACACTCAGTACGGACCCGGGGAGGCTGGGATTTCCAGGCCAATGTTTGCTGGGTTTGTTCAGGTAGATTTCATGGTATACTTTACATGGTTTGCTTACACTTTATGATTCCTACTTTTGTTCTCATATAAATATTCAGGCAAACATGTAAATTCTGAACTTGGGAATTTGTTTAATCTGCATTTGAAGAAAGATGTCCAGAAAATGACGTGTTATTCATAGAATCATAGAATGATACAGCACAGAAGGAGGCCATTCGGACCAATGTGTCTGCGCGGCTCTTTGAAAGAGCTATACAACTAGTCCCACTCCTCTGTTCCTTCCCCATAGCCCTGCCATTTTTCCTTTTCAAGTATATACCCAATTCCCTTTTGAAAGTTACTATTGAATCTGCTTCCACCACCCTTTCAAGCAGTGCATTCCAGATCATAACAGCTCGCTGCATTAAAAAAATCCCTGGATTTTTTCCAATTATCTTAAATCTGTGTCCTCTTGTTATTGTGTCAGCTCAGTGGGTAGCATTCTTTCCTCTGAGTCAGAAGGTTGTGGGTTGAAATCCCACTCCAGGGACTTAAGCACAAAAATCTTGTCTGACACGCCAGTGCAGTGCTGAGGGAGTGTTGCATTGTTGGAGGTGCCGTCTTTCGGATGAGACGTTAAACCGAGGCCCCCTCTGCTCTTTCAGGTGGACGTAAAAGATCCCATGGCACTATTTTGAAGAAGAACAGCGGAGTTATCCCTGGTGTCCTGGCCAATAATTATCCCTCAATCAACATAACAAAAAAACAGATTATCTGGTCATTATCACATTGCTATTTGTGGGAGCTTGCTGTGCGCAAATTGGCTGCTGCATTTCCTACAACAGTGGATACACTCTAAAAGTACTTCATTGGCTGTAAAGCTCTTTGAGACATCCGGTGGTCGTAAAAGACGCTATATAAATGCAAATCTTTCATTTTTATCGACTCTCCCACCAGTGGAAACAGTTTCTCCATATCTATTCTATCAAAGCCACGAATAATTCTGAACACCTCTATTAAAGGGCAAGCTGATAAGGCAGTTAAGAAAGTTATGGGATACTTGGCTTTGTAAATAGAGGCACTGAATACAAAAACAAGGAAGTCATATTAAACCATTAGAAATCACTGGTTAGTCCTCGGCTGGAGTATTGTTTCCACTGGCGGGAGGGTTGATTAGAAAATAAAGATTTGCATTTATATAGCGCCTTTTACGACCACCGGATATCTCAGTTCTGGGCACCGCACTTTAGGAAGGATGTCAAGGTCATGGAAAGAGAACAGAGGAGGTTTACCAGGATGAAGGACTTCAGTTATGTGGAGAGATTGCAGAATCTCCTTAGAGTAAAGACGTGCAAGGGGAGTCCTAATAGAGGTATTCAAAATCTTCAGGGGCTTTGATAGAGCAACTGGGGAGAAACTATTTCCTCTGGCAAGTGGGACGATAACTAGTGGTCATAGATTTAAAATAATTAGCAAAAAAACTAGATGGGGAAAGGAGGAGAAATTTCTTCACACAGAGGGTTGTTAACATCTGGAATGCAGTTACCTGAAAGTGTGGTGGAATCAGATTTAGTAGTAACTTACAAATGCAATTGGACATATACTTAAGAGGACAATTTGCTGAGTTATGGGGAAAAAGCTAACTTGTGGGAGTAAATTGAACAGCTGTTTCAAAGAGCCGGCACAGGCATGGTGGGCCAAATGGCCTCCTTCTGTGCTGTAAAATTCTATCATTGTATAAATCTCCACATAACGTTCTCTGCTCTAAGGAGAACAATCCCAGCTTATTTAGTCTTTCCACATAACTAAAGTCCCTCATCCCTGGCACCATACTGGTAAATCTCCTCTGCACTCTCTCCAAGGCTTTGCCATCCTTCATAATTGGTGTTGCCTACAATTGGACACAATAGCTGAGGCCTAACTTTATAGAAGTTTACCATTTGTTGAGGAATTGTGCATCAACCAAGCCTTTCTAAATTGGTCCAGATGCCTAATGGGGATGTATTTTCCAATTGTTACGTTTTTAAAACTGAAGAATGTTTGGCATTCACACCACATAGCTTTGCTTTAGTTAGATATGTTTTCTCCCTTCCTTCAGGCTATTCGGTCCTGTGGTCCTTCTTTGCCTTGACCTCCTCCTGTCACAATATTGTCCAAAGAATGACAACTGCTGCCAATCTCTGGCATGGGTGCCAACATGACTCATAAACAGTGCGACAATGCTTGAGGTGAACACCCACCAGTTGAATGCAGTAAGAGCCGTCTACTGAGCTGTGCACAATATGTTCAACCAATTGAGGTCAGGATTGGAGGAGTGCTGAGATCTCAGAGGGTTGTAGGGCTGAAGGAAGTTACAGAAATAGGGAAACATTTGTTTTTTATTACAGGTTAGACTCCAGCTCTAGCTGTGAATCGAAACTATCAAACAACTGAAAGATTGACTTCATCATTTTTCAACTGGACCAAAAGACAATGATTTACAACACTATCCTCACACCTTTACTTTAAGTGATTGTATACTCCATGGTTAGCTCGACACTATTTATGAAACTGAAGAAACTGAAGGGACAACAAAATAACATTGCAAGTAGTGTACTTTCTGCAGTGTTATTTTGTTGTCGCGTAAAATATTTTTCCATTTCAAAAAAAAATCTTACTGTGGGCTTCTTGCACCAAACATCGCTCTCGACTTGGGAAAATCAAATGATCGCAGATCCTTCTCTCATCACTGTCAGTATCACCCCATAGTTTACCAGGTAGGAAGCAAGCACTCAGCAACTTGCCCTTGCAGGATACATTACTCAACCACTTCAGCTACCAGGCAGAAGGTGTGTTGCAGCCAAAGGTATGATGCATGGCAGCAATCAACTATATCAAATGAAGGGCTGGAAGAGGAAGAACGTAATGGTGTGAAATGATAAAGTTGTTTGGTACTAAAGAAATGTTGACATCCAAGCATATTCATAAGATGTATACGTACAACTTTGAGCCTTATTAGCAGAGGGAAAAAAATCTTGTGATGCCTGAAGCTCCTGCTCATTTTTTTTTGCTTGCTTCACTCTTTCTCTTGTTCTCAAGCTGGCTATGATGCATGATTGCTCTTAACCTGCTGCTTGGGTTTGGCTCACACTAATCAAGACCCTGGAGACATTCAGCACTGGAGAGCCAGCGTTGCTATAATCGAGTCCGTTGTAATCACTTTTTATGATGGCAATTTTTTTGTTTAACCACAACCACAGCTGCCTGCCCGCACTCATATCTAACTCACACCCTGCATTTCTGAGCTCTGCCGTAACCCATGCTGGAACGTGACACAAGTATCATCACTCACCCCCCTCCTGCTCCCCATCTGGGGGTTTAGACAAGCTATTGGCCATGCTTTGGTTCTTCATTTACATTTTGAAATCAAGTCGAGTACATTATTCCTGTAAATGATTTCAACTTGGAAGGGCTGATTTCTCTAAATTGCACCCAGCCATGTCAATGTTTTCTTTGTTCTCTAGTTGGATCCAGATGAACAATATTCCATCGCATCGTTCACTTGATATTTTGATGTAATTAGTTTGTCATAAACAAATCATTTGGAAAATTAAATGAGTTCCTCCTCTTCTCCTTTTCCATTTCCCCCATTTCTATGAGACATCTATTAGGGTGCTTGATTTTCTCTCGGAGCAGAGCAATGGCATTTTTAAATTGTTCTTGTTCACTGCCTTCAGTTTTAGGACTTGAGTTTAAATCATGTCCAGATGGAGTATATAATAGAGTTTCAATGAGTTGTGTCAAGTTTGCCTGTTTTGTTGAAAGTCACAATGCATTACAATGCTCATAAATACATATATTGAGATACTTAAATGATTGTGTACATTTAAGTAGCTCTACCTACTGTTGATGTAAGGTCAAGCAGAGAGAGTGGCTAGGCAGGCTTTTTGGGCGCTAGGTGTGGTTGAGTTTCAATAACATGGGGTTTCTGGAAAGGTTGAGTGAGTAATGGTCCTACCAGAGTCTCAGTTTTGTTCTGATGGCCCAACAACACTCTCCTACCTCCACTTGGGTGTTTGGTAGAGTTTCTGGTGGGGACCAGCTGTGTAAAATAGGCACTGCCCAATTTAATCATGAGTATACACTACAGCCTTTTTTAATCTTTCTCAGGCTTCAAGTATATCTTATTACAATTCTATTTAAGGACAAAAATTATTTACTCCCAAAGGGCCCTGTTCTCGGGTGAAGAATGGTCAGGAAGGCAGAAGTAAGAGGCTCCTCCAAAATTGAGCCTTATTTTACCAGTTGCAGTGAGCTGCCACCACATGTCCCTCCTCCGGTGGCAGTTCGCAGCTTTGTTCTGCTCCAATTTGGGCACCCTTCAGAAGTAATGAATTGGCGGCAAAGTGTTTTGTGACATCTAGAGGATGCAAAAGGGTATTGGTGAGGCTACACCTGGAGTACTGCATACAGTTTTGGTCTCCATATTTAAGGAAGGATATACTTGCATTGGAGGCTGTTCAGAGAAGGTTCACTAGTTTGATTCTGGAGATGAGTGGGTTGACTTATGAGATCAAGGGATGTGGAGAGAAAGCAGGGATCAAGGGGTGTGGAGAGAAAGCAGGAAAGGGGTACTGAAGGAATGATCAGCCATGATCTTATCGAATGGCAGTGCAGGCACGAAGGGCCTAATGGCCTACTCCTGCACCTATTTTCTATGTTTCTATGTTTCTATGAAAGGTTGAGTAGATTGGGCCTCTACTCATTGGAGTCCAGAAGAATGAGAGGTGATCTTATTCAAACATACAAGATAATGAGGGGGCTAGACAAGGTGGACTCAGAGGGGAACTTAAAACTAGGGGACATGGTCTCAGAATAAGGGGCCGCCCATTTAAAACTGAGATGAGGAGGAATTTCTTCTCTCAGAGGGTTGCAAATTTATGGAATTCTCTGCCCCAGAGAGCTGTGGAGGCTGGGTCATTGAATATATTTAAGGTGGAGATAGACAGCTTTTTGAGCGATAAGGGACTAAAGGGTTATGGGGAGAGGGCAGGGAAGTGGAACTGAGTCCATGGTCAGATCAGCCATGATCTTATTAAATGGCGGAGCAGGCTCGAGGGGCCAAGTGGCCTACTCCTGCTCCTATTTCTTCTGTTCTTAAAAGACATGACATTTTTCTTTCTCTCTTCAAAATTCATCTGAAGAGCATTTCTATGTGTTCACGTTTTCACAGCTCACAAATATACTGCTGACGGTATGGTGAGAGGTTCAAACACCAGGGGACACAAGTCAAAAACACTGTATAGTTAGCAGGAAGAAGAGAAATCAGTCAGAATTTTTTCAGTCCAAGGGTACAATTGCGAAATAAGTTTCCAGGGGAAAGCCTTGGCAGGAGAAATGGGTTCAAGAGGCAATTAGATGTAATTCTGGAGACAGAAAGGAGCGAGGGATACGGTGAGAAGGTCTGTAGGTGGGTGTTGAGATCAATCAAAAACGAATAGGGCTTGCTTGGCCTAATTAGTACTGGACTGGCTCCTCAATAGAGCTCAGGAATTGTCATGTTAATTGGGAGCAGAGAATTGCTGGGGAGGTGCTCTGTTGCCAAAAAGCAGCAGTATTTTATCACGCCGACAGAGCTGAGGGACTTAAGAACAAAATATTTTTATTATCAAATTGGAAAGGCTGGTTTTTAATAAAACATATATGTATTCCATATGTACAACTGCCACTATTGAGGATACAATTCATTGAATTAGGCAAGACGTTTGGGAGATTGCTTGGTTTATTCCCTATTCCATAATCCTATATTGAACTGAGTTAATCATTGGCGCCCCCATCCCCTCTTATAGTTCCTTCTGTGGCTGCTCCAGTGAAATTCTACAGGTGCGATGTCCAAAATCCGGAGTTCTGGAATACGGAATGTTTCAGAATCTGGACACCGGGCCGATCCATGGCGGGGTCGACTAGAAACCGGAAAATGTTCCGAAATCCGGATTCCCCTGCCTTGGCGGCCCAACCTCCGGCTGCCCAAACCCACTGTGGCCCGACCAACCTCCCCCAGCACAGAAACAGGCCATTCAGCCCAACAGGTATCTGCTAGTGTTTATGCTCCACAGGAACCTCCTCCCATCCCTCTTCATCTTACCCTATCAACATATCCCTCCATTCCCTTCTCCCTCGTTTGCTTATCTAGCTTCCCCTTAACTGCATCTATCATAATCATAGACAGTCCCTCGGAATTGAGGAAGACTTGCTTCCATTCCTGAAGTGAGTTCTTTGGTGGCTGAGCAGTCCAATATGAGAGCCACAGACTCTGTCACAGGTGGGACAGATAGTCGTTGAGGGACGGGGTGGGTGGGACAGGTTTGCCGCACACTCTTTCCGCTGCCTGCACTTGATTTCTGCATGCTCTCGGCGTTGAGACTCGAAGTGCTCAGCGCCCTCCCGGCTGCGCTCTCTCCACTTTGGGCGGTCTTGGGCCAGGGACTCCCAGGTGTCAGTGGTGATGCCGCACTTTATCAGGGAGGCTTTGAGGGTGTCCTTGTAACGTTTCTGCTGCCCACCTTTGGCTGGTTTGCCGTGAAGGAGCACCGCATAGAGTACTTGCTTTGGGAGTATCTGGCATGCGAACTATGTGACTTACCCAATGGAGCTGACCAAGTGTGCTCAGTGCTTCAATGCTGGGGATGTTAGCCTGGACGAGGACACTGATGTTTGGTGCGCCTGTCCTCCCAGGGGATTTATAGGATTTTGAGGAAACATCGTTGGTGATATATCATTGTTGGTGGTAGACTATGAGCTTGGTGGTAGATTTGAGGGCCTGGTCTTTGAACACTCCTTTCCTCAGGCAGCCGAAGCTTCAACCACTCCCTGTGGTAGCGAGTTCCACATTCCAACCACTCTCTCGCTAAAGACATTTTGCCTGAATTCTTTAGTGGATTTAACAGTGACTCCTGTATATTTATGGCCCCTAGCTTTTAGTCTCCCCCACAAAATATTTCTGCTTACTGTTCACTGTGCCACTTTGAGGTGAGCTGTATTTTTCAGGCACCAGGGCTGCAGCATTCTGCGACATACCCAGCGAGATGCCAGTTTTGAAACCAGATATTTCAAAGAAAAGACGAGGAAAAATTAAGAAAAGGGTTGGAACTTGAAGCCCTTTTTTTTTAGAAGATTTGAAGTGACAGTAACCCACTCAGAGAAGGACCCTGCAAGGATCAGAGTCTGCAACAGATTAAAGGACAATCTATAACCTTGTGTGCCTGTAATTGTCTTATATCCATGGTTTTACATTTAAAAATACATGTTTTTTTGTAACAATTCAAATGATGCATCAAATTTAGTTGAAGATTATAAAACTGACTCGACAATGACAAGAAAGCTGTAGTTGGTTAGAAAATGTTGCAGTTTTTCTCTATATGTTTCCTACATTACAACATTTCATAAGTACTTAACTGGCTGCAAAGCGCTTTGGGACATCCTGAGGTCATGAAAGGTGCTATATAAATGCACATCCTTCTTTCTATATATTTGCTTAATAGCTCTTAAGTGTACTGTTACAAAGCTACAGAGAATTCCTTGCTACAGCCAAACACGTCAGTATAAGGAAGCGTCCCTTTATTTTCAACAGAGTAAAGATATGTTTATGTATGGTTTTCTACACTGACAGCAACATAATCTTGCTGAGGCTGGAAAATATTAGAACAACGATGTGAATTCTTAGTAATAAAAAGAAAGAAAGACTTGGATTTATATAGCGCCTTTCACAACCACCAGATGACGCAATGTGCTTTACAGCCAATGAAGTACTTTTGGAGTGTGTTGTAATGTAGGAGAACGTTTTTTCTTAGAAACATAGAAACATAGAAAATAGGTGCAGACAGTAGGCCATTCTGCCCCTCAAGCCCGCACCGCCATTCAATGAGTTCATGGCTGAACATGCAACTTCAGTACCCCATTCCTGCTTTCTCACCATACCCCTTGATCCCCCTAGTAGTAAGGACTTCATCTAACTCCTTTTTGAATATATTTAGTGAATTAGCCTCAACAACTTTCTGTGGTAGAGAATTCCACAGGTTCACCACTCTCTGGGTGAAGAAATTCCCCCTCATCTCGGTCCTAAATGGCTTACCCCTTATCCTTAGACTGTGTCCCCTGGTTCTGGACTTCCCCAACATTGGGAACATTCTTCCTGCATCTAACCTGTCTAACCCCGTCAGAATTTTAAACGTTTCTATGAGGTCCCCTCTCATTCTTCTGAACTCCAGTGAATACAAGCCCAGTTGATCCAGTCTTTCTTGATAGGTCAGACCCGCCATCCCGGGAATCAGTCTGGTGAACATTCGCTGCACTCCCTCAATAGCAAGAATGTCCTTCCTCAGGTTAGGCGATCAAAACTGCACACAATACTCCAGGTGTGGCCTCACCAAGGCGCTGTACAACTGTAGTAACACATCCCTGCCCCCGTACGCGAATCCCCTCGCTATGAAGGCCAACATGCCATTTGCCTTCTTAACCGCCTGCTGTACCTGCATGCCAACCTTCAATGACTGATATACCATGACACCCAGGTCTCGTTGCACCTCCCCTTTTCCTAATCTGTCACCATTCAGATAATAGTCCGTCTCTCTGTTTTTAACCACCAAAGTGGATAACCTCACATTTATCCAAATTATACTTCATCTGCCATGTATTTGCCCACTCTGCTAACCTATCCAAGTCACTCTGCAGCCTCATAGCATCCTCCTCGCAGCTCACACTGCCACCCAACTTAGTGTCATCCGCAAGTTTGGAGATACTACATTTAATTCCCTCGTCCAAATCATTAATGTACAATGTAAACAGCTGGGGCTCCAGCACAGAACCTTGCGGTACCCCACTAGTCACTGCCTGCCATTCTGAAAAGTACCCATTTACTCCTACTCTTTGCTTCCTGTCTGACAACCAGTTCTCAATCCACGTCAGCACATTACCCCCAATTCCATGTGCTTTAACTTTGCACGTTAACTCTTGTGTGGGAGCTTGTCGAAAGCCTTCTGAAAGTCCAAATACACCACATCAACTGGTTCTCCCTTGTCCATTCTACTGGAAACACCCTCAAAAAATTCTAGAAGATTTGTCAAGCACGATTTCCCTTTCACAAATCCATGTTGACTTGGACCTATCATGTCACCTTTTTCCAAATGCACTACTATGACATCCTTAATAATTGATTCCATCATTTTACCCACTACCGATGTCAGGCTGACCGGTCTATAATTCCCTGTTATCTCTCTCCCTCCTTTTTTAAAAAGTGGGGTTACATTGGCTACCCTCCACTCCATAGGAACTGATCCAGAGTCAATGGAATGTTGGAAAATGACTGTCAATGCATCCACTATTTCCAAGGCCACCTCCTTAAGTACTCTGGGATGCAGTCCATCAGGCCCTGGGGATTTATCGGCCTTCAATCCCATCAATTTCCCCAACACAATTTCCCGACTAATAAGGATTTCCCTCAGTTCCTCCTCCTTACTAGACCCTCCGACCCCTTTTATATCCGGAAGGTTGTTTGTGTCCTCCTTAGTGAATACCGAACCAAAGTACTTGTTCAATTGGTCCGCCATTTCTTTGTTCCCTGTTATGACTTCCCCTGATTCTGACTGCAGGGGACCTACGTTTGTCTTTACTAACCTTTTTCTCTTTACATATCTATAGAAACTTTTGCAATCCGTCTTAATGTTCCCTGCAAGCTTCTTCTCGTACTCCATTTTCCCTGCCCTAATCAAACCCTTTGTCCTCCTCTGCTGAGTTCTAAATCTCTCCCAGTCCCCGGGTTCGCTGCTATTTCTGGCCAATTTGTATGCCACTTCCTTGGCTTTAATACTATCCCTGATTTCCCTTGATAGCCACGGTTGAGCCACCTTCCCTTTTTTATTTTTACGACAGACAGGAATGTACAATTGTTGTAGTTCATCCATGCGGTCTCTAAATGTCTGCCATTGCCCATCCACAGTCAACCCCTTAAGTATCATTCGCCAATCTATCCTAGCCAATTCATGCCTCATACCTTCAAAGTTACCCTTCTTTAAGTTCTGGACCATGGTCTCTGAATTAACTGTTTCATTCTCCATCCTAATGCAGAATTCCACTATATTATGGTCACTCTTCCCCAAGGGGCCTCGCACAACGAGATTGCTAATTAATCCTCTCTCATTACACAACACCCAGTCTAAGATGGCCTCCCCCCTAGTTGGTTCCTCGACATATTGGTCTAGAAAACCATCCCTTATGCACTCCAGGAAATCCTCCTCCACCGTATTGCTTCCAGTTTGGTTAACCCAATCTATGTGCATATTAAAGTCACCCATTATAACTGCTGCACCTTTATTGCACGCACCCCTAATTTCATGTTTGATGTCCTCCCCAACATCACTACTACTGTTTGGAGGTCTGTACACCACTCCCACTAACGTTTTTGCCCTTTGGTGTTCTGCAGCTTTACCCATATAGATTCCACATCATCCAAGCTAATGTCCTTCCGAACTATTGCCTTAATTTCCTCCTTAACCAGCAATGCTACCCCACCTCCTTTTCCTTTTATTCTATCTTTCCTGAATGTTGAATACCCCTGGATGTTGAGTTCCCAGCCCTGATCATCCTGGAGCCACGTCTCCGTAATCCCAATCACATCATATTTGTTTGTTAACATCTATTTGCACAGTTAATTCATCCACCTTATTGCGGATACTCCTTGCATTAAGACACAAAGCCTTCAGGCTTGTTTTTTTAACACCCTTTGTCCTTTTAGAATTTTGCTGTACAATGGCCCTTTTTGTTCTATGCCTTGGGTTTCTCTGTCATCCACTTTTCCTCATCTCCTTTCTGTCATTTGCTTTTGCCTCCTTTTTGTTTCCCTCTGTCTCCCTGCATTGGTTCCCATCCCCCTGCCATATTAGTTTAACTCCTCCCCAACAGCACTAGCAAACACTCCCCCTAGGTCATTGGTTCCGGTCCTGCCCAGGTGCAGACCGTCCGGTTTGTACTGGTCCCACCTCCCCCAGAACCGGTTTCAATGCCCCAGGAATTTGAATCCCTCCCTGCTGCACCACTGTTCAAGCCACGTATTCATCTGCAGTATCCTGCGATTCCTACTCTGACTATCACGTGGCACTGGTAGCAATCCTGAGATTACTACTTTTGAGGTCCTACTTTTTAATTTAGCTCCTAGCTCCTTAAATTCATTTCGTAGGACCTCATCCCTTTTTTTACCTATGTCGTTGGTACCACGACAACTGGCTGATCACTCTCCCTTTTTAGAATGTCCTGCACACGCTCCGAGACATCCTTGAGCCTTGCACCAGGGAGGCAACATACCATCCTGGAGTCTCGGTTGCAGCCGCAGAAACGCCTATCTATTCCCCTTACAATTGAATCCCCTATCACTATCGCTCTCCCACTCTTTTTCCTGCCCTCCTGTGCAACAGAGCCAGCCACGGTGCCATGAACTTGGCTGCTGCTGCCCTCCCCTGATGAGTCATCTCCCTCAACAGTACTCAAAGCAGTGTATCTGTTTTGCAGGTGGATTGGTAATGTAAATTTATGTTCGGTAGCATATCTTGGGTACAAAAGAGCTGCATTATTTTCTTCAGGTAGAAATTGTTCATTTAAGGTTGATTTTACCAATTCAGAAATGATCTTGGCTACCCGGGATTTGTGCAGACAGGAACTATAGGCAGTGAACAGATTATCACAACAGAAACATAGAATACTTTTTCCAGGAAGAATGCACTTATCAAGTGTTTATGATCCCCTAAATCATTGAAAAATCATAGAATCATATAGCACACAAGGCGGCCATTCAGCCCATCATGCCTGTGAAACAGCTATAAGAACATAAGAAATAGGAGCAGGAGTAGGCCATCTGGCTCCTCGAGCCTGCTCCGCCATTTAATAAGATCATGGCTGATCTGATCCTGAACTCAGCTCCGCTCCCCATAACTCTTTATTCCCTTGTCGCTCAAAAATCTATCTCGGCCTTAAATATATTCAATGACCCAGCCTCCACAGCTCTCTGGGGCAGAGAATTCCATAGATTTACAACCCTCTAACAGAAGAAATTCCTTCTCATCTCAGTTTTAAATGGGGCGGCCCCTTATTCTGAGACTATGTCCCCCAGTTTTAGTTTCCCCTGTGAGTGGAAATATCCTCTCTGCATCCACATTGTCGAGTCTCCTCATTATTTTATATGTTTCGATAAGATCACCTCTCATTCTTCTGAACTCCACTGAATATAGGCCCAACCTACTCAACCTATCTTCTTAAGTCAACCCCCTCATCTCTGGAATCAACCTAGTGAACCTTCTCTGAACAGCCTCTGAAATGCAAGTATATCCTTCCTTAAATACAGAGACCAATTAGTCATACTCCCATAATCTTTCCCCGTAGCCCTGCAATTTTTTACTTTTCAAGTATATATCCAATTCCTTTTGAAAGTTACTATTGAATCTGCTTTCACTACCCTTTCAATCAGTGCATTGCAGATCATAACAATTTATTCCGCAAAATAAATTCTCTTCTTCTCCCCTCTGGTTCTTCTGCCAATTATCTTAAATCTGTGTCCTCTGGTTATCGACCCTCATGTCAGTGATAACAGTTCGTCCTTACTTACTCAATCAAAACCCTTCATAATTTTGAACAACTCTATTAAATCTCCCCTTAAACTTCTCTGCCCTAAAGTGCACTTTTGTTGACTTGAATCTCAATTCTCTATGAAAATGCTCTCAAAAGAACAATGTTTATCTTTATAAACTGTACTCAATTTAGAATCTCTTTCCCTTTTGTATCATTTAATCGCACATTTAATACCAAATGGATTTAATGTAAAATTTAATACATGTTAATATTCATTTTTCATTGAAATTAAAGTTTGAAGGATGACTCTGGATGTGATTTGTATTTGCGTAATTAAAGAACAAAAATTCTCTGACTATCTTAATGTCAGATTACTGAAAAGAAAACTACAAAATACGAGTGCTGGATTGTTAGCAAACCCTTGGAGCAGAAATTCGTGGTGTTTGCGCCTCCCGTTAGTGCCCCCAGAAGAATTCCGCTGGAGTTTAGCGGTGGCAGTAACCGGTAGTGCCCCGTTCCAACCGATAGTGTTCTAAATTGTTGCGCCAGCGATGACATCATCATCGTGCACCGAGACCCATTTTTACCCGAGTGAAAATTCGGTAGAGCCCCCTGGTGGTCCATGGATGGCCCCGTTTCTCAGCAGCAGAGTCGGCAGCTTGGCCATCCACTTTAATGAAGTGGAGGGCCCTGTCTGTGCGGTAGTGCTGCGTCCTTTTCCATCCCTTCCGTCCCCCTCGTGCCCCGCTTACCGCCCCCGAGAGCAAGTGGAGCACGATATTTTGTGTTCGACTTGCTCTCGGGACGGTAACCCAAACATAGGTCGCGGGGCGGAACTCTGTGCCTGGTGTAGGAACTCCTGCCTCGTGGCTGTTACCGCCCCCAAGCTGGCCGCTACGCAATTTTGCCCCGTTAACCCTTTTTGATCTCCACTTACCTCACTCAAGATTATTTCAAAAGAGAGAATCTTGTATCAGTAGGAATTTGAAACACTGGTTTAGGAATTGGCTCCAATCCTGCAACCAAAAAGTTGAACTTAACGGATATGGATCAGCATGGAGGCACGTTCCTAGTGGTGTCCCCTGGGGTCAATCCTGGGCTCGCTACTCATTTTACTAATGACCTGAACAGTGGTGTTGAAAGTATATATTTGCAGATGACACCAAAATCTGTGCAAGAGTTAAGACAGTAAAGGAGTATAATCAAATGCAAAGAGATTTAGATGAGCTAGAGGAATGGGCCACACAATGGCAATGACATTTAACTTATGTAAATGTAGTGCCATGCATGTTAATAGGACCAACACAGAATACACTTGTCATTGGCAGGGAACAATACTGAACGAGGTTGAGAGAGAAAAATATCTTGGTATTATTGTGCATTGATCACTGAAGGTTTATGACCAATGTAGAGAAGCTGTTACTAAAACTAACAGGGTATTGTATTGTATTAATAGAACCATTCAGTTCAAATCAAAGGACACCATTCTGTCATTATACAGGTCGCTGGTTAGACCGCATTTATAATACTGTGCCTAATTCTGGCCCCCTTACATGGTGGATGATATTGTGGCCTTGGAAAAGATTCAGACGAATGATTTCTAGATTAAGGAATCTTAATTACTCAGATAGACTCAAGGACCTTGGTCTATTTACTTTATAGCAGCGAAGGCTTAGATGCAATCTGATGGAGGTTTCGAAAGAATCATCATTATCATAGGCGATCCCTTGTATCGAAGATGACTTGCTTCCACGCCAAAAAGGGATGAGTTCACAGTTGTTTCAATTAAGGTCCTAATATTCCACGTCCCGAACGACATGTTGAAGGGTGGAAGATGCCTGTGCATGGATTTTTTTAACGTTTGGTGGCCGTTGCACACCAGCCACCACACGGGCTTGACAGAGCTAGGACTTGGTCCAGTGCCAAGGATTAACCAAGACGACTCGAGACCAGCTCTGCTGCATGGTCCCAGTACGCACACATATCGCAGTGCGGGCTGCCCCGTGCTGCCCCTGGGCCCTTGCCCTCTCCTTGGCCCCGATCACGTGGCTCCACGATCACTCGCCGCTCCTGTGCCCCAACCTCACCGCTCCCGCTGTACCTGCCCACGCTCCAATCATCGACCTGGATCTTGGTGATGTCCAATCCAGTCGACTTCTTCACAGCCGTCACTTTCCAGCACGCGCTGTACTTTGAACTGGTATGATCCTTGCAGGTCAGGGCTGCCACGCTGAATGCCTGGGTTGGGCCACATGCTTCTCCTTTGAAGGTCCCGACGTGCTGATGGTTCTTGCAGGTCGGGGCCACCATGCCGAAATAATTTTGGGAAAAAATTAAAGCATTGGATAATGTGCCTATTGATAGATTATTCCAGTTTAACAGATTGGGGAGCACTAGGGGACATGTGTTTACACTATGTAAGAGTAGGACTAGACTGGATGTTAGGCAGTACTTCTTTCCCCAGAGAGTAGCGAGCCTTTGGGCATGCTTTGCCGGTGGTTGCGGTGGGTACTGACTCTTTGCATGCCTTCAAAGGAGAGCTGGGCCAGTTCCTGACTGGGCAGAGACTGCATCATGTAGAAGGTAAGTGCCTTTTCAGATAACGCATGGTCCATGTAAACTCCTGGACTAGTTTTGTTTGCCTGAGAGGGTCGGAGAGGAATTTTCCACAGTACTTTTTCCCTTACTGCTTCTGGGTCTTTCTCTATTTATTTTTTTTGCCTCTTCATGGCCGTGTTAGAGGCATGGGTAGGAAGTGTTTGGTCATTAGTCATGATGCTCCAGCTATCATGAGAGTGGGGCAGACTTGATGGACTAACTGGTCTTTTCCTGCCTGTCAGTTTCATATGTTGGTCAGCTGAATCTCAACACTTTATGCAGACGAGGGAGTTGCCTAGAGGCAAGAATAACAGACTGGCGTTGGAAAGTTAGAATGCTCCTGTAATGTACTTGCTTCATGGGTTCTTGCTTAAGAATTCCTAGCAACACATTGGTATTAAGATCTAGTGGGTTTATGAACAAATGTTTACCAATCACACTACACGTTATCCACTTAGGCTCACAACTGCATACCTCAACTGACTGGGGTTTTATTGAGTCTTGTGAACATCATGTGACTGGCTAAGCCACTCACAATGCAACAGCTCTACAAACCTGTGAGCATACATAGGGGTGCATACATTACAGCTCCAAATTCAGCTGCCGAGGCAGCTGAGTCATTTCCCAATAGGTAGTCCATCTCTGGACATCACGGCCTTTTTCTGCTACTCTTGTTAAGAACATAAGAACATAAGAATTAGGAACAGGAGTAGGCCACCTAGCCCCTCAAGCCTGCTCCGCCATTCAACAAGATCATGGCTGATCTGGCCGTGGACTCAGCTCCACTTACCCGCCCGCTCCCCGTAACCCTTAATTCCCTTATTGGTTAAAAGTCTATCTATCTGTGATTTGAATACATTCAATGAGCTAGCCTCAACTGCTTCCTTGGGCAGAGAATTCCACAGATTCACAACCCTCTGGGAGAAGAAATTCCTTCTCAACTCGGTTTTAAATTGGCTCCCCCGTATTTTGAGGCTGTGCCCCCTAGTTCTAGTCTCCCCTACCAGTGGAAACAACCTCTCTGCCTCTATTTTGTCTATCCCTTTCATTATTTTAAATGTTTCTATAAGATCACCCCTCATCCTTCTGAACTCCAACGAGTAAAGACCCAGTCTACTCAATCTATCATCATAAGGTAACCCTGTCATCTCCGGAATCAGCCTAGTGAATCATCTCTGTACCCCCTCCAAAGCTAGTATAGCCTTCCTTAAGTAAGGTGACCAAAACTGCACGCAGTACTCCAGGTGCGGCCTCACCAATACCCTATACAGTTGCAGCAGGACCTCCCTGCTTTTGTACTCCATCCCTCTCGCAATGAAGCCAACATTTCATTCGCCTTCCTGATTACCTGCTGCACCTGCAAACTAACTTTTTGGGATTCATGCACAAGGACCCCCAGGTCCCTCTGCACTGCAGCATGTTGTAATTTCTCCCCATTCAAATAATATTCCCTTTTACAGTTTTTTTTTCCAAGGTGGATGACCTCACATTTTCTGACATTGTATTCCATCTGCCAAATCTTAGCCCATTTGCTTAACCTATCTAAATCTCTTTGCAGCCTCTCTGTGTCCTCTACACAACGCGCTTTCCCACTAATCTTTGTGTCATCTGCAAATTTTGTTACACTACACTCTGTCCCCTCTTCCAGGTCATCTATGTATATTGTAAATGGTTGTGGTCCCAGCACCGATCCCTGTGGCACACCACTAACCACTGATTTCCAACCTGAAAAGGACCCATTTATCCCGACTCTCTGCTTTCTGTTAGCTAGCCAATTCTCTATCCATGCTAATACATTTCCTCTGACTCCGGGTACCTTTATCTTCTGCAGTAACCTTTTGTGTGGCACCTTATCGAATGCCTTTTGGAAATCTAAATACACCACATCCATCGGTACACCTCTATCTACCATGCTCGTTATATCCTCAAAGAATTCCAGTAAATTAGTTAAACATGATTTCCCTTTCCTGAATCCATGTTGCGTCTGCTTGATTGCACTATTCCTATCTAGATGTCCCACTATTTCTTCCTTAATGATAGCTTCAAGCATTTTCCCCACTACAGATCTTAAACTAACCGGCCTATAGTTACCTGCCTTTTGTCTGCCCCCTTTTTTAAACAGAGGCGTTACATTAGCTCCTTTCCAATCCGCTGGTACCTCCCCAGAGTCCAGAGAATTTTGGTAGATTATAACGAATGCATCTGCTATAACTTCCGCCATCTCTTTTAATAACCTGGGATGCATTTCATCAGGACCAGGGGACTTGTCTACCTTGAGTCCCATTAGCCTACCCCCCTAGTGATAGTGATTGTCTCAAGGTCCTCCCTTCCCACATTCCCGTGACCAGCAATTTTTGCCTTTGCCTTTGCTCTTTTTGTAAAGAGTATTTTAGAGGTTGAGGAATGCCATCATTTATCTAACGCTGAAATTATTCTTTAACAAGTTCTTCACTTTTATAATAAAATGTTAATTGAGAGAGCTAATCAAAAATACGCTACTGCCAACTTGAGTTAAAAAGCTACCACGTACGATTTGCCGAGTTGTTATTGCAAGGTAATGAATTCCTGTCAGTTTTTATGGGGCTATCGATCCATGCAGGGCATACTGTTCCTAGTTAACTAAAGACTGATATAGACTACAATAATCTTTACTTAGCTTTAGTGTCAGCTGTGGATCAGTTGGCAGCACACTCGCCTCTGAGTCAGAAGGTTGTGGGTTTAAGTCCCACTGCAGGGACTTGAGCACGTGAATCCAGGCCAACACTCCAGTGCGCTGCTGAGGGAGTGCCGCACTGTTGGAGAGGTTAAACCGAGGCCCCGTCTGCCCTTCAGGTGGATGTTAAAGATCCCATGGCACTATTTCAGGGAGTTATCCCCTGGTGTCCTGGGCCATTATTTATCCCTCAATCAATATAACATACACAGTTTATCAAGTCAATATCACATGCTGTTTGCGGGAGCTTGCTTGTGCGCAAATTGGCTGCTGCGTTTCCCACATTACAAAAGTGACTACACTCCAAAAGATTACTTCACTAGCTGGAAAGCGCTTTGAGGTGTCTGCGGGTTGTGAAAGGCCCTGTAGAAATGCAATTTTAACAAAACTGTTAGCTGGAAGAAGGCGATTGCAATTTCAGTTGTCAATTAAAACATTGGCAATATATTCAATGCACAATAATGTGCCTGATTGTTATTTGGACATGTGCTCTGGAGAGTGTATCTAGCTGTAAGCTACATGGCCTCGCCAAGAAATTCAGGGCTTGGATGTGGTCCAGGGTTGTTTCTGGCTTGATTTGACAGGCCCCTCTGGCTGTCAGTGTCAAAAGCTGGGTCGTCAGTTTGCCAAGACTGACAGCTGCAGCTCCTGTGCTGTAATTTCAACATCTCGGGGGGGTGGGGGCGGGGGACAGATCATATCTGTATGGGCTCCATTCTTCCCACAAAACAAAAAATGTAAACACCAGTTGGCTCCTGTGGTTCTGATAGCAAACAGCTATTATTGGAGCGGGCCAAGAATTGCCACAAGGCACTCGGCGTTTGCTGTCAGTCTGAATGGCTTCATAGTGGCCTGTCAGCACGGCGGAGTGCGACTTATCAGAGGGAGGGGAATTACTGTAAAAGCAGTCAGTTGCGATTAATTGCTTTTCATCTCTAATGCGCAGTTTGTCTTGCATTCAGACAGGCACACAACAATGGGACTCTGTTTTAATCGTATTATTGCACAGGCTTTACAGTGGCAATATCATGCGGGAGAACCGAGCGCTTTGATAACAACCATTCAACCATTGACATCATTTTCTTTGGACAAAGAACCGAAAAGGAGTTATACAAAAAACTATTAGTGACAGCATAATTTAAAAGCAAACAACTGACAGGCTCATTGCACAGCAAATAAAAGAGGTCGCTGACAGGTTTTCCTTGAGCCTTTTGAGCACTGTCGAGCCGTTCAGTGCACCTACCAGAAAATGCTGTCACATTTAACAACCTTCTCCGCACTCTCTAATTCTTGACACGATAGAGCGCACGTACATCGTTTCAGAGCTGGGTCAAATCTAATTGACTTGTTAAAAGTTGCTTCAAAAGGACATGCCTCATAGCAATAAACAGTCGAGAATTTTTAACAATAATTAACTGGTTACTGAAAAAACGATTTTAATAATATCCTTTACCATTAATCTACGTTTTGCAGCTAGTTTCCGCAATTATAAGAGCGATATTCAGATATTTTTTTACAGGTTCTAACAGCCTTGACTGTTCTCCTCGGTAACAGAGAAGGTTAATAGGTGACCTCATACAGGTTTTCAGATGATGGTGGTTTATATAGAGTAACTCGGGCAAACATATTCCCTCTGGCGAGTGGGTCAATAACTAGAGATCATAGACACAGAATCATTGGAAAAAAAGATCCGGAGGGGAGATGAAGAGAATCTTTTTCACTCAGAGAGTTGTCGGGATCTAGAACGCTCTACTTGAAAAGGTGCTGGAAGATGATTCCATTAATAATTTCATGGGTGGTACAGGTTTTACGCAATAAAGTATCTTGAAGTCGGGATCCCATACAGCTATTATGTGACTATATTGATAATACAGCTTATAAATACACAGAAACCACAATGGAAAATATAAATATATACATATGCAATTGGATTTACAGGGTGCAGTGAGCAGGGAGCTTTATTTCCCTCAATGACTATTTGTCCCACCTGTGACAGGGACTGTGGTTCTCGTATTGGACTGTTCGCCACCTAAGGACTCATTTTAAGAGTGGAAGCAAGTCTTCCTGGATTCCGAGGGACTGCCTATGATGATGAAATACTTTTAACCAGGATTTGGACAGGTACTGGAGGACGAGGAACTTACAGGGGTACGGATAAAAAGCGATGACGTGGGACTGAGCACAAGTGGTCTTTCAAAGGGAAAAGCACAGGCACGATGAGCCAAATGGCCTCCTCCTGTGCTGTAAGTTTCTAGGAATCTATGAATCTAACTTTTATCCGTTGCAGAGAGGAACCACTAATATTAAATGTCACCCATGTTGGATGGTGTGCAAATATGTGGTTTGCGCTTGTTTCGTTTTTAACTATAGTTCAAGTGATGGCTGCTGATCAAACGAATTGATGGAGCACTTTGGATTGTAAATCAAGTAGTTCACGGCACCACTATAAAGCACGGGGGTTTTGTACGGGTTCAATGGGCTAATACTCTATCTGTTGTGAGCATCTGGAAATCTGTGCACTGAGGATCATTAGCAGACACAAATAAAGCTCCCAGCTCACTGCATCCTGTGTCTCCAATTGGGGCCCACTTGCATATGTATATGTTTATATTTTACATTGTAGCTTCTGTAGTTAGGAGCAGAACAGCGAATAGGTACTGGGATTTTTCTGAAATTCTGGTAACTGAGTCAATTTAAAACACATATTGGAGCCTTAATTTAAAGGATTAGGCATAGTAAGGGACAGCAGTGGAGAGTATCCTCAATGGTTCCAGAGCTTTACCAGCATTGGCACGTTTGGTGGAAGCCATTCCCACCTGACTGATACACGTCTCCTTGTGCTCCTGAAACCGTGCGGTGATCTGTCAGTCCAGTTATCCACCAGGTCCGTTTGCATTTGTCACACTTGCTTTTTGTACTACATGACAGAAATCACGTTTTGTTTCACAGAGCATAGCAGGGGGGAGACACACCGAGTGCACACTTTTAGTTCGGAATGACATATTGGCACAGATTTTATTCATTAGTGCGTCCTGCATTTCCTGTCCACTAACTGTATTGAATGGAAAATTTTGCGAGGCATATTGACCTCCACATCTGACTTTCAAATTCATAAACCTTTGACACGGTTGACCATCCCATCAACCTCAACGCCTCTCCCGTCGTCCAGCTCGGTGGAATTGCACTTGCCTGGTTCCATTCTTATCTATTCAATGGTGGAAAGAGAATCAACTGCAACGGCTTCTCTTCCCATCCCTGCATCGTTACCAAGGATCTATCCTTGAACCCCTCCTATTTCTCATCTACCTGCTGTCCCTCAGTGACATCATCCGAAAACACAGCGTCAGTTTCCACAGGTTGGGAAGACCGAAACCACTGCCTTTGCACTCCACCAGAAACTCAACTTCATACTCATTAACTCCATTCCTCTCCCTGGCAACTGTCTGAGGCTGAACCAGATCGTTCGCAACTTTGGTGTATTTGACCCAGAGGTGAGCTTTCCAACACATATCTGTTCCATCACCAAGATTGGCTACTTTCACCTTTGTAACATCGCCCGACTCCGCCCTTGCCTCAGCTCTTCTGCTGAAACCCTGATCCATGCTTTTGTTAGCTCTAGACTTGACTATTCCAATAATCTCCTGGCCGACCTCCCAACTTCCAACCCCCATAAACTTGAGCTTATTCAAAACTCTGCTGCCCTTATCCTAACTCGCTGAATTACATTGGATCCAGGTTTGGCAACACCTCAATTTAAAAATTCTCATCGTTGTTTTCTAATCCCTCCTTGGCCTCACCCCTCCCTATCTCTATAACCTCCTCCAGCACTAAAACCCTCTTCCAATTCTTGCCGCTTGCACATCTCCTGTTTTAACTGCTCCACAATTAGCGGCCGTGATTTCAGCTGCCTAGGCCCTAAACTCTGGAATCCCCTCCCTAAACCTCTCCAACTCTCTACTTCTCTCTCCTCCTTTAAGATGCTCCTTAAAACATACATCTTTGACAAAGCTTTTGTCCTAAGATCGCCTTACGTGGCTCGGTGCCAAATTTTATTTGATTATGCTTCTGGGAAGTGCCTTGTGACGTTTTACTATGTTAAAGATGCTATATAAATGCAAGTTGTTGTTGTTGTTATGTACTCATGACATATGAAGCTCTGTTCTGGCAATGCAAATTCATAAAATTGACCACATTCTCCTTTTTAGTAAAAAATTGCTTTTTTGTAGTTTCTTTTTTTTAACTTTTAAAACTTTAATAAAAAAATGTGCTGATGTTTATTTGTCAGATAAAGTTACTGACCACAAAGTTTATTTTTAAAAAGTGTTTCACTTGACTGGGAGCACAAACTAACAAGCTTCTCGCAGTGCCTCAGAAAGGGCAGTAGCCCTCCATATCCCGAGCGCAGCCAAACCCCCCAGAGACTTATCGGCGTAGAAATTCCTCCCAGGCGGTGGTGCAAAACAGGCTGTATTGGATGTAATCAATGGGTCTGAATATCAGGCGTGGCATATAATGGGTGGCAGATCCGATACCGCCTGTTTTGTGTCACCGCCCAAGTCGAATTTTTACCCCATTGAGTTATCCCAACACCCCATAGAATACACAGTCCCCAATACATGCCAAATCATACTGACATCGTACAATTTATTTTATTCATTCCTGGGATGTGGACATCACTGGCGGGGCCAGCATTTGTTGCCCATCCCTAATTTCCCTTGAGAAAGTGGTGTTGAGCCATCTTCTTGATCCGCTGCAGTCCGTGTGGTGAAGGTACTCCCACAGTGCTTTTAGGAGGGAGGTCCAGGATTTTGACCCAGCAACGATGAAGGAATGGCAATGTATTTCCAAGTCAGGATGGTAATTGACTTGGAAGGGAACTTGCAGGTGATGGTGTTCCCATGCTCCTGCTACCCTGGTCCTTCTAGGTGGTAGAGGTCACGGGTTTGGGAGGTGCTGCTGAAGAAGCCTTAGTGAGTTGCTGCAGTGCATCTTGTAGATGGTACACACTGCAGCCATGGTACGCCAGTGGTGGAGGGAGTGAATGTTTAAGGTGGTGAATGGGATGCCAATCAAGCAGGCTGCTTTATCCTAAATGGTGTTAAGCTTCTTGAGTGTTGTTGGAGCTGCACTCAGCCAGGGAAGTGTGTTCCATCGCACGCCTTGTAGATGGTGGAAAGGCTTTGGGGAGTCAGGAGGTGAGACATGTACCACAGAAAATCCAGCCTCTGACAGCTGGCCCAGTTAAGCTTCTGGTCAATGGTGACCCCCTAGGATGTAGATGGTGGGGGATTCAGTGATGGTACTGGCATTGAACATGAAGGGACAGTGGTTAGACTCATGCTTGTTGGAGATAGTCATTGCCTGGCACTTGTGTGACACGAATGTTACTTGCCACTTATCAACCCGAGCCTGAATGTCATCTAGTTCTTGTTGCATTTGGACATGGACTGCTTCATTATCTGAGGAGTTGCGAATGGAATTGAACACTGTGCAATCATCAGTGAACATCCCCACCTCTGGCCTTATGATGGAGGGAAAGTCATTGATGAAGCAGCTGAAGATGATTAGGCCGAGGACACTGCCCCGAGGAACTCCTGCAGTGATGTCCTGGGGCTGGGATGATTGATCTCCAACAACTACAACCATTTTCCTTTGTGCTAGGCATGACTCCCGCCAGTGGAGAGTTTTCCCCGATTCCCATTGACTTACATTTTACTGGAACTCCTTGATGCCAAACTCGGTCAAATGTTGCCTTAATGTCGAGGGCAGTCACTCCCACCTCATCAATCCTCACCACATCTGCCAATGTATTCTGCTGTACGTATGTGTCAGAACGATACAGCCAATTTACAAAATACGTGAATGTATTCTATTTTCTTAAAGAAAACAAAAGCTAGAAGAGGTCAAACAGTTAAAACGATTTATTTTGCATTGTTGAATATATAACTGCGTTCTGCAGATTTATACGTCTATACATTTTGCATGTGCTCTATGATGAGTTTTTGTTATTCTCTGACCCCATATTTCCACTTGGCAAATCCGAACAGAACATGTTAAAATGTGCAAATGCTGCATGTGGCACAATGAGGAGCGAGGAGTCAGCCCTGGTGTTCTCAGGACTTGGCACAGCATCGTTTACGTGGTCTAAGCAGCAGTGGGAGTGAGGGCTCCAGAAGAAGAAAGGCTCACTTTAATAAGTGAGAGCTTAAATTAACGATAAGTGAGGTGCCAGCAAACAAAGAAAAGCTACTTGTGTCCAAAACCAGCACCGCCTCATAGCTAATACAGTGAATGTAGGATTATAGGAACACAGGAAGATAAGGTTGTCTGGCCCATCGAACCTTCTCTGCATTTTGTAATCTGTGACAGCTCTATCTACTCCCTGCCAATTCCCTGCCTTACCCAATAGGGGCATGTTTCTGTAGGCTCCACTTACATCCCATTGAGAGAGACTTCATGCTAGGAATGGAATTTCTGAACATTTGTTGCCACAATCCTTATCTTTTTATCTGATTTTGGGATGTGGGCAATGCCGGCAAGGCTGCAGTTATTACCCATTCCGAGTTGCCCTTTCAAGGCGGTGGTAGGAGATAACACAGGCTTCTGTCCTTTTGGAGGTCACATTAAATAGTCGGACTCTGTGGAGCAGAATCACAGGCTTCGATATTAACTCCCGCACCATGAGTGGCAGAGGGTTGGGGAAGGGGAGGGCTTTAAAAAATGAAATAGGCGGAACGTGACCCCATACATGCTGGCCACCTTATTTACACGCTCGATATCGGGGCATCCGAGTGTCTCGCCATGGAGAGGTGGGACAACAACAACAACTTGTATTTATATAGCACCTTTAACGTAGTGAAACGACCCAAGGCCCTTCACAGGAGCATTATGAGATACAAATTTGACACCGAGCTGCACAAGTAGAAATTAGCGCAGGTGACCTAAAGCTTGGTCAAAGAGGTAGGTTTTAAGGAGCGTCTCGAAGGAGGAAAGAGAGTTAGAGAGGCAGCAAGGTTTTGGCAGGGAGTTCCAGCGCTTGGGGCCTAGGCAACCGAAGACACGGCCACCAATGGTTGAGCAATTATAATCAGGGATGCTCAGCAGGGCAGAATTAAAGGAGCGCAGACATCTCGGGGGGGTTGTGGGGCTGGAGGAGATTACAGAGACAGGGAGGGGCGAGGCCATGGACGTTTACTTAACATATTTAAATCGGGCTTCCGCAGCGCAATTGGGAGCCCGATGTGAAATTTCCTGCTGCTGCTGCAATCCCAGCAGTAAAAGGGAAGTTGGAGTTACTGTCTCCCCAAGATAAGGGCTTCCTTCAGCATTGCTTTTGGGCCAGGAGGAGCAGATGTGCTCTCACCAGACCCTGAAGGAAGTCTTCGGCCTCCCACCAGCCCTGTCGATGACCATTCCCTAGCCCTCCCAATCGTGGACCTCTCCCTCCTCCCGATTGCTGGGCCCCGTCCCCAAGAATTCCCCGGCTGCGGCCTCGTGCACTGGTGTTCTCCCCTGCCCTCTTCCTCTTCTCAGGCAGTCCCTCGGAGTCGAGCCCAGCCAGCCTGTCCATTTACTTATGGGGGAATCTAGAACTAGGGGGCATAGTTTAAGAATAAAGGGTCGGCCATTTAGAACTGAGATGAGGGGGAATATTTCTGTGGGTCATAAATCTGTGGAATTCTCTGCCCCAGAGAGCTGTGGAGGCCGGGTCATTGAATATATTTAAGGTGGAGATAGACAGATTTTTGAGCGATAAGGGAGTAAAGGGTTATGGGGAGCGGGCAGGGAAGTGGAGCTGAGTCCATGATCAGATCAGCCATGATCTTATTAAATGGCGGAGCAGGCTCGAGGGGCCAAATGGCCTACTCCTGTTCCTATTTCTTATATTCTTACGTTCTGGCCGGTTGCCGGGCGGGAGATGAACCTACAAAATGTTAATGAGGTCCTTCCATCGAGATCGGTAGGACCTCTGAGTCCCCGGCCATACCTGCTTCTTTGGCCATTTTTGGCCTCACCCACACTCTCCCCGCCTCCCCGTAAATAGCAGGGCCTTAACGTTCTGTGTAACTGGACCACCCCAGAAGTAGGATTTCAATTGGATGCAACATTTTATCCCCCAAACTTTTTAAATTGATTTCCTCTATTGTAGAAAAATAACAAAATAATTATAGAAACTAGGCAGATCGGAAACGAGAGCGAAGGAACAAAACATATGACAAAAAGGAAGATTAGAGTTAATACAAGTATTATAGCAGAATATGTAACAGGAATAATAACTAACTAGCAATGTTATGTATGTGAATCTTACCTGTGTGTAAGACTTTCCACTAGCGGTTACACCTGTGGGAGACCTATGGGTCACCTGGATACGTTGGAGCAAGCAGGTATAAAAGGCAGTCCACCATGCTGCTGCCTCACTTTGGAGTTATATTAAAGAGACCAATGTCACAATGGTTTGAGCTTACAACACAGTCGCATGGAGTTATTCTGAACTTAACAACTGCCGATGAGTTACAGACCACGAACTTTCACGTGGAAATGGCTGCCGTTGGTATTCTTGAGAGATTTGTTGAGGATGATTGGGAAGCCTTCATTGAGTATCTCGACCAGTACTTCATGGCGATTGAGCTGGACACGGCTGAGACGGAGACCAAGCGCAGGGCGATTCTCCTCACCGCATCGATATAAGGCCTCCTTAAAGATCTACTGGTCCCAGACTAACCAACGGACAAGGCTTACACAGAGCTGTGTGCGCTGGCTCGAGAACACCTCCAGCCGAAGGAGAACATCTTGCTGCTCAGGTATCGTTTTTGTACGCACCATCGCTCCGAGGGCCAGAACGTGGCGAGCTTTGTCGCTGACCTAAGGCGTCCTGTGGGACATGTTGCGGGATACTTTCATGCTCGGAATTGGCCACGAGGCCATCCTCCTCTACTGTCTGCCAATTCTTTAGATCTGAGCACGACCATCACGATAGCCCAGGTCTTCATATCCACGAGCGACAACACGAAACAGATATCTTCACAGAATCGAAGCTCACCGGCAAGTACTGTGCTTAAAATAATGCCTTCAGCAGGCAGGACCGTACATGGTAGGGCCTACACGACCGCAGAGGCCAGGCCCAGGGTGACTCAGAGGCCGCTGGGGAGTGATAATGTGAATCCATTAACACCATGCTGGCGCTGCGGGGGCAGTCACAGAGCCCATCAATGTCGATTCAAGCACTACGTGTGCAAGGGCTGTGGAACAATGGGGCACCTCCAGCGAATGTGCAAACGAACTCAGACTCACCACGTGGCAAAGTCAGCAGAGAGCGACCGATCCAGCGCGGATCACGCTGAACGAGCAGGAGAGGCAACTCAACCAGAGGATGAGGAGGAAGTGTATGGGATACACACCTTCACCACCAAAAGCCCTCCAATAATGTTAAAAGTCAAACTTAACGGCATTCCAGTCTCCATGTAATTGGATACATGGGTGAGTCAATTGATTATGAGCCAGAAGGCTTTTGAGAAATTGTGGAGTAACAAGGCACAGAGGCCAAAACTGAGTCCGATTCACACTACGCTGCGCACTTACACCAAAGAACTCATACCTGTTATCGGCAGTGCGGCAGTGAAAGTATCATATGATGGAATGGTGCATGATTTACCACTGTGGATTGTACTAGGCGATGGCCCAACACTGTTCGACAGAAGCTGGCTCGGCAAGATCCGGTGGAACTGGGACGACATCAAAGCACTGTCTTCGGCGGATGACGCCCTGTGCGCCCAGGTGCTAAACACATTCCCGGCATTATTTGAGCCAGACATCATCAACTTCATAGGCGCCAAAGTGCAGATCCATCTTGTTCCTGGGACACAGCCCGTTCATTACAAGGCTCGAGCAGTCCCATATATGATGCGAGAGAAAGTCGAAATCGAGCTGGACAGACTTCAGCGAGAGGGAATCATATCGGCAGTCGAGTTCAACGAGTGGGCCAGTCCAATCGTGCCGGTACTAAAGAGCGATGGGACGATCAGAATCTGCGGGGACTACAAGGTGACGATCAACCGAGTCTCGTTACAGGACCAGTACCCGCTGCCCAAAGCGGAGGACTTATTCGCAACGCTAGCAGGGGGAAATTCGTTCACCAAGCTAGACCTAACTTCCGCTTACATGACACAGGAGCTGGCTGAACTGTCAAAGAAGTTGACGTGCATCAACACGCACGAAGGACTGTTCGTCTACCACAGATGCCCCTTTGGGATTCGCTCGGCGTCGGCCATCTTCCAGAGGAACATGGAGAGTCTGCTGAAATCGGTTCCATGCACCGTAGTGTTCCAAGATGACAACTTGATCACTGGTCGCAACACCACCGAACACTTGCACAACCTGGAACAGGTTCTAAAGTGGCTGGACAGAGTGGGACTCAGCCTGAAACACTCTAAGTATGTTTTCCTGGTGCCAGAGTTCGAATTTCTGGGGAGAAAGATTGCGGCAGATGGCATCAGACCCACGGACTTCAAGACGGAGGCCATCAAGACTGCACCCAGACCACAGAATGTGACGGAGCTGCGTTCGTTCCTGGGACTCCTCAACTACTTTGGTAACTTTCTACCGGGGTTGAGCACTTTGCTGGAACCCTTGCATTTGTTGCTACACAAGGGTGACGACTGAGTTTGGGGTAAATCTCAAGAGACAGCCTTTAATAAGGCCAGAAACCTGCTATGTTCTAACAAGTTACTGGTATTGTATGACTCATGTAAACATTTAGTACTAGCTTGTGATGCGTCATCGTACGGGGTCGGTTGTGTGTTACAGCAAGCAAATGTGTGTCAGGCAAACTGCAACCAATTGCATATGCGTCCAGAAGTTTATCCAAGGCTGAAAGAGCCTACAGCATGGTTGAGAAAGAAGCGTTGGCTTGTGTATACGGGGTTAAGGAAATGCACCAATATCTATTTGGGCTCCGGTTCGAGCTCGAAACCGACCATAAACCGCTTCCATCACTGCTCTCAGAAAGCAAAGGTATCAACACCAATGCTTCGTCCCGCATCCAAAGATGGGCACTAACGTTATCTGTGTATGACTATGTAATCCGCCACAGACCAGGCACTGAGAACTGTGCTGATGCCCTCAGTCGGCTGCCATTGCCCACCACCGGGGTGGAAATGGCGCAACCCACAGACTTGCTTCTGGTAATGGATGCTTTTGAGAGCGAGGGGTCGCCCGTCACGGCTCGCTTGATCAGGTCCTGGACCAGCCAAGACCCCTTGTTATCACTAGTAAAAAGATGCATCCTCAATGGGAGCTGGTCGGGAGTTCCTGGGGAAATGCAAGAAGAAATTAAGCCTTTTCACCAACACAAGGACGAACTGTCAGTCTAGTCGGATTGTCTCCTATGGGAGAATCGTGTGGTTTTGCCCACAAAGGGCAGGGAAATGTTTATACGCGACCTACACAGTACCCACCCAGACATAGTCATGATGAAGGCTATTGCCAGGTCGCACATCTGATGGCCCAGCATTGACTCCGAATTAGAGTCATGCGTACACCAATGCGACACTTGCTCACACCTGAGCAATGTACCCAGGGGGGCCCCCCTGTGCCTGTGGTCATGGCCCTCCAAACCGTGGTCCAGGGTCCACATAGATTTCACTGGCCCCTTTCAAGGGAAGATGTTTTAGTAGCAGTGGATGCTTACTCAAAATGGATTGAATGTATAATAATGTCATCATGTACATCCACTGTGGATGGACAATGGCAGACATTTAGAGACCGCATGGATGAACTACAACAATTGTACATTCCTGTCTGGCGTAAAAATAAAAAAGGGAAGGTGGCTCAACCGTGGCTATCAAGGGAAATCAGGGATAGTATTAAAGCCAAGGAAGTGGCATACAAATTGGCCAGAAATAGCAGCGAACCCAGGGACTGGGAGAAATTTGGAACTCAGCAGAGGAGGACAAAGGGTTTGATTAGGGCAGGGAAAATGGAGTACGAGAAGAAGCTTGCAGGGAACATTAAGGCGGATTGCAAAAGTTTCTATAGATATGTAAAGAGAAAAAGGTTAGTAATGACAAACGTAGGTCCCCTGCAGTCAGAATCAGGGGAAGTCATAACGGGGAACAAAGAAACGGCAGACCAATTGAACAAGTACTTTGGTTCGGTATTCACTGAGGAGGACACAAACAACCTTCCGGATATAAAAGGGGTCGGAGGGTCTAGTAAGGAGGAGGAACTGAGGGAAATCTTTATTAGTCGGGAAATTGTGTTGGGGAAATTGATGGGATTGAAGGCCGATAAATCCCCAGGGCCTGATGGACTGCATCCCAGAGTACTTAAGGAGGTGGTCTTGGAAATAGCGGATGCATTGACAGTCATTTTCCAACATTCCATTGACTCTGGATCAGTTCCTATGGAGTGGAGGGTAGCCAATGTAACCCCACTTTTTAAAAAAGGAGGGAGAGAGAAAACAGAGAATTATAGACCGGTCAGCCTGACCTCAGTAGTGGGTTAAATGATGGAATCAATTATTAAGGATGTCATAGCAGCGCATTTGGAAAATGGTGACATGATAGGTCCAAGTCAGCATGGATTTGTGAAAGGGAAATCATGCTTGACAAATCTTCTGGAATTTTTTGAGGATGTTTCCAGTAGAGTGGACAAGGGAGAACCAGTTGATGTGGTATATTTGGACTTTCAGAAGGCTTTCGACAAGGTCCCACACAAGAGATTAATGTGCAAAGTTAAAGCACATGGGATTGGGAGTAGTGTGCTGACGTGGATTGAGAATTGGTTGTCAGACAGGAAGCAAAGAGTAGGAGTAAATGGGTACTTTTCAGAATGGCAGGCAGTGACTAGTGGGGTACCGCAAGGTTCTGTGCTGGGGCCCCAGCTGTTTACATTGTACATTAATGATTTAGACGAGGGGATTAAATGTAGTATCTCCAAATTTGCGGATAACACTAAGTTCGGTGGCAGTGTGAGCTGTGAGGAGGATGCTATGAGGCTGCAGAGTGACTTGGATAGGTTAGGTGAGTGGGCAAATGCATGGCAGATGAAGTATAATATGGATAAATGTGAGGTTATCCACTTTGGTGGCAAAAACAGAGACAGACTATTATCTGACTGGTGACAGATTAGGAAAAGGGGAGGTGCAACGAGACCTGGGTGTCATGGTACATCAGTCATTGAAGGTTGGCATGCAGGTACAGCAGGCGGTTAAGAAAGCAAATGGCATGTTGGCCTTTGTAGCGAGGGGATTTGAGTACAGAGGCAGGGAGGTGTTGCTACAGTTGTACAGGGCCTTGGTGAGGCCACACCTAGAGTATTGTGTACAGTTTTGGTCTCCTAACTTGAGGAAGGACATTCTTGCTATTGAGGGAGTGCAGCGAAGATTCACCAGACTGATCCCTGGGATGGTGGGACTGACCTATCAAGAAAGACTGGATCAACTGGGCTTGTATTCACTGGAGCTCAGAAGAATGAGAGGGGACCTCATAGAAACGTTTAAAATTCTGACGGGTTTAAACAGGTTAGATGCAGGAAGAATGTTCCCAATGTTGGGGAAGTCCAGAACCAGGGGTCACAGTCTAAGGATAAGGGGTAAGCCATTTAGGACCGAGATGAGGAGAAACTTCTTCATCCAGAGAGTGGTGAACCTGTGGAATTCGCTACTACAGAAAGTAGTTGAGGCCAATTCACTAAATATATTCAAAAGGGAGTTAGATGAAGTCCTTACTACTAGGGGGATCAAGGGGTATGGTGAGAAAGCAGGAATAGAAACATAGAAACATAGAAAATAGGTGCAGGAGCAGGCCATTCAGCCCTTCTAGCCTGCACCGCCATTCAATGAGTTCATGGCTGAACATGAAACTTCAGTACCCCCTTCCTGCTTTCTCGCCATAACCCTTGATCCCCCGAGTAGTAAGGACTTCATCTAACTCCCTTTTGAATATATTTAGTGAATTGGCCTCAACTACTTTCTGTGGTAGAGAATTCCACAGGTTCACCACTCTCTGGGTGAAGAAGTTTCTCCTCATCTCGGTCCTAAATGGCTTACCCCTTATCCTCAGACTGTGACCCCTGGTTCTGGACTTCCCCAACATTGGGAACATTCTTTCTGCATCTAACCTGTCTAAACCCGTCAGAATTTTAAACGTTTCTATGAGGTCCCCTCTCATTCTTCTGAACTCCAGTGAATACAATCCCAATTGATCCAATCTTTCTTGATAGGTCAGTCCCGCCATCCCGGGAATCAGTCTGGTGAACCTTCGCTGCACTCCCTCAATAGCAAGAATGTCCTTCCTCAAGTTAGGAGACCAAAACTGTACACAATACTCCAGGTGTGGCCTCACCAAGGCCCTGTACAACTGTAGCAACACCTCCCTGCCCCTGTATTCAAATCCCCTCGCTATGAAGGCCAACATGCCATTTGCTTTCTTAACCGCCTGCTGTACCTGCATGCCAACCTTCAATGACTGATGTACCATGACACCCAGGTCTCGTTGCACCTTCCCTTTTCCTAATCTGTCACCATTCAGATAATAGTCTGTCTCTCTGTTTTTACCACCAAAGTGGATAACCTCACATTTATCCACATTATACTTCATCTGCCATGCATTTGCCCACTCACCTAACCTATCCAAGTCACTCTGCAGCCTAATAGCATCCTCCTCGCAGCTCACACTGCCACCCAACTTAGTATCATCCGCAAATTTGGAGATACTGCATTTAATCCCCTCGTCTAAATCATTAATGTACAATGTAAACAGCTGGGGCCCCAGCACAGAACCTTGCGGCACTCCACTAGTCACTGCCTGCCATTCTGAAAAGTACCCGTTTACTCCTACTCTTTGCTTCCTGTCTGACAACCAGTTCTCAATCCACGTCAGCACACTACCCCCAATCCCATGTGCTTTAACTTTGCACATTAATCTCTTGTGTGGGACCTTGTCGAAAGCCTTCTGAAAGTCCAAATATACCACATCAACTGGTTCTCCCTTGTCCACTTTACTGGAAACATCCTCAAAAAATTCCAGAAGATTTGTCAAGCATGATTTCCCTTTCACAAATCCATGCTGACTTGGACCTATCATGTCACCATTTTCCAGATGCACTGCTATGACATCCTTAATAATTGATTCCATCACTTTACCCACTACTGAGGTCAGGCTGACCGGTCTATAATTCCCTGTTTTCTCTCTCCCTCCTTTTTTAAAAAGTGGGGTTACATTGGCTACCCTCCACTCCATAGGAACTGATCCAGAGTCAATGGAATGTTGGAAAATGACTGTCAATGCATCCGCTATTTCCAAGGCCACCTCCTTAAGTACTCTAGGATGCAGTCCATCAGGCCCTGGGGATTTATCGGCCTTCAATCCCATCAATTTCCCCAACACAATTTCCCGACTAATAAAGATTTCCCTCAGTTCCTCTTCCTTACTAGACCCTCTGACCCCTTTTATATCAGGAAGGTTGTTTGTATCCTCCTTAGGGGTACTGAAGTTGCATGTTCAGCCATGAACTCATTGAATGGCGGTGCAGGCTTGAAGGGCTGAATGACCTACTCCTGCACCTATTTTCTATGTTTCTATTTTTCTATGTTTCTATGTTTCTATGTTTCTATGTTTCTATGTCCAGTGCCACCATTGAAAGCCTCAGGGCCACCCATGGTTTGCCCGACATCCTTGTCAGTGACAATGGACCATGCTTCATCAGCTCGGAATTCAATGAGTTCATGACTCGCAATGGCATCAAGCATGTCAGGTCTGCCCCATTTAAACCCGCATCCAATGGCCAAGCAGAACGGGCAATCCAAACAATCAAGCAAAGCTTGAGACACGTAACGGACGGCTCCTTGCAGACCCGGTTATCTCGGATCCTGCTCAGCTACCGGATGCCCCCCCACTCGCTCACCAGGGTTCCCCCGACAGAATTGTTAATGAAGAGAGCACTCAAAACCAGGCTCTCCTTTGTCCAACCGGATCTCAATGATCACGTAGAAACCCGGCGGCACCAGCGTAATGTGTACCACGATCACACGGCGGCCTCGCGTGACATTGAAGTCAATGATCCGGTGTTTGTTTTAAATTACAGTCACGGTCCCAAGTGGATTGCTGGCACTGTCTTAGCCAGGGAGGGGAATAGAGTGTTTGTTGTGAAATTGTTGAATGGGCAAACCTGCAGAAAGCACCTGGATCAGACCAAACTGCGATTCATGGACTACCAGGAACAGCTTGAAGAAGACCCTACCATCTATGATCCATCAACACGCACCCAACCAGCAATTGACCTCGCTATCAACCAGGAGAATGAAACCACCTTGCCCGACAGTCCGATCAGACCAGCCGAGCTGCTATGCAGCGAAGATCTGACCAACTCACCCATGCCAGGATGTCAACTCAGGCCAGGGAATGCAGACCGCCAGATCACCTCAACCTGTAAATAACTTGTACTCAAGACTTTGGGGCAAAGTGATGTTATGTATGTGAACCTGTGGGAGACCTATGGGTCATCTGGGTACCTTGGAGCAAGCAGATATAAAAGGATGCTGCCTCACTTTGGAGTTATATTAAAGAGACCAAGGTCACAATGGCTTGAGCTTACAACATAGTCTCGTGGAGTTATTCTGAACTTAACAGGCAAGTTCTTAAGGAGGCCATCACTCCCCAGCATATGAAAGTGATTTTATGTTAACACTAGAGTTTCAGACAATATCTATTATTTTAATTAAAATGTTAGAGTCCTTTTATGGGAAGATTATTGACTGTGAGTTTAGGATTACACACTAAACAAGTAACACATGTCTTTCAAGTGTAATTTAAGCTGGATTTTTTATTGTTGTTAAACGGGCAAATTTTAATCTTCTATCGGGGCTGGCATTCCTCTGTCTGTGAAACAAAAAGGCCAGGAACATATTTTTCACTTCTTTTAATAAAACACTAATGAAATTGAGAGAAAGCACGGTGTTCTGAAGCGCTGACTGATGAAAGCGGGATATTGTTAGTGGCAGCACAAAAGTTACCAGGCAACCATAACCCACCTGCAAGGATGGTCTTTTCACACTTCTGAAGGAGCCACTGGGGCCCTTGAACCCTCTAAATTCCGAAATGATCCAAGCATCCGGCTGTGGAGTGCATGGCAAGAAAGGCAGATTGAGTTCCAAGACCCTGCAAGTACTCGTGGACACAGTTGGAGCAACGCTGCACCTCTTTGGTCAGGTGACCAAACCTCAGCACACGGAGAAATTGAGAAACATCGCAATACTGTTGTTGCTGATGCCGTCTTCGAGGCTTTAGAGGACTCGGCAAGAGGTCTGGAGGAAAGTTCATGATCTTCAAAGGCATGACATCTATTGTCCAAGAAAAAGAAAGACTTGCATTTACAATCTCAGGACATCCCAAAACCTTTTGCAGCCAATGAAGTACTTTTGAAGTATAGTCATTGTTGTAATGTAGGAAATGCGGCAGACATTTTGTGCACAACAAGGTCCCACAAACAACAGTACGACAATGACCAGGTTATTGTTTTTAGTGATGTAGGTTAAGGAATAAATATTGGCCAGTACACCCGGGAGAAGTAGCAGGGAGAACTGTGACTATAAAAGATACAGTGGAGTCTTTATATCTTGAAGTTGAAGATTGTGACCTAAAAACTTGATATGTTAAGAGGGGTATAAAGACGTTTAACGTTACACTGTAACTGTATCGCTTGCACACTCGGAATCGAGGAAGACTTGCTTCCACTCTTAAACTGAGTCCTTAGGTGGCTCAACAGTCCAATACGAGAGCCACAGACTCTGTCACAAGTGGGACAAAAGGGTGGTTGGGACAAGTTTGCCGCACGCTGTTTTCGCTGCCTGCAATTGATTTCTGCATGCTCTCGGCGATGAGCCTCGAGGTGCTCAGCGCCCTCCCGGATGCACTTCCTCTGCTTAGGGCGGTCTTTGGCCAGGGACGCCCAGGTGTCGGTGGGGATGTGGCACTTTATCAAGGAGGCTTTGAGGGTGTCCTTGTAACATTTCCACTGCCCGCCTTTGGCTCGTTTGCCATAAAGGAGTTCCGAGTTCCGAGAAGGAGTCCCTGAATGCACACAGCATTCATAACAAATTAGATGAGCTGTCGGCACAAATAGTCACAAATGGGTATGATCTGGTAGCCATAACAGAGACGCGGTTGCAAGGTGAACAAGACTGGGAACTAAATATTCAGGGGTATTTGACAATTTGGTAGGACAGACAGAAAGGAAAAGGAAGTGGGATAGCTCTGTGGATAAAGGATAGAATCACTGCAATAGTGAGAAAGGATATTGGCTCAAATGATCAGGATGTTGAAACAGTTTGGGTGGAGATAAGGAATGATAAGGGGGAAAAGTCACTGGTGGACGTAGTCTATAGGCCCCCTAATAGTAGCAACTCTGTTGGTCGGAATACAAACCAAGAAATAGTGGGGGCTTGTAAAAAGGGAACAGCAATAATCATGGGTGATTTTAACCTCCATATTGATTGGACAAATCAAATTGGTCAGGGTAGGTTGAGAAAGAGTTCATTGAGTGCATAAGCTACGGGTTCCTTGAGCAATTTGTAATGAAACCAAGCAGGGGGCAGGCTATCTTAGATCTGGTCCTGTGTAACGAGACAGGATTAATAAACAATCTCCTAGTAAAGGATCCCCTTGGAATGAGTTGAATTTCATGGTTGAATTTCAAATTCAGATGGAGGGCAAGAAAGTTGGATCACAAACCAGAGTACTAAGTTTAAATAAAGGAGACAACAAAGGTATGTGGGCAGAGTTGGCTAAAGTGGACGGAGAAAATAGATTAATGTGTAGGATGGTTGATGAACAGTGGTGTACATTTAAGGAGATATTTCATAACTCTGAAGAAAAATATATTCCAGTGAGGAGGAAAGGGTATAAAAGCAAAGATAGCCATCCGTGGCTAACTAAAGAAATAAAGGATGGTATCTGTTATGTATGGAGAAAGAGTCAGACTGAACACTGTGAGCTCAAAGTAAAGTGTGACCTTAGTCTTTTATTGCAGGTCTCCAGAATGCCTCTCCAACCTGTGAGGCCTCCTTAAATATCTGTGTTCCCAAGGGATTATGGGATCCCTTTGGACTCCAGGGGATGAGCCCTCTGGTGGCTGTACAGAGTAAATACAAGCTTACATATATAACAACACTCCACCCCCCCGCCCCCAAAGTCAACAGTGTAACTATTTACAAAGTGAGTCGATCTGGGGCTCTTCTTGCCCTGGTTGATCGTCTCGGTGTGAAAGCTGGTATTGTTGGATCATTTTTTGGGCCCTCGCTGGGCTGCTGTGCAGCTGTGCAGCTGGCCTTGCTGGGCTGCCTGGTGTGTTGGGTCTTGCTGGGCTGCTGTGGATGATGGGTTCTGTTTCGTGGTCAACCGTGGTTTGGGGGACCAAAAAAAGGTAGGGTCCAAGGTGGGTTGCTCAGGATAGTCCACGAACCTGAGTTTGATTTGGTCCAAGTATTTTCGGTGAATGAGTCCATTTGAAAGCTTGACCCGAAACACCCTGCTCCCCTCTTTGGCCTCGACAGTGCCAGGAAGCCACTTGGTACCTTGTCCATAATTTAATACAAATACAGGATCATTGATTTCAATCTCGCATGACACATTTGCGCTATCATGGTATGTACTTTGTTGAAGCCGCCTGCTCTCTACCTGTTCATGTAGATCAGGGTGCACTAACAAGGAGAGCCTTGTCTTAAGTGCTCTTTTCATGAGCTGTTCAGCAGGTGGGATCCCAGTGAACGAGTGGGGTTTTGTGCGGTAGCTAAGCAGGACTCGGAATTGGCGAGTCTGCAGTGAGTCTTCAGTTACCTTCTTCAAGCCTTACTTAATGGTTTGCACTGCTCTCTCTGCCTGACCATTGGACACTGGTTTAAACGGGGCAGATGTGACATGTTTGATCCCGTTACAGGTCAGGAATTCTTTGAACTCAGCACTGGTAAAACATGGCCCGTTGTCGCTCACCAGGACATCGGGTAGGCTGTGTGTGGCAAACATGGCCCGCAGGCTTTCAGTAGCAGCGGACATGCTAGCCGACATTATCTCACATTCAATCCACTTGAAGTACGCATCTACAATCACAAGGAACATTTTACCCAAGAATGGGCCTGCATAGTCGACATGCACCCTAGACCACAGTTTGGAGGGCCAAGACCATAAACTTAGCGGCGCATCCCTGGGTACATTACTTAACTGCGAGCATGTATTACATCATGAATGCAGGACTCTAAGTCCGCATCGATACCGGGCCACCACACGTGAGATCTGGCTATTGCTTTCATCATTACGATGCCTGGGTGGGTACTGTGGAGGTCATTGATGAAGGTGTCTCTGCCCTTCTTGGGAACCACTACGCGATTGCCCCACAGAAGGCAGTCTGCCTGTAAAGACATTTCATCTTAGTGCTGCTGGAACGGCTTTATCTCTTCCTGCATTTCCACTGGGACACTGGACCAGCTCCCGTGAAGCACACAGCTTTTGACTAGAGATAATAAGGAGTCCTGGCTCATCCAGGTTTTGATCTGCCGGGCAGTGACAGGTGATTGCTCACTCTCAAATGTTTCCATAACCATGGCTAAGTCTGCAGGCTGTGCCATTTCCACCCCCGTGGTGGGCAATGGCAGCCTACTGAGAGCACCTGCGCAGTTTTCTGTGCCTGGCCTGTGGCGGATGGCGTAGTTGTATGCAGCAATCGTGAGCGCCCATCTCTGAATGCGAGCCGATGCGTTGGTATTTATCTCTTTACTCTCGGAAAACAGGGATATTAGCGGCTTATGATCAGTTTCCAATTCGAATTTTAGCCCAAACAGGTATTGATGCATTTTCTTTACTCCATAGGCACACGCTAACGCTTCTTTCTCAATCATGCTGTAGGCGCTCTCAGCCTTAGACAGACTCCTGGCTGCAGAAGCAGCCGGTTGCAGTTTCCCGAAATCATTAGCTTGTTGCAATACACACGCGACGCCATATGATGACGCATCACATGCTAGTACCAAACGTTTACATGGATCATACAACACAAGCAATTTGTTTGAGCATATTTTCTCGCTGTTACAAAGGCATTTTCTTGGCTTTTGCCCCAAATACAAAGGCATTTTCTTGGCTTTTGCTCCAAACCCATTCATCCCCTTTTCATAGTAAGACATGCAGTGGTTCTAACAGTGTGCTGAGACCCGGTAAGAAGTTACCAAAGTAGTTCAGGCGTCCCAGAAATAACCGCAGCTCCATCACGTTCTGTGGTCTCGGTGCATTCTCGATTGCCTCCATCTTCACGTTGGTGGGCCTGATGCCGTCTGCCGCAATCCTCCTTCCCAAGAACTTCACTTCAGGCGCCAGGAAAACGCACCTCGAGTGTTTTAACCTGAGCCCAACGTGGTTGATTCGATTAAGAACCTCCTGCAGGTGCTGCAGATGCTCGACTGTGTCCCGACCTGTGACCAAGGTGTTGTCCTGGAAGACCACCGTGTGCGGGACCGACTTCAGTAAGCTTTCCATGTTTCTCTGGAATATCGCCGCCATGATCAAATTGAAAATGGCCATCTGTTATAAATAAAAAGGCCTTTGTGCGTGTTGATGCAGGTGAGGCCCTTCGATGATTCCTCCAGTTCCTGCATCATGTAGGCTGAAGTCAGATCCAGCTTCATGAACGTCATTCTTCCTGCCAGCGTTGCAAAGAGGTCGTCGGCCTTTGGTAGTGGGCATTGGTCCTGCAGGGAGAAACAATTGATAGTTACTTTGTAATCGCCACAGATTCTGACGGCTTGTCTCCCTTGAGGACAGGAATGATTGGGCTAGCCCACTCGTTGAATTCGATCGGTGAAATTATGCCCTCTCGTTGTAGCTGGTCTAGGTCTATCTCTACCCTTTCTCTCATCATGTGCGGTACTGCTCTCCCCTTGTGATGGATGGATTGCGCCCCTGGAATTAGGTGGATCTTCACTTTTGCTCCTTGGAATTTCCCAATGCCTGGTTCGAACAGCGAAGGGAACTTGTTTAAGACCTGGGCACATGAAGTTCGCCAGCGGGCGATAGCGCTCGGACGTCATCCCAGTTCCAGCAAATCTTTCACAGCCAGCTCCTGCCGAGCAGCGTGGGACCATCGCCCGATACCACCCAGAGTGATAGCTTGTGCACCGCTCCATTGTAGGAGACCTTTATGGAAGCACTGCCGATTATGGGAATCAGTTCTTTCGTGTAAGTTCTTGGTTCCATACGAATTGGAGTTAAGACTGGCCTTGAGGCCTTGTTGCACCACAATCTTTTGAAAGTTTTTTGCCCATGATGGACTGGCTCGCGCCCGTGTCCAGTTCCAATTGACACCGGGAGTCCATTTAGTTCAATATTCAGCATTATTGGGGGACTATTCGTGGTGAATGTGTGCACCCCATGCACCTCTGCCTCCTTGGTCTGAGGCTCTGGTTCGTCGTGATTCTACGTGGATCTGTCCTCCTCTGCAACATGGTGGTTTGCAGGTTTTACAGGCTTAGCAGCTCGCCTGCACATACTTTGGAGGTGTCCCATTGTTCCACAGCCTTTGCAAACATATCCTTTGAATCGGCATGAATGGAAACGATGATCACCCCCGCGGCACCAACAAGGTGTCAAGGATTTAAAGGCCTTGCATTCACCACCCTTGATGGTGGACTCTGAGACAACTGCGGATGTGCAGCTGCAGGCATGTGTGACCTGCCCTGTATTTGCGATTCGAAAACAACATTACTTTGTTCACAGTACTTATAGCAGCACTTGTGTGCTGAGAGATTTGCTTAGTATTGTCACTGGTGGCAATGAACGCCTGGGCTATTGCTATGGCCTTACTCAAGGTTGGGATCTCTACAGTCAAAAGTTTGCGAAATATGGTTTCGTGGCAAATGCCAAGTACGAAAAAGTCTCTGAGCATGTGCTCCAAATGTCTTTCAAATTTGCAATGTCCTGCAAGATGTCTTAGCTCAGCGATGTATCTCGCCACTTCCTGGCCTTCAGACCTTTTGTAGGTGTAGAACCGGCACCTCGCCATCAGAACACTTTCCTTCGGGTTCAAATGCTCTCGGACCAGTGTACACAAATCATTGTATGATCTCTCCATGGGTTTTGCTGGAGTGAGCAGATTCTTCATGTGGCCATACGTTGGTGCCCCATAGACGGTGAAGAGGATCGCCCTTCATTTGGCAGCGTTCTCTTCCACATCTAGCTCGTTGGCCACAAAGTATTGGTCGAGTCGCTCCACAAAAGTTTCCCAATCATCTCCCTCCGAAAATTTCTCCAGGATACCCACTGTTCTCTGCATCTTTGGGTTCGCTATCTGAATCTCGTCGCCAGTTGTTATGTATGGAAAAAGAGTCAAACTGAACACTGTGAGCTCAAAGTAAAGTGTGACCTTAGTCTTTTATTGCAGGTCTCCAGAGTGCCTCTCCAACCTGTGAGGCCTCCTTAAATATCTGTGCTCCCAAGGGATTATGGGATCCCTTGGTACTCCAGAGAATGAGCCCTCTGGTGGCTGTACAGAGTAAATACAAGTTTACATATATAACAACATCCAATTAAAAACAAGGGCGTGCAAAGTGGCCAAAACTAGTGGGATGACAGAAGATTGGGAAGCTTTTAAATGCCAGCAAAGAATGACAAAATAAATGATTAAGAAAGGGAAGATAGACTATGAAAGTAAACTAGCACAAAATATAAAAAAAGATAGCAAGAGTTTCTACAGGTATATAAAATGGAAAAGAATGGCTAAAGTAAATGTTGGCCCCTTAGAGGATGAGACCGGGGAATTAATGATGGGGAACATGCAGATGGCAGAAACTCTGAACAAATATTTTGTATCAGTCTTTATGGTAGAGGACACTAAAAATATTCCAACAGTGGATAATCAAGGGGCCATGGGGGGAAGAACTTAACACAATCACAATCACTAAGGAGGTGGTACTCAGCAAGATAATGGGACTAAAGGTGGATAAAACCCCTGGACCTGATGGCTTGCATCCAAGGGTCTTAAGAGAAATAGTGGATGCATTGGTTGTAATTTACTAAAATTCCCTGGATTCTGGGAAGGTCCCAGCAGATTGGAAAACTGCAAATGTAACGCCCCTATTTAAAAAAGGAGGCAGACAAAAAGCAGGAAACTATAGACCAGTTAGCCTTACATCTGTGGTTGGGAAAATGTTGGTGTCCATTATTAAAGAAGCAGTAGCAGGACATTTGGAAAAGCATAATTTAGTCAGGCAGAGTCAGCATGGATTTATGAAGGGAAAATCATGTTTGACAAATTTGCTGGAATTCTTTGAAGATGTAACGAACAGGGTGGATACGGATGAACCAGTGGATGTGTTGTATTTAGACTTCCAGAAGGCATTTGACAAGGTGCCACATAAAAGGTTACTGCAGAAGATAAAAGTTCACAGGGTTGGGGGTAATATATTAGCATGGATAGAGGATTGACTAACTAACGGAAAACAGAGAGTCGGGATAAATGGTTCATTTTTGGGTTGGCAATCAGTAACTAATGGGGTACCGCAGGGATCAGTGCTGAGACATCAACTATTTACAGTCTATATTAACGACTTGGATGAAGGGATTGAGTGTAACGTGGCCAAGTTTGCTGACGATACAAAGATGGGAAGAAAAACAATGTGTGCGGAGGGCACAAAAAATCTGCAAAAGGACATAGACAGGCTAAGTGAGTGGGCTAAACTTTGGCAGATGGTGTATAATATTGGAAAGTGTGAGGTTATGCACTTTGGCAGAAAAAAATCGAAGAGCAAGTTATTATTTAAATGGAGAAAAATTGCAAAGTGCTGCAGTACAGTGGGATCTGGGGATCCTAGTGCATGAAACACAAAAGGTTAGTATGCAGGTACAGCAAGTGATCAGGAAGGCAAATGGAATGTTGGCCTTTATTGCAAGGGGGATGGAGTATAAAAGCAAAGAAGTCCTGCTCCAACTGTATAGGCTAATGGTGAGGCCACACCTGGAATACTGCGTACAGTGTTGGTCTCCATATTTAAGGAAGAATATACTTGCATTGGACGCTGTTCAGAGAAGGTTCACTAGGTTGATTCCGGAGATGGGGGGGTTGACTTATGAGGAAAGGTTGAGTAGGTTGGGCCTCTACTCATTGGACTTCAGAAGAATGAGAGGTGATCTTATCGAAACGTATAAGTTTATGAGGGGGCTTGACAAGGTGGATGCAGAGAGGATGTTTCCACTGATAGGGGAGAGTAGAATTAGGGGGAATAGAATAAGGGTCCGCCCATTTAAAACTGAGATGAGGAGGAATTTCTTCTCTCAGATTTTGTAAATATGTGGAATTCGCTGCCTAAGAGAGCTGTGGCAGCTGGGTCATTGTATAAATTTAAGACAGAGATAGACAGTTTCTTAAACGATAAGGGGATAAGGGGTTATGGGGAGCGGGCAGGGAAGTGGAGCCGAGTCTATGATCAGATTAGCCATGATCTTATTAAATGGTGGAGCAGGCTTGAGGGGCCAGATGGTCTACTCCTGCTCCTATTTCTTATCTTCTTATGTAGAACTCACTTTTAGAGTAGAAGCAAGTCTTCCTCGATTCTGAGGGACTGCCTATGATGATGATGATGTTGTAACTGTTTTTAAAAAGAAGTTTAGAAATCTAGGCCCTGACATTCCTTGAGCCCTGCCCCACAGCTGGAATTGTGAGACTACCGGCTGGTCTGATCAGCATTAACTCCATTCTAAACCCCAGGGTCATTTATATAAAGGGGTTAGATGCCTATGGCATTTACAGCAATCCCTGGGGCTCTGCCCAATGAACGGCAGCAATTTTGAAGTGGCTCCTTGTCTCTCCGTTGTGGGAGTTGGGGAGGGGGGCGGGGGCGAAGGAGCCGGCTGTAAGAATGAAATTTTTGTAAAAAAAAGAACTTTAATTTTCGTGTTGCCTCTGGGAAACTGTCATCGAGCCCAATTCCGCATTGAAATTGCAAGTATCCCTGTATCCTCCTGGTGTCCTTTCTACTCTACAAGAAAAGGGGAATTGGAGGGGTTTCAGGTGGCTGATGTCATCCTTTCACTAACATCGGAATGGAAGTAGGTGGTTGCATGAAGTGCAACGTTGGTTTGTTTCGGTGGGATGGTTTAGCAGCCATTGAGATTATGGTGCTTGTAAGAGAACATATCTAATGACATGTATCATATTAACTATTTATAGTTTGCATCGTATGTGACTGTCCATGCACAGTAATGCACAACCGTGTCTGTAATAGTGCACTGTGACATGGCTGGTACTGGCTGCTACACCCATGCACTTGGTCAGAAAAGGCCTGGAATACTCACTGTATTCCATGTACTCACAAAACCGTAAACAAGATCTTGACAAGTTTTACATAGGATTACATAGGATATACGGCACAGAACCAGGCCATTCAGTCCAACCAGTCCATGCCGGCGTTTATGTTCCACTCGAGCCTCCTCCCGTCTTTCCTTATCTAAATCTGTCAGCGTAACCCTCTAATCCTTTCTTCCACATATGCTTGTCTCGCCTCCCCTTAAATGCATCTACACTATTTGCTTCAACTACTCCCTGTGGTAGCGAGTTCCACATTCTCACCACTCTCTGGGTAAAGAGGTTTCTTTGGAATTCCCTATTTGATTTCTTGTTGACTGTCTTATATTGATGGCTTCTGGTTAGCTCTTCCCCACAAATGGAAACTTTTTTTTTTGACAAACATTCCCGAACAGAGGAATGTCAGCCTTTAAGTGACCAGATTAATCGGATTCCTCATATTGAAATATAAATATTTCATCTGGGTCACATAAATATTCATTGAGATTCCTGCCCTTTATTAAGATTCACGGTAAGTTGCTGCATATGTGTCAACACATCTGTGTGTAATATGCAAGGGCTTGAATAGGTGGCTAAACAATGCTTGAATGCACAAAATCAAGTTAGTTGGAGTTTTAACAGGTTGAAAAAAAATGAGACATTGTGAGAAAGGTTAAAGCTACAGGGGCTGATATCCATCTCTGCCCCATTTTTAGGTGTAAATGTGGAGACAGCAGGATGAATATTTTAACAACAGATATCACTGACATACTGCTGGAGGTCCACTCCATCTCATTTTCAGGTGGACCTTGATTTAGGTGGCCAGCTCTCCTGCCCAGAACAGGAAAAGGGGAGGTGCAACGAGATCTGGGTGTCATGGTTCATCAGTCACTGAAAGTGGGCATGCAGGTACAGCAGGCGGTAAAGAAGGCAAATGGTATGTTGGCCTTCATAGCTAGAGGAGGTCTTAATGCAGCTGTACAGGGCCTTAGTGAGGCCTCACCTGGAATATTGTGTTTTGGTCTCCTAGTCTGAGGAAGGACGTTCTTGCTATTGAGGGAGTGCAGCGAAGGTTCACCAGACTGATTCCAGGGATGGTTGGGCTGTCATATGAAGAGAGACTGGATCAACTGGGCCTTTATTCACTGGAGTTTAGAAGGATGAGAGGGGATCTCATAGAAACATGTAAGATTCTGACGGGACTGGACAGGATAGATGCGGGAAGAATGTTCCCGATGTTGGGAAGTCCAGAACCAGAGGACACAGTCTTAGGATTAAGGGGTAGGCCATTTAGGACTGAGCTGAGGAGAAACTTCTTCACTCAGAGAGTTGTTAATCTGTGGAATTCCCTGCCGCAGAGAGTTGTTGATGCCAGTTCACTGGATATATTCAAGAGGGAGTTAGATATGGCCCTTACGGTTAAGGAGATCAAGGGGTATGGAGAGAAAGCAGGAAAGGAGTACTGAGGTGAATGATCAGCCATGATCTTATTGAATGGTGGTGCGGCTTGAAGGGCCGAATGGCCTACTCCTGCACCTATTTTCTATGTTTCTATGAACCCTGGCGCCATTTTGGTCTCTACGCATGCTGCTACCACCAGTTCCTCAACCTGCCCATAAGCCAGGGGTGGCACAAGTATTTGAAGGGATTGCATGGTTCTGCTGAAAGGTCACTGACCTGAACTCTTTGGGGGTTGAAATTGCCCACCGCCGGAAACAAGACGCACCTACCGTTTTTGATGTGTTCTGGCCATCCCAATGCATCTAAATTCAGCACTTCGAAGATTTTTTTAGAATGGGGCGGAATTGGCCTCATTATGGGGGCACAAGTGGGGCGGGGGGGGGGGCGGAGTAGCCGAGGCTGTCAGTCGTCAACGCCGTGCTGATGATGTCATCGCGCTGGCATGTCACGACATCTCTCCCCTTCAGTTAAAGGGGAGGGCCGCTGTGAACTCTGCAGCCACTTTAGCGGCAAACACTGGGCCACCAGGGAGGTTTTCAGCCTGGCCAGTGGCCGAGCACCCAAGAGGGAGTGCCAGGCTGCCTGTTGGCGGTCCGGCCAAACCCACGGCCATAATTGTCGACCCGACCTGGCAGTCAGCCGACAAAAAAAAAAATTAACATGGAGTCGATGGCAACACCACCTCCCCTTTAAGGACGGCTGTGCCTCCAGGCCACGGCGAGTGTACCGACAGCAAAAGCTGTCGTGGGCACCGATCGGCAGCGGGGCCGCTCCCCCGGGGCATACCGGGACAGTAGACATTTCCCAAGGGGCAATTTTGTGAGGGGGTCCCCATCAGTCGGTAAGGGGTCGGAGCATGCACGCCGCGGTGGTTAAACAAGCGAAGCGATCCCGGACACCGCTCCAAATCAAAATGGCGTCCCCTCAGTGGAGGCTCGACGACCATTACGTTCCGAAACATGGCCGCCGCTTTCAGGCAGCCACAGGTCTTATAGAAAGGGGCAATTTCGGCCCCTGTTTCTCTCTTTTGTTGAGTATTTCCAGTATTTTCTGTCTTTTTGTAGAGGGATCTTCAGCTGCTCTCTGGTAAAATGCTGGAAAGTTTTGGGAAACATGTCGGGCTGGATATCAGCTCAGAGGCGGGGAGGGTGTGCTGTTTTGAGGTCGGGAAACCCGGAAGTATGGTTTCCCGCCAATGGCCCGCCTGATTGGCAGGCTGGCTGCTTCTCGGGTGAAAAAGCCTGCAGCACAAGGCCACAGTTGAGTGAGCTGAGAGCAGGTAGGTCTCGTGGGGGGTGGGGTGGTCGAAAACAGGGTGGGGGACAGATGGTGGTCAGGGGATGTCCAAGTGTGCAGGGGTAGGGAGCAGACAGTTTGCGGGGGTGGAGTGGTTCCTGGGTAGCTTGTTGGACATGGAGGAAACACTCCTGCTCCATCTGGCCCACAAGCAGTGATGCAAAGCCACTTACTTCATGGATTCAGCCCTTCTCACATCCTTTCACCTGCCGGGTTTCCCGAGGCCTGGGAAACTCGATGGATTGTGTTTAATAAATAGAATCACTGTTAAAATGGGGGCATGAAGCCTCTTTAAAATATTTAAATAACCAACCTGCTTCCTGCGAGCAGATCGAGCGCCTGCCGCTCGCCCCGCCTCAGTTAAAACCGGAAGAGGGCTGGTTCGAGGCGGGTTGGTTAGCTGTTTCTCCTTTATAGCTTTTTAACCTCCCACCTGAAACAAACCCACCTATTTTTGGGGGGGTTAAAATTCCTCCCAGTTGCTTCTTTTACATTGTAATTTTTGGGCACTTAGAAGATTTCAAAGTGTTAGTAGCACCTACAGAATGCTCTGACCTCTTCAGGGATGTCCAGCAATGTATTTTTTTAATCGGGGGGGTCCTCTGGCAAATCCCACTCTAACAACAAGAGGAGAAGGATTTAAGAAAAGAGCAAAGGGAACTCCAGCTGCAGGGGAAGCAAATATGGAGAGGTCTGCTCACAGGATGCTTACCCTCTAAACAGAGTGTCCAGGCCCTGGGCAACATAGCTGCACTTCTCTGAGGAGCAGGGCATGAGAAGGCTGTGTTTCTGCAGGGAGGTTGTCCCACAGATGTGTCATCCTCTGCAACCAGCTGTCAGTGTTGGCACAGCACTGCCTCTTGCAGTCAAGGTCACTGCATCCCTCAATGTCTTTACCTCCGGCCCCTTCCAGGCTGTCACAGGGGTTTTCAGTGACATCAGTCAGTCTGCAGTTCATGCTTCCACTGACCAGCTGACCTTTACTGTGTCACCTTTACTGAGGCAAATACTTTCCTCACGTTCCCCATCGACATCCAGAAGCATCAAGACAGGGCTCTGGGGAAATTCAGGCGTCCCCAAGTCCAGGGGTTCATTGACTGCATCCACGTTGCCCTGCGGGCTCCTGCAGAGGACCCCATTGTGTTCATGAATCGCATGGGCTTCCACTCCACTGATATGCACTAATACTTAACAAATGGCATCAAGGTTGAAGGCAGACTGGACTTGAGAAAGATGTAAGCTCCAGGGCTGATTTTTGGCCTGCTGGCAGTGATGCCAATGCCGGCCCTCTCCATGGGCGTGAGCACGTGCACAGAGGCAGAACCTCCCTCTTTGGGTCTGAACTTCTTGCGCAAGAACAGTAGAAGTGGTTTAGTATGTGTCCTGTTGAGGGGCTTTGGAAGATGTGTGAGGTAGCTTAACATCACGTACACGATGAGACGAAGAAAGCAGCAAATGTTGGCAAGAGGGGGAGTTTTGTTGAGAGTGTGTAAGGGTAAGCAGGAGGAGGTGCAGTGAAACGTTCTGTTGCGATGGATGAGAGGCATTGGGAAGCAAGGTAGGGAATGATTGCCAGTGCTGGGGTTTATAATGTATGTACGGTTTGTAGAGCTGTTGCATTGCGAGTGGCTTAGCCAGTCACGTGATGTTCACAAGACTCAATAAAACCCCAGTCAGTTGGGTCTAGGTCATCCACGATGAGGTACGCAGTTGTGAGTCTAGTGGATGAGCTGGTAATGTGTAGTGTGATTGTTAAACCTTTGTTAATAAATCAACTAGTTCTTAATAGCAATGTGTTGGTATGAATTCTTAAGCAAAGAACCCATGAAGCAAATACATTATAGGCTTAAAGTGCACAATGGTTCAGAGAGTAAGAGAGATCTGAAGAGGAATCTTACCTTAGTAGTCCTAGTCATTACATTTCTCTCTGCACTGCTGTCAGGTCCTGAGTACAATGTTGCTGGCAGCAACAATTTTTTCTGGGCACCCAGCCCCCCATCAGCGAGAAAGAGGACCTCCTTGCTGCTCACTTGCTTTATGAGCACCTCCACGGCACTATCAGAAAATATGGGGCCCCTGATGAAATTATTTTATCAGCAGTTTCAGAAAATCACTTGTTACTAAGTAGCATTGCCAAACACACCTCTCCTTTAAGAGTTGCAGGACACCTTTAAGTAGCAGCAGCCCCGTCTTCCCCAATCGACGAGCTGCTTATGCGGACCAGACAGGTCTCGCAGTCAGTCTGCAAAGTTGGCCTCAGGTCTATCAGGCCAGCATGCAGGTGGGCGATTCCTTTCTCACAGACAGTCTATGGGGAAAGTAGGATAGGTTAGTGTGAAATGACCATGTATTTTCTCCTCTCAGTGCTACCTGCGGGTGAGGCTGTTCGATGGTATTTTTTTCTTTATTATTCGTTCCTGGGATGTGGGCATCACTGGCAAGGCCAGCATTTATTGCCCATCCCTAGTTGCCCTTGAGAAGGTGATGGTGAGCCGCCTTCTTGAACCGCTGCAGTCCGCGTGGTTGTTAGTGAGGAAGTTCCAGGATTTTGACCCAGTGACGATGAAGGATCGGTGATATATTTCCATGTTAGGATGGTGTGTAACTTGGAAGAGAACTTGAAGGTGGTGGTGCTCCTATGCGCCTGCTGCCCTTGTCCTTCTAGGTGGTGGAGTCGCGGGTTTGGGAGGTGCTGCCGAAGAAGCTGTGGTGAGTTGCTGCAGTGCATCTTTTAGATGGTGCACGGTGGAGGGAGTGAATGTGCAGGCCCCAGTGAAAATTGTGAAGAATGTAGAGCACTTTACACAAACTAATTTGAGGAGAACTTCAATATGCTGGAGGGCATTGCTGAGCCAATAAACCCCACCCTCACAAATATAGGGACATAAAAATGTGTGGAGGACAAATTGGAAATATAATTGGATTTTGATCTACACCAGAAACCTTTTTCCCGCTGAGTACAGTGTAATGAAAGTTTACAATAAAGTCAGTGAGGCATAGAGATGGTATTTGGCCTGGTTATAGAGAGAATCCTGCATAGAATTAGCAAGACTAATGCTAATGGGGCAATTCTGAGAACATGAGTATGTTCTAACACATGGACGTCAGATACATCCATAGCTTTGCCAAAAGAGAAGAGAAAAAAGTGTTACAGACCCGATGGCTGTCCGGGAATCCTGCAGAAAAGAACTGGGGAAGATATCGTGAGAGCAGTCAGGAATTTTGTTGGTCCTGATCGGTTTGTCCGCAAGCCAAAGTCTTCTGCTTCTGATGTGTCAACAAGTGTAGTCTCAGGCGTAACGAAAATGGATGAAGCACAATTTTGGAATTCTCTTTCTAAGCACTTAAAGAGCATTGGACACAGTAGGGAATAACATTCTGATGAAGAAATTGGACTAGATGCAGGGATCCGCTGCTGTTTACTATGGTGATGACCATTCCAGTTTAATTGGAAACAAAGGGTGAAGTTACACTCCTGGCGTACAAATTGCAATGGGCAGCCACAGGGGCTGTAAATGGTTCCTGCAAAGTTGTACTCATCGATGGCCCCCGTTCCAATCCACGCTTGCTTCAACCTGCTGCCGATGGAACAATAAACCGGGCCATTCACAACATAGGCAGGAAGACATGGATTATATTAACAAATCAACAGGAATGAAATAGAATACAGTGTGGTAAAAGCCATGAAATTATGATCAGAACACATTTCTTACCGAATGATTTCTTTATACATTGGGCAGCAGCAGGCTGACAGAAGTTAAAATGAGCGGCTTGTTTTAATAAAACAATTTTACATTTCTACAGTATCTTACCACATCTAATGTTATGCTAAAGCTTTACAAAACACTTGGTAGGCCCCATCTGGAGTATTGCGTTCAATTTTGCGCGTATCACTTTAGGAAGGATGTCAAGGCCTTGGCGAGGGTGCAGAAGAGATTTACCAGAATGGCACCAGGGATGCGGGATTTCAGCTAGAGACTGGAGAAGCTGCTCTCCTTAGGGCTGAGAAGGTTAAGAGGAGACTTGATAGGTGTTTAGAATCATGATGGATTTTATAGAATAAATAAGGAGAAATTGTTTCCAGTGACAGAAGGGTCGGTAACCAGAAGACACAGATTTAAGGTGATAGGCAAAAGAACGAGAGGCAGGATGAGTTTTTTTTTAAACAGCGATTTGCTGTGATCGTGAATGAATTGCCTGGAAGGATGGTGACAGCAGATTCAATTGTAACTTTCAAAAGGGAATTGGATAAATACTTGAAGGGAAAAAATGACAGGTCTATGGGAAAAGACCAAGGGAGTGCGGCTAATTGGATAGCTCTACCAAAGAGCTGGCACATGCACGATGGCAGAATGGCCACCTTCTGCCCATAATGATTTTATGCTTCTGCCTCTCTTCCCAACCCTAAGTGCTTCACATCCGGTGAATTATATATATTTGTTGAAATGCGGTCATCGTTATGGGGGTAAATGTGGCAGCTAATTTGCATACAGCAATTCCCACCGGAGGAGCCGACATCAAAATACACGTCACATCTCTGTGCTGATAACAGAAGGATCTTCCCAAGCTTCGGATTGTCACTCAGCTTTGCAGTTATAACACATATAGAGGCTATGGGGATAAAGATATGTGTAAATGATCCAGCACTCTGTGGAAGGCTATGGTTTCAATCCTCCGGAGACCGTAGAAATGTTATCTGAGGAATGAATGCTGTCAGGAGTCAGTAATGCAGCTTGCGATGTTAGTGTAAGCGTCTGCAGCATTTGGTTGATTATCTTCAGGGGTCTGGGAGAAATTACAACAGTTTTCTGTTCTTGGGAGTTGTATGTTAGGTTGTGGAGGGTCCATGATTGAGCGAATTATACCTGACCCGTTAGATTGAGCGTATTAGAAACATAGAAACATAGAAAATAGGTGCAGGAGTAGGCCATTCAGCCCTTAGAACCTGCACCACCATTCAATAAGATCATGGCTGATCATTCACCTCAGTACCCCTTTCCTGCTTTCTCTCCATACCCCTTGATCCCTTTAGCTGTAAGGGCCATATCCAATTCCCTCTTGAATATACCTAACGAACTGACATCAACAACTCTCTGCGGAAGAGAATTACACAGGTTAACAATTCTCTGGGTGAAGAAGTTTCTCCTCATCTCGGTCCTAAATGGCTTACCCCTTATCCTTAGACATTGACCCCTGGTTCTAGACACCCCCAACATCGGGAACATTCTTCCTGAATCTAACTTGTCCCGTCCCGTCAGAATGTTATATGTTTCTATGAGAACCCCTCTCATTCTTCTAAACTCCAGTGAATACAGGCCCAGTCGATCCAGTCTCTCCTCATATGTCAGTCCTGCCATCCCGGGAATCAGTCTGGTGAACCTTCACTGCACTCCCTCAATAGCAAGAACGTCCATCCTCAGATTAGGAGACGAAAACTGCACACAATATTCCAGATGAGGTTTCACTAAGGCCCTATACAGCTGCAGCAAGACCTCCCTGCCCCTGTACTCAAATCCCCTCGCTATGAAGGCCAACATGCCATTTGCTTTCTTAACCGCCTGCTGTACCTGCATGCCAACCTTCAATGACTGATGTACCATGACACCCAGGTCTAGTTGCACCTCCCCTTTTCCTAATCTGCCGCCATTCAGATAATATTCTGCCTTCATGTTTTTGCCACCAAAGTGGATAACCTCACATTTATCCACATTATATTGCATCAGCCATGCATTTGCCCACTCACCTAACCTGTCCAAGTCAGCCTGCAGCCTCTGAGCATCCTCCTCACAGCTCACACCACCACCCAGCTTAGTGTGATCTGCAAACTTGGAGATATTACATTCAATTCCTTCATCTAAATCATTGATGTATATTGTAAATAGCTGGAGTCCCACCACTGAGCCCTGCGGCATCCCACTAGTAACTGCTTGCCATTCTGAAAATGACCCGTTCATCCCAACTCTCTGCTTCCTGTCTGCCAACCAGTTCTCTATCCACGTCAATACGTTACCCTCAATACTATGTGCTTTAATTTTGCACATCGATCTCTTGAGTGGGATTATACCTGACCCGTTAGATTGAGCAGATTATACCTGACCCGTTAGATTGAGCAGATTATACCTGACCCGTTAGATTGAGCAGATTATACCTGACCCGTTAGATTGAGCAGATTATACCTGACCCGTTAGATTGAGTGGATTATACCTGACCCGTTAGATTGAGCAGATTATACCTGACCTGTTAGATTGAGCGGATTATACCTGACCCGTTAGATTGAGTGGATTATACCTGACCCGTTAGATTGAGCAGATTATACCTGACCCGTTAGATTGAGCAGATTATACCTGACCCGTTAGATTGAGCAGATTATACCTGACCTGTTAGATTGAGCGGATTATACCTGACCCATTAGATTGAGTGGATTATACCTGACCCATTAGATTGAGCAGATTATACCTGACCCATTAGATTGAGCAGATTATACCTGACCCATTAGATTGAGCAGATTATACCTGACCCATTAGATTGAGTGGATGATACCTGACCCGATAGATTGAGCAGATTATACCTGACCTGTTAGATTGAGTGGATTATACCTGACCCGTTAGATTGAGTGGATTATACCTGACCCATTGGATTGAGCAGATTATACCTGACCCATTAGATTGAGCAGATTATACCTGACCCATTAGATTGAGTGGATTATACCTGACCCGTTAGATTGAGCAGATTATACCTGACCCGTTAGATTGAGCAGATTATACCTGACCCGTTAGATTGAGCGGATTATACCTGACCCATTAGATTGAGCGGATTATACCTGACCCGTTAGATTGAGCAGATTATACCTGACCCGTTAGATTGAGCAGATTATACCTGACCCATTAGATTGAGCGGATTATACCTGACCCGTTAGATTGAGCGGATTATACCTGACCCGTTAGATTGAGTGGATTATACCTGACCCGTTAGATTGAGCGGATTATACCTGACCCGTTAGATTGAGCAGATTATACCTGACCCGTTAGATTGAGAGGATTATACCTGACCCGTTAGATTGAGCGGATTATACCTGACCCGTTAGATTGAGCAGATTATACCTGACCTGTTAGATTGAGTGGATTATACCTGACCCGTTAGATTGAGTGGATTATACCTGACCCGTTAGATTGAGCAGATTATACCTGACCCGTTAGATTGAGTGGATTATACCTGACCCGTTAGATTGAGTGGATTATACCTAACCCGTTAGATTGAGTGGGATTATACCTGACCCGTTAGATTGAGCAGATTATACCTGACCCGTTAGATTGAGCAGATTATACCTGACCCGTTAGATTGAGTGGATTATACCTGACCCGTTAGATTGAGCGGATTATACCTGACCCATTAGATTGAGCAGATTATACCTGACCCGTTAGATTGAGCAGATTATACCTGACCCGTTAGATTGAGTGGATTATACCTGACCCGTTAGATTGAGCAGATTATACCTGACCTGTTAGATTGAGCAGATTATACCTGACCCGTTAGATTGAGCGGATTATACCTGACCCATTAGATTGAGCAGATTATACCTGACCCGTTAGATTGAGCAGATTATACCTGACCCGTTAGATTGAGTGGATTATACCTGACCCGTTAGATTGAGCAGATTATACCTGACCTGTTAGATTGAGCAGATTATACCTGACCCGTTATATTTAGCAGATTATACCTGACCCGTTAGATTGAGTGGATTATACCTGATCCATTAGATTGAGTGGATTATACCTGACCCATTAGATTGAGCGGATTATACCTGACCTGTTAGATTGAGCAGATTATACCTGACCCGTTAGATTGAGCAGATTATACCTGACCCGTTAGATTGAGCAGATTATACCTGACCCGTTAGATTGAGCAGATTATACCTGACCCGTTAGATTGAGCAGATTATACCTGACCCGTCAGATTGAGCAGATTATACCTGACCCGTCAGATTGAGCAGATTATACCTGACCCGTTAGATTGAGCGGATTATACCTGACCCGTCAGATTGAGCAGATTATACCTGACCTGTTAGATTGAGCAGATTATACCTGACCCGTTAGATTGAGCAGATTATACCTGACCCATTAGATTGAGCAGATTATACCTGACCCATTAGATTGAGTGGATTATACCTGACCCATTGGATTGAGCAGATTATACCTGACCCATTAGATTGAGCAGATTATACCTGACCCATTAGATTGAGTGGATTATACCTGACCCGTTAGATTGAGCAGATTATACCTGACCCGTTAGATTGAGCAGATTATACCTGACCCGTTAGATTGAGCGGATTATACCTGACCCATTAGATTGAGCGGATTATACCTGACCCGTTAGATTGAGCAGATTATACCTGACCCGTTAGATTGAGCAGATTATACCTGACCCATTAGATTGAGCGGATTATACCTGACCCGTTAGATTGAGCGGATTATACCTGACCCGTTAGATTGAGTGGATTATACCTGACCCGTTAGATTGAGCGGATTATACCTGACCCGTTAGATTGAGCAGATTATACCTGACCCGTTAGATTGAGAGGATTATACCTGACCCGTTAGATTGAGCGGATTATACCTGACCCGTTAGATTGAGCAGATTATACCTGACCTGTTAGATTGAGTGGATTATACCTGACCCGTTAGATTGAGTGGATTATACCTGACCCGTTAGATTGAGCAGATTATACCTGACCCGTTAGATTGAGTGGATTATACCTGACCCGTTAGATTGAGTGGATTATACCTAACCCGTTAGATTGAGTGGGATTATACCTGACCCGTTAGATTGAGCAGATTATACCTGACCCGTTAGATTGAGCAGATTATACCTGACCCGTTAGATTGAGTGGATTATACCTGACCCGTTAGATTGAGCGGATTATACCTGACCCATTAGATTGAGCAGATTATACCTGACCCGTTAGATTGAGCAGATTATACCTGACCCGTTAGATTGAGTGGATTATACCTGACCCGTTAGATTGAGCAGATTATACCTGACCTGTTAGATTGAGCAGATTATACCTGACCCGTTAGATTGAGCGGATTATACCTGACCCATTAGATTGAGCAGATTATACCTGACCCGTTAGATTGAGCAGATTATACCTGACCCGTTAGATTGAGTGGATTATACCTGACCCGTTAGATTGAGCAGATTATACCTGACCTGTTAGATTGAGCAGATTATACCTGACCCGTTAGATTTAGCAGATTATACCTGACCCGTTAGATTGAGTGGATTATACCTGATCCATTAGATTGAGTGGATTATACCTGACCCATTAGATTGAGCGGATTATACCTGACCTGTTAGATTGAGCAGATTATACCTGACCCGTTAGATTGAGCAGATTATACCTGACCCGTTAGATTGAGCAGATTATACCTGACCCGTTAGATTGAGCAGATTATACCTGACCCGTTAGATTGAGCAGATTATACCTGACCCGTCAGATTGAGCAGATTATACCTGACCCGTCAGATTGAGCAGATTATACCTGACCCGTTAGATTGAGCGGATTATACCTGACCCGTCAGATTGAGCAGATTATACCTGACCTGTTAGATTGAGCAGATTATACCTGACCCGTTAGATTGAGCAGATTATACCTGACCCATTAGATTGAGCAGATTATACCTGACCCATTAGATTGAGTGGATTATACCTGACCCATTAGATTGAGCAGATTATACCTGACCCGTTAGATTGAGCAGATTATACCTGACCCATTAGATTGAGCAGATTATACCTGACCCGTTAGATTGAGCGGATTATACCTGACCCATTAGATTGAGTGGATTATACCTGACCCGTTAGATTGAGTGGATTATACCTAACCAGTTAGATTGAGTGGATTATACCTGACCCGTTAGATTGAGTGGATTATACCTGACCCGTTAGATTGAGTGGATTATACCTGACCCGTTAGATTGAGCAGATTATACCTGACCCGTTAGATTGAGCGGATTATACCTGACCCGTTAGATTGAGCAGATTATACCTGACCCGTTAGATTGAGCAGATTATACCTGACCCGTTAGATTGAGCAGATTATACCTGACCCGTTAGATTGAGCAGATTATACCTGACCCGTTAGATTGAGCAGATTATACCTGACCCGTTAGATTGAGCAGATTATACCTGAAACGTTAGATTGAGCAGATTATACCTGACCCGTTAGATTGAGCAGATTATACCTTACCCATTAGATTGAGTGGATTATACCTGACCCGTTAGATTGAGTGGATTATACCTGACACGTTCGATTGAGTGGATTATACCTGACCCGTTAGATTGAGTGGATTATACCTGATCCGTTAGATTGAGTGGATTATACCCCATTAGAAGCAAGCGGTTCAATGAGCTGAATGGCCTTTTCTCATTGCGTACCTTCTTTTGTTCTGCTAATCGAATTGACATTTATAGTTGTGACATCGTGAGTAGTTTCCATACAGTTGCACAGCGCGGTTCATCGTACATCTTACTGGATTACAACCTGCGGCAAGTTGTCACTGAATAACTGACCAGATTGTTGGGAGCCATTTTCATAGCTTTTAAAACTTTTAAATAGTCAAGGAGGTGAAATTAGCCTCGCCATTAGCTGTTCACGTTAGCTGTGGCTCAGTGGGTAGCACACTTGCCTCTGAGTCAGAAGGTGCTGGGTTCAAGTCTCACTCCCATAACTCTAGGCTGACATTCCACTGTAGTGCTGAGGGAGTACAGTACTATTGGACGTGCTGTCTTTTGGATGAGATGTTAAACCGAGGCCCCGTCTGCTCTCTCAAGTGGACGTTAAAGATCCCATGGCACCATTCGAAGAAGAGCAGGGGAGTTATCCCCAGTGTCCTGGCCAATATTTATCCCTCAATCAACATAACAAAAAAACTGATTATCTGGTCATTATCACGTTGCTGTTTGTGGGAGCTTGCTTGTGTGCAAATTGGCTGCCGCGTTTCCTACATTACAACAGTGACTATACTCCAAAAGTACTTCATTGGCTGTAAAGTGGTCGTGAAAGGAGCTATATAAGTGCAAGTCTTTCTTTCTTTCTTTTGTATGAAATTCCCACACGAGCAACACATTTGTTAACCTGTTTACTTTCAATGGGTCAACAAATGTGTTAAAATTGTGCAGAGAAATCATATGCGAATGTGGTAACACATCAGTTACATATATTACTGACAGTAATTTCACCCCATAATTGCTATATTTCTTCACTAAAACTAAAATAAACCATAAGCATCATTCCAATTTTTTTTTGTTTCCTTGAAAATAAAAAGGAGGACTTAGAAATGATGAACAAATCATAAACTCATTTGTGGCATACATGCCGTGCGAGATAATGGGGCCAAAATTCAGGCCCGCCAGAAATCTAGCGCACCAACATCTTTTTGGGGCGGCCACTCGATCCATATTCACTGATTCTTTTGAAAAAATGACATCCGTCAGTAATGACCAGATGGAATGGGGAGTTTTCAGTGGTGTGGGTTGGTTGATTGCAGCGGGATAACCATGGGGAAATTCACCCTTCTGGTCATGTGCAGCTAACGAGCCAATTGCTCCCTGGCCTTCTTAAAGGCTGGGGTTTGCAGCTAGGCCTTAGGTGTTGGGTTGAAGGGTGGCTGGTGCTGCTGGACCATGAAGGGTGTAAGAATAAAAGTATTTAGTAATGACAAAATTGATTCTGTACATATAGAAATGTTAAAAGTGTAGATTATACGGAAAAGTTGCAGTGTTGAAACAAAATGGATGATTTCCCCAAATTCATGTCTCCATGGCTTTGAAACTCACCAAACTCGAAAAGATGTTAGCTGGAAAGCCATTAACCTAATCAAGGGATGGCACCGGCCCTCCAGACAGACACATGTATGAGGAGAGCCAATAAGGAACTGCCCTGGAACCAAGACCCAATCCTGGGGCTTTCTGAGAAACAATGAACTTAAGGAATATAAAAACTCAAGCCAAAGATTGCTCTCTCTCTTCTCCTTAGCAGGACCTCCCTCTACAGACAAAGAAGCAGGCCCTGTGCTTTGCCAGAGGGAAGTAAAGTATACCGTTTTTATTGTAAAGTCATTGTATCTGTTGAAACTAAGTCGATCTGTAGGATAGCTGACGATTGCTGATAGATGTGTGTGTGTGTGTATGTTTAATAAACTATTCCAAATTGTTTTAAATTAGTCAGTTTTGCTGTCAATTTAATGCCAGAGATTTAGAAATCTTACAAGGGCAAGGCGATTTTCCGATGCTGAGCTGGAGACCCTGATGCAGGCTGTGGAGGGAAGGAGGCGAGTCCTGTATCCAGATGCTGGGAGACTCCCTCGCGAGGTATTTACCAACGCCTGGAGGGAGATTGCTTTGGATATCTCAGAGACCTCCATTCATAACCGCACCGCCACGCAGTGCAGAAAGCGACTGAACGACATCATCCGCCTGATGAAAGTGAGTCTGTTCCACCAACTGCTGACCTTGCATCTGCGAGCCTCTCCTTCACCCTTCTCTTATTTCCCACCTTCACTGTCTAGTCACTGAAGCAGCATTTCACTGTTGAGGCCTCTATATATATGTGGGTTTGCGCAATGGAGGCTCCCTCTCATCTCAGTTACAGCTGCGTTTCAGGGACACACGTGCACTCATTTCTAATGAGTCATCACAGTGGTACTCACCAACCATTCTATGGTTTGCAGGCCAAAATTGCTCATAATAGAATGGAGCAAAGGAGAACTGGTGGTGGCAAGCCCATCGTCCAGATCCTCATACCCTTGGAGGTGTTAGATCTCTTAATTTCCAATGAAATACGAACTCCGATTGTAGTTTTAACTGTTTTATTTTTGGCAGACAGCAGTAAAAAGTTCTTGGCTTTAAGCCAGGTCTTTGTCCTTCTGGGACCACATGGTCAAAATGGCTGTACTTATACCTGGATCAATTTGCAGAAAAGAACTCGCCTTCTTTGACCTTATTGGCTCAATTAATAGTCTTTTAACCTTTTAATTGGCTCGCTACCCAAGGTCCTAAAATGTCAAGTTGATTGATGACTTAATGCAACATGCTGAACTGCATGTAGCAGCCTTGACTTGGGGGGTCTGTGAATTTTCACAGTCTGTCTAAATGCAGCCTGTTTGAATTCTCTATCAATCCCCCCTTTGATTCTTTCACAAACTAAATCATAAAACATCAGGTATCACTGGTTAAACATTCTACAAAATAATTTCATACATGTTAATAGAGTTTCCTTCTAAAATTTGTTGATGTGTTTTTCCACATGTCCGGACTAGTAGCTTCCACACAAATTTACACCAACATGAGTTCCATCGTGGCCACAACGGAAGTCTGGTTTTAGTAGGTTAATTAACCTTATTCCAATTTAATCCAAATCAATATCTTAGTTCAACCAGTAAACAACCTTCCCTTAAGCATAACATACTCCTGTGCCACGTACAGACAGTCTGCTGGGACCTGCAAGGTGTCTCACCTGCGGGACAGCAGCTACAGCCGCCTGGTCGCAACAACATTTAATCAACATAAACAAACAATATAAAAGTAAAATAATTACAACACATAGAATTAAACCTTCCACCAATGAAGGTCCTACGAAATGAATTTAAGGGGCTAGGAGCTAAATTAAAAAGTAGGACCTCAAAAGTAGTAATCTCGGGATTGCTACCAGTGACACGTGATAGTCAGAGTAGGAATCGCAGGATAGCGCAAATGAATACATGGCTTGAGCAGTGGTGCAGCAGGGAGGGATTCAAATTCCTGGGGCATTGGGACCAGTTCTGGGGGAGGTGGGACCAGTACAAACCAGACGGTCTGCACCTGGGCAGGACCGGAACCAATGTCCTAGGGGGAGTGTTTGCTAGTGCTGTTGGGGAGGATTTAAACTAATATGGCAGGGGGATGGGAACCAATGCAGGGAGACAGAGGGAAACAAAAAGGAGGCAAAAGCAAAAGACAGAAAGGAGATGAGGAAAAGTGGAGGGCAGAGAAACCCAAGGCAAAGAACAAAAAGGGCCACTGTACAGCAAAATTCTAAAAGGACAAAGGGTGTTAAAAAAACAAGCCTGAAGGCTTTGTGTCTTAATGCAAGGAGTATCCGCAATAAGGTGGATGAATTAACTGTGCAAATAGATGTTAACAAATATGATGTGATTGGGATTACGGAGACGTGGCTCCAGGATGATCAGGGCTGGGAACTCAACATCCAGCGGTATTCAACATTCAGGAAGGATAGAATAAAAGGAAAAGGAGGTGGGGTAGCATTGCTGGTTAAAGAGGAGATTAATGCAATAGTTAGGAAAGACATTAGCTTGGATGATGTGGAATCTATATGGGTAGAGCTGCAGAACACCAAAGGGCAAAAAACGTTAGTAGGAGTTGTGTACAGACCTCCAAACAGTAGTAGGGATGTTGGGGAGAGCATCAAACAGGAAATTATGGGTGCATGCAATAAAGGTGTAGCAGTTATAATGGGTGACTTTAATATGCACATAGATTGGGCTAGCCAAACTGGAAGCAATACGGTGGAGGAGGATTTCCTGGAGTGCATAAGGGATGGTTTTCTAGACCAATATGTCAAGGAACCAACTAGGGGGAGGCCATCTTAGACTGGGTGTTGTGTAATGAGACAGGATTAATTAGCAATCTCATTGTGCGAGGCCCCTTGGGGAAGAGTGACCATAATATGGTGGAATTCTGCATTAGGATGGAGAATGAAACAGTTAATTCAGAGACCATGGTCCAGAACTTAAAGAAGGGTAACTTTGAAGGTATGAGGTGTGAATTGGCTAGAATAGATTGGCGAATGATACTTAGGGGGTTGACTGTGGATGGGCAATGGCAGACATTTAGAGACCTCATGGATGAATTACAACGATTGTACATTCCTGTCTGGCGTAAAAATAAAAAAGGGAAGGTGGCTCAACCGTGGCTATCAAGGGAAATCAGGGATAGTATTAAAGCCAAGGAAGTGGCATACAAATTGGCCAGAAATAGCAGCGAACCCGGGGACTGGGAGAAATTTAGAACTCAGCAGAGGAGGACAAAGGGTTTGATTAGGGCAGGGAAAATGGAGTACGAGAAGAAGCTTGCAGGGAACATTAAGATGGATTGCAAAAGTTTCTATAGGTATGTAAAGAGAAAAAGGTTAGTAAAGACAAACGTAGGTCCCCTGCAGTCAGAATCAGGGGAAGTCATAACGGGGAACAAAGAAATGGCAGACCAATTGAACAAGTACTTTATTTCGGTATTCACTAAGGAGGATACAAACAACCTTTCGGATATAAAAGGGGTCGGAGGGTCTAGTAAGGAGGAGGAACTGAGGGAAATCTTTATTAGTCAGGAAATTGTGTTGGGGAAATTGATGGGATTGAAGGCCGATAACTCCCCAGGGCCTGATGGACTGCATCCCAGAGTACTTAAGGAGGTGGCCTTGGAAATAGTGGTTGCATTGACAGTCATTTTCCAACATTCCATTGACTCTGGATCAGTTCCTATCGAGTGGAGGGTAGCCAATGTAACCCCACTTTTTGAAAATGGAGGGAGAGAGAAAACAGGGAATTATAGACCGGTCAGCCTGACCTCAGTAGTGGGTAAAATGATGGAATCAATTATTAAGGATGTCATAGCAGCGCATTTGGAAAATGGTGACATGATAGGTCCAAGTCAGCATGGATTTGTGAAAGGGAAATCATGCTTGACAAATCTTCTGGAATTTTTTGAGGATGTTTCCAGTAAAGTGGACAAAGGAGAACCAGTTGATGTGGTATATTTGGACTTTCAGAAGGCTTTCGACAAGCTCCCACACAAGAGATTAATGTGCAAAGTTAAAGCACATGGGATTGGGAGTAGTGTGCTGATGTGGATTGAGAACTGGTTGTCAGACAGGAAGCAAAGAGTAGGAGTAAACGGGTACTTTTCAGAATGGCAGGCAGTGACTAGTGGGGTGCCGCAAGGTTCTGTGCTGGGGCCCCAGCTATTTACATTGTACATTAATGATTTAGATGAGGGGATTAAATGCAGTATCTCCAAATTTGCGGATGACACTAAGTTGGGTGGCAGTGTGAGCTGCGAGGAGGATGCTATTAGGCTGCAGAGTGACTTGGATAGGTTAGGTGAGTGGGCAAATGCATGGCAGATGAAGTATAATGTGGATAAATGTGAGGTTATCCACTTTGGTGGTAAAAACAGAGAGACAGACTATTATCTGAATGGTGACAGATTAAGAAAAGGGGAGGTGCAACGAGACCTGGGTGTCATGGTACATCAGTCATTGAAGGTTGGCATGCAGGTACAGCAGGCGGTTAAGAAAGCAAATGGCATGTTGGCCTTCATAGCGAGGGGATTTGAGTACAGGGGCAGGGAGGTGTTGCTACAGTTGTACAGAGCCTTGGTGAGGCCACACCTGGAGTATTGTGTACAGTTTTGGTCTCCTAACTTGAGGAAGGACATTCTTGCTATTGAGGGAGTGCAGCGAAGATTCACCAGACTGGTTCCCGGGATGGTGGGACTGACCTATCAAGAAAGACTGGATCAACTGGGCTTGTATTCAATGGAGTTCAGAAGAATGAGAGGGGACCTCATGGAAACGTTTAAAATTCTGACGGGTTTAGACAGGTTAGATGCAGGAAGAATGTTCCCAATGTTGGGGAAGTCCAGAACCAGGGATCACAGTCTGAGGATAAGGGGTAAACCATTTAGGACTGAGATGAGGAGAAACTTCTTCACCCAGAGAGTGGTGAACCTGTGGAATTCTCTACCACAGAAAGTAGTTGAGGCCAATTCACTAAATATATTCAAAAGGGAGTTAGATGAAGTCCTTACTACTCGGGGGATCAAGGGTTATGGCGAGAAAGCAGGAAGGGGGTACTGAAGTTTCATGTTCAGCCATGAACTCATTGAATGGCGGTGCAGGCTAGAAGGGCTGAATGGCCTGCTCCTGCACCTATTTTCTATGTTTCTATGTTTCTAAGTTCCTATTAAACCTAGCCATTCAGTGGCTCCACTCCACAAAATGAATGATGGGGGTTGCTTAAGTTTTTCTACCTCCTTTTGGATATGCTCCGCTAAGTGGGTAATTTCTTCGGAGCTATCTGGGATATATGTGCAACACTCAGTTCCGAGTAGGGTGCAAGTACCTCCCTTTTCAGCCAGGATGTAATCAAGGGCCAGTCTATTCTGTAGGGCTACTGTGCGGATTGCTACCATTTCTGCATTGATTTTAACTAGGGCCTCTGAAGTATCATTGGCTACTCGTTCCACAACGGATGCCATGTTAGTGGATTCCCTTGCCAGTTTGGCGGTCACATACCCAGGGATCAGAATGGCAAAGAACCTCTCTGTTTCTGTGATAGCTCTCTTAGGACGGTGTAGATGTTCCGACAGTGACTTTATCTGATACATATAAGGCACAATGTAGGCTAAATAGCAGGATCCCATCCAATTCTGGGGCAGCCAAGGGTAGGCCTTGTGGCCACACACCCAATAGGTGCCATTATATGCAATGAATGTTAGCTGTTTCTTTGTCAGCAACACACCGGGGCCTGTCCAGGCTTTTCCATCTGTTTTATTCAGAATCCCCGTTACGTTAAAAATTCCCACATCGGCCCAGTTTGGACGGTTCCGTGGCTTGATTATATTATAATTCCGGGAGCAGTTACTATACCCCATATTTTGGCCTCCTTTGATGTTTCTAATCAGACAGACCGATTCCCCCGGTCTTCCTTTTCCCGTTGTATTAGTGATAACAAAAAATGGGGGCCGTTTGGAATTATTGTAGCACGGTTGGTATCCCCCTTCAAAGGTAGTCAGATTGTAACCTGCTGACTTCCATTTACGTGCCCAGTTTTCCGTATCCTGAAACGCATTGCTTGTTTTGTTTTGATTAATTATCCACTCAGCCATTTCCGAGATATTCAAGGGAACTGGCCTCAAGGGAATCCCTCCCTTTGAGTGAATAGGAATATGCGCACACACCCAACAACTAGAAACTTTACCTTGTTTGGCATAAATGTATGACATATATAAAAAGGTATTTACATGTAATTCCCTTGCTACCCTACTATTTCCCTTTGGTGCAGAAGGTCGGTTAGTAAGAAGTAGGCCTATGCCTAGAATACCTACAATCAATAATACAGTAAATTTATACATTTTCGCAGAAAGTAATTGTCCTTATTAGATTTCAGCTTCCGTTACGGGTGCTCGTTTAACGTGTGAAGCGTGGATCCAGGCTTTCTTTCCTTGGGCTTTAACAGCTGCCTGGGTGGTCAATAACACTTGATAAGGTCCCTCCCACTTGGCACCCAAAGGTTCTTTATGCAACTTTTTCACATACACCCAGACTCCCGGGATGATGTCATGTCCTCCTTCGGGTGGATTACCCCAAGCTGCCGATACCTGTCAGGAAACAGAACTAATAGCATTGGTTAGGTTCTGACAGTATGATAACAAAGTGTCACTCATTAAGTGAACATCAGCTTCCGTAAATCGATAGTTCCTGGCAGCGACATGGGTCTTCCTGTTATAATTTCAAATGGGCTTAGACCTGTAGTTCTGTTCGGGGTTGCCCTAATGCTACATAGCACTATTGGTAGTGCCTGGGGCCATGGTGTTCCTTCTTGGTGATATTTGGCAAGCCGTTGTTTCAGAGTTCGATTCATTCGTTCTACTTGTCCTGATGATTGTGGATGATAAGGACAGTGTAAATCCCACATAATGTTCAGTAACCTACAGACTTCTTGGCAGACAGCACCTGTGAAGTGTGTTCCCTGATCTGAGTCAATGCTACTCGGGACTCCCCATCGGGGAATATAATGAGTGCTTTCAATCTGCACATCTGTGTTGGTTCTTCTGGAGGAACGCCCTGTGAGGCGGCATCTTTAGCTGCCTGGTCGGCTAGGGCATTTCCCTGTGCTTCTGTAGTATTTTCCTTGGTATGGGCCTTACACTTCAGGATGGACACTTCCTGAGGTAATTGTATGGCCTCCAGTAAGTCTCGGACTTCTTTTCCATTTCGGATAGGTGCACCAGCAGCAGTGAGGAATCCTCTTTTCCGCCATAACATACCAAAGTCGTGAGCGACTCCAAAAGCATAATGCGAATCTGTGTGGACATTAGCTGTCTGTCCTTCTGCTATTCGACATGCTTCTGACAGGGCCCGTAACTCGGCCTGTTGTGCTGCCATTCCTGAGGGTAAATATCCTTTTGCCACTACCTCATATAAGGTTGTAACTGCCCATCCTGCTTTTCTGGTACCATTGTCAACAAAGGAGGAACCATCTGTAAACAGGATGAGATCTGGGTTGTGCAGAGGCTCCTCTGCTGCTAAGGCTGCTTCTTCTGTTTCTTTTAAAATCTCCATGCAGTCATGCTCTTCACATTCTCCCCCCTCTTGCTCCCTCGATTCTGACATCGGGAGCATAGTTGCGGGATTAACCGGGTTGGCCCGGACGATATGGAGATTAGGAGCTTCCAAAACTGCTGTCCAGCGGGTCCATCTAGCTGCCGTCACCTGAGACATTCTATTCATAGAGAGCAAAGCGTGTACGGTGTGGGGACACTTGACAATCAGCTTTTGGTCGAGGACTAGACCCGCAGTGGTCATTACCGCTCGACATGTAGCTTCCATGGCCCTTAGGCAACTTCCCCATCCGAGGGCTACCGCATCCAGTTTTGCCAAATAATAGCCAATAGGTCTTTGCCGATCCCCATGTTCTTGTGTCAGTATAGCTGTCATATATCCTTCTTTCTCATGAACAAACAGGGTAAATGGCTTACCACTGTCGGGGATTCCCAGAGCCGGTACCGAACACAAAGCCTTTTTCAAACTCAGGAAGACCTCTTGCTGTTCTTTAGTGAGGGTGATGGCTTCTTTAGAGGCACGTTTCCCCTTTAAAATATCATTCAATGGCTGAGCAAGCTGTGTGAAGGAGTCAATCCAATTTCTGTTAAAGTTACACAATCCCAAAAAAGACCTTAGTTCCTGAATAGTGGTGGATTTTTTAGCAACCCGAATGGCTGCAGTTCTATCTTGGGTAAGTTCTCTCTTTCCTTGTGAAATCTTTTGTCCCAGGTATACAACCTCTTCTTGGGATATTTGTGCTTTGTCGATGCTGGCTTTATGTCCTTTCAGCTGAAGGTGATCCAGCAAAGCTCGTAAATCTTGTTCATGCTGTTCTTCCGTGTTTGAAGCTAGCAAGATATCGTCTACATATTGGATGACTGTGGATGACAGGGGAGGTAATTCTCGCAAATGGCTTTGTAAAGCCATGTGGAATACCGTAGGGCTGTTATGGAAACCCTGTGGTAACCGGTCCAAGTATACTGTTGTCCTTGGACCGTGAAAGCAAACCACTGTTGAACCTCCGGTGCCAGAGGCACCGACCAAAATCCGTTGGCCATATCTATAACCGAGAAATATTTATGTTCCGGTTTGAGGGCATTAAAAATGGTGGAGGGATCTGCGACCAAAGGAGCTTTTTGATCAATACACTGGTTAGCTTTCCTATAATCGACAGTCAAACGCCAAGTCTCATTAGATTTCTGTACCGGCCACACGGGGCTATTGGAGGAGCTATGCGTTTTAATAAGCACCCCTTGCTTCTCCAATTGCTGAATAACCGGTAAGATTTCCGCGATGACAGTTGGACTGATGGGATACTGTTTAGTGCATGGAGGCTTGGTCCCTGTAAATGACGCAGGCTCCATCTGGAGTAGGCCACAATCGTTCTTATCTTTAGCCCATATCGGGTGTTCCTTCAATTCTTCTTTCTTCAAAGTTCTAATTGACCATGTCACCCGACCATCCTCGAAATGCAACGATGAATCTACTTGGATTAGAACGTCCATTCCCAAAAGGGGTTGATCTACTGGGCCTATCCAGACCGGCGTGGTTAGTTCATGTGGACCCAGCCCTATAAGTACCGGTGTTGTCCTTTTAATTTCCATTTTATGGCCCCCAACTCCATAGGCTGTACGTGCCCTACCATCCAACGGCAAAAAGTCTCCATATTGTAGGGGTAAGCATGTTAATTCCGCCCCTGTGTCTAAAAGACAGTCCACATCCTTATCGCCCACCCTCACAGTTATATATAGCCCATCTCCCCTTTGTTGTATTAGTGCGAGGAGGGGGGCCAGGATGGGCTCTAATCGTTTTTTGCTACCCCAAGTAACTCCTTCTGTTGTTGTATTGTCAGTCGCTTAAATGCTTCTATGAGGTCGTTATCTTGTGACAAGCCTGGTTTGTTGGCTGAATTGTATCCCTGGCTGCGTCCTCTTCCCCAGTCACGACCTTTCTGTTTGGCCCTGCACGTCTTGGCCCAGTGACCTTCTTTCCCACAATAATGACATTTTCTGGGTAATTTTCCTAATAACTGTTTATCGGAATCCTGGGATTTCCATCCCATAGCCTGTACAGCTCAGACTTTAGCTCCCATATCCCGATCTAATTGGTTACATCGATCTACCAATGCTGCAAAGGTAGTTCCTCTACCTTCCCAGTCCGGTAACACTACCTTAAACATTTTGGACAGTTCTGGCTTTAGACCTGCCACGAAAGCTTCTTTCAGGTGTCCAAACACTTGTTCATCCATTTCCTCATCTGTATTATTCATACCCGAATGTTCTAGCCACGTGCATCTAAACCGCTCGTCATACTCCAGGACCTCCTCTGTTCCTTTCTGTTGGCAGGCTGCAAGTTTTCCCCAGTCTGTCTTAGCTGGACTGAAGGCTTGCAGCCAGTGTTTAATCGCCTCCCATCCTGCGTCTAAATCTTGCTCATCCTGCCGCAAAGCTTCATCTACCTTGTCGTGCAATTTTCTTCACTGTGTTTTTGGCACCATTATGGTCAAAATTTGCACTCCGTCCCAGGGATGAAGTTGATATATATTTCTTAAGCGGTCCAATTGGTCCCACGTTTTTACTCCCCCTTTCTTTGGATTGGGCAATTCCTTGGACCATTTATCAATTTTCTCTGGGTCTGCCAGATCATGAAATAAGTATTCTTCATACACCCTTTTCTTTGTTTTTTTGGTTCCGCCCTCATCCGCAGTCTCTTCTGATTTGACTACAACTCGTCTTTTTTTAAACGGGGCAAAGCGCACCCCTAATTCTTCATCATCCTCCAACACTGTATTGTCGGAGGATTCAGAATCCGTATCTATTCCTCGGTCATGTCTTCGGGTTTGCGCTTTTAATTTATCCAAACATGGGTATCCTGGGAATTGACTGATACATTTTCCTTTTCCTATTACTGTCTCTTGACCTAATGATTTTTTCCATTCTTTAATTTCACCTTTAAGATCTTTAACTTCCACTTCCAGCTTTTCAAGTTCAAGATTTTTCTGTCGCAGCTGAGCACAAACTGCTTGCAATTGATCCTTTGTACTGGTCAGTCCTCGATCATGTTGGGAACGCATTATAATTTCATTCCGCTTTTGAATCTGGCCCATAACCACTAGGGACCATCTAGTTCGCTCTTTATTTTTCATACGGGTCGTTTTTCCCCAGACTCTTTTAATCTCGTCCAAGGACCATTGTCCTTTGGAGGTTCCGTACTTTTGTTCGATCTTAATATAGGTTTTAGATAAATTGAATTGTTGCTCTATGTATTCTTTCAACTGTTCGAGAATTAAATCTAGCGAAACCTCAGGTGGTGCCTGTCCACCTTTAACAGTTGTCGGCAATTCTTTGCTCTTATCTCCTGCTGCCATAATACTGATTTCTTTACTGGGGTCTCGAGTCGTAGGCTTTCTAGCCGATCAATAGGTCGGTGATTAATTAACTAACACACTGCCGAAGTTTAGATGTCTATGGGACCTCGAGCCGACTACCAACCGGAGGGTTCGCAAACCGGAGGCTTTCGGAATCGCGTAGAAGGAGAGGCGAATTTAGACTTTTGACCGAGGACTTTCAAAAAAAGAGGTGTCCTTACCTCAGTATGTCGGTCCGATGTCCAAAATTCAGTTTCTTTCCTCAGCGATCCTGTTTGTGACGCCAAAATTGTTAGATCTCTTAATTTCCAATGAAATACGAACTCCGATTGTAGTTTTAACTGCTTTATTTTTGGCAGACAGCAGTAAAAAGTTCTTGGCTTTAAGCCAGGTCTTTGTCCTTCTGGGACCACATGGTCAAAATGGCTGTACTTATACCTGGATCAATTTACAGAATAGAACTCGCCTTCTTTGACCTTATTGGCTCAATTAATAGTCTTTTAACCTTTTAATTGGCTCGCTACCCAAGGTCCTAAAATGTCAAGTTGATTGATGACTTAATGCAACATGCTGAACTGCATGTAGCAGCCTTGACTTGGGGGTCTGTGAATTTTCACAGTCTGTCTAAATGTAGCCTGTTTGAATTCTCTATCAGAGGAGAGGGTCGAGGCGCTCATCGGCAGACATGGTGCCTTTCCTGTGGCCACCGGTACTGGCAATGCTGATGTGGGTAAGCAAAGGCCCTCCTTTAAAGCTATCTCTTCCTGAATACTCCAGCGCCTACTGTGCCTTTCCCTCTGAAAGTCTTCCAGTTGCAACCTCCATGCGTCAATCCCCCACCTCCCCCTCACGGCAGCCCTTTTCCCATTTATGCTTGCAGATGAGATGCCCCCTGTGGCCTCGGTACTGGCGATGCCAATGTGGGCAGCATGGGTAAGTGAGGCCCTCCTTTTATGCTATCTCTCCCTGAAAGTGGGTAAGTGAGGCCCTCCTTTTATGCTATCTCTCCCTGAAAGTGGGTAAGCGAGGCCCTCCTTTTATGCTATCTCTCCCTGAAAGTGGGGAAGTGAAAGCCCTCCTTTAATGATTTCCCTCCCGGAAAGCTCCAGCACCTACTGTGCCTTTTCTTCCAAAAGTGTGCAAGTTGCAGCCTCCATGCGTCAATCCCCTACCTCCCCTTCACGGCAGCCTTTCTCCCATTCATGTTTGCAGATGAGAGGCCAAGTGGCAGCTGAGGACACAAAGAGGCATGATATGTGAGGCCAGCACCAAACCTGGACGCAACCTCGGAGCCGAGTGGCAGCACAGGAGACAGAGAGGCACTATCTCTGTCAGACCAGTGCCACGCCTTGATGAGACCTTTGAGGACATCACTACCGAAATGCCTAATGACAGCATCGAGGACATTGAGGGTTCCAGCCTTGCTGACACCATGAAGTGCACTCCATCTTTTGGGGACCTCAGTGATGAGGAAGAGGAAGAGGAGTACACTGCTAGCAGCACCGCGTCACTGCTTCCACCCACACGCACCAGCTCGGATACTGGGAGTGCGCGGTCTGATCTAGTTCAGATAGTACAGGGGTCTGCATTGGGTGTACAGGGCTAGGCAACCTCAGTTGTCATCTCTCCGGGGGGGGGGGCGAGTTCGCACTGGAGTTCTGCTGAGGAGGACTCAGACGAGGTCATCGATGTTGCGGCTTATGAGAAAAGGGTGGATGCCATGCATTCCCAGATGTTGGGGGCACTGACAAGGGTGCCAGCGAGGCTGTCAGAAGTGGTGACGAGCGTGGAGGAGTCCGCCTCCCGCATAGTCGACAGGTCTCCATGGAGCCCATCATTGCCAGTGTGCAGGCGACGGTGGACTCCCAGAGAGACAGTGCGGATCCAGTTGTGATGCCGAAACCTACAGGTGATGTGGCAGCTGCCATTGTAGCACAGGTGCAAGGGAACGAGCGTACCGGTGCTGTCACGGCCCTGGAAGCTCAGAATGCTCTAATGCACTCTGGGCAACAGGCCACGGAGCGTCAAACTGCTGTCATGTCTGCTGGCTTTGAGACTCTGGCTGCTCTCATGCAGTCTCAGCTCGATGCCACCCGAAACCTCAGTGTTGCCTTTGCAGCTGTTGAAGCTGGGGTTCAATTGAAAATGTTAAAACTGATCGGGCTAGAAATTGTATAGCGCCCCGTTTGGGCCGATAACTTTTGTGGGAGCGTAGAAGTATCACCGGGCACTAGACAAGTGAAGCTGAAGCTGAAGCTGAAGCGGTTTAGTGCTTTAGGAAGGAAGTGGAGTGCTATAACAAGTGCTACCATTTCTCTTGGACCGCTTAATGGAGCAAGAGGGACAGTAGTGGCAGAGCACTGCATAATGTCCAGTGCAGCGCTGCAAGGATCAGAGGCTCCTTCCCTTCCTCAAAGGGAGGGGCCAGTGCTACAGGCTCTGCAATAAATCTAATCCCCTACTCGCCGACAGCACCCGTGATCCAGGACGATCAGTCCCACGCAGTCTAACAGAGTGCAGGGCTGATCAATTGCGGCACAACAAAATGGTAAAAAAATAACCCGAGGGCTCAATATAAATTTTTAATTTCCCTATGCGGCATTACTTTAAATACTGCTCCCCAAGCAGCCGGCCTCCCTTACAACACCTCCTGCAGCTGCCGGAGTTGATGCCAGGCGATGCTGCAGGGGGTGGTACTGAAGTTTGCATCCAGGGCGGTACCGGGGTGCTGTGCACCGGATGACGTCACGATCTCCGGGGCGCAAGAGATCGTGGCATTAAGGGTTACCGCCGCGGCTAACTTGCAAGGCAAGTTCGTGGGCGTCGGTACTCTCGCTGCGCCTGGTCGTAAAGTCGGGAGTGCCCCGTTATCGCTCCCGGGGACCGCTAACGGGAGGCACAAAGGAGGCCAATTTCTCTCCCATAGACTTTTGTTAGGCAAGGATATTAAGGGTTACAGAATCAGTAACTACGAGCGAGGCAGGTATCGGGACCGAGGAGGTAGCATTGGAGGAGCCACAGCCCTTGCTCTTGTCCAAATGGTTCGAGGCTCTTACTCCGTGTGGACGAGAGCAGGGACTGCAGGGAGGATGAGCAAACTGACAAGAGCACTGTGGTACAGGAGGCCATTTAAGTGGGGAGAGTAAAAAGAAATGTAGTAGTGGTAGGGGACAGTATCATTAGGGGGATAGATACAGTTCGCTGCAGCCGAGAGTGTGAGTCCCGAAGGCTGTGTTGCCTGCCTGGTGCCAGGGTTAAGGACATCTCCTCAGGGCTGGAAAGGAACTTGGAGTGGGAGGGGGAAGATCCAGTTGGCATGGTCCACATAGGTACCAATAACATAGGTAGGACAAAGAAAGAGGTTCTGCTGAGGGAGTATGAGCAGCTAGGGGCTAAATTAAAAAGCAGAACTACAAAGGTAATAATCTCTGGATTACTACCTGAGCCATGAGCAAATTTACATAGGGTAAATAAGATCAGAGAGATGAACACGCGGCTGAAAGACTGGTGTGGGAATAATGGGTTTTGATTCCTGGGACACTGGCACCAGTACTGGGGTAAGAGGGAGCTGTTCCATTGGGATGGGCTCCACTTAGACCGTGCTAGGGTCCTGGTGAATTGAATAACTAGGCTGTAGAGAGGGTTTTAAACTAAATAATGGGGAGAAGGGTTCAGATGAGCAAAAATGTAAAAAGTCAAAGAGAAAGGAGAAGGCAATAGGGCAGGATAGCAATGGATGGAAATGATAACCAGAACGTGACAGGAAGGAACAGAATGTATAAAAATAAGAGGGTATCAGAAAGTGGGGTCAAGGCAGGGAAAATGGTAAAAAGACAAAATTAAAAGCTCTTTATCTGAATGCACGCAGCATTCGTAACAAGATAGATGAGTTGACGGCACAAATAGATCTAAATGGGTATGATCTGATAGCCATTACAGAGACGTGGTTGCAAGGTGACCAAGGCTGAGAACTGAATATTCAGAGGTATGCGACAATTCGGAAAGATAGACAGAAGGGAACAGGTGGGGTAGCGCTGTTAATAAAGGATGAGATCAGTGCAGTAGTGAGAAATGATATTGGCTCAGAAGATCAAGATGTAAAATCAGTTTGGGTGGAGGTAAGAAATGATAAGGGGAAGAAGTCCCTGGTGGGCGTAGTATATAGGCCCCGTAACAGTAGCTACACTGTTGGACGGAGTATAAATCAAGAAATAATGGAGGCTTGTAAGAAAGGTACGGCAATAATCATGGGCGATTTTAATTTTCATATTGATTGGACAAATCAAATTGGCCAAGGTAGCTTTGCAGAAGAATTCATTAAGTGTATCCAGGATGGCTTCCTTGAACAGTACATTATAGAACCAACCAGGGAGCAGGCTATCCTGGATCTGGTACTGTGTAATTAGGCAGGACTAATAAATGATCTCATAGAAACATAGAAACATAGAAAATAGGTGCAGGAGCAGACCATTCAGCCCTTCTAGCCTGCACCGCCATTCAATGAGTTCATGGCTGAACATGAAACTTCAGTACCCCCTTCCTGCTTTCACGCCATACCCCTTGATCCCCCGAGTAGTAGGGACTTCATCTAACTCCCTTTTGAATATATTTAGTGAATTGGCCTCAACAACTTTCTGTGGTCGAGAATTCCACAGGTTCACCACTCTCTGGGTGAAGAAGTTTCTCCTCATCTCGGTCCTAAATGGTTTACCCCTTATCCTTAGACTGTGACCCCTGGTTCTGGACTTCCCCAACATTGGGAACATTCTTCCTGCATCCAACCTGTCCAAACCCGTCAGAATTTTAAACGTTTCTATGAGGTCCCCTCTCACTCTTCTGAACTCCAGTGAATACAAGCCCAGTTGATCCAGTCTTTCTTGATAGGTCAGTCCCACCATCCCGGGAATCAGTCTGGTGAATCTTCGCTGCACTCCCTCAATAGCAAGAATGTCCTTCCTCAAGTTAGGAGACCAAAACTGTACACAATACTCCAGGTGTGGCCTCACCAAGGCCCTGTACAACTGTAGCAACACCTCCCTGCCCCTGTACTCAAATCCCCTCGCTATGAAGGCCAACATGCCATTTGCTTTCTTAACCGCCTGCTGTACCTGCATGCCAACCTTCAATGACTGATGTACCATGACACCCAGGTCTCGTTGCACCTTCCCTTTTCTTAATCTGTCACCATTCAGATAATAGTCTGTCTCTCTGTTTTTACCACCAAAGTGGATAACCTCACATTTATCGGCATTATACTTCATCTGCCATGCATTTGCCCACTCACCGAACCTATCCAAGTCACTCTGCAGCCTCATAGCATCTTCCTCGCAGCTCACACTGCCACCCAACTTAGTGTCATCCGCAAATTTGGAGAGACTACATTTAATCCCCTCGTCTAAATCATTAATGTACAATGTAGACAGCTGGGGCCCCAGCACAGAACCTTGCAGTACCCCACTAGTCACTGCCTGCCATTCTGAAAAGTACCCATTTACTCCTACTCTTTGCTTCCTGTCTGACAACCAGTTCTCAATCCACGCCAGCACACTACCCCCAATCCCATGTGCTTTAACTTTGCACATTAATCTCCTGTGTGGGACCTTGTCGAAAGCTTTCTGAAAGTCCAAATTTACCACATCAATTGGTTCTCCTTTGTCCACTTTACTGGAAACATCCTCAAAAAATTCCAGAAGATTTGTCAAGCATAGTAAATGATCCTCTAGGAAAGAGTGACCATAGCATGGTTGAATTTCAAATTCAGTTGGAGGGTCTGAAAGTTAAATCTCAAATCAGTTTCCTGATCTTAAATAAAGGCAATTACAAAGGTACGAAGGCAGAATTGGCTAAAGTGGACTAGGAAAATAGATTAAAGTGGAAGACAGTGATAAGTAGTGGCAGACATTTAAGGAGATATTTCATAACTTTCAACAAAAAAATATTCCAGTGAGAAGGAAAGAGTTTAAAAGAAGGGAATACTATCCGTGGCTAACAAAGGAAGTAAAGGATGGTAACAAACTGAAAACAATGGCATACAAAGTGGCCAAGACCAGTGGAAGGCCAGAGGATTGGGACATTTTTAAAAACCAGCAAAGAGTGACTAAAAAAACAATAGAGAGGGAAGATAGATTATGAGATTAAACTAGCAAGAAATATAAAAACAGATAGTCCGAGCTTCTACAGGTATATAAAAAGGAAGAGAGTAGCTAAAGTAAACATTAGTCTCTTAGAGGATGAGACTGGGGAATTATTAATGGGGAACAGGGAAATGGCAGAGACTTTGAACAAATATTTTCTATCGGTCTTCATGGTAGAAGACACTAAAAACATTCTAATAATGGATAATCAAGTGGCTATAGGGAGGGAGGAACTTAAAACAATCACGATCACTAAAGAAAAAGTACTCGGTAAAATAATGGGAGTAAAGGTGGACAAGCCCTGCATCTTAGGGTCTTAAAAGAAGTGGCTGCAGAGATAGTGGATGCATTGGTTATAATCTACTAAAATTCCCTGGATTCAGGAGAGGTCACAATGGATTGGAAAAACGGAAATGTAATGCCCCTATTTAAAAAAGGAGGGAGACAGAACACAGGAAACTATAGACCACTTAGCCTAACATCTGTCATTGGGAAAATACTGGAGTACATTATTAAGGAAGCAGTAGCAGGACATTTGGAAAAGCATAATACAGTCAATCATGTTTGACAAATTTGCTGGAGTGCTTTGAGGATGTAACAAGTAGGGTGGATAAAGGGGAACCAGTGGATGTGGTATATTTCGATTTCCAGAAGTCTTTCTATAAGGTACCACATAAAAGGTTGCTGCACAAGATAAGAGCTCACGGGGTTGGGGGTAATATATTAACATGGATAGAGGATTGGCTAACTAACAGAAAACAGGGAGTCGGAATAAATGGGTCATTTTACGGTTGGCAAAAGGTAACTAGTGGGATGCCACAGGGATCGGTGCTGGGGCCTCGACTATTTACAATCTATATTAATGACTGGATGAAGGGACCGGTGTAATGTAGCCAAGTTTGCTGATGATACAAAGTCGGGTTGCGAGGAGGACACAAAGAATCTGCAAAGGGATATAGACAGGCTAAGTGAGTGGGCAAACATTTGGCAGATGGAGTATAATGTGGAAGGTCATCCACTTTGGCAGGAAAAATAAAAAAACAAATTATTACTTAAATGGGGAGACATTACAAAATGTGCAGTACAGAGGGACCTGGGGGTCCTTGTGCATGAAATATAAAAAGTTAGTATGCAGGTACAACAAGTAATCAGGAAGGCAAATGGAATGTTGGCCTTTATTGCAAGGGGGATAGAGTATAAAAGCAGAGAAGTCCTGCTACAGGGTATTGGCGAGGCCACACGGAGTACTGCGTACAGTTTTGGTCTCCTTATTTAAGGAGGGATACACTTGCATTGGATGCAGTTCAGAGAAGATTCATTTGGTTGATTCCTGAGATGAGGAGGTTGACTTATGAAGAAAGGTTGAGTAGGTGAGAGGTGATCTTATTGAAACATATAAGGTACTGAGGGGGCTCGACAAGGTAGAAGCAGAGAGGATGTTTCCACTCGTGGGGGAATCTAGAACTAGGGGATATAGTTTAAGAATAAGCAGTCGCCCATTTAGAACTGAGATGAGGAGGAATTTCTTATCTCAGAGGGTCATAAATCTATGGAATTCTCTACCCCAGAGAGCTGTGGAGGCTGGGTCATTGAATTTATTTAAGTTGAAGATAGTCAGATTTTTGAAAGATAAGGGAGTCAAGGGTTATGCGGAGTGGGCAAGGAAGTGGAGCTGAGCCCAAGATCAGATCAGCCATGATCTTATAGAATGGCAGAGCAGGTACAAGGGGCCGAATGGCCTATTCCTGCTCTTATATCCTATGTTCCAAAGCGGGTAGATGGAGTTAAGATATAGGGTAGCAGGTTGGGGAGGTGTCCAAATCAATTTACAGCATCAAGGAGCAGATGGATGCCAAGGAAGCACTCCAATTGGCACTTGCACTCACCTACCCATGGAATTGAGGTGCCCTCCCTCTCTCCTCACTTATGGGAAGAAGGGGTGACACCATTTATAACCTCACTTTGCCTGTTAGTTTTAAGGCCTCCCTCACATGGAATAAATATTGTATTGTATATTGCCTAATGGACAGTTTTAATGGACTTTAACGGTATATATTGCAGATAATCACCCCTAAGAAATACTGTGATATATCTATTTTTCCCTTTTCACCATACCCAAGGAATTTCATGATTATAATTGTGCTCTAACTTTTTGGCAAGAAGACAAGAATGTTAACCTGGCATCTTACTGCTGAAGATCTACAGATGAAATCAAAGCAAGTATGGTATTTAATGGACTCAAATTTAATAAAAGTATGAGTATTATTTTCTGTAAACCCCTTATGTGAGTTCCACAAAATCTCACCACAGCTAAATTTGAACAACATGGCTGAATCCAGACTGAACTACTCAGAGGAGATGAAACAAAAATATAAAATGATGACAAGGTCATATAAGCTTGAAGAAGGTGCTTAACTGGGTGCATGTGGATGATGGGAACTCGGTGTCCTGGGTAAGACAGTAGTTGTTACTTGGCTTGAAGTTCTCCATTGTGTAACTGCGATTTAGATTCCTGTAAAGAATCCTGTTTAAGCAAGCCCATTTCACTTTAAAACTAGTAGTATCTATTTAAAACCAGCAGTATCTGTCAAACTGGCTCCTGATTTATTGCGATAAAGAACAGACCTAAACTAGTCTGAACTCGGCTACTTTGGTTGTTTGACAGAAGTTGGCCCGAGGTCGAGAACCTGTATGCAGTGGTCCGTTCCATTGGTTTGCATCATTCTCTGTTATATGTCTTGTTTATTTTACCAAAAATTTGCAAATGGTCGGTGTTGGCAACTGGAAGGCAATGACTTCCGAAAAGATCATTGTGGAAAAACATCTCCTGATGAATATATAAAATTGAGAAGGATATTAGGGCCATAGAAAGCGCACAGTAAAGGTTTACGAGGCTAATAACAGGAGTTGGAAGTTGCTGCCATAAAGCAAGGCTCAAACACTGGGGCTATTTTCACTGGGTTCTTACAAGTCAACGGGGATCTGATCGAGGTTTTCAAAATGATAATCTGCCAATCGATGCCTGTTGCGGCTCCACAGAGAGCTCACCTGAAAGGAGAAAATTAATTCCGGGCTTCCACCTCGCTGGCAGCTGCCCTCGGGGAGTGGTGGTCCTTCTTAGGTAGTCCCCCGGAGTCGAGGATGACTTGCTTCCACACTAAAATGAGTTTTCAGGTGACTGACGAGACCAATGTGGGATCTACAGCCTCTGTCACACGTGAGTCAAATGGTGGTTGGAGGGACGGGTGGGTGGGGTGCTTGATTTGTTGTATGCTTCTTCAGCTGTTTGAGCTTGGCTTCTGCGTGCTCTCGGTGAAGAGACTCTCAGTGTTCGGTGCCTTCTCGGATGCTCCTCCTCCACTTTGAGTCGGTGGGGCTGTTGCATTTTTTCAAAGAGGCTTTGGAGAGAGTCCTTGAAGCGTTTTCTCCGCCCTCCTGGGGCTCGCCTGCCGTGACGTAGCTCGGGGTAGAGTGCTTCTTTCGGGAGTCTAGCATCGGGCATGTGGACAATGTGGCCCGCCCATTGGAGCTGGTCGCTGGCTGAGCTGCCCTGAGTGGGAGAGTGTGAGGTCTGAGGTAGGGGGAGGGGAGGGGAGGTGGTGGTGCAGGAGGAACAGAGGCGGGAAGGCTGTGAAGCCGGGAGGAGTGTTTCTGCCTCTCCTCTCTCCACAGGAGATGCAATTAAAAAAATCATTAAAAAAAACTTACCTTTCATTGATGGCTAATTGTTAGGCCGAGCGGCCACTGATGAATCCTGAGGAGTAGCAGGCCCGAAGCCAATTTATCAGAGGGACCCTGAAACAGGCATTAGACCCTTTATTTTCATATGTATTGGGGCCTAACTCTTGGCAGCCACCTGGGACACCTGAAAAATAACCTGACCCAATTTTGGTTGATCATTTATTAAGGAGTTCTTGGGGCACAGGGCGCCGGTTCCTGAAATGGGCCATGCTGGGGCCGTTTTACACTCGTAAACTGGGAGTAACGAGAACCAATGTCTCCCCTTGTGTCTCTTCACCCCAAACCTCCGTGTATTTCAGCAGCTCTCTTTCATGTCCCTGCTTTAACCTTGTCGTCAATGGAACCGTCAGTTCCACCATGTGTCCACTCTTTATTCACCACAGCACAATATCTGGCCTCAGACTGATGCTAATTAACTGTACCAGGAAAAGAGGATGGCTTACGTTGGAGAATTTCTACGAAATAAAGTGACGCTTGTTAGGATATTTTGTACACAAGTAGCAACAACATGGCATTTATGCAAGCGTCATAGAGAAGAGTCAAAAAGAGCTGCTTTGGTTTGGGGAAAGGAATGGCGCAAACACTGAAACTTCATGGGTCACATCATTTTACAAGTGCTATTGATTTTCACAGTGCAGGTTGTGGGGAATGTAACCTTAACAGTCCTTTTTTTTTAATTAGGAACTGATGTTTACAGGAAAAGATATTAAAGGAGCATTTCCATCAGGAATTTCAGAAAACAGCAGACAAAAATACTTCATTCATTACGGCTGCCTACATAAACACTTGCAGTAATGTTTCGTCCCGTATTGGAAATACTGTGAGCGCAGTCATAAAAAATATCACAATCTTTCTACTGTGATACCAAAGCCTTGTGGGCTTATTGTGGGGTTTGTCTTCCCACCTTAGTGCTTCCAAGAAAACTGAAATATGTAAGTCATGGAAAATTTTGGAAGAAAATCATGAGGTGTTTCCACTTCTTCATGTTCAGCAAGAGATTGTGAGGTAGAAATTTGACTGGGACCGTTGTCAAACCCAGCCCCGCCCCTTCCCCGCTACCCCAGCCCGAATAGGAAGGCCCGGAGGCCAGCCTGAGATTTGGCATCAGGCCTCACCTAATCATCATCATAGGCAGTCCCTCGGAATCTAGAAAGACTTGCTTCCACTCTAAAAGTGAGTTCTCAGATGACTGTACAGTCTAATACGGGAATTTCAGTCTCTGTCACAAGTGGGACAGACAGTGGTTGAAGGAAAGGGTGGGTGGAGAGTCTGGTTTACCGCATGCTCCTTCCGCTGCCTGCGCTTGTTTTCTGAATGCTCTCGGCGATGAGACTCGAGGTGCTCAGCGTCCTCCCGGATGCTTTTCCTCCACTTAAGGCAGTAATGGGGGCGAGCTGCGGACGACTGGACAGTGGAGGGGGGGGTTGGCAGTGGTCCGGGTGCAGCCCGGATGTGGCTGTCAGGAGTGTTGTGGAGCCAGGAAGAACACTCTTGCTCCTCCTGGCTCCACAGGTGCATTTGGTTGGTGCATGTAGGTCGCTGAAGAATCCTGAGTGGAACAGGCCCGACCCCTATCCCGCTCATTGTTGCCCAATTTCTGTGAGGGGATCTAAAGCAGGGGGTTAGGCCCTTCATTTACATATGTCAGGTTCCTGGGGGGGGGTCAAAATTTGGTTGCTACTGCCAGCTGATACTGCCCGAGTCAGGTGGCAACGGGGCGTGAACAGCTGGCTGGCGGTGTTAGGCAGGAGTGCCGCCTGATGGGAAATTCAGTTGTCCTTTTTCAACTGCCCCGCTAACTACCACCATGGAAATCCAGTTGTCAGTACACGTGCAATGCCTCCTTGGCGCCTGTCTCGCCAAATTCCCTTTTGCCGCCTCACTTACCAGCTGGCGGCGAAGGCGTTCCGAATGCCGCCTAACGCCCGGATGTTGAGGCCCTGCTTACGGCCTACTCAACGCCGCTTACCGCCTCCAGGTAAGTGTGCAACGCAGTGATTTTACGCTGCAATGAGAGATCATTCTACAGGCCAGCAGTGTAATGGTTGAGAGATCGGCCTGTGATGATGGGGTGGAGGAGGCAGGTGACTATCAGTAATCTGTGGTTGGAAGCTTGGAGGGCCTGGGCCGGGATGAATGGCTCACAAGGATTTGGCAAGACTGTGCAGGGATTTGAAAATGATGGGGAGGATATTGATAGCAATTCATTCGGATACGGGGAGCCAATGGAGCTTGTGATTAGGTGCGATGGGTGCGCGGAGACTACTGAATTAGCTGTGAGATGGTAGGAAGCTGGCAAGGAGAGCATTTGAGAATTCAGTCTTCAAGGTGGAGATGATGATTTCAGACTGTTTGCGGCTTAATGTTGGAGACGATGGGTTGGACATCAACTAAAGCAATCCTGCCAACGGACCAGCTGGAAGCTCAGCTCAGAGTCAAACACAATGCTAAGGTTATGGAGCACTGGGTTCAGCCTGGGGAGTCAGACAGGAATGCCAATGGAGCTGCAGCCAGGAACACGTGGGTTCTGGCAAGAGTCGAACAGGATGACTTCAGTTTTGCCAACATTGAGTTGTAAGAAGTTCCTACTTCTGCAGCACCTTCAGGACAGGAAGGGAAGGTAAACAAAATTGATGAGAAAGAAACTGGAATAATTTTATGATTGTAAAACAAGTTAAAAAACCAAATGTGCCTGAAATTTTCACAGAGATTCTCCCGATCTCATGCTGTCACCTCTGAGGGTGGTAAAAGGAGGCAAACAAGCAGGAACCTGTAGTTGGAAAGATTAAAGTTGTCTGAGAAACAGTATAAATGGCTAAAAATGGCATTAACCCTGTTTCTCTAGGGTTTCCACTGATCTTTCAAGGTGTCAGCCTTGACTCCGTAATGGTTTTGGGTTGAAGCCCCACTCCAGAGACTTGAGCACAAGATCTAGGCCGACACCCCAGTGCAGTGCTGAGGGAGTGCTGCACTGTCGGAAGTGCTGTCTTTTGGAGATGACATTAGACTGAGGCCCCGTCTGCTGTCTCAGGGGAACATATGGCACTATTTCGAAGAAGAGCAGAGGAGTTGTTCCTGGTGTCATGGCCAATATTTATCCCTCAACCAATATAACAAAAACAGATTATCTGGTCGTTATCTCATTGTTGTTTGTGGGAGCTATCTGTGCAAAAATTGGCTGTCTTATTTTCTACATTACAACAGAGACTTCACTTCAAAAGTAATTAATTGGCTGAAAAGCGCTTTGAGGCATTCTGAGGTTGTGAAAGGTGCTATATAAATGCAAGTTAGTTCTTTCCTATGGGACATCATTCGAAATTCTCCCCTGTAATGTTTATGGCTCATTTAGATTGAGAAGTACTTGAGCAGACACATGTCACTGGTTATGTCATTGGTCAGACCCCTATTTACAACCTGGCAAGGTATCTCCCGAGGTGGCAATGCCCATTTTAGATGAACTCAGCACCTTATAGCTCTGGTGTGGAACATGGAGGGTAGTATTTGTTATGTATGTAAACATTACCAATGTGTAAGACTTGCCACCAGAAGATGCACCTGTGGGACACGCAAGGGTCACCTGCACACCCTGGGAAAGCAGGTATAAAAGGCAATCTACCATGCTGCCTCTTCACTCTGGAGTTACAATAAAGAGACCAAGGTCACAACAGTTTGAGCTTAAGATATACAGTCTTGTGGAGTTATTCTAAACATAACAATTGGCGATGAGTAACAGATCACGAACTTTCACGCAGTTATGGCTGCTGTTGGTATTCTTGAGAGATTTGTTGAGAGTGATGATTGGGAAGTCTTAGTTGAGCGTCTTGACCAGTACTTCATGGCCAACGAGCTGGAAAAGACAGAAACCGCGATCAAGTGAAGGGCGATTCTCCTCACCGTTTGCGGGTCCACGATATATGGCCTCATCAAAAATCTGCTAGCACCAACGAAATCAATGGACAAGACATATGAAGAGTTGTACACGCTGGTTTGGGAACACCTCAAGCCAAAGAACAGCACCTTGATGGCCAGGTATCGCTTTTATGCGCACCACCGCTCCGAGATCCAGGACCCGGCGAGCTATGTCGTCGACCTAAGGCGCCTTGCTGGACCGTGTGTATTTGCTGGATTTTTGGGGGAAGTGTTGCCAGACTTTCTCGTGCTTGGAATCGGCCACGAGGTCATTCTTCGCAAACTGCTGTCTGCCGAATCCCTAGATCTGAGCAAGGCCATCACGATAGCCCAGGCTTTTATATCCACAAATGATAACACTAAACAGATATCGTTGCAGCATCGGAACTCACCGGCAAGTACTGTGCATAAAATAATGCCTTCAGCAGCCAGAACTGTACATGGCAGGGCCTACACGCCCGCAGAGGCCAGAACTAGGATGACTCAGAGTCCGCCGTGGGGCGTGAATGCGAATCCATTAGCAATGTGTTGACGCTGCCGGGATAATCGTCGAGCCCATCAATGTCGATTCAAGTACTACGTGTGCAAGGGCTGTGGAACAATGGGGCACCGCCACCGAATGTGCAGACGTGCTGCGCCTGACCACGTGGTAGAGTCAGCAGAAGATGACCGAGCCGGCGCAGATCATGCTGAACGAGTAAGAGAGGCAACTCAACCCGAGGCTGAAGAGGAAGTGTATGGGGTACACACCTTCACCATCAAAAGCCCTCCGATAATGTTAAAAGTCAAATTAAACGGCATTCCAGTTTCCATGGAATTGGACACGGGGCGAGTCAGTCAACTATGAGCCAGAAGGCTTTTGAGAAACTGTGGGGAAACAAGGCACAAAGGCCAAAACTAAGCCTTATCCACACCAAGCTGCGCACTTACACCAAAGAGCTCATATCAGTCATTGGCAGTGTGGCAGTGAAGGTATCGTACGATGGAGCTGTGCATGATTTACCACTATGGATTGTACCAGGCGATGGCCCAACTTTGTTCGGCAGAAGCTGGCTAGGAAAGATCCGATGATACTGTCTTCGGAGGATGACGCCTCATGCGCCCAAGTGCTAAACAAATTCCCGTCGTTATTTGAGCCAGGCATCGGCAACTTCACAGGCGCCAAAGTGCAGATCCATCTAATCCCTGATGCACGACCCGTTCATCACAAGGCCCGAGCGGTTCCATTCATGATACGAGAGAAAGTCGAGATCGAGCTGGACAGACTTCAACGAGAGGGGATCATATCACCAGTCGAGTTCAATGAGTGGGTCAGTCCAATTGTCCCGGTGTTGAAGAGCGATGGGACGGTCAGAATCTGCGGGGACTACAAGCTACCGATCAACCGAGTCTCGTTACATGACCAGTACCCACTACCCAAAGTGGATGACCTGTTTGCAATGCTAGCGGGGGGGGGGGGAAGTCGTTCACCAAGCTGGATCTAACCTCTGCTTACATGACAGAGGAGCTGGCTGAACCTTCTAAAAATTTGACATGCATCAACACACACTGTTCATATACCATAGATGCCCCTTTGGGATTCATTCGGCAGTGGCCATCTTCCAGAGGAACATGGAGAGTCTGCTGAAATCGGTTCCACGCACGGTGACATCTTGATCACTGGCCGCAACACTTGCACAACCTAGAAGAGGTTCTCAAGCAACTGGACAGAGTTGGACTCAGGTTGAAAAGCTCCAAGTGTGTTTTCCTGGCGCCAGAGGTTGAATTTCTAGGGAGAAAGATTACGGCGGACGGCATCAGTCCCACGGACTCCAAGATGGAGGCCATCAAGAATGCACTCAGGCCACAGAATGTGATGGAGCTGCATTCGTTCCTGGGACTCCTCAACTATTTTGGGAACTTTTTACCGGGGTTGAGCACTTTGATGGAACCATTGCATTTATTGCTACACAAGGGTGATGACTGGGTTTGGGGTAAAGCTCAAGAGACAGCCTTTAACAAGCTCAGAAGCCTGCTATGTTCCAACAAGTTACTTGTATTGTATGACCCGTGTAAACGTTTAGTACTAGCTTGTGATGCATCTGTCGGTTGTGTGTTACAGCAAGCCAATGGGTCAGGCAAACTGCAACCAATTGCATATGCGTCCAGAAGCTTATCTCGACCGAAAGAGCCAACAGTATGGTTGAAAAAGAAGCGTTAGCATGCGTACACGGGATTAAGAAAATGCACCAATACCTATTTGGGCTCTGGTTCGAGCTGGAAACCGACCACAAGCCGCTCATTTCATTGTTCTCAGAAAGTATTAACGCCAATGCTTCATCCTGCATCCAAAGATGGGCACTAACATTATCTGCATATGATTATGTAATCCACCACAGACCAGGCATGGAGAACTGCGCTGATGCCCTCAATCGGCTACCATTGCCCACCACCAGGATGGAAATGGCACAACCCGCAGACTTGCTCCTTGTAATGGATGCTTTTGAGAGAGAGGGGTCACCCGTCACGGCTTGCCAGATCAGGATCTGGATTAGCCAGGACCCGGTGCTATCACTAGTAAAAAGCTGTGTCCTCAATGGGAGCTGGTCGGTGGTCCCAGGGGAAATGCAAGACGAAATTAAGTCGTTCCACCGCCGCAAGGATGAAATGTCCATCCATTCGGACTGCCTCCTATGGGAGAATCATGTAATTTTGCAAAAAAAAGGCAAGGAAACGTTTATACGTGACCTTCACAGTACCCACCCAGGGCATAGTCATGATGAAGGCTGTCGCCAAGTCGCACGTTTAGTGGCCCGACATTGACTCGGGATTGGAGTCATACGTACACCGATGCAACACTTGCTCACAGTTGAGCAATGCACTAAGGGAGGCCCCACTGAGTCTGTGGTCATGGCCCTCCAAACCATGGTCAAGGGTCCACGTAGATTTCGCTGACCCCTTTCTAGGAAAGATGTTCTGAGTAGCAGTGGACGCTTACTCTAAATGGATTGAATGTACAATAATATCGTCATGTACGTCCACTGCCATCATTGAAAGCCGCAATAGTTGCCCGACGTCCTTGTTAGTGACAATGGACCATGTTTCATCAGCTCGGAATTCAACGAGTTCATGACCCGCAATGGCATCAAGCATGTCAGGTCTGCGCCGTTTAAACCTGCATCCAATGGTCAAGCGGAACAGGCAGTCCAAACCATCAAGCAGAGCTTGAAACGTGTGACAGACAGTTCCCTGCAGACCCGGTTATCTCGGATTCTGCTCCGCTACCGCACACGCCCCCACTCACTTACCGGGCTTCCCCTGCAGAATTGCTAATGAAGAGAGCACTCAAAACCAGGCTCTCCTTAGTCCACCCGGATCTCAATGATCATGTAGAAACCCGGCGTCACCGGCATAACATGTACCATGATCGCGCGGCTGTATCACGCGACATTGAAGTTAACGACCCTGTGTTTGTTCTTAATTACGGTCATGCTCCCAAATGGGTTGCTGGCACTGTGTTAGCCAAGAAGGGGAATAGAGTGTTTGTTGTCAAACTTTTGAACGGACAAACGTGCAGAAAGCACTTGGATCAGACCAAACTGCGGTTCACTGACAACCAAGAACAGTTTGAAGAGGACGTTACCATTATTGATCCACCCACACACACCCAACCAGCAATCGACCTCGCGGTCAACCATGCGGATGAACCCACCATGCCCGACAGTCCGATCAGACCAGCCACACCGCAGTGCAGCAATGATCTGACCAACTCACCCATGCCAGGACTTCAACTCAGGCGATCAACCCGGGAACGCAGAGCCCCGGATCGCCACAACTTGTAAATAACTTGTACGTAAGACTTTGGGGGGGGGAATGATGTTGTGTATGTAAACATTACCAATGTGTAAGACTTGCCACCAGGGGGCACACCTGTGGGAGACCCAAGGATCACCTGCACATCCTGGGCAAGCAGGTATAAAAGGCAGTCTACCATACTGCTTCCGCAGTCTGGAGTTACATTAAAGGTCACAACAGTTTGGGCTTAAGATATACAGTCTTGTGGAGTTATTCTAAACATAACTGTATTGATACCTGGGAAGCTTGTTTGGAGTTGCAAAAAGATAAAATGAAGGAGTTAGTGCTGTAACTTATAATTTATAAATGAAAGAGAACGTGTCTCCTTAGCAAAAATATTACTGTACGCCTCAGGCTTGAAAGCAAATGGAGACAGATTGGAACAGTTGCAGTTTAGGGATCTAAGAAGGAAATTGTGCATTAAGCCCTGGTTGCGGCTAGGCTGTATAATAGAACAATTATGTGGACATGAGCCCTTAATTAAGGCAGTGATTAAAACAGCGAGGGCCTCCCGATATCAGATGAGATAATAATCTCTTTGGGTTTTTTAAAAACATGTCCAGGCTCATTATTTTGGATTCCATTTTATCCTTGATGAGGTCACTTTTTCTTTAAGGTTAAAGTTGTCTGAGAAAGATGGAATTGATCCTTCAGGGATCAAATTCAAAGGCCAACGAAATATTGAATGGGCTATTACATTTCAAGAGGCATACGCTTGTTGCCTGGCTACCTGTAGAGCAGCTGGACTTTCCAAGCTGATGGATGCCGCAATAGTTGTCATTCTTTTACTATTGGACAAGACGGAACAAATGGTCCTGTTGGATGGCTTTCTAAGATACATAATAAGTATTACGACACATGTGGGTTGAAAGCACGCTTTGCATTCTTAGTCTTGAACATATTAATGCGTTTGCATGAAGTTGCTCCGTCTACTGTTTACATGGAGACATTAATCATTTAAAATAAACTCTCTTTGGCCTTCATTAGCAGGCAGAGGAATCTCAAACATTAATCTCATATTAATGTTTTTTTTAACAAATATCACACCGTGAGCTATCAACTAAAGTATTCCCTGTGGTGTTGCATTGTATTTATTGAATTGACCTACATAAAGAACTACATTGACCTACATTGTATTTATATAGCGCAACCTCAAAATGCCCAAAGCGCTTCACAGTCAATGAAGAACTTTTGAAGTGTAGTCACTGTTGTAATGTCGGAAACACAATTTGCAGCCACTAATGTTCCACAAACTTAATAAATGACCAGATAATCAGTTTTTTTTTTAAAGAGATGTTAGTTGAGGGATAAAAATTGGCTAAGACGCTGGGGAGAACTTCCCTGCTCTTCTTCGGAATAGTGCCATGGATCAGTTTAATGTCTCAACTGAAAGACTACAGAACAATAGTCTCTGCCCTAAGAAAGTAATTATTTGCGTGAAGAGCTTTGAGTAACTTTAACATAATAAGGCAGTATTTTTTGATATGATCACCTGAACCACACTATTTTTCAGAGTAGCGTGACATAGAGTGCAGGGTTGCCAAGTTTGTGGGGGTGGGGAGCAGTACCACCCGGGAGAGGTTGCCCTGGTTGCGATACCGGCTCGAAATTTGAAACTCGCCCGATCTGTAGCGCCCCGTAGCGCGCCCCAGTGGGACTGCCTGTGAAAGCTGGTGGTCCGAGCTGTAGCGGCCGCAGTGAGGGAGGGAATGTTTACCCGAGGTACGTGTGATTGTTCCTTATTTTTTTATTTTTGTGATTCATGTGGATGCGGCGTCAGTAAAGTTTTGGGAATATCTTTGGTGGGTTTTTTTTTTCCAGATTTTTGTTTTCTACGGAAGCCCCTCTTGGGGCGCTCCGAGGCCGGCTGTTTACCTCGGGATTTTCAATTGCTCCGCCGGCCTACTGCCCTAAAAGCGGTGTGGAACGCCTTCCTTAGCGCTCCGCCCCACATTCAGGACCCAGCTGGTGAATTTTGCGGCTGGAGACGCAAACCATTTCCCGGCGCAAAATTTACCGCTCCACCCGGGTTAACGCTGCAACAAATGTGCGACCGAATTTCCACTCCCTGGAGTCTCTAGGAATGAAAGATTAATCTCCTGGACACTGCTGCCAGCAACCCAGGAGAAAAATCATAGGGGCCCGAAAAAAAATGGGCATTCTGACGAGAAAGAAACTGGAATTGTTATTTGATTTTAAAACAAGTTACAAAACCAAAATGTGCCTGAAATTTCCACAGAGATTCTCCCGATCTCATGCTGTAGCCTTGGAGGTTGGGAAAAGGAGGCAAGTGAGCATTTCTTTTGACATTTTCTTGAACATTTTAGTTTATTAGTTATAAAAAAATGACAAGATAGGAAAAAGGCAGTTTGACCCGGGGGTGGGAGTAGGAGTGGGGGGTGGGGGGGAGGGGATAGGGTGGGGGTGGGGTGGGCTTGGGGGTGGGGGTGGTGGGGGGGGTCATACGAGGGGGGGGAGGGATGGGCTGGAGGTGGGAGGGCATGTGATAAAACCTCCAGGAATACTTCTAACCAGAATTGACAGCCCTACTGTCGCTGTATCATTTCCTTTAAGTAGTTCACCCTCTTTGTCTTGTGCCTCTTTATATAATGTTGTTTTTAACAATCGGCCTGTGGTGACTGGGTCAATAATGTGGAGCAATACTCTGCCAGCCACCATGAAGTGTCTTTCTCTACTTTGCTGCAGCGCTCCGTTTGCTTGAAGCTACAAGACAGAATTGGATTTATTTAATAAGAAATTTCTTTGGGTGGTGATGGTGGTGTTTATTTGTTAAAATGTTCACCTGACTTCTCCGTTAACGATCTGATTGAAGATGCACATTTACTGATATTGCCCAAAGAGCAGCTTTTATATCATTGCATCGTGAACCCGGGCTTCAGTCCACTTGCGGGGCGAAAATTAAAGGGGAGGTGCGGCGCCGACATTTTGTAAAATGGTCGACTTACCAGTCGCGGCCTTGCCCTCCTGAAATCATGGGGCACTCTGCTTCTGTGTCGGGCTGCTATCACGGTAACCCGCTCCCCAGTGGTGTAGTGGTGACCTCTTCCACCCCCCCCAATGCAAAGTCAGCAGCGTGCCCTCCCCTTTAACGGAAGGTGAGGGCCCTGTGCTCCCGTCGGATCTCCGCGTAGCGCGAGAAAATTCTTGCAGTTAATGGCCCAGTCCCGCCCCCGAGAGGAAGTGGAGTGGGCGACATTGCACTCTGACAGGCTGTTGGGGTGGAAGTCGGTCATTGCTGCATGATTTTGTGGATGGAAAATATGGTCAAAAATGACCAATTTCTCAGTGCTAGAGGGGAGTGCTCCTCTCGTCTCCGCAGTACTCTCAGGGGGGAAGGGGGGGGGGGAGGGGAAGGGGAGGATTCAATTGTCCACCCGGCTCACATTGTCCTCTTTGATACTTACCCGTGGACCACTGCTGGCGAGGCAATCGGCCCATGCTCCGTCCGCTGCAACAGGTGAGCATACTTTGGAGACACATCAGGCACCAGCAGCTCACCTAGACTATTGAAGTGAGGCCCGAAGCCCCATTTCGGGCCAGCCTTAGGCCTCTTGGTTGAGTTGCCCGGTGCCTGTGCAGCGTGGATTCTGGGCCCAGACAAATTTGCACCCCATCGTTTTCTAATTTTCCACATTTGCATCACATTGCACACAACCTAACATGGACTGAAACAGCAACTTGCATTTATATAATGCCTTTAATGTAGTAAAACATCCCAAGAGCTTCACAGGAGCGTTATCAAACAAAAATTTGACACCTAGCCACATAAGGAGATATTAGGATAGAACTTGGTCAAAGCAGTAGGTTTTAACGAGTATCATAAAGGAGAAGAGAAAAGCGGAGGGGTTTAGGGAGAGAATTCCAGAGCTTAGGGTCTCAACAGCTGAAGACACGGCCACCAATGGTGGAGGGATTAAAATCAGGGATGTGCAAGAGGCCAGAGAGGTGATCTTATCGAAACATATGAGGGGGCTTGACAAGGTGGATGCAGAGAGGATGTTTCCACTGATGGGGCAGACTAGAACTAGAGGGCATGATCTTAGAATAAGGGGCCACCCATTTAAAACACAGATGAGGAGAAATTTCTTCTCTCAGAGGGTTGTAAATCTGTGGAATTCGCTGCCTCAGAGAGTTGTGGAAGCTGGTTCATTGAAGAAATTTATGACAGCAATAGACAGTTTCTTAAACGATAAGGGAATAAGGGGTTATGGGGAGCGGGTGGGGAAGTGATCAGATCAGCCATGATCTTATTGAATGGCGGAGCAGGCTCGAGGGGCCGTATGGCCTACTCCTGCTCCTATTTCTTATGTTCTTTTGTAGAATTGGAGGAGCGCAGGGATCTTGGAGGGTTGTAGAGCTGGAGGAGGTTACGGAAATAAGGAGTGGCGAGGGGTTTGAAAACAAGGAATAAGAAGTGAATAAAATCAGTAACAGGAACAGAAAATGCTGGAACATTCAGCGGGTCAGGCAGTGGCTGTGAAGAGAACGGAGAGGTTAACGTGTCAGTGTGGAAGCTACCTCGGACCTGGAAGATATTACAGATGAACACCACAGGTAAAGGGGGGAAGGGGAAAGAAAACACAAACACACACACAGGAAGAGAAATCAAATGACCCGTGAAGTGCTTTAAGTGGAAAGCAGGAGATGGTTAAACGGCAAAGGTGACACAAAATTGAGCAAATTATCCACAATACCACAAAGCAATACTGCAATTTATGCAAACCTGTAAACAACTTGGCTGACAGTGTATTCATGTGCAGAAAGTAGCCTTTAAAATTACTTAAGTGTCTTTTCCAATCAACTCAAGGTTAAAAGAAAATGCAGAAATTTGTAGTGGTTTTACACATAAACTCAAAGCAGATTTTCCCTGCTACTGTAACTAGACTTAGAACTCCATGTGTTTTTTTTTAAAAGTAGGTCAGATTTTAAACAATTTGAAGCTGGTCCCTTGTCTTGGGAAAAGCAGAAAGATTCAATAGGTTGGATTGTAATTTTATAGCTCAAGTTACAAATATGTTTAACAAAGCACCTTAGGCTACCAGATTTGATGAGCTGGTAATTTAAGTGACTGAATCTGGAGCTGTGACCAGCCGCAACCCCCCCCTCCCGCCTACCCTCCCCCCACCCCCCCCCGCCCCCGTTTCTACAGGTACTTGCAGCTTTAAGTTGCTCTGGCTACCATCTGGAATACATTGTACCTGCCCCATTTACACTGAAGAGTAATCAACAGCAGTAATACTATGCACACATGTGGAAATTATGGGAAATAGTTATGTTCTTCAAGATGTTGGAATGTACTGGTTTATACTGAGGTCAAATCGCTCTGGAACGGGTCCAGGCACCAGGGCCCTTTGACATTGATGCAGATAAGCCCTCAGCATCAACACTGGTGCAAAGTTAGTGCAAACATATCAACTAATTACAGTAATTAACCAGCTATGATAAGGAGATCCAGACTCTAACTAGTGGGGCTGGGCTATTTCTAACCCTTAACTGAGAAATACAGCTCACAAAGTCCAGGCAACTCAATTGTATTTACGCTTACATTGCTGGTTTGGTCTATTCAAATTTCAGGTTGTGGATAGGGCTGTCCTTGGTGCTATTGTCTCATTAGTTGGTAGCCCACAAGGCTGCATCACATGATACCTTTACGGCTCACAAAAGGCAACAGGCTGGAACCCTCCGAAGCTCAGGAGATAGTTACCTCACAATTGCTGTGGTGAGCAAATTATCGGTCTGTCTCCTCAAACCTTTTGAATTCAAAGCACTGATGGATTTTCAGTTCAATAGTCAGCATTCTAACCAGTAGCAATTGTTCGCTCACATGCACGGTTTCTAACTCTGTGCAGTAATCAGTGTCGGCACGAGCGATGTAATGATTCAAGTACAGCTTGCATAGGTGCACAGTGCTCAAGTATTTCATCATCTACTTGCACCGACAACTTGATGTATGGCTCTGCCACTCAGCAACAGTTTTAAAAATATCCGCCAACGAGGATCTAGATTTTTGTGATATTGTTAAATGACTTCAAAATTCAATTGATTTTGAGTTTAAAAAAAAAATATTGCAACCTTTATGTGATTACTACATTTATCAAAATTGTTCACTGTGGAGAAAGGTTCTAAAATCAGAGTATGAAAAGAAGGCTTGCTGAATATTTTCATTCAAAAGGTCATAGAGTTGAGGAATAAGCTACTAAAAACAACAACTGAAGATCAATAAGGAATTCCAGAGAAAACTGGATGTGTTTCCAGGGGAGATGGGATTAAGGGGTATGGTGAGAAGTGGGTAGATGGAATTGATCTATCAAAGAGTAACAGGTTAGTTTACCTTACTGGCTTTTCCTGTATCTAAAAAATCCTTTGCTCTTATTGCAGGCTAACTTAGTTCCCCCTGGTTTACTAATGTTTATTTAGTTCATATCTTTCATTCTGTTTCAAGTTTTAGCAGCGCATGTATTAATGTTACAGTCAAATAGAGCTGTTTTGCAATGTAGAATTGGCCCTTTCCCAATGCATGCGGGCTGAGAATTGCCAATGGGTTATTCCAATATCCCTCTATAACTTCGGAGGAAGATCAGCGGAAACCTTGGTAAAATGGCAGATGAAGCTGTTTATGATGATTTTCCAGGGTTTCCATTCATCTTCCATCTAAGTGAAGACCAGCGATTGGGAGACTCCTGTGGAAATTCTATTCCATGTTTTGGCTGTCACTGCCAGACACTCTTGGTAGGATTTCTTACTTAAGAAAAGTATGAGAGCGAAAAAATGCCATCTCGCCTATCTCACCTTCCTCCATCCGCCTACCACCCCTCCTCCCACCACCGACACTGTGGTCCTATGGTCTATCATCATGGGAATGTGCCTTCCATCTACAGAGTCTGCAGAGGTTAAAAGCAATGCTTTATCTGGTTGTGACTGGACTAGGCCGTGTCTCGTCCTCAATCTTCTTATTTTCTTGCCTTCTAATTCAAAAGAACATGCCTTACTTAGTTATAAAATGAACAGAAACCTCTGTTATTCACTTCCATTTAACATTAGATGGTGCTCCACATATGCTTTCAAGTCAAGTGCAGTAAAAAAAGAAAAGAAAGACTTACATTTATATAGCACCTTTCACGATCACCGCGCTTTACAGCCAATGAAGTACTTTTGGAGTGTAGTCGCTCTTGTAATGTGGGAAACATAGCAGCCAATTTGCACACAGCAAACTCTCACAGACAGCAATGTGATAATGACCAGATAATCTGTTTTTTTTTTAGTGATGTTGATTGAGAGATTGGCCAGGGATAACTCCCGTTCTCTTCTTCGAAATAGTGCCAGGGGATCTTTTACATGCACCTGAGAGGGTATTATCACATTGCTGTTTGTGGGAGTTTGCTTGTGCGCAAATTGGTTAATGCGTTTCCCACATTACAACAGTGACAACACTCCAAAAGTTCATCATTGGCTGTAAAGCGCTTTGAGATGTCCGTTGGTCGTGAAATATGCTATATAAATCCAAATCTTTCTTTCTGTTACCCAACCAAAAGCAAATGGGGAGAGTCCATTGCTGGACTGGACCATGAGGGACTTTGCCAGTGTGGCTGCAAGGTGGAATGTCCAGCAGATGGGTGAGGAGAGATAGGCAAAGCATTTGAATTTTGAAGTGAGACAAATGCAGTCCATCTCTCTTTTCTACCTCAAGATGGCATTTATTCTGAAGCCTCGGCCACTGGCTCAAGAATCTACCTTGCAATCAGACTCTGAACCAGTCCTGTCCCCGGGTATTAGCAACTGCAACCACGTGTAGAAGAATGTCTGATCCGGCTTCTGTCTAAAGGCAGGCAAGAACTGAACTGAACTGAACTGTTCCCATGACAGATAAGGTAATAAATATTAATGTAAAAATATGATGAGAGGGAGAAAAGCCATGCAAGGCTGCGTGGCATTTTAAAGTCCTGGCTGCCCCTGAACTCCAGAATCTGTGTTATCCCATTTTTAACATTACTGTCACTGTAATCAAATTTGCTCCAAAGTTTAATTTGAGATGATGGACATTTAATGGGTCGGAATTTTGTCTGGGCCCAGAATCAGCACAGCTAATTAAAAATGTTCGTGTGAGCTGCTGAGGCTTTTCGCGTCACCACAGACGTTTAAAAAAAAATTCTCTAAAATGTACCTTAAGTTGGTGGTGGCTGAAGTATCCTGCCTCTCCTGCTCATCACCCAGCAACTTTTATGAGGGGACCTAAAACACATGTTAGCCTTGTCATTTACATATTCAAGGCGCTTAATGGGCCTAGAAATTCGGGTCATTTGTGCCTCCTGTTAGGGGCACAAAAGACTTTTTGGCTGAGTGGCAGTAACCCATAGTGACCCGCTCCGCTGTGCCGGTCATGCTGACATCATCACCGTGCGCAGCGCCCTGTTAGTGCCCCAGACCCTAATTTGGGAATCTCCCCCTGAAGCTGTGCTGGGCGATGGCAGGGACAGCTTCAGGGGACGTGAAGCGGGCGGTCGGCCGCTCGTGGGGCGATACTTAAAGGGGAGGTGTGGGCCTTTAAAAAAATATTCCTCTGATTTTGTCGGTGGCCTGTTGTCGCTTTGAACACAGGTTCTGTGTCGCAATCGGTCAGCCACACACTCTGCTTGAGTGCCGGGCTGTTGGCACGGCACCCCCGTTCCCCAGTGGTCCAGGTAGGAACCTTTCATTACTGCAGACTTTGCAGTTTGGGCCCTTTAATGAAGGTCAGAGCCCCTCCTACCCGGCAGCGCTACGCGGCGCCCCAGTGAGTATCGCTGCTCCCCGCTCCTGACAAGTCCGCCCCGCTCCCGCCCCAGAAAGGAAGTGGAGCGCGTTATTTTACACCCACTTACTTTCGGTGGCAGTAACCCCAATTTCTCGTGAGGTGAGACTGCCCCCAAACAGAGCGGTACACAATTTTCCCCCATAATGCCTGTTTTAATGGTCACCAGGGACTGAAGTACATTTTTCAATTTTGGGTTCGACGTTTTTCAGGCGTCCTCGGAGCACAGAATGTTGGTCCCCGAGATTGGGCCTCGCTGCGCTGGTTTTACACTGTCAAAGGGCCCGTCAAGGTCCAATTGCTGCACCAACATGCCAATTAAAGCACAAAGCAGAGCCATTTACTCCAATGGCTCCTGATCAAGAATAAAAATCCCTGGAACATTCATTAATATCGTACTGAAAACTTTGAGCCAGATTTCATTACAGTTGCATTAGTGGTAAAAGGCAGCTGGAATTGTGGTCGGTGATGCTAACGATTTAAACTGAGCAAAATCTGTACTTGCCATTAACATTTTGTGGTGATGCAGTTTATGACTTTTATCCTGGTTATTGAGTGCTGATTCAGCTAAACTGGATCACTTTTCTACTCTGCGAACTGGATCATTCCTATAGTCTGATAACTCGATCACTCCTTTGCTCTGCTCTGTGCATGAACTTTTTTGTGTCACATACATATTGAAGGAGTATTTGGACAAGCATGGGTTCCGAAGTGGCTCAGAATAACTATACAACCCACCAAAGTACTCACACTTTTAACTTAAATAACTACATTTTTCAACTGCTGCAGGTCCTGTATGGATGCTTAACATGTTCATACTAAGAAAGAAAGAACTCGCACCAAGTCCCGCTCACTCATCACCCACTGTGCTCGCTGACCTACATTGGTTAAGCAACGCCTCAATTTCAAAATTCTCATCCTTCTTTCCATGGCCTCGCCCCTCCCTATCTCTGTAATCTCCTCCAGCCCCACAACTCCCCGAGATATCTGCGCTCCTCTAATTCTGCCCTCTAGAGCATTCCTTATTATAACCGCATTCTGTTGCCTCGGTCCCAAGCTCTGGAATTCCCTGCCTAAACCTGTCTGCCTCGCTACCTCTCTTTCCTCCTTTAAGACGCCCCTTAAAACCTACCTCTTTGACCAACCTTTGTACTACTCCTGTGAAGCGCCTTGGGACGTTTTACTACGTTAGAGGCGCTATATAAATACAAGTTATTGTTATATAGCACCTTTCACAACCTCAGCACATTCCAAAGCAATGTGCAGCCAATGAAGTATGAAGTGTATGAAGTGTAGTCGTTATTGTAATGTAAGAAATACAGCATCCAATTTGCACACAGCGAGGTCCCACAATCAGCAATGAGGTAATGAGCGGATAATCTGTTTTGGTGATGTTGGTTGAGACATAAATATTATGGTGTCCTGGCCAACTCCCTTGTTCTTCTTCGAAATAGTGCCATGGGATCTTTTACGTCCACTTGGGGGCCTTGGTTTAACGTCTCATCTGAAAGACGGCACCTCTGGCAGTGCAGCACTCCCTCAGTCCTGCAGTGTCAGCCTAGAACTTGTGCTCAAGTCTCTGGAGTGGGACTTGAACCTGCAACTATCTGACTCAGAGGCAAAGCTGCTACCCATTGTGCCATCGCTGACCATTTCTGAGTTTCTCTGTGCACTCTTTTAATGCTGATATTGCATTTCAGTCGAATTTGATATGAGCACGTTAAATATTTGTACAGGAATGAATTTACAGTTGAATAATATACCCTGGTATTTTAAAGTAACAATCTTATTTAAAACAAGACTATTCACAATGCAGCCCAATAATAAATGGTACACTTCTCCCTCAACAGTGGCCTTCAGCTGCTCCATGTGTTAGTGGGCCCAAGTCCTTAGCTTGCCAGTTCTGGGATGTTAGCTGGAGCTAGGCTTAGGAAGAGAAAAAGAATAATACTTGCATTTATACAGAGCCGTATCATGCCAGGTTATAGAATCATAGAAATTTACAGCATGGAAGGAGGCCATTTCGGCCCATCGTGTCCGCGTCAGCCAGCAAGAGGCTATCCAGTCTAATCTCACTTTCCAGCTCTAGGTCCGTAACCCTGCAGGTTACGGCACTTCAACTGCACATCCAAGTACTTTTAAATTCTGGGGTGTAGGAGCGGTGAGAGATTGCAGAGCGACGCGATCGGGGCACAGCAGAGGCATGAGTTCGGGGCCCAGAAGAGATGAGGGCCCAGGGGCAGCACGGGCCAACCCACACTGCGATATGTGTGCGCACTAAGTCCGTGCAGCAGAGCTGGTCTCTAGTCATCTTGGTTAATCCTTGCCACTGGACCAAGACCTAATTCTGTCAAGCCCGTGTAGTGTGCAACGGCCACCACAAGTTAAAAAATTCCACGCACAGGCATCTTCCACCCTTCAGCATGTAGTTCAGGACCTGGAATGTCAGATCCTTCATTGAAACACCTGTGAACTCATCCCTTTTTGGCATGGAAGCAAGTCATCCTCGATATGAGGGATCGCCTAAGATGAAGATGCATCCGGCGGCCTACCGCTTCAGGGACGATGCTTAAAGGCGAGGTGGACGAGGTCAGGGAAAAAAAACTTACCTTCTCTCGTGCAGGTGTTTCCGTGGGTTCCTGCCCGCGATTGATCAGCACGGCACTCTGCTTGAGTGCTCTGAAGATCGGGCGGGATCGCGACTGCTGTTGTGGCGAAGGTAAGTTTATTTACCCTTTGCAGAGTCTGCAGCGATGGCTCTTCCCTTTCAGAGAGGCAAGGAGCCTTTCAACACGGCAGCGTGGCACGGCCCAGTGTGCAGTGTTGCCTCACTCACCACCCCGCCTGCTGCCCATTGCTGGCCAGGGAGGAAGCGGAGCGCCTGATTTAGCACCACACTTCCCATCGGAGCGCAAACGGCGAATTTTAAAAAAAGTTTGTAACTATAAGCGCCTTTAAAAGTTACTACCCCATGTGGGGCTCTCCCGAATTTCTATAACTGTTTGGAAAAATTCAGCAAGTGGACCTGTTCTATGCTGGGTCTGTGCGAGTGATCCTTGAGGAAGTAATTGTTGAAAGTCAAGGTCGCGATTCACAAGAAACTTTACCTAAAGTAACTTCAATTGCAAATCAAGTAATTGTATACGGACTCCAAAAGACAATGTGGATGAGGGTGTTTAGAAAATAATCACTTTTTTTTTTAGAAATGACAACTTCAAAAAACCTCAGCAATAACCTAAAGCTTCGGTTATGGTGAGTGAAGGTCCAGAAATACACAGGACTGGAGGAGCAGTCCCTGAGATCATGCATTTACAACCATTTGAAGATTCAAACACAAAATGCCATTGGCCAAAATTACAAACAACTTCTTATAAACAGTTTGAATAAATTTGCAAAAATCTCCCTTTTACAGGCTTAAGAACCTCAACAAAATGGAAAACAATGGTTAATGAAAGAGCAAAATAACTGAAGCAATCTTTTTGAAGGCATTTGGCAGAGTTATAAGTAACGAATTGAAATGCTAACCATTCAGGAATCCTTCCCTCTATTTTTAACACAGTGCGGCCCGCGCTCATTACAATCAGAAGCCTGCAGTGATCCATGAACATTATACGTTGGATGAAAAGCTAAATCCACAGAAGCCCAGTGATGGCTGTTTTTCATTCTTTGGGTCTTGGCATAATTGCCATGGATTCATAAACACCTGTGCCTAGAAATAGGGGGGAGATTCATAATTAAGCTTTTCAAATCAGGCACCAATTAGAGAACACGCAGTGTTTGCTGTGATAAGATGTCAGTGCTCTCCACTTCTGCCCCTCTCACATAGACAACAGCAATGTTTCGAGTTATTTCAAGAAGACTGAGTGAATAAGGAGATTCTGGCGAGTCTAACTTACAAAGACATTTGCTTGGTATCCACACACTGCTGTCTGTGAGTGCTACTCAGTATTGTGAGGCCCTGCATAGAAAATATAAATGCTTTTGGCATGCATTTACACTCAATGGATCTCAAACAGTTGCTCCTTTATGTTGACTCTGGCCACCAAGTATAATCAAAGCCACTATTCTTTAAGCTGTTTTAGGAGCATCAGGCTCAAAACTGAATTCACTTACAAAGACATTGGTCGCCACTGTTGGTGGATCCCAGTTTGGCTGGGAGAGCAGATGACACTTGTTATGCTAGCCTTCGTGTTCCCTCAAGCCTGGAATCGTGGCGTGCAAGAGTATCATACGAATGCGTAACATTTTTTTTTATTCGTTCCTGGCAAGGCCAGCATTTATTGCCCATCCCTAATTGCCCTTGAGAAGGTGATGGTGAGCCGCCTTCTTGAACCGCTGCAGTCCGTGTGTTGAAGGTACCCACTATAGCATAGCGGAGAAGCGCTATTGGCGCGAATTCATGAACTCATTTCTCTTATTTGGAAGGAGGAGAGCATGCCAGGGGATCTCAGAGATGCGGTAATCATGACCATCTTCAAGAAAGATGACAAGTTCGATTGCGGTAATTACAGAGGAGTTTCCCTGTTGTCTGAAGAGTTCCTCCCTGGGTCACAATGCGGATTCTACCCACTAAGGGGCATAATGGACATGATCCTCACTGTGCGTCAAATTCAAGAGAAATGCAGGGAACAGCACCAACCTCTGTACATGGCCTTCTTTGACCTCGCAAAGGCCTTCGACACTGTCAACCGTGAGGGATTATGGAGTGCCCTCCTCAAATTCGCTGCCCTCAAAAGTTTCTCACCATCCTCCGCCTACTCCACGATGACATGCAAGCCGTGATCCTTACCAATGGATCCACCACAGACCCAATTCACGGACGGACAGGTTTAAGCAAGGCTGTGTCATCGCACCAACACTCTTCTCGATCTTCCTTGCTGCAATGCTCCATCTCACCCTCAGTAAGCTCCCTGCTGAAGTGGAGCTAATCTAAAGAACAACTGGGAAACTGTTGAACCTCCGTCAGATCCAAGGTCGTCCCATCCTCTGTCAATAAATTACAGTACGCAGACAACGCTTGCATCTGCGCACACTCGGAGGCCGAACTCCAAACCATCATCAGCAACTTCACCAAAATGTACCAGAACATGGGCCTTACACTAAACATCCATAAGACAAAGGTCCTCTACCAAACTGCCCCCACCACACAGTACTGCCCCCCGAATATCAAAATCCACGACGAGGCCTTGGACAACGTGGACCAAAGAGATCATCCCAGTGCTGGGCAGTGCAAACTTGGTGGTAACTCATAATGGATTACAGAACCGGCTGCCACTCTGGATCCTTCCGGGAAATATCCCCGCGCTTTTCAGGAGGAGTTGGCTAGCTGAGATGAATTGGAAATGAGGTGATTTCATCCGTGGAGCGAAGTTCATGCTCACAGGTCCTGCAAAGATTCGGGTCACTGTTTCAACCTGTTGTCGGAACGTTCAAGCGCACTAAAGTAGTGATACGCATCACTCCGGACGCCAGACCAGTGCACCACAAAGCCAGAGTGATGCCGTATGTGATGCGTGAGAAAATGTAATTTGAACTGGACAGACTGCTCAGAAAGGGCATAATTTCGGCCGTTGAATTCAGCGACTGGGCAAGTCCCATCGTTCCTGTCCTCAAAGTGGATGGCTCGGTTAGGATTTGTGGCGACTACAAAGCCACCATCAACCGAGTATCGCTGCAAGACCCATACCCACTTCCGAGAGCGGAGGACCTTTTTGCCACGCTGGCAGGTGGCAAGCTGTTCACGAAGTTGGACCTCACTTCGGCCTACATGACTCAGGAACTGGCTGAAGAATCCAAGCTTCTGACCACCATCACGACACACAAGGGATTATTTGTCTACAACAGGTGTCCGTTTGGCATTCGTGCGGCAGCAGCCATCTTTCAGAGAAACATGGAAAGCTTGCTCAAATCCATTCCTGGAATGATCGTATTCCAAGACGACATTCTCATAACGAGTCGAGACACTGAAGAACACCTCCACAACCTGGGGGAGGTGCTACGCCAATTGGATCGGGTAGGCTTGCGGCTGAAAAAGGCCAAGTGCGTGTTTTTGGCCCCAGAGGTTGAGTTTTTGGGCAGGAGGGTTGCCGCAGATGGGATCCGGCCCACTGAATCAAAAACTGAGGCGATCCGCCGGGTGCCCAGGCCCGACAACACATCGGAGTTGCGATCATTCCTGGGACTTTTGAACTATTTTGGGAACTTTCTGCCGAACTTAAGCACATTATTAGAGCCGTTACACATGCTCCTGCGTAAAGGTTTTGAATGGTTTTGGGGGGACTGTCAAAAACGGGCTTTCAATAAGGCGAGGAACCTGCTGTGTTCCAACAAACTGTTGACTTTGTATGACCCTTGTAAAAAACTGGTTTTAACATGCGATGCGTCATCCTACGGGGTTGGGTGTGTGTTGCAGCAGGGTAACGATAATGGCCAACTCCAACCGGTGGCTTACGCCTCCAGGTCGCTTTCCCGGGCAGAGCGTGGATACGGCATAGTCGAAAAGGAAGCACTCGCTTGTGTTTACGGTGTAAAAAAGATGCACCAGTACCTTTTTGGTAGACAGTTCGAGCTAGAGACGGACCACAAGCCGTTAACATTCTTGTTGTCCAACAGCAAGGCTGTCAACGCCAATGCGTCAGCTCGCATACAGCGATGGGCCCTCACGCTGGCTGCGTCTGACTACACCATACGGCACCGGCCAGGCACCAAGAATTGCGCTGACGCGCTCAGCAGACTCCTACTGGCCACCACCGAGGAGGTATCGGAGCAGAGCGCGAGATGGTCATGGCCGTTGAGACTTTTGACACTGCGGGCTCCCCCAACACAGCCCACCAGATCAAACTCTGAACCAATAGGACCCCCTCCTATCCATGATAAAGAAATGTGTCCTGACTGGGGACTGGGCGCCCACACACAGGGTGTGCCCCGAGGAAGTCAGACTGTTTCAGAGACAGATTGATGAGCTCTCCATCAAAGCCAACTGCCTGCTATGGGGCAGCCGGGTAGTCATGCCCCAGAAAGGAAGGGAAGCATTCATCAGGAAACTCCACAGCGAGCACCCTAGCATCGTGCTAATGAAGGCCATTGCCCGGTCACATGTATGGTGGCCGGGGATTGACTCAGACCTGGAACACTGGGTTCACAGGTGCACGACGTGTGCCCAGCTGGGCAATGCCCCCAGGGAGGCCCCACTCAGCCCGTGGCCCTGGCCCACCAGGCCATGGTCACGTATTCACGTAGACTATGTGGGCCCATTCATGGGGAAAATGTTCCTGATCGTTGTCGATGCATACTCGAAGTGGATCGAGTGCATCATATTGAACTCGTGCATGACATCCATCACCATGGAGAGTCTGCGTACGGTTTTCGCGACCCATGGATTGCCGGACATCCTGGTCAGCGACAATGGCCCGTGTTTCACCAGCCATGAATTCCAGGAGTTTAGGTCGGGCAATGGTATCAAGCACGTCCGGACAGCGCCGTTCAAGCCGGCTTCCAATGGCCAGGCGGAAGGGGTGGTCCAAGTCATAAAACAGGGCATGCTACGCATCCAAGGACCCTCCCTTCAGTACCACCTATCGCACCTCCTGCTGACCTACAAGGTCCTGCCTGCACTCGCTCACGGGAGTCCCGCCAGTGGAACTCCTCATGAAACGCACGCTCAAGACGCGGCTGTCCCTTATTCACCCAGACCTGGCAGACATTGTTGAGGGCAAGCGCCAATCCCAAACCGAGCTCCATGACTGAAACTCAAGGGGGAGATGTATAGAAATAGATGACCTGATATTTGTTCTTAACCATGCTTTGGGACCCAAGTGGCTTGAGGGCACCGTAATTGGCAAAGAAGGAAATAGAGTCATGGTGGTCCGACTAAACAATGGGCAGATATGCCGCAAACACTTGGATCAAGTAAAGAAAAGGTTCAGCATAGACACGGAGGAACTGGAAGAAGCACATGATGAGATGACACCCACACCATTGTCAGCGCACAAGCAACAAAGACAGCCCTCAGCATGCACAGTCCCTGTGGCCAGCACGGACAGGCCGGAATCACCTCAAGTGACAGAGACGCGTGCCGAGGCTCAGCCACCAGAGCCACAACAGCGGCGCTCCACGAGAGAGCGTTGACCACCTGACAGACTTAACCTCTGAAACAAAACGACTTAAGGGGAAGGTGATGTCATGTATTTAACTATCTTGCAATGACATAGTCATGTAACTGTAACTCATGCACACTGTACCTGTACCCTAGAAATGCACACCCTGACCACAGGGGGTGAACTTGTGGGAGACACTCCTCACCTGGGTTTCCAGGTACAAAAGGGGAGGTCCCACCCAGGGTCAACACTCCTTGGTCCTGGCAATAAAGGGGAAGGTCACAGAGTGACCGTGTCTGATATAACTATGCCTCGTGTGAGTTTGTAGTAAGGTGCAGGGACACTACACCCCACCCACCCTTTCCTTCAACCACCGCCTGCCCCACCTGTGACAGAGACTGTAGGTCCCGCATTGGACTCCTCAGTCACCTGAAAACTCATTTTAGTGTGGAAGCAAGTCATCCTCGACTCCGAGGGGCTGCCTAAGAAGAAGAAGAAGAAGAAGGTACTCCCACAGTGCTATTAGGGAGGGAGTTCCAGGATTTTGACCCAGCGATATACTTCCAAGTCAGGATGGTGTTCCGCAGGGATCGGTGCTGGGGCCTCAACTATTTACAATCTATATTAATGACTTGGATGAAGGGACCGAGTGTAATGTAGCGAAGTTTGCTGATGATACAAAGATGGGTAGGAAACCAAATTGTGAGGAGGACACAAAAAATATGCATTAATTTGGCAGATGGAGTATAATGTGTGAAAATGTGAGATTATCCACATTGGCAGAAAACATAGAAAAGCAAATTCTAATTTAAATGGAGAAAAATTGCAAAGTGCTTCAGTACAGAGGGATCTGGGGATCCTTGCGCATGAAACACAAAAAGTTAGCATGCAGGTACAACAAGTAATCAGGAAGGCAAATGGAATGGTGGCCTTTATTGCAAGGGGGCTGGAGTATAAAAACAGAGAAGTCCTGCTACAACTGTACAGGATATTGGTGAGGCCACACCTAGAGTACTGCGCACAGTTTGGGTCTCCGTATTTAAGGAAGGATATACTTGCATTAGAGGCTGTTCAGAGAAGGTTCACTAGATTGATTCCGGGGATGAGGGGGTTGACTTATGAAGATAGGTTGGGTCTATACTCACTGGAGTTCAGAAGAATGAGAGGCGATCTTATCGAAACATATAAGATAATGACGGGGCTTGACAATGTGATTGCAGAGAGGGTATTTCCACTCATAGGGGAAACTAAAAATAGGGGACATAGACTCAGAATAAGGAGTCACCCATTTAAAACTGAGATGAGGAGGAATTTCTTCTCTCAGAGGGTTGTAAATCTATGGAATTCTCTACCCCAGAGAGCTGTGGAGGCTGGGTCGATGAAAATATTTAAGGCAGAGATAGACAGATTTTTGAGCGATAAGGGGATAAGGGGTTATGGAGAGTGGGCAGGGAAGTGGAGCTGAGTCCATGATCAGATCAGCCATGATCTTATTAACTGGCGGAGCAGGCTCGAGGGGCCAAATGGCCTACTCCTGCTCCTATTTCTTATGATCTTATGTGACTTGGAGGGGAACTTGCAGGTAATGGTGTTTCCACACAATTTTCATATAATTTTGTTTATTTTAACTGAGGTGTTCATATTAAACAAATGGATGTGTCCATTAAAATAGCGGACAAAAGGAATTTAATATGAAAGTGCCAAGGATTGGTCTGACAATATAATGCTTTCCAGCCTTCAGTTTTGAGATATCTCCCTCTCTATTATTCTATCCAACAAGTTGCTGTAATAGAGACTGTTGTAATACTTAAGAATATAACAACATGAATATTCGGAGCAGGAGTGTTACTCACACGCTCTCTCCACATGCTCACCATAAAAGGTCCACAACTCTTATAAACCAAAACTAACCCTTTTGCATGTAGTGAGTGAAATGTGGCATGTCCCAGAACTAACAATCTACCTTTTCTCTCCTGGTTTACAACAGATATCGTATGGAGTGTTCATCAAGTTGTGGAAAGTATGCTGTGTGATATATCATCGTACAAATGCTTGGCAGATTCATATCACATTCCTTTCTCTGCTGTTTAAATGGTTGCACTAACATGTTTAAAATAAAACGCCTCCAATAAAAGAGCGGACAGCGGAAATGGGTATGAACGCATTAAGTGTTTGTGTGATAATAACCCTCAGTATAACACCTGGTTGGGGGGGCGGGGGGAGGGGAATTCGGGAGCCCCAAATGCTAATGGTTTTCAAATTTTAAAAAATTCAGTGTTTGCGCTCCAGGAAGGAAGTGGAGCGCTAAATCAAGTGGTCCACTTTCTTCCTAGAGCGCAAGAGGCAGCAGGCAGGGTGGTAAGTGTGCAGCGCTGTACAATGGGCTGTGCAGTGACCTGGTCCCCGACGGCAGCTGTGATCCGACCCGATCAGCCCCATGTACTGCAACAAAGTCCCGGCCCGATCAGCCCCATGCACTGCACAGAGTGTCGGCCCGATCAGCCCCATGCACTGCACAGAATGTCGGCCCGATCAGCCCCATGCACTGCACAGAGTGTTGGGATGATCAGCCCCATGCACTGCACAGAGTGTTGGCCCGATCAGCCCCATGCACTGCACAGAGTGTTGGCCCGATCAGCCCCATGCACTGCACAGAGTGTTGGCCCGATCAGCCCCATGCACTGCACAAAGTCCCGGCCCGATCAGCCCCATGCACTGCACAAAGTCCCGGCCCGATCAGCCCCATGCACTGCACAAAGTCCCGGCCCGATCAGCCCCATGCACTGCACACAGTCCCGGCCCGATCAGCCCCATGCACTGCACAAAGTCCCGGCCCGATCAGCCCCATGCACTGCACAAAGTCCCGACCCGATCAGCCCCATGCACTGCACAGAGTGTTGGGATGATCAGCCCCATGCACTGCACAGAGTGTTGGCCCGATCAGCCCCATGCACTGCACAGAGTGTCGGCCCGATCAGCCCCATGCACTGCACAAAGTCCCGGCCCGATCAGCCCCATGCACTGCACAGAGTGTTGGGATGATCAGCCCCATGCACTGCACAGAGTGTTGGGATGATCAACGCAGCCGAAGAGGAATCAAACAAATTGAAAAGTACCATTTGTTGAATGTTGTTCTTACCTTGGCCACCTCCCCTTTAACTTTCGCCCCTGAAGCTCCCGACCTCCCGAGCAACACCTCCTGAAGCTGCCGGCGTTTTGCGCCCAGCGATTCTGCAGGGGACGGAACCGAGGTTCAGGTCCGGGGTGATACCGGGGTGAATTGCACGCCGATGACGCCACGGTCTCCGGGAGAAGGAGATCGGGACGCAACGTTCTACCACCGCTGCAAACTTCACGTCGAATTTAGGGAGAGTTGTTCATCTCGCCTTGCCCGGTCGGTAAGGAGTTAGCGCCCCGTTTTCGCCCCCCCCCCCCCCGGAGGCGATAATGGGGGGCAACAAGGAGGCCAGTTTCTGGGCTCTGATCTCTCTGATAGGCAGAAAAACACAGCGTGTATTTCAACAACAACAACTTGCATTTATATATCTATATATGTAGCCTTTGATGTGGTAAAGGTGCTGCACGGGAGTGTTATCAGACAAAGATTTCAGGCGTAAGCATTTTCTCCATGCAGGCAGAGTGTGAATTATTTATTAGAAGAAAGCTTTAAAAGAGCAAAGTAAACCAGGTAAAATTAGCAACACAGTTACTCCACTTTCATCAGTATATGAAACTGCGTTCTGAGTCCAGCACAACAGATGTTTTGGAATATTTAAGAGTCTGTTTTTCCAGAGTTTCAGATTCAACAAAAATGGGCTTCAGACGATGCGGACCTCGACCTGCAGCTTTCAATTAAACGAAAGAGTGCAGAACTGTCACACGGATATAGCTGGTCCGGGTAGCTTCTTCACACCTCAAAAGAGTCTGTTCTTCATTAAGCATGTTTATTTTGAAGAAGTAGGACCATAGTAATATAGCAACAGGAGTTGGCCATTCAGCCTCTTGAGCCTGTTCCGTCATTCAATTAGATTATGGCTGATCTGTATCTTAACTCCATCTACATGCCTTGGTTCTGTAACCTAATACTTTCTCTAACAAAATCCTATCAATCTCTGCTTTTAAATTTACAATTGACCTAGCCTCTACAGCTTTTTTTTTTGGGGGGGGGAGGGCGGGGGGGGAGTTTGGATTTCAAGTACCATATCCTTTCTTAGCAGATAGGTGAACATGTTTTTAGTCAACTAGACTTTCCAGGTGGCTAGAATGTAAACTGAGGGCTAAACACTTGAAAATGTGTTAAATCCCTGAACACCTCAAAGATTTTGGCAAATAATTTGTTCCTAGGTGGCCTTTGTACATCTCCAGTCACCGCGGCAATCGTACACATATTGACATGTCACAAGCCAGAGAAGTTTCTCTCAGAAACTTGCACTTTGCTAGAACCTTTAATGGGCTCAATTTTCCCCAAAGCCGTTTTTTGGCATATTGCCAGAGTTACGCCTGCTTTTCTAGGCCACAACTGCTCCAAAAATAAATGTGCCAAGTTTCCCCGTTCTATTTTTTGAGATTGGCGCTGTGCAGTCTGTCCTGTAGCCTCGGGGGGGGTGGAGCCTAATGTCTGCGCATGCGCGAAAAAAGGACGTTTTTGACGTGTTTGCTATGGGCGCGCATGCGCAGTACAGCTCCAAGTTTGCAATTTGCCATTTTTAAAGAGCCAGTTGTGTGTGAGAACTTTAATTCTCATTGGAAAAATCGGAGCTGCAATACAAGATGCAACACGGCGCAAGGATCAAGAATTTTTTACAGGTTGAATTGCAGGTATTAGTTACTGTGATTGAGAACAGATGGCATGAGCTGGACACCAGCAGAGGTCACATAAATGTTCCACCCAAAGAAATGAAGAAATGCTGGAACCAACTTGCAGAAGATTACTGTGCAATGGTGACCACCCCGCGGTCTGGAGGCCAGTGCAAAAAGAAGTTGCAGGACCTTGGTCAAGTAGTTAGTGTATGTAATATTTTCATTTATTCAATGGAATTGCAATTGTAAATGTGACCATCTACCTGTATGTCCCACCCAGCAGAAAGACACTCTCCCTAAAAACTTATATTTTCATCTTTGCAGAGGAAGATGGCACACAACAAAAGGGAAAGAACTTGAACAGGAGGAGGCCCGGCAAATCTGCACCCACTGACACACTTGGAAGACAGGGTTGCTGCTTTGATGGGTTCTGCCTGGAGAAAAGCAACCACCACTGCACAAGCTGGGACAACACTCGAGGGAGAGGGTAAGTCCTGCAAATCCTACAAATTCCACAGTCTGGCTTTCTTAAATGTGAAGTACTGCGCGGGCTAGCCATGCTTCAGTTCATGAGGATGTCTCCGTCAGCTACGCTTCAGTTGATGCAATGTGCTATCATTCATCGTGGTCCTTCAAATCAGCCTGCTGCCTGCGCTGTGTGAGCCTACTCATGCCACCCACCCTGCCCCTCCTCTGCTGCTAACCATTTGTCTGTTCTGTTATAGTTTGCAGAACTTGAGGCCAACCCTGACGAGGCTGAAGCCGATGCAGAAGAAGATTCAGACACGGACGAGCCTGAAGAGGAGAACATCTTCCACTCCCACCTTCCAGACCAAGAGCATGGGGGTGAGGGGGAGGGGGAGGAGATGGATGAAGCCCCCACAGTTGTACTCACTCTGGAGGAGGTGTGGGTGCTGCCGATTGAGGTGCTAGCCCCTTCCCTGATTAATAGTTTGAGTGTTGTTGGGACATTCCATGGTTTCCCACAGTCCAAGGCTGGGGATTCCAGTGGGGTGCAGCGAGGCACACCCAGGGCCTCATTGTCCGAGGCTGCAGGTCCTAGTGAGATGCAGCGAGCCACACCCAGGGTGAGGAGGGGAAGGAGAGCTCGGCTGCACCCTCCTGAGGCACAGGATCTAATAGATGTGGTTTAGATGATGGCAATGAGTGCGGAGAGCATTGACCTTACCCGATCACTCCTGGACACCATCAGTGGGGTGGGTGATGAGATATCGGGACTATCAGGAGAAGTAACAACACTCTCACGAGAAATGGGAACACTGTCCGGGAACATGAGCGAGGGAATACCATAGTCAGCAGAAACAAAGTCGGTGCACATGAGGGAACGAATGTCACAGGTAGCTGTCAGTAAAGTTTTTAAGTGATCTTAGAGTTTATAAGTGATCTTAAAGTTTGTAAGTGATCTTAAAGTTTGTAGGTGATCTGAAGTTTGATACAAGAATATTTTAATTAAAGTTAAGTTAAGTACAAACAAATGTTTGTTAAACTTTTGAATAAAACATATTTTAAATTATAACTGAATCATTTACATTATTTGTTCCATTATTAACACGTTTTCAAGTAAACAAGAATAATTTCCATAAAATGCAGCTGTAACTTTCACTTCAACTGACAAAGCGGTCTTCCTGACGTTTCTAAGTTGCAGGTCTGCTTTTACTAACCCACAGGTCTCAATTACAAATTCTTTGCGGAAACGCAGCCATCTGACACAGTCTGTATCACTCAGGTGTAGGTACGAACGCCTGTCTCGATATGCCCAACATGGGTAAGGTCTCCTGCCCATCACTCTACGTGCTCTGAGGTTCCTCATGCGATGACGTCGAATCAATCGTCTCCTCCGCAGCACCATCATACAGAAGGCTTATAAGTCAGTATTGCCCCCATGATTAAATTATACCTTTGCAAGAAGCTGAAAACGGCAGACAGGACAAGGTTCTTTGTTCTCTCTCCCTACCAGGTCTGTATGGACCACACCCAGGTCTGAGCAGGCACAGTGATCGGGAACACCCGCCCCCACCCACAACCCTCCCAGGCTTGATTTGATGGGTAGTGCAGGCTTCTGATGCCTTCCCTATGCCTTCCACAGCCCTTCACCCCCCCCACCCTTAGTCTTCTTTTGAAGCCGAGCCCGGAGCCCCTGTGTTTGGGAGAATATCCGACGCTCTGACCCTCGAGCCCTGTTTGCAGACGTTCGGTGGTGGCGTGTCAGTTTAAAAAAAATGAAAACTTACAGAATTCTATCAAACTTCCATTTACTGAGTTTCAAGGTAAAAAAAAAATCTTTATTATGCATATAATATCACTTCCTCCAAAACTTAGCTGAAAATCAGTGGCGTCTTTCTGTGCCGATTTTTCAATGCGTGCTGGTTTTTCAACTCACCAGAAGGTTTTTCGGGAGTGGTCACATACACCGACCTAGGAGAAATCTTTGGGGGGAAAACTTACATAATTGAGAAAAACTGGCGCAGACATCGGGTGATGCAAAAAAAACCTAAAAACGTTATAACTAACTGAGTTACGCTGGCGAACATTCATTGGGAAAATTTAATTTTTTAACATACGCCAAAAAAAGTGGCGCACCCAAAAAAGACGCAAATCGCTGGGGAAAATTGAGCCCAATGTAATTACATGTCCCAAACATTTCACAGATATGAAACTAATCAGACAGCAACACTGGTGGGAGAGGGTTAAGGGTGGTGATGGAAGGCATTTATATAGCGTCTTTCACCACCACCGGACATCTCAAAGCACTTTACAGCCAATTAAGTACTTTTGGAGTGTAGTCACTGTTGTAATGTGGGAAAGGAGGGAAGAGAGGTAGCAAGGGAGAGGGGCTAAGGGAGCAAATTCCAGAATATGGAGCTGAAGATTCTGTAGCAACGCATGGAGTGGAGGGGAGGAGGGTGCAAAGGAGACCAAAGTCAGAAATGTGCAGGGCACATTCTGGAACAGCGGGCTGAAGGAGGTGGCAAACATTCACGTCCTTCACCATCGGCGCACAGTGCCTGCAGCGTGCACCATCTACAAGATGCACTGCAGCAACTCGCGATGGTTTCTTCAGCAGCATAGAAACATAGAAACATAGAAAATAGGTGCAGGAGTAGGCCATTCGGCCCTGCAAGCTTGCACCACCATTCAATAAGATCATGGCTGATCATTCACCTCAGTACCTCTTTCCTGCTTTCTCTCCATAACCCTTGATCCCTTTAGCCGTAAGGGCCACATCTAACTCCCTCTTGAATATATGCAACGAACTGACATCAACAACTCTCTGCGGTAGGGAATTCCACAAGTTAACAACTCTCTGAGTGAAGAAATTTCTCCTCATCTCAGTCCTAAATGGCTCACCCCTTATCCTTAGATTGTGTCCCCTGGTTCTGGACTTCCCCAACATCGGGAACATTCTTCCTGCATCTAACCTGTCCCGTCCCGTCAGAATTTTATATGTTTCTATGAGATCCCCTCTCATCCTTCTAAACTCTAGTGAATAAAGGCTCAGTCGATTTAATCTCTCCTCATATGTCAGACCAGCCATCCCGGGAACCAGTCTGGTGAACCTTCGCTGCACTCCTTCAATAGCAAGAACGTTCTTCCTCAGATTAGGAGACCAAACCTGAACACAATATTCCAGGTGAGGCCTCATCAAGGCCCTGTACAACTGCAGTAAGACCTCCCTGCTCCTATACTGAAAACCCCTAGCTATGAAGGCAAACATACCATTTGCCTTTTTCACCGCCTGCTGTACCTGCATACCAACTTTCAATGATTGATGAATCATGACACCCAGGTCTCATTGCACCTCCCCTTTTCCTAATCTTATGCCATTCAGATAATATTCTGCCTTCGTGTTTTTGCCACCAAAGTGGATAACCTCACATTTATCCACATTATACTGCATCTGCCATGCATTTGCCCACACACCTAACCTGTCCAAGTCACCCTGCAGCCTTTTAGTGTCCTCCTCACAGCTCACACCGCCAGCCAGCTTAATGTCATCTGCAAACTTGGAGATATTACACTCAATTCTTTCATCTAAATCATTAATGTATATTGTAAATAGTTGGGGTCCCAGCACTGAGCCCTATGGCACCCCACTAGTTACTGCCTGCCATTCTGAAAAGGACCCATTTATCCCGACTCTCTGCTTCCTGTCTGCCAACCAGTTCTCTGTCCACATCAGTACATTACCCCCAATACCATGTGCTTCAATTTTTCACACCAATCTCTTGTGTGGGACCTTGTCAAAAGCCTTTTGAAAGTCCAAATACACCACATCCACTGGTTATCCCTTGTCCACTCTGCTAGTTACATCCTCAAAAAATTCCAGAAGATTTGTCAAGCATGATTTCCCTTTCATAAATCCATGTTAACTTGGACCGATCCTGTCACTGCTTTCCAAATGCGCTGTTATTTCATCTTTAATAATTGATTCCAACATTTTCCCCACTACTGATGTCAGGTTAACCGGTCTATAATTACCCATTTTAAAGTGGTGTTACATTAGCACCTCCCAAACCAGCGACCTCTACCACCTAGAAGGACAAGGGCAGCAGGCATATGGGAACACTATCACCTGCAAGTTCCCCTCCAAGTTACACACCATCCTGAATTGGAAATATATCGCCATTCCTTCATCGGCACCAGGTTAACATCCCTCCCTAACAGCATTGTGGGAGTACCTTCACCACACGGACTGCAGCGGTTCAAGGCAGCGACTCACCACCACCTTCTCAAGGGCAATTAGGGATGGGCAATAAATGCTGGCCTTGCCAGCGACGCCCACACCCCAGAACAAATAAAGAAAAGACAGAGCAGGGTGAGGCACTGGAAAAATGAGAACAATGATTTTGAAATTGATGATTTGAAAGATCAATGAAGGTTGCCAAGGCAAGGAATCATTGAGGAGAGGGAGGGATTTTAATGTTGGATAGGATGGAGACAGTGCAGTTTTGTAGATGAGATTACCAGATTAAATTCACATTTTATCGTAGATTTGTATTATTTTGGCTACCGTGCATTCATACTTTGGCACACACAGTTTCTTCATTGCATTCGCAAGGTCACAGTAAATGAGAGGGAAAGAAAAAGAGAGATCTCACAGGATACACCGAGATGAGGGAAGCCATTTGGCCCACCTTAGGTCATCCATCTAGAATAAAAGGACTAAATTCGTCCACAACCTCAGCTAACTAACGTTTGAATCCACACATGATTTGATAGGAGCTCCAAGTATCAAAGGGCAGATTATCAAGCACCAGTGACATTTAAATGGTTGGTGGTCACTCTTAAAGCTGCCCTGCACTTGAGGGAGTTAGAAAGGTCGAGACAGTTCAGGAGGGTGAGGGAGAACTCCCTCCAATTGGTGACCCTACAGAGTTTCTACAGTAGTATTTCCTACAGAGAAGGGTGGGTCTTTTTTGAGGCGTGGGACATTTCAATAAAGCGCACCATCAGAGTTGCATGGTTGGAAGTGATCGACTGATCAAATAAAGTCTCACCTGTGTCCAAATATGGGAGCAGCAGAGGGAGACATTTGCTGGGCTACGCAAAGTTGCCAACCAAGTGTACTGATATATTGCATCAATTTAAAAATATTAGCTTACAATGCATCTTAACTCCACTTCACTTTAAACTTGCCATTTCATCGCAGTGAGAAAATTAGTCAACTATTCATTTTTCTAAATGCACAGGCTTGCTTATGTTGTTCCGGGACCTCTATCCCCCCCAAAAAAATGATATAGCGCCTTCTCATTTCCTCAGGACATCCCAAAGTGTTTCACAGCCAATGAAATACTTTTTGAGGTACATTCACTGTTGTTAAATAGGCAATAATAGGAAAGCAAATTATAATTTAAATGGAGAAAGATTGCAAAGTGCCACAGTACAGAGAGACCTGTGAAACACAAAATGTTAGTATTCAGGTGCAGCAAGTAATCAAGAAGGCAAATGGAATGTTGGCCTTTATTGCAAGCGGGATAGAGTATAAAAGCAGAGAAATCCTGCTGCAACTGTGCAGAGTATTGGTGAGGCCACACCTGGAGTACTGCGTACAGTTTTGGTCTCCACATTTAAGGAAGGATATACTTGCTTTGGAGACTGTTCGGAGAAGGTCCGCTAGGTAGATTCCGGAGATGAGGGGGTTGACTTATGAAGATAGGTTGAGTAGGTGGGGCCCATACACATTGGAGTTCAGAAGAATGAGAGGTGATCTTATTGAAACTTATAAGATAATGAGAGGGCTCGACAAGGTGGATGCAGAGAGGATATTCCCACTCATGGGGGAAATTAAAACTAGGGGACATAGTCTTAGAACAAGGGGTCGCCCATTTATAACTGAGATGAGGAGAAATTTCTTCTCTTGGAGGGTTGTAAATCTATGGAATTCTCTGCCCCAGAGAACTGTGGAGGCTGGGTCATTGAATATATTTAAAGCATAAATAGACAGATTTTTGAGCGATAAGGGAGTAAAGGGTTATGGGAAGCGGGCAGGGAAGTGGAGCTAAGTCCATGATCAGATCAGTCATGATCTTATTGAATGGCGGAGCAGACTCGAGGGGCCAAATGGCCTACTCCTGCTTCTATTTCTTATGTTCTTATGTTCTTAAATTAGACAACTAAATTTATGTGCAGCAGAAGGATTTACTGCGGAAATCTGAAATAAAAACAGAAAATGCTGGAAACACTCAGCAGGTCAGGCAGCATCTGTGGGGAGAGGAACAGAGTTAACGGGCCTCAATTTAGCTGACAGGAAACGGGGACGTCAGGGTTTCCCGGAGGTCCTGCTGAATTTAACGGTAGGATCTGATTTAAATGTTTTGAATCGTTTTCCTGGCTGCAGCCAGCCAGATTGAGAGGCTGGCTGACTGTCGAGCAGGTAGGCAGCTGGGGAGCTGATTGGAGGTGAGTCAGACATAGGTGAGGTGGTCGGGGGCACGGGTGTTGTGGTGGGGGCAGTCGGACATCAGAAGTCGAGGGGCGAGTTGGACCGGAGGTGAGTCGGTCGTCAGACATTGGGGGTCCGATCACTGGGATCTGATCACACGGTGGTTTAAAGGGTAGCTTGGGGAGCTGGGGCGGGGGGGGAGGGGGGGCGGTATCACTCCTGCTCCTCCTGGCCCACAAGCAGTGCTGGAAAGGCACTTACCTGTCCCATCCAGCAGTCCTCACCTTCCTTCAGCTGCCGGGTTTCCTGAGGCCTGGGAAACCTGGCCCTCAGGAGTTAAATGAGAAAGAGAGGTTAAAATTGAGGCAAGCAGCCTCATTAAAATGGACAAAAGGTAGAATTTAGACCCCAAATGGACCATAATTGGCTGGTGGGGTGGACTGTGACTAGAGCAGAGGAGTGGGACTAATTCCAGAGCCAGCACAGGCAAAATGCACCAAATGGCCTCTTTCTATGCTGTCGGATTCTACGAAGTACAGAGTGGTGAATGTGAGAGAGTGGGACATGGGGAGATCTCTGTATGGATTGGTGGTAACTCAAGTTGAGAGCGTAACTAAACACAATTGAGATTTGTTCGACAGCACCTCCCAAACCCATGACCTCTAACATCTAGAAGGACAAGGGCAGCAGGCACATGTGAGCACCATTACCTCCAAGTTCCCCTCCAAGTTACACACCATCCTACTTGGAAGTATATCGTTGTTCCTTCATCATTGTGGGTCAAAATGCTGGAACTCCCTCCCTAAGCAGCACTGTGGGAGTACCTTCAACACACAGACTGCAGCAGTTCGAGAAGGCGGCTCACCATCACCTTCTCAAGGGTAATTAGGGATGGGCAATAAATGCTGGCCTTGCCAGCGATGCCCACATCCTGTGAATGAATAAAACAAAAAATTCCTTCTTTGCCTTCTTGATGAACTGTTGCCATCTTAAGCAGACCTCATCTGATAGATTATCGAGGGAACCGCATGGCCTGCAGGCCCTGGTGCAAAGTTACCTCCAAGGTGGTATTTTTCTCCTTTGGTGTAGCCTTATCCTGTGTGACTCTCTCAGTTCCTCTTTCCCCCTCCCCTGTTCTGCCTCCATCTTGAAGACAAATAAGGGAGTGGCCATGGTAAGAGTCCCATGGGGTTCACCCTGGCCAAGGGCCTCCATGACAGAATTGTGAGAAGCAGGAGATTTGTCTGTCGAAAGCGCTGAAAGGTAGTTTGAAGAATTCTTTCGTAGTCGCATAGCTCCAGATATTTCAGACCAAGATGGCGGACATTAAGAGCCGGTGAACTCAACCGCTTCCTGGTTTGACAAGTACTGTAAGTAATTTATTCCCTCTTTTCTACAGCACTGTGGGAGTACCTTCAACACACAGACTGCAGAGATTCAAGAAGGTGGCTCACCATTACCTTCTCTAGGGATGGTCAATAAATGCTGGCCTTGCCAATGACGCCCACATCCCAGGAATGAATAAAACGGGCATCAGGTTTTCCCCCTCATTACCCGGTCATTTGCATAAAATGTGGCACTTTAGGGGTGGGGTATATCTTCCACCAGCTGCCAGTTCTACAACAACTTGTATTTATATAGCACCTTTAACTTAGTAAAACATCCCAAGCGCTTTACAGGAGCATTATCAAACACCAAGCCACAGAAGGAGCTATTCGGGTAGATGATGGGTTTAAGGAACATCTTAAAGGCGGAGAGGTTTAGGGTGGGAATTCCGGGCTTGGGGCCTAGGCAGATGAAGGCACGGCCACCAATTGTGGAGCGATTAAAATTGGTGATGCTGAAGAGGAGGGCAGATATCTTGGCAGGCGGGAGGTGGGGAGTGGGGGGGGGGTGTTGTGGGGCTGGATGAGATTACAGAGATAGGGAGGGGCGAGGCTATGGAGGGACTTGAAAACAAGGATGATAATTTTAAAATTGAGGCGTTGCTTAACCGGGAGTCAATGTAGGTCAGCGAGCACAGGGGTGATGGGTGAGCGGGACTTGGTGTGAGTTTTGGATGACCTGAAGGGCAGCAGAGTTTTGGATGACCTCTAGTTTACGTAGGGTAGAATATGGGAGGCCAGCCAAGAGAGTCAAGTCTAGAGGTAACAAAGGCATGGATGAGGGCTTCAGCAGCAGATGAGCTGAGGCACTGTTACAGAGGTGGAAATAGACCATCTTAGTGATGGCCTGGATATATGACTGAAAGTTCATCTCGGGGTCAAATATGACACCAAGGTTGTCATTTCTGGTTCAGTATTTAACATATATATTTTAGAATGGGCATAACTCTTAAATATCTGACTTGCACCCCAATTTCAAATCTCCCATGCTGGAACTATGCAGATTCAATAGTAACTTTCAAAAGAGAATTGGATATATACTTGAAAAGAAACAAGTTGCAGGGTTATGGGGAAATAGCAGAGAAGTGGGACTAATTGGATCGCTCTTTCAAAGAGCCAGCGCAGGCACGATGGGCCGAATGGTCCCTGTCTGTGCTGTGAGATTCTATGATTTACACCACTTTTGTCCGCAAAAAAACAATGGCATTTTAATCATTGTGTATTTTGCATTGGAACTCTTCTTGTTGAAAAACATTTTTACACAATTTACCGGCATGTAAAGTACAAATTCGAATCTAGCTCTTAAAGGTATTTATTAGCTTTCCTGAGGCAAAGCTCTGTCAAGCCTGAGCTAGAATCTATTCATGGTTGTGATTCAGATAAATACCTCCAATTTAAGGGAAACAATCAATTCTTTGTGTGAGTAAGTTTATCACCGGATAAAAACATCATAGCCTATAAATTACTGTTGCTGATATTTGTAACAAATACTTAACCCATTTCTATGACATTCTCATTCCACCGTTTAAGGTGGATTTTAACCTGCATTGCCTGCCTCTCATGGGAGAGTAATAGCCTTGAATTGAGGCTCAGTGACCTTACCCCCTCCCCCATTAAACCCGACAATACTGCCAAAACCATTTTGATCATCATCATAGGCAGTCCTTCGGAATCGAGGAAGACTTGCTTCCACTCTTAAAATGAGTCCTTAGGTGGCTGAACAGTCCAATATGAGAACCACAGTCCCTGTCACAGGTGGGACAGATAGTCGTTGAGGGAAGGGGTTGGTGGCATAAGTTTGCCGCACGCTCTTTCTGCTGCCTGCGCTTGATTTCTGCATGCTCTCGGCGATGCCACTCGAAGTGCTCAGCGCCCTCCCGGATGCACTTCCTCCACTTAGGACGGTCTTTGGCCAGGGACTCCAAGGTGTCAGTGGGGATGTTTATCAGGGAGACTTTGAAGGTGTTCTTGTAACGTTTCCTCTCCCCACCTTTGACTCATTTGCCGTGAAGAAGTTCTGAGTAGAGCACTTGCTTTGGGAACCTCGTGTTTGGCATGCGGAAAATGTGGCCTGCCCAGCAGAGCTGATCATTTTGATCGGGGCCTACCAATAGGCGTCCGGAGTACCTGCCTGTTTCAGGTGAGAGGCTCATTTCTATATACAAATCGGGATTCTTGGAACCCCATTCTCGCCGACTGCCATTTTAGGTTGGAAATGGCTGGAGTGCTCCGATCATTTCCATCAGCGATGGAGGAGAAGTGCTCCTCTGAGCTCCACAAAAATAATCTGGGCCACGGCTATCCCAGGATTCCTCCGCACTTACCCTCCCCCGGCATTTACCCGATATTCGTAGGCCTTAATCGGCGAGCTGCGTCGTTGCTGTTTGAGGCCCCTTCAGTTCGCCAGTCCGACGTTAATGAATCTGCTGCTCAAAACCACTGCCGCTTCTTCCCTTCGCGTGCAGACGACCAGCCGAGCCACTCCGCCAGCCCAATCTCCCAGGACTCAAAATCAACCCCATTGACTGGCGGTATTAATCCATTAAAAATAAATGGGTTAACATTTGCATTAAAATGGCAGGCAGAAAAACCTCGATAAGCTTTCCTCTGCTGGTACTGTATTGCCAGCTGTCATTTCTAAATCCATAAGTCAAAATATAAACCCCCGCAGAATAGTGCTGATTTCATATCTATCTAATTATAATATTTAATATTAAAAGTCTGTTTCGAGCTGTAGCTTAAGTACTGTTTTTGTATTACGAACATAAGAATTAGGAGCAGGAGTAAGCCATTCATCCCCAATAAGGTCACTGCCCCCCCTCCCCCCCCCAGGATCACCCCCCAGGATCACCCCCTCAGGATCACCGACTCCCCTCCCCCAGGATCACCACCACCCCCCCCTCAGGATCACCGGCCCTCCTCCCCTCAGGATCACCCCCACCCCCCCCCTCAGGATCACCGACTCCCCTCCCCCAGGATCACCACCACCCCCCCCCAGGATCACCGGCCCTCCTCCCCCCAGGATCATGCCCCCCCTCTCCCCAGGATCATCAATTCTGCCCCCCCCCCCAGGGTTGCCAACACCCACCCAGCCCAAGATTGGACCCCAACCCTCCAGGATTGCTGACCCCCCTTCCCTCCAGGATAAACGATCCTTCCTCCCCAGGATCTGTGACGCTCCGCCCCCCGGGATAGCTGACCCCCCCAACCCTCACCCCTCCACAAGATTTGGACCCCCCAACCCATGCTCTCACTAACCCAGCAGCAGACTAATACTGCTCCTGAGCTGCTCGACAGGGAGCCAAGCATGTTCTTTTATGCCCACCTGAGAGGGCAGGTGAGGCCTCAGTTTTATGTCCACCTGAGAGGACAAGTGAGGCCTCAGTTTTATGTCCACCTGAGAGGGCAAGTAAGGCCTCAATTTTATGTCCATCTGAGAGGGCAGGTGAGGCCTCAGTTTTATGTCCACCTGAGAGGGCAAGTAAGGCCTCAATTTTTTGTCCATCTGAGAGGGCAGGTGAGGCCTCAGTTTTTTGTCCACCTGAGAGGACAGGTGAGGCCTCAATTTTATGTCCACCTGAGAGGACAGGTAAGGCCTCAATTTTTTGTCCATCTGAGAGGGCAGGTGAGGCCTCAGTTTTATGTCCACCTGAGAGGGCAAGTAAGGCCTCAATTTTTTGTCCATCTGAGAGGGCAGGTGAGGCCTCAGTTTGCTGTCTCATCCGAAAGGTGGGACATGGACCCAAAACCTTGTAACTCTGAGGCGAGCATGCTACCAATGGAGCCACGGCTGACTAGTGGAAATGAGGAGTCTGATACTGGGAAATAGCTTATTATTTAATATTAATAATAGCTGTAATAAAATTAATAGACGCTAAGACAGAGGAACGATCATATAAGTGAAGGGAGAAACTAGCTAACTGTAAGGATGCCCCAGCCAATCCCTGTTCCAACCTCCACTCCTGCAGAAACCAGACAGAGGGAAGACGGAGGAAGTCAAAAACTTATGTTGTTTATTTGTGAAAAGGCAATGTCTGGAGCTCTGTTAAGGGTGTTACTGAATCCACCAATTATAACAGGCATGACTATATCATTACCATTGTGTTATACATTTGATCATCTCAGAGACGTGCTCCCTGCTGCCTTCATTCCACATGGATCAGTAGGCTTAGGGCTGTGTCCATGTCCCACCCAAAGATCAAACAGAGGGGGCCAATATCTTCAGATAAAACAAACATGAATGTTCTGAATTGCTCCTCTGAACTCGCAAGCTCGACACATGTCTGGCCGCCGATGCAATGCTGCCGGCCCAAGGGCTCTTGCTAAAGCTGATTATAAATAATTTATTCAGGCATTGGAAATATGTTTGAAGGAAACCGACCTTGGAGCAATAAATCATGCCACTGTCAGATCACCATGGGCCCGCGAGTGCCATTATTTTTAATCCTAAGTGGCAGGAAATTCGCAATTGCCACTGATTTTTCTGGGGGGTGGAGCTATGATAATTAACTCTCAGCAAAAGCAACTGCGATTGGCACCAGGAAATTACGCTGTGGTGTAAGTAATGACGTAAGTCACTCAAAGAAGAAAGAAAGACTTGGATTTATATAGCGTGTTTCACGACCATCGGACGTCTCAAAGCACTTTACAGCCAATGAAGTACTTTTGGAGTGCAGTCACTGTTGTAATGTAGGAAACACGGCAGCTAATTTGCACACAGCAAGCTCCCACAAACAGCAATGTGACCAGATCATCCATTTTCTGTTATGTTGATTGAGAGATAAATATTGGCCAGGACACCGGGGATAACTCCCCTGCTCTTCTTCAAAATAGTGCCATGGGATCTTTTACGTCCACCTGAGAGAGCTGACGGGGTCTCGGTTTAACGCCGCATCCGAAAGGCAGCACCTCTGACAGTGCAGCACTCCCTCAGTACTGCCCTGGAGTGTCAACCTAGATTTATGTGCTCAAGTCCCTGGAGTTGGACTTGAACCCACAATCTTCTGTAGGTTCCTGTTTCTTTTGCACCGTTCAAAGGACTCTAAGTCCTGGGGCTCAATTTTCCCCAATGCCGCTTTTTGACGTATTATAAGAGTTACACCCTTTTTTTTGGCCACAGCTACTCCAAAAAAACAACTTGCAAATTTCCCTGTTCTATTTTTTGAAATTGGCACCACACAGCCCCTCCTTTAGCTTCGTGGGGGGGGGGGGCGGGGCGGGGCGGATGGAGCCTAATGTCTGCGCCGGAAAAACGATGTCCCCCATTCTGCGCATGCGCGAAAATAATATGACGTTTTTGTCGTGATTGCTATGGGCACCCATGCCCAATACAGCTCCTGGTCTGCATGCGGCCATATTTAAAGAGCCAGTTGTGTGTGAGAACTTTCATTCCAATTGTAAAAATCGGAGCTGCAATATAAGAGGCAACGCGGCTCAAGGACCAAAAATTTCTAATAGGATGAAGTGGAGGCACTAGTTACTGTGATTGAGGGCAGATGTCACAAACTGGATAGCAGCAGAGGTCACATCAAAGTTTCACGAAAAGAAATGAAGAATGCTAGAACCAACTTGCAGAAGATTATTGTGCAATGGTGACCACCCCGAGGTCTGGAGGCCAGTGTAAAAAGAAGTGGCAAGTCTTTGGTCAAGTAGTTAGTGTAAGTAATATTTTCATTTATTCACTGGAATTGCAAGTGTAAATGTGACCATCTGTATGTCCCACCCAGCAGAAAGACACTGGTCCCGAATTCACTAGGGTGGTGATGGGTCAATGCCTCCTAGCTCTAGGGCGACGGGGATCCTCCTCCTCCTCCTGTGCCTCCTCCTCCTCCTTCTCCTCCTCCTCCTCCTCCTCCTCCTCCTCACATAGAAACATAGAAGATAGAAACATAGAAAGGTGCTCACCCAACCTTTTTGTGGCCATTAGCGCCGAAATTTTTTCGTGGCTAGGCCACCCCATATTCAGCTCCAAAAGTGAACAAATGGGTTCCAGCGCTAATGAACCCTTCCAAAGTGGATTTTTCAGTGGTGTGGCTGTTTTAATTTGAGCGTTATCACCACTGAGAAATTCAGCATGCAGGTAAGGGTTTCTAATGAGCCAGCTGCTCCCCGGCCTTTTTAAAGGGCAGGGTCTGCAGCAAGTCCCTGAGGGGGGGAAGAAGTTTGGAAGCATGGCTGGTGTAAGAGTTGCAAGGAGAGCCAACAGGTTCGCGGATATGGAGCTGGAGACACTGATGGATGATGTGGAGGATAGTAGAAGAATACTGTTTCCTGATGTGGGGAGACCTGGCAGACCGCCAGTACATAATGCATGGAGGGAGATTGCAGGGGAAGTGTCAGGCCCCTCCATATATGTGAAGATGCACCCTCCCAGGAGGGTGCTGGCCAGCCTGCACCCGGCTCTTCCAGGGTGGTGATGGGTCAATGCCTCCTAGCTCCTCCTCCTCCTCCTCCTGTGCCTCCTCCTCCTCCTCCTTCTCCTCCTCCTCCTCCTCCTCATCCTCAAGTGCTACTATTGGCTCAACCTTCAGCAGCTGTCCCCTCATGCTTGTGCAGCAAGCAGCAGACCATGACAGTTATGGAGACCCGTTGAGGAGATTACTGCAAGGTGCCACCAGAGAGGTCCAGGCACCGGAACCACTGCTTAAGGATGCCTGTGCACTGCTCAATGATGCACCTGGTGGCACAATGAGCGTCATTGTGCACATGCTCTGGCACTGTCCTGGGGTTCCGCAGAGGAGTGAGCAGCCAAGTGGACAGGTGATATCCCTTGTCTCCAAGCAGCCAACTGCAATTCTATTCGGGCCGGTGAAGACAGCGAGCACACTGGTCTGGTGCAGAATGAACCAATCATGGCTACTGCCTCCCTTGCCCGCTGCCTGTCTGCACGGTGCTGATGGCGATGCCTTCTCCTGCTTGCCGCCCTGCTTCTGACCAGGTGTCGCCCTCCCAACACTTCTCCCATCCTTAGGGTGAACTCTGCCAAGCAGGTCTCTGCAGCCCACAGGCCTCCACTAAAGCACCGGAGCTGAAAGTTGTTCAAAAGCACAAGGATCTGTGCAAACCTCTGAGCAGCACTCAGCAGGTTTAATGGAACCAAAGCAATTAATAAAATGATATCAAAAGATAAATACTGCGGATGCATGCTGGAAAATGAAATAAAAACAATAATAAATAATAAAACTTCTAACCTCCCGAAGGGCCCCAGTGGTGTTGCGTTCGAGCACTGCATCGAAAACCTCGAGGGGCCACTGCCGGGAAATGTCCTAACTTTTCCTCGGTGAATTTCGCTGTGGTAGTCTCTTTCTAGCGGCCTGCATGCTGCCGTGCTCACCGCTGGAAACTCACCTTTACAGCGGCTTCACCGCGCCGCTTCCGGCGGAAGTGAACACCGCTGAAATCTCTAAAAAGTTATATTTTCATCTCTGCAGAGGAAGGTGGCACACAACAAAAGAGAGAGAACTCGAACAGGTGGAGGCCTGACAAATCTGCAGCCACTGACACACTTGGAAGACAGGGTCGCTGCTTTGATGGGTCCTGCCTGGAGAAAAGTAACCACCACTGCACAAGCTGGGATCACACTCGAGGGAGAGGGTAAGTCCTGCAAATTCCACAGTCTGGTTTTACTAAATGTTAAGTACTGCATGGGCTAGCCATGCTTCTGTTCATGGGGATGTCTCTGTCAGCTGTGCTTCAGTTGATGCAATGTGCTATAATTCATCGTGGTGCTTCAAATTAGCCTGTTGCTTGCACTGAGTGAGCCTACTCATGACACCCTGCCCCCTCCCCTCTGCTAACCATTTGTCAGTTCTGTTATATTTTGCAGAACTTGAGGCCAACCCTGACGAGGCTGAAGCCGATGCAGAAAAAGATTCAGAAGCGGACGAACCTGAAGAGGAGAACATCTTCCAATCCGAGACCAAGAGCTTGGAGGTGAGGGTGAGGGGGACGGGAGGATGAAGTCCCCACTGTTGCACTCACTCTGGAAGAGGTGCAGGTGATGCCCATTGAGGTGCCAATCCCTTTCCTGAGTGGTACCAGTGTTGGGACATTCCATGGTTTCCCACAGTCCGAGGCTGCGGGTCTCACTGGGGTACAGCGAGCCTCAACCAGGGCCCCACCCTCTGAGGCTGCGGGTCCCAGTGGGATGCAGTGAGGCACACCCAGGGCCCCACCATCCCAGGCTGTGGGTCCCAGTGGGATGCTGCAGGCCATACCCAGGGTGAGGAGGGGAAGGAGAGCTCGACAGCACTCTCCTGAGGTGCAGGATCTAACAGATGTGGTTCAGATGATGTCAATGAGTGCAGAGAGCATTGACCTTACTCGATCACTCCTGGACACCATCAGTTGGGTGGGTGATGAGGTATCGGGACTGTCGGGAGAAGTAACAACACTCTCACGAGAAATGGGAATACTGTCCAGGAACATGAGGGAGGGAATGTCGCAGGTAGTGGATACACTGTCGTAGCACATGAGGGAAGTGGTGTTGCAGGTAGTTGATACACTGTCCGGGCACATGAGGGAGGGAATGTCGGAGGCAGCTGATACACTGTCGGTGAACATGAGGGAAAGAATGTTGCAGTTAGTTGATACACTGTCGGTGCACATGAAGGAGCGAATGTTGCAGGCAGCTGATACATTGTCAGGGCACATGAGGGAGGGAATGTCGGAGTTAGCTGCTGCAATAAGGGAACACACCCAGACGCTGCGGCCATTGACAGAATCAACTACCACTCCCACTCCAATCTCCAGACCAGCCTATAAAGAGGCAGCTTTTCTTTGCTGCTGTTGTTGTTATTATTGTTGTTACTGTTGTAACTGTTCTCAAATTAAAAGTTTTTTGTAAGTTATGTAAATTTACAAGTTTAAAAGTTTGTAAGTGATTTTAACTGAAAACTTTAAAGTTTGATACAAGAATATTTTTATTAAATTTAAATTAAGTATAAACAAGTGTTTGTTAAACTTTAGTATAAAATATATTTTAAATTGTAACTGAATCATTTCCATCATTTGTTTGATTATTAACACAACTTTTGAAGTATACAAGAATAATTTCCATCTTTTGTTCCATTAACACAACACAACATTACAGAACAGGTCAAAACAGTAAACATGGTCCATGTGGAATAGTTGCCGCTGAGCCTTCAGGCAGCATATCGTTCACGGATGAACTGCTGGCGCAAGGCTTGAGCAATCATTAAAGGGGCACGATGGCCCGCCCTCTTCCGCCGTCATGCTCCGGGTTCAGGTAGTTGCATGGCTTCCTCATCCTCCTCCTCTTCCTCCTCGTCATCTGCATTTTCTTTCTCATCATCAGCCCCTCTCACCTCAGTTGGGTCCTCCACTATCAGCTGCTGCTGTCTCATGATAGCTATGTTATGCAGCATGCAGCACACAACAGTCAACTGACCAACAATCTCAGGCAAGTCGCCTCCGGAATGGTCCAGGCATCGGAAACTCTGTTTCATGATGCTAATATTCCTCTCTATTACGCTGCGCGTCGCAATGTGTGACATGTTGTATTCCCGGTCAGCTTCCGTCCGGGTTACACGTAGAAACATAGAAACATAGAAAATAGGTGCAGGAGTAGGCCATTCGGCCCTTCGAGCCTGCACCGCCATTCAATGAATTCATGGCTGAACATGCAACTTCAGTACCCCATTCCTGCTTTCTCGCCATACCCCTTGATCCCCCTAGTAGTAAGGACTTCATCTAACTCCTTTTTGAATATATTTAGTGAATTGGCCTCAACAACTTTCTGTGGTAGAGAATTCCACAGGTTCACCACTCTCTGGGTGAAGAAGTTTCTCCTCATCTCGGTCCTAAATGGCTTACCCCTTATCCTTAGACTGTGACCCCTGGTTCTGGACTTCCCCAACATTGGGAACATTCTTCCTGCATCTAACCTGTCTGAACCCATCAGAATTTTAAACGTTTCTATGAGGTCCCCTCTCATTCTTCTGAACTCCAGTGAATACAAGCCCAGTTGATCCAGTCTTTCTTGATAGGTCAGTCCCGCCATCCCGGGAATCAGTCTAGTGAACCTTCGCTGCACTCCCTCAATAGCAAAAATGTCCTTCCTCAAGTTAGGAGACCAAAACTGTACACAATACTCCAGGTGTGGCCTCACCAAGGCCCTGTACAACTGTAGCAACACCTCCCTGCCGCTGTACTCAAATTCCCTCGCTATGAAGGCCAACATGCCATTTGCTTTCTTAACTGCCTGCTGTACCTACATGCCAACCTTCAATGACTGATGTACCATGACACCCAGGTCTCGTTGCACCTCCCCTTTTCCTAAACTGTCACCATTCAGATAATAGTCTGTCTCTCTGTTTTTACCACCAAAGTGGATAACCTCACATTTATCCACATTATACTTCATCTGCCATGCATTTGCCCACTCACCTAACCTATCCAAGTCACTCTGCAGCCTCATAGCATCCTCCTCGCAGCTCACACTGCCACCCTAGGGGCTTCATGAGCCAGGTGGCAAGGTCGTACCCTTTGTCTCCCAGCAGTCAGCTCTGCCCTTCTGGTTGCTGCTGAAACATGGCAGATATAGTGCTCTCGATTAGGATGAACGCATTATGGGTGCTCCCAGAGTATCTTGCATCAACTGGCATGATGTAATGCATGTCGTCACACACAAGTTGCTCATTAATGGAGTGGAAGCCTTTTCTGTTCCTGTATATCTCGGAATCCTCCAAAGGTGCTCACAAGGCGCTGTGGGTACAATTAATACAGCCCTGTACCTTTGGGAAGCCAGCAATCCTGGTCAAGCCCACAGCCCTTTCACGCATTGCCTGGGTGGTCATGGGGAACTTTATGTAGTTATTCCTCCGGGCATATAGTGCAGCAGTCACCTGCCAAATGCAGTTGAGATGTTGCATGTTGAGAAATGGTGCACACATCCCCAGTTGTGGCCTGGAACGATCCAGATGCATAGAATGAATGAACAGCTGTAACCTTCACTTCAACTGACAAAGCAGTCCTCCTGACGCTTCTCGGTTGCAGGTCTGCTTTTACTAACTCTCAGATCTCGGTTACAATTTCTTTGCAGAAGTGCAGCCTTCTCACACAATCTGCATCACTCAGGTGCAGGTATAAATGCCTGTCTCAATATACCCGATGTGGGTAAGGCCCATCATCCTACGTGCTCTGAGGTTCCTCATGCGATGATGTCGAATCAATTGTCTCCTCCACAGCACCACCATGCAGAAAGTTTGCACGAGGTACGGCATTGTCAATATTGCCCCACAGTTAAATTGTAGCTTTGCAAGAAGCTCAAAACAGCAGGACAAAGCACTCAAAGCTTCTTTCCTCTCTCTCTACCTAAGGTCGATGCCCTAGTAGGGACCACACCCTGGTCTGCTTATGCGCAATAGACTTACTTCAAACAGGAAGCTAAGCATTCAATGAAGACATTTGGGGTAACAAAGTCTTTAATTTTAGAATTTTTACAAAGCACCACCCCACCACTGACCGAACGTCTCCTCATCGGGCTCGCGGGTCGGCTGGCAGAATTGCTCCCTCGCCCGGACACAGGGGCTCGGTGCCCCCCACTCCCCCGGGCTTCTTTTGAAGATGCTGTATAATCTAAGGGTTCTCATCCCTTCAGTTCGGCTTCCACCCTCCTCCACCACCCCCCTTGGCCCCTGTGTCCGGGCGAGGGAGTGATTCTGCCGGCCGACCCTCCGACCCTCGAGCCGGGTGAGGAGACGTTCGATGTTGGCGTGGTACTTTGAAAAAAAAAAATTAATGAATTGCATTAGATTGCCATTTTCTCCCTTTTGACTTTGAAAAAATTAGGCTTCATGATGCATATTCTTTGTCTTCTTGATTCTCTCCAAAACTTTGCATAAAAACAAATGGTGTCTTTCTTCGCCGATTTATTTTAACGTGCACTGGTTTTTCTTAAGTGCCCAGAAGGTTTTTTGGGACTGGTCACATATGCCATCCTCTGAAAAATGTAAGTTGGCCAAACTTGCTTAAAATGTGAAAAACTGGTGCAGACTTGAGGTTACTATGTGGCAAAAAAATCACGAACCTAAAAAAATCGCAACGAACTGAGTTATGCTGGCTCAGAAACTTTGGGGAAACTTGGATATTTTAATTTTAAAAGGTGGCGCAGATAGCTGGGGAAAATTGAGCCTATAGATACGCCATTACAATGGAGCAAGTCTCCAGGAAATTCTGGGCCGATGTCAATGTTGAAGATGAGATTCGATAGGAGGATGAAGGAAAAGGAGATGAATGGATATGGGAATAGGGCGAGTGAATACAGTTGGGGCTTTCTGTTTGCATGGAGGGTAAACTTCGACACGCACTGGTTGGGCCAAATGGCCTGTGTTGCAACTTCAATATAAGTTCTTCCCACATTGTATTTCTTAATAACTGCCTTTGAAAATTCATCTTATTATTACAAATGATTGTATAAAATAACTTTGCAAAATTTAGTGCAATACCCCAGTGTTCTGATTTATAATTGATATAAGTGCTATGAATTTTTCCGCAGACTATTATTTTCCTGCACCTACAGTGGAATTTCGGCAGAAAACATTTGACTAGTATATCTTTTTCTTGGATGAAGTTGGGATCAAAGTTGATATCTGAGCGAGACATCTTTAGATCATGTCTATTTATAGTAACAATAACAGAGCGGTATTATTTTTAAGCAGCTACTCCAGTATCATGCAGCAGCTTAATCCCAAGTCTTACCTTCAGAACAGTAGCTCTTTATGGCTAATTGTTGATGTTTTGAAATCAGCTGACAAGAGCCAACACAAGAGGAGAAGTACAGTTTAAAAAATATGTATTGAGTTACTTATTATTAAACAGCCACATCTGCTTCAGCCCTCACAAAACTCAAAACCCAATATTATGCAAAAGTATAATATTACTGTTCACTTACACTCCTGTTTGTAGTCCCTTTCAAACTGGGATTTAACCCCTGGGTTCTTTCAGAGAGCAGGAAATTCTCTTTTTTTTTCTGACATGTTACTCTGTTGGATCAGGATTATCCACTTCTTACAGGGATAACAGGGTCTGTATATAAATGTTAGTGGTCTAGATGTCAGCAGGTCCTATTGGGACCCATGATTCAGAGCGAGTGCAATGACCTATTCCTGTTTGTATGTTCCTATGAAGCCGACAGAGCCCTTGTGTAAATAGTACCCAAACGCCTAAAAGATTATCAGAATTTCTAGATAACAGGGCTCTCTCTCTTTACACCCTGGGGTTGTTCAGATATTTCACTCTGATGAATGCAGACAAATGGCTCGTGTATCAGCCATGACTCAGTGGGTAGCACTCTTGCCTCTGAGTCAGAAAGTTGTGGGTTCAAGTCCCACCCCAGAGACTTGAGCACAAAAATCTAGGCTGACACTCCAGTACAGTACTGAGGGAGTGCTGCACTGTCGGAGGTGCCATCTTTTACATGTAACATTGAACAAATTTTTTTTTAAAACGGAAATAAACGTAAAAAAGTGTAAATGTTTCATTTTTATCTTTTTAAGTCACACAGACATTTGTAGTTGCTTTGGTTGCATAATCGTTTGTTTCTTTATTTTTGTTTCTTGCTTAGGTTGCTCAGTTGTTTGTTCTGTTGCTTTTGCGTACTCAGTTCTTGCCCTCTCAGGTGGGAGTCAAAGATCCCATGGCACTATTTTGAAGAAGAGCAGGGGCGTTATCCCCGGTGTCCTAGCCAATATTTATCTCTTACTCAACATTATATTTTAAATAGATTATCTGATCATTATTACATTTCTTTTTGTGGGAGCTTGTTATGCGCAACTTGTCTGCTGTGTTTCCTACATTACAACTGTGACTATAACTTCACTGGCTGTAAAGCGCTTTGGGACCTCCTGAGGTTGTGAAAGGCACTATATAAATGCAAGTCTTGCTTTTCTTTTTTCCTCTGACTTGAAGCAGTCAGTGTCTGTCTGTCAAGCGTTACACCACTTGGGATCAAAAGCTTATTCGAGTGCTCTGATCATTTCATCTAGCCCCAATTTTGCTCAAATTTTGCCTGTTAAATTGGAGAGGGGTTGAAATCACCATTCCTTATTCACTCCTCTCCATTAATTCCTGTTTGCTAAAGGTCACATTCCACATCGTTCTAAGTTCATTTTAATTTAAAACTTTTCACCCAGATTTCACAGGCTGTGCATTTCTACTTTTACAGGTCTTTTCACACATTCCTTTTCCAGTCTGGAGAGCTGGAGTTTTGAGTTTAGCGTTTGATTATTACTAACTACTTTTCTGTGATTGTTTTTCTTTCAAATATAAAAAACTACAACAAATGTGTAACTGATTCACCTTGGATCAGATTCTCAAGTTAATGACTTGTTCCTAGATATTTGTAACAATGCTCATAAATTTACAAATATTTGTTGTCCCTGCCGCAACTGTTAAGATCATCAGAGCCATTTGATCACTGTTAAACCTCCAATCCCATTTTCTGCCCTATTTCTGACCGTGTCCTTTACTTAATAAGTGGCATCCATGGCTCACCTCTGAATCAGAAGGTTGTGGGTTCATCACAATATAGGCATAACTATTTCCACCTTTGCAATATCGCCCGTCTCTGCCCTTACCTCAGCTCACCCGCTGCTGAAGATCTCATCCAAGCCTTTGTTACCTCTAGTCGTGCCTATTCCAATGCACTCCTCGCTGGCCTCCCCCATTTTACCCTACGTAACCTAGAGGTGATCCAAAACTCAGGCTGCCCGTGTCCTAACTCACACAAAGTCCTGCTCACCCATCACCCCTGCATTCGCTGACCTACATTGGCTCCCAGTTAAGCAGCGCCTCAATTTCAAAATTATCATCTTTGTTTTCAAAACCCTCCATGGCCTCAACCCTTCCCATCTCTGTAATCTCCTCCAGCTCCATAATCTCCTCCCGAGTTGTCTGCGCTGCTCTAATTCTACACTCTTGAGCATCCCTGATTATAATCACTCAACCATTGGTGGTCGTACCTTCTGTTGCCTAGGCCCCAAGCTCTGGAATTCCCTGCCGAAACCTCTCCGCCTCTCTGCCTGTCTCTCCTCCTTTAAGACTACCTCTTTGACCAAGCTTTTGGTCACCTACCTTAACTTCTCCTTTTGTGGATCGGTGTCAAATTTTTTTTGTCTCATAATACTCCTGTGAAGCGCCTTGGTACACTATATAAATTCAATTTGTTGTTGTTGTTGTTCAAATCCCATTCATAGACTTGGACATAAGATCCAGCCTGACACTTCGGTACGGTACTGAGGGAGATGCTGCACTGTTGGAGGTGCTGTCATGCAATTGAGATGTTAAACCATCCGTCTTTTCAGGTGGACATAAAATATATCTTTGCACTATTTTGAAAAAGAGCAGGTGAGTTTCTTGTGGGACCGTGTTTCCCACATTACAACAGTGACTAGATTTCAACAGTATTTCATTGGCTATAAAGCGCTTCGGTAAGTCCTGAGGGCCCATTAAGTTTGTTCTTTCTTTCTTAATAAAAATATTTTTGTGAGTTTTGTGTTTATCATGATAAGCTGTAGAAATGAAACACTTTCCCCTTTCAGGCACCCAGGATCAGCATCAGTTCAATCCCAGATACACTATTCGATATGGTGCCACACAAGAGATTATTGAACAAAATTAGGGTTCATGGGATTGGGGATAATAAGAACATAAGAACATAAGAAATAGGAGCAGGAGTAGGCCAAACGGTTCCTCGAGCCTGCTCTGCCATTAATACGATCATGGCTGATCTGATCATGGACCCAGCTCCACTTCCCTGCTTGCACCCCATAACCCCTTATTTCCTTATCGTTTAAGAAACTGTCTATTTCCTAAACTTATTCAATGTCCCAGCTTCCACAGCTCTCTGAGGCAGCGAATTCCACAGATTTACAACCCTCTGAGAGAAGAAATTTCTCCTCATCTCAGTTTTAAATGGACGGCCCTTATTCTAAGATTATGCCCTCTAGTTCTTGTCTCCTCTATCAGTGGAAACATCCTCTCTGAATCCACCTTGTCAAGACCCCTCATAATCTTATATGCTTCGATAAGATCACCTGAATTCCAATGAGTAGAGGCCCAACCTACTCAACCTTTCCTCAAATGTCAACCCCCTCATCTTCGGAATCAACCTCGTGAACCTTCTCTGAACTGCCTCCAAAGCAAGTATATCCTTTCTTAAATATGGAAACCAAAACTGCACGCAGTATTCCAGGTGTGGCCTCACTAATAACCTGTATAACTGTAGCAAGACTTCCCTGATTTTATACTCCATCTCCTTTGCAATAAAGGCCAAGATTCCATTGGCCTTCCTGATCACTTGCTGTACCTGAATACTAACCTTTTGTGTTTCATGCACACGTACCCCCCCAGGTCCTGCTATACTGCAGCACTTTGTGCAATCTTTCTCCATTTAAATAATAACTTGCTATTTGATTTTTTCTGCCAAAGTGCATGACCACACACTTTCAAACATTATACTCCATTTGCCAAATTCTTGCCCACTCACTTAGCCTGTCTTTTTGAAGCACTGTCAGTATTGAAGCACTGACCACACTCGATCAGCTTCGCTGGGCAGGCCACATAGTTCACATGCCAGATACGAGACTCCCTAAGCAAATACTTTATGCAGAGCTCCTTCATGGTAAATGAGCCAAAGGTGGGCAACGGAAACATTACAAGGACACCCTCAAAGCCTCCCTGGTAAAGTGCAACATCCCCACTGACACCTGGGAGACCCTGGCCGAAGACCACCCGAGGTGGAGAAATTGCACCTGGGAGGGCATTGAGCTATTTGAGTCTCAACGCAAAGAGTGTGAAGAGGTCAAGTGCAGACAGCGGAAGGAGCACGTGGCAAACCAGCCCCACCCACCCCTTCCCTCGACGAATGTCTGTCCCAACTGTAACAGGGTCTGTGGCTCTCGTATTGGACTGTTCAGCCACCAAAGAACTCACTTTGGGAGTGGAAGCAAATCTTCCTCGATTCTGAGGGACTGCCTATGATGATGATGATGATGATGATGAGCCTGTCCATGTCCTTTTGCAGATTTTTTGTGTCCTCCTCACACATTGCTTTTCCTCCCATCTTTATAGCATCAGCAAACTTGGCTACATTACACCAGTCCCTTCTTTCAAGTTGTTAATATAGATTGTAAATAGTTGGGGTCCCATCACTGATCCCTGCGGCACCCCACTAGTTACTAATTGCCAACCCGAGAATAAACCATTTATCCTGGCTCTCTGTTTTCTGTTAATTAGCCAATCCTCTATCCATGCTAATATATTACCCCCAACCCCATGGAACTTTTATCTTGTGCAGTAACCTTTTATGTGGCACCTTGTCAAATGCCTTCTGGAAATCCAAATACACCACATCCACTGCTTCCCCTTTATCCACCCTGTTCGTTACATCCTCAAGGAATTCCAGCAAATTTCTCAAACATGATTTCCCCTTCATAAATCCATGCTGACTCTGCCTGACCGAATTTTGCTTTTCCAAATGTCCTGCCACTGTTTCTTTAATAATGAACTCCAATATTTTCCCAACAACAGATGTTAGGCTAACTGGTCTATAGTTTCCTGCTTTTTGTCTGCCTCCTTTTTTAAATAGGAACGTTACATTTGCAGTTTAGCATGGATTGATGATTGGTTAATCGACAGATAACAGAGAGTAGGAATAAACGGGTCATTTTCGGGTTGGCAGGCTGTAACGAGTGGGGTAGCCACAAGGATCGGTGCTTGGGCCCCAGCTATTCAGAATCTATATCAATGATTTGGATGTAATATATCTAAGGTTGCTGATGATACAAAGCTAGGTGGGAATGTAAGTTGTGAGGAGGATGCAAAGAGACTTCAAGGGGATATATAATGGCTAAGTGAGTGGGCAAGAACATGGCAAATGGAATATAATGTGGAGAAATGTAAAGTTATCCACTTTGGTAGGAAAAATAGAAAATCAGAGTATTTTTTTAATGTTGAGAGATTGGGAAATGTTGGTGTTCAGAGGGACTTCGGTGTCCTTGTACATGAATCACTGAAAGTTAATATTAAGTCTGTAATGCACTTATGAATGACTGCACGAGGCAATGTGTTGTACTCAAACTGTAGTGACCTTGGTCCTTTATTCATAACTCCAGAGTGAGGTATAAGCGTGGTGAGCAGCCTTTTATACTGAGTCCTGCACACCTATGGAGGTGACCCTCAGGTCTCCCACCGCAGTGCCCTCTGGTGGACAGCCTCTGCCACAGGGACAGGAAACCCTGGTCTCTGCCAGTTGCACCCTCTACTGGTGCCAACATAATATATACACAGTGTAAACGTTATTGATAGTACATCAGGTAACAAGTCTCCATCTTATGCAACTATACAGTGACTACACAGAGAGTATATCTATAGGCTGCATATATAACATCACTCTCCCCCAAGTCCTTTGTGCCAATCACCTTTGTACTATATGCTCTGGCTGAGCTCACCCCAGACTTAAATGCCAATAGCCCTTGCACCTTGGCTGTGCTTTGGCTTGGCTCTCTCCCTGTTCACCCCCAAGCCTGTTTGCCACAATGTTGGGTAGTGGTTACCAGTTTGGATGGTTCGATGATGCTATGGAGGTTCCAGTGGGTTCTGGGTGTGATCCATGTTTGTGTCCATGGCTACATCCATCCATTTTCCCCCCACCCCCCACCACAGCGAAATCATGCAGCAGGCCCATTACTTTAACATACAGGATCAGACACAGTGCAATTACAAAGAAAGGAAGTTACAGTTTGTATCGTGACACCTTGGTTCAGTGACTTACATTCATTACGTTTTGAGGTCGTGTGCCAGGATTGGGTAGATTGCATTTATGGTTCAGTCATGGTAAGTAATGAGGTAGCAGTGCAGGTATACGAGGATGCAGGTTCCAGAGCAACCGAACGGGATCCTAGTCATCTGATAGCAGCGCTGCTCCCCCTGCTAGCGGGGTGGGCTTGGTTCACTCACCCAGCCAGGACTCGGGACCTTTGCCGTTGCCTAGTGGTGGGCAGAGCCACAGATGTGTGTGGCCTCCCTGTCCTCCTTTGAGGGCTCAGAATCTTCTGCCTGCTCTCTAACGGTGTTGGGAACCTGGCTGTTCCAGGTCCCGTTTGGGAAACTCGTTGGTTCTGACCTTTCGCTCCCGGACATGGCCGAGGTAGCGACTGGGTCTGGGGGCTGCGCCGTCTCCACCCGGGTGGTGGGCAACGGCGGCCGACTGCGTGTATTGGCGGCGTTTTCGTTTCCAGGTCCGTGGCGAATAGTGCCATCGGGTGCCTGCAGCATGGGATAGACCTGGGGCAGGGTATCAGGATCAGTGCCTTCACCATCCTGAGGTCACTGGCCTATAACTTGTGGGAACACCTGGGGCAGGGCATCAGGATCATCGCCTTTGCCCTCCCGAATTCGCTCACTTGCTACTTTTGGGGACACTCTATTCCCGACATCTCGCAACAACATTTTGTTCTTCACATTAGGAATAGTACCGACATCTCGCAACGACATTTTGTTCACAATCTTAATCAGTTCGTTACATTAATTGCCATGCATACAATGTCTCTTTAAGTTCAGTTGGTTGCAGGTCTCCTTTAAGAGAACCCTGCTGGCTTTACCCCAATCAAATCCTTTGTTAGACACCACGTGTTGGTCCCTCAGTGTTGCACCTCGTGGTATGGCCAGGACCATCTTTTTTTCCAGCCACGCTGCATCTCGCTGCAGCAGGGACACCATCTTGCCTCAGTCCTCGAGGTCGACTGCTTTGATCCTTCTCTCCCGCGATTCTGCCACAAAAGCTGGAAGAGCCTGTGAATTCGATCTTCCTCCCCAGGGGTCCAGCCACTGGAGCCGGGAAGGTACTTTTAGGTCGTTCCGGTCGGATCATTGCCACGCAGTCGTATGGACGGTCTGTGCCTCAGGTTCTGCGCTGGTCTGTTCTCTGGTGCCTGGCCCAAGCTGAGGTTTTGCTCTGCCTCTGAGCACGGGGGACATTGATTGCTGGAGTGAAGAGGTCTTTCCATTGCCACTAGATCATCCCCATCCATCTTCTTTCGAGTAGTGTTGGACCATCACCTGCAACAATCCACAGAGGTAACTTGTGCACCACGCCATTATGGATTACACTTACATCCGCACTACCAAGGACTGGGATCAGCTCCTTGGTGTAGGTGCGCAACTTTTCCTGTACTGGAACCAGCTCGGATTGTTTTTCGTTCCATAGCCTCTCAAAGACATCCTGGCTCATCACTGACTGGCTCACTCTCGTGTCCACTTCCATGAAGACTGGAATGCCGTTTATCTCATTTATTCCATCTTCACTGGAGGACAATCGGTGGTGCAGGTATACATTCATACACTTCTTCTTTGGGCTGAGCTATCTCTCTGGCCAAATCATCATACTCCCCGCTGGCTTCAAAGTCTTCTACTGACTCCTCTGCTAGACGGTGAGTCATATTTCTTTTACACATATACTGGAGGTGGCCCTTCATGTTACAGACTTTGCATACGTACTCAGCAAACCGACACTGGTGAGCCCAATGGTTTCCTCTGCAACACCAGCATGGTCACAGTCTCAGAATAAGTGGTCGGCCATTTAGGACTGAGATGAGGAGAAACTTCTTCACTCGGAGGGTGGTGAATCTTTGGAATTCTCGACCCCAGAGGGCTGTGGAGGCTCAGTCTTTGAGTATAATTCAAGACAGAGATCGATAGATTTTTGGATATTAAGGGAATCAAGGGATATGGGGATAGTGCAGGAAAATGGAGTTGAGGTAGAAGATCAGCCATGATCTCATTGAATGGCAGAGCAGGCTCGAGGGGCCGAATAGCCTTCTACTGCTCCTAATTCTTAGTTCTTATGTTCTTATGGTTAGATGCAGGATAAAACTTCCTCAGCAATGTCCCAACAATGTGGCTCAACCCCAATCTCGGAAGAGCACTTTTCACACACACTGCAATATTTTTCCATTTCCCACAGCAGCCATCCTGTGGTCTCTCTGAGGGAGCCTGCCAACTCCACTGACTTCTGAAAATAAACCACACAGAGATGAATGCATGACCTTTATCAATAAGACAGCGGAGTTCGCAACCAGGGTCATCGGCGTCATGAAACAAAAAGTCTTTAGGCAGCATCACAAATAGCTTACAGGATTAAAAAATAAAAATCACACAGCATCATTTTTGGTATTTTACTGCGATTAGTTCAGAACGAGAAGATTTTCTCTCCGTACTATGTGCAATAGCATTGGAAACCACGAATTTCCTCTTGTCCAGCTGCACCACCCTAAGTCTAGAATGGATGGGACTTCCGGCAGCCTGTTACTTGAACCCTGACCCCGACCTACATCTCTGGGGCCGAGGCATTTGGCTATTGTAGGTAGGTGCCCGTGCAATTCAGGACGTTGCTGAGGTGCCCTTCTCAGATGGGGAGTAGTAGGGAACATAAGTGGGCTGGTGACACTCCAAAGATATATATTTTAAATTAAGCAACCCGTCTTTTGAATAGATCTAGCGTGTGCAGTCAGAAACTGGCTTTTTAAGTTTTTCAAATGGACGCACAAAGTAGTTCTCTCCTTTGCTTTTTTTTTATTCGTTCATGGGATGTGGGCATCCCTGGCAAGACCGGCATTTATTGCCCATTACTAATTGCTCATGAGAAAGTGGTGGTGAGCCGCCATTTCAGAGAGCAGTTAAGAGTCAACCATGTGGTGGGTCTGGAGTCACATATATGCCAGACTGGGTAAGGACGGCAGATTTCCATCCCCAAAGGACATTAGTGAACCAGATGGGTTTTTACGACAATCTTGTAGTTTCAGGGTCACCATTACTGATACGAGCTTTTCATTCCAGAATTACTGAATTAACTGAATTTAAATTCCCCCCAGCTGCCGTGGTGGGCTTTGAACTCACGTCTCTTGATCATTAGTCCTGACCTCTGGATTACTAGTCCAGTAACATAACCACTATGCTACTGTACCCCCCCATAATACACCAGTCCCCACAGAAAATGAATATGGGCAGAACAGGAGCGGGGACCTTGCGTAACTGGGTCAGTCAGCAATTTCTGCCCCCAACTCCCCAGATTATTCAGCTTTCGCAACATTGCTGATGAGTTTCCAATTTTGTTACACAAGCGCACAGAGAAAACCTTGCACTGTGGTGCAATACTGCAAATGTATAACTATATGTGCCTATTGCTCCTCAGTCGTCCACTTGATCACTCTCCAAAATAGAGACACGGGAGCTGGCAGGGTGACTCTCCAACGTGGAGCACAGGAGCGGCAGAGGGAACTGAGAGGCCCAAGGCCGGCCCAAAATTGGTCCTGGGTCCTCGTTTCAATAATGTAGTTGAGTCTGTCGTCACTCATTAGCATGTACAAGGGGCCTAATTCCAGTTTTAGGCGGCCACTCCGGACAGCTGAAAATGATTGGAAGCCAACATGGCATCGGGCATTTATCAGGCTTCCTTGGGAGGCAGGGTGTAGCCCTGCACAATTGGTCACATTTGCCTATGTTTTCCATCAGGGAAACAGGCGCTAGGATAATTCATTTCTACTCCGGCGTGTTTAAATGCTTATGCGTAAGTGAGAGTGCTGTATATATGTGATAATGTGAGCGTGGGTGCCATGTCTGCACATTTGGGTGGTTTGATTCAGAATCACACAAATGTGCACACAAAGGGTATGTTTGACTTTGGGCGACAGTATAAAATGGTCGATAGCCAGATCAGCCGCCCATTATACATCTCTCCCAACTTCCATTTCCAGTCAGATTGTGAGAACAGGATCCTGAGAATGATTTTTTTTTAAAACACTGCTTGAAACTCCTCAGCAATAAACACATGTGCTAAAGGCCTTGGCCCTTCACCTAGGCTTATCACTCAAGATTGGATTAACTGATTGGAAAGGATCAAAATTCTTTCGTTGTAACTGTTATCGTCAGCCTGGACTTTGTGCAACTTTGACAGAAGAGATTTTCCTTTGTCTGCACCCGGGCACACTGAATAGCCTGGGCGCAGCGCGTATTGGACAATCGGACCAGTCAGGTCAGTCAGACCACACACCTGTAAAGAAGCCCATCCGATTTTCCACCATTTAAGTGAATGGAGGGAACTATGTGCGTTCCTTTACTGGCTTGCACGCCGACCAGTCTGATTTCTCAAGACACGCTGGGCCAAGGCGATCCAGTGCGCCCAGGTGCAGAAGCAGGATAATCTCCTCTTCAAGGTGAATAAATTATTTTTGAAGCTGATTTCTGCAGATATGCTTGTAAAAATAAGACCTTAATACACAAATTTGTATTTCTGTTTGCTTCTACTTTTGCGTTTCTGAAACCGTATCCAATCAGTGCGACTGAAGTGCATGCTAAAACATAGGCAATCCAACAGTATTCTGAAGGGACCGCTCCCTCCAAGACACCCTGGTCCACTCTTCAGCCAACCCCAGCATCCCCTCCCCTTTCCACGGCACCTATCCGTGCAAGCAGCAGGAGATGCAACACCTGCCCCTTTACCACCTCCCTTCTCAGCATTCAGGGGCCCTAGCACTCCTTCCAGGTGAAACAACGATCTACTTGTAGTTCTTCCAATTTGGTGTTCTGTATTCACTGCTCGTGATACAGTCTCCTCTACTAAACGCAGATTGGGTGATCACCTCCATTCAGTCTGCAAGTGTGACCTTCAGCTTTTGATCGCCTGTCATTTTAATTCTCTGTCTCACTCCCACTCTGACCTCCTCCACTGTTCCAATGAAGCTCAACGTAAGCTTGAGGAACAGCACCTCATCTTTTGATTCAACATCATAGGCGGTCCCTCGTATCGAGGCTGACTTGCTTCCATGCCAAAAAGGGATGAGTTCACTGGTGTTTCAATGAAGGACCTGACATTCCAGATCCCGAACTCTATGTTGAAGGGTGGAAGATGCCTGTGCGTGGATTTTTTTAACGTGTGGTGGCCGTTGCACACCAGCCACCACATGGGCTTGACAGAGCTAGATTTTGGTCCAGTGGCAAGGATTAACCAAGATGACTGGAGACCAGCTCTGCTGCATGGACCTGGTGCGCGTACATATTGCAGTGTAGGCTGGCCCGTGCTGTCCCTGGACCCTCGCCTCTTCTGGGCCCCGAACACACGCCTCACCTGGGCCCCAATCACGTCGCTCAACAACCACTCACCACTCCTGCGCCCTGACCTCGCCGCTCCTGCTGTACTTGCCCACACTCCAATCAGCGACCTAGACCTTGGTGACGTACAATCCAGTCGTCCTCTTCACAGCTGTCGCTCTCCAGCACGCGCTGTACCTTTAATGGTATGCTCCTTTTAAGGCCCCGACCTGCTGATGGTCCTTACAGGTCGGGGCCATCATGCTGAATGATTAGGCACTTTACAGCCTTCTGGAGGATGAGTTCAATAATTTCAGACCATAACTGTGATATCTTCAGGTACTCACAGAAACACACACAGCCTTAAGGTGGCAGAACCTTCCAGAAGTCACCAGTCAGGTGACCTGTTCCCTTTATTCTAAACAGCACTGGCTGCAGTGTCACAGGCGTCCACAGGTGGAGCTATATATATTACACTTCTCCCTCCTTAATGAAGAAGTACTTATAACAGTCATCATACATAACTTGCATGGTTATACATAACAAAAGATATGGACTTACTTTGCCATATTTACAAATCAAACTTAACAACTTGTTTTTTGTTTCAAAGAGGATACCTTCACTCTCTAACAGAACCTTCCAAACATGGTGTCAAATTTAAACTCGGTCATGGCTGATCCTGAGGAAAGCTTTCCTCCAAGGGATGCCCTTGATTTCCATTTGAACTCTCTAACTTCAGACTGTTTGTGTGCCTGACTCGGACTCAGACTTAAACTCTGACTTTCTCTTGGATTTGTTTCCAGTAGTTGGAAGAAGGATGTATCAAAACTATCTGATGAGTCAGAAATAATTGAATCATTCCCACCTTCAACTACTTCCAAGTCTGCAAGTAAAATATGATCAATGTGAACAAACCTAACCTGTCCATGATCAAACATCTTGACCAAATATTTGCGAGGACCACATATCTACACCACTCTTCCTAGTAACAACTTTATCCATTTATGCTGATGGTTTTTCACTCTCACCTTCTGATTTAATTTTACACTTCTCTCTTTTACTCTACCTCTACCATGATTCTCTTTCTGTCTTAATTGTGTCTCTTCTACGGACTGTGCCAAGTTTGGTTTTAACGACAAGAATCTAGTTCGTGGTTGTCGTTTGTGAAACAACTCTGCTGTTCTACCAGTAGTTGTGTGAGGGGTATTATGAGATGTAATTAGTAAATTAGCCAATTTGTGGTCCAATGACAACTGTCGTTTCTTTGGATTTGGATCCAACATCTGTTTGATGAGGGCACATTTTACAATTTGTACAGTGCGCTCTGCTGCACCATTTGAAGCAGGGTGGTACGATGGAACCTTGCTATGCTTCACACCATTGTTGCTCATGAACTGTGAAAATTCTTCTGAACGAAATTGTGGTCCATTATCAGAAACAATCTCTTCTGGGAGACCAAATGAAGAAAATAATCTTCGTAAAATATCTAATGTTTTACTTGTTATTTTCCACATTGGAAACACCTCGACCCATTTTGAAAGGCTATCAATGACAATCAACAATTGTTGTCCTTCTAGCTCAGCAAAATCGATATGTAGCCTTTGCCACACCCCGGGAGGCCATTTCCATGGCTGTAATGGTACTGATGGTGGTTGCTTGCTTACCGATTGACATGTCGTACACTGACTGACGATGTATTCTGTATCTTTATCAAAACCTGGCCACCATAAGTAACTGCATGCAAAACTCTTGGTCAAGCACGTTCCCAGGTGCTGGACATGGAGGTCTCCTAATAATTTGGACCTGAATTTATTTGGTGTAACCACTCTTGTACCCAACATGATACAATCTTTATTGACTGATAATTCATTCCTACGAATGAAGAATGGATGAATATCTTTGTCTGTTACCTGGTTTTGCCATCCATTTTCAATATAACCAAACACCTTTGACATAACTGGGTCACGTTTTGTTGCTCTACCAATCTCTTCAGCTGTGACTGACAGTTCATCAATGTATGAAAAATAGAACACTTCTTTCCCATCAGGTGTAACTTGTGATGGGGAAGGCAATCTAGACATAGCATCAGCATTACTGTGATCAGCTGATTGTCTGTATTCAATATCATATATGTATGCTGACAAAAATCAAAGCCCATCCCTGCATTCGGGCTGCAGCTAATGTTGGAACTGAGGACTTTGGATGGAGGATTGCTGTTAGGGGCTTATAGAAACATAGAAACATAGAAAATAGGTGCAGAAGTAGGCCATTCGGCCCTTCGAGTCTGCACCACCATTCAATAAGATCATTCATCTCAGTACCCCTTTCCTGCTTTCTCTCCATATCCCTTGATCCTTTTATCCATTAGGGCCATATCTAACTCCCTCTTGAATATATCCAATGAACTGGCATCAACAACTCTTTGCGGTAGGGAATTCCACAGGTTAACATCTCTCTGAGTGAAGAAGTTTCTCCTCATCTCAGTCCTAAATGGCTTACCCCTTATCCTTAGACTGTGTCCTCTGGTTCTGGACTTCCCCAACATCTGGAACATTCTTCCTGCATCTAACCTGTCCAGTCCCGTCAAAATTTTATATGTTTCTATGAGAGCCCCTCTCATCCTTCTAAACTCCAGTGAATACAGGCCCAGTCGATCCAGTCTCTCCTCATATGTCAGTCCTGCCATCCTGGAAATCAGTCTGGTGAACCTTCGTTGCACTCCCTCAATAGCAAGAACGTCCCTTCCTCAGATTAGGAGACCAAAACTGAACACAATATTCCAGGTGAGGCCTCACCAAGGCCCTGTACAACTGCAGTACGACCTCCCTGCTCTTATACTCAAATACCCTAGCTATGAAGGCCAACATACCATTTGCCTTCTTCACCGCCTGCTGTATCTGCATGCCAACTTTCAATGACTGATGTACCATGACACTCAGGACTCATTGCACCACCCCTTTTCCTAATCTGTTGCCTTTCAGATAATATTCTGCCTTCGTGTTTTTGCCCCCAAAGTGGATAACCTCACATTTATCCACATTATACTGCATCTGCCATGCATTTGCCCACTCACCTAACCTGTCCAAGTCACCCTGCAGCCTCTTAGCGTCCTCCTCACAGCTCACACCACCACCCAGCTTAATGTCATCTGCAAACTTGGAGATATTACACTCAACTCCTTCATCTAAATCATTAATATATATTGTAAATAGCTGGGGTCCCAGCACTGAGCTCTGCGGCACCCCACTAGTCACTGCCTGCCATTCTGAAAAGGACCCGTTTATCCCGACTCTCTGCTTCCTGTCTGCCAACCAGTTCTCTATCCATATCAGTACATTACCCCCAATACCATGTGCTTTATTTTTGTACACCAATCTCTTGTGTGGAACCTTGTCAAAATCCTTTTGAAAGTCCAAATACACCACATCCACTGGTTCTCCCTTGTCCACTCTGCTAGTTACATCCTCAAAAATTCTAGAAGAATTGTCAAGCATGATTTCCCTTTCATAAAGCCATGCTGACTTGGGCTGATCCTGTCACTGCTTTCCAAATGCGCTGCTATTTCATCTTTAATAATTGATTCCAACATTTTCCCCACTACTGATGTCACGCTAACCGGTCTATAATTACCCGTCTTCTCTCTCCCTCCCTTTTTAAAAAGTGGTGTTACATTATCTATTCTTCAGTCCATAGGAACTGATCCAGAGTCGATAGACTGTTGGAAAATGATCACCAATGCATCCACTATTTCTAGGGCCGCTTCTTTGAGTACTCTGGGATGCAGACTATCAGGCCCTGGGGATTTATCGGCCTTCAATCCCATCAATTTCCCTGACACAATTTCCCGACTAATACGTATTTCCTTCAGTTCCTCGTTCTCACTAGACCCTCGGTCCCCTAGTATTTCTGGATGGTTATTTGTGTCTTCCTTCATGAAGACAGAACCAAAGTATTTGTTCAACTGGCCTGCCATTTCTTTGTTCCCCGTTATAAATTTGCCTGAATCTGACTACAAAGGACCTACGTTTGTCTTCACTAATCTTTTTCTCTTCACATATCTCTCGCAGCTTTTGCAGGCAGTTTTTTTGTTCCCAGCAAGCTTCCTCTCATACTCTATTTTCCCGCTTCTGATTAAACCCTTTGTCCTCCTCTGCTGAATTCTAAATTTCTCCCAGTTCTCAAGTTTGCTGCTTTTTCTGGCCAATTTATATGCCTCTTCCTTAGATTTAACACTATCCTTAATTTCCCTTGTTACCCACATTTGAGCCACCTACCCAATTTTATTTTTAATTTAGACGGGAATGTACAATTGTTGAAGTTCATCCACGTGATCTTTAAATGTTTGCCATTGCCTATCCAACGCCAACCCTTTAAGTATCATTTGCCAGTCTATTCTAGCCAATTCATGTCGCATACCATCAAAGTTACCTTTCCTTAAGTTCAGGACGCTAGTCTCTGAATTAACTGTGTCACTCTCCATCTTAATAAAGAATTCTACCATATTATGTTCGCTCTTCCCCAAGGGGCCTCGCACAACAAGATTGCTAATTAGTCATTTCTCATTACACATCACCCAGTTTAGGATGGCCAGCCCTCTAGTTGGTTCCTTGACATACTGGTCTAGAAAACCATCCCTAATACACTCCAGGAAATCCTCCTCCACTGTATTATATCAGTTTAGTTAGCCCAATCTATATGTAGATTAAAGTCACCCATGATAACTGCTGTACCTTTATTGCACGCATCCCTAATTTCTTGTTTGATGCTGTCCCCAACACTGCTACTGTTTGGTGGTCTGTGCACAACTCCCACTCGTGTTTTCTGCCTTTTGGTATTCCTCAGCTCCACCCGTACAGATTCCACATTATCCAAGCTAATGTCCTTCCGTACTATTGTGTTAATTTCCTTTTTAACCAGCAGTGCTATCCCACCACCTTTTCCTTTCTGTCTATCCTTCCTGAATGTCCTTCTGTCTATCCTCATGATCCATAATGATGGTAAACTTACAACCATACTAGTATTTTTGGAACTTCTTGACCCCAAAAATTAATGCCAAATCTTCCCTTTCGATTTGCGCATAATTACACTCACTGGCATTGAGAGTGCGTGAAGCAAAAGCAATTGGTCTCTCCTCCCCACTACATAATATATGAGAGATCACTGTCCCAACTCCATACGGAGAGGCATCACATGCTAGCTTGATCTCCTCAGATACGTCATAGTGAACTAACATGGTGCTTTCTACCAATTTGCTTTTATACTCCTTGAATGCTGTAACGCATTCTTCTGACCACTTCCAATAGACCTGTTTTTTCAATAGTTCATTCAGTGCATGTAATAGTGTAGCCAAATTTGGTAAGAACTTCCCATAATAGTTCAAAAGACCCAAAAATGATCGAAGTTCAGTAACATTCTTGGGAGTGAGTACATTTCTGATTGCATCCTGCTGTCCCTTGGTTGGATGTAAACCATCTTTGTCTACTCTGCACCCTAAGTACTCCACTGAGTTTTGAAATAACTCACACTTGCGAGCAGAAACTCATACTCTGTGCTTCTCTAGCCGTTTGAGGACTTCATTCAATATGTTATTATGAATTTGCCTATTTGGTGCTGAAATTAGAATGTCATCGAAATAACATACTACCCTTTCAATACCTTACAAAATCTGGATCATCACCCCTTGGAATATGGCAGGGGCGGATGACACTCAAATGGTAGCCTATTAAATTGATACAGGCCTAGATGAGTATTTATAGTCAAGCATGACTTGGACTCCTCATCTAGTTCAAGCTGTAAGTAGGCATTCGTAAGATCCAACTTTGAGAAGATCTGAACACCTGTCAGTGTTGTGAACAAATCTTCTACATTTGGCAATGTATTGGGGACATTACCCTCTAGAAGCTGGTTTACAGTTACTTTATAATCATCACACAATCTTACCTTACCATCAGACTTAGATACAAAAGCAGTGGGTGTAACCCAATTACATCGATCTATCTTAGAAATAAAGTTCTCAGTCTCTAGTCTTTTGAATTCTTGCTCAACTTTCACCTTGAGTGCATATGGTACGGAATGTGGCTTGTAGTAAACCGATCTAGTGTCTTTCTGTACGCTGACACTCACCTTGAAGCCTTGGATCGGACTGCCTGTTTGCAGAACACCTTTGGATAATTCTTGATGACTTCATCCTTTGATGCAAATCTCGTTTCAACATGAAAAATCTCACTCCAATCCAGCTTCAGTGATCCCAACCAATTTCTTCCTAGTAAGGCAGGCTTGTCTCCTGCCACTACTATTAGCTCTGAAATTGATCCTTGTACTTCACCGGTACGGTGATACGACCTACCACAGGAATGTTCTCTCCCGAGTAGCCTCGCAGCTCTATCTTGGCTTTCTCCAATGGGAAATCACGCAATTTGTCGAGGTATAGCGACTCTGGTATTACACTCATGGATGCACCAGTGTCGATTTCCATGGGTATCTTGATTCCTGCAACATCTATGTGGATTATGATACTTTTTGAATCGCTGTTAGTTAACCTCATGCTCCTGATGATGTTCAGCTCTAACATCTCCTTGTTCTATTGTTTTTCTTCCATGCTATGTAGTCTCTGGGGATTTCTACTCATAGCTTTGAAAGCCAGTTTACCCTTCTGTCAGCGTGCCTTCGCAAGATGCCCAGTTTTCCTGCAGAAGAAACACTCTGCCTTCACATACGGACAACTTTGAGCAATGTGTTGTCCCAGGCACCGATAGCAGGACTTCAATGCTCTGTTACAATTGTCAGTTTCTGAGACTTTGGGGCCCAATCGCCTTTTACTTTTAACCTGCAGGCGATTCACCTCGGTTGACTGACGACTGAAAATAGTATGAAATTCTCGGGAATATTGGTCGGCCATGTTCATTGACATAGCTGTCTGACAAGCTAAATCAAAAGTCAAGTTCGGTGTCGTCAATAACTTTCTTCTGATCGCATCATTTTTCATCCCACAAACAAAGTGGTTACGCAATGCTCGGTTCTGAAAGTTTCCGAAATTACAGTGAATAGATAGCTTTTTTAATGCTACAATATACTCACTGATATTTTCTTCGGGTTTACTGATCTCGTATTCCGAAATGATAACTTTCAGCAATTTCCAAGTGCTCGGGGCTGTAGTGCTGTCTGCTTAAGAGTTGTGTCCTTTGGCTTGTCAGGCACAAGCAAATTTTTCAAGGTTTCATACCCCTCGGGCCATGCTTCAGTTAAGAAAATAGCTCTTTGTCGTTCCAACACCACCCATTGGGGACTTTGATGATATTATTTGCAGTGAAAAACATTTCGAGCTGCTCCACATATGCTCTGAAACTTTCACGGTGTGTTGCAATTCCCCCAAATGCCCTATTACCCCCATAGGCGCGGCCATCTGGATTCTGGCAGTTTAAACAAGTGTGCTTGTAATTTACCTCAGATTTGCAGCTGTTAATCAGAACAGAGAAGCTCTCAAAGTCGCTCTGTCGGCTGGCTGAATCCTCCACCAACAAAAAAACTGCAGCTTTGTTTTATTCATTTAATCCCATCTTTGCCACCATTGTGAGAGCTTCAGGTACTCACAGAATCACACACAGCCTTAAGTTGGCAGAACCTTCCAGAAGTTACCAGTCAGGTGACCTGCTCCTTTCATTATAAACAGCACTGGCTGCAGTGCCACAGTCGGCCACAGATAAAGCTATGTATATTACAATAACCACTGCCCCCATTTTTTCAGATAGCAGCTGTTGGTAAAGATTCTGCTATTCCCAGTTACATCTCCTCTAGGCCCATCTTTTATTTCTTTAGTTGTTCAATTAACATCCCCTTGAGCCTTGCACCTCTGCTCCATGGGCAGCATGGAGGCCCCGACCTGCGTGAGAACACCAGCGGCAGGTTGGGGCCATACTACTCCAGGGAGTAGCGCGAGCTGGGTGCAGGAGGGCGACGGCAGCAAAGAGTGACGTCATCAAGATCCAGATCGATGACTGGAGTGTGAGCAGATACAGCAGGAGCGGCGAGACCGGGGCGAAGGAGCGGCGAGAGATTGTAGAGGGACGTGATCGGGGTCCAGGGTAAGGCATGAGTTCTGGGCTTGGGGCCCAGGGGCAGCACGGGCCTGCCCACACTGTGATATGTGTGCACACTACATCCGTGCAGCAGAGCTGGTCTCCAGTTGTCTTGGGTAATCCTTGCCACTGGACCAAGACCTAGCTCTGTCAAGCCCATGTGGTGACTGGGGTGCAACGGCCACCACACGTTAAAAAAAATCCACGCACAGGCATCTTCCACCCTTCAGGATGTAGTTCTGGTCCTTCATTGAAACACCTGTGAACTCATCCTTTTTTGGCGTGGAAGCAAGTCATCCTCGTTTCGAGGGACTGCCTATGATGATGATGTGTCTTGCACCATCAACCCTTTCAGCATTTAATCTCTCCTGCCTTCCACCCTATCGCAGACCTTCCCTTTTGTTCTTTCCTCCCCTCCCCTTTTCCCTGCCTCTGCACTTGCTTAAAACCTGTTGCATCTCTAACCTTCTCCAGTTCTGATGAAAGATCATCAACCTTAAACCTTAACTTTATTTCTCTCTCCACAGTAGCTGCCTGAGCTGCTGAGTATTTCCAGAATTTTCTCTTTTTATTTCAGATTTCCAGCATCCGCAGTATGTTGCTTTTGTATGAGGAACTGCAGCAATTTTTAAAATAATACAATACTTGTCCGCAGTTCCTTATCGCATCAAAAATATCTCTTTGCATCATGAATTCATTTTGTAGTAATGATTGTTAAGTAGGCAAACATGCATTCACTCTACACCAGCTCTATCCAAATACAGCAATGAAATGAATGGCCTGTTAATCGAGAAAATGCTGGAAATCTCAGCTGGTCAGGTGGCATCTGTGGAGAGGAAGCAGAGTTAACGTTTCCTAACCTGCTGAGATTTCCAGCATTTTCTGCTTTTATTCCAGATTCCAGCATCCGCGGCATTTTGCTTTTGTTTTGGCCTGTTAATCTATTTGTTTATTTTTTGTGGCTTTGGTTAAGGGAGGAATCTTGGCTCGGATAACCAGGGGGTTATCCCTTCTCTCCTTTGAATAAGTGTCGTAAGATTGTTGACATTCACCTGAACAGACTCATGGGAGCTCGGATCAAAATCTCAGCTGGGGCGTGTGGGGGAGGAATGGCCTTTTTGACCATGAGGCACGGCACTGGAATGCTTGCCTCGATTATACCTCAAACCTCAGTTTGCGGCTGGAACCCATAAACCTCTGACTCGGAGGCGAGAGTGCTGCTAACTGAATCAAGATGACACACTAACGAAATGTAAATAAAATAACAGATACAAGCAGTACTCAAAAATAGCTAAGCCTCATTGCCGAACACAGGGCTAGACTGAAACCTTCCACAAGGCCACAATGAGCTGGTAAATTTATTGAAACGTATTCAGAAAATATCAGAAGTGGAACTAACTCGTAAAGCAAGAACTTGCATCCAGGAAACTTTCAAGGCCTCGGGAGATCCCAAATCACTTCACAGCCAATTCATTACTTTTTGGGTTGAGCCAGTTATTTTGCAGGTAAATACGGCTGCCATTTGGAGCACATTGGGAACGGCAACATAGTGGTAATGTTACTGGACTAATAATCCAGAGGCTTGGACTAATTTTCAGGAGACATGAGCTCAAATCGCACCACGGCAACTGGGGAATTTAAATTCGGTTAAATACATCTAGTAACTAAGTAAAAACTAATGGGGTAGATATTCAGGTCGCCAGAAAGCTGGCACACCTATGATTTTTTTTACCTGTTTTTTCTGTGGGGAGCGATGAGGTGGTCGTCCGATCGATTTTCAGGACTTAAAAGATTTTTTAATGTTGGACCGGAAGTCGGTGATAATGGGGGCGGAGGTGCGGTGGTAAATCATGCTGAGGGATGGAAGCTGGGGTGGGATCGAGTCTCCGCCGCGTATGCGTCACCACGTCTCTCCCCTCCGTTAAAGTGGAGAGAATTGGGGATCTTTGAGCTTCGGCCATTGGGCCACCAGGGAGGGTTTCGGCCGGGCCAGCGGCCTGGCACCCAAGAGGGGGTGGCAGGCTGCTTGTTGGCGGCCCCGGCCGGACCCTGGGGCAATATTTTGCCAGCCGATCAGGAAGTCGGCCGGCAAAAATAAAAACATGGCGGCTGCGGCAGTGTGCCTTCCCCTTGAAGGGCCGCCGCGCTGCCGGGCCGCTCAGTCAGGAGAAGGTGCACCGACAGAAAAAGCTGTCGGGGGCACCGCATGGCGGGACAATGATTTTTTTTTTACTTTGAATTTGGGTCAGAGTGTTCTGGAGGTGCGGGTGGTGCATGCTTTGATGATGCGTTTGCGCCGGTCGGTAGCAGCAAGGCTGAAGTGGGGACAGGCCGAAAAAACCCCGAGCTGAATTTGGGTCGGGGCGGCCAATGGACTACAATGCGGCGGCCGCTCGCATTGTAGGGACCCTGAATTTCAGCCCCAGTGAAACTCCATGAAACTGCCGGATTATCATAAAAACCCATCTGGTTCACTAATGTCCTTTAGGCAGGGAAATCTGCCGCCCTTACCCGGTCTGGCCTATATGTGACTCCAGACCCACAACAATGTGGCTGACTCTTAACTGCCCTCTGAAATGGCCCAGCGACTCATTCAGTTGTACCAAAGAACAGGGGTTCAAGAAGGCAGCTCACCACCACCTTCTCAATTAGGGATGGGCAATAAATGCTGGCTTGCCAGCGACACCCTCATCTCAGGAACGAATAATTAAAAAAAACACATATGGTCCCACAAACAGAAGTTAGATAAATGATCAGTTAATCTTTTTTTGTGGCATTGTTGGCAGGAAACTTTAAAAAAATGTGTTGTTGGGTGTGGACCAAATGGATAAGACAGGTGCCTTACCCATCCCTAGTTTCCCTGAGGAGAAGTTGGTGGGTCTTCTCTTTGAATCGCTGCAGTCCTTGTGTTGATGGTGCTCCTGCAATGGTATTAGATACAGAATTCCAGGATCCTGACCCAGTGATAATGAAGGAGTGTTGATGTGTGTCCAAGTCAGGATGGTGTGTCTCTTGGAGATGATGTTTTTTTAAATCCCTAATTGCCCTTGTGAAGGTGGTGGTGAGCTGCCTTCTTCAATACAACTGAGTGGCTTTCTAGACAGTTAAGAGCCAACCACATTGCTGTGGGTCTGGAGTCACATGTAGGAAGAGTTCTCTGCATTGACAATAGAATAAGTTGTACATGTCCTACCCAGATGACACAGTGGATAGGATGAACCTATTTTCCTTAGCAGAGGTGTCAACAACCAGGGGACGTAGATTTAAAGTATTTGGTAGAAGGATTAGAGGGGAGATGAGGAAATATTTCTTCATCCAGAGGGTGATGGGGGTCTGGAACTCATTGCCTGAAAGGGTGGTAGAGGCAGGAACCCTCATTGCATTTAAAACGTACTTGGATGCACTTGAAGTGTCGTAACTTACAGGGCTACGGACCTAATGCTGGAAGGTGGGATTAGACTGGGTAGTTCTTTTTCGATCAGCACAGACACTTAGGCCAAATGGCCTCCTTCTGTAATTTTTCTATGATTCTATGATTCTATGACTTTTCTAAAGTCACACAGGACGTAACCAGGACTTTACTCATCCTGTTATGACCATAATTCCACAAGTACAAATTGCTTAAATACAGTTTGTAATGCCACAGTGGCAGACGTCCTGTCGAACCGTCGGAGCAGTAGGATGTGTGGGGGGACAGACCTTCTACCTGCTGCTTTCACCCGCCGATGACCCTGTCCAAAATCCCCAGGACATTTACATAATCGGGGTGGTCCCCCGCTCTTGGCGCAGCACGATGGGGCTGCCTGCCCCACTGAGGGGGCAGAATTTGGAACCGGGTCTTGCCAGTTCGAGGTCCGGATCTGGCTAAAGACAAAGAGGCCGAGAATGTTTATAACATTTCAGAAGGTCCAATATGGCAAGCTTTGGCCAATGATCCTTCAGGGATTGACTGCCATTTGTCTTTGCAGCTTTAGGCTCAAATTTTGACCTTCGCTTGCTCTTTGCATACATGGATTTCACTGGGCCTATCAGGGGTGCCCGGGAATCTCGGGAATGTCTCCAACACTCCCTCACACTGCTAGAAGAATGTACTGTGTGTGTGGACAGATGAAATATCCATGCCCCCCTGGAATGCAATTTCTTCAATAGGGAGGAAAGCAGGCAAGACCGATATCTGCCTAAAATGAATGCTCCACTCATTGCAATCATGCCTCAATTGCTTCCCGATGCGCCCTATTTCTGACTGATGTTTATGATGGCTGAAGTAGAAAACCTGCGTCAACATGTGTGGCACTGATGTTTAACCAGTTAAAGGCTGTTTGTATTCATCCAGAAACCTGGTATTTGTTTTTCAACAAACACCTACAACGTTCCAAATCTTTCAATAGGATCATTGTTCTGCTATTTGCGTTAGTGCCAAATCCAGATCCAAATTGAAGCGATGCAGATTAATAGTGAAGATTCATGCCTTTCAAAGTTTCACCTAATTATGTTTTATTTTCCCAGAAAACTTTATCATTTGCCTTGTGGCATGTAATACACTTCATCTTATAGGTACAACAGTTGGCATTGATTCGTCTTAATGTCGACATCACCATGGATAATCTTCATTACAATGCTTCTATCCATGCAAGAACATTCATGTTTTGAGGATAGTCAATGGGTACAATTGTTCTTTTGTAATCAACTCTTACAAATTGAGCAAATGAGTAATGTTGTTCATTGAGAGTCACAAACATATCTCATCAAAAAAGTTACCTTTAACTTCTAAAGTTTGGATGAAAGTTTAACAGTAAGAAGCTGGATTCACAGTAGTGGGACAAATGTTAAAAGTTTTGTTTGAGTCATGGGGCAGCAGGGGAGGGAGCACTGTAGGAGACCCCTCTGGTTCTTTTTGCCAATTATCTTTAATTGATACTCCTGCCAGTGGAAACAGTTTCTGCAGCCAAGATTTTCTGGGTGGTTAATGGGAGCGGTCAGTGGTAGGTTGGGTGGGAAAGTGGGTCGGGACCCCGCTGTGAACCCGTCGCCATGCGCCTTTACCAATGTCCGGTATATTAGCGCTGAGCAGACCTGACAAGCAGTGGCGGGAGGCCCAATTTAGGTAATTATGACATTGTTTAGAGATCATTAAGAATATATTTGAGCTCACCTTTTGATTTTACTTGCTCGCCCATGGGAGTCCATGCTGGTCGGGGATCATGTCTGTCATGCTGAGGCAGGAGTTCAGTGGACATTGAATCAGCTGTTGAGTTGACAGCTTCAAATGTACAGTAAAAGCTCCCACCTTACAGAGATATCTTCCCTCAGCCACAAGCTCTTCCTCACTGCATTTTCACAACAGAGTCACCATGCTGCAAGTTCTTGCATCTGGTTGTTTAGACACTGAGCTGAATAATGTGGCCTCAGCACAGTGTTGACGGGACCTCTACTTCTCGGGCACTGCACACACCTGTAGTGCTGTGAGATGACCTCATGTTCTTCTTGTTGTTATAATACGGAACCAGCTGATTTATCTGATATTGCTCCCACCATGCCACGCATGAAGCACCAAGACACCAACAGGACTAGGGAGCGGGTTATGACTCCAACAACTCTTAAAGGCTACAGGTCATCTTTAAACCTATCCTGCTACAGAGGAGAAGAAGAGCCTGGAACCGGCTAATGAAGCAGGAAAGATTTAACAACAACAACTTGTATTTATATAGCACCTTTAACCTAATAAAACGTCCCAAGACAATTCCCAGGAGGGTTATAAGAAAAAAAAATTTGACACCGAGCCGCATATGTAGAAATTAGCGCAGGTGACCAAAGCTTGGTCAAAGAGGTAGGTTTTAAGGAGTGTCCTGAAGGAGGGAAGAGAGGTAGGGCGGAGAAGTTTACAACAACAATAACTTGTATTTCTATAGCGCCTTTAACATAGTGAAACATCCCAGGGCACTTTACAGGAGTATTATGAGATAACAACATTTTAAAAATTCAGTTTTAAGTGCTGCTGCAGGAGCTTAGCAGAGATAGGTGGTCCTTTTTCTGGAGGTGAAGGGCTTCCTTTGGTGTAGAGCAGAGCCAGAGTAGACTAGATGGAGGTGGCTCACCTGTGCATCTGAGCAGCATGTGAGGAAGAGATTTGCTGGCCTCCAAAGCGTTGCTGAGGTAAGAGTGCTCAATTTTACAATCTTGCCTTGTAGACTTGGTGGACTATCACAGAGAGAGAATGTTGTAATGTGGGAAACCTGGCAGCTAATTTGCGCACAGCAAGCTCCCAGAAAAGGGACATGTGTTGCAATGAGGAATATGAGAGAAGCAGTGTGTCACTCAAGTGCCCAGTCCAGCAGCCACCTTATGTGAGTCTGTGAACATGCAGCTTCTGTTAGTGGAATGTTCATTACTTGCTACAGTTAATGGGCCATAGGGCAAATGCATTGGTGTGTCAGAAATTCAAAATGACTGTTGCCATGCATTCCAAATGTACAGGCATACCCAGGTTTTAGCAGTCAATTTGAATTTCTGACACATCAATGCATTTGCCCTGTGGCCCATTAACTGTAGCAAGTAATGAACATTCCACTAACAGAAGCTGCATGTTCACAGACTCACATAAGGTGGCTGCTGGACTGGGCACTTGAGTGACACACTGCTTCTCTCATATTCCTCATTGCAACACATGTCCCTTTTCTGGGAGCTTGCTGTGCGCAAATTAGCTGCCAGGTTTCCCACATTACAACAGTAACTACACTCCAAAAGTACTTCATTGGCTGTAAAGTGCTTTGAGACATCCGGTGGTCATGAAAGGCGTTATATAAATGCAATTTCTTCTTCTTCTACCTGACTTTGTTGTGATCTGGAACACACTGCCTGAAAGGGTGAAGGAAGCAGATTCAATTGTAACTTTCAAAAGGGAATTGGATATATACCTGAAAAGATTAAAAATTGCAGAGCTATGGGGAAAGAGCATGAGAGTTGGTCTAATTGGACAGCTCTTTCAAAGAGCTAGCACGGGCACAATGGGCTGAATGGCCTCCTTCTGTGCTGTAAGAATCTCTGCTTCTATGAACTTCCAGACTTTTTAAATTGATGTACGTATATAAGGCTAAAAAGGTTCAATTAGTTGACATTATTACTAGGTAGTAACAATTAGTCACAATTAAAAAAGGAGCTGGGACTCCATATCAACAGCTTTGTACAAAGGCCAGAAAATTAATTGCCTGTTCATTTCCTCCTTGTTCTTCTTGTTCATGAAATGTTTCGTACCATTTGTTTTTTAATGGCAGCACACAATTCAACCAAAGACTTGAGCACAAACATCTAGGCTGACATTCCAGTGCAGTACTGAGGGAGTGCTGCACTGTCGGAGGTGCCGCCTTTTGGATGAGACGTTAAACTGAGGCCTGCTCTCTCAGGTGGTCGTAAAAAATTCCATAAAATTCCACAAAAAATAGTTTGAAGACGAGCAGTGGGGGTAGGTATCCCTGGTGTCCTGGCCAATGTTTATCCTTCAAGCAACATCACTAAAAACAGATTATCCGGCCATTACCAGATTGCTGTTTGTGGGAGCTTACTGTGCACAATTTGGCTGCAAGTTTTCTGACACTACAACAGTGACTGCACTCCAAAAATTATTTCATTGGCTGTCCAGCGCTTGGGACATCCTGAGGTCGTGAATGGCGCTATATAATTGCAAGTCTTTCAAGTCCTTCTTTCAAATAGACATTGATCCAAGTACACACATTTAAGGCTGTAATCTTTGGTTTCTTTATTTCATATTTCCAACATCTGCAGTATTTTGCTTTTGTAATCTTTGGTTGCCAGTTCAGTGAGCATTAGAGAGTTAAACAATTATCCTACTTTTCCCATTCTTAGCTGCAAAAAAATGGATTTGCGCTTTATGTTAAATACAAAATATTATTCTTCGTTGCAGGATTGCAAGGCCATTGCACAAGCAGATGGAAAATTTCAAACTGAGGTCCTAAACCGCATAAACTTTAGGTCATCTATTCCAAATTTCCTGGACTGGAATGAATAGCACAAGGCTGTTGACTTACATTCCACCCCCTGCTTTGAAAAATAGTGTACATTGTGACCAATGCCAGTGGGAGATGTAAACACAATCCAATGCAGCCCTATTTGAAGTGATGTTGACAAAACATTATCGCCTCTAGATTTTACAATCATTCCTTGTATTTTAATAAAACTCACATTCTGCTCATCACGCTTTTACAAAGTCATAGCAATGACTGTATCATAGTAGGACAATAACAGAAGAGAGCAATCTTGGATATCTGACATAGCGACAGTCATAAGTTTTGTCATAATTTACCCGATATCATGGTTTTGAAATTAAAACTGAAACCCATTCCTGCTCTGGGTTGAAAATGTTGGAATTTCACATTGGACTTTATCTGATAGAGAAGGGGACAGAAGAAGGCAGGCTAATACCCCAGATGGAACCCTTCACCAGATCTTAAGCATTTGACCAGTTTCAGAGGTGTGATGAACACTGCAGTGCAGAACTGAGGCAGTGCATCCTTTGAATCAGACCTTACGCTGTGGTCATGTCGAACTATTCTGCTGATTCAGGTGGACGTTAAAGATCTCATGGTACTACAATGGAGATGAGCAGGTAGTGTCCTGGCTCACACGCCTTCTTCAACCAACACTGTCACAAAGCAAAGTGACTGGCTATTCAGCTCACTGGTATTTGTGGTTCTTTGCTGCTACAGAGTTACTGCATTGTTTGCCTATATAACAGTCACTGTATTCATTCTAATTCATTGCGTGAAGTACTTTGAGCTATTTTGACATGACAATATGCCATGTAAACACGAGTATTATAATGTTCTCGTATTGAGGTAATTCCACGCTCCCACAGGAAGCCGTGCTCAAAGGGATCAGGCCAGGTTTTCCACGTGGAAAGCATACAGTACGAGAAAGCCCTGCACTTTTATCATCTGGCTGGATTCCCTCAAGTGCAGGGCATGCATGTGGCATTTGGGCCCCTAATTCAGACCCTTTCATGAATAGAAAGAAGTCTCACTCAATGTGACCATAAGTACAGAATTGTCTGTCTGAATGCCTGGCTCCAATGGCAATTGACATGACTCATTAATTTGATGCCAATCCACAGTGCCACCATAATCTCAGGAGACTTGTTAGATGTATTGTTCGATTGATTGTTAGATTGATGGAGGACAACAGATATCGGGGGTAATTTTGACTTTGGGCGATAGTGTAAAACGGGCGATATCAGATCAGCCCTCTGTTATACATCTCTCCTGATTTCCATTTCCATTGACTTCAGCTCTTGAAACAGAGCTTTACATTATAGTGTGTTATATTATAGTGCTGTAATGTAGGAGAGAATGAGTTGATGAATAAGGAGGTGAGAAATGAATTGAACTTACATTTTATCATGAGGTCTATTGTATGGAACTCAGACAGACACAGCACCAGAGGAACTGTGGTCTCAACACTTCCATGCTGAGTTCACATTCCCAACCCCTATCTTTTAAGTGATAGCACGGTCCCTTTAAGAGAGAAACATAGACATTTGGTGGTTTCGGTAAATGGTTGCTAAGGTGGGCGTGAGGGAACAGATTTGTATTTTAGTACATAACAACCCTGCCATTACATTGTAAATCTCAACACAAAGTAGAAAGGGAAAAGTACTTGTGTTTCCATTTTAAAATCTTCCTGGATTCCTTTTAATGAGTGACAAGAGTCTAATATAACATGTTGGTCCATTTATTCTGGCATATTTACTTAATTCTGTTTATTGACTTTTCCTTAACGGGCACAGAGTTTTATAAGTAGTCTATGAATGCAAATGTTCCAAAAAAATGTTCAGAATGTTAGTTGCATTTGATTCCATTGAGTCTGGTTTCATGAATCAAGCAGCTCCATTCTTTTGGCAGCCTTTGCATAGAATCATAGAATGATTACAGCACGGGAGAAGACCATTCGGCCCCTCGAGCCCGTGCCAACACTCAGCTAGTTCCACTCCCACGCCCTTTTCCCGTAGCCGTGCAAATCTTTTCTTCAGATACTTATCCAACTCCCTTTTGAAAGATAAAATTGAGTCTGCTTCCACCACCCTTTCAGGCAGTGCATTCCAGATCTTAATCACTCGCTGCGGAAAGAAAGTTTCCAAGGCCACTGCTTTTCGTGATGTATATTAATGACTTGGACATAGGTGTACCGGGCACAATTTCAAAATTTGCAGATGACCCAAAACTTGGGAGTATAATGAACAGTGAAGAGGATAGTGATAGACTTCAGGAAGACACAGACAGGCTGGTGAAATGGGTGAACACACGGCAGATGAAGATTAATGCAAAAAAGTGTGAAGTGATGCATTTTGGGAGAAAGAATGAAGAGCGGACAGATAAACTAAATGGTACAATCCTAAAGGGTGTATGAACAGAGAGACCTGGGTGTGTGTGTGCATAAATTATTGAAGGTGACAGAGCAGGTTGAGAAAGCAGTTAAAAAAGCTTATGGAATCCTGGGCTTCATAAACAGAGGTACAGAATACAAAAGAGTGGAAATTATGATGAACCTGTATAAAACACTGGTTCAGCCCCAACTGGAGTATTGTGTCCAATTCTGGGCACCACACTTTAGAATGGATGTGAAGGCCTCAGAGAAGGTACAGAAAAGATTTTTGAGAATGATTCCAGGATTGAGGGACTCATATAAGAACATAAGATTATAGAATGGGATCATAATAGTGTAAGGAGCAGAGAAGGGGAAGTTTTGTATCCATGCTGCCACTGTCCCTTTTATTCCATGGGCTTCAATTTTGCTGGCAAGCCTATCATGTGGCACTTTGTCGAAAGCCTTTTGTAAATCCATGTACACTACGTCAACCACATTAGCCTCATCAACCCTCTCTGTTACCTCATCAAAAAACTCGATCAAGTTGGTTAAATACGATTTGCCTTTAACAAATCAGTGCTGGCTTTCATAGAAACATAGACATAGAAACATAGACAATAGGTGCAGGAGTAGGCCATTCGGCCCTTCGAGCCTGCACCACCATTCAATATGATCATGGCTGATCATGCAACTTCAGTACCCCATTCCTGCTTTCTCTCCATACCTCATGATCCCTTTAGCCATAAGGGTCACATCTAACTCCCTTTTAAATATATCTAATGAACTGGCCTCAACAACTTTCTGTGGTATAAAATTCCACAGGTTCACAATTCGCTGAGTGAAGAAGTTTCTCCTCATCTCGATCCTAAATGACTTACCCTTTATCCTTAGACTGTGACCCCTGTTTCTCGACTTCCCCAACATCGGGAACATTCTTTCTGCATCTAACCTGTCCAATCCTGTCAGAATTTTATATGTTCCTATGCGATCCCGTCTCACTCTTCTAAATTCCAGTGAATATAAGCCTAGTCGATCCAGTCTTTCTTCATATGTCAGTCCTGCCATCCCAGGAATCAGTCTGGTGAACCTTCACTGCACTCCCTCAATAGCAAGAATGTCCTTCCTCAGACCAAAACTGTACACAATATTCAAGGTGTGGCCCCATCAAGGTCCTGTACAACTACAGTAAGACCTCCCTGCTCCTATACTCAAATCCTCTCACTATGAAGGCCAACATGCCATTTGTCTTCTTCACCGCCTGCTGTACCTACATGACAACTTTCAATGGCTGATGTACCATGACACGCAGGTCTTGATGCACCTCCCCTTTTCCTAATCTGTCACCATTCAGATAATAGTCTGTCTCTCTGTTTTTACCACCAAAGTGGATAACCTATCTATCCACATCAATATATTACGCCCAATACCATGTGGTTTAAGTTTGCACACTAATCTCTTGTGTGGGACCTTGTCAAAAGCTTTTTTAAAGTCCAAATACACCACATCCACTGGATCGCCCTTGTCCATTCTACTAGTTACATCCTCAAAAAATTCTAGAAGATTTGTCAAACATGATTTCCCTATCATAAATCCATGCTGACTTGGACCGATCCTGTCACTGCTTTCCAAATGCGCTGCTATTTCATCTTTAATAATCGATTCCAACATTTTCCCCACTACTGATGTCAGGCTAACCGGTCTATAATTCCCTGTTTTCTCTCTCCCTCCTTTTTCAAAAAGTGCCGTTACATTAGCTACCCTCCAGTCCATAGGAACTGATCCAGAATCTGTAGGATGTTGGAAAATGACCACCAATGCATTCATTATTTCTCGGGCCACTTCCTTAAGTATTCTGGGATGCAGACTATCAGGTCCTGGGAATTTATCGGCATTCAATCCCATCAATTTCCCTAAACAATTTCTTGACTAATAAGGATTTGCTTCAGTTCCTCCTTCTCGCTAGACCTCCGGTCCCCTAGTATTTTCGGGAGGTTATTCGTGTCTTCCTTAGTGAAGACAGAACCAAAGTATTTGTTCAATTGGTCGACCATTTCCTTGTTCCCCATTATGAATTCACCTGATTATGACTGCAAGGGACCTACATTAGTTCTCACTAATTTTTTTCCCTTCACATATCCATAGAAACTTTTGCAGTCTGTTTTTATGTTCCCTGCAAGCTTACTCTCGTACTCTATTTTCCCCCTCCTAATTAAACTCTTAGTCCTCCTCTGCTGAATTCTAAATTTCTCCCAGTCCTCAGGTTTGCTGCTTTTTCTAGCCAATTTATATGCCTCTTCCTTGGATTTAGCACTATCCCTAATTTACCTTGTTAGTCACGGTTGAGCCACCTTCCCCGTTTTACAGAGAAACATAGAAAATAGATGCAGAAGTAAACTATTATGTTCCTAACACAGATGAGACTGCACACAGGGAGGTTAACGTAACAATGACCTCAGTCTTTATTAAGACACTCTAGAGCGAGGAACAGGCCTTAGGGGCCGGCTTATATACAGTGCTCCCAAGGGATGCTGGGATCCCTTGGGACTTCAAGGGATGCACTCCCTGGTGGCGGAACATGGGAGTGCATACTTTACAGATGCACAACATCACTCCCCGCCAAAGTCAAAGTGAAAACTATTTACAAGGTGAGGCGGTCGGGAGCCTTTCTTTCCCTGGTGGACCGCCTCGGTACAAGTGTCTGTTCTGGTGTGTTGGCTGTGCCTTCGCTGGGCTGGCGTGTTGTTGGCCCTGCAGGGCTGCTGGGTGAGCCTGGCCTTGCTGGGCTGTTGGGCGTGATGGGTTCGATTTCCTGGTCCGGGGTGGTGTTGTTGATCCTTTGGGTGTGTGTTGTGGGCTCGAAAAAGGTGGTGTCTGCTGTGGGTTGTTCAGGGCAGTCTGTGAACCGCAGCCTCGTTTGGTCCAGGTGCTTTCTGCAAATTTGTCCAGTGTCTAGTTTGACTACAAACACCCTACTCCCTTCTTTAGCTATCACCGTGCCCGCAATCCACTTGGGACCATGTCCATAGTTTAGCACATACACAGGGTCATTCAGATCAATTTCCCGTGACACAGTGGCGCGACCATCATTTACATTTTGTTGCTGCCGCCTGCTCTCTACCTGATCATGCAGGTTGGGGTGAACCAGCAAGAATCTGGTTTTAAGTGTCCTTTTCATGAGTCGCTCAGCCGAGGACACCCCTGTGAGTGAGTGGGGTCTCGTGCGGTAGCTGAGCAGTACTCGGGACAGGCGCGTTTGGAGTGAGCCTTCTGTGACTCATTTAAGGTTCTGTTTGATTGTTTGTACTGCCCGTTCTGCCTGCCCATTGGAGGCTTGTTTAAACGGGGCCCAGGTGACATATTTGATCCCATTGTGGGTCATGAATTCTTTAAATTCGATACTGGTGAAACATGGCCCGTTGTCACTGACCAGTGTGTCAGGCAGGCCGTGGGTGGCAAACATGGTCCTCAGGCTTTCAATGGTGTCGGTGGCGGTGCTTCCCGACATTATTTCACATTCAATTCATTTTGAAAAAGCATCCACCACCACCAGGAAATTTTACCGAGAAACGGGCCCGCATAATCGACATGGAGCCTTGTCCATGGTCTGGAGGGCTAGGACCACAAACTCAGTGGTGCCTTTCTGGGTGCGTTGCTCAACTGAGCACACACATTGCATTGCCGTACACAGGGCTTTAAGTCAGAGTCGATACCGGGCCACCACACGTGGGATCTGGTTATCGCTTTCATCATTACTATACCCAGGTGTGTGCTGTGGAGATACAAGATGAACGTCTCCCTGCCCTTTTTGGGGAGCACTACGCGGTTACCCCACAACAGGCAGTCTGCCTGAATGGCCAGCTCGTCCTTTCGCCACTGGAACGGCTTGATTAGCTTTTGCATTTCAACGGGGATGCTGGCCCAGTTCCCATGCAGTACACAGTTTTTTACTAGGGACAGCAGAGGATTTTGGTTGGTCCAAGTCTTAATCTGGCGGGCCGTGACAGGTCAAACGCTTCCATGACCATCAACAAGTCTGCGGGCTGCGCCACCATCAACAATTTTGCAGGCTGTGCCATTTCCACCCCTGTGTTGGGCAATGGTAGCCGACTGAGAGCATCCGCACAGTTCTCGGTGCCTGGCCTGTGGCGGGTGGTATAGTTATACGCTGATAGTACGAGTGCCCACCTTTGTATGCAGGCTGAGGCATTAGTATTGTTTTCAGCGAACAAGGATATGAGGAGCTTGTGATCAGTTTCCAGCTCAAATTTGAGGCCAAACAGGTACTGATGCATTTTCTTTACGCCGAACACACACGTCAATGCCTCTTTCTCAATCATGCTGTAGGCCCTCTTAGCCTTAGACAAGCTCCTGGAGGCATAGGCGACAGGTTGCAACTTCCCTGCAACGTTAGCTTGTTGTAATACACACCCGACTCCGTACGACGACGCATCACATGATAGCACGACTCTTTTATAAGGGTTATACAAGACAAGCAGCTTGTTGGAGTATAAAATGTTTCTGGCTTTCTCAAAAACAATTACTTGGTTTTTTCCCCATACCCAGTTCTCACCTTTACGCAATAACACATGTGGGGGCTCTAAGAGGGTGCTTAACCCCGGTCGGAAGTTACCAAAATAGTTGAGGATTCCCAGGACCGACTGCAACTCCGTGACGTTCTGTGGCTTGGGCGTGTTCCTGATAGCCTCTGTCTTGGCGTCTGTGGGCCGAATGCCGTCCGCCACGATCTTTATCCCCAAAAACTCCACTTCTGTTGCCATGAAGATGCATTTCGACCTCTTCAGCCGCAGCCCTCTATGATCCAGTCGCTGGAGGTTCTTCTCCAGGTTTTGCAGGTGCTCGACAGTGTCCCGACCCGTGACCAATATTTCATCCTGAAAAACCACCGTGCGTGGTACCGACTTGACCAGGCTCTCCATGTTTCTCTGGAAGATCGCTGCAGCCGACCGAATTCCAAACAGGCATCTGTTGTAGATGAACAGTCCCTTGTGCGTGTTGATGCAGGTGAGGCCCTTCGAAGACTCCTCCAGCTCTTGCGTCATGTAGGCCGAAGTCAGGTCAAGCTTGGTGACCGTCTTGCCTCCTGCCAGCGTCGCAAATAGGTCGTCTGCCTTAGGTAGCGGGTATTGGTTCTATAGCGAGAAACGATTCATAGTTACTTTATAATCACCGCAAATCCTGACCGTGCTATCACTTTTGAGTATTGGAACAATCGGGCTGGCCCACTCACTGAATTCCACTGGGGAGATGATGCCCTCGCGTTGCAGCCTGTCCAACTCGATTTCCACTCACTCCCTCATCATGTGAGGTACCGCTCACGCCTTGTGGTGGATTGGTCATGCCTCTGGGACCAAGTGGATCCGCACCTTCGCCCTGGAAAAGTTTCCAATGCCTGGCTCAAAAAGGGAAGGAAATTTGTTCAGAACCTGGGTACATGAGGCCTCATCGACATGTGATAGCGCTCGGATGTCATCCCAGTTCCAGCAGATTTTGCCCAGCCAGCTCCTTCCAAGCAGTGTGGGGCCATCGCCCGGGACAATCCAGAGTGGCAGTTTGTGCACCGTGCCCTCGTAGGTGACCTTGACGATGGCGCTGCCCAGGACAGTGATAAGCTCTTTGATGTACGTTCTCAGTTTCATGTGGATGGGGATTGGGGCTGGACTAAGTGCCTTGTTGCATCACAGTCTCTCAAAAATCTTTTTACTCATGCTGGTTTGGCTAGCGCCAGTGTCCAGTTCCATGACTACGGGTAAGCCATTCAATTTTACATTTAACATTATAGGTGGATATTTCGTTGAAAATGTGTATACCTCGTGTACTTCAGCATCTGCCTCCTCTCTCTCGGCTCAAAATTGCTTTGATCCACCATGGACTGATCTTCCTCTGCCACGTGGTGGTTAGCAGGTTTTGCAGAGCTTGCAACTCATCTGCAAGCTCGTTGGAGGTGCCCCATTGTTCCACAGCTCTTGCAAACATACCCTTTGAAGCGGCATGAATAGGCTGAATGGCAACCTCCACACCGCCAACAAGGTGTGAATTGCCTTGCATTCATCATTTGTTGTGGACTCTGAGTCATCTGGATCACCTGAGGCCTGCTGGCAGTTGCTGACTCGTGGGTTCTGCCCTGTACATTTCTGCTCGCAAACACAGTTCCAGTTAATTTGTGAACATTGCTAGCACTTGTATGCTGAGAGATTTGTTTGGTGTTATCACTGGTGGACATAAACGCCTGTGCTATCGCAATGGCCTTACTGAGGGTCGGTGTCTCTACAGTCAAAAGTTTTCGTAGGATGGTCTCGTGGCCAATGCCCAATACAAAAAAGTCTCTGAGCATTTGCTCCAGGTAGCCATCAAACTCACATTGTCCTGCAAGTCGCCTTAACTCGGCGACGTAGCTCGCCACTTCCTGACCTTCAGATCGCTGGCACGTGCAGAACCGATACCTCGCTATCAGCACGCTCTCCCTCGGGTTAAGATGCTCCCGAACTAGTGTACACAGCTCCTCATACGACTTATCTGTGGGTTTCACCGGAGCCAGAAGGTTCTTCATGAGGCTGTAGGTCAGTGCCCCGCAGACCGTGAGGAGGACCGTTCTCCTTTTATGCAGCGCTTCCTTCTCCGTCGAGCTCGTTGGCTAAAATGTACTGGTCTAGCCATTCGACATAGGCTTCCCAGTCCTTACCCGCCGAGAGCTTCGCCAAGGATGCCCACAGTTTGCTGCATCTTTGCGTTGGATTTGTATACTCGTCACCAGTTATTGTGTTCCTAACACAGATGAGACTGCACACGGGGAGGTTAAAGTAACAGCGACCTCAGTCTTTATTAAGACACTCCAGAGTGAGGAACAGGCCTTAGGGGCCGGCTTATATACAGTGCTCCCAAAGGATGCTGGGATCCCTTGAGACTTCAGGGGATGCACTCCCTGGTGGCGGAACATGGGAGTGCATGCTTTACAGATACACAACATAGGCCATTCGGCCCTTTGAGCCTGCACCACAATTCAATAAGATCATGGCTGATCAGTCACCTCAGTACCCCTTTACTGCTTTCTCTCCATACCCCTTGATCCCTTTAGCCGTAAGGGCCATATCTAACTCCCTCTTGAATATATCCAATGAACTGGCATCAACAACTCTCTGCAGTAGGGAATTCCAGAGGTTAACAACTCTCTGAGTGAAGAAGTTTCTCCTCATCTCAGTCCTAAATGGCTTACCCCTTATCCTTAGACTGTGTCCCCTGGTTCTGGACTTCCCCAACATCGGGTGCATTCTTCCTGCATCTAGCCTGTCCAGTCCCGTCAGAATTTTATATGTTTCTATAAGATCCCCTCTCATTCTTCTAAACTCCAGTGAATACAGGCCCAGTCGATCCAGTCTCTCCTCATATGTCAGTCCAGCCATCCCGGGAATCAGTCTGGTGAACCTTCACTGCACTCCCTCAATAGCAAGAATGTCCTTCCTCAGATTAGGAGACCAAAACTGAACACAATATTCCAGGTGAGGCCTCACCAAGGCCCTGTTCAACTGCAATAAGACCTCCCTGCTCTTATACTCAAAACCCCTAGCTATGAAAGCCAACATACAATTTGGCTTCTTCACCGTCTGCTCTACCTGCATGCCAACTTTCAATGACTGATGTACCAAGACACCCAGGTCTCGTTGCACCTCCCCTTTTCCTAATCTGCCGCCATTCAGATAATATTCTGCCTTCGTGTTTTTGCCCCCAAAGTGGATAACCTCACATTTATCCACATTATGCTGCACCTGCTATGCATTTGCCCACTCACCTAACCTGTCCAAGTCACCCTGCAGCCTCTTAGCATCCTCCTCACAGCTCACACCACCACCCATTTTAGTGTCATCTGCAAACTTGGAGATATTACACTCAATTCCTTCATCCAAATCATTAATATATATTGTAAATAGCTGGGGTCCCAGCACTGAGCCCTGCGGCACCCCACTTCACTGCCTGCCATTCTGAAAAGGACCCATTTATCCCGACTCTCTGCTTCCTGTCTGCCAACCAGTTCTCTATCCACGTCAGTACATTACCCCCAATACCATGCTTTAATTTTTCACACCAATCTCTTGTGTGGGACCTTGTTAAAAGCCTTTTGAAAGTCCAAATACACCACATCCACTGGTTCTCCCTTTATGCCAGACAAGGAATTACAATTGTGTTTATGCCAGACATGGATGTACAATTGTTGTAGTTCATCCATGTGATCTTTAAATGTCTGCCATTGCCTATCCACCATCAGCCCTTGAAGTATCATTCGCCAGTCTATCCTCGCCAGTTTCCTTAATTAATCCATCCCTATCCAAGTGACTGTTAATTTTGTCCCTGATTACTGTTTCTAAAAGCTTCCCCACTACTGAGGTTAAACTGACTGGCCTGTAGTTGCTGGGTTTATCTTTACTCCCTTTTTTGAACAAGGGTGTAACATTTGCAATTCTCCAGTCCTCTGGCACCACCCCTGTATCTATGGAGGATTGGAATATTATGACTAGTACCTCTACGATTTCTGCCCTCAATTCCCTTAGCATCCTACGATGCATCTCATCCGCTCCTGGAGATTTATCTACTTTAAGTACAGCCAGCCTTTATAATACCACTTCTTTGGCAATTTTTATCCTATCAAGTGTCTCCACTACCTCCTCCTTCACTTTGTAGCAGCATTCTCTTCCTTGGTGAAGACAGATGCAAAGTACTCTTTTAGTACCTCAGCCATACCCTCTGCCTCCAGCATAGGCCTCGTTTTTGATCCATAATCAGCCCACCCATCCTCTTACTACCCTTTTACTATTTATATGCCTATAGAAGACTTTTGGATTCCATTTTATGTTCGCTGCCGTTCTATTCTCAAACCCTCTCTTTGCCCCTCTTATTTTCTTTTTCACTTCTCCTCTGACCTTTATATGTAGCCTGATTCTCAGATGTATTTGCAACCTGACATCTGTCATACACGCTCTTTTTCTGCTTCATCATATTCTCTATCTGTTTCATCAACTAGGGAGCTCTGACTTTAGTTGCCCAACCTTTCCCCCTCGTGGGAATGTACCTCGACTGTACCTGAACTATTTCCTCTTTAAAGGCAGCCCATTGCTCCACTACAGTTTTGCCTGCCAATCTTTGGTAGAAAAAATACTTCGGCTTGAAATTCCACATTTAAGAATATCACTGTTTTTTGGCGCTATTTGCGAATAACGGACTTTTTTAATGCCGAAACGCCCAAAAAATTAGGCCTAAATTTCACCAAAAGTTTTTAAAATTTTGGCAGTGTTAAAATAACACCGTTTTTAAGGATGGAGATAAATATTTTTGTCTTAAAAATAACGCCTGTTCTGCGCATGCCCAGATGCTGGTGAATGGTGTGGGTGTGGGAGGGGCGGGGGTCTTGGGGGTAGTCAAACTGGAGTTATTGCGATTTAGTGCAGGTCTGGAAACTGATCAGCAGAGTTACATGCCTCAGGCTGTGAAATACAACAGTTACATGCCTCAATCAGTTTAAAAATGCAACCACACAGAAAACTTAGTACACAGACCTGTTAATGACTCTACTGGACACTTATTTCCAATTACATTTAGCAAACCTGGAGATCCTTCAAAAAAGTCATCGCGCCAGCCAGCAGGATCGTTCCCTCAGCCGGACACATCAGCTCGCTGCTTGGCTTCACCTCCCTCTGGGCAAGTACCTCTCCTCTCACTCTTATCACATCTGCTGTCACCACTGTCAAATTCTTCTTAATCTTCACCTTTGGAATTGGAGTCATTGGGCCGTTTAAAAATGGGATTGGGGCAAAGACTGCAATGTGAACAGTTTGCACATAGCAGAGTTGGGGTTTTACAAGCTACCCAACTTTTATCATCAAACTGCAACTGTCAGTTATAATGCACAGGGTTATCATTCAACAGTGAGAGGCCGTACAATTTGAGCTTCAATTCCAGTAGCAGGAGTGCAGACATTTTTGTCGAACATGGAATTGCAAACTCAAATCAAATCAAGTCAAATCTCCTAAACTTTGTCCTATTCCATGGACGTTTATGTTCATACATTATCTGTTCTGCCTTGACGATCATTCACTTAAAGTCAAGTTGAACTTGACAGATTGGGGACTAGATTAATTTAACCTCTGTGATTGCTGATCCATTCAGGCAATTGTTTGTGTCGGACATGATGTGAAAACTGTTTTGCTCCCAATGTGTTTATTGACTTCAAAGAAGTGACTATAGTGAAGAAATCTCAGAGCATAAGTAACTGCCCTGGTTGTACATGTCTTTAGTTCTAATTGTAAATCTGGACTCCACGGTCTGGAAACTCCTGTTAACAATGTAAGCCCATTTCTGCAGAAGCTCCGTTTCCCAAGATGGCGCCATTATCGCCGATTTCTATCAGACTCGACCAGGTAAGACAAGCTTTTTCAAATCGGTATTTAGCACTGTCCTTAAAAATGTCCTTATTGGGGAAACTCTCAAAAACGCCGTTAGCGTTGGTTGTGACGCCGAATTACGTCACAAAAGCGGTTCCAAAAAAAATCCTCCCTTATATTTTAAGGACGGTGTTACACAACTGGCGAAATTAGCAAAATGGCCTTAAATTTATCTAGCTCCCAAAAAAACCTTTTGGCTCCTAAAAATGGAGCTTAGTCGATTGTTCGGGTGACGAATTTCTAGCCCAAATTTATTTCCTACTACTGACAGGCCCTCCTAACAAACACAAATCCACTCAAAAATTGGAACACTAAATTGTCAGACTTATATGTCGGACACTCCTGTTTAACTGTATAAGTAATTCTATGTACTCCTGGATTTAAACTGTGAAACATAGTCAAGTAAACTGTTTTTTTCACATATCTGTAATGCTGCTTCCGAATATTTCAAATCCATGTCAATGCCAGTTTCTAGGAGAAATAAAGGCTGTTGTGGAGAATTCCTGTATATGGCTAATATGGCATTTCATTTTAATCAGACTCAGTTGACCCTCAATTTTTTTGAAGTTCTGGCTTTAGATACAAAATTCCAAAGGTTGGTTGGAAGACAACTCTGAACTTTTATTACATTTATTAATTTTTATTTGTATATATGAAATCTCAATTTTAAAGATCAAGAGGGTAATGTTTCCATGGGGGCTTCCCGATCTTCTACCCGTAGTTTCAGTGAAAGGTGGTGTAAATCCTGGACAAACAGTGAATACGACTGTTTGCACCGTTTTTCTGGGCTTTCCGCTGATCTTCTGCCGAAGTTATGGTGGAAATTTCAGGGGAAGATATTGTAAGTTCAACAAAATTAGAAAGTCCTTAAATGATAACGTACTTTAAGTTATAACTTGATAAATGGTTCAAAGAAGTTGCAAAATTGACCATCAAATGATTTCTATGGAAATTAATTCAAAACTCCCAGATCACAAACAGGAAATCTGTGGCCCTGAAATTCGGATCAGAGCTAAGGTGGAATCCCTGTGGATCTCCGGTCAGGGAACCGGACAATGGGATGGTACCTGGCTCTGCCTAATTTGTACCTAATTTGCTGCGAGAGATTCCAGTGGGGGTGGGGGTTCTGGATGAATCTTTCACCCAAGTAATTGCTTCCCCCACCTCACACATCAAACGAGCATGTCTGGAGGGAGTTGCCAGGCTCTGGGACGAACCGTGCCTAATATGCCCTTATAAGGTTGCAGGGGAACTCACGCCAGCTGGCAGGAATCCTGCCGAGACTCCAGGAAAGTCTTCAGACCTTGTGGATCCCAAAACAATCGATTCCAGAGGGAATCCATTATCTACAATAAAAAATCCTGCTGATAGATCCTAAAGAGCTCAAGATTATCAGATAATGAAGAGAATAGACGGTGTTCCAGCTGACAGTTTATTTCAATTGATTAGGTTAGGCAGGACCAGGATTATAAGTTGTGTAGTCATCATCATAGGCAGTACCTCGAATCGAGGATGACTTGCTTCCACGTCAAAAAGTTCACAGGAGTTTCAATGAAGGACCTAATATTCCAGATCCCGAACTAAATCTTAAAGGGTGGAAGATGCCTGTGCGTGGATTTTTTTAACGTGTGGTGGCTGTTGCACACCAGCCACCACACGGGCTTGACAGAGCTCGGTCTTGGACCAGTGGCAAGGATTAACCAAGACGACTGGAGACCAGCAGTGCTGCACGGACCAAGTGCGCACACATATCGCAGTGTGGGCTGGCCTGTGCTGCCCCCCAGGCCCTTGCCCCTTCTGGGCCCCGAACTCGCGCCTCTCCTGGGCCCCAGTCACATCGCTCCACGATCTCTTGCCGTTCCTGGAGTGGTACGCTGCCACGCTGCTCCTGTTCCCCGGCCTGCTCCGATGGTGCTCGCAGGCCAGGGGCCACTCAGCCTGCTGCGCTAGGCTGCCACGTTGCTCCTTCTGCTCCCCGGCCTGCTCTGATGGTGCTCGCAGGCCAGGGGCCACTCAGCCTGCTGGACTAGGCTGCCACACTGCTCCTTCTGCTCCCCAGCCTGCTCTGATAGTGCTAGAGCTAGGTTAGATGTCAGAAGGTGATTCTTTTCCCAGAGAATAGTAGAGCTCTGGAACAAGCTGCATTTCATGTGATGGATGCAGACTCGCTGAATTCCTTCAAGCAAAAGCTGGATTTATTTTTGGCTGTGGTGGAGATTGCCTCTCACAGAAGGTAGGTACTGCAGGGAATTCAAGGCCAGAGTGATCTCCTGGACTAGTTTCAATCACCTAGCTGGGACGGAGAGGAATTTCCGAGATTTCTTTTCACCCAAATTGGCCTGAGGTTTTTAATCTGTTTTTTTTGCCTCTCCCAGGAGACCGGGTGGGGTTGTGCGTTGTGATACACAAGTATCATAATTTGTGGGACAGGACCAATGGACCAGATGGTCTTTAGCTGTCCATCATTGTCCATATGTTGGTATGTTCATAAGATTTCAATAACTTACTTCTCCGGTGGGTTTTTCCCAGGTCTTTGTTCTGCTGACTGAGTGACATGGCTCCAACATTCCAAGGATCTGTTGGGAGTGGGGTGGTGCTGAAGCCTCCTTATTGGTGGGCACACTGCATATCCAAATGAACCCACTCCCATAACTGAGGATGGGGTCTGGACCTTTATAGTTTGGTGAACTTACGCTCAACTCTGCCCCTCTGATGGAGTGGCCCATGTAGATTTTTGGGACCCGTTTGTCTGAAATCTACTGAATTCTGAGGTGTAGGTTAATTTAAACCAAAGGGAGCGATTGTGCAATTAATGTCCACTGTGGACATTTTGTTACTTAATCACATTTATCCATTGAATGAACCAGTTTACACATGTTCCACTGTCATCTGCAACTTGACTAATAGTAAATTATTGCCAAATTCTGAAATTCTTCCACATCAAGAGTATGATTATGTCACTTTATTTGGTTTGCAAGTAGGTGCCATGAGAAGGAACAAGTAACTACTGAGCTTTGTAAAATCAACCACTGATGAACTCCTGCGGTCTAAAAACATTACTTGGCACAGTCTGCTTCAGTCATCTAATTAAGTGCCGAATTTCAGTGGCACAGTATCAGTTTATATTTCATCATTTTCCCCTCCTTAATGTCGAGTTAGTGATTCACTAAGACTGCTATTGTGGAGGAAAATAACACAAAGCAGTCAATCACTAGGTCGGTGAATCCATGTCAAAGCCGCACTGTGCTGTTGCACCGATACAGTCTGACACAACACAAAAGCTGCTTCATGCAACCTTTCGTTATTTAATACTGAGATTTTGGGCCCAAAATTGCCCACGAGTTACTCCGTTATTTTTTGGAGCAACTTGATTTTTCTGGAGTATCTTAAAAATCCCCATTTTGCAATTCAATTTGTACCAGTGTAAGTGAGTTAGTTGGGATTTTTTTAGTTTAGTTTAGTTTTTTTCAAAAGGGGGCATTACCAGCCACCTACGCCAGTTTTGACCATTTAAGCCACTTTGGGCAGCTAATAGTTACTCCAAACTAACTTAGGTCAGTGCATGTGGCCGCACAGAAAACCCTTGTGGAGAGTTAAGAAATCAGCGCAGGTCGGTACATTCTAAAGCACCAAGACTTATAAAGCACTAAGCTGGGTGGCGGTGTGGCCTGCGAGGAGGATGCTAAGAGGCTGCAGGGTGATTTGAACAGGTTAGGTGAGTGGGCAAATGCATGGCAGATCCAGTATAATGTGGATAAATGTGAGGTTATCCACTTTGGTGGCAAAAACAGGAAGGCAGAATATTATCTGAATGGTGACAGATTAAGAAAAAGGGAGGTGCAACGAGACCTGGGTGTCCTGGTAAAGCAATCATTGAAAGTTGACAAGCAGGTACAGCAGACGGTGAAGAAGGCAAATGGCATGTTGGCCTTCATAGCTAGAGGATTTGAGTATAGGAGCAGGGAGGTCTTACTGTTACAGTCTTACAGTTGTACAGGGCCTTGGTGAGGCCACACCTGGAATATTGTGTTCAGTTTTGGTCTCCTAATCTGATGAAGGACATTCTTGCTATTGAGGGAGTGCAGCGAAGGTTCACCAGACTGATTCCCGGGATGGCAGGACTGTCATATGAGGAGAGACTGGATCGACTGGGCTAGTATTCACTGGAGTTTAGAAGAATGAGAGGGGATCTCATAGAAACATCTAAAATTCTGATGGGATTGGACAGGTTAGAGGCAGGAAGAATGTTCCTGATGTTGGGGAAGTCCAGAACCAGAGGTCATAGTCGAAGGATAAGCGGTAAGCCATTTAGGACCGCGATGAGGAGAAACTTCTTCACTCAGAGAATTGCTAACCTGTGAAATTCTGTACCGCAGAGAGTTGTTGATGCCAGTTCGTTAGACGTATTCAAGAGGGAGTTAGATATGGTCCTTACAACTAAAGGGATCAAGGGGTATGGAGAGAAAGCAGGAAAGGGGTACTGAGGTGAATGATCAGCCATGATCTTACTGAATGGTGGTGCAGACTCGAAGGGCCGAATGGCCTACTCCTGCACCTATTTTCTATATTTCTATGTTAAGACCCGAGGATGCAAGCCATCAGGTCCAGGGGATTTATCTGCCTTTAGTCCCATTATCTTACTGAGTACCACCTCCTTAGTGATTGTGATTGTGTTAAGTACCTCCCCGCCCCCCCATAGCCCCTTGACTATCTACTGTTGGGATATTGTTAGTGTCCTCTACCGTGAAGACTGATACAAAATATTTGTTCAGAGTTTCTGCCATCCCCATGTTCCCCATTACTAATTCCCCGGTCTCGTCCTCTAAGGGACCAACATTTACTTTAGCCACTCTTTTCCTTTTTATATACCTATAGAAACTCTTGCTTTCTGTTTTTATATTTTGTGCTAGTTTACTTTCATAGTCTATCTTCCTTTTCTTAATAATTTTTTTAGTCGTTCTTTGCTGGCTTTTAAAAGCTTCCTAGTCTTCTGTCCTCCCACTAGTTTTGGCCACTTTGTATGCCCTTGTTTTTAATTGGAAACTGTCCTTTATTTCTTTAGTTAGCTATGGATGGCTATCTTTTCTCTTACACCCTTTCCTCCTCACTGCAATATATTTTTATTGAGAGTTGTGAAATATCTCCTTAAATGTACACCACTGTTCATCAACCATCCTACACTTTAATCTATTTTCCCAGTCCACTTTACCCAACTCTGCCCTCATACCTTCATAGTCTCCTTTATTTAAGCTTAGTACGCTGGTTAGAGATCCAAATTTCTCACCCTCCATCTAAATTTGAAGTTCAATCATGCTATGATCACTCATTCTGAGGGGATTCTTTACTAGGAGATCGTTTATTAATCCTGTCTCATTACACAGGACCAGATCTAAGATAGCCTGCCCCTTGGTTGGTTCCGTTACATACTGCTCAAGGAACCGTCCATTATGCACTCTATGAACTCCTTCTCAAGGCTACCCTGACCAATTTGATTTGTCCAATCAATATGGAGGTTAAAATTACCCATGATTATTGCTGTTCCCTTTTTACAAGCCTTCACTATTTCCTGGTTTATGCTCCGACCAACAGAGTTGCTATTGTTAGGGGGCCTATATACTACGCCCACCAAGACCTTTTCCCCCTTATTGTTCCTTATCCCCACCCAAACTGTTTCAACACCCTTATCATTTGAGCCAATGTCGTTTCTTCCGACTGCAGTGATTCCATCCTTTATCAATAGAGCTACCCCACCTCCTTTTCCTTTCTGCCTGTCCTTCTAGATGGTCAAGTACCCCTGAATATTTAATTCACAGTCCTGGTCACCTTGCAACCACGTCTCTGTAATGGCTATCAGATCATACCCATTTGTCTCAATTTGTGCCGTCAGCTCAACTATTTTATTACAAATGCTACGTGCATTTAGACAAAGTGCCTTTAAGTTTGTTTTTTTTTACCTTTTTTTCCTGCATTTAGAAACATAGAAAATAGGTGCAGGAGTAGGCCATTCGGCCCTTCGAGCCTGCACCAACATTCAATAAGATCATGGCTGATCATTCCCTCAGTACTTCTTTCCTGCTTTCTCTCCATACCCCTTGATCCCTTTAGCCGTAAGGGCCATATCTAACTCCCTCTTGAATATATCCAATGAACTGGCATCAACAACTCTCTGCGGCAGGGAATTCCACAGGTTAACAACTTGAGTGAAGAAGTTTCTCTTCATCTCAATCCTAAATGGCTTACCCCTTATCATAAGACTGTGGCCCCTGGTTCTGGACTTCCCCAACATCGGGAACATTTTACCCGCATCTAACCTGTCCCGTCCTGTCAGAATCTTAGATGTTTCTATGAGATCCCCTCTCATCCTTCTAAACTCCAATGTATAAAGGCCCAGTTGATCCAGTCTCTCCTCATATGTCAGTCCTGCTATCCCGTGAATCAGTCTGGTGAACCTTCGCTGCACTCCCTCAATAGCAAGAACATCCTTCCTCAGATTAGGAGACCAAAACTGAACACAATATTCCAGGTGAAGCCTCACCAAGGCCCTGTACAACTGCAGTAAGGCCTCCCTGCTCCTATACTCAAATCCCCTAGCTCTGAAGGCCAACATACCATTTGCCTTCTTCACCACCTGCTGAACCTGTATGCTAACTTTCAATGGCTGATGAACCATGACACCCAGGTCTCGTTGCACCTCCCCTTTTCCTAATCTGCCGCCATTCAGATAATATTCTATCTTCGCGTTTTTGCCCCCAAAGTGGATAACCTCACATTTATCCACATTATACTGCATCTGCCATGCATTTGCCCACTCACCTAACCTGTCCAAGTCACCCTGCAGCCTCCTAGTGTCCCCCTGACAGCTCACGCTGCCACCCAGCTTAGTGTCATCTGCAAACTTGGAGATATTACATTCAATTCCTTCATTCAAATCATTGATGTATATTGTAAAGAGTTGGCGTCCCAGCACTGAGCCCTGCGGCACTCCACTAGTCACTGCCTGCCATTCTGAAAAGGACCCATTTATCTCTGCTTCCTGTCTGCCAATCACTTCTCTATCCACGTCAGTATATTACCCCCAATACCATGTGCTTTGATTTTGCACACCTGTCTCTTATGTGGGACCTTGTCAAAAGCCCTTTGAAAGTCTAAATATACCACATCCACTGGTTCTCCCTTGTCCACTCTACTAGTTACATCCTCAAAATATTCCAGAAGATTTGTCAAGCATGATTTCCCCTTCATAAATCCATGCTGACTTGGACTGATCCTGTCACTGCTTTCCAAATGCACTGCTATTTCATCCTTAATAATTGATTCCAATACTTTCCCCACGACTGATGTCAGGTCTATAATTACCCGCTTTCTCTCTCCCTCACTTTTTAAAAAGTGGTGTTACATTAACTACCCTCCAATCCATAGGAACAGATCCAGAGTCAATAGACTGTTGGAAAATGATCACCAATGCATCCAATATTTCTAAGGCTACTTCCTTCAGTGCTCTGGGATGCAGACTATCAGGCCCTGGGGATTTATCGGCCTTCAATCCCATTAATTTCCCTAACACAATTTCCCGCATAATAAGGATATCCTTCAGTTCCTCCTTCTCACTAGACCCTCGGTCCCCTAGTATATCCGGAAGCTTATTTCTGTCTTCCTTCGTGAATACAGAACTAAAGTATTTGTTCAATTGGTCTACCATTTCTTTGTTCCTCATTATAAATTCACCTGAATCTGACTGCAAGGGACCTACATTTGTCTTCACTAATCTTTTTCTCTTCACATATCTATAGAAGCTTTTGCAGTCATTTTTTATGTTCCCGACAAGTTTCTTCTCGTACTCTACTTCCCCCCTCTTAATTAAACCCTTTGTCCTCCTCTGCTGAATTCTAAATTTCTCCCAGTCCTCAGGTTTGTTGCTTTTTCTGGACAATTTTTATGCTTCTTCCTTGGATTTAACACTATCCTTAATTTCCCTTGTTAGCCACGGTTGAGCCACCTTCCCCATTTTATTTTTACTCCAGACAGGGATGTACAATTACTGAAGTTCATCCATGTGATCTTTAAATGTTTGCCATTGCCTATCCACCGTCAACCCTTTAAGTATCATTTGCCAGTCTATTCTAGCCAATTCATGTCTCAAACCATCGAAGTTACCTTTCCTTAAGTTCAGGACCCTAGTTTCTGAATTAACTGTGTCACTCTCCATCTTAATAAAGAATTCTACCATGTTATGGTCATTCTTCCCCAAGGGGCCTCGCACAACAAGATTGCTAATTAGTCCTTTCTCATTACACATCACCCAGTATAGGATGGCCAGTTCCCGCATTGGTTCCTCGACATATTGGTCTTGAAAACCATCCCTAATACACTCGAGGAAATCCTCCTCCACTGCATTGCAACCAGTTTGGTTAGCCCAATCAATATGTAGATTAAAGTCACCCATGATAACTGCTGTACCTTTATTGCATGCATCCCTAATTTCTTGTTTGATGCTGTCCCCATCCTCACTACTACTGTTTGGTGGTCTGTACACAACTCCCACTAGCGTTTTCTGCCCCTTGGTATTCATTGCTCCACCCATACCGATTCCACATCATCCAAGCTAATGTCCTTTCTTACTATTGCATTTTTCCTCTCTCCTTCAAACTCACTTTCTTTATTTTTGCTCGCTAATTTCAGCTTTACTCTTCTCCTTACTGAATCTATTTTCAGGTTCCCATCCCCCTGCCAAGCTAGTTTAAACCCTCCCCAACAGCACTAGCAAAACCCCCCCCAAAAAGATATTGGTCCCGGCTCTGCTGAGTTGCAACCCGTCCGGCTTGTACAGGTCCCACCTTCCCCAGAAGCAGTCCCAATGCCTCAGGAAACTAAAGCCCTCCCGCCTGCACCATCTCTCCAGCCACATATTCATCGGCTCTATCCTCCTATTTCTGTACTCACTAGCTCATGGCACTGGGAGTAATCCGGAGATTACTACCTTTGAGGTCCTGCTTTTTAATCTCTCTCCTAGCTCCCTAAACTCTGCCTGCAGGACCTCATCCCTCTTTCTAACTTTATCATTGGTACCGATGTGGACCATGACCTCTGGCTGTTCACCCTCTCCCCCCAGAATGCCCTGCAGCCGCTCGGTGATATCCTTGGCCCTGGCACCAGGGAGGCAACATACCATCCTGGAGTCACGTCTGTGGCCGCAGAAACGCCTGTCTGTTCCCCTGACTAGTGAATCCCCTATCACTGTAGCTCTTCCATTCTTCTTGCTCCCCCGCTGTGCAGCTGAGCCACCCACGCTGCCATGGTCTTGGCTCTGGCTGCACTCCCAGAGCCACCATCACCCCCACCGGTACTCAGAACAGAGTACTGGTTGGAGAGCGAGATGGATTCAGGGGACTCATGCACGATCTGCCTAGTCCTCCTTTTCTGTCCGGCAGTCACCCACTCCCTCTCTGCCTGCACACTCTTAAGCTGTGGGGTCTATAAACATGCTATCCATGTTACTCTCAGTCTCACAGATGCACCGCAGTGACCCCAGCTGCCGTTCAAGCTCCAAAACACGGAGCTCGAGATGGTGCAGCTGGAGAACACCTCCCACACACGTGGTCGCCCCGGCTGCGCGAAGCACTCGAGATTTCCCACATGCCACAGGATGTGTAATCCACGGGACTGAGCTGCACTGCCTTCCCTCTAGTTACACTCGCAACTATCGAGTAGAACTAAACTCTAAACCTTCGCACAACACACCCAGCCGCTACTCAGCAAACAGCCGATTTAATTAACTGGCTTTCCTTAGATAATAAAGATCACATATATTTACTAGCAGATCCTACTTCAACAATGCCAAAGGTTTCCTACTGAAAAGAAAAAGAAAAAGAAAAGAAAAGAAAAATACTCATCAGTCCAACAGCCAATCACTTACCCGCTTGGCTGTGATGTCACACTTCGATTTTGATTTTTTTTTTTACTTTTTGTCCCTGCTGGCTCCTCCCGCTCCTCCGACTGCTGCTGGCCTTTTTATAGGCCTCGACCTCCCGTTCCCGCTCCTCACGCTCCTCCGACTGCTGCTGGCCTTTTTATAGGCCTCGACCTCCCGTTCCCGCTCCTCACGCTCCTCCGACTGCTGCTGGCCTTTTTATAGGCCTCAACCTCCCGTTCCTGCTCCTCCCGCTCCTCCGACTGCTGCTGGCCTTTTTATAGGCCTTGGTCTCCCATTCCCACTTCTGTCCACAGTGAGGCTTTGTCCTGTGGCCCCAACCTCCAAATGAAAGGGCTGCGTGGGGTCGGGAGGGATCAGACATGCGGCCTGTATCACGGCAGATTTTAATTTAGCCACGGACTGGGCGTGAGCATCAGTTCATGCCGGGCATATATCATTCACCTTGCAGTTTTATCAAATCATATAGGGACTTTGCGCACTCTGCAAAGCATGGGACAAAGTTCCTTTGGTACCCCACAAAACCCAAGAATGATCGTAGGGTTGTTTTGGAAGTGCGTAATGGCAGTCACTGTATTATCTCCACCTTGTGAGAGTCGGGGGATGATCCCTCTGGAGAAATGGACACTCCTAGAAAGGTGAGCCATTCTTTTACTAATTGGGCCTTATGGGGATTCACCTTTAATCCCTCCTGAGCCAAAAATGTCAACAGTTCGTACAAAAGGGACAGATGCTCCTCCATGCTGCCGGCTGCCAGCAGTAGGTCGTCTACATACTGCAGCAAGCAGGTAGGGTGGGAAAAGTCTTTTAAAATTGCAGCCATTCTTTTGTGGAAGAATGTTGGGGCATTGTGGAACCCCTGAGGCAGCTCTGGTCCTCAAATGTGAACCTGAATTTGTACTGGTCTTCCCTTTTAATAAGGAAACTGCAGAATCTATTAGCGATGTCGAGGATCGTGAAGTATTTGGAACGAGCAGGAATTTGAGGTAATATGGTGGGAGTTTCTCTTACTACCGGTGAGCAGGCTGGTGTTACAGAATTTAACTTTCTGTAATCAATAGTTGCCAACTGCTATCAGGCTTTTTAACCGGCCATGTGGGTGAATTGGTCGTGAAAGTGCCTGTCCTAATACCCTGCTCGACTAGGGATTTTATGGTGTCTCGGATGTAAGGGTGACTCTCCCTTGGGATGGGGTACTGTTTAGTGAATGAGTGGGGGGGGTGTCCCTCAATAGACTCTTCGCCTGCCATTTTTCCACAGTCCTGCTTGCATGTGGCGGACACTGCTAGGTGTTCCTGAATGAGTTTTGCCACAGCTTCATTTTTGCTCCCGGAGGGTCATACTTAGATAGCTTTTTAATAGCAAAAACCAAGTAAGCATCTGAAATTTCTATCACTCTCGCATTATCTCTTAATCTCATCCAAACACAGTCCCGATTGTAATCTATCACCGCGCCATACTGATCCAACACATCAGTCCCTACAATTCCCCTTCCGTCGGGGGTGGTCATCAGCATCGGCATTGGGACCTTATAGGTGAGGCCTCCCAACTGAAGTTCAGTGGCCTTCCCTGTATACAAGGTATTTGTATCACCATTAAACCCATTAAGGGTCATACAATCCTTGCCCGCTGCTGCATGGCATTCAGGATATGGGGTGTGGATGATGGTAATGGTTGAGCCAGTATCGATAAGTATAATCTGCTGCTGGCCCCCTTGTAAGATAACAAGTGTCATGTATTCACCTATCATTGTAACCCATGTATAAGCTGACCTAAGTTGTACACCTTGAGAACATTGACCACAAGAGGGTGAACTTGTGGGAGACACTCCTAACCTGTGCTTTCAGGTATAAAAGGGGAAGCTCCACCCATCTTCATCACTTGAGGTCTTGGTAATAAAGGTAACTGGTCACAGAGTGACCTTCTCTCAAGTATGGGCCTCATGTGCATTTACACTGTATAGTAAGGACATATCAAAAGGACTACTGGTCTCCTGCTACCATCACATCGGAACCCCACTTCCAACCAATCTTTAGGGGCCGAATCCCATCATCGGGTGGATCCTTGAAGGGGTCTTTCTACTGAGTGTGCATCGGCGATTACATGTACCGGTAAATGATTTTGCCTCCCCCCGTGACAATTTGGGCTTTCATGAGGGTTATAAGAACATAAGAATTAGGAACAGGAGTAGGCCATCTAGCCCATCGAGCCTGCTCCGCCATTCAACAAGATCATGGCTGATCTGGCCATGGACTCAGCTCCACTTACCCGCCCGCTCCCCATAACCCTTAATTCCCTGATTGGTTATCAACTGGTCCAATCGTTGATCCATCCCAGAGGGCTTGGATTCGTCCCTCGGGCGGTATCTATGCATTGCATCATGGCCCGGTCTCTGTCTGGATCTGCTGCAGTCTTTTGCTAGATGGCCTACCTTCTTACAATTAAAGCACTGTCCCTTTAAGGGGTAACACCTAGCTTCCTCCACTATTGATACTGGTTTATTTGCGGTGGGTGGTAACTTCACCTTTAACTGGTCTTTTACCACCTCCCAGGCTATTTGAGCGCTGGTCTCTATATCTGTCCACTGATTGGCGGTCCTCATGGTTATGCCCAGGGATGGTTTTAATTCAAGAGTGGAGTTGGGTCAGGAACATCGATTTAAATTGTTCCTGATTCCTTCCTACTGCAGTATTTGCGGATGCCTGGTTCTGGGTACATTCATAGATATCATACAAGCAATTACTGAAGGCTCTAATGATCTCTTCTAGGCGCTGCTTGGTCTGATTAAGCAGAACCACTAAGTTTAAGTTTTGGATCCCTAAATGGTTTAGGATCTTGGTCATGACTGCATCGGCTGCTGTGCCAGGCTGGAGGACTGCGTCTGGCAGATTATCTTTTAGGGAAGTGACAGGCCAAGAGGAGGACTCGTGTTAAGTCTCTCTCTTCTAACTCGGGGTGACTTCTCCTGAAATTTGCCCACCTCCTATTAACTCCCAGTGGGCTGTCCCCATCAGTAATGGGTCCCAACTCATGGCTACCTGCTGTGGTGTCAGCACCAGATATGGGCCGTGAGTCAGTATGGTTACTGGTGATGTGACCATGCGTATTACGTCATAAAGAAGTGGTTACTCCTGCTACGGTTGGCCCTCGTGTCTCCAAGGTATCCCATCCTTCACCACCCTACTGGGGATTATACTGACTGCCTGCCTATTCCCAATCTGTCTCCCCCTTGTCCCCTTCTGTTGTCTCTGTTATGCTACTGTGAATACTAGGGCCTGCTGCTCCCCTAACATACTTTTTAACCTCACTATTTCTAATTGGCACTGGGAGTGATCTGCTTCCCTATGTGGCTTCTTAATTACTTCCCTTACTGCTCCCCTAGCATTTCCTACCTCTTGCCAGAGCCCCAAGTTTTCCAATTATTATATTTTTTACTCTAATTTGTTTTCATTCACTTCAATGACGGCTGCTGTGGCATTTAAATTTGAAAGGCTTTGTTGCTGTAGCAACGAAGCTGCCTGTTCGGCCCCTCTTTCTAATTGCCTAATATTGTGGTTTAATCGATCAATTTCTTGTCTCAAATACTATATTTCTCCCTCCTTTAACTGTTCAATAAGTTAAAGGCTTTCTTCCTTTTGTTCTTTTATATTTTGAATCTCTTTTTCATTTAGTCAAATCTCTTTTACTTACGATTATTTTAAATCTTGTATCTCTTTTGCCCTTTGGTCTTTTAAATCTTGTATCACTTCCCTTAAATTGTGTATCTCTTTTGTATCCTGCCCCATTAATTCCTCATCCCTCTGAGTGCAGTAATGTGCGCAGAATGCCAAGAGACCGTTTACCTGTTTTGGCCGTAGCTCTCCTTGATTTACTGTCTCCTGGATAAATGCCACGAGCTCCCCAAAGGACGCATGTTGGCCCTTACGGAAGTACGGTTACTCTTGTATGTTCTTTATAGATACCTTTTCGTATACTTTCTCCTTCCTGATAGACTATCTCTTTATCTTTTGCTGGCTTTCTGTACATAACCGATCCCTTCATCCTGCGTCTTTTGAATTTAACGACTGGTGGGTCCCTACTTAAATGTTCCAACTCTCAAGACAACTGCTCCTTAAGATGCAACTTCTCCCGATCCGTTTAAAAGTTTATAGTTCAAACTTTGCAACACAGGTTAGAACCACAACTCCCGAGGTTTCCAATTGTTCAAAAGAATGATCAAAAGCTGTCTCACCAGATCCCGGACAATACCCCAATTTTGTAAGAGTTCTAAATCTCTGGCATTAAATTGACAGCAAGACCGATTCTTTTAAAACAATTTGGAATAGTTTATTAAACACACACACATGCACATCTATCAGAGAAACAGCAGTCGTCAGCTATCCTATGGATCTACTTATTTACAACAGATACAATGCTGTTACAATAATGATTTATAAAAAGGTATAATTTACTTCCTTCTGGCAAAACACACACACATGGCGTCTATCCTTGCTTCTGCTGTGGAGGGAGGTTCTTGCTTTTGCCGTGTGAAGGAGAAGAGAGACCCACCAATCTTTGCTTGGATTATTATGCCCCTTCAGGCCATTGTTTCTGAGAAAGCCTCAGGATTGGGTATTGTTTCCAGGGCCGTTCCTGATTGGCTTCTCCTCATACATGTGTCTGGAGGGCCGGTGCCATTCCTTGATTAGGTTAATGGTTTTCCAATTAACACCTTTTCTAGTTTGGTGAGTTTCAAAGCCTTGCTTCCTTTGTTCCTTGTGCTCTGCCCAGCCAGAGGAGACGTGAACTTGGGGAAGGTATCCATTTTGTTTCTTTCAAAGCTGCAGCCTTTCCGTATAATCTACACTTTTTACATTTTTATATATATATATATACAGAATCAATTCTATCATTACTAAACACTTTTATTCTTACATAAGACAACTCCTTCATCTCAGGAATTAACCGTTAAGGGAATAAGGGGTTATGGGAAGCGGGCAGAGAAGTCCATGATCGGATCAGCCATGATCGTATTAAATGACGGAGCAGGCTCGAGGGCCTACTCCTGCTCCTATTTCTTATGTTCTTATGTTCTCTGAACTGCCTCCAATGCAAGTGTATCCCTCCTTCAATAAGGAGACCAAAACTCTAAGCAGTACTCCAGGTCTCACCAATGCCTTGTACAGTTGTAGCAAGACTTCTCTGCTTTTATATTCCATGTCTGCTGAATCTGAAAACAGTGAGAGAACAGTAGAAGCTGCCACTTGCCTGGTGGGTGCTAACTCTGCCTATTTGCCCCATACATGCAAGGTGAGGGAGCGGGTAAGTGTAAAGGAATGTGCAGTGCAGCCCACTGAAAATCGAAATGATACGTTCAAAATTGAATGTGTAATAGTGCCTCCATTTCTGCTTCTGTGCATGAAACAGGGAACAGCGAGCCTTAAGAAATAAATGTGGGTTTCTTGTTCTACTCCCATTTTTCAGAGAAAGGTGACAGCTCTGGTGTTTCAAGACTAATTTCCTGTTTGGATTAAGGAAAATATTTGCTTAAAATGACTTGAAAACATTATGGTGAACAAGCATTCTTTGCTGTAGAGTTTGCTTTTCATCTTTGTTTTGCCACTAAGATTTCCCGCCATCGTCATTTAAACGCCCAGATAGGAATCAGTTTGCTCCAGGGCTGTCAGTCAACGTGTCTGCAGCAGAGGAGAGGCAATGGACCTGAACTGGGATTTGAATTCAAACCACAATTTAACCTGAATCCCCTACACATTTCAGTTCATTCTGTGTAAAGCTCTCTTCTGGCCTTTTCTAGACCAATCAATCCGAGTCTAATTAAACACAAAAAATATTTATATTATAATTTTGAAGATTGCTGAAGAAGTTTATAATCTTTTGGATCTTATTAATCTTTCATCTTTTTTCAAATGATTACAATATTCCTCTTTAATCTAAGCAGAGCAGCTAAACGTCCTAATCTAACTACTGACGCCTATGAACCTGAAAGATTTGGAACTGTTTAATTTACTTGATATTGAGAATGAGATGGGATTGTGCGGAGCTTAAGCTACATTTTGGGAACTAGGAAATCATATTCCAAAATCCCTGCCCGCAGTACGATGCTTGACATGCTTGTCCCAAGTTCCTTTCTCCATCATTATAAGAGGTGTTCACCTCAATTAGAATAAGCACATTCATGCTTGTGTTAAATAGAACTTAATTCGAGTGTGTTAAGAGTCTGTAAGGTGACATTGTCAAATCACTTCTACCGCCCTATGGAAACATTTCTAGTTGAGAGATTTAACATTTTTACAATTCCCATTGTACTACATGTTATTGTACCCATGTTAACTCAGGGGAGAAAGAGAACGAAAGGGTCAAGTTCTGAAAAGCAGAACATTCTATCACAGTGGGGATTTAGTGGATTTTAGAGAGAATCCGCTGGCAAAATAAGAGCTTGCCGAAGGTTAGCATTTTGTAATAATTGATCTTCAACTAAATATTTAAGCAAGTTAGTAGCCATTATTATTAGAAAGCCTCATTTACTTGGGAACCATAAAACTCAGCAGTGAATATCCGTGGTGGCTACCAACAAGCATTCTCAACAAGCACGTGACCTGGAAATTATTGCGTCCTGATATTAGCAGACAAACCATTAACACATTCATATGGCATTCCTCCAATCACTACTTGAACGGTAAATACATTTATTTTAAATGAGTCATTAAAATAGCAGGTCGAGGAATGTCATGAACCTGTTAACTTGCTGTCTGCTAACTTCCAGGGCATTGTTTCTTTGGCCTCCTTGAATGGGAATAAAGACCCTGGATTTACCGGTGCGTGGGCAATGGGGACATACAGTCAGTAGTAAACAGTTGTGTTTATTGCCATATATTTTCCAGTGTGGGGACAAGTATTTTTTCCAAATTAAGAAAACTGTCCTGACCAAATGTTCCACTTCCTTCATTACCGGCGGGAACTTCAGGTGTCAAATGCCTAACTCTTGCTGGCAGTAAATCTAAATAAATGTTTCACACTGTGCAACGGAAAATAGTTCTAAGTAGAAGCCCACATTCATCTTATTTGTACTGAGCTGAACATGGAGCTTCCGCTGCCTAATTTTCTATCGAGCTGTTTTACACTTTCCATTCCTTGCAGTATTCTTACTCATTGAGAGCTGAACTCTATGGGGGCGAAATTCGGGTAGTTTGTGGCTCCCGTTAGCACCCGCGAGGGCTAATGAGTTTTTGCCTGGGCTTGACGAAAACAACGCCTTCCGCTAAATTGGGTGGGGGCTTTGCGGCGGCGCTAACAGGTAGCCTCCCACAATGATAACATCATCGCTGTGCGCAGTGCCCCGTTACCGCCTCGGAACCTAAAATCAGTCGTACCCCCTCTGTTTCTGCCTAGCGCTGACAACGATAGCTTCAGCTGTCGGGTTCCAGTCGGGAGGCAGCTGAAGGAGCGCTATTTAAAGGCGCCATCTTCAGAAAAAATTTTAGTCAGCCATTACCGTTTACTACTTACTTCCATATAAGCAGACTCGTTGTTCAACAGGTTTGAGCGATTTTCAGTTGCAGGGTTGATCTGGCTGTTAAACATTCCTGACTTTCATTGAGAGCAGATTTGAAACAACAACATTTATATCTTTTCATGGGGGCTGAGTTAGCACTCAGCCTCCGGCACTGACATCACTGTCAGAGGAAACTTAGGCAGAGTGAAACATAAAAACATAGAAACATAGAAAATAGGTGCAGGAGTAGGCCATTCGGCCCTTCGAGCCTGCACCACCATTCAATAAGATCATGGCTGATCATTCACCTCAGTACCCCTTTCCTGCTTTCTCTCCATACCCCTTGATCCCTTTAGCCATAAGGACCATATCTAACTTCCTCTGGAATATATCCAATGAACTGGCATCAACAATTCTCTGCGGTAGGGAATTCCACAGGTTAACAACTCTCTGAGTGAAGAAGTTTCTCCTCATCTCACTCGTAAATGGCATACCCCTTATCCTTAGACTATTTCCCCTGGTTCTGGACTTCCCCAACATCAGGAACATTCTTCCTGCATCTAACCTGTCCAGTCCCATCAGAATTTTATATGTTTCTATGGGATCCCCTCTTATCCTTCTAAACTCCAGTGAATACAGGCCCAGTCGATCCAGTCTCTCCTCATATGTCAGTCCTGCCATCCCGGGAATCAGTCTGATGAACCTTCGCTGCACTCCCTCAATAGCAAGAATGTCCTTCCTCAGATTAGGAGACCAAAACTGAACACAATATTCCAGGTGAGGCCTCACTAAGGCTCTATACAACTGCAGTAAGACCTCCCTGCTCCTATACTCAAATCCCCTAGCTATGAAGATCAACATAACATTTGCCTTCTTCACCGCCTGCTGTACCTGCATACCAACTTTCAATGACTTTTGTACCACCTCCCCTTTTTCTAATCTGCCGCCATTCAGATAATATTCTGCCTTTGTGTTTTTGTCACCAAATGGGATACCTCACATTTATTCACATTATACTGAATCTGCCATGCATTTGCCCACTTACCTAACCTGTCAAAGTCAACCTGCAGCCTCTTAGCGCCCTCCTCACAGCTCACACCGTCACCCAGCTTAGTGTCATCTGCAAACTTGGAGATATTACACTCAATTCCTTCATCTAAATCATTAATGTATATTGTAAATAGCTGGGGTCCCAGCACTGAGCCCTGCGGTACCCCACTAGTCACTGCCTGCCATTCTGAAAAGGACCCGTTTATCCCGACTCTCTGCTTCCTGTCTGCCAACCAGTTCTCTATCCACATCAGTACATTACCCCCAATACCATGTGCTTTAATTTTGCACACCAATCTCTTGTGTGGGACCTTGTCAGAAATCTTTTGAAAGTCCAAATACACCACATCCACTGGTTCTCCCTTGTCCACTCTATCAGTTACATTCTCAAAAAATTCTAGAAGATTTGTCAAGCAGGATTTCCCTTTCATAAATCATTGCTGACTTGGACCAATCCCATCACTGCTTTCCAAATGCGCTGCTATTTCATCTTTAATAATTGATTCCAACATTTTCCCCACTACTGATGTCACGCTAACCAGCCTATAATTATTTGTTTTCTCTCTCCCTCCTTTCTTAAAAAGTGGTGTTACATTAGCTACCCTCCAGTCCATAGGAACTGATCCAGAATCAATAGACTGTTGGAAAATGATCATCAATGCAGCCACTATTTTTAGGGCTACTTCCTTAAGTACTCTGGGATGCAGACTACCAGGATGTAACTCGTAGAGTGGACAAGGGAGAACCAGTGGATGCTGTGTATTTGGACTTTCAAAAGGCTTTTGACAAGGTCCCACACAAGAGATTGGTGTGCATTCACCAGTGTGCCAGCTCTGTTCCAGCCAAGCTTGGGGCTGGCTGCTCAGAGACAAGAATTACCCACTATCCACCTGGCTAATGACTCCCCTCCGCAACCCCAATACTCCTGCCCAGCTATCATACAATCAGAGCCATGCCGCCACCATTGAGCAGACCATCGAAGTGCTGAAGCAACGGGCCCGCTGCCTTGACCGCTCGGGGGGAGTCATTCAGTACTCGGCTGAGTGGGTGTCCCTTTTCATCATCTTCTGCTGGACACTGCACAACTCAGCCATCATGAGGGCGCAGCCAATGCCATCAGACATTGCTCCACCACCTCAAGAGGAGGAGGATCACGAGGAGGAGGAGCAGGAGGAGGAGCAAAAAGAGGAGAAGGACGAGGAGGAGCAGCAGCAGCAACAGCAGCAGCAGAGGAGGCAGCCACTCAATCGAGATTTTGCAAGGCGATCCGTGACTTTCTCATCAGACTTCGGTTCCAGTGTATTCTATCCCACTTCTTGGTTGCTCTGCACGTCCCCATCAGCACATCAATTTCCCCTTCCAGACCACAGCCCCCAAACTGAAATGAGAGACACCAGCAAAGATGCAACATTCCAATTAAAATTTATCTCATAACCTTTAACAGTATCATAAACAACAATTATATTTAAGATTCATCCTTGTGCAATACCTTATATCCCAACATAAGAACATAAGAATTAGGAGCAGGAGAAGACTATTCTGCCCTCGAGCCTGCTCCACCATTCAATAGGATCATGGCTGATCTTCTACCACAACTCCACTTTCCTGCATTATCCCCATATCCTTTGATTCCTTTAATATCCAAAAGTCTATGGTGGATAGAGGTGTACCGATGGATGTGGTGTATTTAGATTTCCAAAAGGCATTCGATAAGGTGCCACACAAAAGGTTACTGCAGAAGATAGAGGTACGCAGCGTCGGAGGAAATGTATTAGCATGGATAGAGAATTGGCTGGCGAACAGAAAGCAGAGAGTCGGGATAAATGGGTCCTTTTCGGGTTGGAAATCGGTGGTTAGTGGTGTGCCACAGGGATCAGTGCTGGGACCACAACTGTTTACAATATACATAGATGACCTGGAAGAGGGGACAGAGTGTAGTGCAACAAAATTTGCAGATGACACTAAGATTAGTGGGAAAGCGGGTTGTGTAGAGGACTCAGAGAGGCTGCAAGGAGATTTGGATAGGTTAAGCGAATGGGCTAAGGTTTGGCAGATGGAATACAATGTCGGAAAATGTGAGGTCATCCACCTTGGGAAAAAAAACAGTAAAAGGCAATATTATTTGAATGGGGAGAAATTACAACATGCTGTGGTGCAGAGGGACCTGGGGGTCCTTGTGCATGAATCCCAAAAGGTTAGTTTGCAGGTTTAGCAGGTAATCAGGAAGGCGAACAGAATGTTGGCCTTCATTGCGAGAGGGATGGAGTACAAAAGCAGGGAGGTCCTGCTGCAACTGTATAAGGTATTGGTAAGGCCGCACCTGGAGTACTGCGTGCAGTTTTGGTCACCTTACTTAAGGAAGGATATACTAGCTTTGGAAGGGGTACAGAGACGATTCACTAGGCTGATTCCAGAAATGAGGGGGTTACCTTATGATGATAGATTGAGTAGACTGGGTCTTTACTCGTTGGAGTTCAGAAGGATGAGGGGTGATCTTATAGAAACATTTAAAATCATGAAAGGGATAGACAAGATAGAGGCAGAGAGGTTGTTTCCACTGGTCGGGGAGACTAGAACTAGGAGGCACAGCCTCAAAATACGGAGGAGCCAATTTAAAACCGAGTTGAGAAGGAATTTTTTCTCCCAGAGGGTTGTGAATTTGTGGAATTCTCTGCCCAAGGAAGCAGTTGAGGCTAGCTCATTGAATGTTTTCAAGTCAAAGATAGATAGATTTTTAACCAATAAGGGAATTAAGGGTTACGGGGAGAGGGCGGGTAAGTGGAGCTGAGTCCACGGCCAGATCAGCCATGATCTTATTGAATGGCGGAGCAGGCTCGAGGAGCTAGATGGCCTACTCCTGTTCCTAATTCTTATGTTCCTATGTTCTTATGTCTATCAATCTCTGCCTTGAATATACTAAAGACTGAGCCATCACAGTCCTCTGGGGTAGAGAATTCCAAAGATTCACCACCCTGAGTGAAGAAATGTCTCCTCATCTCAGTCCTAAATGTCTTACCCCTTATTCTGAGGCCGTGACCCCTGGTTCTAGACTCCCCAGCCAGAGGAAACATCCTCCCTGCATCTACCCTGTCAAGCCCTGTAAGAATGATGTATGTGTCAATGCGATCACCTCTCATTCTTCTAAACTCTAGAGAATATATGCCTAGTCGACTCAATCTCTCTCATAGGACAATGCCCCCAATGCAGGAATCTGTTTGGGGAACCTTTGTTGCACTTCCTCGATGGCAAGTATATCCTTCCTTAGGTAAGGAGACCAAAACTGTACACATTACTCCAGGTGCGGTCTCACCAATTGCAGTAAGATGTCTTTACATTTATACTCAAATCCTCTTGTAATAAAGGCCAACATACCATTTGCTTTACTAATTGCTTGCTATACCTGCATGTTAACTTTCAGTGATTTGTGTCCCTCTGAACACGAACATTTCCCAATCTCTCATCATTTAAAAAATATTCTACATTTCAATTTTTCCTACCAAAGTGGATAGCTTCACATTTCTCCACATTATATCCCATTTGCCATGTTCTTGCCCACTCACTTAGCGCCTTGAAGCCTCTTTGCATCCACCTCACAACTTACATTCTCATCTAGCTTTTGTATTATCAGCAAACTTGGATATATTACATTTGGTCCCCTCATCATTGATATAGATTGTGAATAGCTGGGGCCCAAGCACCGATCCTTGCAGCACCCCACTAGTTACAGCCAACCAACCCGAAAATGACCCGTTTATTCCTACTCTCTGTTTCCTGTCTGTTAACCAATCCTCAATCCATGCTAGTATATTACCCCCAATCCCATGAGCCCTAATTTTGTTCAATAACCTCTTGTGTGGTACCTTATTGAATGCCATCTGAAAATCCCAAAACACCACATCCATTGGTTCCCCTTTATTTATTCTGCTGGTTACTACTTCAAAAAAACTCTGACAGATTTGTCAAACATGATTTCCCTTTCATAAATCCGTGTTGACTCTGCCCAATCCTTTTATTATTTTCTAAGTGCCCTGTTACCACATCTGTAATAATAGATTCTAGCATTTTCCTTACTATTGATGTCAAGCTAACTGGTCTGTAGAATCCCTTTTTCTGTCTCTCTCCTTTACCTTCCAATCCACGGGAACCATTCTAGAATCTATGGAATTTTGGAAAATGACAAGCAATGCATCCACTATCTCTATAGCCTCCTCTTTTAAACCTTAGAATGCAGGCCATCGGGTCCAGCGGATTTATCGGCTTTCAGTCCCATTAATTTCTCCAGTACTATATTTTTACAAAAATAATTTCTTTCCATTCCTCATTCTCGCTAGAGCTTTGGTTTTCCACTATTTCCAGGAGGTTTTTTGCATCTTCTTCCGTGAAGACAGACACAAAATATTTGTTTAATTTCTCTGCCATTTCCTTATTCTTCATTATAATTTCCCCTGTCTCAGCCTGTAAGGGACCCACATTTACTTTTGCTAATCCTTGCCTTTTTATATACGTATAGATGCTTTTACAGTCTGTTTTTATGTCTCTCTCTCGTTTACTCTCATATTCTATTTTCCCTTTCTTTATCAATTTCTTGGTCCTCCTTCACTAAATTCTAAAATCCTCCCAATCCTCAGGCTTACTACTCTTTTTGGCAACATTATAAGCCTCTTCCTTTGATCTAATACTATCTTTAATTTATCTTGTTAGCCATGGTTGGACCACTTTTCCTGTGGTTTACCTATTCTAGAGCTCCTCCACAGAGTTTCCACTGAGGCTGAAACACGGCTGGTGGAAGGCTGCTGTGTGTCAGGGCCAGAGACTACAGATGGCCTTGCAGGACAGCCTCGACCAGCTCTGGGCCTGGAAGGTCCAGCTGTAGACTGTAGCAACTCGGGCTGGATAGCAGCAGTCTGGGCTGGCTGAGTGACAGGCAGCGACCAGTGCAATAGCGGAGTGGCAGTGTTGCGATCGGGAATTCTGTCATCCTGAGAGAGGACAGCAGGTTCCTGCTCCACTGACCCAGTGCCACTCCCCCAGGGCAGCATCTCAGCATCACCACCAATCTGCTGGAGCACAGATTGGTGACCTGCTGCAACTCCGTGAGATCCCCCATGGACTTTGGGGGACCCAGCGGCGATGGCAGCAGTCATAGCACGCATGGCATCCAGCTGGGACTGCAGGAGAGCAGTCCAAGCTTCGGTGCCACCAACCATTGTCTGCAGTGCAGCATCAAGATGTTGCGTTGCTTCCATCTATGCTGCAATGGAAGCTGCCACATCGCCCTTGAAAGGCGTCATGAGGTCTGGATCCGCTTGGTCTCTCTGGGAGTCCGCCATTGTCTGCAGACTGGAAATGATGGGCTCCATTGTGTGCGCAGAGCTCTATACAATGCTGGAGGCGAACTCCTCCATTCTCCTTACCATAGTGAGAGGCTCTCGGGCACCCTTGCCGTTGCATCTATCATGTCGGAGTGCATGGTCATCACTCTTCTTGTGAACGCATCCCCATCAAGGTCCTTATCTGAAGTCACCGCAAACTCTCCCTCCGGGGAGCTGGCTCTCGAGCTACCCTTTCTCCTTGACATTGCTGCAGCCCACTAGGCCCTGGTGCATCACCCAGTGCAGATCCCTCTGTTAAGCTAACCTCTAAGGACCGTGTAGTGCCAGTCTCTGAGCTGGTGCCGGCGGGTGAGAGATGCAATAATGCAGTGCTTGGGTCCTACTCCTCGTCTTCTCCCTCCTCAGTGTGATGCAGGGCGGGGGGGGGGGGGGGGTGGGGGGGCTCAGGTACAGGCTGCACATCTTCTGGCTGATTGTCTGAAAGCACAAATGGCACAAGTCTCATGTTAAGGTGAGGGCAGGGGGGCGGGGGCAGAAATGGAGCAAGGAAGGCAGACAGTATCAGGAGCTGGAAACTGATAAAGCCTTCTGACGTGAGGGGGAAGTGGGATGAGAAAAGGAGAGGGGATAAAGATACCATTGTTGCCCTCAGTGGGGTCGACGTCTCCGCCGGTCACGGCACCCACCACCTGCGGGCCAATGAGCCGCCGCACTCGCTCCTCCAGGTCTGTGAGCTGCTGGAGCTGCTGGAGCTGAAGTTCACCCCCGCCTGCCCTCTGCTGCCCCTCCTTCTCTACACTGTCTTCAACGCCTCCAATGCCACGTCATTGAATCGCCTTGCCCTTTCCCTTCCAGCAGGATTTGCAGCAGCAATCCCAGAAAGTTGTTTCAGTAGCTCACAGCTCGCCCTCAAATGCAGCACTGCCGAAAACAAGCAGGTACGGCTTCATATCTCATCCCCTTTAAGAGCTGGAATCAGCCAGTGTCAAGGATTGAAGGATGATTGCTGAATACAAGTCACCTGAAATTGGGTAGGGCTCTGATATTAGCGCCTCTGCAAAGCCCCACTGCGGTCATTTGTGCCTCATATACCGCCCCCTTCCTTCCTGGGACACTAAAGCCCAATTTATCAGAAGTTAGCAATCGTTTGCGCCTGGCGCAAATGATTCAACATTTTTAAAGTTAACACCCCGAACGGGGCACTACTGAATTTTGCCCCTTATGACATTAGCAGAAGATGCTTTGAGAACACAAGGACTGCAAGTGGGAGGGCATTGTGACCAATGCTATAGTAATGGGGAGGAACAGCCTGCTTGTGATAATAGAGCATGGCAGTGGTAAGAGGAGTCATGCCATACAGCTGACGACCAATACCCCTGGGGAAGACCATGTTGAAGGCCAAAGCTAACATGTAATGTGAACAGGAAGACTTGAATGGAAGACTGGCAATGGGCGAAAAGCTGCGGGAGCTGGCAGAGGGAGAGGATGGTGACGTTCTTACACATTTACAACCAGTCTGGTTATGATGCCTGATCAACTAGCTTTCCTATGCTCCTCAATATAGGGGGAAGCTCTTTCTAGAATTTGTTGTTGATACCATGCATTATAGAGAAAGAATGAACTTGCAATTATTTAGTGCCTTTCACACCCTGAGGATGTCACACAGTACTTGTGAAGTGTCACCAATGTTGTGCTGTAGATGAACACAGCAACGAATTCCAACACAGCAAGATTCCTTAGCAATTAGATAAATGACCAGATAATCTGCTTTTATTTAGTGATGTTGGCTGTGAGATAAATATTAGCCAGATATCTTTAAGACATCCCACACAAGCACACACTACAAGATGGCTTCTTAAGAAGGACTGTGTCACATGACCTTGCCACATGACCTTTTACTGTTATTACATCAGCAGTTGTTATTACATGAGTAGTACACTAGGTGGAGCTCTATTACACTTTCCCCTCCTTATTGAAGAAGTTAATCATAATAAAATAATCATGATACATAACTTGCATGGTATACACAACAAAAGATATGAACTTTTTTTTCCCCATATTTACAAATCAAACTTAACCAGTGTTTTTATGTTTCGAAGAGGATACCTTCATTTCTGAACAGAAGTTTCCAATCGTGTTGTAGGAATTAAATTAATTCTAGGCTGAGCCTGAGGAGAGTTTTTCTCCAAGGGCAACCCTTTATCTACATTTTGACTCTATATACCTTCGGACTGTTTGTCTGCCTGACTCAGATTCATGACATTCTCTTGGACTTCTTTCAAGTACATCTGATGTAGGATTTTCTATTGGTGCTCTACTTGTAACAAGAGAATCTGATTCATCAAAAATAATCAAAGCATTACAACTTGCAGCTCCTTCCACACTTGTAGATAAAAAATGTTCAATGTGAACAAATCTAACCTTTCCATGATCAAATATTTGGACCAAATATGTGTGAGGGTCACGTATCCTTACTACTCCTCCTGGTAACCACTACTCCTCCTGAAAACGCTACTGGGAGTTGTGTACAAACCACCAAATAGTAGTAGTGAGGTTGGGGATAGCATCAAACAAGAAATTAGAGATGCATGCAATAAAGGTACAACAGTTATCATGGGTGACTTTAATCTACATGTAGATTGGGCTCACCAAACTGGTAGCAATACGGTGGAGGAGGATTTCCTGGAATGTATTAAGGATGGTTTTCTGGACCAATATGTCGAGGAACCAATTAGAGGGCTGGGTATCCTAGACTGGGTGATGAGTAATGAGAAGGGACTAATTAGCAATCTTGTTGTACGAGGCCCCTTGGGAATGATTGGCCATAATATAGTAGAATTCTTTATTGAGATGGAGAGTGACACAGTTAATTCCGAGACTAGGGTCCTGAACTTAAGGAAAGGTAACTTCGATGCTATGAGACGTGAATTGGCTAGAATAGACTGGCAAATGATAATTAAAGGGTTGACAGAGGATAGGCAATGCAAATATTTAAAGATCACATGGATGAACTTCAACAATTGTACATCCCTGTCTGAAGTAAAAATAAAACGGGGAAGGTGGCTCAACCGTGGCTAACAAGGGAAATTAAGGATAGTGTTAAATCCAAGGAAGAGGCATATAAATTGGCCAGAAAAAGCAGTAAATCTGAGGACTGGGAGAAATTTAGAATTCAGCCGACAAGGACAAAGGGTTTAATCAGGAGGGGGGAAATAGAGTATGAGAGGAAGCTTGCTGGGAACATAAAAACTGACTGCTGTGAAGAGAAAAAGATTAGTGAAGACAAACGTAGGTCCCCTGCAGTCAGATTCAGGTGAATTTATAATGGGGAACAAAGAAATGGCAGACGAGTTGAACAAATACTTTGGTTCTGTCTTCACGAAGGAAGACACAAATAACCTTCTGGAAATACTATGGGACTGAGGGTCTAATGAGAAGGACGAACTGAAGGAAATCATTATAGGCGGGAAATTGTGTTCGGGAAATTGATGGGATTGAAGGCTGATAAATCCCCAGAGATTAATAATCTGCATCCCAGAGTTCTTAAGGAAGTGGCCCTAGAAATAATGGGTGCATTGGTGATTATTTTCCAACATTCTATCGACTCTGGATCAGTTCCTATGGACTGGAGGGTAGCTAATGTAACACCACTTTTTAAAAAAGGAGGGAGAGAAAAAATGGGTAATTATAGACCGGTTAGCTTGACATCAGTCATGGGGAAAATGTTGGAATCAATGATTAAGAATGAAATAGCAGTGCATTTGGAAAGCAGTGACAGATCGGTCCAAGTCAGCATGGATTTATGAAAGGGAAATCATGTTTGACAAATCTTCTAGAATTTTTTAAGAATGTAACTAGTAGAGTGGACAAGGGAGAACCAGTGGATGTGGTGTATTTGGATTTTCAAAAGACCTTTGACAAGGTCCGACACAAGAGATTGATGTGCAACATTAAAGCACATGGTATGGGGGTAATGTACTGACGTGGATAGAGAACTGGTTGGCAGTCAGGAAGCAGAGAGTCGGGATAAATGGGTCCTTTTCAGAATGGCAGGCAGTGATGAGTGGGGTGCCACAGGGCTCAGCGCTGGGACCCCAGCTATTTACAATATACATTAATGATTTAGATGAAGGAATTGAGTGTAATATCTCCAAGTTTGCAGATGACACTAAGCTGGGTGGCAGTGTGAGCTGTGAAGAGGATGCTAAGAGGCTGCAGGGTGACTTGGACAGTTTAGGGGAGTGGGCAAATGCATGACAGATGCAGTATAATGTGGATAAATGTGAGGTTATCCCATTTGGTGGCAAAAACACGAAGGCAGAATACTATCTGAATGGCGGCAGATTAGGAAAAGGGGAGATGCAACGAGACCTGGGTGTCATGGTACATCAGTCATTGAAAGCTGGCATGCAAGGACTGCAGGTGGTGAAGAAGACAAATGTTAGGTTGGCCTTCATAGCGAGGCGATTTGTGTATAGGAGCAGGGAGGTCTTACTGCAGTTGTACAGGGCCTTGGTGAGGCCTCACCTGGAATATTGTGTTCAGTTTTGGTCTTCTAATCTGAGGAAGGACGTTCTTGCTATTGAGGGAGTGCTGCGAAGGTTCACCAGACTGATTCCCGGGATGGCAGGACTGACATATGAGGAGAGATTGGATCGACTGGACCTGTATTCACTGGAGTTTAGAAGGATGAGAGGGGATCTCATAGAAACATATAAAATTCTGATGGGACTGGACAGGTTAGATGCAGGAAGAATGTTCCCGATGTTGGGGAAGTCCAGAACCAGGAGACTCAGTCTAAGGATAAGGGGTAAGCCATTTAGGACTGAGATGAGGAGAAGCTTCTTCACTCAGAGAGTTATTAACCTGTGGAATTCTCTACCGCAGAGAGTTGTTGATGCCAGTTCATTGGATATATTCAGGAGGGAGTTAGATATGGCCCTTACGGCTAAAGGGATCAAGGGGTATGGAGAGAAAGCAGGAAAGTGGTACTGAGGGAGTGATCAGCCATGATCTTATTGAATGGTGGTGCAGGTTTGAAGGGCCGAATGGCCTACTCCTGCACCTATTTTCTATGTTTCTATGTTATGGTGATGCTTCTTCACTCTAACTTTCTGATTCAATTTCACACTTCTCTCTCTTACTGTACTTCTATCATGACTCTTTCTACCTTGATTGTTTCTCTTCGACTGACTGTACCAAGTTTGACTTTATCAACGAGAAACTGGTTCGAGGCTGTCATTTGAGAAACAACTCTGCTGATGTTCTGCCAGTAGAGTGGTATGAGGAGTATTCCAATAAGTAATCAGAAAATTTGCCAGTTTGTGGTCCAATGACAACTGTCATTTCCTTGAATTTGGACCCAACATTTGCTTGATGAGGGCACATTTTACAATTTGTACTGTGCGCTCTGCTGCACCATTTGAAGCAGGGTGTTAATGTGGAACTTTGGTATGTTTCACACCGGTTCTGCTCATGAACTGTACAAACTCTTCTGAACAAAATTTGCTGCCCATTATCTGACACAATTTATTCTGGGAGGCCATATGAAGAAAACAATCTTCACAAATTGTCTAGTGTTTTACTTGTTGTTATTTTCCGCATCGGCAACAACTTGACCCACTTCGAATGACTATCAATCACAATGAACAATTGTTGTCCTTCTAGCTCAACAAAATCTACATGTAACTTTTGCCACATCCTGGGAGGCCATTTCCATGGCTGTAATGGTACTTCTTACATACCGATTGACATGTCATACACTGACTGACGATGTACTCTATATCTTTATCAAGACCTGGCCACCATAAGTAACTGCGTGCAAAACCCTTGGTCAAGCACATTCCCAGGTACTGGTCATGAAGATCTCCTAACAATTTGAACCTGAACGTATTTGGAATAATCACTCTTGCTCCCCACATGGTACAATCTTTATCCACTGACAATTGATTCCTACGAACAAAGTATGGATGAATATCTTCCCCGGATACCTGGTTTGGCCATCCAATTGCTATGTGATCATAGACCTTTGACATAACTAGATCACGTTTGGTTGCCCTACCAATCTCTTCAGCTGTGACTGGACGCTCATCAAGTATGGGAAATAGAGCAGTTCTTCCCTATTAGGTTTAACTTGTGATGGGGATGACAACCTGGACATAGCATCAGCGTTACTGTGATCAGCTGATTGACAGTACTCAATATCATATATATATGCTGACAAAATAGAAGCCAATCTCTGTATTGGGCTGCAGCTAAGGTTGGAACTGGGGACTTTGAATGGAGGATTGCTGTCAGGGGCTTATGGTCAGTAACAATGGTAAACTTACAACCAAACAAGTATTTGTGTAACTTCTTGACCCCAAAAATCAATGCCAAAGCTTTACATTCGATCTGCACATAATTACGCTCACTAGCACTGAGAGTGCGTGAAGCAAATGGTCTCTCCTCCCCACTATCTAGTACATGAGAGATCACTGCCCCAACTCCATATGGAGAGGGATCACATGCTAGCTTGGTCTCCTTAGATACGTCATAGTGAACTAACATGGCACTCTCTACCAATCGGCTTTTACACTATTTGAATGCTATGTTGCATTCTTCTGACTACTTCTAATGGACCTGTTTTTTCAACAGTTCATTCAGTGGATGTAGCACTATAGCCAAATTTTGTAGGAACTTCCCATAATAATTTAAAAGATTCAAAAATTATCGAAGTTCAGAGACATTCTTAGGGGTGGGTGCATTTCTGATTGCATCCAGCTTACCCTTGGTTGGATGTAACCATCTTTTCCTACTCTGTCCCCTAAGTACTCCACTGAGTTTTGAAATAACTCACACTTGTGAGCAGTCACATGTATTCTGTGCTTCTCTAGCTGTTTGAGCACTTCAATCAACACGTTATTATGAATTTGCCTGTTTGGTGCTGAAATGAGTATGTCATCTAAATAACATAATACCTCTTCAATCTCATCCTCATCGTCAATCTGTGATATCTTTAAGTCACCACTCACACTACAAGATGTCTTGTTAACAAGGACTGTGTCAAATGACCTTGCCACATGATCTTTTATTGTTATTACATCAGTAGTTGTTAAAACCGAGTTGAGAAGGAATTTCTGCTCCCAGAGGGTTGTGAATCTGTGGAATTCTCTGCCCAAGGAAGCAGTTGAGGCTAGCTCATTGAATGTATTCAAATCACAGATGGACAGATTTTTAACCAATAAGGGAATTAAGGGCTATGGGGAGCGGGCGGGTAAGTGGAGCTGAGTCCACGGCCAGATCAGCCATGATCTTTTTGAATGGCGGAGCAGGCTCGAGGGGCTAGATGGCCTACTCCTGTTCCTAATTATTATGTTCTTATATTCTTATGTACATCTGTAGTCCACTAGGTGGAGCTCTATTACATCCAGGATACCAGAAAACATGACCTGCTTTTAGAAACAAGGATAGGCCATTCATCTTCTTCCACCATTCAATTAAATCATGGCTGATCTGTATCTCAACTCCATTTACCTGCCTTGGCTCCATATCCCTTAACACCCTTACTTAACAAATATCTATCGACCTTAGCTTTGAAATTTTCCATTGTCCTAGCTTCAACTGCTTTTTGAGGGAGTGAGTTCCAGATTTCCACCACCCTTTGTGGGAAGAAATGCTTCCTGACATTACCCCTGAACAGCCTAGTTCTAATTTTAAGGTTATGGCCCCATGTTCTGGATTCCTCACATCAGAGAAAATAGTTTATCTCTATTTACCCTACCCTACCCTAGGTGGCCTTTATTGCAAGGGGGATAGAGTATAAGAGCAGAGAAGTCCTGCTACAACTGTACAGGTATTGATGAGGCCATACCTAGAGTACTGCGTGCAGTTTTGGTCTCCGTATTTAACGAAGGATATACTTGCATTGGAGACTGTTCAGAGAAAATTCACTGGGTTGATTCCGGAGATGAGGGAGTTGACTTATGAAGACAGGTTGAGTCTATTGGGTCTATATACATTGGAGTTCAGAAGAATAAGAGGTGATCTTATTGAAAGATATATGATAATGAGAGGGCTCGACAAGGTGGATGCAGAGAGGATATTTCCAAGCGGCCGCCCATTTAAAACTGAGATGAGGAGAATTTCTTCTCTCAGAGGGTTGTAAATTCTCTGCCCCAGAGAGCTGGGTTATTGAATATATTTAAGGCGGAGATAGACAGATTTTTGAGCGATAAGGGAGTAAAGGGTTATGGGGAGCGGGCAGGGAAGTGAAGCTGAGTCCATGATCAGATCAGCCATGATCTTATTGAATGGCTCGAGGGGCCAAATGGCCTACTCCTGCTCCTATATCTTATGTTCTTATGTTCTTATCAAATACTTTAATCATTTTAAACACCTCAATTAGGTCACCCCTTAATCTTCTATACTTAAAGGACTACAAGCTTAGTCTAGGCAACCTAGCCTCATAATGTAACTTTTTGAGCCACGGTATCTCGGCTCACAGGTGAATAACTACAATGCAGCAAGATGTTGGAGAGCTGCCAGCACCCATTGTCCACAACCCAACATCTTCTCCCTCTCTACATCCTTGCTGGGCAGATTACATTACACAAAGGATAATCAGTGTGGCACATTGAAGAAAATCAGGCGGGAAGGGTTTTACGCCTGTAATGAAGCCCACCTGATTTTATTCTGTACGCGGGACCCAGATGATCCATTAACCCAAGAGAAATAAGAGGAAAAATTGGCACCTGAACTGCCAAACCCTTTGGAGGAGATTTTGAGGCCTGTTGAGAATAGAGCGGTAGTGCCCCTAGAATGATGGGGTACAACTTCTGCCACAGTCACTGCGACGATGTGGGTGATACTATATAGCAAGGGCCTGCCACTGGACGGTTGGAACACCTGCCTGAGTCAGGTGGTAGTCTTTTTAACATGGAAATCGGGGTCCTTTGACAGACATAGTACCCCAATTACCATTTTCGGACTCAAATGGGCAGAAGGCTGTGGAGGCCAAGTTGCTGAATATATTTAAGAGGCAGAGCGATAGATTTCTAGAAGAAAAAGGCATCAAGGGGTATGGGGGAAAAGCGGGAATATGGTGTTGAGACAGAGGATCAGCCATGATCATATTGAATGGCGGTGCAGACTCGAAGGGCCGAATGGCCTACTACTGCTCCTATTTTCTATGTTTCTATGAATCTGCACTCTGCACAATTTCAGCTGGCCGAATAGAAGCCCAGAAGCTAAGTTTTTATTTATTTTATAGGAAAGGGAGGCCCTCCTGCAGACTCCAAACCTAGTGTTGCTGCTGCACTGGGTCTGCAGCAGCCTCTCTCCCTTGAGAACCGATCCCTCCCCGGACTGACCTTCTTCCGGGCCTGTAAGCTGGCCGGGCCTCCTCGTATTGAGCAGCCTAAGGCCTGCGGGCTGTCCCAGGGCACTGGTTTTATGACTACAGCCCGATTGCCATAGGTTAATGAGGCCCAGCTCTCAAAACAGACCAGGCCCCCAGTCGGCATTAACGGCCAGTGGCCGGCTTGCTCCACAAACCAGCCACCCAACAACCACATGGAAAACCCCCTACCTCACTCCCACAATTTTTAGTTTAAAACTCAAGCTCAATGTCACCTAATCACTACTTCCTAATTCATCTCATCTTTCTCTTGTACTTTTTTCAACCTTGGTGTTGCCCTGCACAATGGCCCTTGACCCTTCACCTTAGTGGAAAAAATAAACTTTGCCTTCAGGAAAGAAGGGCAGGAAAGAGGATTAAATTGTGGCGTGGGGAGTTATCAATGTGTTCTTGTGTTAGCAGCACCTGGCAATGATGTAATGGGTGGAATTGGAGTGAAACAGTTAACACTCTAGCCTGACATAAATATTTAGCTCCACTTTAGTCCTTGTGGGCTGCCATTCAGATAATAAGTTCAAGGAAATAACTATTACTTCTCAGGTGTCCTGCAGGCACTGGGTGTTTCGGTGAATTCTTGTGATATGAAGCAAAGTGAAAACAAACAGTAACAGACACACAGTGAAAAAATCACCAGGGCAGTTGGAAACTATAGAATCAGTTTGGAAAATTTAAGATCATGGTTTGTGTATTCATCAAGAGAATAATAGCTGGTTAGGAGTGGGTTAAAAGGCTGTAATACAACTAAGAAAAAGAATGAAAGACTTGCATTTATATGCCACCTTTCACAACCTTAGGATGTCCCAGAATGCTTTACAGCGAATGAAGTACTTTTGAAAGTGTAGCCCCTTTTGTAATGTAGGAAATTATGCAGCCAATTTGCACACAGCAAGCTCCCACAAACAGCAATTATTGGTTGAATCTCCCTTATCCAGAACTCCCTTATCCGGGACCACCCCTCGACCAGAACCATTCCCAGCCGCTCTGACATGAACAAATTGAAGTCCTTCCTCGCTGACTACTCCCCCAATCGCTGGCCTGACCCCGTGATCCACTGCCCCCCCCCCCCCCCCAACCCCATGATCTCTCTGCCGCAAGCCAGCCAGCCCCGATATCCCCTTGCTCAGTACCTGTATCATCCAATTTAACATGACCACCCCTCGTTCGGAAAAATCCCTTATCCAGAACAGGCCGGTCCCGAGTGTTCCGGATAAGGAAGGTTCAACCTGTACCAGATAATCTGTTTTTAGTGCTGTTGATTGAGGGATAAATACTGGCCAGGACACTGCCTGGATAGCGCCCCTGCTGCTCTTCTTCGAAATAGTGTCATGGGATCTTCTGGGGCCTAAATTCAGGGCTGCCAGAAAGCAGGCGCACCTATCCTTATTTTGACCTTTTTTCCACCGGGAGCGTTGAGGCAGCCTTTCCATTAATGTTCGAGACTTTGTACTTTTTTTGCCATCGGGCCGGAAGTTGGTCATAGTGGGGGCGGAAGTGCGCCGATAAGTCAGTCTGAGGGGCGGAAGTTGGGGCGGGATCGAGTCTCCGCTGCTGTCAATCAGTGGCGGAGTGGTGGTGACATCACAGCGCGTGTGCGTCACCACGCTCTCTCCCCCCTGTTAAATGGGAGAGAATCGGGCATCTTTTAATTTCAGCTACTGGGCAACCAAGGAGGGTTTCGGCCGGGTCAGCGGCCCAGCATCCGCCAGGCTGCCTGTTGGCGGCCCGGCCGAACCTGGGGGCACAATAATCTGGCCGAAATGGAAGTTGACCAGCAAAAAAAATGATATGGCGGCCGCAGCATTTGGCCCTCCCCTTTAATGTCCACCGCAACGCCAGCGCGGAGATAGATGAGCCAAGGTGCTTTGATGACGCAGCGGGGCGGAAGTGGGGACAGGCCGAAAAATCCCGACCTGAATTTGGGGCGGGGCGGCCAGTTGACCGCAAAGCAGTGGCCACGGGATTCCGCCGCATGGCCGCTGCAAACAGGAGGTAACGGGTCTTACTGAGACCCTGTATTTCGGCCCCAAATGTCCAGACGGGGTCTTGGGTTAATCATCTCATCTGAAAGATGGAACCTTCAACAGCACAGCACTCCGTCAGTACTGCACTGGAATAGGGACTTGAACCCACAACCTACTGACTCAGGGACAAGGGAGCTACCAACTTAAAAAAAAATAATATTTATTGAACATTAAGAACATTCACATCATGATCATTCCATTGCATCATACAAATCCATTTTGCCCCTCTGCACAGCCATTCCTCCAATACATATTAACATTAAAACCTGAAGTTTAATTAGTCTCCTGTAACATATAATAATCTATTGTACTTTACAAATTGATTATAAAATACTATCTTTAAATTCTTTTCTGAATAAAATATCCACAGAGCCTTATAATGATCTTTAAGCTTGTATTTAAAATACTCTTTATTCTCCTCCCCTTAAAAAATAGAGCATTCCTTCTTTGCACAATCACAAATCTAGCAGAACTGAACATTAAATGAATTGCCGCTCCGCTAGACTTGGGCAGACTTTCTTGCAATCCCCATCTCAAAATTAAGACCCACGGGATTCCCATTCTTATTCTTCAGTCCTCACCCAGCAAGAAGACCTCACACGACTGTCGAACGTCGTATTTAAAATCCTTTAACTGCAGACATAACACCAGCAAATGGGACAGAGTCTCATCCTGCGTCCCACACACCGGGCACGCTGCCACCTCCACTCGCCCAATCTTACATAAGACCATCGCGGTAAAAATCCGGTTATGAGCCAATTTGAAATCCAGTTCAATCCACTCTGGACATTTAAAATTCGCCCACACTCCCTTCCAAATCCTATTGAAGTCCAGCTGTGGGTATATATTCTACCAAAACTCCTGACCAGTATGTGTCTTAAATCTCCATTCTCTAAATACCCCAAAGAAATCCCGAGTATTACGTTTGCCAAATGGGACCAACTCCTCCCCTTTCTCCAGCAGAAAGCTTGGAAAAGCGGGACGCATTATACCTCCTTTGGAGATTTATGTATTTATTTCTTCCATCCAATCCTGTGGCATTGCCCTCACAATCTTCTCATACATGATCTTAATTGCTTTTTCCTCTACCTCCTGATCCTCCTCCCAAACCATGTTCCTCACTACCGCTTCCACCAGCCAACCTGGAATTACCTTATATAATACATCTTTCACATATATAATACCAGCTTTTATAAAAGCTTGATTAAATAATACCACTACTTCAATGTTGATCCACCTGTTCAAAAATAAGGGCTGTTCTAAAAATTCCTCAGCACCTTTGGGCATATACTGCACACTTTTAAAAAATTGGGCCCAAGTGTCTACAACCCCCTTATAAAACCTAGGGAGAGGTTTAATCGATTTCAAAAATATATTGTTGTATTTCATATAAAATATTCCCTGTTCTCCTAGCCCACGTAATTTTAAAAATGCTGGAAACAACTTTTTATTTGACTTCTGAAGAAATCTCTTCATCCATTTAATTCTAAAGGATTTTTTCTTCAAATCAATATCTGGGAAATTGAGTCCACCTTGATTTTGTTGTCCAATTATGGTATTGTAAGCAACCAAGGCTGATTTCCCTTCCCATAAAAACTTTACACAAGCCTCTGTAAGGGGTGGTGCTGGGGGTTAGGTTCACCTCTGACCTTCTTGAGCGGTTCGAATTGCTCCCACTCCCTTCGGTTCTAGACTCTGGATTTATTTGGGGGATATGATAAAGTGCAAGAGACAACTGGTTTGGTGCAAAAGAACTTTGATTTTATTAAAGGCAAGAAAATACAATGTCACACTTATAATCATTTAAAATAAAGAACAGTACATCACACATTCAAAGGGGTTACAGTGGATAATACACGTCCCACCTTCCAATACCTAACACTAACTAGATTAGCCTCCAGGGCAAACAGGTACTATGCTTACCAATCCTTTGCTGTTAGTTAGCGGTGGTTCACGATTTCGGGGTTCACTGTATTCTGTCGGTTCTGCTTGCTGTATCCCGAACGTCGTAGAGGACTTCTCACTGCGTAGTCTTCAGTTGGGTGGTGTCTGCTGATGCGGTAGGGCGCATTTTGGATCTATGGGAAAAGTACCCGGTTTCCTTCATTAGAAATAGTTTCAAAGTCTCTTTAGGTAATGTTTTCACCTGCTGATAGTCAGGACTTAGATTGTAGAGTGGAAATTTTTGTTTCTTCGGTTTCTTCCTTGTGGAGTTTTGTTTCGAAATTGGTCGATCGTGGTGATTTTTCGGTGGTACCATGTTGGCTGTGGTTGGTTGCTGCCACGGTGGTGGTGTTCTTCCTCCCCTTTACAATTTCAGGATTTTGAGGCTGGAGAAGTTAGTTGCAACTGCTGTGGTAGTCTCTCTCCCTTCTTGATGCTAAGCATCCCTAGCAGTGTCTTCTGAGACAGTAGCAACTGCATAGCATACCCTTTGTTAAAGCAGGGCCCAGTTATACTGTTTGAGTTGTCCTAACCTTTGCGCCTAATCAGTCCAGAATTTTTTCTTTAATTTTGGCGGGCTTGAAAATTCTTTGTCATATTTTGGTGGGCTCATTTAAAATGTTAACTTATTTTGGGTGTGCCGATCTTCTAAATCTGTTCCTTAATGGAAATATTAGCTTGGCATTTGCAATGTCTGTCTGTGCTTTAGGTTTTGCATGCAGGCTGGATTGGGCCTTTTGTAATTATGCATGGGCTGAAATGGTTTTCTTGCCCAGGGTGATGGCTGGCTATCTCGGAATTGATTGTTGCTATTGATGTCTCTTGTGGAGAAGGGTTTTTCGAGTATACACAATTCTCCCAGACAATTTGTTTTAGCTTTAATACCCAGGTAGTTTCAATACCCAAACTGGTTTCCTTGTGGGATAGTCACCCCTTTAGTTTCTCTAGGTACGCCCACACAGACTAAATTTGTCTTGCAAAATCCCAAATTTGATTAAAGTTCATACTTTCTTCCATGTGTACTTTAGGCTTCCAAACTTTCTGGTAGATAGTTCCAAATTAAATTTCCTTTCCAATGAGTTCAAACACTGGGGCAGTTCCCATGAATTTTGCACCTCTACACCTTTCAGATAGACTTTTCCGCCCACTCAGGAATATCCTCCACCATCAATAAGTATCATAGTTTAGATAGCAGGAGAGCTGCCACCACTGTTGCTCTTCCTTGCACTTTAAACCACCTTCTTTCCCATCTTCCCAAAATCTTTTTAATTTTCATAACCTATGGTTCCCAATTTAGTCGATCCACTTCATCCCGATCCTGCTTGTACCCTATATGCACCTTCAGCACTTCTAAAACCTCCACCACCTTAAAAGGGCTTTCCTCCAACCTACTCCCCCCTACTCCTTCCACATCCAAGCATTGGGACTTAGTATAATTTACTCTGGTTCCTGATACAATACTCCTCCACTACTCCCATAGCTATCCTCACTACTTCCCCATCTCTCAACGTAAGGTCATGTCATCTGCATATTGGTGTACTACTGACATTGCCCAGAACTGGGAATCGCAATCTTGACTACGCCTTGTTCATTTCGCATCATGTAACCTAATGGTTCTGCTACCAATGTATACAATAATGGGGACAGGGGACAACTCTGTTTCACTGATCTCTGTATTGGAAAATACTTGGATAAAAAACCATTACATTTAACACGGTTAAATGTGTTTGAAGAAACAATCCTTATCCACTCAATGAAATCTTCCCCAAAACCAAATGCTTCCAAAACCATCAATTAAAAACTCATGAGAGACTCTATCGAAGGCTTTCTCTTGATCCAACTTTAGCACATAAGTTTCCCTCCCACTCTCTTCCATGAGTTCTATTGCATCTCGTATTGAGACCACAGAGTCAGTGATGTTCCAGCCTATGACTCCATAGGACTAAGACGGCGAAACTATCTGTGGCATCACCTCCTTCATATGATTTGCCATAACCCTCAACAAGATCTTATAATCCACATTTAATAATGTGACGGGCCTCCAATTCTTCAGATCCCTTCTATCTCCTTCATTTTTGTAAGCTAAGCTTATGATACCTCTCCTCATAGATGAGGCCAGGCTCAGTTTTAATCACCTTAAAAACCTCTAAGACCAATGGATTAAAATCTCTAAAAATGTTTTATAAAATTCTGCACTTAGTCCATCAGACCTTGGGCTTCACCCCCCGCACCCCCACCCCCACCCCCCCCCCCCCACCCTACCCTTCATTCTACGTATTGCTACTTTTATTTCCGCTAATCCTACTTCTTTGTCACACATGCTTCTCTCATCCTCCTTTAAACCTTCTTCAATAAAAACACTAACCTTCTCCATCACCAATTTGGAAATGTCTTCTTTTGTATATAACTCTTGATAGAAGCTACTAGCCGCCTCCATAATCTCCCCACTTTCATTAATGATCTTTCCCCCAACCTTCAACTCTCCAATTAATGATAACCTTTGTCGTAACTTCTCGCTCTACAAAATATCTAGTGCATCTTTCTCCCTCCAATGCAGCTTTAGCCTTTGCACGGAGAATTGCTCCCTTGCATTTTTCAGCTTGCAATAATTCCCGGTCTTCCTTTAAAACCTTCCACTTTGTCGCTGCTCCCTTATCCCCTCCGTCAACTGCTGTACAGATATCTGTAAACCTTCTGTTTATATTCTCTTCTTGATGCCGGTTAGCTGTTGCACTTTCCTTCCCATAATGTACTGAAAAATCTTTTACCTCATATTTGAAATTGTCCCACCAAACTCTTTTTTCTTTCAAGAATAAAGGTTCCTTCCGAGCATTCTTTATTATATTTAAAATCCCTTCTTGAAAAAAAAATTCTTTCAGGTACTGATTGTTTAAAATCCACACCCCTGGACCGATCTTAACTCTGTTGTTCCTAATTTTAAGAACCAAAGCCAAGTGGTCACTAAAAAATACTTTTTTATAATAAATCTCCATCACCTCAGAACTTAATCCTTTCTGCATTAACACAAAATCTATTCGGCTCTGTTTTAAAACATCATTCACACAACCTCTTCTGGAGAATTCCCTTTTTATGGGGTTCTGATCTCTCCATAATCTCTCAAATTTAAATTTGTCATCATTTTTACAATCATCTCTCTGGAGTTATCATCCTTAAAGGTCATCTGGGCTGAAATGTCCATCTGAGATAAAAATACATTAAAATCTCCCACGATACAAGGGTTTTCTGTCTCTGCCACTTCTGTGAATAACCACCGAAAAAACTCACGACGCTTACAATGGTCATTTGCCGCATAGATATTAAAGAGATCACAATTCAATTCATCCATTTGTACCTTTAGCTGTAAAAATCTCCCCTCAGTGTCCTTGTCCACCAATGCAACGTTCTCTTTTATGGACAAACTCACTAAAACAGCCACCCTTCCAAGGTTATTATTTGCGCAACTTGCAAACACTTCTCCCTTCCAAACTGTTTCTAGGATCTCCTCATCCCAAAAGGTTTCTTGCAGACACAACAGGTCAGTGCCTTTAAAACACTCACTGCAACAACTGCTGCAATTTCTTCTCCCCCTCAGTCTGTTCACATTAATCGAGACCAATGTAATCATTGCTCCATATAAAAGAAATGTGTCTGATAATCCCCCCATCATTAAATCTCTGGCCCTTCCCTCCTCTCATGCTCCTTCCCAACCTTTTGGGCAGCTGTTGCTTTCTCCTGCAGTCTCCGGCTCTTTTTCACCTCCTGTTTGAACTTCCCTGCAGTTTCAGCCCCTGCTTTACATTAAATTTAGACCATAGAACTGCCCCTTCTCCTTCCTTCTGCCCCTCACTAATCTTTCCCTTTCCACATGATGCCCCCCAGCCCCCCAATTCCATGTCTCCTTCCTTCTCTGACTCCTCACTCTCGAGCTCTTCTGTAATCTCCCGTCCCTGACCCCCGTCAGATACAGTCTCCCTCAGAGAGACCTCCTGCTAACATGGTTTCTCCAACAGTGCCATTCTCTTCGGCCTCACCTCCACCGCTGACCCTTGCTCCCCGTTTCTTCTCTATCTGGGACAATGGCGCGTCTAGACCCATCTTGTTCCCTTTTGGCACCTTTGTCTCCCCGCTCCCGTCCTGCTGTCCCTTTAAGGCTCCTGCCTCTTGTACCCTCTCCTGGTCTTGCCCCCTCCTGCTCCCCAAGATGTACAACTCCCCGTCTCTCTTTGGAGTACTTACACTTACCCTGCACCTGCCTCTGCTCCCCTCACGGACACCTAAAGCGGAGCCATATTATGTCCCTGACCCTGTCCCTGACCCATGATGTCCTTCGCTGACTTTGTCCTTTTCCACCATACTTGGTGTGTTTTCCACCATCTCCATCCTGTTTTCTGCTCCGCAATTTTCTGCCTCTTCTTGTGTTCTTTCCTCATCCCGTTCGGCAGCTGTGTCCTCCGCCTGCTCCGATCTTCTGGCCACTCCACTCTCACCTCTTGCTCCTTCTCCCATCTCCTCGTCGCTCAAGGAGCTTCCTTCTGCCTCGCACTCACAGCGGGTGGGGCCTTTGTGACAAACCGCACAGCTCTCTGCCTTGCAGTTCCGAGCAATGTGTTCAGACTTGCCACAGTTATAACAGTACAGGTCAGGACAGTTCGTACTAAATGGTCATGGCCAAGGCAGTAATAGCAAACCTTCACCTGGTTATTATGCAGAACCTGGAAATACTGCACTCCTTCTATTGTCTCGAATTTCATGCTGTAGGGTAATGACTTCACCCCCTCTGGGAACTGCCTTTTACATATGGATTCCATCGGCCTCCCGCGTTCCAGAATAGTATATCTTCTTTATTATTGAACAAAGGTTAATGCCCCAGGACTCAAACTTTTTTATCAGCACATCATCCTCAACATAAACCAGCAGGTTTAAGAATGAAACTAGCTCTATAAAAGTCTTTCCACCTCCTCTCGGCCATTGACCGTCACTTCGAATACAACATTTGGCATTGGTCAGCAAGCAAAGCAACTTCCTTCACCACAGTCCTCATGCGCTGCCTGTATGATATCCCAAGCTCCCATCTCCTTATAATGGCAGTGAACCACCACTGTGTTTTCCTTTCCAAACATCCTGGGGTCCCAGCCCAAATCTTTGGGCCTTTTATTCTCCCTTCCCAAGACATTGTCTCCACTGGTTAAATTCATACTGGGAGCATTGTGCTCTGAGGGGCCTGGCAACTCTTGCAGTAATCAACAGCACTTGCTTACTCCTAGCCCCTTCCACCTAGAGAGTACGACCCAGTGAGCCACAGCTGACACAGAAGTTCAGATGGCTTCATAAACCATGAGAGTTGTTGTGTTCACACTCTATTTGTTTGTTACAGCTCACTAGACAGCATTAGGATGCTGCGGGATCTATTCGCACAATTCTATAAACATTCTGGTTCCTGGTGGTTTTGGGACACCATTTTGGGAGTGCTATAAAGGACACAGTTAGTTACACTTTATGCCTGTTGCAGTTAGTCTGTTTATTTACATACACAACATAATTTGGTGATGAGGATAAGTCAAATTAATCACCCTATCCCTCTAACTTTCCTCTTCACACCCGGGGACCCTCCAATTCTGTGCCGAGATGGATAAAAAGCTTTTCTACGTACATCATGACGAGTGGGTTAGATGGCGACAACGTAACACCAGCTCACCGCTGTGCAATACTTATCCACTGCCTCGGCACCAAAGGCCAACGCTTCTTTGGCCAAATCGAAGACTATGGGCTAGAACCTCCACTTTTGTGCTTATCGTCCAAAAATCGGCGTTATTTCCGGCGTGGACGTTAAAAAATGATTTTCAGATCGCCGGCTTCTCGCCCATTCTCAAAACACCTAGTTTACATTTTTGAAAATGGCCGTTACCGCGAGTGATATCAAATGGGCGGTAGCGTAAAAACTTTTTGATGTTCTGCCATAAAGTGTTGCCGTCCTTAGCAACGGCATGGCAATGCTCGATTCCCATGATTCAGGAGGTTAAGGGTCACCATGACATGTGCAGAAGAGGAGACAGAGAGAGAGGGAGCTCAGAGGGACTGAAAGCCAGGCTGCGTGTGGTGTGGAAGGAAGGAGGGAGACTTTAGAGCTTCACAGTAAATAGGCAAACAAAAATTAGCTGTTACCAACCACATATTTGACCGAATTTGCTCTATAATGGAGAAAGAGGAGGAGGTATCAAAGCACGCTGTGGAGACTGACGCTGGAGAGAGTAGTGAGGTGGGAGAAGAGCACATTGGAGGCCGCAAAAAAGCCAGGAGGTTGTCGGACGAGGCAAATGCCTCCCTCCTGCAGGAGGTCGAGTTACGCTGGGGTGATTTGACACAGGAAGGGCGTGGGAAGCCCACCCCAAAGGCCTACCAGAGGATATGGACCGAGATAGCAGAGGTGGTCTCGTCGGTGACCAACGAGGTGCGTGAGGGCAACCAATGCCGCAAACGATGGAACGACCTTGTGGGGTCCGCAAGAGTAAGTGTTACATTGATTTACATGTACTTAAGTATTTATATAATTTGATTTGTAACAGTCATGAGTGACTATCAGCAGATGTGAGGTCTTCCACTTTTACCGGGAATGTTTTACTCAAAGCCTGCGGTCAAGGTGTACGTCTTGAAGGAGGTGCAAAATTCACAAGAACTGTCCCTGCCCTCCCCAGTGTTTGGGCTCATTCGAAAGGAAATATAATTTGGGACTATCTACCGAAAGTTTGGAACTCTAAAGTGCTTATGGAAGAAACTACGAACTTTAATAGAATTTTGTATTTTTAAAAGACAAATTAAAGCTGTGGGAGGGTCTAAGGAACTAGCAGGAGACAACTTGATTAAGTGAGGCTACCTGGGTGTGAGGACTAAGTTAACCTGTCTGGAGGAATGAGTATTCGAGAATCCTTCTCCACAAGAGACATTAACATCACAAAATCACCCAGAGATAGCTACCCATCAACATGGGTCTGGAAAACCATTTCAGCATATACATCAGAAAGAGGCCCAATCCAGCCTGTATGCGAAAACTAAGCACAAAAGGACATTGCAATTACCAAACTAATATTTCCATGAGGAAACAGTTTTCGAACATCAACTCACCCAAAACATATCAACTTTTAACGAGCCAGCCAAAATATTACAAAGAAGAGCCAAGCCCGCCAAATTTATACAAAGGACTTTGAACTGATTTGGTGCCAAGATTAGAACCACTGAAATCATATAACTGGCCCCTGTTTTCAACAGTGGTTAGGTTACTAGGTAGCTACAAGGTTGCTACTACCTCAGATTACATACTTGGCTATACAACCGAGACCACGCTTGTGTCATCATGACAAGGAGAGAAACCAACGTGACAGTTGTAAACTAACTTCTCCAGCCTCGAAGTCCTGAAGTCCTGAAGGAAGGAAGAACATCACCATCGCGGCAGCAACCGACCACAGTCAACATGGTATCAACGGAAAACAACCGCGATCGACCAAACTTGAACAGAACTCCAACGGGAAAAAACCGAATAATCGAAAAGTTTCCACTCTACAATCTAATCCTGACCTACCAACCGGTAAAACATTACCTAAAAGACTGTAGAAACCTATTTCTAACCAAAGAAAACGGGTACTTACCCCATAGATCCAAAACACGCCTTACCGCATCAGCGAACTCAACCCAACTGAAGATTGCGCAGCAAGAAGTCCTCTCGGACGTTCGGGTACGGTAAGCTGACCCTACCGCATCCAGCAAACCCCAAAACCGCGATCTACCGTTAACATAGAAGCATAGAAACATCGAAAATAGGTGCAAGAGTAGGCCATTCGGCCCTTCGAGCCTGCACCGCCATTCAATGAGTTCATAGCTGAACATGCAACTTCAGTACTCCATTCCTGATTTCTCGCCATACCCCTTGATCCCCCTAGTAGTAAGGACTACATCTAACTCCTTTTTAAATCTATTTAGTGAATTGGCCTCAACAACTTTCTTCACCCAGAGGTTCACCACTCTCTGGGTGAAGAGGTTTCTCCTCATCTCGGTCCTAAATGGCTTACCCCTTATCCTTAGACTGTGACCCCTGGTTCTGGACTTCCCCAACATTGGGAACATTCTTCCTGCATCTAACCTGTCTAAACCCGTCAGAATTTTAAACGTTTCTATGAGATCCCCTCTCACTCTGAACTCCAGTGAATACAAGCCCAGTTGATCCAGTCTTTCTTGATAGGTCAGTCCCGCCATCCCGGGAATCAGTCTGGTGAATCTTCGCTGCACTCCCTCAATAGCAAGAATGTCCTTCCTCAAGTTAGGAGACGAAACCTGTACACAATACTCCAGGTGTGGCCTCACCAAGGCTCTGTACAACTGTAGTAACACCTCCCTGCCCCTGTACTCAAATCCCCTCGATATGAAGGCCAACATGCCATTTGCTTCCTTAACCGCCTGCTGTACCTGCATGCCAACCTTCAATGACTGATGTACCATGACACCCAGGTCTCGTTGCACCTCCCCTTTTCCTAATCTGTCATCATTCAGATAATAGTCTGTCTCTCTGTTTTTACCACCAAAGTGGATAACCTCACATTTATCCAAATTATACTTCATCTGCCATTCATTTGCCCACTCACCTAACCTATCCAAGTCACTCTGCAGCCTCATAGCATCCTCCTCGCAGCTCACACTGCCACCCAACTTAGTGTCATCCGCAAATTTGGAGATACTGCATTTAATCCCCTCGTCTAAATCATTAATGTACAATGTAAACAGCTGGGGCCCCAGCACAGAACCTTGCGGTACCCCACTAGTCACTGCCTGCCATTCTGAAAAGTACCCATTTACTCCTACTCTTTGCTTCCTGCCTGACAATCAGTTCTCACCAGTTCTAACTGTCAAAAGGATTGGTAAGCATAGTCCCTGCCTGCCCTAGAGTCCAACCTAGCTAGCATTAGGTATTGAGAGGTGGAAGGTATAATTTTACTGTAACCCCCTCTGAGTGTGTAAGGTATTGTTCTTTAATAAGTTTGAATAAGTTTTGACATTGTACTTTCTTATTAGAATAATTATAAGTTTGTAATTTCTTGACTGTAATAAAATCAAAGTTCTTTTGCATCAAACCAGTGTCCTTTGCACTTTTGTCACATCCCCCAAATAAATCCAGAGTTTAGAATCCAAGAGAGTGGGAGCGATTCGAACCGCTCAAGTTGGTCAGAAGGGAACCTGACCCCCTCACAGAGACCTGCTCCTTACAGTCTTTAGGTAAAGAATGATAATAATCATGATTACATCTGTCGGTTATGTGTTGTATCAGTCTCTGTGACAGTACCTAACAATGATATCACGCAATGATCTCATGCCATGTTGTCCTGTCACCTTTTACAGAAGAAGCTAGCGATGATGAGGTCCATGCAGAGGCGAACGGTTGGGGGGCCACCAGTCCCCAGTGACATCACTGAGATGGAGGAGCGGGTGCTCGCACTCGTGGGGAAACTACCCCGGACTGCCACGCATCTGCAGACCCTGAAGTGATGCCACCTGAGTAAAGCTTATACCATTGCGTCATGTAAAGTCTATAGATGCCACACCCACTCATATCCGAACAATCATATATGATAGGTGGTTTCTAAAAGTGTCACAGAAATAATGTTGGCCGAATGAAAATCATTGCAACGCACAATGTGTTGATGGTCATGAAATGTGATGTCTGCAATGATTTTGAGACCGTTGGTGCTTTTGTCGTGTATATGCTGTGTGTAGCGCTGGACTCACCTTGTGATCCTAGCACCCCCTTCTCCTCTAATAACCTCATTTGTGTCTTGCAGCTCAGCCAGCAGCACAGCCCCAGGCAAGGCCACAGAGGACAGAAGGTGGGGGTGCGGGGCAGGAGTTGGCAGATGATCCTACTACATCTGGTGCTGAGGAGCTCCGATTGTCGCCCGTCAATCCGCTGGGTCTGTTCTCGACGGATGAGAGCGCGGACTTCGAAGAACCTGCATCGCCACACTTCAGAACCCATTCCACCCCAAGGTCATCTAGTGGTCCTCGGTCATTCCCACCTCAACTCTGGAGGTGCCGGCCGCAAGCACCTCGCCACAGGGCACCCCATTTGTCTCCAATACAGCGCCGACCCCGCGGAGGAATCATGGACGCGGCAGGTCTTTTCCACGAGCCTCATGACAGCGGTGAGATGGTACAGTTGTCCAGGAGGACTGTAGACATTGGTGACCAGCTCATCGAAGCATTGGGGGACATATCCTGAGAGCTGGCCACCATGACCGAGTACATTCTACGCATGGCAGAGTCACTGGATGCGATAGCCAGGAACATGGCTGCCATAGGCCTCCCAGTGGTCCCTGAGCGCAGCATTCCACCCATAGGTTCCACACCACCACTGCGAATGACAGATGAGAGCGAGGAACAAGATCCTGCTTCTGCATCAGAGAATGTTGCCCCCTCAGCACCTCCCGCTCCTGTACACATGCAACCACCGCATCTGCCTTCATCCCCTCCAATGAGATACCGCCTGAGGAGCTCCTCGGCCAGGCGCTGTGGAGTGAGGAGATAATAAGAACATAAGAACATAAGAATTAGGAACAAGAGTAGGCCTTTTGGAAATCTAAATACACCACATCCATCGGTACACCTCTATCCACAATGCTCGTTATATCCTCAAAGAATTCCAGTAAATTAGTTAAACATGATTTCCCCTTCATGAATCCATGTTGCATCTGCTTGATTGCACTATTCCTATCGAGATGTTCCGCTATTTCTTCCTTAATGATAGCTTCAAGCATTTTCCGCACTACAGATGTTAAACTAACCGGCCTATAGTGTCTGCCCCTTTTTTAAACAGAGGCATTACATTAGCTGCTTTCCAATCTGCTGGTACCTCCCCAGAGTCCAGAGAATTTTGGTAGATTATAATGAATGTATCTGCTATAACTTCCGCCATCTCTTTTAATACCCTGGGATGCATTTCATCAGGACCAGGGGACTTGTCTATCTTGAGTCCCATTAGCCTGTCCAGCACTACTCCCCTAGTGATAGTGATTGTCTCAAGGTCCTCCCTTCCCACATTCCCGTGACCAGCAATTTTTGGCATGGTTTTTGTGTCTTCCACTGTGAAGACCGAAGCAAAATAATTGTTTAAGGTCTCAGCCATTTCCACATTTCCCATTATGAAATCCCCCTTCTCATCTTCTAAGGGACCAACATTTACTTTAGTCACTCTTTTCCGTTTTATATATCGGTAAAAGCTTTTACTATCTGTTTTTCTGTTTTGCGCAAGTTTACTTTCGTAATCTATCTTTCCTTTCTTTATTGCTTTCTTAGTCACTCTTTGCTGTCGTTTAAAATTTTCCCAATCTGCTAGTTTCCCACTAACCTTGGCCACCTTATACGCATTGGTTTTTAATTTGATACTCTCCTTTATTTCCTTGGCTATCCATGGCTGGTTATCCCTTCTCTTACCACCCTTCTTTTTCACTCGAATATATTTTTGTTGAGCACTATGAAAGAGCTCCTTAAAAGTCCTCTACTGTTCCTCAATTGTGCCACTGTTGAGTCTGTGTTTCCAGTCTACTTTAGCCAACTCTGCCCTCATCCCACTGTAGTCCCCTTTGTTTAAGCATAGTACGCTCGTTTGAGACACTACTTCCTCACCCTCAATCTGTATTACAAATTCAACCATACTGTGATCACTCATTCTGAGAGGATCTTTTACTAGGAGATCGTTTATTATTCCTATCTCATTACACAGGACCAGATCTAAGATAGCTTGCTCCCTTATAGGTTCTGTAACATACTGTTCTACGAAACAATCCCGTATGCATTCTATGAATTCCTCCTCAAGGCTACCCGATGCAATTTGATTTGACCAATCGATATGTAGGTTAAAATCCCCCATGATGACTGCCGTTCCTTTTTCACATGCTTCCATTATTCACTTGATTATTGCCCGCCCCACTGTGAAGTTATTATTTGGGGCCTATAAACTACGCCCACCAGTGACTTTTTCCCCTTACTATCTCTAATCTCCACCCACAATGATTCAACATTTTGTTCATTAGAGCCAATATCGTCTCTCACAACTGCCCTGATATCATCCTTTATTAACAGAGCTGCCCCACCTCCTTTCCCTTCTTGTCTATCTTTCCGAATTGTCAGATACCCCTGTATGTTTAATTCCCAGTCTTGGCCACCCTGCAACCACGTTTCTGTAATAGCCACCAAATCATACCCAATTGTAATGATTTGTGCCGTCAACTCATTTACTTTATTTCGAATTCTGCGTGTGTTTAGGTAGAGTGTTTTAATACTAGTTTTGAAACTATGATTTTTAGTTTTGACCCCTCCTGCAGCCCCTTTATATTCATACATATTGTCCCTTCCTATCACCTTGTGGTTTACACTTACCCCAGTGCTACTCTGCTCTGTTGCCTCCTGCCTTTTGCATTCTTTCTTGGGGTCCTGTTCATCTGAGCTCTCACCCACTCTAACTAGCTCAGAGCCCTCTCCTGGGTTCCGAATACTCCTTGCATTGAGGCACCGAGCTTTCATGCTTGCCTTTTTATTACACTTTGACCCTTTAGAATTTTGCTGTACAGTGGCCCTTTTTGTTTTTTGCCTTGGGTTTCTCTGCCCTCCACTTTTACTCATCTCCTTTCTGTCTTTTGCTTTTGTCTCCATTTTGTTTCCCTCTGACTCCCTGCATTGGTTCCCATCCCCCTGCCATATTAGTTTAACTCCTTCCCAACAGCACTAGCAAACACTCCCCCTAGGACCTTGGTTCCGGTCCTGCCCAGATGCAGACCGTCCGGTTTGTACTGGTCCCACCTCCCCCAGAACCGGTTCCAATGCCCCAGGAATTTGAATCCCTCCCTGCTGCACCACTGCTCAAGCCACGTATTCATCTGAGCTATCCTGCGATTCCTAGCACGTGGCACTGGTAACAATCCCGAGATTACTACTTTTGAGGTCCTACGTTTTAATTTAGCTCCTAGCTCCTTAAATTCGTCTCGTAGGACCTCATCCCTTTTTTTACCTATATTGTTGGTACCAATGTGCACCACGACAACTGGCTGTTCACCCTCCCTTTTCAGAATGTCCTGCACCCGCTCCGAGACATCCTTGGCCCTTGCACCAGGGAGGCAACATACCATCCTGGAGTCTCGGTTGCGGCCGCAGAAATGCCTATCTATTCCCCTTACAATTGAATCCACGATCACTATCGCTCTCCCACTCTTTTTCCTGCCCTCCTGTGCAGCAGAGCCAGCCACAGTGCCATGAACTTGGCTGCTGCTGCCCATCCCCCTCAACAGTACTCAAAGCGGTGTATCTGTTTTGCAGGGGGATGACCGCAGGGGACCCCTGCATTACCTTCCTTGCACAGCTCTTCCTGCTGGTCTTCCATTCCCTAACTGGCTGTGGACCCTTCACCTGCGGTAAGACCAACTCACTACATGTGCTACTCACGTCATTCTCAGCATCGTGGATGCTCCAGAGTAAATCCACCCTCAGCTCCAATTCCGCAACGCGGAACGTCAGGAGCTGGAGGCAGATACACTTCCTGCACACGTAGTCGTAGGGACACCGGAGGCGTCCCTGATTTCCCACATAGTACAGGAGGAGCATAACACTGGTCCGAGCTCGCCTGCCATGACTTAACCCTTAGATTAACTTAAATTGGCAACAACAATGCTAAAAGTTGCTCACTGATATGGAAGAGAAAAAAGAAAAACTACTTACCAATCACCAGCCAATCACTTACTCCCTTGGCCGTGACGTCGCCTTTCTATTTCTTTCTACTTCTTTTTTGCCTTCTCCCTGTAACTGCACAAGCTGGGCCTTTGTAGGCCTCTTGCCGAACTCACGGACTCCCGACTCAGCGACACACCTCCCGACCTCGTGGCCTTTTGTAGGCCTCTTGCCGAACTCACGGACTCCCGACTCAGCGACGCACCTCCCAACCTCGTGGCCTTTTGTAGGCTTCTCTGACTCATGGACTCCCGACTCAGCCTCACGGATGAAGAGGTTGAGGTAGGGAGAAAAAGGGGAGGGGGGAAGGAAAGTGAGGTGCATGTGCGCAGATGATGGCTGTGTTATATCTCCATCTGGGTGTATGCAATTTGTTGCAATGTATGGGGGCTGGGGACCACCCTCCTGCTTTGCCTTTGTATTCTGTGTTGCTGGACATGTTGAACATGTGATTTATGTCAATGGTGGAAAAAGTGGGGTGTGGGCGGGGGTTGGGTGTTATTGGCTGTGATACTTATGATTTCAGAGCAATGTTGGTGTTAAACTTTTGTTATTGAACATAACATTGATGCGCATTGTCTCAGATAGCTGGACCAGTACACACTGGTGATTCCTTACCATGAAAGGGTTAAATACAAATTAACATCAATCAACGTAAACTTTAACGGGCACCAAGGTGATGAGCACCTTTAATGTCTGAGCTGCACACACACAGCAGTGTGTCAACGTTGTCACTCACATCAGCACTCTTTCAGGCAAATCTTTCAGATATCAACTCCTCACGTTAAAGTGGGATTTAACAAATGCCAGCCACACCGCTGGCGTTCGTTCCGGTTAGTTCCACTTTTTGTAGGCGTTTTTTTGAGCGAGCGATATTGTGGGCGATATGTGTGCGAGGTGATGAAGTTGACGGTGGGCGATCTCCATGGCTGCTAGTTTCGGTAAATATGCTCTTTTCAACAAAAAATAGTGCGTGGGCGTTCATATTGAATCTCGGCATTAATTTAGTGCGGAAAGTAACGCTGGGCGATAATATGGCCGTTGATTTTGCCCATTCTGCTGATTCCGGCCCCAAAAAATGGGCGGGTGGTAATATTTTTTCTCGCCGTTAAGCACATGGGGAAAGTAACGCTCAGCGATAAGTCCCCTAAAAAAGCCCGTCAGTTTCTATTTTGTGCCAAACTGGGCGATACATGGGCGTTATACGTCATTTCAGTGGTAAAATGGGCGTTAAGTGGGCGTTGTGCAAGCAAAGAAAATGGAGGTTCGAGCCCATAGATTCCTACGACAAAGCGGCATGTGCCCTCGAGAAATATTTTGTGCCAAAGAAAAATATCATGGTGGAGAGATACAAATTTCATCAAAGGGGGCAACGGAATGGCGAGCCAATCAAACAGTATGGGCTAGAACCTCCACTTTTTTTGCATACTTAACGCCCACTTAATGCCAATTTTACTGCTGAAATTACGTATAATGCCCATATATCGCCCATTTTGGCACAAAATGGAAACTGACGGGCATTTTTCGGACACTTATCGCCGAGCGTTACTTTCCCCATTTGGGAAAAAATATTATTGCCTGCCCACTTTTTTTGGGCGGAACCATCAGAATTGGCGAAATCAACGCCCATAATATCGCCCAGCATTTCTTTCCACATGGAATTAACACTGAGGTTCAATAATACCGCCCGCCCACTTTTTTTGTCGTAAAGAGCACATTTGGCGAAACTAACGCCCAGGAGATCGCCCAGCATCACTTTCACCACCTCGCACACACATCGCCCACAATATCGCTCGCCCAAAAAAATGCCCAGAAAAAGTGGAACTTTTCTGAACGAACGGCAGTGGTGTGGCTGCCATTTTTTAAATCGCAGGTCGCTTCATTCAAAAATGCTGCTTCAACTTCAGGCGAGTTTGCATTGACTCTGGAGTTCTTCTCAGGTGAAGTGACCATCTCAACGGACATATTTTCAGACTCTGGACTATTGGGGGTTTACTGTAGGTGTATTTTAGTGAGGAAATCATTGCTTCTGATCAATCGCTATTGTACTTTCATTGCAATGGGGCCAGCCATTTCTCAGCCTGCATCGATTAATACGCAGATGCTGCAGAGTGCAGATGGCTCAATGTGTGATGCACATCATTATGCCCCCAATTTAAGACGTGCAAGAATGAGGAGAATGGCCAGACCATACACACCCCGCACATACAAGGAAAAGAGGTCTTACCTCGACATCTCTGACCACATTTGCCTTCAGAGACTGCGCTTCCACAAGGTGGTGATCAATGAAATATGTGAGCTCATCAGGTCACATATGCAGCCTGCCATCAGGACACCACTGTCAGTTGAGGTCAACATCACCACGGCACTGTCATTCTAAACGTCCGGATCCTTTTGGGCCTCCGCGGTTGAGATTTCCCCTCTGTTTCACCATGCAACCCATCGCTGCATTAGACAGGTCACGGAGGCCCTGTACGCGAGCAGGATGGACTTTATCAGCTTCCCCATGACCACGGAGGCTCAGACTGACAGGGCTGGAGCATTCTACTACATTGCTAAGTTCCCAGGGTGCAGGGAGCAATACAGTGCACTCACATCGCCATGAGGCCACCTTCTCAGGACCCGGAGCATTTTCGTAACAGAAAAGGATTTCACTCCCTGAAGGTCCAACTAGTTGTCGACCACAACCAGATCATACTGGCAGTGAATGCCAAATGTCCGGGCAGCTTCGATGAGGCTCACATCCAGCATGAGAGCGCTGTCTCTGACATCTTTAAGAGTCAGCCACAAGGACAATGCTGGATGCTTGGTGATAACCCCACTGCGTGACACCCACACCAAGGCCAAGAAGTGATACAACCAGAGCCACAGAGACACATGCTTAAGCAGCGCTTCAGATGTCTGGACCACTCAGGAGAGGAGCTACAATACAATCCTGTGCAAGTAGGTAAATTTGTGGTCGTGTGTTCGATAGTGCACAAACTGGCTATCAGGAGGGGCCAAGAATTGCCAGAAGGGACTGATGCTCCACCTGAGGAGAGAGAGGAAGAGGACGATGAGGGGCTGGACGCTGAATTAGGGCCAGACAATCAGACTGGCTATGCAACCATGCCCACGACCCCGTCCTGACCGCAGGAAAGGGCCCGTGGTGGCTACATAGCTGCAAGACTCTTACGTGAGGAGCTGATATCTGAACATAGAAACATAAAAACATAGAAAATAGGTGCAGGAGTAGCTATTCGGCCCTTCGAGCCTGCACCGCCATTCAATAAGATCATGGCTGATCATTCACCTCAGTACCCCTTTCCTGCTTTCTCTCCATACCCCTTGATCCCTTTAGCCGTAAGGGCCATATCTAACTCCCCCTAGAATATATCGAATGAACTGGCATCAGCAACTCTCTGCGGCAGAGAATTCCACAGGTTAACAACTCTCTGAGTGAAGAAGTTTCTCCTCTTCTCAGTCCTAAATGACCTACCTCTTATCCTAAGACTATGTCCCCTGGTTCTGGACTTCCCCAACATCGGGAACGTTCTTTCCGCATCTAACCTGTCCAGTCCCGTCAGAATCTTATATGTTTCTATGAGATCCCCTCTCATCCTTCTAAACTCCAGTGAATAAAGGCCCAGTTGATCCAGTCTCTCCTCATATGACAGTCCAGCCATCCCTGGAATCAGTCTGGTGAACCTTCGCTGCACTCCCTCCAGAGCAAGAATGTCCTTCCTCAGATTAGGAGACCAAAACTGAAAATATTACAGGTGAGGCCTCACTAAGGCCCTGTACAACTGCAGTAAGACCTCCCTGCTCCTATATTCAAATCCCCTAGCTATGAAGGCCAACATACCATTTGCCTTCTTCACCGCCTGCTGAACCTGCATGCCAACTTTCAATGACTGATGAACCATGACACCCAGGTCTCGTTGCACCTCCCCTTTTGCTAATCTGCCGCCATTCAGATAATATTCTCCCTTCATGTTTTTGCCCCCAAAATGGATAACCTCACATTTATCCACATTATACTGCATCTGCCATGCATTTGCCCACTCACCTAATGTGTCCAAGTCACCCTGCAGCCACTTAGCATCCTCCTCACAGCTCACAGCGCCACCCAGTTTAGTGTCATCTGCAAACTTGGAGATATTACACTCAATTCCTTCATCTAAATCATTAATATATATTGTAAAGAGCTGGGGTCCCAGCACTGAGCCCTGCGGCACTCCACGAGTCACTGCCTATTATTCTGAAAAGGACCCATTTATCCCGACTCTCTGCTTCCTATCTGCCAACCAGTTCTCTATCCCCAATACCATGCGCTTTGATTTTGTACACCAATCTCTTGTGCGGGACCTTGTCAACGATTTGCCTGAAAGAACGTTGATGTAAGTGACAACGCTGACACACTGCTGTGTGTGTGCAGCTCAGACATCAAAGGTGCCCATCACCTTGGTGCCAGTTAAAGTTTACGTTGATTGAAGTTAAGTTGTATTTAACCCTTTCATGTTAAGGAGTCACCAGTGTGTAACGGTCTAACTATCTGAGACAATGCGCAACAAGGTTATCTTCAATAAAAAATGTTTTATACCTACATTGATCTGAAATCATAAGTATCACAGCCAATAACACCCAACCCCCGCCCACACCCCACTTTTTCCACCATTGACATCAATCAAATGTTCAACATGTCCAGCAACACAGAATACAAAGGCAAAGCAGGAGGGTCGTCCCCTGCCCCCATACATTACAACAAATTGCATACACCCAGATGGAGATATAACACAGCCATCACCTGCACACATGCACCTCACTTTCCTTCCCCCCGTCCCCTTCTTCTCCCCACCTCTACCCCTTCCCCTCCTCACTCCACAGTGCCTGGCTGAGGAGCTCCTCAGGCGGTGCCTCATTGGGGGGATGAAGGCAGATGCAGTTGTTGCATGGGTACGGGAGCGGGGGGTGCTGAGGGGGCAACATTCTCTGATGCAGAAGCAGGATATTGGTTCTTGCGCTCGTCTGTCGTTCACAGTGGTGGTGCGGAACCTAGGGGTGGAATGCCGCGCTCTGGGACCACTGGGAGGCCTGTGCCAGCAGTGTTCCTGGCTATCGCATCCAGGGCCTCCGCCATCTGCGGAAATTACTCAGTCATGGTGGCCAGTTGTCGGGATATGCGCCCCAATGCTTCGATGAGCTGGTCATCAATGTCTACAGTCCTTCTGGACAACTGTACTATCTCTCCGCTCTCATGTGGCACTCGTGGAACAGACCTGCCGCGTCCGCAGTGTTGGCTCCGTCCTGGGGACAAATGGGGTGCCCTGTGGCGAGGTGCTTGAGGCCGGTACCTCCAGAATGGAGGCAGCAATGACCGGAGGACCACTAGATGGCCTTGGAATGGGTTCTGGAGCCTGGCGATGCAGGCTCCTCGAAGTCCACGCTCTCATCCATCGAGAACAGACCCAGCGGATTTACAGGCAAGAATCGGAGCTCCTCGGAACCAGATGTAGGATCGTCCGGTGAGTCCGGCCCCATGTCTGGCCTCTGTGGCCTTGCCTGGGGCCATGCTGCTGGCTGAGCTGCAAAATACAAATGAGGTTATTCGAGGAGAAGGGGGTGCTAGGGTCACAAGGTGAACATAAGAACATAAGAATTAGGACCAGGAGTAGGCCATCTAGCCCCTCGAGCCTGCTCCGCCACTCAACAAGATCATGGCTGAACTGGCCGTGGACTCAGCTCCACTTACCCGCCCTCTCCCCGTAACCCTTAATTCCCTTATTGGTTAAAAATCTATCTATCTGTGATTTGAATACATTCAATGAGCTAGCCTCAACTACTTCCCTGGGCAGAGAATTCCACAGATTCACAACCCTCTGGGAGAAGAAATTCCTTCTCAACTCGGTTTTAAATTGGCTCCCCCGTATTTTGAGGCAGTGCCCCCGAGTTCCCCGACCAGTGGAAACAACCTCTCTGCCTCTATCTTGTCTATCCCTTTCATTATTTTAAATGTTTCTCGAAGATCACCCCTCATCCTTCTGAACTCCAACGAGTAAAGACCCAGTCTACTCAATCTATCATCATAAGGTAACCCTCTCATCTCCGGAATCAGCCTAGTGAATCGTCTCTGTACCCCTTCCAAAGCTAGTATATCCTTCCTTAAGTAAAGTGACCAAAACTGCACGCAGTACTCCAGTTGCGGCCTCACCAATACCCTGTACAGTTGCAGCAGGACCTCCCTGCTTTTGTACTCCATTCCTCTCGCAATGAAGGCCAACATTCTATTCGCCTTTCTGATTACCTGCTGCACCTGCAAACTAACTTTTTGGGATTCATGCACAAGGACCCCCAGGACCCTCTGCACCGCAGCATATTGTAATTTCTCCCCATTCAAATAATATTCCATTTTACTGGTTTTTTTCCAAGGTGGATGACCTCACATTTTCCGACATTGTATTCCATCTGCCAAACCTTAGCCCATTCGCTTAACCTATCTAAATCTTTTTGCAGCTTCTCTGTGTCCTCTACACAACCCGCTTTCCCACTAATCTTTGTGTCATCTGCAAATTTTGTTACACTACACTCTGTCCCCTCTTCCAAGTCATCTATGTATATTGTAAACAGTTGTGGTCCCAGCACCGATCCCTGTGGCACACCACTAACTACCGATTTCCAACCCGAAAAGGCCCCATTTATCCTGACTCTCTGCTTTCTGTTAGCCAGCCAATTCTAATACATTTCCACTGACTTCGCGTACCTTTATCTTCTGCAGTAACCTTTTGTGTGGCACCTTATCGAATGCCTTTTGGAAATCTAAATACACCACATCCATCGGTATACCTCTATCCACCATGCTCGTTATATCCTCAAAGGATTCCAGTAAATTAGTTAAACATGATTTCCCCTTCATGAATCCATGTTGCATCTGCTTGATTGCACTATTCCTATCTAGATGTCCCGCTATTTCTTCCTTAATGATAGCTTCAAGCATTTTCCCCACTACAGATGTTAAACTAACCAGCCTATAGTTACCTGCCTTTTGTCTGCCCCCTTTTTTAAACAGAGGCATTACATTAGCTGCTTTCCAATCCGATGGCACCTCCCCAGAGTCCAGAGAATTTTGGTAGATTATAACGAATGTATCTGCTATAACTTCCGCCATCTCTTTTAATACCCTGGGATGCATTTCATCAGGACCAGGGGGCTTGTCTACCTTGAGATCCATTAACCTGTCCAGCACTACCCGCCTAATGATAGTGATTGTCTCAAGGTCCTCCCTTCCCACATTCCCATGACCAGCAATTTTTGGCATGGTTTTTGTGTCTTCCACTGTGAAGACCGAAGCAAAATAATTGTTTTAGGTCTCAGCCATTTCCACATTTCCCATTATTAAATCCCCCTTCTCATCTTCTAAGGGACCAACATTTACTTTCGTCACTTTTTTCCGTTTTATATATCTGTAAAAGCTTTTACTATCTGTTTTTATATTTTGCGCAAGTTTACCTTCGTAATCTATCTTTCCTTTCTTTATTTGTTTATAGGTGAGTCCAGCGCTGCACACAGCATATGCATGACAAAAGCACCATCGCTCTCAAAATCATCACAGACATCACATTTCATGACCATCAACACATTGTGCGTTGCAATGATTTTCATTCGGCCAGCATTATTTCTATGACAATTTTAGAAATCATCTATCATATATGACTGATCGGATATGAGTGGGTGCGGCATCTATTGACATTAGATTACACAATGGCGTAAGCCTTACTCACGTGGCATCACTTCAGGGTCTGCAGCTGCGTCCGTGGCTGTCCGGGGGTGCTTCCCCATGAGTGTGAGCACCTGCTCCTCCATCTCAGTGATGTCGCTGGGGACTGGTGGCCCCCCACCCGTTCGCCTCTGCACGGACCTCATCGACGATATCTTCTTCTGTAAAAGGTGACAGGACGACATGGCATGAGATCATTGTGTGATATCGTTGCTAGGTACTGTCACAGACACTGATACAACACATAACCGACAGATATAATCATGATTATTATGAAAATGATCATTCTTTACCTAAAGACGTGCACCGTGACTGCAGGCTTTGAGTAAAACATTCCCGGTAAAAGTGAAAGACCTCACATCTGCTGATAGTCACTCATGACTGTTACAAATCAAATGATATAAATCCATAAGTACATGTAAATCAATGTAACACTTACTCTTGCCGATCCCACAAGGTCGTTCCATCGTTTGCGGCATTGGTTGCGCTCACGAACCTCGTTGGTCGCCGACGAGACCACCTCTGCCATCTCGGTCCATATCCTCTGGCAGGCCTTTGGGGTGGGCTTCCCATGCCCTCCCTGCTGCGTTGACCTAGTGCGCACACATATCGCAGTGTGGGCTGGCCCGTGCTGCCCCTGGGCCCTCGCCTCTTCTGGGCTCCGAAAATTTGGTAGACTATGACGATGGCAGTGACACTGAGGAGGAGGATGATGAGGACCAGGCCATGCAGCAGTCGTTGGAACATGATGGTGCTCCGTCTTTCTCACTCACAAGCCTTTCAATGCGACATTTGCATCCTCACTCCCTGGTAGCAGCTTGGATACTTTCAAGCAGGAGTGCCGGTAGACTATTTGGTGCTGCTGGTGAAGGTGTGGCACCTTCTCAGTGGGGGCTCAGGGGACGGCTGATTTCAAAGTTCGAGGATCCAGGCCCCATGGGCATACGCCTCAAAGGGAGAAGGTTCGAGGGAGATCAAACCTACATGCAGGTTCTAAGGACAATATCCCAGGATGTGCGACCATTGGTCAGTATGACTGTCAAGTCTAAGGAATTTTAAAAAAGGTAAAAACTAAAAATAAAATCATGCATACAGAAATTAGGGTTGTCAAGCGATTAAAAAAAAATCACGGTTAATCTAACAATTAAAACATTTAATTTGAGTTAATCTCGGTTTAATTGCATATCTAATTGCTACAATTACTACATCTATTTCATTCAGGTTTGTTTTATTGTTAATGCTATTCTGTTAAGTAAGGCAATAGGGCGAAGGAAAGATAGAATTATCTCGGTTGTTTTATGCAATGGAAAATGGCAGTAATTTTCCACCACAGAGCACAGGAAAAGTGCTTCATACAAATATCATATTAATGAAAATATAAGTTAAATGTATATGAATTTTATTTTTACTTTTACTTTTAAAATACATAAATAAAATCTATATAAAGTAAAAATGATACACTTTTTATTTTCACCTCCTACAAGTGTAAACAGCTCATGAACTTCTTTGTCACCAAGATTAGAACATAAGTACAACAACAACTTGTATTTATAAAGCGCCTTTAATGTAGTAAAATCTCCCAAGAGTATTATAAAACAAAATTTGACACCGAGCCACATAAGGAAATATTAGGACAGATGAACGAATGCTTGGTCAAAGAGGTAGGTTTTAAGGAGTGTCTTAAAGGAGGAAAGAATGGTCGAGAGGCAGAGAGGTTTAGCCAGTGAATTCCAGAGCTTCGGGCCTAGGTAGCAGAAGGCACGGCCACCAATGGTTGAGCGATTAAAATCGGGGATGCTCAAGAGGCCAGAATTAGAAATAAGAAATAGGGGCAGGAGTTGGCCAGACGGTCCCTCGAGCCTGCTCCAACATTCAATAATTTACGACCTCAATTCCAAGATTGAGACCATCCATTTAGCTGCCTCTGCTGCTCCCCCTTTCCCACAAAGTAAATCCTTTCCCCAGGCTCTCCCATGCCCTAGCCCTGAACTTGCACCTTTTTCTAGTTTCTCTCACATCAATGCCCTCTCCAAGTTCATTTTGTCCACAACACACGCCTCCTGCTCTCTTGACCTCATCCCCATTGAACTACTGACTTCCCAACTTCCCTTCCTGGCACCAGGCTAACTGACATTTACTGTTCTGATGAAAGTTCATCGACCTGAAATATTAACTCCGTTTCTCTCTCCACAGATGCTGCCTGACCTGCTGAGCATTTCCAGCATTTTCTGTTTTTATTTCAGATTCCACTATCTGCAATATTTTGCTTTGGTATTGACATTATAAATGGTTCCTTCTATTTAGGTACTTTCTCTTCTTACCATTCTAAGGGCCCAAGTTTCCACAGGATAAAAAATGGGCGCCCCTCCGAGCTGGGCGCCCGTTTTTCGCGCCTAAAACGGCGCCAGAAAAAAAACGCGCTATTCTCGAGTGCCCTGCAGCTCCTTGTCTGTTTGGCGCGGCGCCCAGTGGGGCAGAGCCTACACTCGCGCGATTTTGTAAGTGGGAGGGGGCGGATACTATTTAAATTAGTTTTTTTCCTGCCGGCAACGCTGTGCGTGCGCGTTGGAGCGTTCGCGCATGCTAAGTGTGAAGGAAACATTGGCACTCGGCCATTTTTGTAGTTCTTTGTAGCTGTTTAATTTTTGAACATTTTTTAATAAAAGCACATTGCCATCAGCACTGAGGCTACCCTTCTCACTGTCTCCTTCCCCTCCCTCCCCTCCACGGCAACAAACCGCTGTCTCCTTCCCCTCCCTCCCCTCACGGCGGCAGCAAACCGCTGTCTCCTTCCCCTCCCTCCCCTCACGGCGGCAGCAAACCGCTGTCTCCTTCCCCTCCCTCCCCTCCGCGGCGGCAACAAACCGCTGTCTCCTTCCCCTCCCTCCCCTCCACGGCAACAAACGGCGGTTTCCTTCCCCACCCCCCCGCGGCAACGAACGATGGCTGAAGCACTTTCACACAGGTAGGAAGATGGTTTATTTAATCTTTTCTTTGCTTATAAATGTTTATTCAGGTTGGATTTATTTGTATAATATTTGTAGAAGTATAAATAAGGATTGATTATAGAATTTAATGACTTCCCTTCCGCACCCCCCCCCCCCCACCTCGTTCTGGACGCCTAATTTGTAACCTGCGCCTGATTTTTTAATGTGTAGAACAGGTTTTTTCAGTTCTACAAAAATCTTCACTGGCTCCATTCTACTTTAGTTTGGAGTATGTTTTCACTGTGGAAACTTTCAAATCAGGCGTCAGTGGCCGGACACGCCCCCTTTTGAAGAAAAAATTCTGTTCCAAAGTAGAACTGATCTACCTGACTAGAACTGCAGAAAAAAAAATGTGGAGAATTGCGATTTCTAAGATAATCCGTTCTCCACCAGTTTCTCCTAAAAATCAGGCGCAAATCATATGGAAACTTGGGCCCTAAGTGTTAGTTGTTGCTCAGTTGGTGGCATTCTTGGCTGAGTCAGAAGGTTCTGTGTTCAAGTCCTATTCCAGAAACAGCCAACCAGCTGGACACTCCAGTGTAATACTGAGGGACGCTGTATCATTGGAGGTGCTTTCTTTTGAATAAGATGTAAAAACAAGGCCCTGCTTGCCCTCTCAGGTGGGTGTTAAAGTTCCTATTGGTATTATTCAAAGAAGAGCAGGGGAGTTCTGGCCAATATTTATCCCAACATCACTTAAACAGATTAGGCTGGATTTAGGCTTTTGTGTTTTCGAGGCCAAAACAGAGGCGGGGTTGGAAAGTTACCGGCCAGGAATAGTTTGCGCTTTAGTAAGGAGATTCCGCCATCTGGGCCCTGCGTTGGGAGGGGGGCGCAGCGCTAAGGGAGCCATTGTACACTTTTCGTGGCGCAAGGATGGGAAACTTACGAACTAAAGAGTCGGGTCGCGTGTGCTCTGAGAGGGGCCTTGCAGTGGGGAGGGGGGAGAGGGGGGGGAATCTTAAAAAAACACAAAAACATTCCCAAAACATTTTCCACACCACCACAACACAAATCGCTAAAAATATTAAAAGACCAAACACTCGCACTTACCTTCAGAATACTTGACCTCCCTCTGTGTGCCGGCTATGCTGGACCGCACTGGTTTCCCAGGCGGTCATTGCTGGGCGCTATTCCGGGCGGAAGGATCGGACAAGTGGCCAAGCTACTGCCGGTGTCGCAACATGAGGCGTTGCACACCCGGGGCAGCTCTTCCCGGCGGTGCTGCTCAGCACTGCCGCAAAACCGGACCCGAGGACCGTGACAGGGCGCAGGAGACCTCACCGCCGCCTTTCAGGCCACTCCGGGGTGAAACCCGCAGAGCAGAGGACCGGAAAATCCAGCCCATAATCTGGCCATTATCGAATTGTTGTTTGTGGGCCCTTGCTGTGCGAAAATTGGATGCCACGTTTTCTACATTACAACAGTTCAAAAGTACTTTGTTGGCTCTTTGAGATGTCGTGAAAGGTGCTATATAAATGCAAATCTTTCTTTGATCTTTTTGTTTCAAAACAGCCTTAATCACCATCTCAACAAAAAACTTACCACAACCCCTCTGTGCTTGGAAACCCCTCTGTCTTCAGCCCCAGCCATAAACTCCGTACGCTGATTCCATCCCCCTGGCATTTTCCAAGGTTGAACTAGATTGTTTGCGACCTTGCTGTGTTATACTATCCTGAACTGAGCTTCTGACCCCACATCCTCTCCATCACAAACCCTCTGCAACATCGCCTGCCTCTACCATATCTCAACCCATCTGCTGCTGAAACTGTCATCCATGCCTGTGTCACGATCAGAATCTCCCAGCCAGCCCCTCCATAAACTTTATCTCATCCAAAACTTTAGCTGCCCGTTTTTTTAATTCCCACCAAGTCCTGCTCACCCATCACACCTATACTCACCAACCTATATTAGTTCCCAGTCCCCCAATGCTCCAAATTTAAAATCCTCAACTACGTGTTTAAATCTCTGCATGGTCTCCCCCATCCTGTTTCCGTAACCTCCTCCAGTCCATCAAACCACTGCCTGCCCCCCTCAAACTCTCTGTTTCTCTAGTGCACCTTGCTACCCTTCGGCCCAGCCGCCTAACCCTTTAGAATCCCCTTCACAAACTTCTCCGGCTATCCACCTCCCTCTCCTCCTTTAAGGTCATCCATAGGACCCAGCTATCTGACCAAGCTTTCGGTCACCTCTCCTACTATCTCCGACTTCCACTTGCCATCCACTTTTTGACTCCATCTCTGTGAAGCACTTTAGAATGTTTGTCTACTTTAACGGAGTAATATGCGCCCATGTATTTTCAGTATCATTGCGGGGGAAATTGGACAGCGCCCCGTTTGGGAGCGCTAACAGCCGCGAGGCGGGACATCACGCGCCAGGCACGGAAGCACCACCCCGCTCGTGATATTGGAGTTATCGCCCCCGAGGGCAAGTGGAGCGCAAAATAACGTGCTTCGCTTGCTCTGTGGGGCGTGAGCAGGGCGGAAGCAAAAGGAGAGGGGCGCAGTGCTACATGCTGGGACGTGTAGCACTGCCACGTAGAAGGGGAGGGGCCAGGCTGCCGTCTCTGCGGGTCCCTACCTGGACCACCAGGGAGCGGGGTGCCGTGGCATCAGGCCAGCACTCAAGCAGAGTGCCGGGCTGTAAGATCACAGCACGGACCCCGCGTTCCACCATTCAATGAGTCACGACCAGTAAGTGGGCCAATTATTTTTGTGGGAGTGCCACCTCCCCTTTAAGTAGTGCCCAATGAGTGGCCTAACGCGCCCTCTGATGCTGTCACTGTCATTGCCCGCCACAGCTTCAGGGGGCGCTCCAGAATTTTCGTTCAGGGGAGAAAACGGGTCGCTGCGCACGGTGCTGAAGTCGCCATCGCCGGGGCAGTGGAGTGGAGCGCTACCGGTTACCGTCACTGCTGAACTCCCGCGGAATTTAGCGAGCGCTGTTAGCGGCGAAAGTGATTTGCGCCCCGTTAGCACAGGGGCACTAACAGGAGGTGCAAACGACCAGAATTTCTCTCCCATAGAGTCAAACAAAGAGTAAATCAAAATAAGTTAAAATATCTATGTACAACCCATATATAACTGTGCTGAGCACAGCTTCCCTGTAATGCCTTTTAGCTGCCTTTCAATTTCTTACAGTCCCTGGTTCTTCGGAGCGATGCTAAGTATGGCAAGAGAAGGTCTTGGGGCAGACGGCAGGCCCTGAAGTTGTCAAGTAACGGAGCAAATTTTGAAGAAAGGACAGAGGACATGCTGAGCAGAGAGAAGTGCATAGTTAGAGGGCAGGGAAGGGATGTCATAAAGTGATTCACCTCAGTTAGTGCCCATGAAGCTCCGAGCTTCTCGTTCACTGTGAGAATTCTTGAAGGGATTATTGGCTCTACTGACGAAAGACGGGGCATAGTTTAAAGCGATTGATTTTACTTTTTGAAGTAAGTTTTTACAGTACCTGTATGACCAACTACATCAGTGCTGCACTCGTTTATCAAAGTGATCGTGCCACTGATCTGATGCCTTGCTGATATAATGTATCATAACTACCATATAGAATCTTTTATTAAAAAATGTTGATTTACTAAAAATGCCATAACCAAAAGTAACACTGTCTCCAAAATATCAAATCTTCTGCAACTCATTGGGGAGGTAACTAAATTTGTGGTTAAGGCCTGTTTACCGACATTACAACAGTGATCATACTTCAAAAAAAGTACCCCTGTAAAGCGCTTTGAGTCATCCTGAGGTCGTGAAAGGCAATTATATAAATGCAAGTTCTTTTTTCTTTCTTCACATTTAATTCACTTGGATTTTTGGAAAGCCTTTGATAATAAATAGAATGCCGTTTTGGCTGGAGATCTTGGGGTAGGAATTGGATCTCGTTGCGTCCCTTTGTTGTCGATAATTTCAATTTCTTTCAAGCAATGATCAACTTTGAGTACAGCAGAAGTAGACTGTGAAAGGATGGTTGACAACACTTAAAAGAATCAGGGCACTTAGGTGGATGAGCCAAGGGACGACAGATTGATTTTAAATTGAGTAGATATAATGTAATGTAAGCCAGAAAAAGAATATGAGATGTGTGCGTGGTGAAAAAGTGTCCACCAAAAGGTGGAATTAGAGAATGATTTAAATTTGATTAATGAGCATTCACGGTTCAAGTCAGTAGGAGACTGTTATCAATAAGGCTATTCAAAGACTGGGATACACCTCAAAAGCTTTTGGTCATCAATTGAAACAAGTTATTTTAGCCATTGATGAGGCTATATTTGATTACTGCCTGCTGTTTTGGATACTGTAGCTTTAAACGGACATTACGACTGGGAAATTCCTCAGGACTGCTCCCGCTTTGCCAGAGGCGTAACGGAAACCCCATTTATGTGCATAATGGGGTTCCTGCTGCACTTCCGGCGAAGTCATGCCAGTGCAGCGGGAGCAGCTCCAAGGAGTTTCCCGATCTATGTATTGAAAAGAGTTCAGAGAAGAGGAACAATGATAATTTTAATTAAAAAAAAGAAAGACTTGGATTTATATAGCACCTTTCATGACCACCAGATGTCTCAATGCACTTTACAGCCAATGAAGTACTTTTAGAGTGCAGTCACTGTTGTAATGTGGGAAACATGGCAGCCAACTTGCGCACAAGCAAGCTCCCACACACAGTAGGAACTCATTGAATGGCGGTGCAGGCTAGAAGGGCTGAATGGCCTGCTCCTGCACCTATTTTCTATGATTCTATGTTAAGAGTGGAAGCAAGTCTTCTTCGATTCTGAGGGACTGTCTATGATGACGATGATGAATGACAAGATAATCTTGTTTTTGTTATGTTAATTGAGGGATAAATATTGACCAGGACACCGGGGATAACTTCCCTGCTCTTCTTCAAAATAGTGCCATGGGAACTTTTGCGTCCACTTGAGACTGGGCCTCGGTTTAAGGTCTGGTCCAAAAGCTCCCTCAGCATTGCACTGGAGTGTCAGCCTAGATTTTTGTGCTCAAATCCCTGGAGTGGGACGTGAACCTACAACCTAATGACCCACAGCTGACACCAGAATCCTTGAAGCTCTTAGTGATGAAGGGAGCTTGTTTTCATTGGAGAAAAGATTAATGTATGACATCGAGAGGACTAGAAGGGGGCAGAGGTTATGCTGCAGCTACACAAAGCCCTGGTTAGCCCACACCTGGAGTACTGTGAGCAGTTCTGAGCACCACACCTTGGATATATTGTCCTTGGTGGAAGTGCTGCGTAGATTTACTAGAATGATGTCGGACTCGAAAGGTTAAATTACAAGGAGAGATTACACAAATAAGGGTTGTATTCCCGAGAATTTAGATAGTTAAGGGGTGATTTGATTGAGGTTTTAAAGATATTAAGGGGAACAGATAGGGTAGATAGAGAGAAACTATTTCCATTGGTTTAGGAGTTTAGGACTAGGGGGCATAGTCAAGAAATTAATGCCAGACTTTACAGGAGTGAAATTAGGAAACACTTCTACACACCTGGAGTAATGTGAGCATTCTGGGCGCCACACCTGAGGAAGGATATAGTAGCCTTGGAGGGAGCGCAGCATAGGTTTACTCGAATGACACCCGGACTCCAAGGGTTAAATTAAGAGGAGGGGTTACACAAATAAGGGTAGAAGTTTGGAACTCTCTTCCGCAAAAGGCAATTGATGATAGATCAACTGTTAATTTTAAATCGGAGATTGATAGCTTTTTGTTAACCAAAGGTATTAAGGGATATGGGCCAAAGCCAGGTATACGGGGCTAGAACCTCCACTTTGGTGCTTATCGCCTAAAAATGGTTGTTATTTCCGGCGTGGGCGGTTAAAAAAGGGTTTCAGATTGCCGGTTTCTCACCCATTCTCAAAACACCTAGTTTACATTTTTGAAAATGGGCATTGCCGCAAGCGATATCAAATGGGCGGTAGCGTTAAATTTTTTTTATCTTCTGCCAACCTTAGCAACGGCATGGCAACTCTCGATTCCTGCAAATCTGGAGGTCAAGGGTCACCATGACATGTGCAGAAGAGGAGACAGAGAGAGAGGGAGCTCAGAGAGACTGAAGGCGTGGCTGGGTGTGGTGTGGCTTCTTTGGGAGGAAGGAGGGAGACTTTAGATCTTCAAGCAAGTAGGCAAATAAAAATTAGCTGGTACCAGTCACATATTTGACCAAATTGGCCCTATAATGGAGAGAGAGGAGGAGGCATCACAGCACGCTTTGGAGACTGACGCTGGACAGAGCAGTGAAGTGGGAGAGGAGTACATTGGAGGCTGCAAAAGAGCCAGGAGGTTCTCCGATGAGGCAAATGCTTCCCTCCTGCAGGGGTGATTTGACACAGGGCGGGCATGGGAAGCCCACCCTAAAAGCCTACAGCCCATTTGGAAAGTAGTGACAGGATCGGTCCAAGTCAGCATGGATTTATGAAAGGAAATCATGCTTGACAAATCTTCTAGAATTTTTTGAGGATGTAACAAGTAGAGTGGACAAGGGAGAACCAGTGGATGTGGTATATTTGGACTTTCAAAATGCTTTTGACAAGGTCCCACACAAGAGATTAGTGTGCAAAATTAAAGCACATGGTATTGAGGGTAATGTATTGACGTGGATAGAGAACTGGTTGGCAGACAGGAAGCAGAGATTAGGAATAAACGGGTCCTTCTCAGAATGGCAGGCAGTGACGAGTGGGGTGCCGCAGGGCTCAGTGCTGGGACCCCAGCTCTTTACAATATACGTCAATGATTTGGATTAAGGAATTGAGTGTAATATCTCCAAGTTTGCAGCATTACTAAGCTGGGTGGCGGTGTGAGCTGTGAGGAGGATGCTAAGAGGCTGCAGGGTGACTTCGACAGGTTAGGTGAGTGGGCAAATGCATGGCAGATGCAGTATAATGTGGATAAATGTGAGGTTATGCACTTTGGTAGCAAAAACATGAAGGCAGAATATTATCTGAATGGCGGCAGATTAGGAAAAGGGGAGGTGCAGTGAGACCTGGGTGTCATGGTACATCAGTTATTGAAAGTTGGCATACAGGTACAGCAGGCGGTGAAGAAGGCAAATGGTATGTTGGCCTTCATAGCGAGGGGATTTGAGTATAGGAACAGGGAGGTCTTACTGCAGTTGTACAGGGCCTTGGTGAGGCCTCACCTGGAATATTGTGTTCCGTTTTGATCTCCTAATCTGAGGAAGGACGTTCTTGCTATTGAGGGAGTGCAGCGAAGGTTCACCAGACTGATTCCCGGGATGGCGGGACTGACGTATGAGAAGAGACTGGATCAACTGGGCCTTTATTCACTGGAGTTTAGAAGGATGAGAGGGGATCTCATAGAAACATATAAAATTCTGATGGGACTGGACAGGTTAGATGCAGGAAGAATGTTCCCGATGTTGGGGAAGTCCAGAACTAGGGTTCTAAGGATAGCGGGTAAGCCATTTAGGACCGAGATGAGGAGAAACTTCTTCACTCAGAGAGTTGTTAACCTCTGGAATTCTCTACCGCACAGAGTTGTTGATGCCAGTTCATTAGATATATTCAAGAGGGAGTTAGATATGGCCCTGATGGCTAAAGGGATCAAGGGGTATGGAGAGAAAGCAGGACAGGGGTACTGAGGTGAATGATCAGCCATGATCTTATTGAATGGTGGTGCAGGCTTGAAGGGCCAAATGGCCTACTCCTGCACCTATTTTCTTTGTTTCTATGCTTCTATGATATGGACCGAGATAGCAGAGGTGGTCTTGTCAGTGACCAACGATGTGCGTGAGGGCAACCAATGCCGCAAACGCTGGAACAACCTTGTGGGATCTACAAGAGTAAGTATTACATTGATTTACATGTACTTATGTATTTATATGATTTGATTTGTAACAGTCATGAGTGACTATCAGCAGATGTGAGGTCTTTCACTTTTACCAGGAATGTTTTATTCAAAGCCTGCGGTCACGCTGCACGTTTTTAGGTAAAGAATGAAAATAATCATAATTATCTTGATTAAATCTGTTGGTTATGTGTTGTATCAGTCTCTGTGACAGTACCTAGCAATGATATCATGCAATGATCTCTTGCCATGTCGTCCTGTCACCTTTTACAGAAGAAGCTATCGACGATGAGGTCCGTGCAGAGGTGAACGGGTGGGGGGCCACTAGTCCCCAGCGACATCACTGAGATGGAGGAGCGGGTGCTCACACTTGTGGGGAAGCACCCCCGCACAGCCACGGACACATCTGCAGATCCTGAAGTGATGCCACGTGAGTAAAGCTTCCACCATTACATCATGTAAAATCAATAGATGCCACACGCAATCATATCCGACCAACCATATATGATAGATGATTTCTAAAAGGGTCATAGAAATAATGCTGGCCTAATGAAAATCATTGCAATGCACAATGTGTTGATGGTCACGAAATGTGATGTTTGTGATGATTTTGAGAGTGGTGGTGCTTTCGTCGTGCATATGCTGTGTGTAGCGCTGGACTCACCTTGTCATCCTCGCACCCCCTTCTCCTCTAATAACCTCATTTGTGTTTTGCAGCTCAGCCAGCAGCGCGGCCCCAGGCAAAGCCACAGAGGCCAGAAGGTGGGGGCGCGGGGCAGGAATCGGTGGACGATCCGACTACATCTGGTGTTAAGGAGCTCCGATTGTCGCCCGTCAATCCGCTGGGTCTGTTCTCGACGGATGAGAGGACGGACTTCGAAGATCCCGCATCGCCACGCTCCAGAAGCCATTCCACCCCAAGGCCATCTAGTGGTCCCCTGGTCATTCCCGCCTCCACTCTAGAGGTACCGGCCCCAAGCCCCTCTCCACGGGGCACCCCATTTGCCCCCAGGACGGCGCTGACCCTGCGGAGGTCTCGTGGACACGGCAGGTCCATTCCACGAGCGCGACATGACAACGGAGAGATGGTACAGTTGTCCAGGAGGACTGTAGATATTGGTGACCAGCTCATCGAAGCCTTGGGGGGAATATCCTGACAACTGGCCACTATGGCCGAGTACATTCCGCGCATGGCGGAGTCCCTGGATGCGATAGCCAGGAACAATGCTGCCGCAACCCTCCCAGTGGTCCCCGAGCGTAGCACTCCACCCCTAGGTTCTGCACCACCACTGCGAACGACAGATGAGAGAGAGCAAGGACCAAGATCCTGCTTTTGCATCAGAGAACGTTGCCCCCTCGGCACCCCCCGCTCCCGTACCCGTGCAACCAACGCATCTGCCTTCATGCCCCCCAATGAGGCACCGCCATGGAGCAAGGAGGGAAAGGGGTAGAGGTGGGGAGAAGAAGGGGAAGGGGGGAAGGAAAGTGAGATGCATGTGCGCAGTTGATGGCTGTGTTATATCTCCATCTGGGTGTATGCAATTTGTTGCAATGTATGGGGGCTGGGGACCACGCTCCTGCTTTGCCTTTGTATTCTGTGTTGGTGGACGTGTTGAACATGTGATTGATGTCAATGGTGGAAAAAGTGGGGTGTGGGCGGGGGTTGAGTGTTATTGGTTGTGATACTTATGATTTCAGAGCAATGTTCGTATTAAACTTTTGTTATTGAATATAACCGTGTTGCGCATTGTCTCAGATAGCTGGACAGTTACACACTGGTGATTCCTTACCATGAAAGGGTTAAATACAACTTAACATCAATCATGTAAACTTTAACTGGCACCAAGGTGATGGGCACCATTGATGTCTGAGCTGCACACACACAGCAGTGTGTCAGCGTTGTCACTTACATCAGCGCTCTTTCAGGCAAATCTTTCAGATATCAGCTCCTCACGTAAGAGTGGGATTTAACAAATGCCAGCCACACCGCTGGCGTTCGTTCTGGTTAGTTCCACTTTTAGTGGGCATTTTTCTGAGCGAGCGATATTGTAGGCGATATGTGTGTGAGGTGGTGAAATTGACGATGGCCGATCTCCATGGCCACTAGTTTGGGTAAGTATGCTCTTTATCACAAAAAACGGGGCGGGCATTCATATAGAATCTCGGCATTAATTCCATGCGGAATGTAACGCTGGGCGATATTATGAGCGTTGATTTTGTCCATTCTGCTGATTCTGCCCCAAAAAAGTGGGTGGGCGGTAATATCTTTTCCCGGCATTAATTACATTGGGAAAATAACCTTCGGCAACAAGTCTCCTAAAAAAGCCCGTCAGTTTCCATTTTGTGCCAAAATGGGCAATATCTGGGCGTTATACGTCATTTCAGCGGCAAAATGGGCGTTAAGTGGGCATTAAGCATGCAAAAAAAGTGGAGGTTCTAGCCCATGGAGTTCGGTCGCAGATCAGCCATGATCTGATTGAATGGCGGAACAGGCTCAGTGAGCTGAATGGCCTGCTCTTGTTCCTACGTTCCTATGACATGATGCAGGAAGGTCAACTTCAAAGATTCCCACTGGGGGAGAAATGGGTCAACCACCCATTTTACACCCTGCCCAATTTTTCTCTCCTTTGAATTGTGAAGGGGAAGAGAAACTTTTCTGTTTAAAAAAGATTCTTTAATTTGCCTTCAATAACAGATATATGAAGTTCTATGTCATTGCTGCCTGGCCTCCTTTATCTCCCCTGCTTTGTACTTAATAAATATGTCTTTAAACCACAAATCTATGCTTTTACTACTGCATCACTAAGGTGCCTCATTTGTCGGGGCAAGTGCATTGTGATTGTATAATGTCAACTAACACATTATTGGTTAGTTTAGATTTCAGCTGACAGAGTGACAGAATGTGGCATGTGTTTCCAGTTTACTGTACACTGAACATTTAACATAATTAAACTGCCTGAAGTGTCTTATATCTAACAGAAAATTACTCAGAGCTTCTCTCATACTAAACCTTCTAAATCCCATCATTATTTATGTAACATTGACCTATTGGATTCACTAAAATCTTAAAAGGTCTGTACTATTGTACTATTTGCTGGGTATCCAACAGATCTTAAATCATGTAAACTTCTTTTATCATTAGTGGTATTTACCAGATCGTACAAACCATGAAGCATGTTCTTTTTCATCGTTTATAGATTATATAACGATTCCCTAGTTGCACTCTTCTAAAGCCTGGGATTAAACTGTATCTATTAACCACGGCATTATGCTGAGTGATTTGTGTATTTATACAGCCCTTTTACACAATAATTACATTTAAACCAAGGACTCAATAGTAGTCTGAGCGTCTCATCAATGTGTAGGTAAACATTTGAAGTGTATTCAACTAAAACCCTGGTACTCTTTGCTCAGATTATCAGATAGTTGGTTACAATGCAGAGATACGGCTGCATTGCTGATTGGTACTTGTTCCTGCATTCTAAGAATAGATTTTTTATATATAGAGGTAGTTAGGAAATTCTATGAATCCATGTTGTCTACACACATTTTAACGGTAAAGTTAATGGTTTACAGAGCAATGTACAGTTAATAAAAAAAGCTGTTAGTCACGTTCATACATTGCGTAGATTTGTGGCTTAAAGATAAATATTTGTTGAGTACAAAGAAGGTGAGGTAGAGAAGATAAAACACCATATAAGGAGTAACAATTTCAAATGCATGCATTTATCAATGTCTTCTGCAAAAGTCCAATACTTCACCCCCTCCCTAAAGATTAATTGTTAATGGAGTCATTTTACAGTTACCAAAGAAACCATTAGTCACAGAGCTGTGCTCAATCGGGACCTGTATTAGGGTAGTGAACACAAGTGTAACCAACCTATCAAAGGTCAAAAGCCAGATCAGGAAATATAGAAACAAAAACATGCACTTAAATAGCACCTTTCACATTCTCTGGACATCGCAAAGTGCTTCACAACCAATGATTTACTTTTGAAGTGTGGTCATTGTTGTTTGATAGGCAAACCAAGCAGCCAGTTTGCACACAACAAAGCTCCACAAACAACAAATGAGATAAATGACCAGATAGAAAAAAAGGACTGGGATTTATATAGCGTCTTTCACGACCACCGGACATCTCAAAGCTCAATAAAGTACTTTTGGAGCGTAGTCACTGTTGTAATGTAGGAAACACGGCAACCAATTTGCACACACACAAGAGGTGACATGATAGGTCCAAGTCAGCATGGATTTGTGAAAGGGAAATCATGCTTGACAAATCTTCAGGAATTTTTTGAGGATGTTTCCAGTAGAGTGGACAAGGGAGAACCAGTTGATGTGGTATATTTGGACTTTCAGAAGGCGTTCGACAAGGTCCCACACAAGAGATTGATGTGCAAAGTTAGAGCACATGGGATTGGGGGAGTGTACTGACATGGATTGAGAACTGGTTGTCAGACAGGAAGCAAAGAGTAGGAGTAAATGGGTACTTTTCAGAATGGCAGGCAGTGACTAGTGGGGTACCGCAAGGTTCTGTGCTGGGACCCCAGCTGTTTACACTGTACATTAATGATTTAGATGAGGGGATTAAATGTAGTATCTCCAAATTTGCGGATGACACTAAGTTGGGTGGCAGTGTGAGCTGCGAGGAGGATGCTGTGAGGCTGCAGAGCGACTTGGATAGGTTAGGTGAGTGGGCAAATGCATGGCAGATGAAGTATAATGTGGATAAATGTGAGGTTATCCACTTTGGTGGTAAAAACAGAGAGACAGACTATTATCTGAATGGTGACAGATTAGGAAAAGGGGAGGTGCAAAGAGACCTGGGTGTCATGGTACATCAGTCATTGAAGGTTGGCATGCAGGTGCAGCAGGCGGTTAAGAAAGCAAATGGCATGTTGGCCTTCATAGCAAGGGGATTTGAGTACAGGGGCAGGGAGGTGTTGCTACAGTTGTACAGGGCATTGGTGAGGCCACACCTGGAGTATTGTGTACAGTTTTGGTCTCCTAACCTGAGGAAGAACATTCTTGCTATTGAGGGAGTGCAGCGAAGGTTCACCAGACTGATTCCCGGGATGGCGGGACTGACCTATCAAGAAAGACTGGATCAACTGGGCTTGTATTCACTGGAGTTCAGAAGAATGAGAGGGGACCTCATAGAAACATTTAAAATTCTGATGGGGTTAGACAGGTTAGATGCAGGAAGAATGTTCCCAATGTTGGGGAAGTCCAGAACCAGAGGTCACAGTCTAAGGATAAGGGGTAAGCCATTTAGGACCGAGATGCGGAGGAACTTCTTCACCCAGAGCGTGGTGAACCTGTGGAATTCTCTACCACAGAAAGTTGTTGAGGCCAATTCACTAAATATATTCAAAAAGGAGTTAGATGAGGTCCTTACTACTAGGGGGATCAAGGGGTATGGCGAGAAAGCAGGAATGGGGTACTGAAGTTGAATGTTCAGCCATGAACTCATTGAATGGCGGTGCAGGCTAGAAGGGCCGAATGGCCTACTCCTGCACCTATTTTCTATGTTTCTATGTTTCTATGCTTTCAAGCTCCCACAAAATGCGTTAATGACCATAATCTGTATTTTTTTGTTATGTTGATTGAGTGATAAATTTTGGCCAGGACACCGGGGATAACTCCGCAGCTCTTCTTCGAAATAATGCCTTGGGATCTTTTACATCCACTTGCAAGAGCAAACGGGGCTACAGTTATAACCTCATCCAAAAGATAGCACCTCCAGCAGTGCAGCACTCCCTCAGCACTGCACTCTCAGCCTAGATATTTTTGCATTCAAATTTTTGGAATGGGACTTGACTCAGAAGCAAGAATGCTACCCACTGAGCCACAGCTGACCTGTGACCTGGTGCATGTGTTGGTTGAGTGAGCATGTTGACCAGGACAATGGGAGAACCCCTTACTTTACAAATGTTAATATAGCACATATATCGATAATCTCACTGTAACTATAGCCAATACAGAAAATTTAGAAACCAAGACCATCTAGGCAACTTTTGGCATGTTTATTTGCCAACTATTTTCTTGAAATCTGAATTGGACTCTCTAATTTTTGATGCTCATCTCTTCCTGTCTCATTCACCCCACTCCCCTAGTTCCGTTCTTGTTTACTGCCCCCTTTTCTCATTCCCTCTCTTTTCCTAAGCAATTGTCTGTCCCTACCGGTTGTTGATTTTCTCCCCCCTCCTTTGCTGAAGGCGCTGATTCCACGCTGCGATGCAATTTCAGTGCCTTTCCCAAGTGGCCACTTTGTTGGGACATGCGAATCTTAAGAGCGAGTGTCAGCAGGCATTCTGATCGTGGGAGTATCCCAGCCAAGCCGAATTCTTCGTGAGCTGACATCCACACATACGCTTTCTTGCAGAGATTGCTAAACTGCGATCGCAAGCGAGAATCCTGGCTGATCTTCGCTGCCCTAAGCCAGGGGTGATGAGGCCAATTCTAGTGCCTATCTAACAGAGCGGAGGCTGGGAGATCAAACTTGGGCTTTTCCTGATCTGAATAGATCAGCTACTCACTGCCTTAACCAGTTGATCTTCAGGGGCAATTGTTTCTTATCGGTTTTCAAATTATGTAACAATCCCACATCCGCCTTTGGAACTTACTGTTTTTTTAAAGAATAAAATATTCCTTATGTAAATGTTAACCAACAGCGACTGTCAACTTTTATTGACACTTTTACAATCCTGCATTAATACATAAAAAATAGGAACAGGAATAGGCCATACGGCCCCTCGAGCCTGCTCCGCCACTCAATAAGATCATGGCTGATCTGATCGTGGACTCAGCTTCACTTCCCTGCCAGCTCCCCATAACCCCTTCTCCCCTTATCGTTTAAGAAACTGTCTATTTCTGTCTTAAATTTATTCAATGTCCCAGCTTCCACAGCTTTCTGAGGCAGCGAATTCCACAGATCCACAACCCTCTGAGAGAAGAAATTTCTCCTCATCTCTGTTTTAAATGGGCGGCCCCTTATTCTAAGATCATGCCCTCTAGTTCTAGTCTCCCCCAGCAGTGGAAACATCCTCTCTGCATCCTCCTTGCCAAGCCCCTCATAATCTTATACGTTTCGATAAGATCACGCCAATGAGTAGAGGTCCAACCTACTCAACCTTTCCTCATAAGTCAACCCCCTCATCTCCGGAATCAACCTAGTGAACCTTCTCTGAAATGCCTCCAAAGGAAGTATATCCTTTCATAAATATGGAAACCAAAACTGCACGCAATATTCCAGGTGTGGCCTCCCCAATACCCTGTATAACTGTAGCAAGACTTCCCTGCTTTTATACTCCATCCCCTTTGCAATAAAGGCCAAGATACCATTGGCCTTCCTCATCACTTGCTGTACCTGCATACTATCCTTTTGTGTTTCATGCACAAGTACCCCCAGGTCCCGCTGTACTGTGGCACTTCGCAATCTTTCTCCATTTAAATAATAACTTGCTCTTTGATTTTTTTCTGCCAAAGTGCATGACCTCACACTTTCCGATATAAATAAATCTATTCAATTATCACTGGCCTTTCACAGCAATCATTGGTCTGTGAATTATTGCAAGGAATGTTGGATTGTTTCAGGCAGGCACTTACTGTCTCAATCATCAGGATCATTTTGTAGCGTTTCGCAATGCGGAAGCACGGTCTGTGTTTCCGATCTGTATTTGAGGAGGAGGCTGCAGCTGTTATTTTGCAGATGATGTTTCCTTCTAATTGACAAACTTCTTTCAGACCAGATGTTTGAATATTCATTTCGCCCAGTTTTTTTTTATTGTTAAAACAACTCTAGTACAAAAATGTGCCACGAAGGTAAGCACCGTTGAAACAAAGAAATAATCAACGCATTCACGCAATTTGCCATTTGTTCGTTGTTCATTTCTCTTCAAAGCCCCCATGTTAATTGCTATTTTGTAGTGTCACACTCACAGTATCGGTGTAGGTTACACTGCTGTGGTTTACATCCGTACTTTACTGCTGGACAGTGACGGCCATGCAATTACAGGAAATTGGCTGTGTACAGGATGCCCTTATTGACTTTCCACGATTCCTATACCGCTGTGTATTAACAAATATGTAAAATCATTCTGTTGTGTCTCTGGCCTGGGCACGTTTTCCCCAATGTGGCTGGAGCTACGGCAAACCATCCTGTCCCTCATTTGTAAGCTTGACTTGCCCCCTTTCTATTAAAATTAGATGGGCTTGTCGGGCCTAATTTCTTGTTTCTTAAAATCCTGTGAACTAGACGGCCTGACGGTCTCCTACCTGAAACTGTTCCTACGTTATACTTACTGCTAGTCCTATCACCCTGTGTTCCCTGGAATAATTTAAGGGGGAATATATTGATTAGAACCTAGGCCCAAAGTTTCCTCCTGATTTGTGCCCAGATACACACATATCAAGCTAATGTAGTTCACTGTGAGCTCTGCACTTTCTCCACGGTGGCTTTTGCCCACAGCAGGAAGAGGAGAGATGGTTGAGTGTAATAATGGATGAGTTTTTGTTAATATTCTCTCTCTAGTTTATATATACGTCTTTACGTCTTTGCCTGAAATTTCCATTGGGTGGTTGGGGGGGGGTGGGGTGGGGTAGGCGGTCGGGTGTGGGGTGTGGGGTGGGGGTCGGGTGTGGGGTGTGGGGTGGGGGTCGGTTGTGGGGTGGTGGGAGTAGGGTGGGAGTCAGGTATGGGGTTGGGGTGGGGGTCGGGTATGGGGAGTGGGATGGGGGTCGGGTGTGCGGGGTGGGGTATGGGGGGTGGGGGTCGGTATGGGGGTGGGGTGGGGGTCAGGTATGGAGGTTGGGGTGGGGCTCAGGTATGGGGGTTGGGGTGGGGGTCGGTACGGGGGGTGGGGTGGGTGTTGGGTATGGGGGGTGGGGTGTGGGTCGGGTGTGCAGGGTGGGGATGGGGGTCGGGGGTCGGTATGGGGGTGGGGTGGGGCTCAGGTATGGGGGTTGGGGTGGGGGTCGGGTGTGCAGGGTGGGGATGGGGGCGGGAGTCGGTATGGGGGGTGGGGTGGGGGTCGGGTGTGCAGGGTGGGGATGGGGCGGGGGTCGGTATGGGGGGTGGGGTGGGGGTCGGGTGTGCGGGGTGGGGTATGGGGGGTGGGGGTCAGGTATGGGGGATGGGGCGGGGGCAGCGGGGGTCGGGTGTGCAGGGTGGGAGTCGGGTATGGGGGTGGGGTGGGGGTCAGGTATGGGGAGTGGGGTGGGGGTCGGGTATGGGGGGTGGGGTGGGGGTGGGGTATGGGGAGTGGGGTGGGGGTCAGTATGGGGAGTGGGGTGGGGCTCAGGTATGGGGGTTGGGGTGGGGGTCGGGTGTGCAGGGTGGGGATGGGGGCGGGGGTCGGTATGGGGGGTGGGGTGGGGGTCGGGTGTGCAGGGTGGGGATGGGGCGGGGGTCGGTATGGGGGGTGGGGTGGGGGTTGGGTGTGCGGGGTGGGGTATGGGGGGTGGGGGTCAGGTATGGGGGATGGGGCGGGGACAGCGGGGGTCGGGTGTGCAGGGAGGGGGTCGGGTATGGGGGGTGGGGTGGGGGTCGGGTATGGGGGGTGGGGTGGGGGTCGGGTATGGGGAGTGGGGTGGGGGTCGGGTATGGGGAGTGGGGTGGGTGTCGGGTATGGGGGGGTGGGGTGGGGGCCGGGTATGGAGGATGGGGTGTGGGTCGGGTGTGCAGGGTGGGGATGGGGGGTGGGGGTTGGTATCGGGGTGGGGTGGGGGTCGGGTATGGGGAGTGGGGTGGGGGGCGGGTGTGCAGGGTGGGGATGGGGGGTGGGGGTTGGTATGGGGAGTGGGGTGGGGGTCGGGTATGGGGGGTGGGGTGGGGGTCGGGTATGGGGAGTGGGGTGGGGGTTGGGTATGGGGAGTGGAGTGGGTGTCGGGTATGGGGGGTGGGGTGGGGGTCGGGTATGGGGGGTGGGGTGGGTGCCGGGTATGGGGGGTGGGGTGTGGGTCGGGTGTGCAGGGTGGGGATGGGGGGTGGGGGTTGGTATGGGGGTGGGGTGGGGGTCGGGTATGGGGAGTGGGGTGGGGGGCGGGTGTGCGGTGTGGGGTATGGGGGGTGGGGTCAGATATGGGGGGTGGGGCGGGGGGGGTCGGGTGTGCGGGGTGGGGTATGGGGGGTGGGGGTCAGGTATGGGGGTGGGGCAGGGGGGTGCGGGGGTCGGATGTGCGGGGTGGGGTATGGGGGGGTGGGGGTCAGGTATGGGGGGTGGGGTGGGGGGGGCGGGGGTCGGGTGTACGGGGTGGGAGATGGGGGGGTGGGGGTCAGGTATGGGGGGTGGGGTGGGGGGGCAGGGTTCGGGTGTGCGGGGTGGGGGTCAGGTATGGGGGTGGGGCAGGGGGGTGCGGGGGTCGGATGTGCGGGGTGGTGTATGGGGGGGTGGGGGTCAGGTATGGGGGGGTGGGGCGGGGGAGGCGGGGGTCGGGTGTGCGGGGTGGGAGATGGAGGGGTGGGGGTCAGGTATGGGGGGTAGGGTGGGGGGGCAGGGGTCGGGTGTGCAGGGTGGGGGTCGGGTATGGGGGTGGGGTGGGGGTCTCTCGATCTACTGCTGTAACTTCAGCGTAAGGTCGGTGAAAGCCCCACTGTAAAAGGGTAAATAGATAAAAATGGAGGTTCGTGGCATTTCTCCAGGAGTTCCTCAGACATTACTGTGATAGCCCGGGAGAACCATGAAATTGAACTCCATTCCTCCCCACCCTCGCTCTTGTGTTTTAGCTCATGTCCATCAGCTGTCACACTTGAGACATCACATGGTAATTTTAAAAAACAATCAATTAATGCCGGTTTTCATGCTGGTTTCTTCTGACCTGGAGCATGGACCTTGCAGTGTCAGCTGTGGCTCAGTGCGTAGCACTCTTGCCTCTGAGTCAGAGGGTTGTGGGTTCAAGTTCTGCTCCAGAACACAAAAATCCAGGCTGACACACCAGTGGAGTGCTGCAGTGTCGACGATGTAGTCTCTCGGATGAGATGTTAAATGGAGACCATGCCTGCCCTCTCAGGTGGATGTTAAAGATCCTATGACACTATTTCGAAGATGAACAGGGTACTTATCCCCGGTGTCCTGGCCAATATTTATCTCTCAGTCAACATAACAAAAATAGATTATCTGGTCATTATCACATTGCTGTTTGTGGGAGCTTGCTGTGTGGAAATTGGCTGCCGTGTTTCCTACATTACAACAGTGACTACACTTGAAAAGTACTTAGTTGCTTGTAAAGTGCTTTGAGACGTCCGGCGGTCGTGAAAGGCGCGATATAATTGTATCTCTTTCTAATAATTTGAAAACTTCCCTCACTAAGGGCAATTGACCTCTGAAGGTACCTAGTTACAGAGACAGGCAATGTTTAAGTATAGATCCACCTTGGTAGTAGAATATTTAGGAGCCAAAAGATCTATGGGTGGGAGACAACCTAGCATAAGTGTTGACTCCGCCAAGCAATCATAGGATCAAGAGGAATTCCCTATATTTGAATGCCAATAGCTGACCCCGTACCACTGTGAGAGCCTGTGAGGGCTCCAAAGAAGGTGCAGGGAGCATCAACTGATTTAATTTTTTTACGTAAATTCCATTTTCCGTTTTGTTTAGGGGATCCAGGCCAACCATCCTCCAAGCCCCAGGTGGAGCCTACTTCTGCGCTTTGGCCTACTCCCGTAGGCTCTCCAGGGATCTCTGTATCAATGGGGGCTGGAGATGTAGAAACTCCTGGTGTGCAGAGTCCCTGCCATGGCCCTGGCCCTCCTGCGTCGATGGTCTTGTGCAGGGGTCAGCAGGTGTTCCATTCACAAAAACGCCATCCAGGAAACTCCCGGGAAAGGCCAGAGCCCAGTGGAAGCAGGGCCCAAGGTCATTTTCAGCCTTTCTGGGCACTTGCGCCTGAGTGACAGCTGGAGTGTGCCTGAAGCATCGTGGGTTTGTCAGGCCCGTAGTGCGTTACGCAGAGTCATATTCCTGCCATTAGACATTGGGGTGAATTTCCATGATCGCCTTCCGTAACTTCAGTGAAAGAACTGTGGAAACCCCACTACAGCCATGTAAACAACCCCCAGTGCATTTATTACCTGACTTACTGCGAACAGTGCCATGGTGGAGCTGCTGGTGTTTATATTTAGGTCACTGCAGCTGAGGCTGAGTCCATATTGGGCTAGTCAGGCCAATAGGCTGCAAGTAAAATCTGTATCACAGTTTAAATACTGCTCCTCAGTATGTGTCTTCAGTTATAAATAGAATCCTGTTCATGATATAACTGCAGGATTTGTTCCTTCTCTTTCTCTCAGGGAGTTGAAGTTATGAGGAGCGGGCAGGCAAGTGGAGTTGAGGCCAAGATCTTATTGAATGGCGGAGCAGACTCGAGGGGCTGTATGGCCTACTTCTGCTCCTATTTCTTATGTTCTTATGTTCTTATTTTCTCTCTCTCTTTTTCTTTCTTTCTTTCTTTCTTTCTTTCTTTCTTTCTTTCTTTCTTTCTCTCTCTCTCTTTCTCTCTCTCTCTCTTTCTCTCTCTCTTTCTTTCCTGTCCATTAAACGTGCCCTTCTTCTACATGTGTTGCTCTTCATTGGCCTTTAATAAATACCTACGAAGCTTAAAGCTTTTTTGGGGGGTTTTCACTAAATTCCAAAAAACTGTTTTTCTGTATGGGAGCAGTACTAGTGGTAAAGGTGAGATGAATAACCAGTTGCCACTTTCTACCAGTATGCCACCCCTGTTAATGTATGTCTACTTTTTTCATTAAATGTATCAGACACACAATAAACTGGCTCATGGACACTGGAGCTGAATTTCACCATTAGAGACACGAAGATCTCCAGATGCTGAAACAGGCTGAAAGAAGTCATGATGTTTATTATGTGGAGGCCATTACAGGATTCAGGAGTTGAATTGTTCATCAGAGCAGAAGGACTAAATGGGCTGGCTTGACTTTGGAAGCGCCATTTTTGTTGAGCGGATTAATTAATCTGACTAGTTCCACACACATAAAAAGACCCCTACCTTGTGCTTAGACTGAAGTTGACAATCACTGGGCACTGACACACAAGTGAACGGAAGCTGTTTGACCCATTGCTAATCGGGAAATTATAAGTTAGTGTGCGAGACAGAGGGGTAGGTAATTATCCTGGAGCCTGTGTGTATAGAGGCAGACAATTGGGCAGGAAGTGAAGATGGGTGTAAGCATTTCATGTTCAACATCTGTCACTATTTCAAATTCAAAAAGATAGGAGACGGGAGAAGGAAATAGCTGTCTGAGTCAAGGGCATTACTTATCCTGGAGTATTCATTGACATTCGCAAGATCTGTATCTTGGTGCCAGTGATTGACAGGATGGGAGTGCGCTGGTTGGTAATGTAATCACTAATGTAACTCAACTTATACATCCTATTTATTTATTTTTAAATGTTGACCATTTTCTTCCACGCTTCTCTGCACGGCAAGGTGGGCAGAGCAAACGTTTCAAGACACCCTCAAAGCCTCCTTGACAAAATGCAACATTCCCACCGACACCTGGGAGTTCATGGCCAAAGACTGGCTAAGTGGAGGAAGAGCATCCGGGAGGGCGCTGAGCACCTCGAGTCTCATCGCCGAGAGCGTGCAGAAAACAAGCGCAGGCAGCAGAAGGAGCGTGCAACAAACCAGACTCCCCACCCAGCCTTTCCTTCAACCACTGTCTGCCCCACCTGTGACAGAGACTGTAATTCCCATACTGGACTGTTCAGTCACCTAAGAACTCATTTTTAGAGTGGAAGCAAGTCTTCCTCGATTTTGAGGGCCTGCCTATGATGATGATCTCTTTAATACACTGATACTCCAAAGGTACCAAAAGCCATCCAGTACTATGCAACTGGCTGTGGCTCAGTGGGTAGCAGTCTTGCCTTTGAGTCAGAAGATTGTGCGTTTAAGTCCCACACCTTGAGCACATAAGTCAAACACCATCCTAACTTCGAAATATCATCATCGCTGGGTCTAAATCCTGGAATTCGCTCCCTAACAGCACTGTGGGAGTACCTTTACCAGGCTGCTGAGGGAGTGCTGCACTGTCCGAGGTGCCATCTTTCAGATGAGACGTTAAACCGAGGTCCCGTCTGCCCTATCAAGTGGACGTAAAAGATCCTATGGCACTATTTCGAAGAAGAGCAGGGGAGTTATCCTCAGTGTCCTGGCCAATACTTATCCCTCAATCAACATAACAAAAAAACAAATGATCGGGTCATTATCACATTGCTGTTTGTGGGAGCTTGCCGTGCACAGATTGGCGGCTGCGTTTGCCACATTACAACAGTGACCACACTCCAACAGTACTTCATTGGCTGTAAAGAGCTTTGGTTGGTCGTGAAATGCACTATATAAATCCAAGTCTTTCTTTTTCCTTACGGCACTGATACTCCAAGAGTACCAATGGCCATCCAGTACTATGTAAACATGGCGAGAGATTGCAGAGCAACATGATCGGGGCCCCGGAGAGGCGTGAGTTCGGGGCCCAGAAGCACCGAGGGCCCAGGGGCAGCACAGGCCAGCCCACACTGCGATATGTGTGCGCACTAGGTCCGTCCAGCAGAACTTGTCTCCAGTTGTCTTGGGTAATCCTTGCTACTGGACCAAGACCAAGTTCTGTCAAGCCCGTGTGGTGGCTGGTGTGCAACGGCCACCACACGTTAAAAAAATCCATGCACAGGCACCTTCCACCCTTCAATATGAAGTTCGGGACCTGGAATATGAGGTCCTTCATTGAAACACCTGTGAACTCATTGAACTCATCCCTTTTTGGCGTGGAAGCAAGTCATCCTCGATTCGAGGGACCGCCTAAGAAGAATATATGTGATCCACAGAGTGTCATCAGGGCAATAGAGGGTGAAGAATGCTAAGTGGAGCCATATTTTGTTCTGGCCCAATATTTGCATATATGTGTTTTCCAGCAGGGTCACACTGGCCAGGAGTGAGGAGCAGGAACCTAGGTTGATATTTCGTTTCCTTTTTCCCCTTTTGCCCAGGAGTGTTGAGAGAAAATATATCACTCCAATACCATTGTTTCTTTTTAGAAGCTAATTGATCTTTGAACTTTTATTCCTCCTCAGTGGCTGCATAACAATAATTGTATTTCAAAGTAATTCTTTGTATGAGTAACACTTCAGGACATTTCTGAGAAATAAGTTCTTTCTATCTCTCTCTGAGCTTATAGAAACATAGAAAATAGGTGCAGGAGTAGGCCATTCGGCCCTTCTAGCCTGCACCGCCATTCAATGAGTTCATGGCTGAACATGCAACTTCAGTACCCCATTCCTGCTATAGAAACATTATTCACTGTGCTTCTGTCTCTCTCTCTCTCTCTCTCTCTCATGCTTTGATCATGTTATTTTAGATAATAATCCTTTCACTTCACAGCTGTGTTATGATGTGAAATTCTGGACAGTTGTACTGCATCTGGCCTGGTTGATATCCGGCACTGCTTCTCTCAACTACACAGTTCCAAAAATCATTGAAGAAAGTTAGGAACTCAGCTGGCTGATTTGTGCATGTGACTGGAGGCAATGGGAATCGAGTAAATGTGAGATTTTAGCTCACTGGTTTCCACACAGGTTCTAGCCCTCTCCACTGGGACTGCAGTCTCGGGGATACACAAATTACCTCATTGGAGGATCTCGGAATGTAAAGAGTCAGCTAGCCGAACGGGATTGTGTCATTTTACATAGGATTACATAGGATACATGGCACAGAAACAGGCCATTCGACCGAAACAGTCCATGCCGACGTTTATGCTCCACTTGAGCCTCCTCCCGTCTTTCCTCATCTAAATCTATCCACATAATCCGCTATTCCCTTCTCCCTCATATGCTTGTCTCGCCTCCCCTTAAATGCATCTATACTATTTGCTTCAACCACTCCCTGTGGTCGCGAGTTCCACATTCTCATCACTCTTTGAACATAAGAACATAAGAAATAGGAGCAGGCGTAGACCACCTGGTCCCTCGAGCCTGCTCCGCCATTTAATAAGATCATGGCTGATCTGATCATGGACTCAGCTCCACTTCTCTGCCCGCTCCCCATAACCCTTTATTCCCTTATCGCTCAAAAATCTGTCTATCTCCGCTTTAAATATATTCAATGACCCGGCCTCCACAGCTCTCTGGGGCAGAGAATTCCAAAGATTTACAACCCTCAGAGAAGACATTCCTCCTCATCTCAGTTTTAAATGTGCGGCCCCTTATTCTGAGATTATGTCCTCTAGTTTTAATTTCCCCCATGAGTGGAAATATCCTCTCTGCATCCACCTTGTCGAGTCCCCTCATTAATTTATATATGTTTCGATATGTTGGGTAAAGAAATTTCTTTAGAATTCCCTATAGGATTTCTTGGTGGCTATCTTATATTGATGGCCTCTAGTTATGCTCTTCCTCACAAGCGGAAACATTCTCTCTGCATCCACTCTATCAAAACCTTTCGTAATTTTAAAGACCTCTATTAGGTCACCCCTCAGCCTTCTTTTTTCAAGAGTGTTGGGTCTTTGTTTTTACACTCTACCTTGATTTGTTTGACCTTGGGAATTATAGGAAAAAGGACAACGCATGGCACAAATTCAGGCTTAACCCAGTGTCAGGTTTGTTAAACAAAAACTAACTAAAACTACAGAACTAGATTCCTGAGAGAATTGACTGACGACATACAATCAATCGTCCAGTTTATCGCTGTAATCGTGGATCGTAAGTTTGTGGTTTTTGGTTCCATGACCGGATGTTTCATCTTCTGGCTGTTCTTTTCAGTTCTGTTCCTTCCGTGTTCATTCCGTACTTCGTTTCGCTTCGGTACCACTCTTCGCCTCCCTTTGAGCTACTTCTAGCTCTCATATTTATATGCGTTATGAATAATCCCCCGCTGCTGCAGTTTTCGATAATGTATTTGAATCGATGCGTTGTTTGCGGTGATCTTGTTTGATTGACTGCAACAATGGACCTGATTGTTCCTAATTTTCACAAGGAGTCTATTGGGCAAAAGATGACTCCTCATCCTAAATACCTCGTTTTCCAAAAATGTACACCTGGTGGGATCACTTTGTTGTTCTGGTTTTCTTGCAGACTTGGTGTCTCCAGTGAGATTTGTTTTTCCCCCACTCTGGCCAATCAGTTCAGGGCCTCTTCAGTTAGTTTATGAAAATGTAACATCACCATCATAGGCAGACCCTCGGAATCGAGAAAGACTTGCTTCCACTCTTAAAATGAGTCCTTAGGTGGCTGAACAGTTCAGTACGAGAACCACAGTCCATGTCACAGGTGGGACAGATAGTCGTTGAGGGAAAGGGTGGGTGGGACAGGTTTGCCGCACGCTCCTTCCGCTGCCTGTGCTTGATTTCTGCATGCTCTCGAGGTGCTCAGTGCCCTCCCGGATGCACTTCCTCCACTTAGGGCGGTTTTTGGCCAGGGACTCCTAGGTGTTGGTGGGGATGTTGCACTTTTTCAAGGAGGCTTTGTAACGTTTCCTCTGCCCACCTTTGACTCGTTTGCCGTGAAGGAATTCTGAGTAAAACACTTACTTTGGGAGTCTCGTGTCTGGCATCGAACAATGTGGCCTACCCAGCGGAGCTGATCAAGTGTGGTCAGTGCTTCAATGCTGGGGATGTTGGCCTGGTCGAGGACGCTAATAGAAACATAGAAAATAGGTGCAGGAGTAGGCCATTCGGCCCTTCTAGCCTGCACCGCCATTCAATGAGTTCATGGCTGAACATTCAACTTCAGTACCCCATTCCTGCTTTCTCGCCATGGTGCGTCTGTCCTCCCAGAGGATTTGTAGGATCTTGCAGAGACATCATTGGTGGTATTTCTCCAGTGACTTGAGCTGTCTACTGTACATGGTCCATGTCTCTGAACCATACAGGAGGGCGGGTATTACTACATCCCTGTAGGCCATGAGCTTGGTGGCAATTTTGAGGGCCTGATCTTCAAATACTCTTTTCCTCAGGCAGCCGAAGGCTACATTGGCGCACTGGAGGCGGTGTTGAATCTCGTCGTCAATGTCAGCTCTTGTTGATAAGAGGCCCCCGAGGTATGGGAAATGGTCCACATTGTCCAGGGCCACACCGTGGATCTTGATGACTGGGGGGCAGTGCTGTGCGGCAAGCACAGGCTGGTAGAGGACCTTTGTCTTATGGATGTTTAGCATAAGGCCCATGCTTTCGAACGCATCAGTAAATACGTCGACTATGTCCTGGAGTTCAACCTCTGTATGTAACAACCCCATTGTTGTTATGCATAAAACCAGTCTGGTACGTGACCGCAGAGATTGTCCTTAATTGGTGGTGTGTCATCACCTGCCCCCAGGCTGGCACCCTTTTGATCCCTTTGTCCAGTTAATTCCAAAAGCTTGTATCAAATCAATTTGATCAACTTTTAGTTCGTGGTCTCGTTCTGTGCTTCCTGGAAAATTTGTAACCTTACAAAAGAAAAGAGACCCAGCCTGTTCATCCTTTCTTGATATGTATTTGGTGGGGTGACAACGTTCCCAAAGTCCAGGATGTTCAGAAGCCCCACAGGATCGCCTGTGCTGTCCCTGGAAGGGCGGGGGCAGGTGGGAAGGATGGGTGGTTTTATTGAAGCCAAATTTATGGGCAAGATGGTAATATTTTCTGTGAAATTTTTTATGTGTCATGTGAGAAGAGTTATTTTGATGGGTATATAATGGATGGAGTGAAGACTTGACATGGCATTTGTATTCTTTTTAATGGAATGTGATTGTTTCGGATTTGTTGGTGGAGAATGATCAGGAATCATAGCACCATTCACAACCTCAGGACGCCCTAAATACTTGATGAATAACAGAAGTAGAAATAACCAAATAGAAACAAGGAGATCAATGGAACTGAAAACCGGGCGGTTTCTATAACGGGCGGCCGATATCAGCTTTACATCCGGGCAGCAAGTTAAAAATCTTACCAAGTGGGGCAGAAGAAATTGAGTGATGGCTCAATCTAGACAATAGACTCAATGGGGTGGATCGTGACTTTGTGAGATAGTGTAAAATGGGTGATGGTGAGCCGGCAGCCAGTTTTATATATCTCCTGATTTTTATTTCCATGGAAGTCATTGGACATAAAAATCAGGAGAGATGTAAAATGGGCCGACGAGTCGCTATCATCCATTTTTCACTATCGCGCAAAGTCAAGATCTACCCCATTAGTGCAGTGCCAGAACAAAGGACTTATTGACCTTTCACCAAAAAATCTAGGCTGACACTCCGGTGCAGTGCTGAGGGAGTGCTGCACTGTCGGAGGTGCCGTCTCTCAGATAAGACGTTAAACCGAGGCACCGTCTGCTCTCTCAGGTAGATGTAAAAGATCCCATGGCACTATTTCAAAGAAGAGTAGGGGAGTTATCACTGGTGTCGTGGCCAATATGTATCCCTCAATCAACATTAAAAAAACAGATTATCTGGTCATTATCACATTGTTGTTTGTGGGAGCTTGCTTGTGCGTAAATTGGCTGCTGCGTTTGCTACATTGCAACAGTGACTACACTCCAAAAGTACTTCATTGGCTGTAAAGCACTTTGAGACGTCCGGTGGTCGTGAAAGGCGCTATATAAATCCAAGTCTTTCTTTTACTTTCTTTCAGTCTATGTGCTGGTAATTTGGTTCTTGAATTGCGAAGAAATAAAGGATGGGTGGTTGAAAATCATGACATCCTGTATAAAATAATGGAGAATAATATCAAACCTGACATGGTGGGCGTTGTTAGGGATGTTTCCAGGGAGACACTGAATCTCAGCATATGTTTATAGGTGAGGATTCTTCCCAATGATTTACACAAATGATTCAAGGTGAAGATTATTCCTCTCTGCAGCTTATTTCTTTTTATAAAATAAAGGTCGATAGTGCTACAGAAATCAATAGATCAGTGAAGGGCCCACTGAAACACTGATGTCCAGTTAATATTTTGATTGCACAGTAGCAACCAAGAGTTCTTTCTCTGAGGGAAATAAAATGTAAGCAACATTTCTAAGTACTGCCGGTGGCCACTAGCTGTCCTCCTTGATTGGGAACCAGATTCTTTCATTGTCTAATAGAGACGTTTTTCCAAATCACCAGAGAAACTGAAGCAGGGTCATTGAATGAATACAGAAGAGTAACACAATAATGAATGTATTCATGAACCAGTGCGCTGGACAAAACAGCAGTTTGGAGATACGCAAGGAATGAAGAGAAGGAAAACAAAATTCTGCCTGTTGAGGGAACAACAGGTTTAAACTAACACTGTGCTATGATTTGAAAGCTGTTAGTATCTGAACAAGACCCGTTACCATTTAAAGGGGCACTGTCATGGTGCTCTGAACAGAGTAAGCTTTTGCTGATGGATCACTTTAGACATGAGCCTTTGAAGCTTCTTCTTTGGAGGGAGGATTCTGATGGTTTGAACTTTGGGATTGGAGAGTTCAATCCATCAATCAAGAAACCCCCAGAATGAGATTTTTGATTCAGCTGCAATGTAATTCAGCTGCCTGAAGCTACATTCAGCGGTGAAGACAAATACTGAACGCTTATCATATCTGTCTAACATGGCAGTAAACCATGAGGTCACTCTGTACTTTTTGAAGTTTCTCACATAGAAGGCCTTATTTGTGTTCCAGGTTAATGAAGGCTACGAGATGACAACACATCTGCTTATCTGAATTAGACTTGGTGTCCCTTTTTTGCACTGTTTCATGGCTGTTACAGACATCACATTATGTTACCTTTGTTGTTCTCTTTGATAGATCAGTGAGGCTTCATGAGTACAGTAGCCTGGTGATTATGTTATGGACTAGCAACCTAGAGATTATGGCCGGAATGTTCCCATTAAACAAATGGTGGGTTTAAACATAGAAACATAGAAAATAGGTGCAGGAGTAGGCCATTCGGCCCTTGGAGCCTGCACCACCGTTCAATATGATCATGGCTGATCATTCACCTCAGTACCCCTTTCCTGCTTTCTCTCCATACCCCTTGATCCCTTTAGCTGTAAGGGCCATATCTAACTCTCTCTTGAATATATCTAATGAACTGGCATCAACAACTCTCTGTGGTAGAGAATTCCACAGGTTAACAACTCTCTGAGTGAAGAAGTTTCTCCTCATCTCAGTCCTAAATGGCTCACCTCTTATCCTTAGACAGTGTCCCCTGGTTCTGGACTTCCCCAACATTGGGAACATTCTTCCCGCATCGAACCTGTCCAGTCCCATCAGAATTTTATATGTTTCTATGAGATCCCCTCTCATTCTTCTAAACTCCAGTTTGGAGCGTGGGGGGCAGTTAAATTGTTACCTCTCAAGCATGCTGGCTGCGGGCGGGAAACCAAGGCCTCACGTTCTAATTAGGCCCTGCCGGTAAAGTCGGCAGGGACTGTGGGAAACCCAGCCGGTTTCACACCCACCTCGGACACCACCCCCGCCCCCCCCTGGTCAAGGTCAGTAAATGCATCTTCAAAAGCCATTTCCTTCTAAATGAAACACTAGCCTCACTCACAGCTCAATACACGATTACCATCCTCACCCCCCCACCCCCCCCCCAGCAGCACTACCGGTACCACGGAAATGGAGAATGCCGTGGGACCCTCCACTAGTTGGTGGGAGAGCAGCGTCAGCTGTTTCTCCACATTGCGCCCCGCTAACGGGTGGTGATAAAGTAGAGAATTTCTCCCCCTTAAAATCTGGTGATTTGTGGGTTGGCATCAAATAAAATGACCATGAAAGTTGCCGGATTGTTGTCATAACCCAACTGGGTCACTAATGTCCTTCTGGGAAAGAACCATACCACCATGAGGCACAGAAGATAATGTCCCTGACACTACGTTACAATGCATATCCTCCACATTATAAAGGCCACCTACTTCCACCTCCGTAATATCGCTTGACTCTACCCCTGAGCTCATCTGCTGCTGAAACCCTCATCAATGCTTTGGTTATCTCTAGGCTCGACTATTCCCATGCTCTTCTGGCCAATCTTCCACCCTCCATAAACTTTAGCTTATCCAAAACTCTGCTGTCCATATTCTAACTCGCACCAAGTCCCGTTCACCCATCATCCCTGTGCTCGCTAACTTACAGTGGTTCTCAATCCATTAACACCCTAACTTTAAAATTCTCATCCCCATGTTCATATCTTCCCCTGGCCTCATCCCTCCCTATCTCTGTAACCTCTTCCAGGCCTACAGCCCTCCAAGAACTCTGCATTCCTCCAACTCTGCACTCTTGTGCATCTCCGATTTCCATCGCCCCACCATTAACGGCTATATATTCAGCGGTCTAGGCCCTGAGCTCTGGAATTCCCTCCCTAAACCTCTGTCTCTCCACCACTCTTATATCCTTAAGACCATTTTTAAAACCTACCTCTTTAACCAAGCTTTTAGTCCTGTGTTAATATCTCCTTCATTGGCTCGGTGTCAATTGTTCTCTTGTTATGCTCCTGTGAAGCACTTTGGGATGTGTTACTACATTAAAGGCATTATATAAATGCAAGTTGTTATGGATTAGTTAATAGCTGCAGTCTCACAGGTTAGGGGTTAAACCAACAAACTTTTGTTTATTAAGTGCAGTCCCATGGTTACTGGCTGCTCCTCAAGTAGAAACATAGAAACATAGAAAATAGGTGCAGGAGTAGGCCATTCAGCCCTTCGAGCCTGCACCGCCATTCAATGAGTTCATGGCTGAACATGCAACTTCTGTACCCCATTCCTGCTTTCACCTAGTATTTCACCTAACTGACTATTCTTTATATGTGGAGCTAAACGGTAAGAATTGCCAGGCTGTTCGACCATGGGGAAACGAGCAATGTCTCCATCGGAAGGAGAGGGCCCATCGGTAAGGCTGAAGATTAATTTTGCTGCTGACCTCCCTTGATGCATCTGTTGCAAAGAACTATTGAGCATCTAATGCTTGCCCAGGCTCCTTGGACACATTATAGGGCTGGTCCCTAATTTGTACAGAGTTTCGGACCTCTATAGTGTAAGCACACATTCAGATTGTCAATAGTCTCAGGGCTCTACCTCATAATGCATCCATGCTCAATGCACTGCAGGACGTTAAAGAAAGACTTGTATTTATATAGTGCCTTTCACGACCACCACCATCATCATCATCATAGGCAGTCCCTCGGAATCGAGGACGACTTGCTTCCACTCTTAAAATGAGTCCTTAGGTGGCTGAACAGTCCAATACGAGAGCCACAGTCCCTGTCATAGGTGGCACAGATAGCCGTTGAGGGAAAGGGTGGGTGGGACAGTTTTGCCACACGCTCTTTCCGCTGCCTGCGCTTGATTTCTGCATGCTCTCGGCGATGAGACTCAAGGTGCTCAGTGGCCTCCTGGATGCACTTCCTCCACTTAGGGCGGTCTTTGGCCAGGGACTCCCAGGTGTCAGTGGGGATGTTGCACTTTATTAGTGAGGCTTTGAGGGTGTCCTTGTAATGTTTCCTCTGCCCACCTTTGGCTTGTTTGACGTGAAGAAGTTCCGAGTAGAGCGCTTGCTTTGGGAGTCTCGTGTCTGGCATGTGAACAATGTGGCCCGCCCAGCAGAGCTGATCGAGTGTGGTCAGTGCGTCAATGCTGGGAATGTAGGCCTGGTCGAGGACGCTAATTGTGATATATTCACAGAGCACAGCACACACAGCTCTTAACATGGCAGCCAGCTCTGTCGGAAGCCTCCGGAATAGCCTGGTTCTGTTTATTATTAACTCTGCAGTTGCAGTACACAATATGTCCAAATCCACAGTGTGGAGCTACAAACATTACAAGCTTACAGACATTACACTTATGTTGGTGCATCTGTCCTCCCAGGGGATTTGTAGGATCTTGCGGAGGCATCGTTGGTGGTATTTCTCCAGCGACTTGAGGTGTCTATCGTACATGGTCCATGTCTCTGAGCCATACAGGAGGGTATTACTATAGCCCTGTAGACTATGAGCTTGGTGGCAGTTTTGAGGGCCTGGTCTTCAAACACTCTTTTCCTCAGGCGGCTGAAGGCTGCACTGGTGCACTGGAGGCAGTGTTGAATCTCGTTGTCAATGTCTGCTCTTGTTGATAAGAGGCTCCCGAGGTATGGGAAATGGTTCACGTTGTCCAGGGCCACGCCGTGGATCTTGATGACTGGGGGGGCAGTGCTGTGTGGCGAGGACAGGCTGGTGAAGGACCCTAGTCTTACGGATGTTTAGCGTAAGGCCCATGCTTTCGAACACCTCAGTAAATGCGTCGACTATGTCCTGGAGTTCAGCCTCTGTATGTGCACAGACGCAGGCGTTGTCCGCGTACTGTAGCTCGATGACAGAGGTTGGTGCGGTCTTGGGCCTGGCCTGGAGACGGTGAAGGTTGAACAGATTCCCACTGGTTCTGTAGTTTAGTTCCACTCCAGCGGGGAGCTTGTTGACTGTGAGGTGGAGCAAGGCAGCGAGAAAGAGTGAGAAGAAGGTTGGGGCGATGACGCAGCCCTGGTTGACCCCGGTCCGGATGACCACCGGACGTCTCAAAGCGCTTTACAGCCCATGAAGTACTTTTGGAGTGTAGGTACTGTTGTAATGTAGGAAATACGGCACAAGCAAGCTCCCACAACCAGCAATGTGATAATGACCAGATAATCTGTTTTTTATTATGGTGATTGAGGGATAAATATTGGCCAGGACACCGGGGATAACTCCCCTGCTCTTCTTCAAAATAGTACCATGGGATCTTTTACGCCCACTTGAGAAAGCAGGCGGGGCCTCGGTTTAACGTCTCATCTGAAAGGCGGCTCCTCCAACAGTGCAGTGCTCCCTCGGCACTGCACTAGAGTGTCAGCCTAGATTTTTTAGAGTTCAAGGCCCTGCAATGGGACTTTAACCCACAACCTTCTGACTCAGAGGCAAGTGTGCTATCCACTGAGCCACAACTGACACTGTAGATTGCATTATTGGCCCATGCATTATGAGGTCATCGTACTGAAGCTGTAAACATCATGGATGCTCCCTGGATATTGGACATTGACTGCCATGATGCGCTGAGTATGGTCGCAGACAATCTATACGTTCATGGAAAGTAATCCCTTTCAGTTTCAGAAAACTTGTGCATTCTTTAAAGTTGCTTGCAGGGCAATGTGCGTACAGTCAAGGGCACCCTGAACCTTGGGGAAGCCAACAAATCGTCTAATACCTACTGCCTTCTCATTTTAGGTCTCCCTGGTCATTGGGAAGTTTATGAAGTCCATTCTGCATACGTACAGTGCATTAGTCACCTGGCAAATGCAGCAATGTGTAGCGTGCTGCAAGATGGAGTATATGTTCCCCACTGATGCCTGAAAAGAGCCTGAGGCATAGAAGGCAAGTGCTGCAGTCAACTTCACTGCGACGGGCAGTCGCGGTGAAGTTGACTACGGCACTTGCCTTCTATGCCTCAGGCTCTTTTCAGGCATCAGTGCAGTTCTGTTGCTGCTGGTAGGCTGTAGGTCTGCCTGTATGAGCTGGAATATCTCTGTGACCACCTCTTTTCGGAAGCGCAGCCTTCTAACGCACTGTGCCTCAGAGAGCTGCAGGTATGAGTGATGCTCCCTGTAAACTGATGGTGGGTAAGGCTTCCTCCCCATACGTCTGCCACCTATTCGATTACGTTACAAATGATCAACAATAAGCCTTCTTCCAGCTTGAAGCCATATGGCAATAGCAGCCAGGATTACTGGCTCCCGACCTAGCATGGCTCCCATCTTTTAGAATGTCCTTAAATGTCCTTTATAAAACAAACTAGAAACTCACATAAACTTCACAATCAAAAGTATGCAGTAACACAGCGTTCCTCTCCCGATCCTTTTAATCACTCACCACAGTAACTTTCGCCTCCGATTTCAACATGGCGCTTTAGTGCCTGGTGCACCCTGGGTCCATCTGGTTTTCCTGGACGGTTTCTTGGACGAACGCTAAATTGGGTGAAATGCTCGAAAGGTCCGCCTGGGGCACTAACGCAGCGATGCACGATGATTTACGTCATCCCAATGGTCAAAACATTGGCAGGGCGGTAAGTTTTAGCGCCACCACAAAACCATTGGCGAAAGTCCACCCAGGCGCAAAATCTTGTGCGCCTCGTTTCATGCCCAGAAAATCATGTTTGTGCTAAATGTGGCGTAAATCGGCTAAAAATCCAGCCCATTGAGTTTAAGTGGTTTAGCCAGTCACGTGATGTTCGCAAGACTCAATAAAAGAGAGGATGCATGATGAGGCAGGTGGTTGTGAGCCTAGTGGATGAACTGGTAATGTGTAGTATGATTGTTAAACATTTTGCTAATAAACCAACTAGTTCTTAAGAATTCATAGCAACACATTGCTATTAAGTAAAGAACCCATGAAGCAAATACATTACAGTGTGGGACAAACTCGATGGACCAGGCGGTCTTTACCCATCCGTCTTTGTCCATATGAGCTTCAACAAGTTTGTTGCTGATGTTGTGTTGCCCGATGTCAAACTCACAAGAATTTTAATAGTGACCAACTCAACAACCGAAACGTTCCAGCACAGGACAAAGTGATAAAATAAACTTCATAACCTGACCCATAGCAAATATTTGTTGAAGTGTGTCTCACACTGCACACCTCCTTCCATGGTGCTCCCACAGTCCTGGCAACGCTCCTGCTGGATATTCAGCCGAAAATGTTTGCAGCCCATGTCACATGATCATCAGTGAGTTTACTCAGCCTTCTGCTGTTTCTGTCCAAACAATGTGGTTCTGCTGCCAGTAAGATTCTTCACATAGTAAAATCATTGGTTTTGTGCCACATGGAGATGTATGGTGCAGCGCAGTGATAGCAAACGGCTGTGCTGACTACCACATGGCAAGCACATGGCATGCTGCAGCAAGTTTTCAATGGAACATTCCTTCATCAATGAGCTCCGAGACACAGAAACTGTTATTAAAGCAATTTGGAAACAAATTGCCGGCACAGTTCCCGACTGTCACTCTTGCTGAAGCAGCTGCTACATCTGCAACCCAGTGTAATCAAAAATCAGCCAGCTCCTCGCTTTATGTGTTGTGAACTTCACTAGCTGCAGGGCAGTGAGAGATTTAGGGGCAGTTCTCAGGCACAGTTCATAAGTAGGTGTTTTGTTATGGCTGGACAATAAATCACACAAATTCCTGCACTTGGGGCCGAATTTAACTTGACCAACATTGGCGTTGCCTGGGTTAACAAAGTCGGGTTAGTAGACATACTGACCTGTGAGCACCGATGGTCTGACCATCGCCGTTTTGCATAGAATGAGGTTGAGTTTACAGCACGGAAATAGGCCCTTTGGCCCAACTGGTCTCTACCGATGATTGTGCTCCACATAAGCCTCCTCCCACCTTACTTCATCTAACCCCATCAACATAACCTTTTTCTCTCATGTACCGATCCAACTTCCGCTTAAATGCATATATGCTTTTCGCCTCAACCGCTCCATGTGTTAGCAAGTTCCACATGCTCGCCACTCTGAGTAAAGACATTTCTCCTGAATTCATATTGGATTTATAAGTGACTATCTTATATTTATGGCTCCTAGTTTTAGATTCCCCCACACCTGGAAACATTTTCTCTATGTCTCCCCTATCAAACTGCTTCATCCTTTTATAGACCTTTATTAGGTCACCTCTCTGTCTTGTCTTTTCTAGAGAAAAAAGCCCCAGCCAGCTCAACCTTTCCTGATAGATGTTCCCTCTCACTTCTGGTATCATCCTTGTAAATCTTTTTTCCACTTTCTCCTATGCCTCTATATCCTTTTTGTAATATGGAGACCAGAACTCTGCACAGTATTCTTAAGTGTGGTCTAACCATGGTTCTATACAAGTTTAACATAACTTCTATGCTTTCGAATTCTATTCCTCCAGAATAGTCGGAGCACCCATCTGTTTGAGGCGATAGGTCTCCTGAATATGCAAATCAGGGCGCTGTGATGCAGTTAGGACCCTGATTGTAATTTCCAGGGACACGCATGCTTCATATATCTTCCCTGGCGTTGAGGGACCTCACCAGTGGTCCTGAATGTGACGGCTGTCGATTGCTCCAAAACTAGCCAGGAAAGTTTCTGGGTTATATTTCTGTGGAGCCAGGAAGAGCCGGAGTATTCCTCCCGGCTGCACAAGAAAAAGACCACAGGTTGCAGCTATCCCCAAGGCTCACCCCCTCAGTGTTTACGTCACCTGCCCCCTCGCCCCGCCAAAACCCTACCTGCAAAAACCCGTAAGGTGTCTGAGACGTCGGATATTGCGTGGCCTGCAGCCGGCAAATCATAGTGTAAAAATAAAAGTGTATATTAATGATAACATTAATTCAGTGTGTATGTACAAATGTCCAAAGTGCAGACTACACAGACAGGCTGCAGTTTGAACTCAAAATGGATTCCTCCAAGTTCATATCTTCTCTGGCTGGGCGGAGCTTAAGGAACAAAGGATCATAGCTTCGAAACTCACCAAACTAGAAAAGGTGTTAATTGGAAAACAATTAACCTAATCAAGGAATGGCTCCAATTCCTCCAGACAGTCACAGGTATGAGGAAAGCCAATGAAGAATGCCCTGAAACTAAGACCCAATCCTGGGGCATTCTGAGAAACAATGGACTTAAGAGATATGGGGCTAGAACCTCCACTTTTGTGGTTATGGGCAATATTTCCGGCGTGGGCATTAAAAAAGGGTTTTCAGATCGCCGGCTTCGCGCCCATTCTCAAAACACCCAGTTTACAATTTTGAAAATATGCGTTACCGTGAGCAATATCAAATGGACGGTAGCGTTAAATTTTTTTGACTTTCTGCCGTAAAGTGTGGCCGTCCTTAGCAATAGCATGGCAATGCTTGATTCCCATGATTCTGGAGGTCAAGGGTCACCATGACATGCGCGGAAGAGGAGACAGAGAAAGAGGGAGCTCAGAGGGACTGAAGGCGTGGCTGGGTGTGGTGTGGAAGGAAGGAGGGGGACTTTAGAGCTTCACTGCAAGTAGGCAAACAAAAATGAACTGTTACCAGCTACATATTTGACCGAATTTGCCCCATAATGGAGAGAGAGGTGGAGGCATCACAGCACGCTGTGGAGATTGAAGCTGGAGAGAGCAGTGAGGTGGGAGAGGAGCACATTGGAGGTCGCATAAGAGCCAGGAGGTTCTCAGATGAGGCAAATGCCTTCCTCCTGCAGGAGGTCGAGTTACGCTGGGGAGATTTGACACAGGGAGGGCGTGGGAAGCCCACCACAAAGGCCTACTAGAGGATATGGACCAAGATAGCAAAGGTGGTCTCTGATTAGTGAAGACAAACGTAGGTCCCTTGCAGTTGGATTCAGATGAATTTATAATGGGGAACAAACAAATGGCAGACCAATTGAACAAATACTTTGGTTCTGCCTTCACAAAGAAAGACACAAATAACCTTCCGGAAGTACTAGGGGACCGAGGGTCTAGTGAGGAGGAGGAACTGAAGGATATCCTTATTCGCCAGGAAGTTGTGTTAGGGAAATTGATGGGATTGAAGGCCGATAAATTCCCAGGGCCTGATAGTCTGCATCCCAGAGTACTTAAGGAAGTGGCCCTAGAAATAGTGGATGCATTGGTGATCATTTTCCAACAGTCTATCGACTCTGGATCAGTTCCTATGGACTGGAGGGTAGCTAATGTAACACCACTTTTTAAAAAGGGAGGGAGAGAGAAAACGGGGAATTATAGACCGGTTAGCCTGACATCAGTGGTGGGGAAAATGTTGGAATTAATTATTAAGGATGAAATAGCAGCGCATTTGGAAAGCAGTGACAGGATCGGTCCAAGTCAGCATGGATTTATGAAAGGGAAATCATGCTTGACAAATCTTCTGGAATTTTTTGAGGATGTAACTAGTAGAGTGGACAAGGGAGAACCAGTGGATGTGGTATAATTGGACTTTCAAAAGGCTTTTGACAAGGTCCCACTCAAGAGATTGGTGTGCAAAATCAAAGCACATGGTATTGGGGGTAATGTACTGATGTGGATAGAGAACTGATTGGCAGACAGGAAGCAGAGAGTTGGGATAAATGGGTCCTTTTCAGAATGGCAGGCAGTGACTAGTGGAGTGCCGCAGGGCTCAGTGCTGGGACCCCAGCTCTTTACAATATACATCAATGATTTAGATGAAGGAATTGAGTGTAATATCTCCAAGTTTGCAGATGACACTAAACTGGGTGGTGGTGTGAGCTGTGAGGGGGACACTAGGAGGCTGCAGGGTGACTTGGACAGGTTAGGTGAGTGGGCAAATGCATGGCAGATGCAGTATAATGTGGATAAATGTGAGGTTATTCACTTTGGGGGCAAAAACGCGAAGACAGAATATTATCTGAATGCCGGCAGATTAGAAAAAGGGGAGGTGCAACAAGACCTGGGTGTCATGGTTCATCAGTCATTGAAAGTTGGCATACAGGTACAGCAGGTGGTAAAAAAGGCAAATGGTATGTTGGCCTTCATAGCAAGGGGATTTGAGTATAGGAGCAGGGAGGTGTTACTACAGTTGTACAGGGCCTTGGTGAGGCCACACCTGGAATATTGTGTTCAGTTTTGGTCTCCTAATCTGAGGAAGGGCGTTCTTGCTATTGAGGGAGTGCAGCGAAGGTTCACCAGACTGATTCCCGGGATGGCTGGACTGACATATGAGGAGAGACTGGATCACCTGGGCCTTTGTACATTGGAGTTTTGAAGGATGAGAGGGGATCTCATAGAAACATATAAGATTCTGACGGGACGGGACAGGTTAGATGCGGGTAGATTGTTCCTGATGTTGGGGAAGTCCAGAACCAGGGGACACAATCTTAGGATAAGGGGTCGGCCATTTAGATGAGGAGAAATTTCTTCAGTCAGAGAGTTGTTAACCTGTGGAATTCACAGCCGCAGAGAGTTGTTGATGCCAGTTCATTGGATATATTCAAGAGGGGGTTAGTAAGCCCTTACGGCTAAGGGAATCAAGGGGTATGGAGAGAAAGCAGGAAATGGGTATTGAGGGAATGATCTTATTGAAGGTGGTGCAGGCTCGAAGAGCCGAATGGCCTACCCCTGCACCTATTTTCTATGTTTCTATGTTTCTATGTCTCGTCGGTGACCAACGAGGTGCGTGAGGGCAACCAATGCCGCAAGCGATGGAACGACATTGTGAGATCTGCAAAAGTAAGTATTACATTGATTTACATGTACTTATTGTTGTGTCCTTAAATGCTCTAATAATGACTCCATGAGGCAATGTGTTGTACTTGAACTGTAGTGACCTTAGTCCTTTATTTGCTAACTCCAGAGTGAGGATCACACCTGGTGTCCTGCCTTTTATACTAGGCCAGGCACACCTGCACAGGTAACTTACAAGTCTCCCACTGCTGTGCCTTCTGGTGGCACACCTTGTGATAGTACCAACAGTAGCCATGTAGGATACATGACATCACTCTCCCCTCAGCCTTTAGTGCAAATTACCTCTGCATTGACTGTGCTCTGGGCTTAGCTCTACCTTGGCAGGTCGTTTCAATCTTAGGTGAGTGGTTGGTGCAGTAGAGTGCTGGTGTTTGCTCTTTGTGTGCGTCCCTGACCACTCCATTCTCCACACCCCCACCCCTCCTCCCGCCGCCCCCCCCCGCCGTCCCCTCCACATGTAGATTTTGCCAGAAGCTCATTACATTCATATACATTCAAGTTCAGAAAAACAAGTTTGCATTACATTTGTGGTTCCGTTGTGAGACAAGTACGTTAGACTGGTGAGATGCATTATCGATGCGGTGGCCAGTGCATAAGGACAAACTAATTCCAGCACTGCTGGATGGTGTCCCTGCAGCCTGGTGGCGGCGCGGTTGGCTCAAGTTGCCTGCGCTTGGGACTGTTGCCGTGTAGTTCCTAGCGCATGATGCCTGTGACCTCCCTGTCCTTTCTTTGCGCCCTGTGTCACAGCTGCTCCCTGAGGAGTTGTTGTCCACCAGTGCACAGGGAACTGCTGACTCGCTGACCTGGGCTTTGTTTGGTTTGGGATCCTGGCTGGTCTCGGTCCCCTTTGTGGGGACTGTAGCAGGTGACCCTTCGTTTCTGGGTATGGCCTTGGTGGCGATGGGGTCTGGGGGCTGTGCATTAGCACAGTTTGCTCTTTCAGGCTCGTGGCGGTTGGTGCCATCGGGTGCCTGAGAGATGGAGCCGATCAGGGGCAGGGTATCGATACCGGTGCCATTGCCCTGCTGAGGTCGCTTGCTCTGCAGCTCATGTGTGTTGGCTGCTTGTGGCCACACTCCATGGTGCATGACTCTGGTCCCCGGGACTCAGGCTATAGCATTGGGTAGCTCGCTGGACCTGTGTGCTCCTGATGGGTGCCTGCCCATTGCATTGGCTGCGTGCAGTTGAAATCCTACATCGCACAACTTTTCATTATTTATGATGGATACTCTGTAGCTCCGATCGCGATCGCGCGATTTTTTCTCGCTGGTTGCATGTACACAATTCTGATTATCAATTACACATTTTACATGATCGCGTGACTTTTCCTTGCTTATTGCATGTACACAACTCTGATCGTCAGTTACACATTTTGTCTCTAACTTACAGTTGCTATTACATTGCTTAAGTGTGTGGATCTGTCCCTTTAATTGTAGTGTGTTGCAGGCCTCCTTTAAGAGAGCCTTGCTTGTTTTACCCCAATCCTCTTCTCCGTTTGGTGCCACGTGTTGCTCCATCAGCGCTGCACCTCGTGGTCTGGCCGCCACCATCTTTTTCTTCAGCGCTTCACCTCGTGATTTGGGCGCCATCTTTCCTCCATCCACGATGTCGACTGCAGTGATCCTCTTCTCCCCGGGTCCTGACACCGAAGCTGGGAAGTCGCCTCTGGATCCGATTTTCTTCCTCCGGAGTCCTGCCATTGGAGCGTGGAAGGTGTGTTCGGGTCGTTTCAGCTGGATCATTTCCACGCAGTCGTGTTGAGCGGTCTGTGCCTCGTGTGCTCTGCTGGTCTGCTCTCCGATGCCTGGTCCACCCTCAAGTGAGGGCTTGCTGTGCCTCCGAACGCGGAGGACATCGATTGCTGCAGGGTTGAAGTCTTCCCACTTCCAATGGATCTTCTCCATCCACCTTCTGCCGAGCAGCGTTGGTCCATCACCTGCAACAATCCACAGAGGTAACTTGTGCGCACCGCGCCATCATGGAGTACCTTTACATTTGCACTACCGACAACTGGGATAATTTCATCGGTGTAGGTGTGCAGCTTTGCCTGAACCGGGGCCAACTCGGGTCATTCAGCCGGATTGTCCCATAGCCTCTCAAAGACTTCTTGATTCATCACTGACTGGCTCGCCCCCATGTCCACTTCCATGAAGACTGGAACACCCTCTATCTCGACTTCCATCTTCAGCGGGGAACACTCGGTGGTGCAGGTAAACATGCTATGTACCTCCCGTGGGGCTGAGCTGCCTCTCTGCCTATTGTTTCATAATCCACGCTGGATTCATGGCCATTTGCAGACTCTTCATCGACACAGTGAGTCATATTTCTCTTACACATTCACTGGAGGTGGCCCTTTGTGCTACAGCCCTTGCATACATAATCTTTAATGCGGCACTGGTAAGCCCTGTGATTCCCTCCACAACGCCAGCATGGAGCTACTTGATTAGCCCCCCTCGGCAGACTCTGAGTTAAGGGACTCGGGGGGCCTGTTCTCTCTTCCCTGAGAGGGTTCGTGCTCTACAGTCCAGCCTCTAAACGGCGCCATTCTGTGCACAGTACCTGAGGGTGAGATATTGTGGCCGATATGTGTGTGAGGTGGTGAAATTGACGCTGGCCGATCTGCATGGCCGCTAGTTTGGGTAAATTTGCTCTTTACGACAAAAAACAATGGGCGGGTGTTCATATTGAATCTCGGCGTTAATTCCGTGCGCAAAGTAACGCTGGCCGATATTACCGGTGTTGATATCGCCCATTCTGCTGATTCCGCCCAAAAAAAGTGGGCGACGGTAATATTTTTTCCCGCCATTGAGCACATTGGGAAATAACACTTGACGATAAGGCTCCTAAAAAAGCCCGTCAGTTTCCATTTTGTGCCAAAATGGGCAATATATGGGCATTATACGTAATTTCAGCCGTAAAACGGGCATTAAGTGGGTGTTAAGCATGCAAAAAAAGTGGAGGTTCTAGCCCATGAAAACCCAAGCGCAAGGCCAGCTCTTTCTCTCTTCGCTCTTTTTTGATGACCACACGACAAAGCAGGAAACCTCCCTCTACGGAACCAGAAGGAAGGGAGAATGCCGTGTGCTTTGCCTTGACTCAGAGGGAAGAATATGTCTCTATAAATCTGTAACTCATTACCTCACCTGTTGTAACTAAGTAGAATCCATAGGATACTCATCGACTGCTGTTTATCCGATAGGCTACGTACATGTGTGTGTGTTTAATAAACTTATTCCAAATTGTTTTGAAAGAATTGGTCTTGCTGTCAATTTAATGCCAGAGAGATTTAGGAATCTGACAATAGAGGGCCGCAGCGTGACAGTGGCATGGAAAGGAGGTCCGGGCCTCCCTTTGTCAGGGCACCCGACACTCTTTGCTGGCCAACTGCCCTGAAGTTAAGATTTACAACAACAACAACTTGCATTTATATAGCGCCTTTAACATAACAAAATATCCCAAGGCACTTCACAGGAGCATGATCAAACAAAATTTGACACCGAGCCACATAAGGAGATATATGGGCAGATGGCCAAAAGTCTGTTCAAAGAGGTAGGTTTTAAGGAGCGTCTTAAGGGACATCGAGAGGTTTAGGGAGAGAATTCCAGAGCTTAGTGCCTTGGCCGCTGTGTGTAATGCAATTGCTGCCTGACAAACACATTTTCAATAAAAAGTCCCAAAGGCAGTTCCTGAGCAGATCTGAGTGGTAACAGTTTCTCCTCCTGTAGCAGCTGCACCAAAATTGAATCCAAAATCAGAAAGCACCTCATTTTTTGCATCACAAGGCCAACCTGCTTCAGTGCAACAAGGTTGACTGCTGCAGTTATACACTGAAGTTATAACGTGGACACAGGCCCTTCGGCCCAACTAGTCCGTGTTGGCGTTTACCCTCCACTCAAGGGAATGGTTCTAATCGCTTTTCCCCACCCTGTTCCCATGTCCCTCCACCTATCCAATCGAATGGTGAATGTTGACATCGTTCCTGCCTCAACCAGCTAACCCTGAAATTCATTTCCAAGGCCTCACAACGCTCTGTGTGAGGAGTGATACGTCCTTACTATACAGTATAAATGCACACAAGGCCCATGCGTGAGAGAAGGTCAGTCTGTGACCTGTCCTTTATTTCATAGCACTCAAGTGCGGGAAGTGGGTGGAGCTTCCCCCTTTATATCTGAAGGTCCAGGTTAGGAGTGTCTCCCACAAGTTCAACACCTAGTGGTCATTGTTCTCACAGGGTACAACTTAGGTCAGATTATACATGGGTTACATTGCTGGTTGAATACATGACAAGGAGGTTTCACCCTCCCTCAGGCGCGCACTCACGCTCCGGCGAGCTGGCCCTCTGATCTCCCCTCCCCTGTGGCATTGCTGCAAGCCACCGGGTCCCGAAGCATCACCCATCTCCATTTCCCCGACCACGCCTTCCGACAAAAAGCTGCTGGCCCCGCTGTGTGAGGACGCTGGATCCTCTGTCGCATCCAGAGAGGCGCCCTCCGCCTCCTTGTCTTCTCCACCATCACCCGCAGTGGAAGATTGACTTACAAGCCCCTGGCCATCTGAGTCATTACCTGAAAGCCCAAAGCCAGAGAAGAGTGGTTACCTGCAGGGGATGGGGCCTGGAGCAGCAAATGCATTGTAGAATGCCAGTCTCATGGAAAGAGCTGAAGGATTGTGGTGTGAGGCCTAAGTGTCCTGCCGGATGTTGCAAAGGAACTCCACATACCATCACTGTCCCCAGGGGGGTCGGTCTCATCCATCGCCATGGCACCAACACGAACGCCCATCAGGGCCGAGACGTGTTCCTCCAACGGAGTCAGGACCTGCACGTCAGAATCCCCTCCTCTCATCCTCACCTGCTCCCTGCGGTTGTGGTCGAGATTTTCCTGTGAGATTAGAGCGCTTCTATCAGCGTGTCCCAAGTGCCTTACATAGTTTCGTAGATGTAACTGTATGAGAGTCTTCACAGTTCGATGTAACTTTCGTTCACTGCGTGGACTTGCTGTGGCAATGCTTGAATTAGGGGACCAGGACCTAACAGTAAAGGGGAGGCTACCGTCTTTGAGATGCATATGAAGACTGAGGAGATAACAACATCAGGGATGGGTCTGCAGAACTGAGTAGCAAGGTTAACAGCATATGCTTCTGGCCTCACCCATATGGATGCTGAAACACTACATTAAACAGAGAGTGTACATTGAGCTCAGAGCATAGCATGTTGACGGTTCAAATTTAAGATGCTCACCCTCACCGGCCGCATCATCCCGTTCCACTTTTGTAGACATTCAGTGGCTGTCCTGTCCACCGTGTTACTCATCGAAACTTGTTCAGAGATTTCCTTCCATAGGCCTTTGTAAGTTAATCCACGCCACCTCTCCAGGGCATCAAGGAGTGCATCCACGGCGACGTCCGAGAACCGGTGGGCATGTTGACAAGTTGCTGCTGCTGGGTCTGACATGCTCACGGTCTGAGGGAGTGCGCAGGAAGCGAATATACCCAAGATGCTTTGAGGCGCCCAATCAATGCCTCAATGGAATCCAGGTGGCTCCAAGTGCTGCTTAACTCCCGGATGTTGAGCTTAATGGCCCACTTAGCGCACCGTGACACCGCCTCAAAAATGGCGGTACCGAATTTCGACCGCTAAATTGTTTAATTATTTCTAAGATTCTATGATTTTCAGAATTTAAACTTTTAAAGTATACTATAGATGATAAGATGGTCCTTAGAAAACAATGCTTGTGTGATGTTGGGACTATGAATGTGTTGCTTCTCACAGCTGATTAATGTGGATTGGATGATTCGACTGATGCTTTGGAGTTTCACTTACTTTTCAGGGCCGGCGGAGAAAATAACTTCAATTACCTTTAAGTCAAAAAGAAAGCTCTTTGAGATTTGTCTTCTTGGAGATTTGTATTAGGATTTGCTTGCCTCATTCATGTGACTAAGTGGACTGGTTAGAGTCAATGTAACACGCAGGGCCTCAATTTGCGGTTGGAGGCTTCCTGCTGGGAAATGCTACCAATCCGCAAATGCACCAAGCACTAAACAAAGCACAAAAAGTATTAAACAATCAATTAACAAATAAAAAATAGAAGGAACCCTGCACCTAAAGCACCAAGACCAAAGTAATAAGCAATCAATCAATCAGTAAATAGCAAACAAAAAATAGAAGTCCTACCTTAGAGAACGCAGCGGGCCACAGATGAGGGAGCCCATTCGGCCAGGGCTAGGGACGGAGTGCTTCAGGCCCCTCCCACACAGCCTGCAGAGCGTCGCAGAGGTTCAGCCTGCCAGGAGCTGCTGCACATGTGCACAGGCTCTAGCGCGCATGTGCAGAGGTCCCGGCACTGTTTTCAGCGCCGGGACCTGGCTCCGCCCACAATCCATTGGGCCACGCTGCGCCATCACCGAGGAGAGGCTGGGGTGCGGCCAGAATCGTGAGGAAGATTTTTGGCGCGCTTGGAGGCAGACAAAAGCGGCGCACATCGAGTGAGGGCGCCAGAAAAAAGGGGTTGGGGAAATTTGAGCCTACGGAGCTTGACCTAAATGGGGAGATTTTCCTACGCAATGGATCATCTGGGTACAGCAACATCGGAAAATCGAGCGGGTCCTGTTATATATGTATACTTGTATTTACTCAGTACAGCCACCAGAGGGCTCATCCCCTGGAGTCCCAAGGGAGCACATGTATTTATCAAGGCTTCACAGGTTGGAGAGGCACTTTGGAGACCTGCAATAAAAGACTACGGTCACACGACACTTTGAGCTCACAGTGTTCAGTCTGACTCTTTCTCCATACACAACAGGTTCCTTTACAGGTGTGTGCTCCAGCCAGCACCTGATGGCACTGCGAAGGGTGGTAACTCAACCATCGGGAGAATCGTGGGCGTGGCCTAACATCCTGTGTGGCGCCACAGATTGAAGCACCAAATTGCTACAGCACCTCCACCCCTAGTTTTAATACAACTGGATATTAGCAATGAGTGGAGTCCAATCTTGATATTTCTAAATGAGGGGTTGGCATTTCATGTTAGAAACAATTCCACTGATACCTGTAATGAATGCTACTGCTGATCACCCATTCTGATGATTAATGTTGTACCTTGAGCTTCTGAGATGCTCCAGATGCTGATGTTTCAGACTCTTGACCCCAAGCATGACTCTAACATGTCACCCCTATTGAGATTACAACTGTGTCACCTATTTCTGTTGAATGCAGGGTATCAAGTGAATTCTTTGAGTGCTGAATCTATTATTAAAAACTACCCCTTTTTATTCACATAGAATCTGCAACCATGATCTTCATTGGTTTTCTCATAAGAATCACCTGAGACCCATTTTGTTATAGAAAGATCTTGGGGTGGAAATTCGGTCGCGCCTCTATTGCGGGTTAACCCGGGCGGAGCGGTAAATTTTGCGCCGGGAAATGGTTTGTGTCTCCAGCTACACAATTCACCCTAAGGGAGGCGTTCCACACCTCTTTTAGGGTGTGAGGCCGGCTGAGCAACTGAAAATCCCGAGGTAAGCAGCCGGCCTCAGAGTGCCCTAAAAAATCTGAAAAAGAACCACCAAAAACATTCCCAATACTTTACTGACGCCGCATCCACATGAATCGCAAAAATTAAAAATGAAAAACAATCACACTTACCTCAGGTCGACATTCCCTCCCTCACTGCGGCTGCTACAGTTCGGACCGCCAGCTTTCACAGGCGGGCGAACTAGGGCGCACTAGGGGGCGCTACGGATCGGACGAGTTTCAAATTTCTCGCAACCAGGGCGTTGCACACTGGCTCACCTCTCCCGGGTGGTACTGCTCCGCGTCCCCGCAAAACCAGCACTGAACCTCCCGGCGGGGTCCTGGACGATGGCCGCCCACCCGAAAATGCTTTTTGCTGCCTTTACCACCCCTCCGGGCGAAAACAGAGGCGGCAACGAACCTAAAATACAGCCCCTTGTATTTATACATTTATCTTTTGACCTCAGGATATTCCAAAGTACTTGACAGCTGCTTTTGAAGTAGTAGAAAAAGTGACAACCAAATTGTGCAGAGCAAGGCCCCACAACCAGCAATGAGATGAATGACCAGATAATCTGCTTTAGTGATGCTGATTGAGGAATAAATGGTTGCCGGCACACCGAAAGAACTTCCTTTCTCTTCTTGAAATAGTGCCATGGGATCTTTTACGTCAGCCTGAGGGGGCAGACAGGGCCTCGGTTTAACGTCTTGTTTGAAAGACAGCATTGAAGAGTCACCCTAGATTGTGTTGGTGTTTATCTTCCACACGAGCAGATATCCTAATCTGTTCCCATATCCCTTTATTCCCTTTTTCTTCACCACCTAGTTGAAGAAATCATATTCCTAAAAGTTGACATGGCCCCTGCTTCAGTCACGAACTCCAGTAGTATATTCCATAGCCTCACAAACCTAAGAAGGTTTCTCTTGAGCTGTCCTAAATCTCTTAGTGATAGAAATTGCATAGGGCCCCATTTGGGGCAATAACGTTTGCGGGAACTTGTGCAAGTGAACTTCCGGTTTAGCACTAAATTAAGCGCGACTACTTCCCTTGGAGCGCTAAGCCAGACAGGAGGGGCGGTAGCGGCAGAGCGCTGCACAATGTGCAATGCACTGCTGTCGGGATCACAAGCTCCTTCCCTCCATTAAAGGGAAGGGCCATTGTTGCAGGCCCTGAAACAAATTGAATCCCCTGCTCGCCGGCAGCAGCTGCAATCTGCGACGATCAGCCCCAAGCACTCTGACACAGTGCAGGTCCGATCAATCGCAGCAGAGGAAAATTTTACAAAACTGACCTGAGGGCTGATTAAAGATTTTTTCCCCATACCTCACCGGCAATACCTTTAACTAGCGCTCCCCAAGCAGCTGGCCTACCTTACAACGCCTCCTGCAGCTGCCGGAGTGGACGCCCGGCGATGCTGCAGGGGGCGGACGTGAAGTTCTCTTCCGGGGCGGTACCGGGGCGTTGCGCACCGAACGGCATCACGGTCTCTGGGCGCAGGAGATCGTGGCGTTAGGGTTTACCGCCAGCGCTTGTTACCTCCTCAAAAACTTCAATCAAGTTAGTCAGACACGACTTCCCCTTAAGAAATTTGTGCAGACGGTTGTTGCTTAATCCATGCCTTTCTAAAAAAATGTTTTTAGTTCCTGGGATGGCAAGGCTAGCATTTATTGCCAATCCCTAATTAATGACAATTAATACAGTCCCTCAGAATTGTTTCCAGTAATTCGCCCACCAGCGACTGGCCTGTAATTATTCAGTCTATCCCTTTCTCCCTGCAAGGTGACCAAGGCTGGGAACTGAATATACAGGGGTATCTGACAATTCGGAAGGATAGACAGAAAAGAAAAGGAGGTGGGTAGCCCTGTTAATTAAAGATGAGATCAATGCAGTAGTGAGAAATGATATTGGCTCAGAAGATCAAAATGTAGCATCAGTTTGGGTGGAGATAAGAAATAATATGGGGAAGAAATCACTGGTGGGTGTAGTCTATAGGCCCCCTAACAGTAGCTACACTGTTGGACGAAGTATAAATAAAGAAATAATGGAGGCTTGTAAGAAAGGTACGGCAATAATCATGGGCGATTTTAATCTTCATATTGATTAGACAGGCCCCTCGAGCCTGCTCCGCCATTCAATAAGATCATGGCTGATCTGATCATGGACTCAGCTCCACTTCCCTGCCCTCTCCCCATAACCCTTTACTCCATTATCGCTCAAAAATCTGTCTATCTCCACCTTAAATATATTCAATTACCTAGCTTCCACAGCTCTTTAGGGCAGAGAATTCCGTAGATTTATAACCCTTTGAGAGAAGAAATTCCTCCTCATCTCAGTTTTAAATGGGCGGCCCCTTATTCTGAGACTCTGTCCCCCAGTTTTAGTTTCCCCTATGAATGGAAATATTCTTTCTGCATCTACATTTTCGAGCCCCCTCATTATCTTATATGTTTCATAAGAACATAAGAACATAAGAAATAGGAGCAGGAGTAGGCCATACGGCCCCTCGAGCCTCTCCAGTATTTAATAAAATCATGGCTGATCCGATCATGGACTCAGGTCCACTTCCCTGCCCGCTCTCCATAACCCCTTATTCCCTTATCGTTTAAGAAACTGTCTATTTCTGTCTTAAATTTAATCAATGTCTCAGCTTCCACAGCTCTCTAAGGCAGTGAATTCCACAGATTCACAACCCTCTGAGAGAAGAAATTTCTCCTCATCTCAGTTTTAAATGGGTGGCCCCTTATTATAAGATTATGCCCTCTAGCTCTAGTCTCCCCTATCAGTGGAAATATCCTCTCTCCATCCACCTTGTCAAGCCCCCTCATAATCTTATACGTTTTGATAAGATCACCTCTCATTCTTCTGAATTCCAATGAGTAGAGGCCCAACCTGCTCAACCTTTCCTCATAAATCAACCCCCTCATCTCCGGAATCAACCGTGAACCTTCTCTGAACTGTCTCCAAAGCAAGTATATACTTTCATAAATATGGAAATCAAAATTGCACGCAGTTTTCCAGGTGTGGCCTCACCAATACTCTGTACAACTGTAGCAAGACTTCTCTGTTTTTATAGTCCATCCCCTTTGCAATAAAGACCAAGATTCCTTTTGCCTTCCTGATCACTTGCAGTACCTGCATACTGACCTTTTGTGTTTCATGCACAAGTACCCCCAGGTTTCGATCAGATCAACTCTCATTCTTCTGAACTCCAATGTGTATAAGTCTCACCTACTCAACCTATCTTCATAAGTCAACCCCCTCATCTCCGGAATAACCTAGTGAACCTTCTCTGAACAGCCTCCAATGCAAGTAAAACCTTCCTTAAATACGGAGACCAAAACTGTCACAGTACTCTAGATGGACTTACTAATACGCTATACAGTTGTAGCAGGACTTCTCTGCTTTTATACTATATCCCCCTGCATACTAACTTTTTGTGTTTCATGCACATGGACCCTCAGGTCCCTCTGTACTGCAACACTTTGCAATTCTTCTCCATTTAATTGTAATTTGCTTTTCTATTTTTCTGCAAAAGTGGATAACCTCACATTGTTCCACAGTATACGCCATCTGACAGATTTTTGCCCACTCACTTAGCCTGTCTATATCCCTTTGCAGATTTTTTGTGTCCTTCTCACAATTTGCTTTCCCACCCATCTTTGTATCATCAGAAAACTTGACTACATTACACTAGGTCCCTTCATCCAAGTCATTAATATAGATTGTAAATAGTTAAGGACCCAGCACCGATCCCTGTGGCATTCCACTAGTTACTGTCTGCCAACCGGAAAATGACCCATTTATCCCAACTCTGTTTTCTGTTAGTTAGCCAATCCTCTATCCATGCTGATATATTACCTCCAACCCCATGAACTTTCATCTTATACAGTAACCTTTTATGTGGCACCTTATCGAATGCCTTCTGGAATCCAAATACACCACATCCACTGGTTCCCCCTTATCCACCCTGCTCGTTACATCCTCAAAGAACTCCAGCAAATTTGTCAAACATGATTTCCCTTTCGTAAAACCATGCTGACTCTGCTTGATTGAATTATGCTTTTCCAAATGTCCCGCTACTGCTTCCTTAATAATGGACTCCAGCATTTTCTCAACGACAGATGTTAGGCTAACTGGTCATAGTTTCCTGCTTTTTGTCTGCCTCCTTTTTTAAATAACGGCGTTACATTTGTGGTTTTCCAATCCACTGGGACTGCCCCAGAATTCAGGGAATTTTGGTAGATTACAACCAATGCATCCACTATCTCTGCAGTCACCTCTTTTAAGACACTAGGATGTAAGCCATCAGGTCCAGGGGACTTGTTCGCCTTTAGTCTCATTTATTTATCAAGTACTACTTCATTAGTGATAGTGATTGTATTAAGTTCCTCCCTATAGCCCCTTGATTATACACTATTGGGATGTTTTTAGTGTCTTCTACCGTGAAGACCGATACAAAATATTCGTTCAACGTCTCTGCCTTTCCTTGTTCTTCATTATTAATTCCCCAGTCTCATCCTCTAGGGGACCAACATTTATTTTAGCCACTCTTTTCCTTTTTATGTACCTGTAGAAGCTCTTACTATCTGTTTTTATATTTTGTGCTAGTTTACTCTCATAATCTATCTTCCCTCTCTATCATTTTTTTAGTCGTTCTCTGCTGGCTTTTAAAAGTTTCCCCAATCCTCTGGCCTCCCACTAGACTTGGCCACATTGTTTGCCCTTGTTTTCAATTTGATACCATCCCTTATTTCCTTAGTTAGCCACAGATGGTTATCCCTTCTCTTACAGTCTTTCCTTCTCATTGGGATATATTTTTGTTGCGAGTTATGAAATATCTCCTTAAATGTCTGCCACTGCTCATCAACCGTCCCATACTTTAATCTATTTTCCCAGTCCACTTTAGCCAACTCTGCCCTCATACCTTTTAAGTCTCCTTTATTTAAGCTTAGGACACTGGTTTAAGATCCAACTTTCTCACCCTCCAACAGAATTTGAAATTCAACCATGCTATGGTCATTCATTCCTAGAGGATCTTTTACTATGAGATCATTTATTAATCCTGTCTCATTACACAGGACCAGATCTAAGATAGCCTGTTCCCTGGTTGGTTCCGCAATGAACTTTTCAAGGAAACTATCGAAGATACACTCTATGAACTCAAACCAAGCACCCCACTCACCCGTCCCTTCAACCACAACCTGCCCCACATCTGGCAGAGTCTGTAGGTCAACTTAGAACTTATATTAGTGTGGAAACAAGTCATCCTCGACTCTGGGGGACTGCCTTAGAAGAAGAGGTGGAAGGTCTGCAGAACTTCCATTGAGGAAACTTCAGATGGCTGTGGTGGGTGATCTCAAGCAGCTCTGGGCCTTGAGGGCCTGGCTGTAGATGGCAGCATCTCTGCCTCAGCTAGCAATATGGCATGATGGGCCAAATCACCTTCTGTGCTGTGTGATTCTATGAACAAGAGCACGGGCAGAGTGGGTGGTGGGGAGCAGGCATGCTATCACCCTGAGAGAGGAGAGCAGGGGCCATTCTCATGGAGCCAATGCCACTCTCCTGGGGACACACCTGAGCACGGCTAGGACTCTGTGTGAGATCAGAGTGAAGGAATGATGTGACGTTCTGGAACCCCCAGTCAATACTGGTATCTCCAGCCTACGCTCGCAAATATAGTGCTGATCTCTGAGCTGGTGCTCGCTAGGCTCAGACCGAGTGATGCTACAACTTCAAGAAGATGGGACTCCTCTTTCTGAAATGGCAGAAGGCCCTCGGCATTTTCAGCACCTACAATGAAAGAAAGAAAGAAATAAAGACTTGCATTATATAGTACCTTTCACAACCACCGGGCATCTCAAAGCGCTTTACAGCCAATGAAGTACTTTTGGAGTGTAGTCACTGTTGTAATGTGGGAAAAGCGGCACCCAATTTATGCACAAGCAAACACACACAAACAGCACTGTGATAATGACCAGATAATCTATTTTTTTGTCATGTTGATTGAGGGAGAAATATTGGCCAAGCCACCTGCCAATAACTCCCCTGCTCTTCTTTGAAATAGTGCCATGGGATCTTTTACCTCCATCTGAGAGACCAAACGGGGCCTCGGTTTAACGTCACATCCGAAAAATGGCACCTCTGACAGTGCCTCCCTCAGCACTGCACTGGAGTGTCAACCTAGATTTTTTGTGCTCAAGTCCCTGGAGTGGGACTTCAACCCACAACCTTCTGAGGGAGGGACAAGGATTAGCTATTGGTGGGAAAGGAGAGGAGAGAGAGATGATTGTCTGCTGAAAGCAGCTGCAGTTTGGTATTAAGAATGTGAAGGGAGTGATAGAAGTAGGAAGTGCAAAAGAAGAAAAGGGTGCAAAGAAACCATGCACGACATTTCCTCCAGCATTGCCACTTGTCACGGCCATGACTCTGCCTGTGATGGCCAGCACATTTTCTTCCACGGGGAGAGGATGTGTAGGTTGGGCTTGGACTCCTCCGGTCACGGCCTGCTGTCACAAGTTCGACACAACCTCCTGCAAGAAAGACGGGAGTATTATTGGCATCCTTGTGAAGTGTTTAGAGAATGGGCCTGTCGAATAGTTTGTATATTGTGCAGAATATGTGAGGTGTGAGGAAGTGAGGACTGCAATAGTGATGTGCAGAGTGTGTGAGTCGGAGGAGAAGGAGGTGCAGTGAAGTATGGTGTGGTGATTGTAGGAGAATGAAGGGAAGCAGGAGAGGGGATTACTGTGAGTCATGAGGTTACAGGTGACTCAGGTGCGAGGAGAGAGTAGTTGAGTCGTGAGGTAAGATTCTTACCTTGGCAAGTCTGGTAAGGTCATTGAACTTCTTTCGGCATTGCAGCCAAGTCCTGGGAGCTAACCTCCTGGTATTAACCTCCTCAGCGACATCTTCCCACTGGTCTGGAGGGTTCCCAACATTGCATCAGAGAACCTGGATGCCCTCTTTGGGCCTCTTGCAACAATTTCTCTTTTTACAAGCGACCCCTGTTGTCGACAGCCAGTGTGCACCTCCCCTTTAACAAATGCTGGCTGCCTTTAAATGGCGTTAGTTCAGCCCGATTTCTCGGTCCATCCCCCCACCCCATCCCACGCCCCCAAACAGGTGCCCAACCAGTGAATAGCATGGGAAACACTGGCTGCACACCTGGCTCAAGATAGTAAACTGTCAGCACCAATTTAACGGGGTCCCTGTGGCCATGTGACCAGGTGCGTGCAGCGGACGTCCCCTTTCCTGCTCACCCATTTTCGAGCCCGATCGAATTTCTAGGTGTAATGTATGCACACGTGTTTATAGAGCTGTTGAGTTGGGAGTGACTTAGCCAGTGATGTGATGTTCACAACACTCCTAACCAGCTGGGTTTGGGTGATCCACGATGAGGCAGGTGGTTGTGAGCCTAGTGGATGAACTGGTAATGTGTAGTTGCTGATAAACCAATTAGTTCTTGCTATGAATTCTTAAGCAAAGAACCCATGAAGCAAACACATTACGCTAGGCCTATACCTCTTACATAAAATCCACTATTTAATTCACTTTTCTATGTCTTTATCCACTTGTGGTGCTTATTTTACTGTCTTGTGAACCTGAATCCCCAAATCCTTCAGCTTTCTGAGTTCCCACCACACTTACAGCAAAGTTACACTGATGAATTGAAAGCGACTCTGAGAGAATTCACAGCCTATATTATCCTGTGACATGATTGCTTCTAATTTGCTCAATTTATTTCCCACAATCTAAGAAGTGCAATGCATGCACTTTACCTTTCTTTGGTTTGTATTTAACAGACCTCCTTTCCCCGCAATTTCTTTTGTCGGCGCTAATTCTCCATTGCTTTATCTCTGCTCATAAATCGTTCATTTGATTTTCCTCTTCTCCTCCCTTTATTCACTCTGCATGCTATCCTTTTTATTACATTTCTATATTTACTTCATCTATTTCTATTGTCTCTACTTGCTTTCATTTTTTTTATTTTCCCTGCCCGCCTTTCCTTGTGGGAATGATGAGACTCAGACGGGAAACTCTCCACTGGCTGCAGTCGTACGTAGCACAAAGGAAGATGGTTGTGGTGGTTGGAGGCCAATCGTCCCAGCCCCAGGACATCGCTGCAGGAGTTCCTCAGGGCAGTGTCCTAGGCCCAACTATCTTCAACTGCTTCATCAATGACCTTCCCTCCATCATTCATGTCAGCTGTGGCTCAGTGGGTAGCACCCTCGCTTCTGAGTCAGAAGGTTGTGAATTCAAGTCCCACTCCTTGAGCACATAAATCTAGGCTGACACTGCAGTGCTGAGGGAGTGCTGCACTGTTAGAGGTGCTGTCTTTTGGATGAGACATTAACCTGAGGCCCCGTTTGCCCTCTGAGATGGAAGAAAAAGATCCTACAGCACTATTTTGAAATAGAGCAGAGGAGTTATCCCAGGAGCTTGCTGTGTGCAAATTGGCTACCGTGTTCCTTACATTACAACAGCGGCTCTACTTCAAAAGTACTTCATTGGCTTTAAAGCGCTGTGGGATGTCCGATGGCCGTGAAAAGCACTATAGGAAGGTTAGAAGTGAGGATGTTCGGTAATGATTGCAGTGTTCAATTCCATTCGCAATTCTTTAGATATTGGAGCAGTCCGTGCCCGCATGCAGCAAGATATTCAGGACAACATTAAGGCTTGGGCTGATAAGTGGCAAGTAACATTTGTGCCACAAAAGCGCCAGGCAATGACCATACCCAACAAGTGAACATCTAGCCACCTCCCCTTGATATTCAACGCCGAATCCCCCACCATCACCAAAGGCTGGGTAGTCTGCAGCGAGTCTCTCACCTCCTGACTCCCCAAAGCCTTTCCACCATCTACAAGACACAAGTCAGGAGTGTGATGGAATACTCTCCACTTGCCTGGATGAGTGCAGCTCCAGCAACACCTAGAAGGACAAGGGCAGCAGGTGCATGGGAATACCATCACCTCCAAGTACCCCTCCAAGCCAAACACCATCCTGACTTGTAAATATATCATCTTCCCTTCATCGACTCTGGGTCAAAATCCTGGAACTCTCTCCTTAACAGCACCTTCACCAGGCTGCTTCCTAGATTCCTAAACTCGGCTTGCAGGACTTTCCTACATAAAGAAAGAAGTAAAGAAATTGCCTTTATCCAGTGCCTTTTACAACCTCAGGATGTTCCAAAGTGCTTTACAGCTAATGCAGTACTTTTGAAGTGTAGTCACTGTTGTAATGTAGGAAATTACAATGTATCATTGTCTCCCACATAGAAAGAAATAGAAACATAGAACGAAACATAGAAACATGGGGCTAGATTTTCCACCTCACATCGCCCATATAGCGCCCATACATCTATCGCCCATTTTGAACAAAAAATGGAAACTCAGGCCTCAACATCGCTGTAAAATTAAGCCCCCAAGTTTCAGCTCACTTCGCCGAGCTGATCGCCAAGCTGATCGCCCACACATCGCCGATTTGAACTTCCGGCACATCATCGTCACATTGCCAGGCTGATCACTCGCTGAGAACATCATTGTATAATAATTGCTTTTCCCAGGTTTTCCTGACCGAACTGGGCACTACGGACGTCATTTTGAATTTCGGAGGAAGGGAGGAGGCAGCTAAAAAATTCGAGCTAAGATATTTGTGAGTTATTTAAGGGTCTTTTATAGATAGATCCACTCAGATTTATACTTATATTTAATTTTACTAATAGTAGCTTAGTAGATTAGGCATTTTTTATTGCAAAGTGCATTTATAGCAAGTGAAAATAATTATTGATAGTGATGGGGCATATGCTTTCTGTGCCATTACTCATAACTGCTCACAAGCTGGTTTCAGCAAGGATCAATCGAAGAGGTGGCAGAGTAATGCGCAGACAGAGACAGAGGAGACAGAGGAGGTGAGCGTACCACTGACGAAGGTACAAAGAAACACAACCTCAACTTGTCTGAAAACGTGTGTCTTAGGAGGCTGCGCTTCCGGAAGGAGGTCATCAATGAGATTTGCCAGCTCATCAAGGGGGATCTGCAGCCTTCCAGCACCATCAGAACTGTACTGCCCGCTGAGGTAAAGGTTACTGCGGCACTATCCTTCTACACGTCGGGATCCTTTCAGGCTTCAGCTGGCAACATCTGTGGTATCGCTCAGCACGCCACACACTGCTGCATTCGGTAGGTGACTGAAGCCCTTTACGCTCGCAGGATGGACTTTATAAGCTTCCCTATGAACAGGGAGGCACAGACTGTGAGGGCTTTGGGTTTCTCGAGAATAGCAAACTTCTCCAAGGTGCAGGGAGCAAGAGATTGCTCGCACATTGCCGTGAAAGCCCCTTTACAGAATGCGGAGGTGTTTCGTAACAGAAAGGGATTCCACTCCCTGAATGTGCAGCTTGTTGTCGATCACAACCAAATAATCATGACAGTAAATGCTACATTGCTTGCAGCATCCATGATGCACACATCCTACATGAGAGTGCTATCCCTGACCTGTTTGTCGATCAGCCAGAAGGTCACGGTTGGATGCTGGGGGATAAAGGATATGGCCTTGCCAGCTGGCTGATGACCCCACTGCGTAATCCCATCACTGAAGCAGAGAAACATTACACCCATAGCATCACACAACATCATCAAACAGACAATTGGAGTCCTAAAGCAGCACTTCAGATGCCTGGACCGTTCAGGTGGCAGCCTACAGTACCACCCTGACCAGGTCACTGAGTTTATTGTGGTGTGTTGCATGCTGCGTAACCTAGCTATAAGGAGAGGACAACTAATGTCAGATGGGGCTGCAGGTCCACCTCCAGAAGGAGGGGAGACGGAAGAGGCAGCCGGCGAGGAGCAAGAAGAGGAGTCGGCAGAAGAGGAGGCCGGTGAGGACCTCAGGGAGGCCAATCAGCCTGGTGATCTAGCCATGGTCCCACCCTCTCTCCCCCCACCCTCCCCCCCAAGAAGACCAGTACCCTGTGGGAGTTTTGCGGCTGAAAACTGTTGCATCAGCAGCTCATTTATGAACGCTTTGCATGAACCTATATTGAGGATAGTCACATTTACATTTACAGTTACAGTTAAACAAAAGTTGCATTTGCGTTGAGTTACATTTTTGCCTTACCTGCACTGGCCTGGCCTTTGTTGTACAACATTTGCATGAATGCTTAACTTAAGTAAACTTATGTTATTATGAGAGAATGCAAAACAAATGCAGAACAAAATGTTAAATTTTAAAAATGCATAACTTAACTGTAAGAGAATGCACAACAATTGTTAAATTCAGTAAAAAATGTTATTGCAAACAATGAAATTTTAAATTTTTATCAACACCCCCCCACCCCCCCACCCCCCAACTATGAACGCACATTAGCAGCAACAAATTAACTCTAAATAATTTAACATCAACATGAACTATAAAATATTTAACATAAACATTGCAAAAACAACCCCCCTCCCTACCTGTGGCCACGTTTCCCTCCAGGTCCTTTAGCCCCCCCCCGGTGTTTTAGCACCACCCGCCCGTTTTGGTCCCCGCAGACCGAGACGACGCTGGCGTGCAGCGGGCGACAGCAAGACTTCCTGCCGTGGTGGAGGTGTGGGAGTGGAAGACGAAGCTTGCTGTTCGTCTTCCGAGTCAACAGGAAGTGTATCCTCCGTTCTCGCTTGAGTGCTCGGGGTTATACTCTGACCCAACATGACACCTTGGGGTGCAGCGCCATGTTCAGCCAGCAGTGCATGCCGAACGGCACTGGTTGTGACGGTCTACTCACGCGTCTCTTCTAGTGTCTGCCATGTTACCTCCAGTTGCATAGCAGACACCTGGGAAAAGTCAGACGCGAACTGAGTGAACCCCTGGAGAAGCTCGCGACCTATCGCGATCGTCTCCGAGCACAGGGAGATCAAGCCCTCCAACTGACCGTCTGAGGGAGGCGATTGCTGCCTCACTGACCTGGCCTCTGTGGGGTCGGTGTGTGCAATAAAAGGCGCCTTGGCATTGCCGGCTGCACGCTGCTTGGTCCCGGTGCCTCTTCAATCTCAAGTGAGATGACCGCAGGTTCATTCCCCTCCTCCACAACTGCCTGCTGCTGCTGCTGGTGCTCCTTCTCCTCCTCTTCCTGCTCTTCAACAGGTGCTGATGCAGGTGCTGGTTGCACCTCGACCAACACCTCAGGATGACCTTCAAAACACATATGACCTTATTACAGAGCTTATTAGAACATAACGGTGCACATTAACGAGGGACGTTACATATCAATACATTTCACTACCCCAGAAAGCAGTAGGGGCTGCATCCCCTGCAAGTTTGCAGATGACACTAAGCTGGATGGCGGTGTGAGCTGTGAGGAGGATGCTAAGAGGCTGCAGGGTGACTTGGACAGGTTAGGTGAGTGGGCAAATGCATGGCGGATGCAGTATAATGTGGATAAATGTGAGGTTATCCACTTTGGTGGCAAAAACACAAAGGCAGAATATTATCTGAATGGTGGCAGATTAGGAAAAAGGAAGGTACAACGAGACCTGGGTGTCATGGTACATCAGTCATTGAAAGTTGGCATGCAGGTAGAGCAGGCGGTGAAGAAGGCAAATGGTATGTTGGCCTTCATAGCTAGGGGTTTTGAATACAGGAGCAGGGAGGTCTTACTGCAGTTGTTCAGGGCCTTGTTGAGGCCTCACCTGGAATATTGTGTTCAGTTTTGGTCTCCTAATCTGAGGAAGGACGTTCTTGCTATTGAGGGAGTGCAGCGAAGGTTCACCAGACTGGTTCCCAGGATGGCAGGACTGACATATGAGGAGAGACTGGATTGACTGGAGTTTAGAAGGATGAGAGGGGATCTCATAGAAACATATAAAATTCTGACGGGACTGAACAGGTTAGATGCAGGAAGAATGTTCCAGATGTTGGGGAAGTCCAGAACCAGGGGACACAGTCTGAGGATAAGGGGTAAGCCATTTAGGACTGAGATGAGGAGAAACTTCTTCACTCAGAAAGTTGTTAACCTGTGGAATTCCCTAACGCAGAGAGTTGTTGATGCCAGTTCATTGGATATATTCAAGAGGGAGTTAGATATGGCCCTTACGACTAAAGAGATCAAGGGGTATGGAGAGAAAGCAGGAAAGGGGTACTGAGGTGAATGATCAGCCATGATCTTATTGAATGGTGGTGCAGGCTTGAAGAGCCGAATGGCCTACTCCTGCACCTATTTTCTATGTTTCTATGTTTCTATCCCCTGCTTCTTCTGCACAAAGGCTGCATGCATGACATGACATGACATGACATCATTCGAATATTGCATATTGCATTATAATTACAGGACATTACATTACTCACGAGACACATAGCTGGTCTCCGCCAGACCACGGATTTCGTGGCCCATGAGCGCGGTTGCACACTCCTCGACGTCCGTCAGTGGTTGCAGCTGAGCAGAGCTCCCCCCACCCCTCACCCCCGCCGCAGTGCACCTCTGCTCAGCCCGATTGATTGATATCTTCTTCTGCAAACGAGAAAAGAGTAGAGCATAAGCTAATTGACTAGGTAGTAGTATCATGGAGACACAACAGTTTAAAATGTTACATGCTACAGCTTGACACATATACATTTCTCTGTACTGCAGCAGCCAGAGTCAAGCTCCCTCCACACTCCTAGGGCAGCTGCAGCATGGGGTTACATACAGAGTAAAGCTCCCTCCACACTGTCCAATCAAACACTCCCAGGGCAGCTTCAGCATGGGGTTAATTAAAGAGTAAAGCTCCCTCCACACTGTCCCATACATAGTCCCAGGTTCAGAGCCCTGTCCGGATCTTAACATGGAGTTAATGTAAAACATTTATGAATAAACAATTTAAATTCAATACAGGAGATTCATTATTATAATTAAAATTTGCATCAGTACAATATAAAATATCCTTGCTGCAGTTACCAAGCTGTTCCAGCGTTTTCGGCACTGGTCCATCCCCCTCGCCTCATGGGATGCGGAGGACACCACTGCAGCGAACTCTGCCCAAATATTTCTAAAAACTCGGTGTGGGGGTTTCCCATGCGCACCCCGAGTCAGTTCGCCCCACCGGGAATATACCTCATTGACTAGGGCCTCATTGACCTCGTCACCAAAGGGCTTTACCTTCTTCCTCTACCCCTCAGCTTCCTGATGGCTTTCTGACATTTTTTAACTTTTATAAAGTTTAACAGTTTGTAACAGTATATATTACAACAGTATATTGTAATATATTTCTATTATATTTGCTTATCATTCTTTTTTTGTTGATCTCTCTTCTCTTTCTCTTTCATCTCTGCCTTCCTCCTCTCTCTCTATCCTCTCTCTCTCTCTCTCTCTCTGCCCCTCCCTGTGCCTTCTGCGCATGTGTGGATGACCCCTGACCTCCCAAAATGCAGGAAAACCAGTCAAGAATATATATTTTTAAAAGATCGCATGCACAGTAGGCCGTTGCTAGGGAAGCTTTGGCCTTCCACATCGCTGGCCGTTTGATGGGCGAATGTCACATCACCGACCTTTCACATTGCTCATTTCACATCGCTGGCCTATCGGCGAGTGGAAAATCAATATCCAAAAATTGGGCTATGTCCCAGCGATCGGTGAGGCTGAGACATCGAACATCACTGGTCCATTGCCCATTTTTTGGGCAGCAAAGTGGAACGTCTAGCCCATAGAAATTTACAGCGCCGGCCAACAAAGAGCTGCATGGCCCTTGGTCATCAGCCCTGAAGGTTACATATAAACCTATGAACAATGAACAATGGCGAAAAGGTAAAGAGCATCAAGCCCAACCAGTCTGCCCCACACAACTGTGACACCCCTTAAACTGAAACATTCTACATTCCACCCCAACCGGAGCCATGTGATCTCCTGGGAGAGACAAAAACCAGATAAAAACCCAGGCCAATGGGGGGAAAAAATCTCTGAAAATTCCTCTCCGACTCATCCAGGCGATCAAAACTAGTCCAGGAGATTACCCTGACCGTATTCGCTTCCCTGAAGTACTTACCATCGTATCTGCGCCATCCAACAAGAAGTTATCCAGTCTAATCCCAATTACCAGCTCTAGGTCCGTAACCCTGTAGGCTACAGCACTTCAAGTGCCTATCCAAACACCTTTTAAATGTGGTGAGGGTTTCTGCATCCACCACTCTTCCAGGCAGCGAGTTCCAGACCCCCACAACCCTCTGCATGAAGAAGCCTCCCCTCAAATCCCCGTTGAACCTTGATAGGGTTGCCAACTCTGTTTGGATGTAGTCCTGAAGGTTTCATCACAAGACCTCCCACCTCCAATGGTCCTGTATAATCAAACAGCCTTTTTTTCTCCACTTCCAATATTTCTAGAACCAATAAAGAAAGTGTTCAAAGAAAATGGAAAAAACAGTTCCCAGGAGATTAATCTTCAATTCCTGGAGACTCCAGGGCAGTCCAGGAGGGTTGGCAACCCTACACGTAGAGCATGATGACTGACAGCTCTCCCCTCTCCTCCCATAATCTTTTCCAGTCTTTCTGAAAAGTCCCTTACCTTAGCACAGGTCCCTCCAATCAAATTATAATTGTGTTGCATTTTTCAAAGGTTGCTGCGGGAACATTTATCGCCGCTTTCAAAGGGTTACATAATATATATTATTTCTCTACCGCACATGCCAGCCTGGCCAACACAAGGTCCAAGTACACTCACCACTGGTCGTGGGGCACGTAACATTGTGTACCTGAGGCAGATCGAATCCAAAAAAAACCCAAAGGAAAATAAAAAATCCCCCCCCTGAGGAAGAAGATGATGGATGTGTTACACCAGGAGGAAACTGCTCTGCCTGTCCAAAGTACTCTTTATTTAAAAAAAACTCCTGTATTTTTTATGGTAATTTGTACAAAAGAAAATATATAAATATTGAAAGGTGCCAAATTGTTGAGAGTCTTGGATTGCTTTGCAAAATGCTGTTCCAAATGCCTAACTGAGAGGTTCATTTTTCCCCACGTCAGAAAGAAGCCATTAAAAAGATTTACAAGAACATTAAAATGAAGAGTTGCAGTATGGAAGATTAATTTGTTATGAATTATGTACACTCGACTAGTAGCTTCTAAAGAGTTATAGAACCAATAAAGAAAAGAACCGTGTGTCCAAAAGCAGTCAATCTGTGTCCTTTCAAATTGTACAGAAATGATGTGCATTTATATAGTGTCTTACATGATTTCAGGGTGTTCCCAAGCGCTTCATGGCCAATTAAGTACTTTTGAAACATAGGAACTGTTGTAATGTAGGAAATATGGCAGCCAATTTGCGCACAGCATGGTCCCACAAACAGCAATGTGAAAATAATCTGTTTTAGTGATGTTGGTTGAGGGATAAGACATCCCCTGCTCTTCTTCACAATAGTGCCATGAGATCTTTTACGTCCACCTGAGAGGGCAGACGGGGCCTTGGCCTTGGTCCTGTCTCCTCTGACAGCACCGCACTGGAGTGTCAGCTTAAATTATGTGCTCAAGTCTCTGGAGTGGAGCTTGAATCCACAACCTTCTGACTCAGGTGAGAGTGCTACCATCGAGCCAAGGCTGACAACATTATTCCTTCAATAAAACAGCTAATTTCATGGAAATATATGCAGGGAATTGCCACAGCTCCTGGCACATTGGGCCGCACCTAGTTGTTTTTCAGCATTGTGACCACTACAGCAAGTAAAGGCACAAAACAAGGTGGTAAATGATAGCCTAGCCTGACAAATATATGTGTCATGCTGTGCTTACATTGCCCACAGCTTAATGTATTTCATTGTGACATGCACAGTAGATCTTTGTACTTCTGTCAAGGTACTTTGTGGGCTGATGCCAAATTTGAGGGCCCGATCTTCGAACACGCTTTTTCTCAGGCGAACAAAGACTGCGCTGGTGCACTGGAGGCGGTGTTGGACCTCATTGTCAATGTCTGCCTTTGCTGATATTAGGCTCCCGAGGTATTGAAAGTAGTCCACGTTTTACAAGGCCGCGTTGTGGATTTTGATGACCAGGGGCAGTGCTGTGTGGCGGGGTCAGGTTGGTGGAGGACCTTTGTCTTATGGATGTAAGGCTCATTCTTTCGTACACCTCGGTGAAGATGTTGGCGATAGCTTGGAGTTCAGCCTCTGAATGTGCGCAGACACAAGCATCTTCCACATATTGTAGTTCGGTGACAGAGGATGGGACGGTCTTGGATCTAGCCTGGAGATGACGAAGGTTGAACAGGTTCCCATTGGTTCTATAGATTAGTTCCACTCCAGCGGGGAGCTTGTTGAGAGTGAGATGGAGCATTGCAGCGAGGAAGATCAAGAAGAGGGTTGACACGATGACAGAGCTCTGCTTGACCCCGGTCCGGACGTGGATTGGTTCTGTGGTGGATCCGTTGGTCAGGATCACGGCCTGCATGTCGTCGTGGAGCAGGCGGAGGATGGCGTCAAACTTTTGGGAGCAGCCAAAATGGAGGAGAATGCTCCGTAGACCCTTGTGGTTAACAGTGTCAAAGGCCTTTGTGAGGTCAAAGAAGGCTCAAATCTTATGGTCTACATCAGCTTATGGTCTACATCATCATCATTATAGGCAGTCCCTCGGAATTGAGGAGGACTTGCTTCCACTCCCTAAGTGAGTTCTTTGATGGCTGCACAGTCTGATGCGGGAGCCACAGACCCTGTTACAGGTGAGACAGACATTCGTCGGGGGAAGGGGTCGGTGGGGCTGGTTTGCCGCGCGCTCTTTCCGCTGCCGGCGCCTGGCCTCTTACATAAGAATTAGGAACAGGAGTAGGCCATCTAGCCCCTCGAGCCTGCTCCGCCATTCAACAAGATCATGGCTGATCTGGCCGTGGACTCAGCTCCACTTACCCGCCCGCTCCCCATAACCCTTAATTCCCTTATTGGTTAAAAGTCTATCTATCTGTGACTTGAATACATTCAATGAGCTAGCCACAACTGCTTCCTTGGGCAGAGAATTCCACAGATTCACAACCCTCTGGGAGAAAAAATTCCTTCTCAACTCGGTTTTAAATTGGCTCCCCCGTATTTTGAGACTCAAAGAGCTCAACGCCCTCCCGGATGGACTTTCTCCACCTCGGGCGGTCTGCGGCCAGGGTCTCCCAGGTGTCAGTGATGATGTCGCACTTTAGCAGCGAGGCTTTGAGGGTGTCCTTATAACGTTTCCACTGTCCTCCTTTGGCTCGTTTACCATGAAGGAGCTCCGCATAAAGCATTTGATTAGGGAGTTTCGTATCTGGCATGCGTACTATGTGGCTTGCCCAGCGAAGTTGATCGAATGTGGTCAGTGCTTCAATACTGGGGATTTTAGCAGGATCTTGCGGAGACATCGTTGGTGATATATCTCCAGCGACTTGAGGCGCCTTCTATATATTGTCCATGCCTCAGACCCATACAGGAGGGCGGGTATTACTACAGCCCTGTAGACCATGAGTTTGGTGGTAGATTTGAGGGCCTGGTCTTCAAACAATATTTTCCGCAGGCGGCCGAAGGCTGCGCTGGTGCACTGGAGGCGATGCTGAATCTCCGCATCAATGTCTGCCTTTGTTGATAAGAAGCTCCCGAGATATGGGAAATGGTCCATGTTGTCCAGGGCCGCACCGTGGATCTTGATGATTGGAGGGCAGTGCTGTGCGGCGGTGACAGGCTAGTGAAGGACCTTTGTCTTACGGATGTTAATCGTAAGGCCCATATGCTTTCACATGCCTCAGTGAATACATTGACTGTATCCTGGAGTTCAGCCTCTGAATGTGTGCAGACGCAGGCGTCGTCCGCATACTGCAGCTCAATGACAGAGGGTGGAGTGATCTTGGACCTGGCCTGGAGGTGGAGTCGGTTAAACAGCTTCCCACTGGTTCTGTAGTTTAATTCCACTCCAGCGGGGAGCTTGTTGATTGTGAGGTGGAGTATGGCGTTGAGGAAGATTGAGAAGAGGGTTGGGGCGATGACGCAGCCCTGTTTGACCCCGGTCCGGACGTGGATTGGGTCTGTAATGGATCCATTGGTAAGGATCACAGCCTGCATATCATCGTGACGCAGGGCTGTAGTGATACTCGCCATCCTGTATGGCTCAGAGACGCGGACCATATAGAGTAGACACCTCAAATCGCTGGACAAATATCACCAACTATGTCTCCGCAAGATCCTGCAAATCCCCTGAGAGGATAGATGCACCAGCGTCAGTGTTCTCTATCAGGACAACATCCCCAGCATCAAAGCACTGACCACACTCAACCAGCTCTGTTGGGCTGGCCACATTGTCCGCATGCCCGACACAAGACTCCCAAAGCAAGTGCTCTACTCGGAACTCCTACACGGTGAGCGTCCCCAAGGACACCCTCAAAGCTTCCTTGATAAAGTGCAACATCCCCACTGACACCTTGGAATCCCTGGCCAGAGACCGCCCTAATTGGAGGAAGAGCATCCGGGAGGGCACTGAGCACCTCAGGTTTCATTGCCGAGAGCATGCAGAAAACAAACGCAGGCAGCGGAAGGAGCGTGCGGCAAACCAGAATCCCCACCCACCCTTTCCTTCAACCACCTGTGACAGATACTGTAATTCCTGTACTGGACTGTACAGTCACCTGAGAACTCACTTTTAGAGTGGAAGCAAGTCTTCCTCAATTTCGAGGGACTGCCTATGATGTTGATGTGGGCTGAGACCCCCCCCACCCCACCACCCAAACCTCGACATCACTTGGACGCACAGAGTGGATACATTCCTGTACGTGACAGCACGGGCAGCATGGACCAGACAGAATGTGTTCTCTGTGTCCCTGGAAAAGCCTCAGCCAAAGATTACTTTTAATTCTTTAGTTCCAAAAACATCAATTTTCATTGTTGACACATCTGCACAAGCCTTGGGTTTGAAGGTTGCTCATTGAAGAGTTTGAAGGAAGGACAGGGGGTGGAAGGGTTCAAGAGCATTTGCTGCTGTACTTATTGCTGTGAGTGTGAAAAATACTAGACTGTGTTGCGGCTTGGAATCCGGTGCGAGTCAGTGTGGTGTAAGGACAGAAAGTGCAAAGTACCACCACTTCCTCACTGAAAACACGCTCTGTGAAAGAAGCCTTTTTTTTGGTTTGAGCTTAAAGCAGTTCCAAATTTCACCTTTATCCACAATGTGGAAAGTTAGTAGTAAAAACAGAAATTTCTGGAAATGCACAGCAGGTCAGTCAGCATTTAAAAGGGAAAAGGTTAACATTTCCACTGCAACACTTCATCAGTGTGGGAGATTTACAATTAAGTGCGACAAAGTGTCATCTTGGCATCTCTTCCCACCCCCATACCATTACCTTCAAAGTCCCCCAAAGGATCGAATCCTTGGCCTCTCTTCTTTCTCATCTACATGCTGCCCCAGGTGACATCATCAGCAGGGGGCACACTAGTGATACTCAGGTCTGCCTCTTGATCACTTCTCTCAACCACTCCACACTGCCTCGGTGCTGTCAGACATCCAGTGTTAGATCATTCATAATTTCCTCCATCTAAACATTGGGAAGTCCAACGCCATAGTCTTTGGCTCTTACCACAAACTCCATAGGAGGGGGAGCATCTGGGAGGGCGCTGAGCACCTCGAGTCTCGTCGCCAAGAGCATGCAGAAAACAAGTGCAGGCAGCGGAAGGAGTGTGCGGCAAACCAGACTCCCCACCAACCCTTTCCTTCAACGACTGTCCCACCTGTGACAGAGACTGTAATTCCTGTATTGGACTGTTCAGTCACCTGAGAACTCACTTTTAGAGTGGAAGCAAGTTTTCCTCGATTTCAAGGGACTGCCTATGATGATGATGACCCTTGCCAAGGATTTCATCTCACTCTCCAGCCATTATCTCATGCTGAGCCAGACTGTTCACAACATAAACGTCGTATTAGGTCCCGAACTGAGCTTTTGACCCCATAATCTTCTCCTTCGTAAAGAGTGTCCACAACCATTTCTGTAGCATCACTTACGTCCACCCTTACCATAGCTCATCTGTGGCAGAAAATGACATCCAAACCTTCAACACCGCCAAACTTGACTAATCCAGTGGTATCCTGACCAATCTCCCATCCTCTAACCTCTGTAAACTGCAGCTCATTCAAAACTCTGTTGCCCATAAGAACATAAGAAGATAAGAAATAGGAGCAGGAGGAGGCCATAAGGCCCCTCGAGCCAGCTCCGCTATTCAATATGATCATGGCTGATCTGATCATGGGTGGCCCCTTATCCTAAGATCATGCCCTCTAGTTCTAGTCTCCCCCACCAGAGGAAACATCCTCTCTGCATCCACCTTGTCAAGTCCCCTCATAATCTTATACGTTTCGATAAGAGCTCTTCTCATTCTTCTGAATTCCAATGAGTAGAGGTTCAACCTACTCAACCTTCCCTCATAAGTCAACCCACTCATCCCCGGGATCAATCTAGTGAACCTTCTCTGACCTGCCTCACCGCAAGTATATCCTTTCGTAAATATGGAAACCAAAACTGCACGCAGTATTCCAGGTGTGGCCTCACTAATACCCTGTACAGCTGTAACAAGACTTCCCTGCTTTTATACTCCATCCCCTTTGCAATAAAGGCTAAGATTCCTTTGGCCTTCCTGATCACTTGCTGTACCTGCATACTATCCTTTTGTGTTTCATGCACAAGTACCCCCAGGTCCCGCTGTACTTCAGCACTTTGCAATCTTTCTCCATTTAAATAATAACTTGCTCTTTGATTTTTTTCTGCCAAAGTGCATGACCTCACATTTTCCAACATTATACTCCATCTGCCAAATTCTTGCCCACTCACTTAGCCTGTCTATGTCCTCCTGCAGCCTCTTTATGTTCTCCTCACACATTACCTTTCCTCCCATCTTTGTATCATCAGCAAACTTGGCTACGTTACACTCAGTCCCCTCTTCCAAGTCGTTAATATAGATTGTAAATAGTTGGGGTCCCAGTACTGATCCCTGCGGCACCCCACTCGCTACTGATTGCCAACCAGAGAATGAACCATTTATCCCGACTCTGTTTTCTGTTTTTCAGCCAATCTTCTATCCATGCTAATATAGTACCCCCAACCCCGTGAACTTTTATCTTGTGCAGTAACCTTTTGTGTGGCACCTTGTCAAATGCCTTCTGGAAGTCCAAATATACCATATCCACTGGTTCCCCTTTATCCACCCTGTTGGTTACATCCTCAAAGAATTCCAGGAAATTTGTCAAACATGACTTCCCCTTCATAAATCCATGCTGACTTTGCCTGGCCAAATTTCGCTTTTCCAAATGTCCTGTTACTGCTTCTTTAATAATGGACTCCAACATTTTCCCAACCACAGATGTTAGGCTAAGTGGTCTATAGTTTCTTGCTTTTTGTCTGCCTCCTTTTTTAAAAAGGGGCGTTACATTTGCAGTTTTCCAATCTGCTGGGATCTCCCCAGAACCCATATCCTAGCCTGCACTGAGTCCCACTGACCCACATTGCCTTCCAGTCCTCAGTGCCTCCAATGTCAAATTCTAATTCTCACAACTAAATTCCTTGATAGCTTCATTCCACCATATCACTGTGATCTCCTCCAGTCCTACACACCCTCATAAACTCTTTGTTCCTCTGACTCTGGCCTCATGCAATTCCCCCCCTCCTTTTATCCCATGCCTTCAGCTTCCTTGGCTCCATGTTCTCAAGTTTCCTCCCTAACACTCCACAGCCAATACTTTCTGCCACTCAGCGCCAATTTTTCAGGCGGTAAATGGCCTACTCACCTCCCAATATGGTGGGCAGGAGGTGCATGCGCATTTCCGGTTGGAAGTGTTACACCCATCATGGGCAGAGTTCATACCAAGGTGACCAGGATCACCAATGCCAGGCTTGTTCGCCAATCCCAAATATCTAATACAAAATCCTTCCAGCCCCTCTTGCAAACAGGACATTTTTCTTTAACAATTTCTGGCCATTCGACAATCTAGCTTGTTGGCAACAGCTGCCATATTTCCTGGAGATGGCAAAACCTTTCCCAATATTCCTCAAGGCAAAGAGAAAAATTGTCAAGCAGGTTGAGCATCAACTCAAAGATACCTTTAGGGCTGATTTACCCAAATTGAGACGTTCCAATACCCCAGATCTCCAACCCTTTCACATTGTTCAAAGATTGTCTGCCAGTCCTGGGGATAGGGGTTGGAATGGAACATTTACTCTCCCACAAGATGCACAGGCAAACTAGGTGGGAGGGGAATATAACTGACCCTGCCATCTTATTTTCCTCTTCCTTGGAAGGTGCAGAGAGCAAAATTCACCAGAACCCCCCCACCCCGCCCCCCCTCCTGTATTTGGGCTCATTCGAAAGGAAATTTAATTTGGGACTATCTACCGAAAAGTTTGGGACTCTAAAGTGCTTATGAAAGAAACTACGAACTTTAATAGAATTATGAACCTTTACAAGACAAATTCAAGCCTGTGGGCGGACCTAGGGAACAAAAGAAGGCCACTTGATTATTGGAACTGTCTGGGTGTGAGGACCGAGTTAACCTGTCTGGAAGAATGAGTATTTGGAAATCTTCCTCCACAAGAGATATTACCATCACAAAATCATCCTGAGGTGGCTCCCCATCAACATGGGTCTGGACAAACCATTTCAGCATATACATCACAAAGAGGCCCAATCCAGCCTGTATGCGAAAGACTAAGCACAAAAGGACATTGCAATTACCAAACTAATATTTCCATCAGGACCCAGTTTTCGAACAATAACCCATCCAAGACATGTCAACTTTAATGAGCCCAACAAAATATTACAAAGAAAAGCCAAGCCCGCCAAAATTATACAAAGGATTGTGAACAGATTGGGCGGCAAGATTAGAACACTGAAATCGTATAACTGGCCACTGTTTTCAACAGAGGTTAGAGAGAGAGAGAGAGAGAGAGAGAGGAGAGAGAGGTTAGTGAGAGGAGAGAGAGGTGGTTGCTACTACCTCATCAAGACAAGGAGAGAAACCAATGCGACAGTTGTAAACTAACTTCTCCAGCCTCGAAGTCTTGAAGTCCTGAAGGAAGGAAGAACATCACCATCTACCATTAACTATCAAAAGGATTGGTAAGCACAAGCCCTGACTGACCTGGAGTCTAACTGAGCTAGAATTAGGTATTGGGAGGTGGGAGGTATAATTTTACTGCAACCCCCTTTGAATGTGTAGTGTATGGTACTTTATTAGAGTGATTATAAGTTTGACCGTGTACCTTTCCTTGTATTGTTCTTTATTAGAGTGGTTATAAGTTTGACCTTGTAGCTTTCTTTGTACTGTCCTTTATTAGAGTGATTGTAAGTTTGGCCTTGTATTTTCTTACTAGAGTAATAAGCCTGTATTACTTTGACTGTAATAAAAACAAAGTTCTTTGCATCAAACCAGTGTCCTCTGCACTTTTGTCACACCTCCCAAATACATCCAGAGTACAGAACCCAAGGGAGGGGGAGCGATTCGAAACCGCTCAAGTTGGTCAGAAGGGTACCTGACCCCCTCATAGAGACCACAACACACCCCCCTTATAAAATGGTGAACGCGGCAGAACTCTGGTACACGTCGGGGTGTGCTGATTTGGGGCAAAGAACCACAATGGAAGAGAGGATTTCCTCCTATGTGTATAAGAAAGTCAATGTAACTAAAGAATGGGTGCTTCGTCTATTGCGCGCTGAGCGTCCGGCTGACGCTGCAGCCCAGTGGACAGCAAGTAAAGATCACAAGGAAGCAGAAGAGAAAGCAACTTGGTTGGTCTGTCTACAGTGACAGGTCCAACTGCTAGACAGAATGAATGAAACATTAAAGGCAGAGTTATGGGAATGCGCAGAGAACTATCAGGAAAGGGTTAGGTCAGAAGAAAGATTATCAGGAGAACTCCGTAAGCTAAAATAGGAAAGGACCCAAATAATGGAAAGGTTTAAAAATAGTCAGGGCTATTTTCAATGTCAGGTTACCAAGGCCAAAAGTAATGAAAAGTCACTGAGGGAGGAAAGCACTCGCCTCACCCTACAAGTAAAAGAGCTCCAGGAAAGATTAAAAGATGTGCAAGCAGCGTATAAAGTAGCTAGCACTAATGGGTTTGAATCGGGAGACCACGGTCCCTGCCAGCAACAAATTAAAAGTTTAAACCTTGTTCTGTCCAAGGCAAAAGGCATGGTATGCCTAATAAGCCCGGGTACGCCCCAGGTAAAGCTGGAAGAGAAGGAGGAAACCATCCTGCCACTATCTGTGGCACCGGTGACTACACCGGTGCAGCAGCAGGAGGGGCAAATCAATTGCGGGGCGGACAGGGATAGTGAACCACCACCACCTATAGGACAGAGTTTCAGCCCGGCTTGGCAGCAGGGAGGAGAGGGAGGCGAGACAGAACAGGGAGAGCCAGAACCAAGGCCAATGTGCCCAGTCCGGCAACAGAGGTTTGGCCCGCCCACCCTTAACGGGGGTCCAGGGCCTCTGGAAAGTCAGTTTGTGGTCCCCACACTCCCCACCAGCTTAGGGCTATGATAAGCCACCTGGGAAAGCTAACTCCAAAGGAAGACCCCTCGGTTCAGTTTGTAGAAGTGGAACAGGCAGGGGATATTAATGGGTGCGATGATGCAGAAATGACAAAGATGCTTCTCCTATCTCTAGACAGCAAACTGTACCAGTCCCTCTCTACTGAGAGCAAAAGAGGACAGAAAACATTTGCTGCCGTCCAGAAAGACATTTTAGAAGCTATGGGCTGCAATAACGGTTGTCCCTTCTCTAGAGTAGAGAAAACGGTGCAGCTCACAGGAGAAACCCCACAGGCTTTCGCAGACCGACTGTGGCCGGTGTACAAAAGCGCCTGTAGTGGGGACACAGACAGAGATCACTTAAACGCGGACAAATTGGCACACTGGCTCCGAAGCTTAGTAGCTAACAGTTTACCCAGAATAAGAACCAAGGCTGAGGCCTGGTTCGACCCCAGAGATCCCCAAGCCACAGAACAGGGAGTGCTTAGGCAACTGATCCTAGCTTACAGAAACGGCAGAGGGACAGAAGAGCACCCACAAAAGGGAAGGGTTCAAAAATCCGACCTAACCAAGACAAGAGGGAATGGAGCCACGAGGGGGGCAACCCCTCCGATACAAAACATACCTGCTTTGGGTACGGAAGGAGTGGGCAATGGAGAAAGGATTGTAAAAGTCCTTGGAAGAATAGTGCAGAAAATAATTCTCCAGCCCCTGCCCAAAAGACCGAGACAGATAAGCCAGTCCCTCCCCACTCATTTGAGACCTTTTTAACTGCACTCCGAGCCATATTAGATGGCCCAGGGAAGGTAGTCACCGCCACCGGTACCGAGATCCCATCTGCCCCCTCCCAACCAAAACCGTGCCCTCGAGTATGATGCATGAGGGAGACCGACCGTACACATGGAAGTGGAAAAGGTGAAAGGGACTTACCTGTTGGACACCGGTGCCTCAAGCACCCTTGTCTATGCAGCTAACCCCACCGCCTCACCTCTGTCTAATGGGTACCCTACAGCTTGGTGGGTATCACAGACACTAAACAGACTGGCTCATTCTCCGTTCCGCTCTCCATTCATTTAGGTACACTCCACAATAAGTGGACTTGTGTCCTGATGAAGTGGGAGCAGGAAGGGAGAGGGATCCTAGGGGCTGACTTCATCCTAGGCCATGGGATCCTAGTGGATTTAAGAAACCACTGTCTTTGGGGGTCAATCTGCACGGGACAGGAGAGTGAGGTGATGGTTATCCCGGGAAAACAGGGAAAAGGGACGGTGTGCACCATGAAACCAAAGGAGGGTTACGACCTTGAATCACTGGTCAGTTACACCCCTGTAGAATATCAAGAGTGTGTGAGGAAAAACCTTGCAGCTTTGGTCACTCACAAACATGACTGTGAGAGAATAAATGGGGTCGAGATTAGCATAGATGGGGACCCCATGACCCGACCACAGAAATAGTACAACTTCCCCAGGGAGGCGGAGGCAGACATGGAAACGGCCTTGGGTTCACTGGTTAAACAGGGGGTATTGAGACCAATAGCTACCCATGTGAACTCTCCATTGTGGCCGGTTAAGGAACCGGACAACTCCTGGAGAGCCATGGTGGACTATCAAGTACTCAACCATAACATCTCCACCTGTGCACACACCGTTGCTGCTGTCGCCGACCTCATTGGAAGTATCCCAGCCTCCGCGACCACCTTCATGGTGCTGGATATTTCCAACGGGTTCTGGTCCATCCCTTTAAGAAGGGAAGATCAGTACAAGTTTGCTTTTACCTTTAAAGGACAGCAATACACTTGGAACTGTCTCCCTCAGGGCTTCCACAACAGCCTCAGAATTTTCCATCAGTGTATGGCCAACTGTTTAAAGAGCTTCAGCAGACTCCAGCAGCTAGTACCGTATGTGGACGACCTGCTCCTGTTCACCGATGAGGGGGAGGAGCATAGCCCACTGCTGGCTGAACTGCTGGAGCTGCTGAAAGAAGAAGGATTTAAAGTAAACCCCAAGAAGGCACAGATCGGCCTGAAGGAAGTAAAATTCCTGGGACTGGCTGTGCGTGCTGGGGAGGAGCCATTGACAAAGCTAGAGGGGAAGCAGTGCAGAAGTTACCCGCCCCCAACACAGTAACAGGAGTAAGATCTTTTCGAGGGCTAACCGGGTACAGCAGAGACTTCATTGAGGATTATGCAGCCACAGCAGCCCCTTTGCTCCGACTCCTATACAAGGGAGGGGAGTGGGATTGGGACGAAGGTTGCAAGGCAGCATTTATCCAACTCAAGAAAGACCTGCAGACTGCGCCAGCTCTAGGGGCCATAGATGGGGGTAAAGAATTTTTCCTGGAGATAGCTGTCATGTATGTAACCTTTATGTAACAACACTGCAATACTGTATATATGTAAAAAATGCACACCTTGACCACAGGGGGTGAACTTGTGGGAGACAATCCTCACTCGGTCATCCAGGTATATAAAGGGAGGTCCCACGCAGGGTCATCACTTCTTGGTCCTGTGAATAAAGGTTCAGGTCATGGAGTGACCTTGTTCATAGAATGTGCCTCGTGTGGATTTGTGGTATTGTGTAAGGACTTTACATTGGCGACAAGAAACGTGAATCAACGACCCACGAGAATGGCCACCGGCAGCACAGATGAACAGTACTGTGTTGGTGAGGACTGGGACGATTTCATTGAGAGGCTTCAGCAGAGTTTTGTCACGAAGGACTGGCTGGGAGAGGCAGCGGCCGACAAACGAAGGGCTCATCTGCTGACCAGCTGTGGACCTAGGACTTACGCGCTCATGAAAGATTTGCGAGCACCCGAGAAGCCGGTGGGCAAAGCCTTTGAAGAGCTCAGCACTCTAATCGGTGAACACCTTAAACCGGCGAGCAGCATACACATGGCCCGACACAGATTCAATACCCACCGACGTTGGGAAGGATAGAGCATACTGGATTTCGTTGCGGACCTCTGGCGCTTGGCCAGCCTCTTTAAGTTCAGTTAAGTTAAGCCTGCAGCGGGGAGATGCTAAGGGATTTCTTTATTGAGGGTATCGGTCATGCTGGGATTTTCAGAAAGCTAATTGAGACCAAGGACTTGACCTTGGAAGCAGCAGCATTGATGGCTCAGACTTTTATGGCGGGGGAGGAGGAAACCAAGATCATATACGCACGCAATTCTGCCTCCAACGTGGCGATGAATCAGGGAGTCAATATCATAAACGTGATACAGTGCCCAGCAGGTAGGCAAGGGCAGTTCGACACACCCCAGGCAGCAATAGACCCAAGAGTCAGTCTGCAACAGAGACAATGGCAGGCTGAACAGACATTTACTCCCCCCCCAGTGGACAATGCGGCCCGGGATGGGGCCATTGACACCCACTAACAGGGTGCTCAAGAGCAGTCAAAAGGACAATCAGTGAGGAATGCCTGGTAACAGCTCTTTTGTTCACAACAATGGGAATCTCAGTTCATGCTGGAGGTGTGGGGGCAGACATGCTGCCAGGGCTTGCAGGTTTCAACAGTTCGTCTGCAGAAATTGTAACCTCAGTGGCCATTTAGCCAGAATGTGCAGAAAGCCTGTAACCAGGCTAATATACGAGGCTGATGTACCAGATGAGGGGTCTGCGAGGCAGGATGATTCTTGGGGCAAATCAATGGACACTGAAGTTCAGCGGGTTCATGTGGCAAACATTCACAGCTCATATACCAAAACGCCACCTATGATGATGAAAGTCCGATTAAACGGCATCCCTGCACACATGGAGCTGGACATGGGGGCCAGCCATTCACTCATGAGTGTTCAACAATTCGAAAAGCTGTGGCCACTCAAAGTCAGCAGACCCAAACTAGAACATATTGAGACACAATTACGGACGTACACCAAAGAAATCATTCCAGTGCGAGGCAGTGCAATGTTGGTGGTCACACACAATGGATCAGTGAACCGGCTGCCGCTCTGGATTGTCCCGGGCAATGGTCTCGCATTGTTGGGGAGGAGCTGGTTAGCTGAGATGAACTGGAAATGGGGGGATGTGCATGCCATGTCATCTGTGGAGCGAAGTTCATGCTCACAGGTCCTACAGCAATTTGAGTCACTATTTCAACCTGGTGTCGGGATGTTCAAAGGTACCAAAGTAGTGATACGCATCACCCCGGACGCCAGACCAGTGCACCACAAAGCCAGAGCTGTGCCGTATGTGATGCGGGAGAAAATTGAGAGCGAGTTGGACCGGTTGCTGAGAGAGGGCATCATCTCGCCTATTGAATTCAGCGACTGGGCGAGCCCCATCGTTCCCGTCCTAAAAGCGGATGGCTCGGTCACGATCTGTGGCGACTACAAGGCCACTATCAACCGGGTGTTTCCATAAGAACAATACCTGCTACCGAGAGCGGAGGACCTTTTTGCCATGCTGGCAGGTGGCAAGCTGTTCACCAAGTTGGACCTCACTTCAGCCTACATGATCCAAGAACTGGCCGACGAATCGAAACTACTGACCACCATCACCACGCACAAGGGACTGCTTGCTTACAACAGGGGTCCATTTGGCATTCGATCAGCGGCCGCGATTTTTCAAAGGAACATGGAAAGCCTGCTCAAATTCCATTCCCGGAACAGTCGTATTTCAGGATGACATCCTCATCACCAGTCATGACACCGAGGAACACCTCTACAACCTGGAGGAGGTGCTACGCCGACTGGACTGGGTAGGCCTGCGGCACAAGAAGTCTAAGTGTGTGTTTTTGGCTCCCGAGGTCGAGTTTCTGGGCAGGAGGGTTGCTGCAGACGGGATTCGGCCTACCGAATCCAAAACGGAGATGGTTCGACGAGCACCCAGGCCCTGCAACACATCGGAGTTGCGTTCATTTCTGGGACTCTTGAACTATTTCGGGAACTTTCTGTCGAACATAAGCACATTGTTGGAGCTGCTACACGTGCTCCTGCGTAAGGGTTGAGATTGGTTTTGTGGGGACTGTCAGGAATGGGCTTTCAATCGGGCGCGGAACCTACTTTGTTCAAATAAGTTGTTGACCCTGTACGACCCCCGTAAGAAATTAGTTCTGACATGTGATGCATCGTCCTATTGGGTTGGGTGCGTGTTGCAGCAGAGTAACGCTGAGGGCCAACTACAACTTGTGGCTTATGCCTCCAGGTCGTTCTCTCAAGCTGAACGGGGATATGGAATGATTGAGAAGGAGGCACTCGCATGTGTCTATGGGGTGAAAAAGATGCATCAGTACCTTTTTGGCAGGAGGTTCGAATTAGAAATGGACCATAAGCCGTTAACATCCCTGCTGTCAGACAGCAAGGCCGTCAATGCCAATGCGTCAGCTCGCATACAGCGATGGGCTCTCACGCTCGCTGCGTATGACTACACCATCCGGCACCGGCCCGGCATCGAAAACTGCACTGACGCGCTCAGCAGGCTTCCACTGGCCACCACTGAGGGGACAGCTGAGCAAATCGCTGAGATGGTTATGGCTGTCGATGCCTTTGACAGTGCAGACTCCCCCATCACAGCCCGCCAGATCAAAATCTGGACAAACCGAGATCCCCTCCTATCCTTGATTAAGAAATGTGTCCTGACTGAGGATTGGGCGCCTGCACACCAAGCATGCCCTGAGGAGGTCAGACCGCTTCACAGGCGGATGGATGAGCTCTCCATCCAAGCCGACTGCCTACTATGGGGCAGCCGGGTAGTCATGCCCCCCAGAGGGGCAGGGAAGCATTCATCAGGGAACTCCACAGCGAGCACCCAGGCATTGTGCTGATGAAGGCCATTGCCCGGTCACATGTGTGGTGGCCGGGAATTGATTCAGACCTGGAACACTGTGTTCGCAGGTGCACGATGTGTGCCCAGCTAGACAATGCCCGCAGGGAGGCTCCGCTCAGCCCGTGGCCCTGGCCCACCAGGCCATGGTCACATATTCACGTCGACTACGCGGGCCCGCACATGGGAAAAATGTTTCTCATTGTGGTTGATGCGTACTCGAAATGGATCGAGTGCATCATTTTGAATTTGTGCATGACATCCACCACTGTGGAGAGTCTGCGCACGGTCTTTGTGACCCACGGCTTGCCGGACATCCTTGTTAGCGATAATGGCCCATGTTTCACGCTACGAATTCCGGGAGTTCATGTTGGGTGATGGCATTAACCATGTCAGGACAGCACCGTTCAAGCCGGCCTCCAATGGCCAGGCGGAACGTGCGGTCCAAATCATAAAGCAAGGCATGCTCCGGATTCAAGGACCCTCCATTCAATGCCGCCCATCGAGCCTCCTGGGGGTCCCGCCCGCGGAGCTACTCATGAAACAAACACTCAAAACTCGGCTGTCCCTCATTCATCCAGTCCTGTCCGACATTGTTGAGGGCAAGCGCCAGTCCCAAAACGAATACCATGACCGAAATTCAAGGGGGAGATGTATAGAAATTGATGACCCCGTATTTGTTCTCAATCACGCTTTGCGGCCCAAATGGCTTGAGGATACTGTAATAGACAAAGAGGGGACTAGGGTCATAGTGGTTAAACTTAACAATGGGCAGATATGCCACAAGCATCTGGACCAAGTAAAAAAAAGGTTCAGCACGGACACTGAGGAACCTGAGGAAGATCATGAGATGGTATTCACACCACCGCCAGTGAACGAGCAACAAGAACATTCAGCAGCATGCACAGTCCCTGCGGTCAGCCCGGACAGGCCGGAATCACCACAGGTGACAGACACGCATACCAAGGCTTAACAACCAGAGCCCCAATTGTGGCGCTCCATGAGAGAGCGCAGACCACCCGAGAGACTTAACCTATGATCCCAATAAGATGTTGAGGGAGAGGTGATGTCATGTATGTAACCTTTATGTAACAACACTGCAATACTATATACACCTAAGAAATGCACACCTTGACCACAGGGGGTGAACTTGTGGGAGACACTCCTCACCTGGTCATCCAGGTACATAAAGGGAGGTCCCACGCAGGGTCATCACTTCTTGGTCCTGTGAATAAAGGTTCAGGTCATAGAGTGACCTTGTCCATAGAATGTGCCTCGTGTGGATTTGTGGTATTGTGTAAGGACTTTACAGTAGCAGCCAGTGGGGACAGCCTGAGCGCAGTACTGCTCCAAGAGTGGCACGGTCGGCTGAGACCAGTGGTCTACTCCTCCAGGATATGCACGGATGTGGAAAAGGGATACTCCAACTGTGAGAGGCACCTCCTAGCCACATCTCTGGGCTGTGAAAAGATCACTGATCTTCACAGGGGGGTCCCCTATCACACTCCTTACCCACCATACGCCCACCCAAATGCTCCTGGACGGGAGAATTAAGGACGGGACAGTGAGTAGTGCCCACATTGCTTGCTAGACCCTGATAAGTGGCTGAGCTGGAAAAACATGCACAGACAGTGAATGCACTCATACGGGAGGATAGAAACGCTTCTGACCAGGCTGCACAGAACGAGCTGTGCGTACTATATGGGGCATGGTTGTTGGGCGAGGACGCAACAACCTGGAGGATTTAAGACAAGGTGTAGTCCCCTCTTGGATCAGGAACAAGCACCTTTCAGCCCTCCACCCGTACAGCAATTCATTAAGCCCGTGCCAGCTCCGCCTAGCCTCTGAAGCCTACCCTGTCCCAGTAGACTGTGGGAAATCTAGCGACACTATTATGGGAACAGTATTAAGGATGCTGGTCATGGGTGGGACAGCCCGACCTGCACCGGTATACCGGGTGCAGAACATTGGAGTTATTCAGGGAGGTGCACACATTCGTTTCGCAGCGATCCCACCCTATGTCATAAAGTGGGAGCACACTGTAACGGGTACTGACCTCTCCGGGTACCGGAGCCGGGGTGCACACATAATACTGTGTCCCCAATATTGAGTGCCCATTCAAAGTCACAGTGCGGGTTTAAAGCTGCTGGCGCACAGCCTATTAACTGTACCATGGAGGTAATGACACAAGACCATGTCCCTCCACAGGTAACATACATAGGGGGTGGGACATATTGGGCCCAAGTTTCTACAAGAAAAAAAACGGGTGCCCCTCCGAGCTGGGCGCCCGTTTTTTGCGCCACAAAGTGCGCCTAAAAAAATCCTCGGTATTCTCCACCTACTTGCAGGTCCTCTGGCTCTCGGCGCAGCCAGCACGAGCTGTGGGGGGGGCGGAGCCAGGTCCCTGCGCTGAAAACAGTGCCGGGACCTCTGCACATGCGCGCTACAGTGGGCACGCAAGTGCAGTAGCTCCAGGCACCGAACTGTGTGGGAGGGGCCTGAAGCACGCAGCCCCTAGCCCTGGCCGAATGGCCTGACTGGGGCTGCGTGGATAAGGCTCCTCCCATTGCCAGCTCCTGCTTCCCCCCCCGACCAGATCCGACACCCACTCCCCGCCCCCCCTGCCTCCGGACCAGACCCGACACCCGCTCTCCGCCCCCCCTGCCTCCGGACCAGACCTGACACCCGCCCGCCCCCCTCCCCGACTGACCCGACCGACCCGCGCTCCTGTTCCCGCTCCCCACCCCCCCGACTGGACCCAACCCGACCCGCGCTCCCGCCCCCCGACCCGACCCCCCCCCCCACTGGACTCGACCCAACTGCCGCTCCCATACTGGATCCGACCTGACCTCCCCCCCTCTCCCCCTCTCTCTCTCTCTCTCCCTCCCCCCCTCTCTCTCTCTCCCTCCCCCCCTCTCTCTCTCTCTCCCTCCCCCCCTCTCTCCCTCCCCCCTCTCTCCCTCTCTCTCTCTCTCCACCCCTCTCTCTCTCTCTCCCCCCCTCTCTCTCTCTCTCTCTCCCCCCCTCGCGACCCGAACCGAACCTCCCCGACCCGACCCAACCCAACGCCACCTACCTGTAAATCTGGTGCTGGGGACGGGCCCTGCCTGAAGTCTCAGGCCGGCCCGTTCAGCCTTCGGTCCCGAAAGGCCTGCCTGAAGCACTTTCACACAGGTAGGAAGATGGTTTATTTAATCTTTTCTTTGCTTATAAATGTTTATTCAGGTTGGATTTATTTGTATAATATTTGTATAAGTATAAATAAGGATTTATTATAGAATTTAATGACTTCCCTTCCCCCCCCCCCACCTCGTTCTGGACGCCTAATTTGTAACCTGCGCCTGATTTTTTAATGTGTAGATTTTTTTTCTTCAGTTCTACAAAAATCTTCACTTGCTCCATTCTACTTTAGTTTGGAGTACGTTTTCACTGTGGAAACTTTGAAATCAGGCGTCAGTGGCCGGACACGCCCCCTTTTGAAGAAAAAATTCTGTTCCAAAGTAGAACTGTTCTACCTCACTAGAACTGCAGAAAAAAAAATGTGGAGAATTGCGATTTCTAAGATAGTCCGTTCTCCACCAGTTGCTCCTAAAAATCAGGCGCAAATCATGTGGAAACTTGGGCCCATTGTGTCACCACCAGTGCACCCCACTACCAACATGGACACTTCTGGTGTCCAGTAAGTGACAGCAGTTCAAACCTGAGGCATCAGTTCAAGTGGCCCAGGAACGGATTGTCCCCATTCCTGAACCCTCCACTGTTCACCTCACTGTGAAGGAAAACATTACAAACCTGCAGGATCATGGTGTACATTTTGGCTATGCAATTCCCCCTCTACCTAATTCCCGCTCTGCTAAAAGCTGTAATTATCTCACAAAAATACTTCTATACTCTAGAACAAAAAACAATTGAGATAAGGAAAAAGATTCTCGAGATCACCATTCTGCCTTGGTGGGACCTTTTCAGAAATATAGAGGTCCCAGTCTGGATCCGAATCACTTCCCACGCTTTAGTTATTTGTCAACTCACGATTATACTTTACTTATGGTGTCTCACTTTCCGAGTGAAACGCAGAGGCCGTCAGGTCAGGCACCAAAGGGTCCTGCACGCTCGTTGGCCGAACATGGGAATCGCGCAGGGAGGGGTGACACCATACGACCATGTTTAATTTGTGTTTGATTTTACCTGCTGTAAACCGCAACATCGCGAGTGTTGTAAGAGTGTTACTTAAATGTTTTGACTATGTACCTTTATTTTACTGAACTTAAAACGTGTTTAACTATGGACCTTTATGCTATTTGAGAATGTATTACTATGTGTTTTTATTTTACTTTACTTAACCGTATGACTTAATACCATCATTTTACTGTGAAAACCGAGTAAAAGAGGGACATCATACCCCCTCTATGCAATAACCGAATTGTAATGACTGTATTCGCCTGTATATTGGATTGCATTTCAACGGGGGATGCAGGGTAATGTTTAGCTAGTATAAATGCAGGGAAGGTTGACTCACGGGAGCAGGAATTTTGCTTACCTTGATTGGCACTCAAGGAGTGTAGAGTGTCAACAGGGGGGACTGCAGAGAGCAAAATTCACCAGAACCCCCCCTGTGTTTGGGCTCATTCGAAATGAAATTTAATTTGGGACTATCTACCGAAAAGTTTGGAACACTAAAGTGCTTATGGAAGAAACTATGAACTTTAATAGAATTATGAACTTTTACAAGACAAATTCAAGCCAATGGGCGGACCTAGCGAACAAAAGAAGGCCACTTGATTATTGGAACTGTCTGGGTGTGAGGACTGAGGTAACCTGTCTGGAAGAATGAGTATTTGGAAATCTTCCTCCACAAGAGACATTACCATCACAAAATCACCCTGAGGTGGCTCCCCATCAACATGGGTCTGGACAAACCATTTCAGCATATACATCACAAAGAATCCAATCCAGCCTGTATGCGAAAGACTAAGCACAAAAGGACATTGCAATTACCAAACTAATATTTCCATCAGGAAACAGTTTTCGAACATCAACCCACCCAAGACATTTCAACTTTAGCGAGCCCGACAAAATATTACAAAGAAGAACCAAGCCCGCCAAAATTATACAAAGGATTGTGAACAGATTGGGTGGCAAGATTAGAACACTGAAATCGTATAACTGGCCACTATTTTCAACAGAGGTTAGAGAGAGGAAAGAGAAAGGAGAGAGAGAGAGAGAGAGAGGAGAGAGAGGTTAGTGAGAGGGGCGAGAGGTGGTTGCTACTACCTCATCAAGACAAAGAGAGAAACCAACGCGACAGTTTTAAAACTAACTTCTCCAGCCTCGAAGTCTTGAAGTCCTGAAGGAAGGAAGAACATCACCATCTGCCATTAACTATCAAAAGGATTGGTAAGCATAAGTCCCTGCCTGCCCTGGAGTCTAATCTAGCTAGAATTAGGTATTGGGAGGTGGGATGTATAATTTTACTGCAAACTTTGAATGTGTAGTGTATGGTACTTTATTAGAGTGATTTTAAGTTTGACCTTGTACCGTTCCTTGTACTGTCCTTTATTAGAGTGATTGTAAGTTTGGCCGTGTATTTTCTTACTAGAGTAATAAACTTGTATTACTTTGACTGTAATAAAAACAAAGTTCTTTGCATCAAACTAGTGTCCTTTGCACTTTTGTCACACCTCCCAAATAAATCCAGAGTACAGAACCCAAGGGATGGGGAGTGATTCGAAACCGCTCAAGTTGGTCAGAAGGCAACCTGACCCCCTCATAGAGACCACAAACACACCCCACCCCATACAAAGATTGACCAAATGGAGGGACACCCAGAAGAGTCCATTTTTAAGGAAGTAGGAGCAGGACATTTAGAAAATCATAAGACAATGAAGCAGAGTCAGCATGGTTTTATGGCCCCAATTTTCCCTAAAGAAGAAAAATAGCCTTAACTTAGCTGGACATCGTTTTGTTTTAGGCCTGTCAACGCTGGAAATAAAAATGCATAGTTTCCTCTCCATATGTGCACCCTCTGGCCCCAGTGCTATCCGATCCAACTCTGCAGGGCGGAGCCTCCAATGTGCATTGATACAGCACAGTGCATGCAAGAAAAAAAAACATTTCTTTAACCCCACTGCAACGCGCATGTGCACAATTTTTTTTTTTCGTAATCCCAGTCCCACCGTGCATGTGCACAATAAAAAGACCCATTTGCGCAGTAGAAAGTATTAAAAAACAGCACATGTGGGGACAGTGCGGATCACCATTGAGAATCCGTTGGTGGCAGAGGTAGTTTCGCAGGTAGGAAATACAGCTTCGTTCACGAGATGGCTGCAATGGAAGGGTGCAGAGAAGGCGAAAGGGCCAGGGACGGAGAAGGGGAAACTGTAAGGGCGAAGAGATTTTGTGCGGATGAAATTGAGCGCATGGTAGACTTAATCGAGAGTAGATGGAGAGTTCTTGAGAACAAGGGGAGCATCGGAAAAAATAAGCTTAAACCGTTTGCACTCGCAAAAGTTTGGGACCAGGTCGTAGTCGAGTTTAATGGAATGTCCATGACCCCGAGAACTGGTGCGCAGCTGAAAAAGAAGTGGCAGGACCTCAGACAAGCAGTGACTGTAAGTAATATGTTAAACTTACATTTATTTGGGTTTTAAAATATATGTATATTTATGCACTGCCATAGCATCTGTAAATGTGATCTGTGTGTGCGTGTTCAGAAGGACCCTCTCTTAAAAAGTTCCATTTGCATCTTTGCAGCAGATGGTGTCACAGGTCAACTGAGAATGGTCACAAACTGGAGGAGGTCCGCCAAGTAGGCTCCAACTGCCAGCCCTGGAGCAGGGGATAGCGTCAATGATTAACTGCCACAGGAGAAAACCAACAATCAATGTGGAAGCTGGGCCCAGTTTTCCATTAGAGGGTAAGCCCTGCAAATTGCACAATCTGGGTTGGCTGAATGTTACGTACTGCTAGTGCTTCCTACGCTTCTCCTTCCTCAATGCTGCTAACCAAGCATCTATCTTTTGTTTCGCAGAGGTTGAACATCAGGAGGAGACGGAAGGTGCACCTGAAGCTGAAGGCGAGAATGTTCAAGAAAACGGCACGCCAGATATTCCAACTCAGGACAATGATGGGCAGCAAGAAGTCATGGACATCGAGATGGTCACCCTGGATTTGGAGGTGCTGAACCCCTCGAGGATTCCAAGCCCTTTCATGAGCGAGTCAAGCGAGAGGACCTTTCTAGGTGTGACGTCTGAGGCTGCGGGTACAAGTGTGTCACAGCAGGCCACACCTGCGAGACGTCGTCGGGGGGTGAACTCCATATCTGATCCAGCAACAATGGGCTCTGAGAACTTAGGACATCTTGTGGGGATGAGCGGGGAGAACATCCAACAATCTCGGTTGCTCCTGGAAGCTTTTGGTGGGGTGAGGACCACGTATCGGCAATGGAGGTGCTCACCCAGGCTGTCCTTAATGCGAGGAGCACTTTCCACTCGATACCAAATTCAAGGTTTGATCGTGAGGATGAGGTTGACGATGAAGAGGTACCCGGGCATTCCGCTATGACACATTTTGGCGCTGTCCCTGTCATAGCCCAGCATCAAGAAATGCAGCGCCGGAAAAGGAACAGACTATACCAGGGGGTATGGAGGGCAAAGAAGCAGAAGTCTGCAACTACGGGCACGCGAAGGGGTAGTGGCATCAACTGGGGCAGGATTGGTGCACAACGCTGCTTGTTTTTTCGTTGATTTCGTTGATTGTTCTTTGTAAAGTTTGCCACGGCTCTGAATAAAGTTTTTAAAATTTTGAAGGTTTAAACATAAGTAAAGTCAAGCTAATTACAACTGTGCTGTACAAATGTTTAATAAACATTTTAATTTTGGACTTTTAACCTGACTCCTGCACTTCATTTTTTAAAGCTGCACTAATAAATATTATGGGAGAACTGGACTGAAAATGTAAAATGGCATCACCCCTTGCAACCTATTGGTTTAAATGATGCAGGGGCTGATTCCAGTACTACGGTATTCATGGCTCCTGTTATATCTGTAATATACTTATGAATGACTCCACGAGACAATGTGTTGTACTCAAACTGTAGTGACCGTGGTCCTTTATTTGTAACTCCAGAGTGAGGCAGCTGCATGGTGGCTACCCTTTTATACAGCCCCTGCCACCAGTTGCACCCTCTAGTGGTGCCAGCATAGTATTTACATAGTGTAACCCTTATTGATAGTACTTCAGGTAAACAAGTCTCCATCTTATGCAACTATACAGTGACTACACAGAGAATATATCTATAGTTTGCATATATAACACCACTCTCCCCCAAGTCCTTTGTGCCAATTACCTTTGCACTATGTGCTCTGGCTTAGCTCTCCCCAGACTTAAGTGGCAATAGCCCTTGGCTGTGCTTTGGCTTGGCTCTCTCCCTGTTAACCCCCAAGTCCTTTTGCCACAACGTTGGGTAATGGTTACCAGTTTGGATGGTTTGATGATGCAGTGAAGGTTCCAGAGTGGTTCTGGGTGTGATCCATGGTTTGTCCATGGTTACATACACCCATTTCCGCCCCCCACTCCACCTCCACAGCGAGATCATGCAGCAGGCCCATTACATTAACATACAGGATCAGACACAGTGCAAGTACAAGATTTGTATCGTGACACCTTGGTTCAGTGACTTACATTCGTTACATTTTACGGTCATACGCCAGGATTGGGTAGATTGCATTCATGGTTCAGTCATGGTCAGTACTGAGGTAGCAGTACAGGTATGCGAGGACGCTAGTTCCAGAGCAACAGGATGGGGTCCTGGTCATCTGATGGTGGCGCTGCGCCCTCTGCTAGCGGTGTGGGCTTGGTTCGCTCACCTAGGCAGGACTCAGGTACCTTTGCCGTTGCCTACTGGTGGGCAGAGCCACAGATGTGTGTGGCCTCCCTGTGCTCTTTTGAGGGCTGCAGCATCTTCTGCCTGCTCTCTAACTGTGTTGGGAACCTGGCTGTTCCAGGTCCTGTTTGGGAAACGTGTTGGTTCTGACGTTTCGCTCCCGGACATGGCCGAGGTAGCGACTGGGTCTGGGGGCTGCACCATCTCCACCTGGGTGGTGGGCAACGGCGGCTGACTGCACGTATTGGCGGCGTTTTCGTTTCCAGATCCGTGGCGAATAGTGCCATCGGGTGCCTGCAGCATGGGATAGACCTGGGGCAGGGTATCAGGAGCAGTGCCTTCACCCTCCTGAGGTCGCTGGCCTATAACTTGTGGGGACGCCTGGGGCAGGGCATCAGGATCAGTACCTTTACCCTCCCGGATTCGCTCGCTTGCTGCTTTTGGGGACACTCTATTTCCGACATCTCGCAACAACATTTTGTTCTTTATATTAGGGATAGTACCGACATCTCACAACAATATTTTGTTCACAATCTTAATCGGTTCGTTACATTGATTGCCATGCATACAATGTCTCTTTAAGTTCAGTTGGTTGCAGGTCTCCTTTAAGAGAACCCTGCTGGCTTTACCCCAATCAGATCCTTTGTTAGACGTGTTGGTCCCTCAGCGTTGCACCTCGTGGTATGGCCGCGGCCATCTTTTTTTCCAGCCACGCTGCATCTCGCTGCAGCAGGGACGCCATCTTGCCTCTGTCCTCAAGGTCGACTGCCTTGATCCTTCTCTCCCGCGATTCTGCCACAAAAGCTGGAAGAGTGCCTGTGAATTCGATCTTCCTCCCCAGGGGTCCTGCCACTGGAGCTGGGAAGATACATTTAGGTTGTTCCGGTCAGATCATTGCCACGCAGTCGTGATGGACGGTCTGTGCCTCAGGTTCTGCGCTGGTCTGTTCTCTGGTGCCTGGCCCAAGCGAAGGTGAGGTTTTGCTCTGCCTCTGAGCATGGGGGACATTGATTGTTGGAGTGAAGAGGTCTTCCCATTTCCACTGGATCTTTCCCATCCACATTCTTCCGAGTAGCGTTGGACCATCACCTGCAATAATCCACAGAGGTAACTTGTGCACCACATCATTATGGATTACACTTACATCCACACTATCAAGGACTGGGATCAGCTCCTTGGTGTAGGTGCGCAACTTATCCTGTACTGGAACCAGCTAAAGGCACCCTGGCTCATCACTGACTGGCTCGCTCCCGTGTCCACTTCCATGAAGAGTAGAACGCCGTTTATCTCGACTTCCATCTTCATTGGAGGACAATTGGCAGTGGAGGTATATACGTCATACACTTCTTCTTGGGGTTAAGCTGCCTCTCTGACCAAATCATCATACACCCTACTGGATTCAAAGTCATCTACCGACTCCTCTGTTAGACGGTGAGTCGTATTTCTTTTACACATACGCTGGAGGTGGCCCTTCGTGTTACAGGCTTTGCATACATACTCAGCAAACTGATACTGCTGAGTCCTATGGTTTCCTTCGCAACACCAACATGGTGCTACTCGATTAACACCCTTCGGTGGACTCTGAATTCTGGAACCCTGAGGTCTGTGCTCTCTGCCCTGGGCAGAGCCACATTCTACAGTCTTGCCTGTGAAAGGCACCATTCTGTGTACAGTACTTGCCGGGTTTGAGTCCACAGGATGAATAATTTGCTTGGTGCTGCAGGTTGAGGTCATGAACGCCTGACTGGTGCTGATGGCCTTCTGCAGGTTGACTGTGGTGTCAGCAGATAATAGCTTGTGAAGGAGACCCTCATTGCCAATTCCTATAACGAAGATGTCTCGCAATGCTTCGTTGAGGTGAGTGCCAAAATCACATGGTGCCGCAAGTCTCCTGAGGTCGGCAGCATATTTTGCAATCTCCTGGCCCTCAGATCTGCGGTGAGTGTAGAATCTGTGCCTGGCCATAAGGATGCTCTGTTTTGGTTTTAGTTGGTCGCGAATTAGTTCAGTCAGCTCAACGTATGTCTTATCCTTGGCCTTCATGGGTGCCAGCAAGTCCCTGACGAGGCGGTAGCCCTCGGGCTCACAACTGATCAGCAGTACAGCCTTGCGCTTCTCTGCCAATGCGTCCGTCTCTCCTGCCAGGTCATTTGCCACGAAATATTGCTTGAGCCTTTCCGTGAAGGCAACCCTATCAACACCCTCTGCAAAATATTTTAGTGTGCCAAAGGTAGCCATAATCACATGAAAGTCCGTATTCTCGTCGCCAGTTGCTATGTCTATAATGTACTTATGAATGACTCCACGAGGCAATATGTTGTAGTCAAACTGTAGTGACCTTGGTCCTTTATTCATAACTCCAGAGTGAGGCAGCTGCATGGTGGCTACCCTTTTATACAGCCCCTACCAGCACCAGGAAACCCCAGTCTCCACGATTTGCACCCTCTAGTGGTGCAAGCATATTATATACAAAGTGTAACCCTTATTGATCGTACATCAGATAAACAAGTCTACATCTTATGCAACTATACAGTGACTACACAGAGAGTATATCTATAGTCTGCATTTTTAACAGCTCCTGCCTTGTTCTGGGTCACTGATGCATGCAAAGAAGTACCATGGTGCATATATCAGTGACCAGCACCCAGTCTGCATCCATGAACAACTTAGTCTTATTGTCCACCTAAGCACTCCAACACTCCGAAACTCCATTTAAACATACAATATTTGTGGTGGGAATATTTAATAAACACAAGATTATGTCATGTATGTACATGCTGTTCGAAGAGACTTACATGCATTAACACGCACAAAGGACTACTAATTTACCACAGGTGCCCATTTAGAATTCGCTCGGCTGCAGCAATATTCCAGAGGAACATGGAGAGTCTACTGAAGTCCGTTCCCAGAACCGTCATGTTCCAAGATGACATCCTGATCACCAGTCGTGACTCCAAGGAACATCTGAACAACCTGGAAGAGGTTCTACTGCGTTTGGACAAAGTGGGACTCAGACTTGAATGCCCAAAGTGCGTCTTCATGGCAGCAGAGGTCGAATTTCTCGGGAGGAAAATCGCCGCTGATGGCATCAGACTTACTGACGTGAAAACCAAAGCCATCAAGAATGCACTGCAGAACGTGACGGAGCTGCATTCGTTCCTGGGTCTACTCAACTACTTTGGTAACTTCCTACCTAAATTGAGCACCTTACTTGAACCACTGCACATGTTGAGAAAAGGCAACAACTAAGTGTGGGGCGCATTGCAAGACAGAGCCTTCGAGAAAGCCACCAATCTGCTTTGCTCAAACAAGTTGTTGATACATTATGACCCATGTAAACGTTTAGTTTTGGCCTGTGATGCATCATCATATGGAATTGGTTGCGTGTTACAACAAGCCAATGAGTCGGGGAAACTTCAACCTGTCGCATATGCATCCAAACATTTGTCTAAAGCAGAAAGAGCCTACATTATGGTAGAAAAAGAAGCTTTAGTGTGTGTGTACGGTGTTAAAAAGATGCATCAATACCTGTTCGGTCTGAGATTCGAATTAGAGACCGATCACAAGCCGCTCATTTTGTTGTTTTCCGAGAGCAAAGGTATCAATACCAAAGCTTCATCCCGCATCCAAAGGTGGCCGCTGACATTATTTGCCTATGATTATGTCATTCACCACAGACCTGGCACAGAGAATCGTGCCGATGCTTTGAGCCGGTTGCCATTGCCCACAGTGAGGTGGAACCACCACAACCGGCAGATTTAATGTTAATCATGGATGCTTTTGAGAGTGAAGGTACCCCTGTCATGGCTCAACAAGTTAAGAGTTGGACCAGCCAGGACCCGATATTATTGGTGATAAAAGGTTGCATCCTCAAAGTGGATTGGCCTGCCATACCTAAGCAAATGTGTGAGGAGGCCAAACCGTACATTCGTTACAAGGACAAACTGTCTATTCAAGCAGATTGCATATTGTGGGGCAATTGAGTTGTAATGCCTAAGAAAGGGAGAGAGAAGTTTGTGCGTGAGTTACACAGCACACATCCTGGTATAGTGATGATGAAGGCCATCACCAGGTCCCACATATGGTGGCCAGGAATTGATTCTGAGCTGGAAGCATGTGTGCATCAGTGCAACAGCTCAGCAAAGCACCAGCGGAATCGCCGCTGAGTCTGTGGTCATGGCCATCCAAACTTTGGTCCAGGATCCATGAAGATTTTGCAGGTCCCTTCCTGGGCAAGATGTTTTTAGTGGTGGTGGATGTTTATTCGAATGGATAGAATGCATAATCATGTCATCCAGTACGTCCACGGCAACCATAGAGAATCTCAATGTCATGTTCACGACACATGGTCTGCCTGACATAGTGGTGAGCGACAATGGGTCGTGCTTCACCAGTCAGGAGTTTCAGGAGTTTGTAAAACTTAACGGCATAAAACATGTAAGGACAGCACCATTCAAACCTGTGTCCAACGGGCAAGCAGAACGTGCAGTACGAATTATCAAGCAAAGCATGAGGAGAGTAACCCAAGGGTCACTGCAGACACGCTTGTCTTGCATACTGCTGAGTTACAGGACAAGACCGCACACACTCACAGGGGTCTCGCCTGCTGAACTCATGATGAAAAGAGGTCTTATGACCAAGTTATTTCTGGTATACCCGGATTTAAGTAATCATGTTGAATACAGAAGACAGAGTCAACAAGGGTACCACGATCACACAACTGTGTCACGTGAGATTTCTGTTAATGATCCTGTATATGTGTTGAATTATGGTCAGGGTCCCAAATGGATCGCTGGTACGGTCATGGCCAAGGAGGGCAACAGAGTATTTGTTATTAAGCTCAAGAATGGACAAACTTGCAGGAAACACATGGATCAAACAAAGCTGAGGCACACAGATGAGCCAGAGCAGTCAGACGAAGAAACTGTCGACGACCAACCAACCTACCAGCAGCCTTCAGTGGACTCAAGGGTAATCAGTGATCCTGGAATTTCCATCACGGACCTGTTCAATAAAAATGGACTTACAATTCCTGACATGGCCACTGCCACCCCCAACAAGTCAGCCATCCAGCCACCAGCCACAACAGACTCCGCACGTTCATCCAAGGCCGGAATCGAACTGAGACGGTCAACCCGGGAGCGTAAAGCACCGGACTGTCTCAACCTGTGAAAGACTGTAATAAGATCTCAGAGGAGTGTATTGTCATGTATGTACATGCTGTCCAAATACACCACATCCACTGGTTCTCCCTTGTCCACTTTACTAGTTACATCCTCAAAAAATTCCAGAAGATTTGTCAAGCATGATTTCCCCTTCATAAATCCATGCTGACTTGGACCGATCCTGTCACTGCTTTCCAAATGCGCTGCTATTTCATCCTTAATAATTGATTCCAACATTTTCCCCACTACTGATGTCACGCTAACCGGTCTATAATTACCCGCTTTCTCTCTCCCTCCCTTTTTAAAAAGTGGTGTTACATTATCTACTCTTCAGTCCATAGGAACTGATCCAGTGTCGATAGACTGTTGGAAAATGATCACCAATGCATCCATTATTTCTAGGGCCACTTCCTTAAGTACTCTGGGATGCAGACTATCAGGCCCCGGGGATTTATCGGCCTTCAATCCCATCAATTTCCCTAACACAATTTCCCGCCTAATACAGATTTCCTTCAGTTCCTCCTTCTCACTAAACCCTCAGTCCCCTAGTATTTCCGAAAGGTTATTTGTGTCTTCCTTCGTGAAGACAGAATCAAAGTATTTGTTCAATTGGTCTGCCATTTCTTTGTTCTCCATTATAAATTCACCTGAATCCGACTGCAAGGGACCAACGTTTGTCTTCACTAATCTTTTTCTCTTCACTAATTTTTAATCGATCATTTGCTTCTCTTTTACCTCGTATTCTTTTTATCCACCTTTGAGTCTATTGAGCAACTCTTATCTTACAACTGTAAGTTCCGAGGGGTTCATTTATCATCTTTATGCGCTGCTCGCACATAATCTATCGACCAGACAACCTAGTATTAAATAATTGATCACTACTGCCATTAGATAACACACACACAGATCGTTCATCGGTCATCTTGACATTTATAGGCTGAGAGTATAGCGGAATTCAAATAGCTGTGTTGCTTTTATGTGTTGAATGAGTAGATATTCGGAGAAAGAGCAAAGCTATGGAATCATACATTTAACATGAAATGTTAAACTGCAATAAATTCAATTACACTCAAACCTCTGGTGAGAATAATGAATCATGATTATTACATTAGATGTTGTTAAAGGTGAAATTGGTCATTGTAGTACCAATGGGAAACTCATAAAGGAAATATGCCCCTGGGAGCAGACAGTGGTGTATATTGTTTCCTTTTACTCGCACATCAGAAGACCACTACCTCGAGCATGCTAGGATCCCCAGCGCTCTGCCAATCAATAGGCAGCAAGCAGTGTCTTGCTAGAAATTAACTCAGAGATTTTCAATTGACTATAAACCAAGAAAAAGTGGCTGAAGTTTACTTGGGAGTTTCAAAGAAAATGCAGCCAGATTTTAAACATGCAAAAAATGTCCAAAATAGTTTGCATGCAAACAAAATTCTTGTCCCTGAATTGTGTATTACTGTGCCTTTATAGAAAGGCAAATGGGAATGTGGTTTGTTTACACCCTGCGGGGAAGTGGCGGGGCGGGGGGGAAGTTCAGTTGATTGTTATTTATACCATGGATACTGGATAGTGATGATCACAATTCAATTCCAAACCTGACCTAAGATCGGCTGGGTCAGGTTCATATGTTGAATATTTTCATTTCAGGGTGTTATTACAGATTGGACAGGCCAATTTTTGAGCAGACTGTCTGCGAGCATTTCAAATATTTATTTCAGATGCTGAACTTTGCGAGGTTTTAACTAGCAATCTGTGTTTTCCATTACTTTGAAATTGCAGCGCAGTGGTCCCAGGAGCATTTTGTTATCACATTGTCCTGAAGGTAATAACGGAGGGGGAATGAGGTTTTCATTCCTCGTTTCCCAATAAGAAGATGTACATGGTCTTGTGGTGGTGATGTCTGGGTCCCTAGCTGTCTGGTGTGCAAGAATGTATGTGGCTTTGCGAGGTGATCAATCATTCTGTCCCATCCCAAGCAGTCGACTAAAGAGTGGTGATGAGTCTGTCTGATTCAAAATATTATAGTTGGCAGACCATATGCGACAATGTGTTGTGGGCACATCTACACAATCCCTGATAACCTAGCGGGGCAGCGTGGGGGAGGAAAATCAGTGGTTTGGCTTGACATTGCAATGCATCCATCTCACCTACGTCAGATTACATAAGAACATAAGAAATAGGAACAGGCTCGGCCTTTTGGCTAAGATCATGCGTAACTGACCTGACAGGGGAGTAACCATGACCCCAACGTGGTTCTCCCTGGATCAGGAAGGTGATTCTCCTATGCTTTTTGGAAATAGGAGGTGGGTGGGGTGGCTTGACCCATCCACCTCCACGGAGGTGTGTGGGGGGCCTGACCCATCCACCTCCATGGCACGAACCTGGTATTGCAGTACTTCCAGGAACGGTGCTTGGGCTCTCGGCCTTTTGGCTAAGAGCATTGGTGCAGGGTGATCCTTGATATGTGCAAGGTGACCTCTGACGTTTGTGATCTGACAAAGAATTGGAAAGATTGGCAACGAATAAAAAAAAATGTTTTTAAAAAATAAAAAAATAAAAATAAGAAATAGGAACAGGAGTAGGCCATATGACCCCTCGAGCCTGCTCCACCATTCAATACGATCATGGCTGATCTGATCATGGACTCAGGTCCACTTCGCTGCCCGCTCACCATACCAACCCTCCAGGATTGTCCAGGATTAATCTCCTGGACACTGCTGTGAACAACCCGGGGAGGGGGGGCGGAATCATATGATGTATTCATTTCATTTTCTATGAACATTTTTTGTTCATTAGTTATAAAAGTATTGGAGATGGGGATAAAAGGCTGTTTGAGCTGGTGACGGGATCGGAGGCGGGCGATCATGTGAAAAGATCTAACTTCTAGGGCGTACTTACAGTAACTTGGGACTTGCGCCTGGGGATGTTGTCTTATGTTAAATGCGCTAGACATCAAGATCCATGGCGTGGCCCTGGACAACGTGGACCACTTCCCTTATCTCTGGAGCCTCCTATCAAGAAGAGCAGGCATTGACTACGAGATCCAACAACGCCTCCAGTGCGTCAGTGCAGCCTTCAGCCGCCTGAGGAAAAGAGTGTTTGAAGATCAGTCCCTCAAAACTGTCACCAAGCTCATGGTCTACAGGGCCGCAGTATTACCCGTCCTCCTGTATGGCTCAGAAATGTGGACCATGTACAGTAGACACCTCAAGTCGCTGGAGAAATACCACCAGCGATGTCTCCGCAAGATCCTACAAATCCCCCTGGGAGGACAGACGCACAAACATTAGCGTCCTCATCCAGGCCAACATCCCTAGTATTGAAGCACTGACCACACTTGATCAGTACCGCTGGGCAGGCCACATAGTCCGCATGCCATGCACGAGACACCCAAAGCAAGCGCTCTACTCAGAGCCCGTCCACAGCAAATGAGCCAAAGGTGGGCAGAGGAAACGTTACAAGGACACCCTCAAGCCTCCCTGTTAAAGTGCGACATCCCCACTGACACCTGGGAGTCCCTGGCCAAAGACCGCCCTAAGTGGAGGAAGAGCATCCGGGAGGGCGCTGAGCTCCTCGAGTATCGTCGCCGACAGCATGAAGAAATCAAGCGCAGGCAACGGAAGGAGCGTGCGGCAAACCAGGCTCCCTGCCCACCTTTCCCCTCAACCACTGTCTGTCCCACCTGTGACAGGGACTATGGTTCTCATATTGGACTCTACAGCCACCTAAGAACTCATGCTAAGAGTGAAAGCAAGTCTTCCTCGATTCCGAGTGACTGCCTATAATGATGATGGTATATGAATGCAAGTTGCTGTAACTTGAAGAATCATTCCACATTTTAATAAACACTAATGACAAACACTTGCATTTTAACTGATGGACTGCAACTTTAACATTTGGATTTTAGCTTCAGCATTTACCGCTGGCGGACTTGAGTTTCTGAGCCGCTGAAGCCGAACTCTGTACCTCAAGTATGAAAGACATCAAACATTGGTCCCCATTTTGAGTAAGATGCTATCACCATGAGTGCCCTTTGCTTCATTGATGTGCTGTGTAACTTTCCACAGAGCTTTGGCTCCTAAACAAACAAGTATCTGTTATAAATAGAATGAGTCAGGATTCTGCGGAAAGGTACATGAAACGGAGCAATAAAAATGAAAATGAGGTACCAAAGAGTAAACAAAACAAGCAGCATTAAATCACTTTAAATATTAGACTAAATAAAAACATCATTCATACGTTATAGACTTACCCTCTGTGAAGAACTGGGTTCAAAATATTTTTGTTTCATCAGGAACTCCTGATATATCTGTACTGGGACACCGGGCACTGTTATTTGAAAAGTCCTGAGCAAAAACAGTTCAGCACAAGCTAGGAGAGTACAAAATGGCTGGCTGGTTCTCTCATATATCCAAAGCAATAGATAAACTCAGTTTATGGGGAGCTATTATGAGATGTTTTCAGGACTCCCAACTACCATTACTTTACACAGATAGTTTGTTCTTCACTTTGACAAGCAGAAGGTCAGTGCACTGAATGAAGAGGTAGGGCAGCCTTACTTTGTTCTGGTCGTCTTTGTTAAGATAGGAGGAAATTGGGATCCGGTTTCCACAACTGTTGATGCATTTCACACAATGGGATTCAGCTAGGAAACTTGTCACTTTAAAAGTGCATGATTCACCTTGTTGTATCTTTTTAATTTGTGTCAGATTTGCTCCTTTAAGATGCTCCTTAAAACCTACCTCTTTGACCAAGCTCACCTCTCCCAATATCTCCTTATGTGGCTCGGTGTCACATTTTTGTTTGATAACACTCCTGTGAAGCGCCTTGGGATGTTTTACGTTGGTTAACAACAGCAAATTGCATTTATATAGCCTCTTTAATGTAGTGAAATGTCCCAAAGCACTTCACAGGAGTATTATAAGATTTTATAAATTTGACACTGAACAGCATAAGTAGAAATGAGCGCAGGTGACCAAAAGCTTGGTCAAAGAGGTAGGTTTTAAGGAGCATCTTGCAGGAGGAAAGAGAGGTAGAGAGGTGGAGAGGTTTAGGCAGAAAGTTCCAGGGCTTGGGGCCCAGGCAACAGAAGGCACGGCCACCAATGGTTGAGCAATTATAATCAGGGATGCTCAGGAGGGCAGAGTTAGAGGAGCGCAGACATCTCGGGGGGTTGTGGAGCTGGAGGAGATTATAGAGATAGGGAGGGACGAGGCCATGGAGGGATTTGTAAACAAAGATGAGAATTTTGAAATCGAGGCGTTGCTTAACCAGAAGCCAGCGTAGGTCAGCGAGCACAGGGGTGATGGGTGAGCGGGACTTGGTGTGAGTTAGGACACGGGCAGCCGAATTTTGGATTACCTCTAGTTAACGGTGCTGTATAAATGCAAGTAGGTGTTGTTGTTGTTTTGGGCTAAATCTCTCAATACAGGCTTTTTGAAGCATAAAAACAAAACCCGTGTTTGGTGTTACCTAGTCACTGCTTGTTGATTTACATCATCTTCTGTTTCACTCTTTTCAGCTGGATGCAACCCTGCATTATAGACTTTGGCCCTTCAACCAGCTTTTTTCAATTCCATGTTCATTTCTGTATCGCACATCTTTAACTTGCTGCATTAAAAAAAAACTTAATCAAAAGTAAAATATGTTTCTTAATTGCCATGCAATGCTCACAAGAAAATTACAGATGAGGTCAGCGATTTGGTCCATCTTAATTCATCTATCCAGTCAGATCTTAAAGTCCCCCCCATTTCAGGATTCTAATGGTTTCTTAAAAGATTTTGGCATGCTGGGCCTCCATTACTCATCAGAAATAGGAGCAGGAGTAGGCCATTAGCCCCTCAAGCCTGCTCCAGCATTTAATAAGATCATGGCTGATCTGATCATGTACTCAGCTCCACTTCCCTGCCCGCTCCCCATAACCCTTTATTCCCTTATCTCAAAAGTCTCCTCCTGGAAGTCTATTTCATACGTTGATCACTTTTTCCCGTGAAGAAAAATTTCCCGATATCAGTCCTAAAATGGCCTTTTACCAGTTTTAACCTGTGTCCCCTTGTCCAACTCTTTAAAGTTATATTCTGGATTTGATGTTTCCATTCCCTTGGAGCGTGCACTAGAAGGCAGAGGCCCGAGGCCCAATTTTGGATGAGCCAAAATGCAGAGTTAGTTGTAATATATTGTCTCAACATACAGTGAAAACTGCGATGTCAGGCTTTGAGGCCCATTTTGAAAGTGCCAACATTTATCTGCAGTACCAGTTACACCTGCAGCTGGTGTTGTACAATATTAAAAAGACCTGTCACGTAACGTTAGCTTGGAAAAGTTAAACGTGTTCCCGTAAACGAACCCTTTGACTCTCAAGTGCATTCCATACCCTGACCACTAGGTGGCTCTACAGCAACATGTTAGCTGCAAGGCCGTAGTGGGAATAGAAAATATTTTTACATTTTTTTTTGCACTTGTGCTTAATTTTTTCTCTCAAACAAATAATTTTGAACATAAATGTTCGGTACCCAAATATTTTTGTGCTCTTACAGAAATTAGGCCACTGCTTCTGACTCGGCTGTGCTGACTCCAATCGCAACAGTAACTGCAGAGTAATGCAAGATGTAAGCATCCCCCCCCGGCATTATAAGTTCAAATACCCTTCCTTGAACTCTGCCCCTCCCTTCCCCTCCCCTGCAACTGAGAAGACAATCTGGGTGGGAGGAGGGGGTGTTTGTAAGAGAAGGTGTAGCTCAACCCTCCCAGTCTCCCACCACTGAGAACTTTCCTGCTCTTGAGGAGAGCTCACCTGCCATAATTCCCCATCCCATGAGAACTCTTTGGTTTCTGGGGGGCAGATAGGCCCAGTCCACTACCACTCACTGAGAAGATTTTCCTGCCTTGGGTGAGAGTGAAGCTGTAAGTTACCGCACCCTCCCCTCACGGGGAGGAATCGGTACTTTCCCTGATGTTATTCCCCCGTTCCTATCCTCCTACCCCATTCCATCTTCTGCTCCAACCGCTAGTTTTCCCAATCCCCCTCACTAGTTCCCTGTCCCATCTCCCTCCACCTTCCCCGTCCTCTCCCTCCCTACCCCTCCCCTCCCATTCTTTTCCCTCCTCATCCCTTCTCCCCTTGCTCACTCTCCTCCTCTTTCCCTCTCCCCTTTCCATGCCTCTTCCTCATCCCTCTCCCCTTCAAACCTCTGTTAACCACACCCCTGCTGCTGCCTCTTCCCTCCCCCTTGCTCCTCACTTAGTCTTGGTCCAAATATCTCCCTGACCTCTAATCTTGCTTGACCTCAATACTGCACTTGGTCTTCACTCCCCATGTGCGAGATTGACTAGTAATGTAAGAATACGTTGTAGTTTATTGCAGCAGTAACGGCCATTTCAAGGGAGCTAGTTGAGTTAAATAACCATTTTAAGACACACAATGTGTCATTGCTACTAATTAATTCTTCTTTTACTGTTGAATAAATTGGTTTGACAGTTTCAGTTCCAGCCTAGTGTAGAGTTATTCTGTTGCCTTCCAAAGGCAAGGAAGATTAGGTGAGGGTATGTGATAAAACCAGTAAGACGAAAGAAAGCAAAGTGTGCATGTTAATAATTTGCCTACATAACTGAGCAAGTCAAAGCATTCTCCGCAACTCAGAGAGTGAAGGTTCACCTATGGGAGTGGTGTGAAATACTGAATGCAAAAAAAATCTAAAGGAAAAAAAAGGTTTAAAATTCACCAAAACTTTAACAGCAAGCTCCTTTAAAGCAACTCTTGTCGAATGTGTCCTTTGGCCTTACAATCGCATTTTCTTGGTTTACTTACTAAAAGTGCAGGATACTTGTCCTGGGACACTGGATAATCCAATTATGTCAGAAACTCGTATTTGATTTGCTGTCGCTGCAGCTGGGACGTTGAAAAGTTCTCCTAATCCAAACGCCAAATTGAGATGTCGTAGGATAGGTGCCAGCCTGGTCAATTATTGGCTGTGGAACAATGTCAATGGGGTAAAAGGTGAGGGCAGCAGTTAGCTTGACCACCACAAAATGGTGTCTAGGTAAAGGGGACCCGAATTTTCTCTCCGCTGCATTGAGGCCGGATCCCCTGGCAGGGTGGTAATTCTGCCCACACGTTATTTGTGTCTCTCCCCCCCTCCACTACCTCTAAATTGTCAGATTGCTGGTCCGACACCCAATACTGGATGAACAGAAATTACTTCCAACTTAATATTGGGAAGACCACAGCCATTGGGCCATAATTTGCGGCCCCTACGGGCACGTAAGAGGTGTGAATGTGCTGGGTTTAGGCATGTGCTGTGCACGCACCACCCCCGCAACTTGCCATTTGTCAAGAACTTTCTTGACAGATCGCATGCATCCCTGGGAAAAGGACCTCAGCGTCAGAGAGTTGGGTTATTTGCCCAACTTCTGCCCAGAAAATGTCTGTGAAATTCTTACGCCTGCCTCAGCTCATCTGCTGCTGAAACCTTCATCCATGCCTTTATTACCTCTAGACTCGACTATTCCAACACACTCCGTAAACTCGAGCTCACCCAAAACTCGGCTGCCCGTGTCCTAAATCGCACCAAGTCCCGTTCACCCATCCCCCCCCCCCCGTGCTCGCTGACCTACATTGGCTTCCGGTTGAGCAACGGCTCGATTTAAAAAATCTCATCCTTGTTTTCAAATCCCTCCGTGGCCTCGCCCCCTCCCTATCTCTGTAATCTCTTCCAACCCCACAAATCCCTGGGATCTCTGCACTCCTCCAACTGGATCTCCAACGCACTGTGACAGGGGACTGGAGAACACAGGAATCATCCCACCAAAACCCCCTCCCCACCCCTCCTGCTTCACACCCCTACTCCTTCCAAACTTTTGCTTACCTCCAATCTTGGATGCTTATTTACCTGCCAGTGCATCAACATCATTTGAAAATGTCCAGAAATCACACTTCCGGCCAGTCTTGTTGAGTTTTTATTTAATAACAAAAAGAAAGGCACGATTGTTTCATGGAGATGGCTAAAATGTCACTATGAACGAGTTCAAGCTTTGCCAAGATTGTATATCACATTTTTTTGCTTTAAATTCAAGTCTATTATAACGTCACTGTCCAATCGACCATGAGGAAGAAATTGTTGAGCAAATCCTGATTAAAAGGGGGAAAACATTATTTTAAGAACATGCTACTGGGCCTAGTCTTCTAATTGTCCTTTAAAAAAAAACGTTTCCTTTTTTTTTGGGGGGGGGATGTTGTTTTAACAGAAAGGACTGGGGTGGTGGTGGTGGGGAGGGATTGGAGCTAATCCTTTTTATATTCACGTATCCCGTCAAAGGACTTTCTGTCCTTTTAATGTATGGAAATGTGTCAAAATTCTTGAAGACTGAAGAGTTTTTATGGGATTTTAATACCATCCCAATTTCCTGCTGGGTGCCTGCAGAGTCCTGGAGATAATCTCAACACCTCACTTGAACCCTCAGGCGCGTCCATTTGCGCCAAGATGCTAATCTGTGCTGCCGTACTGTGCTAGTGCAAACACCATTAGAATAAAAGTAAGCTTTGTCTCTCTGCATTGAATTACTTGCAGTTCGATGAGAAAACATAAGTGGCGTTCTTGCAAATAAAAAAAAAGTTTTGCAGATATTTCGGCAAACTGTTCATTCTGAGCCTTGTGCATGAAGCATAGAAATCTCATTTACAAATATTTCCGTGGGACGGATCTGCCGCTTACTGACTGCGTGCAGTTTGGACTTGTTTAATCCTTTAAGCAGACCATGGTTTCGACTGGAAAGATCCTGGCACTTTAACCTGCTGTCTGACTGTTCAGTAGCTCTTTAACAAGAATCTTTGCTTTTGCTATTTTTCACCATTTTCCAGGCTTTCCACCCTCCCAGACGCTGGCTTGAGAAGTCCTCATTTGGGAATGTGGGAGAGTCCTTCTCATGTCGGCTTGGTGTTCCTTGATCAACTATTTCCCCGACAACACCATGCTGGAGGAAACAGTCTCTAAGGATTTAAGTGACGTAAAAAAGCGACAGAATTTTTCTGAAATGTTAAAGTAGCACACAGCAACGGTGCACAAGTAATGTGTTACATGTGCGATCATCTGTGTCACAAACCCATGATACTTTTAGGTCTTACGTTATGAAATCGATCTCTCCTGGACGGCCTCCCATCTTCCATCCTCCGTCAACTTCAGCTCATCAAAAACTCTGCTTCCCGTACCCTAACTCGCACCAAGTCCTCTTCATCTAGCACCCCGCTCACTGACCTACGTTGGCTCCCAGTCTGCCAATAGAAACATAGAAAATATGTGCAGGAGTAGGCCATTCAGCCCTTCGAGCCTGCACCGCCATTCAATATGATCATAGCTGATTATGCAACCTCAGTACCCCACCCCTGCCTTCTCTCCATACCCACTGATCACTTTAGCCGTAAGGGCCACATCTAACTCCCTTTTGAATATGTCCAACAAACTGGACTCAACAACTTTCTGTGGCAGAGAATTCCACAGGTTCACAACTCTCTGGGTGAAAAAGTTTCTCCTCATCTCGGTCCTATATGGCTTACCCCTTATCTTTAATCTGTGACTCCTGGTTCTGGACTTCCCCAACATCGGAACATTCTACCTGCATCTAACCTGTCCAATCCCGTCAGAATTTTATATGTTTCTATGAGATCCCCTCTCATTCTTCTAAATTCCAGTGAGTATAAGCCTAGCCGATCCAGTCTTTCTTCATATGTCAGTCCTGCCATCCCGGGAATCAGTCTGGTGAACCTTTGCTGCACTCCCTCAATAGCAAGCATGTCCTTCCTCAAGTTAGGAGGCCAAAACTTACACAATACTCAAGGTGTGGTTTCACCAAGGCCCTGTACAACTGCAGTAAGACCGCCCTGCTCCTGTACTCAAATCCCCTTTTGTTTTGATATTAAAATTCTCATCCTTGTGTTCAAATCCCTCCATGGCCTCAGTATCTCTGTGGCCTCGTCCAGCCCTCCAAGATCTCTGCGCTTCTTCAGTTCTGGCCTCTTGTGCATCCCGGATTTTCATCGCTCCACCATTGGCGGCTGATGAGGTCACATATCCTGTCTCTTTATGTGGCTCGGTGTCAAATTTTGTCTCATACTGCTCCTGTGAAGCACCTTGGGGCATTTTTTACTACGCAGAAGATGCTATATAAATGCAAGTTGTTGTTCAATGTCAAGTAGGTTGTTTAAGGATGTTGTTATACTACAGGCCCTGATCTAAGACTGGCGAGACTGTGACTGAGAGGTTGTCTCACACCTCTCATCTAATTACTAGGCTAGTGACTCAACATGCACCATCAAACATGGAGCAGCATAACTGGTCTATAAATGGGTACAGAAATAAAAATGTGCCATTGCACTGGTAAGAGCATTCTCTACAATGTATTCGACATAGCAATGGATAGTGCTAGCTGTCAGTGAATATTTGATAGGAATTCCTGGGTTCCAATGGCAAAGGTAAACCATACAGTGTCAGTCAGTGGCTCAGTGGGGAGCAGTCTCGCCTCTGAGTCAGATGGTTATGGGTTCAAGTCCCATTCCAGAAACTTGAGCACATAAATCTAGGCTGACACTCCAGTGCTGAGGGAGTGCTGCACTATTGGGGGGTGCCGTCTTTCAGCTGAGGCGTTAAACCGAGGCCCCATCTGCTCTCTCAGGTGGACATAAAAGATCCCATGGCACTATTTCAAAGAAGAGCAGAGGAGTTATCCCTGTTATCCTGGCCAATATTTATTCTTCAATCAACATCACTAAAAACAGATTATCTGGTCATTATCACATTGCAGTTTGTGGGAGCTTGCTGTGCACAAATTGGCTGCCGCGTTTGCTACATTGCAACAGTGACTACACTTCAAAAAGTACTTCATTGGCTGTAAAGTGCTTTGAGATGCCCGGTGGTCATGTAAGGCGCTATATAAATGTAAGTCTTTAATTTCTCATCATTTACAATCTTATTTGGACCTCAATACTGCCTTATAGTGCATTGAGCTGCAATGATCACCCACGGACCGACTTATCAGGTATTCTCCATGCAATTCAAAAAGTAAACCATTAGCTCCAACCATTTACTGCTCAGATCACCTCTTGCAAATTTACCGTTGACTATCATCCAATAAGCTTTCAGTGATTACATCACAACCACCAATACCCAAATGTTCCCTGTAGACTGCACGATGTTCTGCGTGGCCTGTTCCTTTTAATGCACGGTCCCTTTAAATGTTTGCGCAGGTACGGCGTTTACCGTGTAAAAGCCAGTGAGCGGCCTGCGTGGGACCTTGCAGAAGACTGCACGGCCGAGCGAGCGCAGCTTGGCATGAAAATCGGCAATACCTCAGAACGCAAGTCAGCATGAGCCAATACAGAATGCGTGGCAATTGACATGCGCTGTAGCAGCCTCTGTCAGTAAATATAGTGCCAAAACTGAACAAGACATGCGCCCTTGACCTTCACAGCACATTTTAACCAATTATGGATATCCAGGAGTGATTTTAAAGTTGTCAGCTAAAGTTGAGTTTTAAGCTTTGAATTTGTGATTGATGGTGTTATCTGACCCCACAATTAGCTTACTGTCTTGTAAAGATTTATATTAATTTCTATGTAATTTCTAGGTAAGAGGTATCAATTATCTTCCATGTATATCAAAGAGGAAGGTGTCAATTATCTATGTACCTCTATCCTATCCAGTTTGGTATATCATATTGCAACTCAATAAAAAGTACAACACGATATATTTTTTCAAAAGGTGTAATAAAGAAAAGACAGAAAAGCTTGGCTAGGGCACCAACAGCAGCAGTCAAGGTCCCAGTAGTTGTTGTGGATTTACTTGCATTAAGGATGCCTTTGTTCGGGCCAGTGAACAAGTCTAAACATTAAAGTTGGCACTGGCACATGTGCAGCGCACTGCATCATGTCGCTGCTCACTTGCTCGTGAGTCATGCTATCCATTAAGAGATTATGTTTAGGTTGAAAGGATTATTTTGTTTTAGCGCTGATCTTCTCTCCTCCTCTGCTGAAGACGGAGCGCAATTCGACATCCTCGCAACTAATGGCACTCTTCACCCGTCAGCTCAAGTCGGGGAGAGCGGGTGGGCCGTTCCACTCGGCTGTGAGAGGGTGGGGGGGCATTGCACCCTGGCCCGCTCCTGCCCCACTCATCCAATGTCCGTCCACGTGCGCTCTCCAGCCAAGGGCGCTGGATAGCAGCGATGAGAACTCCAGCCCATTTTCTCCCCTCCCTAGCCCAGGGCCGCTGACGCTGGGTGTAACAACACAATGTTCAAATTGTGCCCAGACACATTGCATATCGTTGGTGCGTCACTGTAACAAAGATAACACATGGTTCTCTCAAGTCCCTGGAAGGAATAAAGATCCGTTGAACCCTTTTTGTGAATATAACTGGCTGAGAAATTTGATTGCACCCCCAGAATCAGGCATTCGAGGCACATGCTCAGCACCCCCTGTTCACAAGGGTGCAGGGACCACATTAGTTTGGCGCTGCCAGCTCATTCTACTGACTCAGCCAGCACTGTTCATTGGCGACGAGCCTCTTTGGGAGGGCGGTAAGTTGGGCTTCACTGACACAATTTAAAGAGGAGGTGAACTCTCTCTGCAGAAGGTATCTGATGAAATAAATAAAGAAGAAAAAAAGAATTTGCATTTATACAGTGCCTGCCATGAGCTCAGGACGACCCAAAGTGCTTCACAGGCAATGAAGTAATGTAGGAAGATAGCTGCCAATTTGTGCGCAAGCTTCCATAAATAGCAATGTGATAATGACTAGATATCCTGTTTTAGTTGATGCATTAATATTGACCAAGACACCGGGGATAACTCCCCTGCTCTTCTTCGAAATAGTGCCGTGGGATCTTTAACGACCACCTGAGATGACAAACTTGGTTTAACATCTCATCTGATGGTGCAGCACCCCCTCAGTACTGCACTGGGGTGTCAGCCGAGAATTTGTGCTCAAGTCCCCAGAGTGCAAAACCTGAGGATCAGGAGCCCCAGATTTTCCGATGCCGTATTGGAGACCTTGGTGGTAGACAAGAGGAGGCCAATCCAGTTTCCCCCGGTGGGTGGGCAAAAAGACCTCCAAGCAACACCTCCACCTCCAATGGGAAGTGATTGCTGAGGAAATTAATGACAGGATTTTAGGTCCCAAGACATGGCTGTTGCCAAGTTCAGTGAACTCACCAGAGTTGCGAAGATAAGAACACTACTTCCGACACTCTGCTCACACCTGCAACCTCAATACTCCCAATACTCCTACCCCCATTCCCCATTACTCTCCTACTATCACCCAACCTGCTCACACACTGTGCATTTCCTACTCTCACTACTATTGCATCCCTCACTTTCCCACACCTCACATCTTACACACCAAATACAAACTATTCAACCATAGCAGTCATGTTCTCAAAATACCTCACAAGGATGTTACAAACACACTCACTTCTTACTTGCTATAGGAAGTAAGGCCAACTTAGGCCTATATTCTCCAGAGTTTAGAAGAATGAGAGGTGATCTCATTGAAACATACAAAATTCTTACAAGGTTTGACAAGGTAGATGCAGGGAAGATGTTTCCTCTGGCTGGGGAGTCTAGAACCAGGAGTCACAGTATCAGAATAAGGGGTCGGCCATTTAGGATTGAGATGAGGAGAAACTTCTTCACTCAGAGGGCGGTGAATCTATGGAATTCTCTATCCCAGAGGGCTGTGGAGGCTCAGTCTTTGAGTATATTCAAGATAGTGATCGACAGATTTTTGGATATTAAGGAAATCAAAGGATATGGGGAAAGAGCAGGAAAGTGGAGTTGAGGTAGAAGATCAGCCATGATCTCTTTGAATGGTGGAGCAGGTTCGAGGGTTCAAATGGCCTATTCCTGCCGCTAATTCTTATGTTGTTGCAGAAGAAATTTGAGCTGGAAGTACAGCAGTTGACCGCAGCTAGGTAATGCTGAGCTCACCTGCACATCCTCTCCTCTGTTGAAGGAAACGTGCTGGTCATCACAGGCAGGGGGAGGGTTGTTGAATAGCGGGTGAGAGGGATGGTTCAGGGGAAGTTTTCTTGGACGAGCTGCTCTCGAAGAGTTCTGGCAGTGAGGGGCCCTGGTGGTCGATACTGCTCATCATCTTCTCCTGTTCCTCTTGCTGCCCAGGTGGTGGTAAGGGCTGGTCCCTCATTATGCTAACAGTATATCCAATCCCTCTGTCATGTATGTAACCTTTATGTAACAACACTGCAATACTGTACATACGTAAGAAATGCACACCTTGACCACAGGGGGTGAACTTGTGGGAGACGCTCCTCACCTGGTCATCCAGGTATATAAAGGGAGGTCCCACGTAGGGTCAGGACTTCTTGGTCCTGTGAATAAAGGTTCAGGTCATGGAGTGACCTTGTCCATAGAATGTGCCTCGTGTGGATTTGTGGTATTGTGTAAGGACTTTACACCCTCCATGGCCTCACCCCTCCCTTTCTAGGTAATCTCCCACAAACCCCCCGAGATGCCTGCGGCTCTTCTATTTCTACCCTCTTGAGCAGGCCTGAGTAGTGGTGAGGTTGGGTCAGCATCAAACAGGAGATTAGGGATGTGTGAAATAAAGGTACAGCAGTTATCATGGGTGAATTTAATCTACATATGGATTGGGCTAACTAGCAATATGGTGGAGGAGGATTTCCTGGATTGTATCATGGATGGTTTTCTGGACCAATATATCAAGGAACCAACTAGAGGGCTCGCCATCCTAGACTGGGTGATGTGTAATGAGAAAGGAATAATTAGCAATCTTGTTGTGCGAGGCCCCTTGGGGAAGAGTGACCATAATATGGTAGAATTCTTTATTAGATGGAGAGTGACACAGTTAATTCAGAGACTAGGGTCCTGAATTTAAGGAAAGGTAACTTTGATGGTATGAGGTGTGAATTGGCTAGAATAGACTGGTAAATGATATTTAAAGGGTTGACGGTGGATAGGCAATGGCAAACATTTAAAGATCACATGGATGAACTTCAACAATTGTACATCCCTGTCTGGAGTAAAAATAAAATGGGGAAGGTGGCTCAACTGTGGCTAACAAGGGAAATTAAGGATAGAGTTAAATCCTAGGATGAGGCATATAAATTGGCCAGAAAAAGCAGCAAACCTGAGGACTGGGAGAATTTTATAATTCAGCAGAGGAAGACAAAGGGTTTAATTAGGAGGGGGAAAATTGAGTATGAGAGGAAGCTTGCCAGGAACATAAAAACTGACTGCAAAAGCTTCTATAGATATGTGAAGAGAAAAAGATTAGTGAAGACAAACGTAGGTCCCTTGCAGTCAGATTCAGGTGAATTTATAATGGGGAACAAAGAAATGGCAGACCAGTTGAACAAATACTTTGGTTCTGCCTTCACGAAGGAAGACACAAATAACCTTCCGGAAATACTAGGGGACCGAGGGTCTAGTGAGAAGGAGGGACTGAAGGAAATCCTTATTAGGCAGGAAATTGTGTTAGGGAAATTGATGGGATTGAAGGCCAATAAATCCCTGGAGCCTGATAGTCTACATCCTCGAGTACTTAAGGAAATGGCCCTAGAAATAGTGGATGCATTGGTGATCATTTTCCAACAGTCTATCGACTCTGGATCAGTGCCTATGGACTGGAGAGTAGCTAATGTAACAACAGTTTTTAAAAAAGGAGGGAGAGAGAAAACAGATAATTATAGACCGGTTCGTCTAAATGGGGAAAATGTTGGAATCAATTATTAAAGATGAAATAGCAGCGCATTTGGAAAGCAGTGACAGGATTGGTCCAAGTCAGCATGGATTTATGAAAGGGAATCCATCTTGATCTTGGACTGTGCCAGTTTAAAACCCCTGTATAAGGATCTGAAGCCTGGAGCCCCGAAAACAGCATGTGTGTGCACACCTTGTGTGGAAATCTGGACTAACTTTTGGGACCTTGAGACTTGGCCCTGGAGAATCTTTGTGCGGACTTTCTGGAGATTCTTGTGAAAGATTTGGAGGACTTAATGGACTTATAGGTATATTCTGTGGATTTTGCTGGAAAAGACTGCAAAAAGCCGGAACAGGAGGACCGGAGTAAAAGAACACATACTACTGAGATGATGGACAGGTCGGTTTTGCTGTGTGAGTAATGGAGGTCGAAGAACCTGCAAAGTCAGCAAAACCATTATTTACCTGTCACTCATCTCGCCTCTCCTGAGTCACCACCTGACAACGATTAATTCTAACAAAGAACTCGGGCCTGGGCCCGAGATTGACAGGTGGGAGGATGGCCTAATACAATGGATTGGCAGTTTAACACCTCGTCAAACTAAATCGGGCCATCATCTACCATTAATGGCCCAGGTCGGCTGTTGGAGTTTGATCACATCTCAAAGAGTGCATCTTTCGAAACCGAACAAGCCCGAACATAGGACTTTTTGAGAAACGACCAGGTCAGAGCCCTATATCCAGGTTCCACCTTCTCCAGCAAGAGAGTGTTCGCGTCAGTGTTCGTGCTCATACCCAAGTGTTCGCAGTGTCTCCAGCATTTTGCTGACCAGCAAAGGACCAACAAGCAACCTCGCTCCAACCAAAGGGGGCCAAGTCAAAACCGCAACCGGGAGCACAACACTCAGCTCAGTCAGCCGCAACCAGGCCCCGAACTCCACCAAGGTCCAGCTTGGGATTAAAACTCAAGTGGGCCCATTGAAACCAACAGAAGAACCTGCCACCACATTACCAGGGGCCAACCAGCAATGATCGAGCTGACTACCCGCCCTCTACGAGTGGTCGAATCAACCGGGGTCCCCAACGGCAATAAAACAACTCTCCCGTCGCTGGGAAACAAAGCCCACCATCCCTGAAGATAACATCCAAAGCTGCATTGGCAAGTATAATTCTGACCTTAAAGGTGTAGACCTAGACAGTAAGGTTTGGGTGTTGGGAGGTGGGTTTTTTTTTCTTTTGGTTTAGACAGATACACTGTCATTTTGTGTGTTCTTCTTCCTCCCTTCTAGCTCTGCCTGATCGTGATTGTTACGTTGCATTAAAGTTTGGTAGTTTTCACTTGTCTGAAATAAAGTTTTGTGCCTTCAATTTTCTAATAAACATCTTAGACTCATTCCAAACACACACTTTTTTGCCTTTTGCTTTATTACTTCTGTGATAAGTCCAGTATCCAGAACCAGGGGTCAGGAGCACTTCGAAACTGCTCAGAGAAGTTCCCACAGGCCAGGCATAAGCTGTGGGGGCTCAAAGGTCGTAGTAAAACCCCTATAAATCATGCTTGACAAATCTTCTGGAATTTTTTGAGGATGTAACTAGTAGAGTGGACAAGGTAGAACCAGTGGATGTGGTGTATTTGGACTTTCAAAAGGCTTTTGACAAGGTCCCACACAGAGATTAGTGTGCAAAATTAAAGCACATGGTACTGGGGGTAATGTACTGACGTGGATAGAGAACTGGTTGGCAGACAGGAAGCAGAGAGTCGGGATAAACGTCCTTTTCAGAATGGCAGGCAGTGACTAGTGGGGTGCCGCAGGGCTCAGTGCTGGGACCCCAGCTATTTACAATATGTATTAATGATTTAGATGAAAGAATTGAGTGTAATATCTCCAAGTTTGCAGATGACACTAAGCTGGGTGGTGGTGTGAGCTGTGAGGAGGACGCTAAGGGGCCGCAGGGTGATTTGGACAGGTTAGGTGAGTGGGCAAACATGTGGCAGATACAGTATAATGTGGATAAATGTGAGGTTATCCACTTTGGGGGCAAAAACAGGAAGGCAGAATGGCGGTAGATTAGCAAAAGGGGAGGTGCAATGGGTGTCATGGTACATCAGTCATTGAAAGTTGGCATGCAGGTACAGCAGGCAGTGAAGAGGGCAAATGGCATGTTGGCCTTGATAGCTAAGGGATTTGAGTATAGGAGCGGGACGGTCTTACTGCAGTTGTACACGGCCTTGGTGAGGCCTCACCTGGAATATTATATTCAGTTTTGGTCTCCTAATCTGAGGAAAGACGTTCTTGCTATTGAGGGAGTGCAGCGAAGGTTCACCAGACTGATTCCCGGGATGGCAGGACTGACATATGAGGAGAGACTGGATCAACTGGGCCTGTATTCGCTGGAGTTTAGAAGGAGGAGACAGGATCTCATGGAAACATATAAAATTCTGATGGGAGTGGACAGGTTAGATGCAGGAAGAATGTTCCTGATGTTGGGGGAATCCAGAACCAGGGGACACAGTCTAAGGATAAGGGGTAAGCCATTTCGGACTGAGATGAGGAGAAACTTCTTCACTCAGAGAGTTGTTAACCTGTGGAATTCCCTACTGCAGAGAGTTGTTGATGCCAGTTCATTGGATACATTCAAGAGGGAGTTAGATATGACCCTTATAGCTAAAGGGATCAAAGGGTATGGAGAGAAAGCAGGAAAGGGGTACTGAGGTGAATGATCAGCCATGATTTATTGAATGGTGGTGCAGGCTTGTGGGGCCGAATGGCCTACTCCTGCATCTATTTTCTATGTTTCTATGTTTCTATAAGTGTTCAAGCATTGGTGGCCGTGCCTTCTGTTACCTGGGCCCCAAGCTCTGGAACTCCCTGCCTAAACCTCTCCGTCTCACCACCTCTCTTTCTTCCTTCACGACGCTCCTTAAAACCCACCTCTTTGACCAAGCTTTTGGTCACCTGCGTTAAGTTCTACTTATGGGGCTTGGTGTCAGATTTTTAATCTCAGAATAATCCTGCGAAGCGCCTTGTGATGTTCCACTACGCTAAAGGCGCTATATAAATATAAGTTGTTGTTGTATGCAGCACGCGGCAGACAACCACAAATCCGGGCTGTGCTGCACAGCTCCTCACGATCGCTGCGGGCAGCGGAAGCATTGCTTGAACCCGCTGGCTTTCTGCTCGACAACGTTTTTGGCGGCAGGGTGGTTCTCGGAGGCCAGCTCTGCTGCTCTGCCCAGGTTCCTGACAGGAGTCGGGAGCCATGTCCGAAGGGGGCTACTCCTCGTTGTCTAGTGGCCAGCCTGTGTAACCTGACGGTCTCGTTGGAATAAAGGAGGCTCAGAGGACTGGCGCCGGGTGAATGAATCATGAGTGCTGCCAGGAAACTGGCCACAGACTTGCACTGCCTGTGGTCACAAGCAGGCTGGACGATGAGGGAATGCAACCCCGTCCTAGTACGAGATGCCGTGCCGGCGATGGGGAAGCAGGCAAGGCAATTTGGGCGTGGCAACATGCACCCCGGCGGAGCCCGCAACAACGAGCAAAGCCGAGGACTCTCTCATTTCCTGCTGTGCTCTGTCCATTGGGTAACTAACCTTCCTCCTGGTGTAGACTCCGTCGCCTCCCTGATTCAGCGGTGAACAACGAACGAGGAGATGTCACCGATGTCACCCACTGCAGCCTGGAATGACCCCGTGGCGTAACGTTAAGGGCCGCGGTGACCATGACAGCCACAGGCAGTGCTGTCCCTGCCCTGGTTCGAGGCTCAGGTTGTGACTGCAGCAGGCGATGTAGCTCGGCAGCCGCCCTCTTGGAGAAATGAGGGTGCCTGAGACATTGCTCCTCAGTGATGTTCAGGTAAGACAGAAAGAAAGAAAGACTTGCATTTATGTAGCGCCTTTCACGACCAGGAGACATCTCAAAGCGCTTTCCAGCCAATTAAGTACTTTTGGAGTGTGGTCACTGTCATAAAGTAGGAAACACGGCAGTCAATTTGCGCACAGCAAGCTCCCACAAACAGCAATGTGATAATAACCAGATCATCTGGGTTTTTTTGTGTTGATTGAGGGATAAATATTGGCCAAGATACCAGGGATAACTCCGCTGCTCATTTTCAAAATGGTGCCATGGGATCTTTTATGTCCACCTGAGAGAGCAGACGGGACCTCATTTTACCATCTCATCTGAAAGACGGCACCTCTGACAGTGCAGCACTCTACTGGAGTGCGGCCTAGATTTACGCACACAAGTCCCTGGAGTGGGACTTGAACCCATAACCTTCTGACTCAGAGGCGAGTGTGCTACCCACTGAGTTACAGCTGACACTAGGCGAAGTGCTCACTGATGACCCGCTGTGGGCATAGCCTCCTGCACAGTGCCCGCCCCCTCTGCCCGCTGTGAGCTGCTGCTGCTGCTGTCTTCTGTCTTCTTAGCTGCTCTCCTTTGTCCTCCAGCTCCAAAGACAGACCTACCCACATCACTCACGACTGCAGTAAAACTATTGTGAAGGCAGGCATGAGCAATCCAACACCAGCAAAACCTTGTCAGAAATCAGTTGTGGAAGGCAGAAAATGCGCAACAAAAATAAAGAACACACAGAGGTTAACCAACAGCCTGAAAGGACAAACCAACAACCGACCTAACTGCAGTGGTTGAGCCCTTTAAATAGCACTGCTGAAGAATCATTGCTGCTTGTTAGTACCATCATTTGCTGGGCAAGTTTAATCAGGCAGCCCAATTTCACAGAAGAGTCCCACAACAATGTTTATTTAAATATTATAATGAAGCTTTTGAATACTTCTGGTGCACGACCCAGATGCCTGTAGAGGAGCCCGATCCAATATGACGGATGGCGCATTGCCGGTGTGGACCACCTGCCATATTTGGACCCTTAGGCACCCATTTTATGCCTGTAAAACGGACATGATGCGATTTAATTTCTTGACCACTGCTGCTTTAACCACCGCCAGAGGCACAATAAAGATATTATGGGGACACGGAATACTTTGCCGCAAATCACAGAGACAATAATAATTATTTAAAGGGAAGTATTTAAAAAGAAAGGATATAAAAGTATCTGCGGAAAGTGCTGGGAGAGGGGATTGGAGTAGATAGCTCCAATTAACAGTTAGCACATGCACAGGGACGATGGGGTAAAAAGGCACAGTCATATCTATGGTTCCACGAATATAAGAACATAAGAGATAGAAGCAGGAGCAGGCCATTTGGCCCCTTGAGCCTGCTCCGCCATTTAATAAGATCATGGCTGATCTGATCTTGGCCTCAACTCCACTTCCCCGTAACAAAGATGTACAATGGGCCGACGAGTCCATTACTGACCTCACCCAATAGCCGCAACTGTACACTTTGGAGCCCGGGTGGTTAGGGTCAGGAGTGGGAACCCTGACTGAATTTTCATCTCTCTGGCCCAGGGTTCTGAGGCCAACTGAAGTCCCTCGATTGCCACCCCAGCTGAGAATAGCTGACTCAGCAGCCAGTGGGGGTCAAGATTAGGATGTTGCCCCCGACCGCGTATCAATCACTTCCACGCTCAGCCAACTGCTTCCCGACTGCGCTGCCAGCGGATTCGATCCGCTTTCAGTTTTATTTAACAAATCAATGTAGTAGTGAGACCCAATCCCCTCGGGGATCAAGATTATTAATGCATATATATCTGATCCAAACCAAACACAGGCGCAAGTATAGAATTCCAATGTCCCCAAGCGCCAGCCATTTACTCCCATTATAAAGACAACCTGATCCAAGCATAACATTTTAATACAAAATCCTGATTCAGGTATAAAATGTTTACCAACTAGTTTTGAATGGTCAGCACACTAAACGCAGCAAAACTACTTCCAAATGTTAGACCGACTTAGCTGCATCATTTACAGATTAAAACCACTGCAGGACATCTGGATTGATGCTGGAAATGCATGAGTAGTGCCTGAGAAAGATTGGCTCGCCTTTCTAATGCAGGCAGACTATCCTGAAGGAAATGCTCATATCTATAGAGGCTCGCTAACATCTTCGGACCACCCCAAAACGCTTGAGCTTCAGTTTTCACGTGGCAACGTCCCCCGCTAAATGACACAAATGATCAGTGGCTCTGTTTTTGGTGGTGTTGATCAAGGGACTATATTTTGGCCAGGAGACATCCTGCTGTTTTTTTACATCCAACTGAAAAGGCCGAGGCTTTCTTTATCGTCTCATCTGAAAGGCGGCACTTCCGACAATGCAACACTTCCTCATTACTCTACTGGACCACCAAGGGCGCTACCCAACGCTGAGCCTGGGGCCAGCATCTCGCCGTAGGCAACTCGGCCCATGTAGCAGTGCCTCGTCTCCAGTCGTCTTGGACCCCCTTGCCACTGGATCAAGACCTTGCTCAGCTAAGCCCGTGTGGTAGCCGGGGTGCAACTCACGCACAGGCATCTTCCACTCCTCTAACATGAAGTTCGGGACCTGGAACGTCAGGACCCTCATGGCCTTCAACGACCATCTGCCCCACCTGTGACAGAGACTGTGGCTCTCGCATTGGGCTGTTCAGCCACCTAAGAACTCATGTTAAGAGTGGAAGCAAGTCTTCCTCGATTCCGAGGGACTGCCTATGATGATGATGACTGGAGTTGAGTGTTTGCCGTGGCTCAGTGGGTCAGAAGGTCATGGGGTTTAAGCCCCACTCCAGAGACTTGAGCACATAAGCTGGAGCTGATGCTTCAGTGCAGTGCTGCAATGTCAGGGGAGCCGTCTTTCAGATGAGACGTTAAACCAAGGCCCTGTCTGCTCAGCCATGGCTCAGTGGGTAGCACTCTTGCCTCTGAGTCAGAAGGTTGCAGGTTAAATTGTGATTTCACTCCAGAGACTTGAGCACTGAAATCTAGGCTGACACTCCAGTGCAGTGCTGAGGGAGTGCTGCACTGTTGGAGGTGCCATTTTTCAGATGAGCCGTTAAACCGAGGCCCCAGCTGCCGTGTGGTGTATGTAGGCACCTTTAGTAATGACTCCACAAGGCAGGGTATGATACTTAACCTGTGTAGACCTGCAGTCCTTTATTTGCAACTCCTGAGTGCCGACAACAAGCTGTGAGTTCCCTTTTATACTGGGTTACCTGCCGTGTGCAGGCAACCCCTAGGTCTCCAGCAGCAGCACCCTCTGGTGTACCGGTAAGGTGTGAGCAGTATAAGGATACATTCAATGTGGCATAACAGTGTTACAGACATCATACAGTAAAAAGTCATGCATACACAACAATACTCCCCCCAGAGCATTTTCCATATCCTTATTGTCATGACCAGGGGAGGTGATCAGTGGTGGGCTATGGGAGGGTGTAGTGAGAGTTGTGTGGTTGCCAGGTGTGACCCCTGTGCTTGAGGCTGGCCTCGTACATTTCCCCTCCCTCACACACAAACCAAGTGGGTGTCACTGTTGTGGGATCCCTCGGGGAGGTATCCACGGCAGCAGTGGGTGGTGTGTATACACTGTGATGTGGGTAGTTGTGGGGTGGTGGACAGGGCCACAAGACTGGGTGGGCTCCTTGTCCACCAATTGGGAAGAGGGTCAGGTTATCCCAGGGTTTGCCAGGGAAGCTAGAGGGTATTGGCCTCATGCTTCTGGTGTTGGCCCTGGTGGCCAGGGGCTGTAGGGCTGGTCTGGTGCAGATTGCCATTGGTGGTGGCTGGGCTGCCCATTAACCACTGTCCCTGTAGTGGGTCTGCTCCCACTGCCTGTGTGTGTGTCCTGCAAGGGGCATCACATTCGTTCCAAAGGTCCAGGCTACATGGTCAAGTAGCCTGCTGGACCTGGGGGTCTCCCACAGGGGGATTCCATTGGCATCAGCATGGTCCCTGTAGGACCCAATGCCCTTTGGCAGTGTCCTACCGGTATACATGACACCTTGACTCTGATCACACATAGTCGAGCCTGCATTATACATTCTAGCATTTGCATCACTTTTGGGTGTCCTGGTTTCAACAGACATGGTTACATTAGGCATTTCACAATCTCTATCATTACTGTTAAGCATAATAAACTTGTTCTTAACCTTACTGACACCTGCATTCATATCATTTGTCACATTAGTTAAACCAGCATCACAATTCATTGTTACATTGCATACATTTTCATACTTGCACCCTTTAATTGCATCTTTAGCTTTAAAGTCTGAGTACTCAAATCGTTGAAACTTCCCCATTAAATTTCTTTGGTTACCGGTCTCCTTTAAGGGAGCCTTCAAATCCGATTGGCCACTCGGTGTCATGTGATGCTCCTCCATGCTCACTGGTGGCATGGCGGTGGCCATTTTGATTACAAGTGTTTCTCCTTGTGCTGCTGGTGCTGCAGCCATTTCCTGGCTTTCCTACAGAAGGGCTGCGGTGGTCTTTTCTTCCACAGGGCCACTTCGCCTGATGTGGACCCAATTCATCTTATTCCTGCCCAGCAGCGGGGACCGTCGGCGGCTACAATCCACAGGGGGACTTTGTTCAACACGCCGCCCTGGGAGACCTGGACGTCTACACTGCCAACAATTTGGATTTTTCCTTTGGTATAGGTGAGCAGCTATGCCTGGACAGGAGACAGTTTTGGTCGAGAGGCAGGATTCATCCAAATTTTTTTAAACGTCATTTGGCTCATCACAGACTGGCTCTCCCCTGTGTCGATCTCCATGGAGACTGGGACCCCATCGATGTCCACTTCCATCATCCACGGAGAACTTCCGGTGGAGCAGGTAAAGATTCCATACTCTTCGTCCAGAGTATGAGCAGCTTCATCTTCATCTGTGTCGGAGCCCTGGTGATCAGCCAACTCATCAGAGACGCAGTGAGTACAGCCTTTTCTGCACATTCTCTGAAGGTGCCTTTCTCTTTGCAGCCTTTGCATGCATAGTCTTTGTAGCGGCACTGGTGGGCCCTGTGGTTTCCTCCACAGCGCCAGCACAGGGCCATCCGGTTTGCCCCATGTTAGACATGTTGAGCGTGTAGTTCGTGATCTCGTATTCCCGTCGCCGGTTGTGGTGTATGTAGGCACCTTTAGTAATGACTCCACAAGGCAGGGTATGATACTTAAACCATGCAGACCTGTAGTCCTTTATTTGCAGCTCCTGAGTGCCGACAACAAGCTGTGAGTTCCCTTTTATACTGGGTTACCTGCTGTGTGCAGGCAACCCCTAGGTCTCCAGCAGCAGCACCCTCTGGTGTACCAGTAAGGTGTGTGCAGTATAAGGGTACATTCAATGTGGCATAACAGTGTTACAGACGTCACACAGTAAACAGGTATGCATACACAACATGTCCTCTCAGGTGGATGTAAAAGATCCTATGGCAATATTTTGAAGAAGAGCAGCGGAGTTATTCCCGGTGTCCTGCCCAATATTTATCCCTCAATCAACATCACTAAAACAAATTCTCTGATCATTATCACATTGCTGTTTGTGGGAGCTTGCTATGCGCAACTTGACTGCTACGTTTCCCACATTACAACAGTGACTACACTCCAAAAAGTACTTCATTGGCTGGAGAGCGCTTTGGGACATCCAGTGGTCGTGAAAGGCGCTATATAAATGCAAGCCTTTTTTTCTTTTCAGATTATATGGTCATTTATCTCATTGCTGTTCTTGCTGTGTGCACATTGGATGCCGTGTTTTCGACAGTACAACAGTGACTGCACTTATTGGCTGAAAAGCGATTTGGGATGTCCTGAGTCATGATAGGCACTATACAAATGCAAGCTCTTTCTTTCTTTGACGTGTCAACCTAGATTATGTAGGAAGGCAATGAAGCTCTTTATGAGACAAACAAACCACAGAGATGAGGGAGAAAAACAGGTAAAGGTGGATATGATAACTGGTATTACAGCAAGACATCTGGTGCTCCCCTTATTTATCCAGTGAGTGCCTAAAAATACAGACCAGAAAGGTCTGAGGTTTGATCAGCTCTCAGGACTTTCTTGCATTGTTGACCTTAGCCAGGGTAGTGGTAGGGGTGTTCAGCATCTGCATCAGCCTTCCTGTGAAACCTTGCCACAGTTCCTGCTCCTGAATACTAACCAGCAACCCCTGCCGACATAGAATCATAGAATGCTTATGCCTGCTCTTTGAGAGAGCTATCCAATTAGTCTTTCAGATGAGACGATAAACTGAGGCCCTGTCTGTTCTCTCAGGTGGACGTAAAAGATCCCAAGGCACTATTTCGAAGAAGAGCAGGGGAGTTATCCCTGGTGTCCTGGCCAATATTTATCCCTCAATCAACATAACCAAAAAAACAGATTATCTGGTCATTATCACATTGCTGTTTGTTGGAGCTTTCTGTGCGCAAATTGGCTGCTGCGTTTGCTACATTACAACAGTGACTACACTCCAAAAGTACTTCATTGGCTGGAGAGCGCTTTGAGACGTCCAATGGTCATGAAATGCGCTATATAAATCCAAGACTCTCTTTTAGACACAGTCCTGCTCTATCCCCATAGTATTTATCCAATTCCTTTTGAAAGTTATTATCAAATCTGCTTCCGCCACCCTTTCAGGCAGCGCATTCCAGATCTTGGCAACTCATTGTGTAATTTTGCTTCCTCTTGTTGTCTTTGGTCCTTTTGGCAATCACCTTCAATCTGTGTCCTCTGGTTACCAACCCTTCTACCACTGGAAATAGTTTCTCTTTATTTACTCTATAAAACCATTGGGGCCCGAATTTGATGCACTCGCCACCCACTGCCGCCGACATTTCTCTTCGGGTTCCGCCCAGTGCCACTTTCCATTTGGTCTGCAGCGGGCAGTAGGGGAGAGTCGCTGGGAACCGCCCGCTGATGTCAATGGATGGCAGAGTGGCATAAGTGGACTCCCGCCTGCTCAGATGCCAGATTTATGTGCAAGGAGGCTGGTCTGTCCCCGACGGTAGGTATGACGATCCTCAAAAAAAGGTTAGTAAACTTTTTCTATTTTTTTTCCACAGCGACTTACCTCAATGGTGTCCCCTGAAGGTCTTCCGATGGATTTTCTTTTTCTGCTGATTTTAATTTTCAGCTCTTCGACCATCTGTGGGCCCGACTCCAACCTCGGCCTCGCTTGGGCAGCAAGCGCCTCTGCCGTTGTGAATGAGCTCCTGCCCGCTGCCGCCCAGATTGGCGATATACATCGCAGATAGAGGATTGGCTAACTACCAGAGAACAGAGAGTCGGGATAAATGGTTCATTTTCTGGTTGGCAACCAGTAACTAATGGGGTGCCGCAGGGATCAGTGCTGGGACCCCAACTATTCACAATCTATATTAACGACTTGGAAGAAGGGACTGAGTGTAACGTAGCCAAGTTTGCTGATGATACAAAGATGGGAGGAAAAGCAATGTGCGAGGAGGACTCAAAAAATCTGCAAAAGGACATAGACAGGCTAAGTGAGTGGGCAAAAATTTGGCAGATGGAGTATAATGTTGGAAAGTGTGAGGTCATGCACTTCAACAGAAAAAAAAATCAAACAGCAAGTTATTATTTAAATGGAGAAAGATTGCAAAGTGCCGCAGTACAGTGGGACCTGGGGGTACTTGTGCATGAAACACAAAAGGATAGTATGCAGGTACAGCAAGTGATCAGGAAGGCCAATGGTATCTTGGCCTTTATTGCAAAGGGGACGGAGTATAAAAGCAGGGAAGTCTTGCTACAGCTATACAAGGTATTGATGAGGCCACACCTGGAATACTGCATGTAGTTTTGGTTTCCATATTTACGAAAGGATATACTTGCTTTGGAGAGAAGGTTCACTAGTTTGATTCTGGGGATGAGGGGGTTGACTTAAGAGGAAAGATTGAGTAGGTTGGGCCTCTACTCATTGGAATTCAGAAGAATGAGAGATGATCTTATCAGAATATATAAGATTATTGTGATGTATGTAGCACTCAAATCACTGACTCCACACAGTCTGGTGTTGTAGTAACTGCTGTGACCTTGGTCCTTTATTGTGTAACTCCAGAGTGCCCTTCAGGTGTGCTGGTCAGCCTTTTATACTCTGTCTCGCAGGTACTTTAGGGTCTCCCACCACAGTGCCTCTTGTGGCGCACCATTGTAACTATACATTTAATGTACATGGACAATACATAACATCTCACTCCCCCCAGTTCCAAAAGCAAATTGCCGGTAACCTTGGCCTGGTTCGTCCTGGTTGATTTGTGAGTGTGAGTCCATGACCATCCGATTCCCTCTTCCCCCACCATGTAGAGATTATGCTTGCGATCCGGTGCAAACATGTGGTATTTACAAGTACACAAACATAATCTCCAGTAGAAAGCAGGTACACATGGACAGTACATTAGTATGCATTGAAGAGTTAAATCAAAAGGTTGCAGGTACACTGAACGGTTATTAAATCTCAACTCCACTGGGTGAGGTGTGGTGGCGGCACACTGCCCCTTTTTGCCCGAGGTAATGGGCTGCGCTGAGACAGGGTATGGCAACTGGTGCGTTGCCTCTGTTCTCAGAAAATAGTTGCCTTTTGCGGCTTGTCTGCAGCCGCTGAACAATTGCATAAATCACATAAAATCAGAATTCGCATTAATCCATTCGTCATGTTAGTCACAGATCTATTAACCCTTTTAATTGTGCATTGTGATACTAACTCTTTTCACCACTCATCTCAGTCATTTTAATCACAGTTATCATTTTAGCATCAAAATATTAACTCTTGTCATAAATCACGTCATCATACAAATCACAGTAATCATCTTGACTTACTCTTGCCCTTACAAAAGTCTCTTTATGGGGACCGCCAATGGTGTAAGGCCCCTTTAAGACTCCCGGGTACATTTCCCTTTTAAGACGCCATTTTGATTTTTCCACGAGGTTTCTACTGGGCGCCGCCATTGTAGGTGCTCTGCTGGTGCCTGCCTGCCGCTCTCTGCAGAACTCTGCTGTCACGAGCTCGCTGTGCTGCTGCCTGTTCTCCCTCTCTCTCTCTCCGCAACCAGCTGGCGACCAAAGTGGCCCGGAAGAGCGCTCCGGCCACGGGCGGAGTGAAGAAGCCTCATCGCTACAGACCCGGCACCCCGTGGCTCTGAGGGAGATCCGCTGCTGCCAGAAATCCACCGAGCTGCTGCCTGCTCTCCCTCTCTCTTCTCCAGCTTGGTCGGCGCTGCTGCTGGTTCCAGCGCCTCTTTCTCGCTCTCAGACTCTGCAGGGGAGAGTCGACGGGCGCCGCTGCTCTGCCCAACCCCACACACGCTTCCTTCGCTGCCGTCCGATCCGAAGGTGGTGGCCTGCTCTGCCTGTGAACACGGGGCACTGTCTGTGGAGGAATGAAGTCTTCCCAGCTCCCACGGACCTTCCCCATCCATCTCCTGCCAAGTAGCGTCGGTCCATCGCCTGCAATGATCCACAAAGGTAAACCATGCGTCTCGCCCCCTGAGATACCGGCACATCCGCTCTGCCAAGAACAGGTATCAGTTCCCTGGTGTAGGTACGCAGCTTCGCCATGACCGGGACCAGCTTGGGTCATGCAGCTTGGTTGATCCACAGTTTATCAAAAGTTTCCTGACTCATCAGCGACTGACCCGATCCTGTGTCCACTTCCATTCTCACTGGGACTCCGTTAATCTTGACTTCCATAATCACTGGGGCCGAATCGTCGGTACACGTATACAGTGCAAACGCATCATCTTCTTCTACCTGGGGCTGGGATGCCCGTCGAGCCAAACCGCAATGCTCCTCGCTGGATAGCAGATCATCTACCATCTCCTCAGCCACACGGTGAGTCGTGTCTCTTTTGCACTTACGCTGAAGATGGCCTTTCGTGTGGCAGGTATTGCACGGAAACTCCGCAAACCTGCACCGGTGAGCACCATGGCTTCCTCCACAGCGCCAGCATGATGCTACTCGATTAGCCCCCCTCGGCGGACTCTGAGTTCCAGGACGCTGAGGTCCGTGCACTCTGCCCTGGGCAGAGCCACGTTCTGCAGTTTTATCCGTGACGGCCGCTATCCTGTGAATAGTACCTGCCGGGTTCAAGACCGTGTGGATCATCTGCTTGGTGCTGCAAGTCGAGGTCATAAATGCCCGGCTGATGGTGATGGCTTGCTGCAGGCTGACTGTAGGTTCAGTAGATAGCAGCTTGTGACGGAGACCCTCATGGCCATAACAAAGACGTCTCGCAATGCCTCGTTAAGGTGTGTGCCAAAATCGCACGGCGCCGCAAGTCTCCTGATGTCCGCAGCATATTTTGTGACATCCTGGCCCTCAGGTCTGCAGTGGTGGTAGAATTTGTGCCTGGCCGTGAGGATGCTCTCCTTCGGTTTTAGTTGGTTACGAATGAGTTCAAACAGCTCCTCATATGACTTGTCCTTGGCGCTCACGGGTGCCAGCAAATCCCTGATGAGACGGTAAACCTCATCGCCACAACTGGACAGCAATATCGCCTTACGCTTCTCTATCAGTGCGTTCGTGTCCCTTGTCAGGTCGTTTGTTATAAAATAGTACTCGAGCCTTTCCGTAAAGGCCTCCCAGTCATTACCCTCTGTGAAATCCTTTAGCGAGCCCAGAGTAGCCATGGTTGCGTGAGGAGCTTGTCCGTGTCCTCGTTGCCAATTTGTGATGTATGTAGCACTCAAATCACTTACTCCACACAGTCTGGTGTTGTAGTAACTGCTGTGACCTTGGTCCTTTATTGTGTAACTCCAGAGTGCCCTTCAGGTGTGGTGGTCAGCCTTTTATACTCTGTCTCGCAGATACTTTCAGGTCTCCCACCACAGTGCCCCTTGTGGCACACCATTGTAACGATACATTTAATGTACATGGACAATACATAACAATTATGAGGGGGCTTGACAAGCTGGATGCAGAGAGGATGCTTCCACTGATGGGGGAGACTAGAACTAGATCTTAGAATAAGAGGCCACCCATTTAAAACAGAGATGAGGAGGAATTTCTTCTCTCAGAGGGTTGTAAATCTGTGGAACTGGCTGTCTCAGAGAGCTGTGGAAGCGGGGACATTGAATACATTTAAGACAGAATTCGACAGTTTCTTAAAAGATAAGGGGATAAGGGGTTATGGGGAACGGGCGGGGAAGTGGAACTGAGTCCATGATCAGATCAGCCATGATCTTATTGAACGGCGGAGCAGGCTCGAGGAGACATATGGCCTACTCCTGTTCCTATTTCTTCTGTTCTTCTGTTCTGACCTTCGAGGGACTTGCATGATGAATACCCCGCTCAAAGAACCGTCAGGGACCTCGGCGGCCATCGGCGGTCCTTCGGGCGGCACTTAGGCGGGCAGGTGCCTTCATCAAAATCAGGCCCTTGGTGATTTTGAACACCTCGATCTAATCTCCCCTTAGCCTTCTCTGCTTTAAGCAGAACACCCCCAGTTTCTCCAATCTGTTCACGCGACTGAAGTCTTTCACCTCTGGTACTATTCTACGTGTGTTCGGGTGAACATTGGACGTGGTCAGGATGGAGTTTAGCTGTGTCGCCCGCCAGCCAAAGAACCCGGCAACACTCATTTTCAAGCTTCAGACATGAAGAACAGCCAGGAATGAATTACCGGGGCATCCTCGTGCTTACGGAATTGTACTCTTGCAATCCATTCAGGTGAAGGGGTGAGACGAAATTGGCACAAGGAGGAGGTAGGTGAAGAGGCACCTATTGAATTAGCGTCAACGTTCCCGCTAAGCTGTGTGACCGAGCAGTGGTATGGAGGTCCCACGCAGGCCGTTCACTGGCTTTTTTCAGGGCAGAAACCGCGCATGCGCGAAAATCTGAATGGACCATGCAGCCAGTTAAAGGGACGGTGCACGTAAAAAAATATAGAGGGAACATTGACTAGCATCATTTAAAAAGCTAATCATTTCTTTTTTTGTGTCAACTCAATGGTCTGATTGAATGCTCCCCTGTTTTTTTTTATGGTGCGGTTGAATTGTTGATTAAAGAGAGTGTAGTTCAGGCACTGGCCAAATCTGCACTTCCATAGAAGTCCTGACTCACGTATAATCCTGATCCAACCATAACAGTTTCAACTGATGTTTATTGCAGAGTAGCAGCTCAATTCATTCACTGTCTTCCAATTAACGAACATGCTGTAACTGGTCCAATGTACAGCACGGGCCTTGTATGTAAGGCAGTGTTTATCAATAGGTATTTAGCCTCTGAAAACACAGGGCTTTTCATTTTACAGTCACAAGCTGGTTAGATCTACTTAGTGTGTGCTGATGCAAGATGGTTTCAGCTTTATAGTAAGTGAAGCTGTGGCTCGAAATCACACCATGAGATACTAACGTAGCGAGGAATTTCAGGCGAATGCATAACGTCTTCCAACATCATTTCAGGACCTGCTTGATATAATTTGGGTTTCCAGTCATCCGGATTAAATTTAGAGAAGCGATGTGGGCCCGCCTCATCCCGCACTGTTTGGGCATGAAACGAACTGCAGTACGACTGCAGCCCACTATGACGTAAAGTTCCTGGCTAGAAACTTTAAAAACATTTGAAGTTCCAAATTATTTTAATGTTATCGGGGAGGCAACGGGGCAGTCTGGCAACATTTAACTGGAGTTTGGATAGCAGTCAGCCAGACGCCAAGCTGAGCTCCAATTACTTTGGCTTGAGAGTGACATAAGAACATAAGAACACAAGAAATAGGAGCAAGAGTAGGCCATTCGGCCCCTCGAGCTTGTGCCGCCATTCAATGGCTGATCTACCTCAACTCCACCTTCCTGCACTAGCCCCATATTCCCTTGGTTGCACTCCCTCAATGGCAAGTATATCCTTCCTTGGGTAAGGAGAACAAAACTGCACACAATACTCCAGGTGTAGTCTTACCAGGGCCCTATATAATTGTAGCAAGACATCTTTATTCTTATGCTCAAATCCTCTTGTAATAAAGGATAACATACCATTTGCAGCAGGGGTCAGCGCTATTAGTCAGGATGGCCGACATTCAGAGCAGGAGCGGTGTTTGCCCTGCGTGGATCCCCGGGAACAGGTTCGGTTTGGTGCCCTGAATACACCACAGCACGAAACCCAACCGACTGTCTGATCCGCACACACATGTTCGTGAAAAGGCACGTTTGCAACAGGTAATATAAAAATAGCTGACAAAGTAATCGGGGTTCAGCTATTACCGGTGCGTTGGTGTCCTTTCACGAGCTCCACAGCACTTCTGTGGGCCTCTGAGTCTGAAGGTTGTGGCTTCGAGTCCCACTCCAGAGACTTGAACACCAAATCTAGGCTGACGGTCTGAGGGAGTGCTGCACTGTCGGAGGAGCCATCGTTCAGATGAGATGTTAAATTGAGGCCCCGTCTGCCCTCTCGGTTAGATGCAAAAGGCCCCATGCCACTATTTTGAAGAAGAGCAAACAGTGCAATTCTCCCCGGTGTCCCCCAACCAACATCACTAAAAAAACAGATTATGTGGTCATTATCGCATTGCTGTTTGTGGGAGCTTGCTGTGTGCAAATTGCCTGCCGCGTTTCCTACCTTGCAACAGTGACTACGCTTCAAACAGTATTTCATTGTCTGTGTAAGTGCTTTGGGACATCCTGAGGTTTTGAGAGGCGCTGCATAAATGCATGTCTATCCTTCTTCAAACAGAGACCCACCTCAAGCCAGCACCTACAGCCCGACCATGTCTTTAGGTGCCTTTATATGGTGCGGGATCGATGCTGGTGCAGCTAGCCGGGTCTCCAAAGTAAACGTGGATTTGTTAAGGCCTGCAGCCAGGGAGACCTGGTATAAAAACAGCAGTGAGCCCAATAGAAAAGCAACTTTCAAAGAACATCAAAGAGAATTTTTGTGAACTATATATTTTGAAATGCAGCCTGAAACTATACTAGTCCTTGCACTCATCAGAAAAAAAGGAGACTGGATTAAGCTGTTGTATAATATTTAGCCCACACATGGATTTAGATGGGCCAAGGATGACATACATATATATATATTTAGATATATAGAACCAAGAATAAAGAGAGCTGAAATGTGATACAGCCATCAATTAAATTGCTTGCAAATCAACATGCTTTGTCATATCTATTTCACACAAATTTGCCCTTTATTCCATGCTTCTCCTGTGTACCATGTCCATTAAAGAACAAATTGAAACTAAGGCCTTGTCCCAGGCAGCAACCCACTGAGCCTCGATTTCACAGTTTTCAAGACGCGATGAAAAATCACCAGGAACCGGCTCACAGGGCCTCAGGATCTCCCTGACAACCACAGGCCAAGCGTACTGTAATTCAATTTACACACCAAACTCACAATTCTTCTGCAGGATTTGTCAAGGACCCCAATCCTTGGGAACCATTGTCAGCTCGTGAACCTTTGACCAGCAAGAGAAAATGAGGCACTGATGTGAATCACAGAGAGCATGTTGGGACTGTTTTTCCTGTCCAATCTATGGTACATTTAACATTCACCCTATATGAGCCCATCTCCATTCTGACCGAGAATAAAAAACATTAAGCATCTGTCACTGCTTGCGTTGAAACCTGACTGCCAGGCCAAAATATTGAGGTAAACTGCTCCTTTCAGCCAGAAGAACTGCTTTGTGCAGAGATCCAGTGGCACAGCCTCAGGCTTACTGGGAGACATAATGTCATGGGAAACATAAGCAAGACTGACCCAGGACACGCACGCTTGCTTCACAGTCCAGATTTATATTCGCGTGCTTTACAGAGCTTACAAACTGTGAGATGTACAAGCTGTGAAGCACCGATCTGCCAATATTACAACTTAAACGCTAATATTTTTGATCTGTACTGAATGAATAAAAAATAAAAATGATGGGCTTGTAATGTTCCAGCATTGCAGTGAAATAGTACATTCAAATACCTGTTCTTGCACAGCAGGATAGGTTCCGCTGTTAACTTGAAGAGTTTATCCATGGAAAAAAAAATTCCAATAGTCCAGCAATTCAAATGAAGCGGTTTAAATAAAGCAGCGCATGGGAATCTTTTATCTTTAATAATTTCAAATTCAAGCCAACAGATAATTAAGAGTAGATTGTATATGCTGACACCACTTTCATCTCACTTTTCAATTCCACCTAATTGGAAACCCAGAACGAAAAACCGTCAATGTTGAAAATCTGAAGTAAAACCAGGAAAGCAGTGGTCCGTCAGCATTTGGAAGAGAAAATCAGCGTAACTTTTTGAGTGAAACCCTTCACCAGTTCTGAAGTCAGCTGTTGCTGGGACTAGCAGTCAATCGCAAATCAAATCATGTTTTTCTACTTTACCTTGACTGTTTTGCAAAGCATAGTCCATAGTGACTTCACACCGACACCTCTCCTGATTCCTTCATTGACATAAGAACATAAGAATTAGGAGCAGGAGTAGGCCATTTGGCCCCTCGAGCCTGCTCTGCCATTCAATGAGATCATGGCTGATCTACCTCAACTCCACTTGCCTGCACTATCTCCATATCCTTTGATCCCCTTAACATCCAAAAATCTATCGATCTCTGTCTTGAATATACTCAACGACTGACCTTCCACCGCACTCTGGGGTAGAGAATTGCAAAGATTCACAACCCTCTGAGTGAAGAAATATCTCCTCAGCTCAGTCCTAAATGGCTGACCTCTTATTCTGAGACTCTGAACCCTGGTTCTAGACTCATAAGCCAGAGGAAACATCCTCCTTGCATCTACCCTATCAAGCCCTGTAAGTATGTTTTAATGAGATCACCTCTCATTCTTCTAAACTATAGAGAATATAGGCCTAGTCTATTCAATCTCTCCTCATAGGACAATCCCCCATCCCAGGAATTGTTGTACTCCCTCAATGGCAAGTATATCCTTCCTTAGGTAAGGAGACCAGAGTTCGTTGTCTGACCTTTTCTGCACTGATGTCCTTTGCCCCGGAGCCTTTCTTCTGTATATCTCATTTTTAAAATTTCAATTTTTGATTATTTTATTCACTTCTCCTTCAACCATGGAGTTCCAGGCCATTTTTAATAAGCTTATTCACTTGTGTATAATATGTCTTTGTGACAGGTTAGGAGACATTAACGCAGTGCATCGCAATCTTGGAAAGAATGTCCAGTGTAGCACTGCCCAATTTTAGTGACGGACATTTTGTTCTAAGATGACTGTATTGGTAACCTGAATGGGTCCATGCCATTTAATGCACAACAATCTAGAGTATATTTTGACTGCTTACCTGTTAAAGTCAGATTAAAATTTCAAGTCCCTGCACTGTCTTGGGCTTGGGAGGGAGGCTGTCCTTTGATGGGCATTCTTTTTGCCGACTAGAAAACTAATTGTACAGCATGCAAATAGACTGTACAGCTTAGGTTAAATAACTCAAATGTTAAATAATTAAACTGTTATACAGCATAGTATCAATTGCTCAAGGGCTACACTTAACACGTGAGTTACATTGAAACATAGAAACATAGAAAATAGGTGCAGGAGCAGGCCATTTGGCCCTTTGAGCCTGCACCACCATTCTGCAACTTCAGTACCCCACTCCTGCCTTCTCTCCATACCCCCTGATCCCTTTAGCCGTAAGGGCCACATCTAACTCCCTTTTGAATATATCCAACGAACTGGACTCAACAACATTCTGTGGTAGAGAATTCCACAGGTTCACAACTCTCTGGGTGACGATGTTTCTCCTTATCTCAGTCCTAGATGGCTTACCCCTTATCCTTAGACAGTGACCCCTGGTTCTGGACTTCCCTAACATCGGGGACATTCTTCCTGCATCTAACCTGTCCAATCCCGTCAGAATTTTATATGCTTCTATGAGATCCACTCTCATTCTACTAAATTCCAGTGACTATAAGCCCAGTCTTTCTTCATATATCAGTCCTGCCATCCCGGGAATCAGTCTGGTGAACCTTCGCTGCACTCCCTCAATAGCAAGAATGTCCTTCCTCAGATTAGGAGATCAAAACTCCGCACAATACGCAAGGTGTGGTCTCACCAAGGCCCTGTACAACTGCAGCAAGACCTCCCTGCTCCTATACTCAAATCCTCTTGCTATGAAGGTCAACATGCCAACAGTTGGTAAAGATTCGGGGGTAGAAATTCTTCTGAGCCTATGTTTTTGGGCCCGGAATTGGTGTTGAGCAAACAGCAGGCACCCCAAGCCCCAGGGGGCCCAAAATCAGGCCTCAGGCCTCACCTCAATAATCTATAACAGCTATCGCCTGACAGCACCTGCCGTGCCTCTGCAGGCAACTCAGCCATTTCAGGCAAGCGAATTTCAGGTCCCTGGCTTCTCTGGCAGTGACCCGTGGGTACGTGCCCGGAGCGGGAGCAGACAGCGAGTGGGTAGGGGTTTGGAGGGGGCGGTGAGGGCAGTGAGTGAGTGGGGGGGGCGCGGGGGTGAGGGCAGTGAGTGAGTGGGTGGGTGGAGGGAGGTGAGGGCAGTGAGTGGGTGAGGTTTAGGGGGTGAGGGCAGTGGGTGGGTGGGGGTCTGGAGGGGGGGTGAGGACAGTGAGTGGGTGGAGGGGGGTGAGGGCAGTGAGTGGGGGGGTTGGAGGGGGGTGAGGGCAGTGAGTGGGTGGAGGGGGGGGTGAGGGCAGTGAGTGGGTGGAGGACGGGTGAGGGCAGTGAGTGGGTGGAGGGGGGGTGAGGGCAGTGAGTGGGGGGGTGGAGGGGGGTGAGGGCAGTGAGTGGGTGGAGGGATGAGGGGGGTGAAGGCAGTGAGTGGGGGGTGGAGGGGGGTAAGGGCAGTGAGTGGGTGGGGGTTTGGAGGGGAGGGGGTGAGGGCAGTGAGTGGGTGGAGGGAGGAGGGGGGTGAGGGCTGTGAGTGGGGGGGTGGAGGGGGGTGAGGGCAGTGAGTGGGGGGGTGGAGGGGGGGGGTGAGGGCAGTGAGTGGGTGGAGGGGGGGTGAGGGCAGTGAGTGGGTGGAGGGGGGGTGAGGGCAGTGAGTGGGGGGGTGGAGGGGGTGAGGGCAGTGAGTGGGTGGAGGGGTGTGAGGGCAGTGAGTGGGTGGAGGGGGGGTGAGGGCAGTGAGTGGGTAGAGGGGGGTGAGGGCAGTGAGTGGGGGGGTGGAGGGAGGTGAGGGCAGTGAGTGGGTGGAGGGGGGTGAGGGCAGTGAGTGGGGGGGTGGAGGGGGGTGAGGGCAGTGAGTGGGTGGAGGGGGGGTGAGGGCAGTGAGTGGGGGGTGGAGAGGGTTGAGGGCAGTGAGTGGGTGGAGGGGGGTTGAAGGCAGTGAGTGGGGGGGTGGAGGGGGGTGAGGGCAGTGAGTGGGTGGAGGGGGGGTGAGGGCAGTGAGTGGGTGGAGGGGGGGTGAGGGCAGTGAGTGGGGGGGTGGAGGGGGGTGAGGACAGTGAGTGGGGGGGTGGAGGGAGGTGAGGGCAGTGAGTGGGTGGAGGGGGGGTGAGGGCAGTGAGTGGGGGGGTGGAGGGAGGTGAGGGCAGTGAGTGGGGGGGTGGAGGGAGGTGAGGGAAGTGAGTGGGTAGAGGGGGGTGAGGGCAGTGAGTGGGGGGGTGGAGGGAGGTGAGGGCAGTGAGTGGGGGGGTGGAGGCGGAGGTGAGGGCAGTGAGTGGGGGGGTGGAGGGAGGTGAGGGCAGTGAGTGGAGGGGTGGAGGGGGAAGTGAGGGCAGTGAGTGGGTAGAGGGGGGTGAGGACAGTGAGTGGGGGGGTGGAGGGAGGTGAGGGCAGTGAGTGGAGGGGTGGAGGGGGAAGTGAGGGCAGTGAGTGGGTAGAGGGGGGTGAGGACAGTGAGTGGGGGGGTGGAGGGGGAGGTGAGGGCAGTGAGTGGGGGGGTGGAGGCGGAGGTGAGGGCAGTGAGTGGGGGGGTGGAGGGAGGTGAGGGCAGTGAGTGGGGGGGTGGAGGGAGGTGAGGGCAGTGAGTGGAGGGGTGGAGGGGGAAGTGAGGGCAGTGAGTGGGTAGAGGGGGGTGAGGGCAGTGAGTGGGGGGGTGGAGGGAGGTGAGGGCAGTGAGTGGGTAGAGGGTGGTGAGGGCAGTGAGTGGGGGGGTGGAGGGGGAGGTGAGGGCAGTGGCTGTCAGCAGTGCAGTGGAGCAGTGAGAAACAGCAAGGAAAACACAATCTCCCTTTCGGTGACGGCCAGTTCCTCGGCCATCGCCCCATGGGCGAATGCTGAAAATCTCCCACTGTGTCTCATAGAAATCTTCGCAGATAATTGGGCAGCTGCATAATGAGGGTTTTTCTGTCGTTGAGAATAATATACTTATCGAAGAGCCTTCATCAGACAACACATTAAGTCATTTTAATGATTTGTTTGGAAGGTACATGTTCTTTCATATTTAGTCTTAAAACTGAAAACCATTTTTGTTTTGATGAGGAAGGTCTACGATTAAAACATTTTTTTCCCTGTAAAACTTATGGAAAGGGACTTTTAAATCTACTCGCGCTTGTTTCAGAGAGGACTATTCCTGTTCTGAATAATCCTGTGTACAGCTCTGCGTCCTCTAGAACATAGGAACAGCCTTCGAGCTTGTTCCGCCATTCAATTATATCATGGCTGATCTGCCAGCTATCCACTTCCTAAAATGAATTTCCTGCAATTACACTGTGCAATATAGGAGTGGCGAAGGCATTACACTTTGCTCACGATTTTAACAGTCATTATCCTATGCATTTGCAATGGATTACTTTAAATAGTCTCACCCTTTCATTAAAACAGCTGCAGGGGGGAATTTTTTCCCAATTAGTTTGTTATTAATATCACGAGTGCAATTTCAACATCAACGTGTTGAACCTTTGAGTTTTCTCCACCTCCACTCAGTTTCTGTTGTGCATCAGTAACTTAACCGCACTACGTAGCACGCGGCAGCTTAGCATTCAGCGTACCGAACCCTCGGCCTGGGATCTCTGCAACCCTGCTCCCCGACTCCCCCGAACCCCCGCTCCCCCAAACATCCTCTCCCCTGCTCCCTGAACCCCCGCTCCCCCGAAAAACCCGCTCCCCTGCTCCCCGAACACCCGAACCCCTGCTTCCCGAACCCCTGCTCCCCCGAACACCCTCTCCCCTGCTCCCTGAAACCCCGCTCCCCTGAAAAACCTACTTCCTCGCAACTCCGCTCCCCCGAACACCCTCTCCCTGAAAAACCGCTCCCCCGAACTGCCGCACCCCCGAACCCCCATTCCCCCGAACCTGCACGCCCCCGAACAATCGCTCCACCGAACACCCTCTCCCCTTCTCCCCCAGACCCCTGCTCCCTCGAACCCCAACTCCCCCAAACTGCCGCACCCCCGAACCCTTGCTTCCCAAACCTCCGCTCCCCCGAACCCCCGCTCACCCAAAAAACCCACCCCCGAACCCCCGCTCCCCCGAACCACCCCACCCCGAAACCCCGCTCCCCTGAACCCCGCTCCCCCAAACCCCCACTGCCCTCAACCCCCACTCCCTGACAAACCCGCTCCCCTGCACCCCCGCTTCCCTGAACCCCCGCCCCCCCTAAAAACCCGCTCCCCCGCTGCCCCAAACCCCCCATTCCCCCGAACCCCCACTCTCCTGAACCCCCGCTCCCCCATTCTCTCGAACCCCCACTTCCCCGCTCCCCCCAACACTGCTCCCCTGAACCTCTGCTCCCCCGAACCACTGCTCCCCCGAACCCCCGCTCCCCCCAACCCCGCTCCCCCGAACCTTTGCTCCCCCAAACCCCTGCTCCCTGACAAACCCGCTCCCCTGCACCCCCGCTTCCCTGAACCCCCGCCCCCCTAAAAACCCGCCCCCTGCTCCCCAGACCCCCCATTCCCCCGAACCCCCACTCTCCTGAACCCCCGCTCCCCCATTCTCTCGAACCCCCACTTCCCCGCTCCCCCCAACACTGCTCCCCTGAACCTCTGCTCCCCCGAACCACTGCTCCCCCGAACCCCCGCTCCCCCCAACCCCGCTTCCCCGAACCTTTGCTCCCCCAAACCCCTGCTCCCCCAACCCCCCGCTCCCCCGAACCTCTGCTCCCCCGAAACTCCGAACCCCTGCTGCCCCCTCCCGCTCCCCCGAACCCCCACTCCCTGCTCGCCGCTCTCCCGCTGTAAGTGCAGCAAAGTGGAAGCCGCACTCGCCAGTGCCTAAGGCTGGATATGCCATTCCACAGTCCAGGAACTTAAAGAAAGACTTTCATTTATGTAGCGATTCACAACCACCAGATGTCTCAAAGCGCTTTGCAGCCAATGAAGTACTTTTGGACCGCAGTCATTGTTGTAATGCGGGAAACCCAGCAGCCAATTTGCGCACAGCAAGCTCCCACAAACCGCAATATGATAATGACCAGATCATCTGTTTTTTTTGTTATGTTGATTGAAGGATAAATATTCAGTGACTGCTGACCCAGCTCAGGCCAATCCATTCTTCCAAGGGAGGCCCAACTGGCCTACAGAAAAACATTTCTTTCGGCTCTTCAGCTGCCTTTGGGACTGCTCCAACCAGATTGATGACCTTAATGTAGAGAAGGTTATGGGGCCTTTCGAAGGAGGCGCCCGGGAGTTCATTCTGACATGCCCCCTCGACGTGAGGTGGAGGGATGGGGCAAGCAGAACATGTGCCCAATGCCAGCCCACCCTGAACTGGAACATCAATGTAGTGAAATACCAGAAGAGCCAAGATCCCGCCGATATGCCTCCCCCATCTCCCACCTGGAACGACTACTTATGCCCTCTCTAGTGCCTAGGAACTTTGGGGCCCTCATGTTAATTTATGCTACTGTCTCAATGCTATTCTTGTCTCTAGAATCCAAACTCGCAGTTACTCTTCCCGTCCATGGGCATGATTGTTCATTCATGTACATCGTCTTTCAGATGAGACGTTAAACCGAGGCCCCATCTGTTCTCTCTCTCTCTCTCTCTCTCTCTCTATTTATCCCTCAATCAACATCACAAAAAAAAACAGATGGTCATTATCACATTGCTGTTTGTGGGAGCTTGCTGTGTGCAAATTGGCTGCCACATTACAACAGTGACTACACTCCAAAAGTACTTAATTGGCTGTAAAGCGCTCTGAGACATCCTGTGGTCGTGAAAGGCGCTATATAAATGCAAGTCTTTCTTTTATGGAAAGTCAGCACAAGGATCGGGCGATCAAGCCATCGTTCCTGTGCCAAGCCATCCTGTGTAGAATGTTCTGTATATTTTCATTAGAAATAGTAGTCCATGGAAACAACATGAAGCTTAACATCTCAGGAGGTTCCATAGGGGAGTAAAGAAAATCAAAGGCCCAGCTAAAATTAAAGGACGGACACTCAATTTTACCTGTCACTCTGGTAGAAATAGTAATATTATTACACATTCATCACAAGTGCTCCCCAATTTAGATTATTGTCTGATGGATGGCGGACCTCACCAAAGTACAATGGAATTCGCTTCAAACAATGGTCAGCCTTGTAAAGCATTCCGGTTTTGTTGCACAGAATATATGATTTAACACCACCATTTGAAATAAAGATTAGTCTTTACCTGTTATACACTTGAAAGGACATTCATCACAATCTACTGGTTCCTTTATTAATACTTAAATATCTTCGGTTATACTTTTATCTATTTGTAAAATTTGCCAAAACGATTTGCTTACATCTTAAGTAGAAATCACATGATCGGTCGCATGCATGAAAGAAAACTTTTGCAAACTTCCTGGATAAATAAGTATATTTTTCAAATTATGACGCTGCAATCCCATGGGCCATCGCTGTGATCTGGCCACTTACGCTGGGATTGTGCCCACTGGTGTCTTCAAGTGCTGACCTTTTAGGGTCAACAGGACGGCAGCTAATTTGATGAGACCTTTGGGCAGCCTTTCCACTGCTGCCACATTTCCAGTGCCCATAAGTTCCGTTCGACAAGAAAATCTCCTGCCCATGTATTGGATATGCACTTGGATGTGCAGTTGAAGTGCAGTAACCTACAGGGCTACGGACCTAGAGCTGGAAAGTGGGATTAGGCTGGATAGCTCTTTGTCGGCCGGCGTGGATACGATGGGCCGAAGTGGCTGTAAATTTCTATGATTCTATGATTCTATGTTCTGCCAGAGGTCTGGGGGGAACCCTTCAGAAAATTCAGGGCACTACCTTTTTTTGGCGATATTTCTTTCTTGTGCTTATTGAAATGAGGGGTGCCTGTGCGAAGGAAGAATAATAGTTAATTTTTTGACTCTCAGACTGCAAGAAGTCAGGGGCCAAAAGCCCAGAACAGCTTAGCCTTTGTGGGAGTTCCACCTTCGAGGGAAATCAGCATTGAGTTAGAGGATGGGTTTTCTCAAAGATTTAATCCTTGTGTGAAGTGAGTAAGTGGAGTTTGATTCTTGCAAGAGTTTGTTGAAAATGGGAGTTCAAGCTAACATTATCTCTGTTTTAAGTTACACACAGACAGAGGGCACCCATGAGGCAGGGATAATGCAGGAAGACAGAGAACTGGATGACCATCAACAGGAGTAGCAGAGGGAGATGGGTCTCACAGAGTTACTCTGCCCAATAGATATTGGAGGCTGTAAAGTCCTGTCCCCTCAGTACAGATTCACACGAGGCATGTAGTGAAGTCAAGGTCACTCTGGACCTGCACCTTTATTTCACAGCTCTGGAATGCTGCACTTGCCTGAGACCTGTCCTTATATACATGTCTCTTGCAAGTGCACCCCTGGTGGTAAGGTATGCTGGTCATATCTTATTACAGTCATGTGTAGCATATTAGGATACAGTTATATATAATAATGTAAGATACATGACAGAGGCAGTTCAGAGAAGGTTCACTCGGTTGATTCCGGGGATGAGGGGGTTGCCTTACGAGGAAAGGTTGAGTAGTTTGGGCCTCTACTCATTGGAATTCAGAAGAATGAGAGGTGATCTTATAGAAACGTATAAGATTATGAGAGGGCTTGACATGGTGGATGCAGAGGATGTTTCCACTGATGGGGGAGACTAGAACTAGAGGGCATGATCTTAGAATAAAACTGAGATGAGGAGAAATTTCTTCTCTCAGAGGGTTGTAAATTTGTGGAATTTGCTGCCTCAGAGAGCTGTGGAAGCTGGGTCATTGAATAAATTTAAGACAGAAATAGACAGTTTCTTAAACGATAAGGGACTAAGGGGTTATGGGGAGCGGGCGGGGAAGTGGACCTGAGTCCATGATCAGATCAGCCATGATCTTACTGAATGACGGAGCAGGCTCGAGGGGCCGTATGGCCTACTCCTGCTCCTATTTCTTATGTTTTTATGTTCTTATATATGGAGGTAGAGTTTCTGTGGGGTTCCTCGAACTCACACTGTGAGAGTTATTTTGGTGAAAGAGAGAAAACAGGTGCTAAATGGGTGCTGTGCTAATAAGACATGCCTGTTTGAAAGTCTGGTCTTAGCATGCAATTTTGGTCCTAATTGCTGACTACCATAATTTGAACTTGCCTGGAGGTGCTAAAACAGACACCTGCAGGTTTGGCACTCAAGCACTGATTAGACACAATTGGCGTGGAGCAGTATATGTGGACTCCAGTCACACACTCGCACTGAAGGTGTGGAGTGCTTTGGCTGGCTGGCACACAGCGGCACGTTGCAGGGTAGCTCAGGTACCGAGGGAGAGGGCGCACCGGTTCTTGGACGTGGCACTGGAGACCTTGGTGGAGGAGGTCTAGAGGACGAGGGATGTCCTGTGCTCGCAATAGGGAAGGATTACATTCGCCCTCCTGTCCTTCTCCCTTGCTCAGCCTCCTCCTCCTCCTCGTGGCTCCTGAGCTTGATCATCTGCCACAATTGTTAGTGATAACAGCTGGTTGCTCATGATCACCAGATCGAGGAGCGCGCAACAAGTCACCATGAATCTGGAGCTCTCCACACCCTCCAGTCCCTCTCTCCTCCAGCAACTGGTGCTGCTCTGCCTGGCCTCATCTCCTCCTCCCATTCCTTCTCTAGGCCAAGGGGAAACCCCTAGCAAGGTGCCAATGACCAAGTACTCCGTTTCTCCTGGTGACTCCTAAAAGGTGTCCAATAAGGCAAAGTAGCACAGCACATGCTCTTTTTAGGTCCGAGAATCAAAGCCGGAATCAACAGGCCCGAGAATCTGGGCTCGAATCAACAGGCCCGGTATCTGGGCACGAATCAACAGGCCCGAGAATCTGGGCCAGAATCAAGAGGCCCAGTACCTGGGTCCGAATCACCAGGCCCAGTACTGGGCCCGAATCATCAGGCCCAGTACCTGGGCCCAAATCAACAGTCCCGAGAATCTGGGCCCAAAAAAACAGCCCCAGTACCTGCACCCAAATCAACAGGCCCAGGAATCGGGGCCAGAATTTAGAGGTCCAAGAATCTGGGCCCAAATCATGAGGCCTGAGGATCTGGGTCCTGGATTTGATCCTCGGGCTTCATCTACTTATTTGGGGCACGCTTGTGTTGCCAGCTGCACCACCACAGGCAGCACATCCCACAACATAACATAATTTCAGCCTGCCTGCTGCGCCAGAAGCAGTCTTCAGGCAAGCTCCGGGGTTTGGAGTGGGCAAAAAAAACCCCACCTTTTTTAGGTAGCTGCCCAGGAGGCCTAAAAATGGGCCTGATAAATTTATCGGGCGCAGGCCATCGCACTGCTAAATTGGTATGCTTTGTGCTCTGAAAAACAGGGGCAATGTCTACCAAATTCTACCCCAATAACTTCTTCAACTCTGAGAGAACAGTACGCAGAGTTTAGGCCAGGAATAGAGCATGGGAGACAGAAGAAACTGAACCACTGTCTGAGTAAACTCATGCCACTCTTGTGCACCCCCTAATGGTCAGCATTAGCAATGGCACTTGTTTTAGTTCCTTGATCAGGGAATACCACGAGGCACATGGAGATCTAAATGTGGCAGAAGAAAAACATGAAGCAAGAAAAGCAAAGATGTTGATCCAACAACAATTTGCATTCATATAGCACCTTTAATGTGGTTCAATGTCCCAAGCTGCTTCACAGATGTGTTAGCAAACACAATTCGACACCAAGCCACGTAAAGAGATATTAACAAAAAGCTTGGTCAAAGAGATAGATTTTAAAGGAGGAAAGGGAGATAATGAGGTAGAAAACTTTAGGGAGGAAATTTCAGAGTTTGGGCCGAGACAGCTGAAGGTATGACTGCCATTGGTAGGCCAATGGAAATCGGGGATGCTCAAGAGGCCAGAATTGGAGGAACACAGAGATCTCAGAGCATTTTAGAGCTGATGGAGATTGCAGAGATAGTGAGGGGCAAGGCCATGGAGAGATATGAACACTAGAATGAGAAATTTAAGTTTGAGGCTGTGATGCATGCATGCTTGTTTTGTTGTATGATGTCTGTAACACTGAATGTACCTTTACACTGTACACACCTTACCTGTACACCAGTGGGTGCTGCTGCTGGAGACCTAAGTATAAAAGGAAGCTCACAGCTTGGTGTCCTCACTCAAGGAGCTGCAAATAAAGGACTACAGTCTCCACAGTTTAAGTACCATACCCTGCCTCGTGGAGTCATTACCAAAGCTGCCTACATATATCACAACTGGCGATGAGGTCACGAACTACACACTCAACATGTCGAATCTCAGCAACTTTCAGCAATTCACCGATGGGGAAGATTGGAACATTTCTTCATAGCCAACGACCTGGATGGGGACTCACCGACTGCACGACCGAAAAAGCACAGGGCCATCCTGCTCAGCAGTCGTGGGCCCACTATCCATTGTCTAATCAGGAACTTGCTAGCCCTGGAGAAGACAACCACCAAGAGCTATGAGGAATTTTTAACGCTTATACAGGAGCAACTAAAACCAAAAGAAAGCATCCTCACAGCCAGGCACTGATTCTACATTTACCGGCAACCAGAAGGCCAAAAAATTGCTAAGTATGCTGCACATTTAAGGAGACTGGCTGCACCTTGTGACTTTGGCGACCACCTAAATAAAGCGTTGAGATTTTTTTTGTCATTAGAATCGGCCACGAAGGCCTCCTGCACAAATTGCTCTCTGCAGACATCACAGTCACCCTGCAGAAAGCAATTCAAGTGAGCCAGGCCTACATGGTTTCGGCCGATGACTCCAGGTGAATACTGACCCAGGACTCTAAACCGGCGAACGCAGTGCACCGCATGGATACTTCTAAAGGCAGAAATGCTGCCCCGAGTCCTGGAACCCTGAGTCCCCCACATGGGGCAAACCGGATGGCCCCGTGCTGGCGATATGGAGGAAACCACAGGGCCCACCGGTGCCGCTACAAAGACTATACATGCAAAGGCTGAAAAGAAAAAGGGAACCTTCAAAGAATATGCAGAAAAAGCTTTACTCACCGCGTCACCGAAGAGTTGGCTGATCACCTGGGCTCCGACACAGATGAAGATGAAACTGCTCAACACCTGGAAGAAGAGTATGGAATCGACACCTGCTCCACCGAAAGTTCTCCATGGAGAATGGAAGTTGACATTGACGGGGTCCCAGTTTCCATGGAGATCGACACAGAGGCGAGCCAGTCTCTGATGAGCCAAACGACCTTTGAAAAAATGTGGATAAATCCCACCACTCGACCAAAACTGCATCCTGTCCAAGCGAAGCTGCTCACCTACACCAAAGGTAAAATCCTGGTCATTGGCAGCGTGGACGTCCAGGTCTCCCAGGGCGGTGTGTTGAACAGACTCCCCCTGTGGATCGTTGCCGGCGATGGTCCCATGCTGCTGGGAAGGAATTGGATGAACCCGATCCAAGTCGGTCGAAGTGGCGACGGCCTCCGGGCTCCAGCAATCGACACCCAACATGGATCCATCGCTGCATCTAGAGATCCCACCGTCCAGCTCGACTGCGTGGCGAAATCTCCACAACACCGGGGAGAAATCTTCAGGGCCGAAAGTCCAAACTTCACCTTCCGGGCCGGGGCAGGACTCCAAAAAGAGAACATCATCGAAAGAAGTGGATTCCTGACGTCCATGTCCGAACCTGAGGAAGAAAAAAACCACCACAGCCTACCTGGAGGAGAGCCAGAAGATGGCGGCCGCACCACGAGGAGAAGAACCTGCAATCAAAATGGCCGCGACCAGACCACGAGGGGCAGCATTGGAGGAGCGACACTTGGCATCCACCGGCCAATCGGATTGGAAGGCTCCCTTAAAGGAAACCTGTAACCAAAAAAATTTAAAGGGACAGTTTCAACTTAATGAAGACAAGGACTTTAAAGTTAAAAATGCAGTAAAAGGGTGCAAGTATGATAATGTGACCATGAATTGTGATGCTGGTGTAACTAATGTGACAAATGAAATGAATGCTTGTGTAAGTAAGGTTAAGAACAAGCTTGTTATGTTTGATGATTATGACAGAGAGTTTGAAATGCCTAATGTAACCATGTTTGGTGAGACCATGACACCAAAAAGTGATTCTGAGGGACTGCCTATGATGATGATGATAGAATAGTCGAGTCTGGAGGTAACAAAAGCACAAATGAGGGTTTCAGCATCAGATGCGCCGAGGCAGGGGTGGAGACGGGCAGTATTATGGAGGTGGAAGTAGGCAGACTTGATGATGGAATGGATATGGGGTCGGAAGCTCAGCTCAGGGTCAAATAGAACGGCGATGTTGTGAACAGTCTGCAGCCTCAGACAGTTGCCAGGGATGGGGATGGAGTCAGTGGCGAGGGAACGGAGTTTGTAACGGGGGCCGAAGACAATGGCTTCAGTCTTCCCACTATTTAAGTGGAGGACATTTCTGCTCATCCTGTGCCGGATGTTGGTCAAGGGGGAGCCAGAATTCTGCTTGAACTGCTGTAAAATGTGGCACAGATCACAGCTTCTCACAGGCCATTGCAATCTGCAAAACTGGACTGAAATGCTAAGGGTTAGAAGTTTGGTTGGCGGGTTTTTAAGGCGCTAGTGTCGGCCGGCGGCTACATTTAGTGCCGGAAAATGGTTAGCGACGGGAGCCACAAAATTCAGTGGTTGCGCCCTGACAGTGGAGTGGAGCGCGAAGGGAAGTGTTCCACACTTAGGGCGCTAGGCTGGGTGAGCAACTGAATATCCCGTGATAAAAAGCCGGCTTCGTAGAGGCCTCCCCGCAAAAAAAAATTCGGAACAAAAAACGCATAAAAACATCCCCTACACATTACTCACCCCAAATAAAGTTAAATCGCAAAAAAAAAAAAATCACTCACACTTAGCTCAAGCGGTCATTCCTTCCTTTAGCACCCTGGGACAGCTCTGCATGGCAGCTTTCTCTAGCGGTGTCACTACGGGGTGCCACAGGTGCAGCCCAAACCAAATGTTCCATCCGTGTCGATACCGGGGGTGTTGCACACCAGCGCGACACTCCTGGGTGATACTCCTCAGCGTCACCAGTACCAGCACACTGAATTTGCCGAGCAACGCAAACCCTTTAGCACCCCTGTCGTGCCTCTCGCAAGTGGCACTATCCAACCGAATTTCTCCCCCTCAGACTTTGACAGTAGTGCAACTAATACACCAACATTTATGTTAAGTTTGTCCAGAATTCTTTCCATACTGTCGAAAGATACTAATCTGGGAACTTGTATCACTGAACTGTGGGTGCAGAATTCTATTGAGGGCTACATCTGAGCTCCACATTGCCTGTACAAGATTGAATCTGAAAAATTAATCCAAGCAATGACAGATTCTTCAGTTGTCCAGAAAAGTATTTTCAGTTTATGGAATCTGTGTCAATTTTCTTTCTTGTGGAACAGTCAAGGAGAAATGTAAATAAGCTGGCAGGTATCAGAATTATTCATTTGGCCTGGTAGACCTACTAAATATAGTATGGTACTGAGCTGAAGCAACCCTCTGAGGAAGGAATTGTAACTTGCTTATGAAACATTTGGTCCATCACCAGCTTGTTTTTTAAGTTGATACAAGAGTAACCACAAGCTGCTGCATTAACATGAGGTGTGAAAAGGGGAATGTATGAGTCTAGTGTCCAGTCAATAATCCTGCATGGTACGGGATCTTGGTAAAAGTGCGGAAGCAGGGGCTGGATATTTTTTGGAACACATCTCAGCTTGGCACAGTTGCTGGACTGCTACTGAGCTAGTTTGTTCGAGCCCTATTTCAGCACACCATTGAGACCATAAATATATATATATAAATGATTCGGACTCAGAATAAGGGGTACGGCAGAATAGTGGTTATGTTACTGGACTAGTAATCCAGAGGCCCGGACTAATAATCCGGTTCAAATCCCACTATGGCAGCTTGGGGAATTTAAATTCAGTTAATTAAATAAATTTGAAATTAAAAAGCTAGTAACAGTACTGGATTGTTGTAAAACCCCATCTGGTTCACTAATATCCTTCAGGGAAGGAAATCTGCTGAGTTTACCCAGTCTGGCCTATATGTGACTGCAGACGCACAGCAATGTGGTTGATTCTTAACTGCCCCATGGAATGGCCCAGCAAGCCACAAACTGTTATGACAAAGTCAGCACTGTGGGAGTACCTTCACCACACAGACTGCAGTGGTTCAAGAAGGTGGCTCACCACCATCTTCTCAAGGGCAATTAGGGATGGGCAATAAATGCTGGCCTTGCTGCAGCCCGTGAATAAAGATATTTGTGGGTAAATACAAAATAGGAGCCGGCCATTTGGCCCCTTGAGCCTGCTCTGCCATTCAATAAGATCATGGCTGATCTTGATCATGGACTCAGCTCCACTTCCCTGACCACTCCCCAAAACCCTTGACTCCCTTATCGCTCAAAAATCTAGGGTTTGTGGTCTGTATTGGGTAATCGGGTTATGGTTGTATAGGGGTTATGGTTGGTCTGTATTGGGGTATAGGGGTTCATTTCTAGAGGAGCAAATACAAAATTAGCGAAGTAATGTTAAATTGATGCTGATTTGTGGCTAGAATACACTTGGAGTTCTGGTCTCCATGCTACAAAAGGGACAATGCAGTGTTGGAAAAAGTGTAGTAAAGATTTACAAGGACGTTACCAGAATTGAGAGGATGCAACTATCAGGAAAGATTGAGCAGACTTTTCTCTGGAAAAAAGATTAAGAGCAGACCTGGTTGTGATATCTTCACAGAGCATAGGCACACACAGCTTCCAACATGGCAGGCAGCTCTCTCGGAAGCCTCCGGAAATCTGCCTGGTTCTGTTTAATTATTAACTGTGCAATTGCAGTGCACAATATGTCCACATCCACAGTGTGGAGCTATAAACATTACATGCTTACAGACATTACACCACTCCCTCCTTAATGAAGAAGCCATCATAACAAACATCATACATAACTTTCATCTTTATACATAACACAGGATATAGAATTTTTTTTTCCATATTTACAAACTTAACTTGACCACTTGTTTTCTATTTTGAAGAGGATACCTTTGCTCTTGAACAGAACCTTCCAAACATGGTATCGAATCTAAACTCATTCGAGGCTCACCTTGAGGAACGTTTTCCTCCACGGAATTTCCTTGATTTTCATTTGAATTCACTCTAACTTCAGGCTCTTTGTTTTCCTGACGCGGACTCAGACTTTCATTCTGATTCTCTCCTGGATTTGTTTCCAGTACAGTGGATGTAGGATTTGCTACTGGTGTATCAAAACTATCTGATGAGTCAGAAATAATTGAATCATTTCCACCTTCAACTCCTTCCATGTCTGTATGTAAAATATGATCAATATGAACAAACCTAACCTGTCCATTATCAAACATCTTTACCAAATATGTGTGAGGACCACATATCTTCACCACTTTTCCTGGTAACCACTTTAACCATTTATGGTGATGGTTCTTCACTCTCACCTTCTGGTTCAATTTCACACTTCTCTCTTTTACTCTACCTCTATCATGATTCTCTTTCTGTCTTAATTGTGTCTCTTCTATGGACTGTGCCAAATTTGGTTTTAACAACGAGAATCTGATTCGGGGCTGTTGTTTGAGAAACAACTCTGCTGGTGTTCCACCAGTAGTTGTATGAGGAATATTTCGATATGTAATCAAAAAATTAGCCAATTTGTGATCCAATGACAACTGTCATTTCTTTGGATTTGGATCTAATATTTGTTTTATGAGGGCACGTTTTACAATTTGTACAGTGCGCTCTGCTGCACCATTCGAAGCAGGATGGTATGGTGGAATCTTGGTATGTTTCACACCATTTTTGCTCGTGAATTGTGTAAATTCTTCTGAACGAAATTGTGGTCCATTATCCGAAACAATTTCTTCAGGGAGGCGAAATGAAGAAAATAATTTTCGTAAAATGTCCAATGTTTTATTTGTTGTTATTTTCCACATTGGAAACACTTCAACCCACTTCGAATGGCTATCAATCACAATGAACAATTGTTGTCCTACTAACTCAGCAAAATCAATATGTAGCCTTTGCCACACCCTGGGAGGCCATTTCCATGGCTGTAATGGTACTGGTGGAAGTTGCTTGCTTACCGATTGACATGTCATATACTGACTCACAATGTACTCTATATCTTTATCAAGACCTGGCCACCATAAATAACTGCGTGCAAAACTCTTGGTCAAGCACATTCCCAGGTGCTGGTCATGGAGGTCTCCTAATAATTTGGACCTGAATTTATTTGGTATAACCACTCTTGCATCCGACATGATACAATCTTTATTGACTGATAATTCATTCCTACGAATGAAGAATGATGTGTATCTTTGTCTGTTGTCTAGTTTGGCCATCCATTTGCAATATACTCATATACCTTTGACATCACTGGGTCATGTTTAGTTGCTCTACCAATCTCTTCAGCTGTGACTGGCAGTTCATCAATGTATGAAAAATAAAACACTTCTTCCCTATCGGTTGTAACTTGTGATGGGGAAGGCAATCTGGACACTGCATCAGCATTACTGTGATCAGCTGATCGTCTGTATTCAATATCATATGTATATGCTGACAAAATCAAAGCCCATCTCTGCATTCGGGCTGCAGCTAATGTTGGAACTGGGGACTTTGGGTGGAGGATTGCTGTTAGGGGCTTATGGTCCGTAACAATGGTAAACGTATGACCATATAAGTATTTGTGAAACTTCTTGACCCCAAAAATTAATGCCAAAGCTTCCCTTTCAATTTGCACATAATTACTCTCACTGGCACTGAGACTGCGTGAAGCAAAAACAATTGGTCTCTCCTCCCCACTACTTAATACATGAGAGATTACTTCCCCAACTCCATACGGAGAGGCATCACATGCTAGCTTAATCTCCTTAGATATGTCATAGTGAACTAACATGATGCTCTCTACCAATTTGCTTTTATAATCCTTGAATGCTGTATCGCATTCTTTTGACCACTTCCAATGGACCTGTTTTTTCAATAGTTCATTCAGTGGATGTAATACTGTAGCCAAATTTGGTCGGAACTTCCCATAATAGTTCGAAAGAACCAAGAATGAACGAAGTTCAATGACATTCCTGGGAGTGGGTGCATTTCTAATTGCATCCAATTTTTCCATGGTTGGATGTAAACCATCTTTGTCTACTCTGTACACTAAGTACTCGACTGAGCTTTTAAATAACTCACACTTACGAGCAGACACTTGTACTCTGTGCTTCTCTAGCCGTTTGAGGACTTCATTCAATATGCTATTATGAATTTGCCTATTTGGTGCTGAAATGAGTACGTCATCCAAATAACATACTACTCCTTCAATTCCTTGCAAAATCTGGTTCATCACCCATTGGAATATGGCAGGGGCGGAAGACACTCCAAACGGTAGCCTATTAAATTGATACAGGCCTAGATGAGTATTTATAGCCAAACATGACTTGGACTCCTCATCTAGTTTAAGCTGTAAGTAGGCATTCGTAAGATCCAGTTTTGAGAAGATCTGACCACCTGTCAGTGTTGTGAACAAATCTTCTGTATTCGGCAATGTACTGGGGACATTACCCTCTAGAACCTGGTTTACTTTATAATCACCACACAATCTTACCTCACCATCGGACTGAGCTACAACAACAATGGGTGTAGCCCAATTACATCAATCTATCTTATAAATAATGTTCTCAGTCTCTAGTCTTTTGAGTTCTTGCTCAACTTTCTCCTTGAGTGCATATGGTACGGAACGTGGCTTGTAGTAAACCGATCTAGCGTCCTTCTGTACCCTGACACTCGCCTTGAAGCCTTGGATCGGACTGCCCGTTTCGCAGAACACCTTCGGATACTTCTTGATAACCTCATCCGTTGATGAAAATCTCGCTTCCACACAGAAAATCTTACTCCAATCCAGCTTCAGTGAGCTCAATCAATTTCTTCCTAGTAAGGCAGACTTGTCTTCTTTCACTACTATTAGAGGCAAGTTCTGAAATTGATCTTTATATTTCACCAGTACGGTGATACGACCTACCATAGGAATTTTCTCTCCCGAGTAGCCTCGCAGCTCTATTTTGGATTTCTCCAGTTGAAAATCACGCAATTTGTCGTGATATAATGACTCCGGTACTACACTCACGGATGCACCCGTGTCAATTTCCATTGGTATCTTGAATCCTGCAACATCTATGTGGATTTTGATGCTTTCCGAATTGCTGTCCATTAACCTCGTGCTCCTGATGACGTGTAACTCTAGCATCTCCTCGTCCTGTTGTTGTTCTTCCATGCTATGTAGTCTCTTTGGATTTCTACTCATAGCTTTGAATGCTGGACTCATAGCTTTAAAAACTGGTTTACCCTTCAGTCAGCATGCCTTTGCAATATACCCAGTCTTTCTGCGGAAGAAACACTCTGCCTTCACGTATGGACAACTTTGAGCAATGTGTTGTCCCAGGCACCTATATCACGACTTCAACGCTCTGTTAGAATTTCCAGTTTCTGAGACTTTGGGCCCCCACCGTCTTTTACCTTTAACCTGCAGGTGAGTTACCTCAGTTGACTGACGACCGTAATTATTATTTAATTCTCGGTAATATTGTTCGGCCATGCCCATCGACCTCGCTGTCTGACAAGCAATCTCAAAAGTCAAGTCATCCATCGTCAATAACTTCCTTCTGATCACATTATTTTTCACCCCACAAACAAAACGATCCCATAATGCTCGGTTTTGAAAGTTTCCAGAATTACAGTGCATCGATAGCTTTTTTAATGCTACAATGTAATCACTGATACATTCAGCAGACTTTTGATTCCGAATCCCGAAACGATAGCTTTCAGCAATTTCTAACGGTTTGAGGTTATAGTGCTGCTCCAGCTTTGTTAAAATCTCTTTAAGCGTTGTGTCTTTTGGCTCGTCAAACACAAGCAGATTTACAAGGGTTTCATATAATGCCGGACCCGCCTCCGATAAGAAGATTGCTTTCTTACATTCCAACACAGCCTCGTTCTGGACTGCATTGTCTCGAACTTCGAATATGTTATTTGCAGTGAAATACATTTCTAGCCAATCCACATATGCTTTAAAACGGTCCCGGTCATGTCTATATTCCCCCAAATATCCGATTACACCTGCCATTTTAATCTCTAGCTGTTCACGCCGTGTGCTGTATTTTACCTCGGATTTGTGTAGCTTTTTCCAAAGACAGAAACTTCCAAAGTCTCTCTGTGGGCTGGCTGAATCCTTCATCAACAAAATTTAAGCTTTAAATCATCCGAAAAATCACATCTGAATCGTCAAATGTGATATCTTCACAGAGCACAAGCACACACAGCTTCCAACATGGCAGGCAGCTCTCTCGGAAGCCTCTGGAAATCTACCTGGTTCTGTTTAATTATTAACTGTGCAATTGCAGTACACAATACGTCCACATCCACAGTGTGGAGTAACACACATTACAAGCTTACAGACATTACACTGGTCGAGATTTTTTTAATTATGAAGGGGTTCGATAAGGTGGAAGCAGAGAAACTGATTTGACCTGTGGGTGAGCCCAGAACAAGGGAGCATAAATATGAGATAGTCACTGGCAGATTTAAGTAAAGAATTTACGAGGAGTTCTTTAGACAAAGAATATTGAAATTGTGCAACTCGTAGATAGCACTGATACATTGAAGGAGAGTCTTGATGCATACATGAGGGAGACGGATATACATATGGGGACAGGGTAGAAAACAGTAATTAGAGTGGGAGGTGGCTCGGATACAGTATAAACCCCATCATGGACCAGTTGAGATGAGTGGCCTGTTTAGCAGACTCCACGGGCTGGATTTTTGGCCTGCTTGCGCCTTTGTTAGCATCGCAGAGGGGTGGCAAAGGGTGTTTCTAGGTGTTACAGCGGGTGTCCAGCTTTTACCGCCCGGTCGGCAAATTCGTCTCATGGTTTGCGGTGGCGCAAACACTTACCGTCCCGCCCTCTAGTTTCACTGAGATGATGACGTCAGTCATCGTGCATCACTCCGCTAGCATCCCGATGCAAAATTAGGCCCGAACACCCAGGAAACACCGGAAAAACCAGGCTTTCCCAGGGTGCAGCAGCCGGTATAGGTAGCGTACTTAAATGATGGCATGAGGATCCTACATCACAGGTCACATTAACTGCAACGTTTGCGCACAGCACTCTGCGTGAAGCTTTATCTGCCATTACAGTGTCCTTACATCTTCGCTGAAAGAATCTAATGGGGGCATTACTAGTTCGCCAGCTTATCATGGTCCATAATATTGCTAGGCAGTGTCAGGATACAACTAGGGCTCTTGGCCATGTCGGCCCATGGATGAGGAGAGGCCGAAGACGTCTGGGGAGGAGGGCTTAACCTCCACGTGTTTACAGGCACCAAAGCTCATACCTCCAGCTCTCTGAAGAGTGTGAGAAGGCTGCGCTTCCGAAAGGAAGTGCTGACAGAGATATGCCAACTCCTACAGGCAGATCGATGCCTGGACCTCTCTGGAGGCAGCCTTCAATACTCCCCTCAAGTGGTTTCCGAATTCATTGTGATGTGCTGCATGTTGCACAACTCAGCCATCATGAAGGGCCAAGCATTGCAGGACCACCTCAGGAGGAAGAGAAGGATGAAAAAGAGGAGCCTGGCGAGGCCCCCATTGGATAGCCACCCCATCCACGGGGGAGGCAGCGTGGCGATCGCCAGCTCAATGGACTGGTTCTCCTAAATGGAGGAAACTGAGGGATGGAGCTAATACTGGACACGCTATCATCATCATCGTAGGCAGTCCCTCGAAATCGAGGAAGACTTGCTTCCACTCTAAAAGTGAGTTCTCAGGTGTCTGTACAATCCAATACGGGAATTACAGTCTCTGTCACAGGTGGGACAGTCGTTGAAGGGGAAAGGGTTGGTGGGGAGTCTGGTTTACCACACACTCCTTCCGCTGCCTGCGCTTGTTTTCTGCATGCTCTCGGCGACGAGACTCAGGTGCTCAGCTCTCTCCCAGATGCTCTTCCTCCACTTAGGGCGGTCTTTGGCCAGGGATGCCCAGGTGCCGGTGGGGATGTTGCATTTTATCAGGGAGGCTTTGAGGGTGCCCTTGAAACGTTTCCTCTGCCCATTTGGAGCTCGCTTGCTGTGTCGGAGCTCCTTTATGGAGCCCCCATAAAGGCACATCTCCAAGACCCCAATGGCAAAGGATCAAGCAGACATTTTACTGCAACAAAGTAACAAAAACTCCCTGCACCTAAAGAAAACCATACACTAGACAACGTTATGTTACAGGGCACTGAACAATGAAGTTCCTTAAATCAACTAAACTTTTTTAATGCCACGATTTTCGGCTGGGGCGCAAAATGTTCCTTGAGTAACGTCTGATTTAGCGCCCCAGATCATGGAACCTCATTTTTTGCTGAATCTTGCAGACGAGGGCCCAATCTTTTTCCAGGCAGTATCAGGACCGTCATGCCACCATTACCGCCGCAAAATCTCAAAGAACTAAAACCCAGCCCCATGTAATATCCAGTACACGTACTAAGTGAGTGCTACATTGTCGTAAGTGCCATTCTTGGGATGGGAAATTAAACTGAATCCCCGCCTATCTGTTCCAATGGGCCAGGTGGGTGTTAAAGGTCCCATGACACTATTCAAGGAAGAGTAGGGAGACACCACAGTGTCACAGCTAACATTCTTCCTTCACCGAGTGGCAGTAAAATGTGATTAATTTGTCATTCATCTCATTTCTGTTTTTGTAATCAGGTATTTGCCTACATAACAACAGGAAATGCATTTCAAAGTAATTCATTAGAAATGAAATGCTTTGAGATGATTCCAGGAAACTTGATAAAGTGCTACATAAATGCAACGGATGGGAAGAAGTGTTTAGCCATGATGGTCCAGCCATCATGACGCCGAGCTGGCTTGATGGGCCAGAATCATAGAATCATAGAATGGTTACAACATGGAAGAAGGCCATTTGGCCCATCGAGCCCGTGCCAACTCTCAGCTAGACCCACTCCCCCACCCTTTCCCCGTAGCCCTGCAATTTTTTATCCTTCAGACCAGCTGATCTTTTCCTGCCCATCAATTTTGTTTGTTCGCAAATTCTTTCCTGCAATTTCTTACACAATTTGGAAGGAGACTATTAAGTGTTAGCTGGGAGTGACCAACACTCAAGTAATGAGATGTACCCTTCCTGCACTCTTAGAGGTTGCTATGGTGAAAATATTTTAATGGGCAGGACATGTGTGCTGTTAGGTTGAAGACGCTAAGGGGGAGAAATTGGCCTGGTTTGCGCCTCCCATTAGCACCTGTGAGGGGCAGTAACAGGGCGCTAATTGATTACCGACCGGGCGCGGCAAAATCACCGACCCCCACAAACTTCCCTGGCGGTTTTGCACTGGCACTGACTCTTACCGCCTTGCTCTCTTGCGCCCTGGAGATCATGACATCATCTGGTGCGCAGTGCCCTGGATGTAAAGTTCAAGTCCACTCCTTGCAGCATCGCCAGGCGTCAACAACGGAAGCTGCAGGAGATGTTGTCACCTCGTCTGCTGCTTGGAGAGCGCTAACTAAAGGCAACGGTGATCAGGTAGAGCAAAATTTATTTATGTGCCTATTCTGGTGCATCTTGACGTCTTTTGCCCCTGCGATTGCTCAACCCTGCACTCTCTTAGAGCACTTGGGGCTGCTATGCGCGTATCGTAGGTGCCATTGCCCAACATACAAAGCCTGAAGATTTCTTCCATGCAGCATTGGCCCTTCCCTTTAAGGGAGAGAAGGAGCTTGTGAAGACAGCAGCGCTGCCCAGCACATTGCTCAGCGCTCTGCCACTACCACCCCTCTCACTCCCGTTAGCAGTCTACGGGGAGTGGTAGTGCTTGATTTAGCGCTCCACTTCCCTCCTGGAGCGCTTAAACAGAAGTTCCCGGCAGAATCAAATTTTTACCGACGCCGATACTTTTGCGCTCCCTGAAAAGTTATCGCCTCAAATGGGACACTACGCAATTTCTAGCCCTTATACTCAGAAGGGATTGGAATAGAAGGCAGCTGGGAAAAGACTTCATGTGGAAGGCCAAGACTGAGATGGTATATGGAAGGATCAAAATGGAAGGGTTACAATGGGTAGACTGTAATGGAGCCAGATGAGATGGGAGCTCAATGGGGAGGTTTTGTGGCACCGATGACCAGCCTGGTTATCATGACTGACCTATTGACTGTTTCACTTAAAGGAGACTTCTAACCATTAAGAAGAAGGTGGAGAAATAAGGATGGATATGGCAGGTGACCAATGGCAGGAATGTGGTGGTGGTGTGGTTAGAGGTGGGAGGTCATGTGACGACAACTCCAGGAATATGTCCAACCAGAGTTGGCAACCCTAGTAAAGGGCTATGATGCACATCAGATTGTTCAGAAATATAAGACTTTAATTCACAAGAAATGGAGACATAATGGAGATATATAACTGCATTGCAGTTGTTAATCCTGAACCTTTCCACTCCCATCCAGTTTTGCATAGTTCTCTTTCGAGAATGACTCCCATGAGCTTCGCTTCTACTAACAGTGCTTCTACTCATTGGACAGGTAATCATGGAACAGGATGCCTCAGTGTTTATGGAAAGGAGGTCTAATTGCTGGAATAGCCCAATGGAAAAAAGATGTCAGCTCCCAAATAAAAGTCAGCTCCACGTGGCCATGGACTCAACGTTTACTGTAGACTAAACGGAATCTGCCAAGTGGTCAGTGTGAGAAGACAGTCAGCACCATTCCTTGAACTGTACTTAATGCCAAGTCTCCATGTAAAAAGGGCAGCAGTGGAGACTGCTATCTGAGCAGGCTGTGCCAACTGGCGACCAGCTCTTTGTTTCCTTCTGTAGCTTAATCAATTCAATGTTATTTCCATTGAGTTGTCTTTTAAAACCTATAAAATCTTAAATATTAAATGATCTGTTAGTTTTTTATAGACCTCCTGTGTAATTTGCTGGGAAGTAATGCAGTTTATTGGGTATAAATATCCTCTCACACTTTAACCCTCCGAGTACTGTTCCCCAGCGGCAGATTACAAGGTACGTACCAAGCTAAATACTATCAAATTGGCTTTGGAACAACAGTGCATTCGCACCAACTTTTACAGCAAACGTGATTTTTGACACAATGCAAACTTCAGTCTCCTCACCTGTACCTGGATGGCCAACCCCGACGTGCCATCAACCATTTTGCATGACAGGTACAGAGGAAAATATGTTTCAACCCAATACAGAATGAATTACAGATCTGGACAGGAGTCCTTGTTTGTACACAAACTCTCTTGGCTTCACCTCTGGTGTAAGTCATCATCATCATCATCATCATAGGCAGTCGCTCAGAATCGAGGAAGACTTGCTTCCATTCTAAAAATGAGTCCTTAAGTGGCTGAACAGTCCAATACAAGAACCACCGTTCCTGTCACAGGTGGGACAGATAGTCATTGACGGAAAGGTTGGGTGGGATAAGTTTGCCGGACGGTCTTTCTGCTGCCTGCGCTTGGTTTCTGCATGCTCTCGGTGATGAGACTCGAGGTGCTCAGCGCCCTCCCGGGTGCACTTCCTCTACTTAGGGCGGTCTTTGGCCAGGGACTCCCAGATGTCAGTGGGGGATGTTGCACTTTATCAGGGAGGTGTAAATACAAAGCCACAAACTAAGTCAAGGCAGCAGATATGTCTGCATCTCACCTACAACTGCCTGATATTTAAGGTTACACACAGCACAAAGAGCACTGATTTACCATCGTGTTGAGCAATGCCTATCTTGGTATGTTTATCTGTCTTCTGATTGATTAATTGGGGTGCATTTTGACTGCCTTCGCCTGATGTTAACAGGGTGCATAACACTACCAACACTATTTTGAGGCTGTTACCATCCCGTTAGCACTGGCAATGCGGCTGGCTCCATTTTGAAAGGGGCCTACTGGTGTCCAACAAGCCTATCTGTTTCAGATGATAGGCCCCTTTTAATATGAATATATTCATTGAATATATTTCAGGTTGAGGTAGATTCTTGCACGATAAGGGGGTCAAGGGTTATGGGGAGTGGGCGGGGAAGTGGAGCTGAGCCCAAGATCAGATCAGCCATGATCTTATTGAATGGCGGAGCAGGCTCGAGAGACAAAATGGCCTAATACTGCTCCTATTTCTTATGTTCTTATGAAAATCTGGGTACTATGATGCAAAAGGAGCCCAATTGGCATTTTAGGTCAGAAATGGATGATGGGTTCCCCACTCTCTGTGATCGTGACCTCTCCCCTCCCCACATATCTGCTAGCAGCCACCATGCCCCAATTTTGAGGCCTCAATTCGATGAGCTGGACCGAGACACCTGCCAAATGTAAATGAGGCCAAGGCCCTAAAACTGCGGGGGGGGGGGGGGGGTGCGGAGGGCAATTGGTTGCTGGAATGGCCGATCGACCCGTGCACTCCGCCAGTCAGCCACCTAAAGGTCAGAGTGGATCCCACTGTTATTATTCAGCACTGATGGTCCTCAGTCCTTAACTTTGGCCAACCTTGGCCGACATATTAGTTTTAATGACCTTCTTAGTAGCTACAATTGTTCGTCTAGCCGCTACAGACTTAATTCTTTAAAGGAGCTGTGGGATGCTCGTGGCCTGCACCCAACATTCTTTGCTCCTAAAATGTTATTTACTTCGGCCGAATGTTTTCTGGAAAACCGTTAACTTTGATTAACTGGGCTTTTGCAGCTTACAAAACACTGACAGGTGGACATGAAAAGAACAAATTCAATCTGTACAATTTTCACTTACTGATAATGTGTTGTTGCAACAGTAATCCTGCTCAGTACGAGAGGAACCGCAGAGAGCAATAGCAATCCTCCGCAAACAAAATGCTTGTATCGTGTCTGGATATAATGTAATTTTGAAAATAATGTTTACTTCTACTTTTCAATAGTCCTGTTAGCTCCTCCGCCTACTTACCTCCACCTAAATTTTATTTTTGATTGAGCCAAAGCAAGATTTTTATGCCATTACTTGAGATGAATCTGAAAGTACCAGGGTACAGTGCTGTAATGTATTTGCTTCATGGTTTCTTTGCTTAAGAATTCATAGCAACACATTGCTATTAAGAATTAGTTGGTTTATTAACCAAGGTTTAACAATCACACTACACATTACCAGTTCATCCACTAGGCTCACAACCACTGGCCTCATCGTGGCTGACCTAGACTCAACTGGCTGGTGTTTTATTGAGTCTTGTGAACATCACGTGACTAGCTAAGCCACTCACAATGCAACAGCTCTACAGATATTTATATGTGATGGCCACTTTTTAAAATTTGTAAATAACGTTATCAAAATAATCTTAATCTTTGAAATTTCACAAAATTTATCTTTTACAATCCACCCTGAATATCAAGGATGTTTGAAGAACTCAAAGCTCCTATTGTGAATATTTTACAATTGTACCAAAGAAATGGAGATAAACCTCCGGTGACAAATTTTGTTTTCTTCTTCCCAAAATATCACGACATTGAAAAACATAGGTTGTCAAAAATAATGCTAACTACATATCAGTATTTTGAATTTGCCTCTTGAACTGCTTGTTCTATCACACTGCTATTTCTACTAATTGTCTGCAAATGTTTTTTTTCAAGCTTTCAAAGAATACCCACTTTTTCCCCTGCAAATGATTACTCGATATGTGCTTTGCCCCCTTTTCTTCTTTATTGACTCATTTCATTCTACAAAGCATTCAACAGAAAAAAAAGAAAAAGAGCTCAACAAGCAAATTTTCTTCTTTGGGATATGATCAACTCCCGTGTGCATGGAAAAATATAACTCTGTGCCAAAAGAGCTTTAGTACGTTTAATCCTCCAGCTGTAAGAAAACATATAATGTGAATTCCGCTTGTATAAAGTTTAGGCGTCATCATCAGAATTGGTACTACTGCTAGTTTCAGAATCTGAGTCTTCATGAAGTCCTGGACTGAAAATACCTCTCCACTGGGCGAAATGTAAAGCTGCACATCGATTCTTCAATTGAAAACCATTTTTCCTAAAGCCATTTTGCAACAGCTCTACAACTCTTTTTGGGGAGTACAAATAAACATTAGATCAAGTGCCCCCCGATCTGGGGGACACTCCAGACACTTATAACAACCCTCTTTTTTTTTTGTATTTTTGTAGGTTTTTTTTGGTGTTTTTTTAGGGCATTAAAATTCAATATTTTACAAGTGCCCCCTATAAAAGTGGAGGGGGACACTAAAAACCCCGGCATTTAAAACAAATTGAACTTTAAATCATAAAATCAAATAAAAATTTGGTTGCCGGGGATGATGATGCACTCCAGTCCCTCCGGCGCCCACCTCTCGCGGAAGGCCGCGAGCGTACCGGTGGACACCGCGTGCTCCATCTCGCGGGACACCCTGGCCCAGATGTAGGCGCGGAAGAGAGGCAGGCAGTCAGGCTGAACGACCCCCTCGACCGCCCGCTGCCTGGACCGGCTGATGGCACCCTTGGCCGTGCCCAGGAGCAGTCCTACGAGGAGGCCTTTGGACCTACCCGCTCCCCTCCGCACAGGGTGCCCAAAGATCAGGAGTGTGGGACTGAAGTGCAACCAGAAATTGAGGAGCAGCCCCTTTAAATAATGGAACAGGGGCTGCAACCTCGCACACTCCATAAAAACGTGGAACACGGACTCTTCCAGACCGCAGAAATTGCAGGCGGCCTGGGAGCCCGTGAACCGACTTAAAAATTTATTGCACGGGACTGCTCCGTGACAGCTCTACAAACCTTTGAGCATACTCACAGGTGCATACATTACAAGTGCCCTATGGTGCATTAAAATTTCATGTGGAGGGCTGACGTGGCAGAAGAATAGTTGATGGACTGAAGTAAAGTGTTGGTAGATAAGGACATTTTTTCTTGTTGTTACAGGAAAGGCCTAACTACCCGCAGACATTACCAAAATGAATTTAGTTAAGTTCTTGTAAGGCATTGTTTTATTTTTAAAGTATGAAAGTATCTTCAAACTGAGCAGGAATGAAATTGAGAACTATGAAAAGAATAATTAGAATGATGTACCTTTGCATTCAAACATTTTGCCTTTAACATTTCATCACATAAATCTGTAATCCACTATTCACTTTATTTCCTATAAATTGTAATTGTAGGTTCTATCCATCCTCCACTGTTATTGCTCTATTTTCTCAAATTTTATGAGAATGAGGAGCCCTGACCAATTTTGATTCCTAGATGCACCGACACAATTGAAAGAATGACTTGCATTTATATCACACATTTCATGACCTCAGGACATCCCAAAGCACTTTACAACCAATGAAGTACTTTTGGAGTGCAGTTACTGTTGTAATGTAGGAGACACGGAGACAATTTGTGCACAGCAAGCTCCCAAAAACAGCACTGTGAAAATGACGAGATAATTTGTTTTGGTGATGTTGATTGAGGGATAAATGGCCACGACACCGGGGAGAACGTCCTGCTTTTCTTCAAAATAGTGCCGTGGAATCCTTTACATCCATTTGAGAGATCAGGCAGGGCCTCGGTTTAACGTCTCGTCTGAAAGATTCCATAGCCTGACAACGGGTCCAGATGTATTTCTACCCCCACAATGGGAAAAGCAGTAGGGAATAATTTAAGAACGTAAGGACATAAGAAATAGGAGCCGGAATAGGCCATACAGCCCCTGGAACCTGCTCCACCATTCAATAAGATCATGGTTGATCATCGATCTCAACTCCACTTTCCCGCCTCTTCTCTATATCCCTTGATTCCCCTAAAGTCCAAAAATCTATCTAAATATCTATCTAGAAATCTTGGAAAAGCAAAACACAAAGGTAAATACCAGAAATAACTTGCAATTTGAGAGTGCCTCTTAATGAGACAAAAAGATCCAAGGATAGTCACAGAGGGTGAATAGACACTGAGCAAGACTTGGGGGAAGAGTTAGCAAAGGAGACTGAAGGCTTGGTTAAATAGATAGGTTTTGAAGAGACTTTTGAAGGTAGAGGAGTACAGAAAGAGAATTCCAGAGTATGGGATGTGTCAGCTGAATGCTCTGGCCACCAGTATTGAAGCACTGTTGGAGCGGCACACAACAGACCAGAATCAGAGGAGTAGAGGGTGCAAGATGATACATAAGGCATTATGGCAGAATATGTGAGGATTTGTGGATCAGGAGAAGAATATTAAAATCTATACACTGGGGGTATGAGGCGATCAGTGATGACTTCAAGTACAGCAAGAAAGGTAAATAAGAACAGAAGTGTAATCAACAGGAACTGCAATCCTGCTGCTTTTAATCTTTTCCCAATTCTGAGCCCAGCCTCCTGAATTGATACGATGCTGCAATAAGCAGAGAGTAAATGTGCATCTAGTAGATGGAACAGTTCATTTTGTTGCTGCTTCGAGTGCGTACCTGTTACCTGAACTCATGCAATAAACTGGAGTGAAAGACATGTCAGAAACAACTGATTCTTATCATACCTCTGTAATCCAGAGAACGGCAGCCAAGTGATTTTCCATTTCAGATCTTTCATGCCAAATATGTGGATTCCAAGTCTGTGGCCTGAGGCAGCTGTAGTGAGCCACGTACATGAGCAGATCAATGGTGATCTGCATTGTTTGAAGACACAGAGAATGCAGTCACGTTAAACCCTTTCTGGGTCAGGGGTTCACTTCTGCTCGCGGTGCAGCTGCACAATTAAGAACACTTATTCGTGCAGCTGTGACTTTAAAAAGAAAGACTTGCATTTATATAGCGCCATTCACGACCACCAGATGTCTCAAAGTGCTTTCCAGCCAATGAAGTACTTTTGGAGTGTAGTCACTGTTGTAATGTAGGAAACGCGGCAGCCAATTTGCGCACAGCAAGCTCCCATTAACAGCAATGTGATAATGAACAGATAATCATTTTTTTTTGTCATGTTGATTGAGGGCTAAATATTGGCCAGGACACCGGGGATAACGCCCCTGCTCTTCTTCAAAATAGTACCATGGGATATTTTACATTCACCAGAGAGAGCAGACAGGGCCTCGGTTTGACATCTATTCCAAAAGACAGCACAGCACTCCCTCAGCACTGCACTGCAGTGTCAGCCTAGTTTTTCTTTTATGCTCAAGTTCCGGGAGTGGGACTTGAACCCCTCGCATTCTGATTCAGAGGCAAGGGTGCTACCCACTGAGCCACAGCTGACACTCTGGTTAAGCTGGATTCGCACAAATAGGAGCAGCGACAAGAAAAGGGAACCAGACAATTTACAAAGCAAAAGAATCTGCTGTGAGCCTGGACTTATTGGTCCCAGCGGTCTGTTGTCGTGGTGTAAATCAGGTGCCCAGTTCTGGAGTCCTGGAACTCGCTCATTCAAGTGCCCGCTCCATTAACCATTGTCTTTTCTGTCAAGCAAGGGAAACACCCATCCCTTTTGAAGCAGCACCTCACAAACGAGATGGTAATGATTTATTTGCAGCAGTTGATATTCTCAGCCGTATAAGGTGGGCGTCCAGCTTATTGGGGACTGCAGAAAAAATTGGAAGTAAATTTGAAGAGGTTAGGAGCTATCATTGTCAAACAGGCAGGTATTTGGGGGGGGCAATTTTAACCCAACTAGCTCAGCAGAAACCTGGCCGTGGGGCAGTTAAAATCATCCCTGGCTCTTACCTGTCTGAAAGCCACCATGATCGCAACATGTGCAATTTTAACCTGTTCTCCTGAGCAGGCAGCAAGGACACATGCTCGGTGCCAACAAGGTCTTTCTAGACCTACGCATATTGGGGCCTGGTGACATCTTGAAACCCGACTGTAATTTAAACTCAGACCTGAGCGGGGAATCCACCTAGAGTTAAAATCGGAGCCAAGCTGAATCGATTTTGGTGGGATATGATAGGGGATGCTCTTGTATCTTCGTCTTTTGGAAGAAGATGGAGGAATGCCAGGCTGGTCACACAGCACCTGAAGCACATGGGAGGAACCTACCTGTTACTGATCTCTCCCAGTTATTGTGGGCTGTCTTCTCCTTACAAAAAGTAAGAATGACCTTTTGTTCCAATGGCATACAGTGAAACCTACGCATCAGCATACAGCTCATAATTCGTGTAATGGCAAGTGAATGCATCGGGCAATTACATTCTTTGCAAGGCTCTTGTGGGTGGACTGCATAGAAGCATAGAAACATAGAAATTTACAGTGCGGAAGGAGGCCATTCCGACCCATCATGTCCGCACCGGCCGACAAAGAGCCGCACGGCTCTTGGTCAGCAGCCCCAAAGGTTACATATAAACCTATGAACAATGAACAATGGCAGAAAGGCAAAGAGCACCCAGCCCAAACAGTCCACCGCACACAACTGCGACACCCCTTATACTGAAACATTCTACACTCCATCCCAACCGAAGCCATGTGATCTCCTGGGAGAGGCAAAAAACAGATAAAAATCCAGGCCAATTTAGGGAGAAAAAATCTGGGAAAATTCCTCTCCGACCCATCCAGGCGATCGCCACTAGTCCAGGAGATCACCCTGGCCATATTCTATTCCCTGCAGTACTTACCATTATATCTGCGCTGTCCAACAAAAGGTCATCCAGTCTAATCCCAATTACCAGCTCTAGGTCTGTAACCCTGCCGGTTACTGCACTTTAAGTGCCCATCCAACCATCTCTTAAAAGTGGTGAGGGTTTCTGCATCCATCACTCTTCCAGGCAGCGAGTTCCAGATCCCCACAACCCTCTGCATAAAGAAACCCCCCCCACTCAAATCCACTCTAAATCCACCAACCACCTTAAAACTATGCCCCCTCGTAATAGCCCCCTCCACCAATGGAAATAGACCCTTACTATCGACTATGTCCAGGCCCCTCAATATTTTGTACACCTCAATGAGGTCTCCTCTCAACCTCCTCTGTTCTAATGAAAACAAACCAAGTCTATCCAATCTGTCTCCATAACTAAGATTCTCCATTCCAGGCAGCATCCTAGTAAATCTCCATGCAAGGATGTGAGTGATGAAATACTTCCAGGTAAAGGCTGGGGTGTAAAAGGCATCATGAAAGGGAAATCATGTTTGACAAATCTTCTGGAATTTTTTGAGGATGTAACTGGTAAAGTGGACAAGGGAGAATCAGTGGATGTGATGTATTTGGACTTTCAAATACAGGTTTTTGACAAGGTCCCACACAAGAGATTGGTGTGCAAAATTAAAGCACATGGTATTGGGGGTGATGTACTGACGTGGATAGAGAACTGGTTGGCAGACAGGAAGCAGAGAGTAGGGATAAACGGGTCCTTTTCAGAATGGTAGGCAGTGACTAGTGGGGTGCTGCAGGGCTCAATGCTCGGACCCTAGCTATTTACAATATACATCAATGATTTAGATGAAGGAATTGAGTGTAATATCTTCAAGTTTGCAGATGACACTAAGCTGGGTGGCGGTGTGAGCTGTGAGGAGGATGCTAGGAGGCCGCAGGGTGACTTGGACAGGTTAGATGAGTGGGCAAATGCATGGCAGATGCAGTATAATGTAGATAAATGTGAAGTTATCCACTTTGGTGGCAAAAACAGGGAGGCAGAATATTATCTGAATGGCGACAGATTAGGAAAAGGGGAGGTGCAACGAGACCTAAGTGTCATGGTACATCAGTTATTGAAAGTTGGCATGCAGGTACAGCAGGCGGTGAAGAAGGCAAATGGCATCTTGGCCTTCATAGCGAGAGGATTTGAGTATAGGAGCAGGGAGGTCTTACTGCAGTTGTACAGGGCCTTGGTGAGGCCACACCTTGAATATTGTGTACAGTTTTGGTCTCCTAATCTGAGGAAGGGTGTTCTTGCTATTGAGGGAGTGCAGCGAAGGTTCAGCAGACTGATTTACGGGATGGCAGGACTGACATATGAGGAGAGACTGGATTGACTGGGCTTGTATTCACTGGAGTTTAGAAGGATGAGAGGGGATCTCATAGAGATATATAAAATTCTGACGGGACTGGACAGGTTAGATGCAAGAAGAATGTTCCTGATGTTGGGGAAGTTCAGAACCAGGAGACATAGTCTAAGGATAAGGGGTAAGCCATTTCGGACTGAGATGAGGAGAAACTTCTTCACTCAGAGAGTTGTTAACCTGTGGAATTCCCTACCGCAGAGAGTTGTTGATGCCAGTTCATTGGATATATTCAAGAGGGAGTTAGATATGGCCCTTATGGCTAAAGGGATCAAGGGATATGGAGAGAAAGCAGGAAAGGGGTACTGAGGTGAATGATCAGTCATGATCTTGTTGAATGGTGGTGCAGGCTCGAAGGGCCGATTGGTCTACTCGTGCATGTATTTTCTATGTTTCTATGTTTCTATGATATCTCTTAGACATAGATGGTAAGAAATTCTAGGGGTTTAACATATTCTGAGGAGGAGATTATTATTGTAAGTGGCTGTTTACCTTGCTCCAGGTATCCTTAGGAGGTGTGGCTGACTCCTCTTACCTTACCTGATCTGGTGAGATCATTAAACCTTTCCCAGCCATAATTGTGGCTGTATGTGGAATGGTTGACTTGACACTTACTTTCCCATCTACCTAGTGCCACTATCCCTGAATAACTCTCCTTGTTCCCTTAGATCTGTTCTTTGCAAATATTCCTCCTCCTTGCCCTAACTTCCTATAGCAGCACTTCCAAGCCACAAAGTAGGGACTCTGTGCCCTCTTTAATCATCATCATCATCATAGGCAATCCCTCAGAGTCAAGGATGACTTGATTCCACTCTAAAAGTGAGTTCTCAGGGAACTGAGGAGTCCAATGCGGGACCTACAGTCTCTGTCATAGGTGGCAGGCAGTGGTTGAAGGAAAGGGTGGTCGGGAGCCTGGGTTGACACACGCTCCTTCCGCTGCCTACGCTTGGTTTCTGCTTGCTCTCGGCGACCAGATTCGAGTTGCACAGCGCCCTGCCAGATGCTCTTCCTCCACTTTGGACGGTCTTTGGCCAGGGATTCAGGGATTCCCAGGAGTTGGTGGGGATATTGCACTTTGTCAAGGAGGCTTTGAGGGTGTCCTTGAAATATTTCCTCTGCCCACCTGGGGCTCGCTTGCCGTGCCGAAGCTCTGCATAGAGCGCTTGCTTTGGGAGTCTTGTTTCGGGCATGTGGACGATGTGGCCCGCCCAATGGAGCTGGTCGACTGTGGTCAGTGCTTCGATGCTGGGGATGTTGGCCTGAGTGAGAACACTGATGTTGGTGCGTCTGGCCTCCCAGTGGATTTGCAGGATCTTGCAGAGGTAGCGCTGGTGGTACTTCCCCAGAGCTTTGAGATGTCTACTGTCTCTGAGCCATATAGGAGGGCGGGTATCACTACTCTAATGATCCTACAGCAGCTTGCTACTTCCCACATCCCCAACATGCAAACTCCCAATCAGAGGCCATTCTAAAGCCGCAAACTCCCCTAATTATTAGATTACCTAGAAGTTACAGTGGGTTCAGTGCTTGTGGTTTCGGGCTGGTGCCATTCCGACCCTGCCATACGTCCAGCAGGGATCACGCCCCATCAGAATATCTAAGCAGTGATTACTTCCAGCCTTGAGCGTTCCATGTTTCTATTTTGTGGAGGGTGACTGTCGTGACTCACATTGCGGGGTAGCTGCAGTTAATCCTGCAGTTGTAGTGAACTAATTTAATTCAAACAAGCTTTTAGTATCCCAAATGATCATTCAACTAGGGGGACCAAAAGTGAGACCTACCCTCACCGAGTACCTGCTGGTTAGTATCAATGTCACATGACACAAGCACGCCTTAAAGGTGTGCAGTCGCAGTGCTGAGTTTTATTCCTCCCTATCCATCTCCTCCATCGGCATAAAAATTGTGTGCTTGTATGGAAGGTGGGAACGGGAAAATCCTCCAGCAAACTTTGGAGGTGATCAAGTGAATCAAGGGATATGGGGATCGGGCAGGAAAGTTGAGGTAGAAGATCAGCCATGAATGGCGGAGCAGGGGACCATATGGCCCACTCCTGCTCCTATTTCTTATGTTCTATACGATTACTAAAAGTGCTAACTCTTGCTGGAGTGTGGATTCTGAGTTTTTATTTTTAACTTGTCCCAGGAGTGTGGGTGATGCTGGCAAGGCTGCCTTTAATGCCCATCCCTGTTTGCCCCAAGAAGGCCTTCTAATAAGATAGTGTCCTTCTGCTTTGTAGTGATTGTTTATACAACTGAGTGGCTTTCTAGGCCACTTCAGAGGGCATTAAGTGCCCATTGGATGATGTGGGGCCAGTGTCACGTGCGGAGGATGGCGGGGGGGGGGGGGGGGGGGGGTGGACGTGCAGGTTCCCTTTCCCTGAAGAACATTTGTGAACCTGTTGTGCATTTACCACAATCCGGCAGCTTTCGGGGTCATTTTTCTGGTTTTAGCCCACAAATGACCAGATTTATTGAATTCCCTCTCACGAGTTGTCATGGTGGAATGTGAGTTCCCAACCTCTGGGTCGCTAGTCTCATACCATTACCACTACAATACCAAACCCATATAATATATGTTGAGCCTGAAGTTCCGACGTCCCGGGTCCGTAGGAATTTTGTACGGACCCAGGAAGGCATTGGAAAAGCCGATTTTCAGCGCGCAAAGTGCATGCGCTGAAAACCGGCTTTTCCTTGACAGATCTCGCACATATCGGGAACGAGGACACTTGCAAGGACAAGATTTCCAATATTTATGCATATCTTGCCCAGCAAATGTCCTCAAAAATCCTACTTTTACAGGCGCAAGTGTTGAAAAACATTAAAATTAAATAAAATAAACACATATGAAAACATATTTTATTGTTAAAAATCCTCCCCACTACGGTAAGTTTATTTTAAGGCATAATGTTAAAAAACTTTTTAAAAAGTCAGAAAAATATTTTTTTTCAATAAGAACTTTAATTTAAATGAATCTTAAATATGTAGTGTATTTTTCTATTTTTTATTAGTGTTTTTGTGTTTGGGGGGATTTCTCATTCATAATAATGGGAACTCCAACCATTATTATGAATGAGAAAATACTGTACCTTGATTGGCTGCCCAAAGCCATGTGACTCAAGCTCCAGCATACAGTCGTCCCAACATGCGCACGCTCCGATGCGTAGGGAGTGAAGGCCTCAGGATCGGAAGTTCGCGCGGGCGCAGCACCTTCAGGTGGTTTGCCCACGGGAAGACCTCGATCGGGATTTCTGGGCCATTGTAAATCTCATCCTCCATTGGGCCGCCAACCTTCCAGGATTTCCCTGGAGCCTGCAGGAATTGAAGATTAATCTTCAGGACACTGTTGCCAGCAGCCAAGAAGAAAAATCATCGGGGCATTAAAAAACAATAGGCTAGAAATTCTATATCGCCCGCTTTGGGGCTTCATGAAAACTGGCCTGCTGCAATTTGGTTCAGGAATCATCCTGGATTGGAAGTGGCTGACGTAGGAATAAAAGCCACAGGATGTGACAACAGCTTTGTCCTTCACAGATTAAATATTTTCTTTGCTTTGCTTCCACTCAGACAGGTGAAACGTGGATATTGAAAGAACCTTGAGTGCAGCCTTAATAAAACTGGAACCTACAAGACTTTCTGGAGCCTTGAGGCAGGCTTATTTCTGTGAAGGGCTGATGAAATTCTTCCAGGGTTGGGCCGTTTAAAGGAAAATCCTAGCCCTGCGTCTAAGAGCAGATGGTTTGCAGTTTCAGTGAAAGTTTCAGTGAGTAAACAATCACCAAAAGAAGAGGTGAAACAGGGGTCTGGGAGAATGTTTAGAGCCATGTATGAACTGTCACCTTTACTCTTTTGACCTCTCCCTCCCCTATTCCGACATTGATAGAGTTAGTCGGAAGGAGCAGGTGCTGAATCTCTTTCCCCTTTGTCAGTGTAAACAGTAAATGATTATCTTCATGAATAGGAATCCTTGCAAGGTGGAGGGATAAAAGATTGAGTGGGGATTTTCTAATTGACATCGCCCCGACTGGACAAATCGGCAGAGATGTGTTATTCTGGACCTCCATCCACTTTAAGTCACACGCACTTTCCCGTGGGTGGGGGGTGCTCGTGTAGCAGCATTCACCTCAAACAGACAGAAGTTTTACTGAAGCATTATTTTAGGGGTAGGGACATTCTGAATGCCAGCTCACATAAGTGTGCAGGACATTTCGAAATCACACCAATGTGAACTGGAAGTCCAGGGTCGCTAAGTAATAATAAGCATGAGGAAGATAATGGGAAGAACATAGTAATATAAAGGTAAACGAAGTTCAGTCATTTTTTACCCGTTGTGGACACTATAGTTCTCAGGGGGTATGGTACCATAGTGGTTATGTTACTGGATTAGTACTTCAGAGACCTGGACTAATGATAGAATAGAATCATCACTACGGCACAGTCGGAGGCCATTTGGCCCATCGAGCCCGTGCTGGCTCTCTGCAAGAGCACTTCAGCTAATCCCACTCCCAAATCCTTTCCCCGTAGTCCTGCAATCTTTTTTCCTTCACATACTTATCCAATTCCCTTTCGAAAGCCATGACTGAATCTACCTCCACCATCCTATCAGGCAGTAAATTCCAGATCATAACCGCTCGCTGCGTGAAAAAGTTCTTCCCCATGTCACCTTTGGTTCTTTTGCCAATCACCTTAAATCTGTGTCTTCTGGTTCTCGACCCTTCAGCCAATGGGAACAGTTTCTCTCTATCTATTCTGTCCAGACCCTTCATGATTTTGAACACCTCTATCAAATTTCCTCTTAACCTTCTCTGCTTCAAAGAGAACAACCCCAGCTTCTCCGGTCTATCCATGGTAACTGAAGTCCCTCATCCTTGGAACCATTCTTGTAAATCTTTTCTGCACCCTCTCTAAAGCCTTCACATCCTTCCTAAAGTGCGATGCCCAGAATTGGACACAATACTCTAGTTGAGGCCAAACCAGTGTTTTATACAGGTTCATCATAACTTCCTTGCTTTTGTACTCTATACCTCTATTTATAAAGCCCAGGATCCCTTATGCTTTTTAAACCGCTTTCGCAACCTGCCCTGCCACCTTCAAAGATTTGTGCACATATACCCAGGTCTCTCTGTTCATGCACCACCTTTAGGATTGTACCCTTTAGTTTATATTGTCTCTCCTCGTTCTTCCTAATGATCCGAAGCCATGAGTTCAAATCCCACCATGGCAGCTGGTGAATTTAAATTCAATTAATTGAATAAAAAGTTAGTATCACTAATGGTGACCATGAAACTACTGGATTGTCTTTAAAACCCATCTGCTTCACGAATGTCCTTCAGGGAAGGAAATCTGCCGTTATAACCTGGTCTGGCTGATCTGTGATTCCAGACCCACAGTAATGTGGTTGACTCTTCACTGCCTTCTGAACTGGCCTAGCTAGCCACTAAGTTGTATTCAAGAAGGGCTCACCATTTTCTCAAGGGCAAGTAGGGATGGGCAATAAATGATGGCCTTGCCAGTGTCATCCACTTTAAGAAAGACTTTAAACACTTAGAACCATAGAATGATTATAAAATGAGTATAAAAGCAGAGACGTCCTGCTACAACTGTGCAGGGTATTGGCGAGGTCATACCGAGAGTACTGCACACAGTTTTGATCTCCTTATTTAAGGAAGGATATACTTGCATTGGAGGCTGTTCAAAGAAGGTTCACTAGATTGATTCTGGAGATGAGGGATTGACTTATGAAGATAGGCTGAGTAGGTTGGGCCTATACTCATTGGAGTTCAAAAGAATGAGAGGTGATCTTATCGAAACATATAAGTTAATGAGGGGGCTCAATGCAGAGAAGATATTTCCACTCATCGGGGAAACTATAACTAGGGGGCATAGTCTCAGAATAAGGGGTCGCCCATTTAAAACTGAGATGAGGAGGAATTTCTTCTCTCAGAGGGTTGTAAATCTGTGGAATTCTCTGCCCCAGAGAGCTGTGGAGGCTGGGTTATTGAATATATTTAAGTCGGAGATAGACAGATCTTTGAGCGATAAGGGAATAAAGGGTTATGGGGAGCGGGCAGGAAAGTGGAGCTGCGTCCATGATCAGATTAGCCATGATCTTATTGAATGGCGGAGCAGGCTCGGGGGGCCAGGTGGCCTACTCCTGCTCCTATTTCTTATGTTCTTATGCCTCACTACAGCGGATGATCAGTGCAGGCAGAGGTTCCTATTTCCAAAGGACAGTAGATCCAATGGCATTATGAAGAAATGAGGATGCCTGACTAATTGTACTGCTGCATGAATGCTCAGAAACATCCCAATCACAGTGGGTACTGCTTGCAGTGGCACTGCATGAAAGACAACTTGCCAGGCTGATCAGCAGGTGGACTGTGCCCATCAAGATGTCATAGAAGAACATAAAAAATAGGAACAGGAGTAGGCCATACGGCCCCTCGAGCCTGCTCCGCCATTCAATAAGATCGTGGCTGATCTGATCATGGACTCAGCTCCACTTCTCCGCCCTTATCCCCTTATCGTTTAAGAAACTGTCTATTTCTGTCTTAAATTTATTCAATGTCCCAGCTTCCACAGCTCTCTGAGGCAGCGAATTCCACAGATTTACTACCCTCTGAGAGAAGAAATTTCTCCTCGTCTTTGTTATAAATAGGCGGGCCCTTATTCTAAGATCGTGCCCTCTAGTTCTGGTCTCCCCCTTCAGTGGAAACATCCTCTCTGCATCCACCTTGTCAAGCCCTCTCATATTTTATATGTTTCGATAAGATCACCTCTCATTCTTCTGAATTCCAATGAGTAGAGGCCTAATCTACTCAACCTTTCCTCATAAGTCAACCCCCTCATCCCCGGAATCAATCTCGTGAACCTTTTCTGAACTGCCTCCAAAGCAAGTATATCCTTTCTTAAATATGGAAACCAAAACTGCAAGCAGTATTCCAGGTGTGGCCTCATCAATACCTTTATATAGCTTTGGTAAGACTTCCCTGCTTTTATACTCCATCCCCTTTGCAATAAAGGCCAAGATTCCATTGGCCTTCCTGATCACTTGCTGTACCTGCATACTATCCTTTTGTGTTTCATGCACAAGTACCCCCAGGTCCCACTGTACTGTAGCACTTTGCAATCTTTCTCCATTTAAATAATAACTTGCTCTTTGATTTTTTTCTGCCAAAGTGCATGACCTCACACTTTCCAACATTATACCCCATCTGCCAAATTTTTGCCCACTCACTTAGCCTGTCTATGTCCTTTTGCAGATTTTTTGTGTCCTCCTCGCACATTGTTTTTCTTCCCATCTTTGTATCGTCAGCAAACTTGGCTACGTTACACTCAGTCCCTTCTTCCAAGTCGTTAATATAGATTGTAAATAGTTGGGGTCCCAGCACTAATTCCTGTGACACCCCACTAGTTACTGATTGCCAACCAGAGAATGAACCATTTATCCCAATTCTCTGTTCTCTGTTAGTTAGCTAATCCTCTATCCATGCTAATATATTACCCCAAACCTTGTGAACTTTTATCTTGTGCAGTAACATTTTATGTGGCACCTTGTCAAATGCCTTCTGGAAGTCCAAATACACCACATCCACTGGCTCCCCTTTATCCACCCTGTTCGTTACATCCTCAAAGAACTCCAGCAAATTTGTCAAACCTGACTTCCTCTTCATAAATCCATGCTGACTCTGCCTACCGAATTTTGCTTTTCCAAATGTCCTGCTACTGCTTCATTAATAATGGACTCCAACATTTTCCCAACCACAGATGTTAGGCTAACTGGTCTATAGTTTCCTGCTTTTTGTCTGCCTCTTTTTTTAAATAGGGGTGTTACATTTACAGTTTTCCAATCTGCTGGGATCTCTCCAGAATCCAGGGAGGGATTTTCCTGATAGCGGTGTAATTCACGTTTTTTGGTAAATTACAACCAATGCATCCACAATCCCTGCCATTACTTCTCTTAAGACTCTAGGATGCAAGCCATCAGGTCGAGGGGATTTATCTGCCTTTAGTCCCATTATCTTATTGAGTACCACATCCTCCTTAGTTATTGTGATTGTGTTAAGTTCCTTCCTCCACCTCCCATAGTCCCATGACTATCCATTGTCAGAATATTGTTAGTG